>NC_073632.1:23985963-25235963 GCF_029407905.1 Bubalus kerabau | reverse complement strand
AAAGAAGCCTTATGAACATACCTGGAAGAAGATGACAATGGTAATAATGATGATGATGGCAGCAACAATTACAAAAGTTTGAATGACTTAATCTAAAGTGCTTTTGCTGGGGAGAAAAAAAATCCCCAGAGATAATGTCATTAAAACTTATTTATGAACCATCATCCTAATTGTGAATGCAGTGAGCAATTTTATGATCTTACTTTCTCTAAATGGCAACAATTACCTTTCCACGTAAAGTAGAGGCATTTACAAGTAGAGGACAGCGCAACCAAAGTTAACTCCCCGGACAGACACAAGACTAAGATAACAATGACATATTGGCTAAACAACAAAACCATGCATTCACCCATTCTTCAAGGACTTGTGCCATGATAAATGGTATAAAAACACAGAGACCAAACTATACCATGATAAGCTTCTTCTATACATACAGTTCCCAAAACTACTCCTGTGTGGGCCAATCCTTAAGAGAAAAACTAGGCTGAAAAAATATTTGCATCATCTGGTAACTGATAAGGAATATGAATGCCAGTATCTGGAAGGGTCCAAGTCACATAAAACCTGTTTTAAGTAGTATTAAAAGAACAAAGCAAAAAGATACAAAAAAACAAATTAAGGAATATTAAGTATCTGAGGTATTTATCCATAACTAAGAAACAAATTATTCATCTCAGATATATACCATGGATAATATGATACTTAGTTTCTGACTGACCATATTAGGTAGAAAAAGAAATTTCCACTTCCCAGACAGAACAGTTCAGTTCAGTTCAGTTCAGTCGCTCAGTCGTGTCCGACTCTTTGCAACCCCAATGAATTGCAGCAGGCCAGGCCTCCCTGTCCATCACCATCTCCAGGAGTTCACTCAAACTCATGTCCATCGAGTCGGTGATGCCATCCAGCCATCTCATCCTCTATTGTCCCTTTCACCTCCTGCGCCCAATCCCTCCCAGCATCAGAGTCTTTTCCAATGAGTCAACTATTCACATGAGGTGGCCAAAGTATTGGAGTTTCAGCTTTAGCATCAGTCCTTCCAATGCAGTACCTTTCAAAATGTCAAAAGCTAAATTGTAAAGTTTTCTATAATACTGATCAAATTAACACCTTAATAGAGAGGAAAAGAACAGATGGATGTGCAACAAACTGGATTATGAGTTCAACTATGTCAGAGTTTGGAAAATTCAGGTAAAGCGCTATGTTGTACAAAAACCCTGAGCATTAGATGGTGACATGGGCAACAAACACGGGACAGAGAGCTGTCAACAAAAACAAGGTCCAACGACCCTGTGAACCTTTTACCCAGTTAAATATCATAAATAAGTCAGATGGACCTCTAGGTCTCCTCTTTGATATTTTTAGTAGTCAACTATAAAGGATTAAAATGTGAAGGCATTTACAAACAAAGGACCAGATATTGAGGAAGATAGCAAAGTTATGCAAAAAAGAAGCTCTCTATTATGTCTCAAGAGCCAAGCAGCAAAACAATTTCAGGTTACCTTAAATGTTACTTGCAATAAAAGAATCCCTGAGTCAACCTTTGAAAACCATTTAAAATAAACAAGGGAAGCAAAAATATATATATAATAAAGCCATATTATTACTAGGAAGCATCACTATGAACAAAGCTGGTGGAGGTGATGGAATTCCAGTTGAGCTCTTTCAAATCCTAAAAGATGATGCTGTTAAAGTGCCACACTCAATATGCCAGAAAATTTGGAAAACTCAGCAGTGGCCACAGGACTGGAAAAGGTCAGTTTTCATTCCAATCTCAAAGAAAGGCAATGCCAAAGAATGCTCAAACTACTGCACAATTGCACTCATCACACACACTAGTAAACTAATGCTCAAAATTCTACAAGCCAGGCTTCAACAGTACATGAACCGTGAACTTCCAGATGTTCAAGCTAGATTTAGAAAAGCAGAGGAATCAGAGATCAAATTGCCAACATCCGCTGGATCATCGCAAAAGCAAAAGAGTTCCAGAAAAACATCTACTCTGCTTTATTGATGACACCAAAGTCTTTGACTGTGTGGATCACAACAAACTATGGAAAATTCTTGAAGAGATGGGAATACCAGACCACCTGATCTGCCTCTTGAGGTATGCAGGTCCAGAAGCAACAGTTAGAACTGGACATGGAACAACAGACTGGTTTCAAATAGGAAAAGGAGTACATCAAGGCTGTATACTGTCACCCTGCTTATTTAACTTATGTGCAGAATTCATCGTGAGAAACACTGGGCTGGAGGAAGCACAAGCTGGAATCAAGACTGTCAGGAGAATTATCAATAACCTCAGATATGGAGATGACACCACCCTTATGGTAGAAACTGTAGAAGAACTAAAGAGCCTCTTAATGAAAGTGAAAGAGGAGAGTGAAAAAGTTGGCTTAAACTCAACATTCAGAAAACAAAGATTATGCCATCCGGTCCTATCACTTCACGGCAAACAGATGGGGAAACAGTGGCTGACTTTATTTTGGGGGGCTCCAAAATCACTGAAGATGGTGACTGCAGCCATGAAATTAAAAGACACCTGCTCCACAGAAGGAAAGCTATGACCAACCTAGACAGTGTACTAAAAAGCAGAGACATACAGTCATGTATGGATGTGAGAGTTGGACTATAAAGAAAGCTGAGTGCCAAAGAATTGATGTTTCTGAACTGTGGTGTTGGAGAAGACTCTTGAGAGTCCCTTGGGCTTCAAGGAGATCCAACCAATCCATCCTAAAGGAAATCAGTCCTGAATATTCATTGGAAGGACTGATGTTGAAGCTGAAACTCCAATTCTTTGGCCACCTGACGTGGAGAACTGACTCACTGGAAAACACCCTGATGCTGGGAAAGATAGAAGGTGGGAAAAGAAGGGGACGACAGAGGATAAGATGGCTGGATGGCATCACTGACTCGATGGACATGAGTTTGAGCAAGCTCCAGGAGCTGGTGATGGACAGCGAAGCCTGGCGTGCTGCAGTCCATGGGGTCGCGAAGCATCAGACACAACCGGGCAACAGAATGACAAAAACAAAGTGGAGAAGCACAAGCTTAAAACACAGGCACCTACACAGAGAAAAAAGCCATTACATCAGAAGCTAAAGCTGGATGTTGAGGGAAAGGCAGAGCTGCAGATGGCTACAAAGCAATGTCCAACTGGAGATTCTGGGTCATGAGGCTAAGTGACCACAACAGGCATTACCCACTTGGTGCGCTCACCCAAATCACTGACATGTTATTTCATACATAAAAGAAAATGTACTACTTACCCGATTGATATGGTTGTTTCTTAAAATAACCTGTAGCAGGGTCTTCTCAAACTCTTCCAACTTTTTGGAACACTTTCTAAGAATATGATCAGATAAGTTACAATCACCAATCAGTCTAGCTAATGTATCAATAGCTTCTATCCAAAAGCTTGAACAAGGAAGTTTGGGTGCTCGGTAAAAAGCAATCAAGCCATCCAGCAACTGAAAAACAGAATCCGATATTGTGGCAGAGGCATTTTCAAAGTGGCTTAAGTCTGTTTTCAGATACTCTGACTCAGTCAAGTTCTTCAGTCCAAGCAGATGTTGTAAGAACTGCATGTGAGAAGTCAGAGGCTCTTCTGGGGGAGCACAAGGTCTACTCCCAATGGGCAGTGATGAGAAGGGGGTGGGGATCTGGCTCTCCCCAAAGCACTGGGGCATCTCTGAGGGCGTCTGCTGCTCACTTGATAAATAACACCCGGAATCTTCCAGCAGAGTTGGTGTATTTTCAGAACTTTTAGGTTCCTGAGCCTGCAACTGGGAAGATGGGTCTCCTGAAATGGAAGAGAATATAAGTGTTATCTTTTTGTGGCTAACATTTCTTCAAACTAGACACTAACTTTTCTAACTCAAAACACTAAATGAAGCATGAAATACATTCTTAGACATCTGAGAAGCAGTAGTGTAAAAATTACATGGAGGAGAAATGTGAATGAGATTGCTTGGACTGACTATAGAAAAGTTGTATATCTAGGACAAAGCACCAGTGATTAACCCCACATATTGTCAGGTCACTATCTTTCATCAAGGCCATGCCTGAAAGACACAGAAGAGAGAACACAAAACTGGACAGAAGTCACTATCTAGTACAGATTTCAACAGGTACCTGCAAAATAACAGGTGTATCTATGAAAATAGGAGGACCACTGCATATCCCACCCAGGTTAGGTCAGTGCCTCCTGGAAGAGGTAACAGAACTAATTTATAAGACATAAGCAGGAGTTCCAAGTTAAAAGTTCGAGGAACAGGGGGAAGAGCAGAGAATTTCACTGAACAAAGGGTAAGCAAAATGCACAGACTTAAAAAGGCAAAGAAAAACACTGTACTTATAAGAATCCACCAGTAGTTTCATGTTCCTTTTACAGAAAATATAAGGCAAGAGATTAAATTAGACATATACATAGAGCCCAAACCACAAAAAATCTTAAAAGAGATAGTAAGAACCTCAGAATTCATACATTCTGTATAACTGTATTTAAAATTGTATTAATGTGTATTAATGTGTAGAGTGAGTGCAATTTGGAAAAATTATGTATATACGCACACAAAGACTTTAGTTTTTTGGGCTCCAAAATCACTGCAGATGGTGACTGCAGCCATGAAATTAAAAGACGCTTACTCCTTGGAAGGAAAGTTATGACCAACCTAGATAGCATATTCAAAAGCAGAGACATTACTTTGCCAACAAAAGTCCCTCTAGTCAAGGCTATGGTTTTTCCAATAGTCATGTATGGATGCGAGAGTTGGACTGTGAAGAAAGCTGAGCATCGAAAAATTGATGCTTTTGAACTGTGGTGTTGGAGAAGACTCTTGAGAGTCCCTTGGACAGCATGGAGATCCAACCAGTCCATCCTAAAGGAGATCAGTCCTGGGTATTCTTTGGAAGGATTGATGCTGAAGCTCCAATACTTTGGCCACCTCATGCGAAGAGCTGACTCTCTGGAAAAGACCCTGATGCTGGGAGGGATTGGGGGCAGGAGGAGAAGGGGACGATAGACGATGAGATGGCTGGATGGCATCACCGACTCAATGGACATGAGTTTGAGTAAACTCCAGGAGTTGGTGACGGACAGGGAGGCCTGGCGTGCTGCGAGTCATGGGGTCACAAAGAGTCGGGCACGACTGAGTGACTGAACTGAAATAAGTTGAACTGAAACCTAATATACAAAAAAAAATAAACAACTTATATATATGCATGTATATTTGTTTATAATTATCCAAGTATATGTATCTATATCTGTGTTTATATATATTCACACATATATATGAATGTGTGTGAATATATATATGTATGTGTATGTATGTGTGTATATCATAGATCTTTGAAACTATATATATATATAACCACCATAATCAGCTGAGACATACTGCAGTTCAAAGCTTAACTTAGTAACTTTATGTAACTCTTTGGCAGAGATGTCATTATAAACACAAAAAGGTTGTTGTTTGTGAAATGATTATCAGTAAAAGTGGTGACTGAAGCCATGAAACTAGAAGACATTTGCTCCTTGGAAGGAAAGCTGTGACTAACCTGGACAGCCTATTAAGAAGCAGAGACATCAGTTTGCCAACAAAGGTCCGCACAGTCAAAGGTATGGTTTTTGCATTAGTCATGTACGGGTGTGAAGAATTAAGAGCATAAAGAAGGATGAGGACTGAAGACTTGATACATTTGAACTGTGGTGCTGAAGAAGGCTCTTGAAAGTCCCTTGGACTGCAAGGAGATCAAAGCAGTCAATCCTAAGGGAAATCAGTCCTGAATATTCATTGGAAGGACTGATGCTGAAGCTGAAGCTCCAATACTTTGGCCACCTGATGAGAACTGACTCATTGGAAAAGACCCTGATGCTGGGAAAACCTGAAGGCAAAAGGTGAAGGGGGCAGCAGAGGATGAGATGGTTAGATAGCATCACCAACTCAATGGACATGAATCTGAGCAAACTGCTTGAGATAGTGAAGGACAGGGGAGTCTGGCGTGCTACAGTCCATGCAGTGGCAGAGAGTCAGACACAACTGAGTGAGTGACCAACAACAAAAACATACCCACAATACTGAAATCACTGAACATCCTTCAGCACACTCATGTATCTATAAAACCATTTTCAGAAATACTGATGTCAGCAGCGGAAGCAGGAACGGGACAACAAACGGTGTGACTCAGGGAAGCAAAATGATCATCTTTTCATATCACAGATCGTTCTATGGGTTCTGTGAAGAGCACATTGAAGGACTCAATCAGACACTGAAGATCAGTTCAGAGTGGCCTCTGTGATGTCAGGTGATGAATGAAATGAACCAAGAAGTTGCAGTGGAAAACTAGAAAGGAAGGGACTAAGCAGGGAAAGAAGCACCAATGGAAGCCAGCTGATGGACCGGATGCAGAGGTCAGAGTGGACTAAGAATACACGCATCCTGTGCTTCTGACTTAGGCACCTGGGTAGACGACGGTGCTACCAACTGAACAGTACAAATACAGACAGGAAAGGAGCTTAGGAGAAACACTGAGAACTTGGAAGCAACCAAAGGCAATCTAGGCTGAGATATTCACCTGGAAATTAGCCACAGAAGCCAAAGGATGTGGAAAAGGTCTAGACTGCAAAGACACTTTAGGAGTCAGCAGTGTGCAGCAGGGGTGGTATTGGAAGGAATGGTTACAAAGCTCCAAGAGGGACCCTGAGGAATGTCAATCTGAGGGCTGAGTGGAGAGAACGGCCATCAAGGAGACAGAGAAGGGACAATTTAAGAGGTACAGGAAGAAAAACAACAGTGTCATGAAAGCCAAGTGAAGAGTTTCAAGCAGGAATTACATGCAGGTGGGAAGTCTGATAAAATAAAGTACTAATAAAACATCTGTCAGAACTACCAGTTAAAAAATCGCCCACGATCACGTCCTGAGCAGTTTTCGGTCAGCTGGGGTGGTGAAGGGAACGGCAGAGTGAATGGGAAAGTCACAAACACAGGGAAGGGTGGCCAAGGCTCATGAGGACCTGGGCGGGAGAGCTTGACAGGGGAGCAGCTACCGGTGACCATGGCAGGACACATTGGGAAAAAAAGAAACTCGAGCAATTATACATTAAGATGGAAAAAAAAAACAAACCCAATAAGCAAAAGCTACAGCTAGGACAGAAAATAAAACCAGTAGGTGAGGGCATAGCCAGAGAGCAGGTGAGAGATGGAGTCAAGGACCCACAGAAGGGCAATGTTTACTGATGAAGAAGGAATTTTTTACCCTGAGGCTGAAGGAAGTAGGATGAGAATGCACAGGGATATAAAAAATAGCCCTGACACATAGGAAATTAAAGGAGACCTCACTCAACAATCATTTTTTTTTTTAAGTTGAAAACAGGTGAACACTAGTTAAACAGGGCAGAAGAACAAATGGTAAAGCAGCATTCTCTCCCTGCCCCACCACATACCTGAAATCTAAATCATTGCTCCTTTGTCCTTCAGTAAAATTTGAAGCTGATGAGGCTGAACCAGAGGAGAGTGCTTCAGTTCAAAGGGCATTCATTTAACAAGTGTCTACTGTGACCCCCACAAATGTGCAAAGATGAGATTGTGAATTATCACTACAAAATCTGTACTCCACGTTAGGGAGGTGATGAGGCAAATTCACAAATGTGGTGGTACCCAGAATGGTGGACTGCCAGCAACAGTTTAACTGCATGCTGCTATCTCTGCATTACAACCAGCAGATGGCATGGTCATTTTAAGCTGACAGACATTTTTGTTTTCTTATAAGCAAGGATAAAATGACTTCTCAAGACATCCATTTTACTCCTCACAAAAGTAGAGCAGAGGGTACTATGGTAATTCTTCAGGTAGATTACATATTTCTTTCATGGAACTCAAAATAGTTCTCTGCCAAGAAAGTGAACATAAGTTTAAATATTTCATTAACCTACTCAATTTTCCATCAAAGTAAGCTAACTTCATGGGTGATGATTTCAGGAAGAGTTATAAAACGAATTCTCCCAACAAGTAAGTTGAGAGGCAAAAGCTGCTTTCTTGTTTCTGCTTCCCCATCCCTCCTCACTGGTAAGCCTCTGGGCAAGTCACAACCACACCATCTCATCTCCAGGTGCTCAAAATGCAAATCTGAGGGCCGCAGTTCTAACCATGCACGTGGCTCTCATGACAGGAATTGTTGTTGTTCAGTCACTAAGTAGTGTCTGACTCTTTGCGACCCCATGGACTGCAGCACACCAGGCTTCCCTGTCCTGCACCATCTCCCAGAGCTTGCTCAAACTCATGTCCACTGAGTGGGTGATACCATCCAACCATCTCATCCTTTGTCATCCCCTTCTCCTCCTGCCCTCAATCTTTCCCAGCATCAGGGTCTTTTCTAATGAGTCAGTTCTTGGCATCAGGTAGCCAAAGTATTGGAGCTTCAGCATCAGTCCTTTCAATGAATATTCAGGGTTGGCTTCCTTTAGGATGGACTGGTTGGATCTCCTTGCACAATTCAAAAGCATTGTGACAGGATTACACAAAACAGAACACCACTGTCTCTGCCGGTGTGTTTCTGTGCTTTCAGAAAAGTGACAAGGGCATATGCTGGAGAATCCCACCTGTGTGGACCCCACACAGGGAGCAGGCTCTCAGCGTCCTACAGGCATGCCTGGCTCCAGGGGAGGATCACGCTGACGTGGACACAGTGAGGCTCACAGTCTGAACCTCATGCTACCAAAGAGAATCTTTTATTCATATTTCACTTTACAAAGTGGTTTCAGGAACTAATTCAACTGATGTTCAGAGCAACCCTGGAAGGTTATGTGGCTATCCCAAATTTACCAATAAGGACGTAAGCATAGGCTGAACTTGATGAAGAGGCTGGAGAAAAGCCACAGGAAGTACAAGGGAAACCAAGCCCTCCATCCCAACGCCTGCCAACCACGGCAGAGGTCTGTGTGTTTCCATACCAGATTCTGGACATTTCCAGGACGGCATTCACCAACTTCTATATGTTTCCCACTTGTTCATGAGCTCCCAGATGGCAGTTCTGTCTCTGGGCATATTTGTGGTTCCCCTACAGAGTAATGTTCTCATCTGCAGAAGACACCCTGGGCCTCCTTGTGTATGTGCTCAGTCGCTCAGTCACGTGCAGCTCTGTGACCCCACAGACTGCAGCCCACCAGGCTCCTCTGCATATGGAATTTTCAGGCAAGAAATACTAGAGTGGGTTGCCATTTCCTACTCCAGGGGATCTTCCTGACTCAGGGATCGAACCCTCGTCTCTTGCATCTCCTGCACTGGCAGGAGGATTTTTTTTGCCACTGTGCCACCTGGGAAGCCCAGAAGACGCCTGATCAGGGGAAATGCTTAGTGGGACAAGCTGCTGCTCACTGAGACAGATCTCCTCCGACCCTAAAGTATTCACAGTGCGCCGTGATCTTACACCAAAGCACAACAATTACACATGCACATAGAAAGATCAGACAGAACAGAAAGACAAAAAGAGTGTGGGTTTTCCAAAAATAACACATAATGTCTCAGAGTACTTGTTAACAAGAGCCAATAATTTACTTTAAAACACCAATACAGTATACTAATGCATATATATGGAATTTAGAAAGATGGTAACAATAACCCTGTGTACGAGACAGCAAAAGAGACACTGATGTATATAGAACAGTCTTATGGACTCTGATGGAGAGGGAGAGGGTGAGAAGATTTGGGAGAATGGCATTGAAACATGTAAAATAACATGTATCAAACGAGTTGCCAGTCCAGGTTCAATGCATGATACTGGATGCTTGGGGCTAGCGCACTGGGACGACCCAGAGGGATGGTATAGGGAGGGAGGAGGGAGGAGAGTTCAGGATGGGGAACACATGTATACCTGTGGCGGATTCATTTTGATATTTGGCAAAACTAATACAATTTTGTAAAGTTTAAAAATAAAATAAAATTTAAAAAAAAGGAAAAAAAATATTTACTACCTCTGATAACCAATTAATATCTTCTCCCATTTGTCCTCGGTAATGAAACTTTTAAGAACACAAACAGTATTTGCATTGGAAACCAACAGTTTCATGATGGATAGCCCTCACTGCCTAATAAGTAAAGTAAATAATAGTGGGCAAATGTTACTACTGTATATATCCTTACAAAACGGAAAAGAGAAAACGGGAAAACTTTCCTAGAGAGAATAAAATATTTTCAGTGATAATGAATATTAATAGGTTACAGTCTTGCAACAGTCATAAATAAGACTATTCATAGACAAGTTTTTTTAATGTCCATCCTTCTTTGGGTAACACAGAGCGTGAAAACCGAGAACACCCCTCTTTAAATGAATTTTCCGTAACCACAGATTCCACTCATTGGCTTATATGACTTTTCTCAACATAAATCTCAAAGCACAGCTAACAAAGCATTGTATCCAAAGGAAAGGAAAGGAAATGAAGCCATGCTCCTGAAACTTTATGCAGTTCTTGCTTTTTCCAGGAGGCATTAAGGTAAAGCAGAAATTAGAGATGCTTCTTTCTTCATTTCTTATTGGGCTGAAGGGACTGAGGACTGTAATCTCCCTCCAAGTCACTGGATATGATATAATTAACGTGTGTTATCAGATTTAAAACGGATAATAAACTATACACATATAAGCTGATCAATCACAGTCTAGTACACATGAAATGCAAATAAACATTATCATTATTAAAAGTTATAGGTATCAAGAAATCTAAATCATGCTAAAGTGTGAAATCACATACAAAAATACATGAAATAAGATAGCAGTTAAAACTACACATTTGCTGTAAAAAACATTCTATAGTCTCTCCCATACATTAGAGCCCACAGACTTGATATTCCACTTTACTGGGCCCTTGCCTCTCACTTCCTTGCTGTTGGTAATTTCCACTTTCACTCCACTCACCATTTCAGAGTGGATCGCAAGCACACTCAACAAAACATAGCCAGTGCCCTCCTTGCACATGCTGGGCCCTAGAAACGACCACCCCCAAACAGGAAATACATTTTCTGCTGCCCCCAAAACAGTCACGTTCCACATCAATTTTTCATGCCTTTCCTCATCCATTTCCACAGTTCCTACTTCATTTATAAAATCAGGCCAATGGAACCAGCAGCTTAAAATGCATCTTTCTGTTCATCCTACAAACACCATGAACTTCATGTTTATAAAAACGAACAAATCATCTTCACGCAATGCACACACCAACATACAGTGCATACGTGCCCCACATGCTATCCATGTCAGCCGACAGGAGGCCTGTCCCTCCAGTCACCAGGCCGGCTGGAAAGGGAACATCCTCACCCCATCTCTGCTCCATCCCCCACGCACACCGAAAGGCCATGCTACGCCAGGTCTATGTTCCGTGTGTGTGTAAGTCAGGACGCTTCAAGGAAACAGGACCAACAGGACAGAGAGAGAGACAAAGAAATACATTTCTTATGGGGAACTGGCTTGTAAGAGTATGGAAGCTGAGCATTTCCAAGACCTCAAGTCAGCAAGGAGACCCAAGAGTGTAGTTCCAGTCCAGCTATGAAGCCCCAGAATCAGGAGCTGACTGTGCGCATTCCCATCTGACATTCAGCAGGTTCCAGACCCAGGAGGGGCCAAGGTTCCAGTTCAGTGTGAGTTTAAAGGCCGGGGCACACCGATGTCCCAGCTCAGAACCAGTCAGGCAGGGGGGCTTCTCTCTTACTCGGCCTTTCTGTTCTCAGGGGGTGAGCAGAGCAGATCAGTCTCATCCACACCAGGGAGAGCACGCCGCTTCACTCCACCTACTGACTCAGACGTTAGTCTCAGTTACGAACACCCTGACAAATGCATCACAACCAAGTTCTGACCAAATGTCTAGGCACCCAGTGGCCCAGCCATGTTGACACATGAAATGAACCGTCAAACCTGTGTCTTGAGTCTTCTCCAGTTCCTTCCACCAGCACCAGCTCCTGTGCCGATTCATATCCTGTATTGGCCTGATTGACCTGCCTGCCTCTGGTTAGTTTTGTCCTCCTCTAGGCTCCATCAGGAAAGTCAGTCTGCTAAAATGCTAGCTTGATCACAAGACTCTCATCCTTAACACCGTCCCAGGGCTTCCCTTACCTGACATAACAGTGTCCTCTCAGATCCTTAGCATGACCCACAAAACCACTCTGGCCACTTTCCCAGCCTCACTTTCATCCTCATTGTATTTACATGCAAGCAAATTTAAACCGGGAAATCCCATGGACAGAAGAGCCTGGTGGGCTACAGCTGTGGGGTCGCTAAAGAGTCGGACACAGCTTAAGAGACTAAACAACAACAACAGATACTAAACCACTTACAGTTCACTGGAACACACCGAACTAATTCACACAACCATGAATTCGCACAATGTGTTCTCACCACTGCCTGGTATGTGCTTCTGCTATAACCCAGAGAAGGATGGATTCTGAAAACCCTCCTCCAAAATCCTCTGGGAAGCCCTCACTGTTCTCCCCAGGGACAGGAAATCACTCCCAGTCTGGGCATCTTTCACTTTGCTTCTATTACCACACTCATCAACCTGTTCTGAATTTATTAGTGACTCAGTAACAGAAGCCAGAGATTCTTGAGGGTAGACACAGAGTTTCCAAATTCAGGTGTTTCTGTCCACTGATGCCCGCCCTCCTACATACTGAGTCTGAATATTTGTTGAATACTGTTATTGTTCAGTCAGTCATGTCCAACTCTTTGCGATCCCATGGACTGCAGCACACCAGGCTTCCCTGTCCTTCACTATCTCAAGCAGTTTGCTCATGTCCATTGAGTCAGTGACGCTGTATAACCATCTCATTCTCTGCTGCCCCCTTCTTTTTTTGCCTTCAATTTTTCTCAGCATCAAGGTCTTTTCCAAGGAGTCGGCTCTTCTCATCAGGTGATCAAAGTATTGAAACTGCAGCTTCAGCATCACTTCTTCCAATGAATATCCAAAGTTGATTGTCTTTAGGATTCACTGGTTTGATCTCCTTGCTGTTCAAGGAACTCTCAGGAGTCTTCTCCAACACCATAGTTTGAAAGCATTAATTCTTTGGTGTTCAGCCTCCTTTATGGTCCAACTCTAACATCCATACATGACTACTGCAAAAACCATAGCTTTGACGATATGGACCTTTGTCGGCAAAGTGGTGTCTCTGCTTTTGAATATGCTGTCTAGGTTTGTCAAAGCTTTCCTTCCAAGGAGCAAACATATGTTAATTTCATTGCTGCAGTCAGTGTCTGCAGTGATTTTGGAGCCCAAGAAAGTAAAATTTGTCACTGCTTTCACTGTTTCCCATATTTGCCATGATGGGACTAGATGCCAAGATCTTAGGTTTTTTGTGTTTTTTTTTCATGTTGAGTTTCAAGCCAGCTTTTTCATTCATCTCTTTTAGCCACATAAGAGGCTCTTTAGTTCCACTTCACTTTCTGCCATTAGAGTGGTGTCATCTGCATGTCTGAGATTGTTGCTATTTCTCCTAGCAATGTTGATTCCAGCTTGTGCTTCATCCAGCCTGGCATTTTGCATTAATGCATATAAGTTAAATAAGCAGGGTGACAATATACATCCTTAACATATTCCTTTCCCAATTTTGAACCAGTCTGTTGTCCCATGTCCGGTTCTAACTGTTGCTTCTTGACCTCCATACAGATTTCTCAGGAGATGGGTAAGGTGGTCTAGTACTCCCATCTGTGAGAATTTTCCAGTTTGTTGGGATCCACACAGTCAAAGGCTTCAGTGTACTCGATGAAGCAGAAGTAGATGTTTTTCTGAAACTTCCTTGCTTTCTCCATGATCCAACAAATGTCGGCAATTTGATCTCTTGTTCTTCTGCTTTTTCTAACCCAGATTGTATCAATACACCTGGAAGTTCTTGGTTCAGGTACTTCTGAAACCTAGCTTGAAGGATTTTGAACATACTTGCTAGTATATGCAATGACCGCAATCGTATGGCAGCTGGAATACTTTTGGCATTGTCTTTCTTGGAGATTGGAATGAAAAGTGACCTTTTCCATCCCTATGGCCACTGCTGAGTTTTCCAAATTTGCTGACATAATGAGTACAGCACTTTAACAGCATCATCTTTTAAGATTCGAAATAGCTCAGCTGGAATTCCATCAACTCCACTAGTTCTGTTTGTAGTAATGTTTCCTAAGGCACACTTGACTTCACACTCCAGGATACCTGGATCTAGGTGAGTGACCACATCACAATGTTTACCCCAGTCATTAAGACCTTTTTTGTATAGTTTTCCGTCTATTCTTGACACTTCTTCTTCTTTTTATTTTTAGGTTAATACATAATATATATATTTTATTTATTTTATTTTACAGTATTGTATTGGTTTTGCCATACATCAACACGCATCCACCACAGGTGTACACGTGTTCCCCATCCTGAACCCCCCTCCCACCTCCCTCCCCATACCATCCCTCTGGGTCGTCCCAGTGCACCAGCCCCAAGCTTCCTGTATCCTGCATCAAACCTGGACTGGAGATTCATTTCTTATATGATATTATACATGTTTCAATGCCATACTCCCAAATCATCCCACCCTCACCCTCTCCCACAGAGTCCAAAAGATTGTTCTATACATCTGTGTCTCTTTTGCTGCCTCGCATACAGGGTTGTTGTTACCATCTTTCTAAATTCCATATATATGCGTTAGTATACTGTATTGGTGTTTTTCTTTCTGGCTTACTTCACTCTGTGTAATAGGCTCCAGTTTCATCCACCTCATTAGAATTCATTCAAATGTATTCTTTTTAATGGCTGAGTAATACTCCATTGTGTATATGTACCACTGCTTTCTTATCCATTCATCTGCTGATGGACATCTAGGTTGCTTCCATGTCCTGGCTATTATAAACAGTGCTGCAATGAACACTGGGGTATATGTGTCTCTTTCAATTCTGGTTTCTTCAGTGTGTATGCTCAGCAGTGGGATTGCTGGGTCGTATGGCAGTTCTATTTCCAGTTTTTTAAGGAATCTCCACACTGTTCTCCATAGTGGCTGTACTAGTTTGCATTCCCACCAACAGTGTAAGAGGGTTCCCTTTTTTCCACACCCTCTCCAGCATTTATTGCTTGTAGACTTTTGGATCACAGCCATTCTGACTGGTGTGAAATGGTACCTCATTGTGGTTTGGATTTGCATTTCTCTGATAATGAGTGATGTTGAGCATCTTTTCATGTGTTTGTTAGCCATCTGTATGTCTTCTTTGGAGAAATGTCTATTTAGTTCTTTGGCCCATTTTTTGATTGGGTCATTTATTTTTCTGGAATTGAGCTGCAGGAGTTGCCTGTATATTTTTGAGATTAGTTGTTTGTCAGTTGCTTCATTTGCTATTATTTTCTCCCATTCTGAAGGCTGTCTTTTCACCTTGCTTATAGTTTCTTTTGTTGTGCAGAAGCTTTTAAGTTTAATTAGATCCCATTTGTTTATTTTTGCTTTTATTTCCAATATTCTGGGAGGTGGGTCATAGAGGATCCTGCTGTGATATATGTAGAAGAGTGTTTTGCCTATGCTCTCCTCTAAGAGTTTTATAGTTTCTGGTCTTATGTTTAGATCTTTAACCCATTTTGAGTTTATTTTTGTGTATGGTGTTAGAAAGTGTTCTAGTTTCATTCTTTTACAAGTGGTTGACCAGTTTTCCCAGCACCACTTGTGAAAGAGATTGTCTTTTCTCCATTGTATATTCTTGCCTCCTTTATCAAAGATAAGGTTGACACCTCTTCTTGATCTCTTCTGCTTCTGTTAGGGCTTACTGTTTCTGATATATATATATATATATATATATACACACATATACATATATATTATTGTTGTTGTTGTTGTTGTTGCTAAGTTGTGTCTGCCTCTATACAACCCCATGGACTGTAGCCCACCAGGCTCCTCTGTCCATGAGATTTCCCAAGCAAGAATACTAAAGTGAGTTGCCATTTCCTTCTCCAGGGGATCTTCTCGACTCGACTCAGGGATCAAATTCACTTTTCCTGCATTGGCAGGTGGATTCTTTACCACTGAGTCACCTGAGAAGCCTATATATACATATATATATATATATATATATATATATATATATATATAAAGTTAAATAAAATAGCATATCTTCAAATGCAGTCAAATGTCATCACAGGTATATATGTTTTGTCCCTACCATGATTTCTTAACAGTAATAATCACTCACTTGTACTGATGCAGTGAACAATTTATAAAAGAATTATTTATGCCACCTGGTGGTCAATTTGGAAATGCTACTTTAAAACGCTTCACAATTCATATTCTAATAGACAATTATCACTTTAAAGCAATTGTTCGACTTCTACTTCTGGAAGGATATATTTTAGCTTATTGCCAAGCACATTTAAGACATTCTGACCGAGAAAAGACTGCAGTTTTTTTGTCTTTTTTTTTGTTTGTTTTCTTTTCAGATTCTTTTCCCATACAGGCCAGTACAGAGTACTGAGAATAGAATTCCCTGTGCTATACAGCAGGTTCTTATTAGTTATCCATTCCATATATAGTAGTGGGTATATGTCAGTCCCAATCTCCCAATTTGTCCCTCCCAGGCTGCATCTTTATTTAAAACCACACGAGAAGCCGGCATCACAATTTAACTTTGAATACACCATGAGAGACCATAATATCAAATGCATGTGATTATAGACTAATGAAATAACTGTCTCAGCTGAATTGTGTTCACTGAGATTCACAAAACAAAACAGTGTGTTTTTGTGTCTGGCTGGTTCAGGACTATTTGAGTGTATAGTTTCTCCTGACTTTAGATGCTCAAACTCTGGGCTTTCCTGGTTATCCCCATCTCTTTCCTTCAAGCCATCTTCTAGTTCCCCAAATAAACCATCCACATGCCCGCACCTTTGGCTTTCTCCCCTTGTTTCAACCTCCTGGACATACATCCCTGCCCTTCCTACAGCCTCAAAGAATCCCTCTGGGCAGAAGAGTCTTAGATCTCTATATCCAATCCTACTCCTCCACCAAGCTCAATCTCCTAGGTAAATCGATATTACTTGACCTCAGGACTAAACCACAAATGTCCAAAACAAATCATCACCTTCACCTATACATGGTACAACCTCTAAAGAAGGCTGCTGCTGCTCTCTGTCCAATACTTGAACCTCTTGCTTGATCCCCTTCTACATCCCACTGACAAATAACATAACCCTGCCTCACCCTTCTGTTCCTTGGAATTGCTGGCTTTTACAGTTAAAAGTGTACATGTTTCCTCTGCCTGGGTTGCTTTCTCCCCAACCCAACCCCAATTTTCTCATGGCAGGCTCCCTGTTATCATTCAAGTGTCTTTTAAAATGGCACTTCTTCAAGGAGGCCTTCCCTGACCAATCCAGTCTAAAGCTATCACCAGACTGGTCTCCGTCACATCTCCCTGTTTTAATTCTCTGCATCTCACTTGTTACTGTCTGACCACCTTCTGCTGCTGAAATCTGCCTCACTCACAAGAATGTGGGCTCTACAAGAATCTGACTGCCTGGAATACTAAGAACTCAATAAATTATTATTACTCAATAAATAAAACCCTTTTTATACCATGTCTTTATTTCTATGCCAAAACAAGTCACTGGGCTACGACAGTGACTTCTCTGTCTCCAATCTCCTCCCTCCTCAAACAATTCTAAACACGGCTGCCCAATTACTCTTCCTGAATAATCTTATCCTTCAGGTCACCTAAACGAAGCACTCTCAGAACGTATACTGCTTGGCACATGCATGGCACACACCCAATAAATGCTAGTTTCCCTTCTATTCTCCTGCTGGAAAATCTCCAAAGGCCTTGTACTGCCTACAAATAAAGTATGTTTTCCACTGGCTGTCACATCTGTTATTAATAGGCTCCAATCTAGTTTTTCATCTTATTTTTCAGAATAACTCTTCATGCTCTGCATGCCACAGTCAAATTAAACCATTTGCCAGTAGATTCTTATGTCCTTAGTTTACACTGTTCCTTGCCTGAAATGCTCTAGCATCCATAACTTTCTAAATCCCACCCATCCTTCAAGGTCAGTATCTTCCTCCAAAAAAAGTCCTGGTTCTCTAGAGCGAAATAATCACTTACCCTCTTCTCTGATGATCAATCTCTGGACCACAGGGTCTCACAGGGTGCGATCCGTGATATGGTTTTGCCCCCTGCAGCAGACTGTGTGATCCCCTGGGCAGGGTTCAGGCCTTATCACTCTGTAATCCTCACACTGTTTGTACCCGACTGCTAGTGAAGAAAAGGGGCTGAATAAGTGAACAGAAGAACTTCTCCAAAAAGAAAAGAATTACTGGGATAAAATTAGGAGCTGATGAGAAGAATTAACTTCTCTCTGGACGCAGCTGTTTAGGGGCACAGTCCAGGGCACAAGCAGTGTCCTAACTCTACTTCCTAACAAATGGGAAGCATCAGGTTGAGAGCTGGTGGACATTTCTACTGATGCCAATGTCATAGCCCAACAGAGAAACATCAAAACCATGAAAATACAACCCATCATCAAGTGAACCAATGACTCCACCAGCATAACGTCCACTGGTCAGGGTGTGGATTCTCTGAACACCATGAGAATGACTGACATTCACAATATACCACACTCATTGGCCTCCCAGAACCATGGAGGCCAAACCGCATATCTCTCTACCATCTCACCGGTGTTCCCTTTCCTTTGATCTCCAAGCTCTCCTTGGCCAAGCCTCTTCCAAAAGAACTTGTCTGAATGTGTCTCCCACCAGACCGCTGAAGGCCCTGCTATGACTTCTGCTCTTGGCCCCAGGGCTCCAGCTGCTCACAGACAAGCTGCTGAGAAGGCACCCGGCGCAGGCTCGGTCCCCCAGCCCCCTTTGCTAGAAAACAGGCTGGCATTCATTTTCACTAGATGTGTCCACTTCACTTTATAAGAAATTAGGAGCACTGAGATCTTTTACCCAACCTACATGACCACAAAGGGAACATTCTAAATGCATGTCATCCTAGGCTCAGCGTTTCCATGGGAGGACTCCAGGAATCTGATTTCACATGAACATCTCAGAGGGATCCCATAACTGAGTGAATCCCAAAGGAAAGGCTTTGCTTCTCCCATATCATGCCCTTGGCCTGCTGAGTTAAGGTTTTTTTTGCTGGGCTCTGAGAGGTTACACTGAACGATCTTACACCAGTGAGTTTCAACCTTGCCTGTGTGTTACAGTGACTTGCACACCAGACCACACCCCATGCCAAGGACATCATAATCTCCAGGCAGGGCTGGAGGCCAGATATCAACTTTTTTTTTTTTTTTTTTAAGTTCCCCAGGGCTTCCCTCAGAGAAGGCAATGGCACCCCACTCCAGTACTTTTGCCTGGAAAATCCCATAGATAGAGGGGCCTGGTGGGCTGCAGTCCATGGGGTTGCGAAGAGTCGGACACGACTGAGTGACTTCACTTTCACTTTTCACTTTCATGCATTGGAGAAGGAAATGGCAACCCACTCCAGTGTTTTTGCCTGGAGAATCCCAGGGACGGGGAAGCCTGGTGGGCTGCAGTCCATGGGGTTGCACAGAGTTGGACACGACTGAAGCGACTTAGCAGCAACAGCAGCAGCAGCAGGGCTTCCCTGGTGGTTTGGATGGTAAAGAATCTGCCTGCAATGCAAGAGACCTGGGTTCAATCCCTGGGTCAGGAGGATCCCTTGGAGAAGGGAATGGCTACCCACTCAAGTATTCTTGCCCGAAGAATTCCATGGACAGAGGAGCCTGGCAGGCTACAGTCTAACACATTACTACTGGTGATTCTAACTTCAGGACCACAGCCTTAGATGAATTCCTGCTTGCTCTGCTTTCTTAGGAGAGCAGGTGAGTGACCTGCGCCCGCTTCATACCATCTCCACTGCCAGCTTCCAGCCTTCCCAAAAGGCCTTTCTCCTTCCTCTCTACACATTCGTGTTTAATTCATGGTGAATCTTTCAAAATTATTTTGGAATTCCACTCCCTTTTCAAGGTTCACCTTTGCCACTGAATGTTCTCTTTGGCAAAGGGAAGGGCCTCATATATTCCAGCTGTCTGACGGGCACTGCCCTATGGACTGCAGCCTCAGACTCTCCCCAGTGGCCCTGTCTCGTTTCCCATTGACATTCTCCACTCAGTAGCCAGGGCACGAAGCTCACAACTCCCACTCAGGGCCAACCAAAGGCTTCCCACTGAACCTAAAGTCCTACCCGCCAGGTCAAGCCCGACAAACCCTGTGCTTCTGCCCTGCCTCTGGCCTCTCCCGGCCCTCTCCTCTTCACTCACCCTGCCCCCCAGATACACTGGCCACTTTCTGCTCACTCAGCAAGAAGGCTAATTCCTGCCTTGGGGCCACTTGGATGACCCTGCTCCTCCAGGAGTTAGCTCCGATACCTCCTTCTCATGGCGTCTCACTGACTACCATCCCCAGACACTCCATTGCTTCAGCCTGGTTTAGCCTCTCCACATGTTTTAACATGCTCTGAATTGTTCTTGCTTATGGGTTTACTTGTTATTGTCCTTCTCCCCCAAAGGAATATAAATTCCACTTCTTGCTGTTTTCATCACTACTCCAGAAATCACAATTTTTGTGGAATAAACTTATCAATTCATCAATGAGTGAATAAATATGAATAGATAGAACCTGAAATAAACCTATATACATCATGTGTAGGATCTTTACACGTGACGATCTCAGGGGCTCCTGCCTCTCTAAGCAGACACCATCAACTCACCATGGGCAGCAAGCAAACCTTTCCTCCTTTTCCAGCCTTGAAGGTCAAGCACAGTACTGAGTAAATATCATGTTTCAGTATGTTCTTGTTGATATTTCTGGCTATTTTAGATTCTCAGTATTGCATTAAAAATGATATATGTGTGTGTGTGTGTGTGTGTGTGTGTGTATATATATATATAATTTTTTTTTTTTTAACAAACTTTCAGTTACCTGTAATCCTCTGACCCCTGAACGTCTACTTACATTGTCTGCTTACTGTATCACATCTGAAGGAGCACAACAAGGAGTCTCTGATCTTAATTCGCCTTCCAGTGTTTCCCATTTCATTCCCACTCTCCAAGTTACATCCATCTTACAGCGTACCTGTGAATCTGCAATGGCAGGCTTTGCCCAGATGTGACTACTGATCTATCTGATAACAAGAGTTGGGCACATTTCTGTCTGACATGTACCTGTTGAGATCAAACAGAGACCTCAGCCAGGAAACTGCTACAGAGATGCTCCAAGTCTAAGCTGCATCTCTGGGGATAAGGCTTCCTCCAACTAGAACATCTCCTAAAGCCTGCCTTAGATGAGCTTTTGGTCCCAGTTTCAAGAGTTTAGTGTATTTGTTAGTTTCTATCAGACATATCAAGACTAGTCTGTGAAATCTAGACTTTATTAAGAATCAATCAAAAGCTTACTGGGCAAGAAGATAATCATCTTCTCCACTAAAACCTTAATGACAATCTCAGACACTAAGGAAACCGCTTTCAATGAAATGGAAGAAAAAAACAAAATTCAGGCAATTTTGCTAGGATCACTTAAAATATAATTTGCTTTATGCCCACAGTGGGCAGTTCTACCTTTCAATGTCCTCTAATTCTTATTTATCTCAGAATCAATAACAGTTCAGTCTTTCCCCAGCTAACTGCTAAACAAATATCTTTGGATAACTCAAGCTTCTCCAAGGAAATAATCTCCAGGTATCTTAGGATACATAAAACATTCATAAAATCCGCTTTAATCTTCAGTTCTGATGACTGAAGATAACATTTCTCCCTAGTGGGAAAGATTACAGTAAGAGCCATAAAACACACCGTCCTCCTACCAGTGCCTTTCAGAGCCTCCACGTCTGTCACCTGTTGTCTCCCAGGTTCTGGGAGTCCCCATCAACTCTGGCAACCCAGGTGGGGGCTCAGAAATCCCACTCACGCCCTAGATATCCTTTCTCCCTTCCACACAGAGGTGTCACTCCACCAGGAGTCTAACCGTGGAACTTGCTGGTTCCAAAAAGATATATTTAGATGTTGGTTCTTTAAATACATGTTCCTTTTCCCTCTCAAAATGTTAAATGGTTTTGACTTCACAATCAACTAAATCAGTAAATAGCCTATGCATGTATCCCTGTTATCACTGTTAAATAAAAAGTTCTTCCTTCAAACTCCCGAATTTCAAAATCTTGACTCCAACTTTGAGCACACTCCTTTTCTTCTCTCCCTACAGCCAGTTAGTTATTCCATCAGCCGCATTATTTTTGTTTGTTTCCAAATGCATCACTTTGGCACCCTTTCATTCCCCGTGCCAGCGTCCTAGGTCATGTCCTTCCCATTTCATGCTTACAGCACTATCATCTTGTCCTGTCAGGCTTCTCCACCTTCTGATTCTTCCCTTTTCTCTTGCAATCAGCACCTTGCTACGGGATTAACACCAGTCCAAGCATATAGCTTTTGATGTCTCCTCATTACTGGGAAACAAAGCCTCACCACTTCCTAAGAACAACCGTGTCTTCTGGTTGTGGACACACCACCTCCACCTCGGGCTGCCCTTCCCTCCCTGGGCTGTGTTCACCCATTTACTGAAGCTCAACATGCCCTCTGAGGCTCACATACATGCTCTCTCTTCCCTTAAGTGCTTCCTCATCATGTTATACCTGTTACCTTCTATCAACATCCATGACACCCACTGCTCCTGCACGTGGATGGTCTTCCATATATATTCGACTACTCTCAGAAAAGTTGCTGCTGAACACAGGAGCGCCTGGTCCCTGAACTAAAAGTACAGTTGTCAATTTCTGCCTTCCTTGACCTCTCGCCTCATGCATTTCCTCATTTTCAAGTTACTGTTTTCATTTGGTTCATGGGATACTAACTTGGGATTTTTGTCCTAATGAATCCTCCTTTTTCCTTTTTTCCAGCTGCTGTGGTTTGAATGTCTATGTCTCCTCTGAAATCCCTAGGTTGAAAGCCTAAGCCCCATGAGCTGGTTTACAAAGTGAGGCTCTGGGAGGTGAAGAGGTCATGTGGGCGCAGCCCTCCCGAGGGGCTCCGAGTCCTTCCCAAGGAGCCCCTTCCATCATGTGAGGACTCAGTGGGAAGGTGCAAGCCCACACCGGATGCCAAGTCTGCTGGCGCCTAGATCTGGACTCGTGGGCCTCCTGAAGTGTGAGAATCCATGCCTGCTTTATGAGCCGCCCCATTCACGGGAGCTTTGCTATAACAGCTGGAAGAGATGAAGACCCCGACTTTTCCTCTCACCACTGTTCTGCACCCTGGCTGACACTGAGCTGCTCCTCCCACAGGCCCGGCTCACAGCAATGCCTCTCAGCGCGTCTGTGCAGTCTCAGCCCTCTCCAGTCTGTCTCAGGCTGAAGTCAGGGGTGTTCTCCCACCACCACACTGGGTCACTCAACCTGCTGAAAACACCTCAACGTGGCTTCCCAAGTATCCAAAAGTCTCTCTCAGAATGGGATCGAAGAACTGACCCTTTCCATACTCTTCAGGCGATTCCAATGTACGCCCAAGTTTGGAAACCACTCCTCTAGCTGTATTCACCTCCGTGCCTCTGTGGGATGTTTTGTTTTTATCTAGAACATTCTCCTACCCCTTTCTAAACCCACCTATCCTGAGTGATCGCTATCCAACCTTCACATTTTCATTCAAATGTCTTCTCTGATGCTTGGATCAGGTCAGATTCCTCTGAAATAGGCTCCATGGGACCTGTTATTACATATTAATTGTCTTCTCTTTTTGAACTGCGAACCTCAGTCTTACTTTGTAGCCTAAGCACTCAGCACAGTACCATGTGCAAGGTGGGTGCCAGAGGTCCCTGCTAAATGGACATTATAACGTATTACAAGAAAAGGGTTATGGAAACTCAGAGGGGAAAAGATCATTTCATCATGGAATCACAGAAATTATTCTTTTCTTTAAAAACTCACAAAACTATCTGAAGATACAGATAACAGCCCTAGATTGACAGGCAAGCCCAAAATAGAAAAATACTGTAATTGGCCAATTTTGAATTTCATTTCACTGTGGAATAAAACATCTGATGGATGACATAACAGCTCATCATATGCCTTAAGTAAGTGAACTAATTATAGGCTTGTTATGAAGACCAAGAGGCATTCACACACCACTGTCTGCAGACATACACATTTCCAGAGCTAACAGTCTTTTTTTAAGTAGAGTCTATCTGCCAGTAAAGCCCAAAATGACAACTCTGTAAGAACATATGGATATGGCCAAAAGTCACATACTTAATTCTGCAGAGTCTGTTCTCTAGTATAAGGAGACAAAGTAAAGACAGTCTTAATTCTGATTAAAGAGGTATAACGAGAAAGCTCAAACAGTCAATTATTACACTGTCAATTATGATTAAAAATACATTCTTTGGTAAAAAAAAAAAAAGCTCAAAGTCAGTTTTTTGCAGACATCTTATTGCTAACCAAGCAGAAATCATTTCCACTGCTTTTTACTTTTGTAATATTCCTGAAAATAAAGCCCATTCTCAGGGGTTCATGTTTCCATAACTTGCAAGGCTGAGCTATAAAGCAGTATAGCACAGCTTTAGTTCATCCATCCATCTCTCACTGTAAAAATCAATGGTCTAGGAAATTAAATAAATTTGACCAAAGGAGCAGCATAATCTCTTACTCTTAAAGAAAGGAAACTAACACCCATTTTCAAGGCACAAATAAACCAAACTAAGTATATCCTAACTTGCCAGATCAGACGACTTCACAGAGCTTATATGGCATTCAATTTAAATGATCAAATACATGTTCAGTGTCACAATCGTTAGGCACTAGAATGAGGGGTGAGTGGCCTGAAAGAGTAAATAGGCAAGACTTCCCAGCATTGGGGGATAAGAAGAGGCAGGCCAACACTAGCTCTCAGTTCAGTTGAGTTGCTCAGTCCTGTCCGACTCTTTGCGACCCCATGAATTGCAGCACGCCAGGCCTCCCTGTCCATCACCAACTCCCAGAGTTCACTCAGACTCATGTCCATCAAGTGGGTGATGCCATCCAGCCATCTCATCCTCTGTCGTCCCCTTCCCTCCTGCACCCGATCCCTCCCAGCATCAGAGTCTTTTCCAATGAGTCAACTCTTTGCATGAGGCGGCAAAATTATTGGAGTTTCAGCTTTAGCATCAGTCCTTCCAAAGAACAGCCAGGACTGATCGCCTTAGAATGGACTGGCTGGATAACCATGCAGTCCAAGAGACTCTCAAGAGTCTTAACCAACACCACAGTTCAAAAGCATCAATTCTTCAGTGCTCAGCTTTCTTCACAGTCCAACTCTCACATCCATACATGACCACAGGAAAAACCATAGCCTTGACTAGACGGACCTTTGTTGGCAAAGTAATGTCTCTGCTTTTCAATATGCTATCTAGGTTGGTCATAACTTTCCTTCCAAGGAGTAAGTGTCTTTTAATTTCATGGCTGCAATCACAATCTGCAGTGATTTTGGAGCCCCAAAAAATAAAATCTGACACTGTTTCCACTGTTTCCCCATCTATTTCCCATGAACTGATGGGACCAGATGCCATGATCTTTGTTTTCTGAATGTTGAGCTTTAAGCCAACTTTTTCACTCTCCTCTTTCACTTTCATCAAGAGGCTTTTTAGTTCCTCTGCACTTTCTGCCATAAGGATGGTGTCATCCACATATCTGAGGTTATTGATATTTCTCCCGGCAATCTTGATTCCACCTTGTGCTTCTTCCAGCCCAGCGTTTCTCATGATGTACTCTGAATATAAGTTAAATAAGCAGGGTGACAATATACAGCCTTGACGTACTCCTTTTCCTATTTGGAACCAGTCTTCTGTTCCATGTCCAGTTCTAACTGTTGCTTCCTGACCTGCATATAGCTTTCTCAAGAGGCAGGTCAGGTGGTCTGGTATTCCCATCTCTTTCAGAATTTCTACAGTTTATTGTGATCCACACAGTCAAAGGCTTTGGCATAGGTAATAAAGCAGAAATAGATGTTTTTCTGGAACTCTCTTGCTTTTTCTATGATCCAGCGGATGTTGGCAATTTGATCTCTGGTTCCTCTGCCATTTCTAAAACCAGCTTGAACATCAGGAAGTTCACGGTTCACATATTGCTGAAGCCTGGCTTGGAGAATTTTGAGCATTACTTTACTAGTGTGTGAGATGAGTGCAATTGTGCAGGAGTTTGAGCATTCTTTGGCATTGCCTTTCTTTGAGATTGGAATGAAAACGGACCTTTTCCAGTCCTGTGGCCACTGCTGAGTTTTCCAAATTTGCTGGCATATTGAGTGCAGTACTTACACAGCATCATCTTTCAGGATTTGAAAGAGCTCAACTGGAATTCCATCACCTCCACTAACTTTGTTCATAGTGATGCTTTCTAAGGCCTACTTGACTTCACATTCCAGGATGTCTGGCTCTAGGTGAGTGATCACACCATCATGATTACCTGGGTCATGAAGATCTTTTTTGTACAGTTCTTCTGTGTATTCTTGCCACCTTTTCTGAATATCTTCTGCTTCTGTTAGGCCCATACCATTTCTGTCCTTTATCGAGCCCCTCTTTGCATGCAGTGTTCCCTTGGTATCTCTAATTTTCTTGAAGAGATCTCTAGTCTTTCCCATTCTGTTGTTTTCCTCTATTTCTTTGCATGATCGCTGAGGAAGGCTTTCTTATCTCTCCTTGCTATTCTTTGGAACTCTGCATTCAGATGCTTATATCTTTCCTTTTCTCCTCTGATTTTCACTTCTCTTCTTTTCACAGCTATTTGTAAGGCCTCCTCAGACAGCCATTTCGCTTTTTTGCATTTCTTTTCCATGGGAATGGCCTTGATCCCTGTCTCCTGCACAATGTCACAAACCTCCATCCATAGTTCATCAGGCACTCTGTCTATCAGATCTAGTCCCTTAAATCTATTTCTCACTTCCACTGTACAATCATAAGGGATTTGATTTAGGTCATATCTGAATGGTTAAGTGGTTTTCCCTACTTTCTTTAATTTAAGTCTGAATCTGGCAATAAGGAGTTCATGATCTGAGCCACAGTCAGCTCCCGGTCTTGTTTTTGCTGATTCTATAGAGCTTCTCCATCTCTGGCTGCAAAGAATATAATCAATCTGATTTCGGTGTTGACCATCTGGTGATATTTATGTGTAGAGTCTTCTCTTGTGTTGTTGGAAGAGGGTGTTTGCTATGACCAGTGCATTCTCTTGGCAAAACTCGATTAGCCTTTGCCCTGCTTCATTCCGTATTGCATCAGAGGGCAGACACACAAACCATAATCAGAGAAAACTAGCCAATCATTCTCTAACACAAGCTCTACCATGAGGCAAAAACGTGTCACTGTCAAACTGAGCTTCAGGTGATGCCACAGGGACCCAAAGGAATCCATTCAAATGAGGGAAACTCCAGAAAGACTTCATTCATATGGTGTGAGCGTGGAGGGATCACAGAGCTTTCTCCAGGGTGACTTCTGCACAAGGAAGGAGCGTGAACAAGACACAGAGGCAGGCATATGGGCAAGGGCTCTCTGAAGGTGGAGCTGGGGCAGAGGGAGCAGACAGGCATCCAGGAAAGAACACATGGGGCTGAGGAAAAATGTTGCATTCATGACGAGAAAGGACCTGAACGCGACCTGTTCCCATGCAATGGAACACGATCATGGCTGCAAACTGATCTTAACTGTGTCTAAGGAAAACCCACAGAGGCAAAATGGGTGGCAGACAACCTATAGGGTGTTCCTGTAATATTCAAAGAGAAATAATGTTTTGCAGAAAATAGAGAACTCACAGGGCTCCCAGTGGAAAGAGAAGAACATTGAAAATTATAGGATTGAGAAATGAGAACAAAAGAATCAAAATGAGACTAGAATTTTTAATAACAGTATATAGAGAGGATGGCTTCCCTGGTAGCTCAGATGTTAAAGAATCTGCCTGCAATGCAGGAGACCCTGGTTCGATCCCTGGCTCAAGAAGATCCCCTGGAGAAGGAAATGGCAACCCACTCCAGTATTCTTGCCTGGAGAATTTCATCAACAGAGGAGCCTGGTGAGCTATAGTCCATGGGATTGCAAAGAGTCTGACACAACTGAGTGATGAACACTTTCACATAGAGAGGGTAGAGAATTAAAATCTAGTTCCATTGATGTAACTGCCAAAACAATGACAGAGGGTAACAGCTAGACTCCCACAGAATGTTCCAAGACTCCTAACAGAATCAGACTGCCAGGCCTGCTGCACACTGAGGAACTCAAACTTTTGCTGCTGAACTGAACCAAGAATATGGCAATTATGTCAATCATTCTGCTTTACTACACGAGAAAGAAAAACTTACACACACCCTGAAACCTTTGTTCTTTCCCACTGGAATAACCTGCTAAAAAGCTAGATCCAGGTGTCTTTGCCAGACAGAATTAGGCAATAAAATTCTCAAGTCAACAAAAATACGGAAAGCAAGACACTTAAGTTCTTCTGCTGTTAAGGAATCAATGACAACTCCCACGAGCCTCTCAAGCCAGTGAAGAAAATCAGTATTTATCTTCTGCATGTCAGGAAGCTTGGGGCTAAGCGCTCCTCATTAAACCTCACCACTGCCTATCATTGCCCTCCATCTCCTCCTTTCACAGAGGAGGAAAGTGAGTCTCATAGGAGGTAAGTGACTTTCCCAAAGAAACTGAGCTAATGTTAGCAGAGCTGAGACTCAATCCAGATTCCTCTAACTCCAAATCCATGCTACTACCAATAAGCTTTCCACCTCCAGAACTGGTCCTCAGCAACCCTTCCCAACCCCAGCAATAATACCTCTTCTCCCTCTGTTAGTTCTTGTTTCATTCATTTTTATATGTTCATTCTTAAATTAATCATCAAGTACCTACTGAGTACTAGCCTTGGATATGACCACTCGTTAAGTGTTCAAGTATTTTATATGAAGCATGGTGCTCCTAGGCATTGCCATTTCTCTTATCCAAACATGTCAGAATAGATGTAAAAATCACATCACTTTCACTTACTTCCATATCATAAATTCATGATGCTTAAATCATTAGAACTCAGTATCTCCTACCTTCCAGTAAATACTGAAGATTTGAGCTAGTTGGGGGAAAAAAAATTACTTCAGAACTATGCAAAAGCTAATATCCTAATTATTTAAGTAATTTTAGTAGCTGAGAATTATTGGTAAAGTTGTCAACAACATTAAAAGCAGAGCACATGAATGAAGACCATGCTGCTAGTTTATAGTGTAATTTTAAATAAAACATTATGAAATGTGTGCATATATATCAGGAATCCTATTAATTAATATTTATTTATAAATCATGCAATAATAAGAACCTCTGCATCAATTGGTACAGGGTTTCTCAGAAATATATCACAGATTGTTGAAAAAATTCCACCTCCAAATATAAGTAAAAGAAGGCATGACCCTTGATTCTTTCCAAAGAGGTATCTTAACCCACCATGGACTGTGGAGTATTACTGCTAATTCAAGGACCCTGAACAGTTCAGTAAATACAGCAATAAGCCAAGAAGAAGCATTTTAAAAGCATATCACATAGACTGTTCAATAAACCATATACTAAAGTGAGTAAATAATACTGAACCAAGAGCAGAAATACAAGTATTTCCTAATTTTTAAAATGATATGCCTTTGGGATACTGCCAGGAGAAACATCAATAATCTCAAAGACTCAGATGACACCACCTTATGGCAGAAAGCAAAGAAATAAAGAGCCTCTTGAGGAAAGTGAGGATGGAGAGTGAAAAAGCTGGCATAAAATTCAACATTCAAAAACGAAGATCATGGCATCCAGTTCCATTACTTCATGGAAAACAGATGGGAAAACAATGCAAAGAGTGAGAGACTATTTTCTTGGGCTCCAAAATCACTGCAGCCATGAAATTAAAAGATTCTTGCTCCTTGGAAGGAAAGTTATGACCAACCTAGACAGTATATTCAAAAGCAGAGACATTACTTTGCCAATAGAGGTCCATCTAGTCAAAGCTATGGTTTTTCCTGTGGTCATGTATGGATGTGAGAGTTGGACCATAAAGAAAGCTGAGCGCCAAAGAATTGATGCTTTTGAACTGTGGTGTTGGAGAAGACTCTTGAGAGTCCCTTGGACTGCAAGGACATCCAACCAGTCCATCCTAAAGGAGATCAGTCCTAATTATTCACTGGAAGGACTGATGCTGAAGCTGAAATGCCAATATTTTGGCCACCTGATGCAAAGAACTGACTCACTGGAAAAGACCCTGATGCTGGGAAAGACTGAAGACAGGAGGAGAAGGGGACGACAGAGGACGAGATGGTTGGATGGCATCACCGACTCGATGGACATGAGTTTGAGCAAGCTCTGGGAGTTGGTGATGGACAGGGAGGCCTGGCGTGCTTCAGTCCACGGGGTCACAAAGAGTCAGACACAACTGAGCGACTAACTGAACTGAACTGCTTTTAGCTTCTAAAAGAGGCTATCTATTACAACTCCCTATCCTTACAGAATAAAGAAAAGAAGCTTGGAAAAAAGCCATTTCATTTAATAGTGGCTCACGATTCATACAAAAGGGCTTGTGCTCCCCACCAAGGGCCCAGGTGCGACTTTAGTCAGGCCACCAGCACCAGACATGTGCACAGGCAACGGAGAGCCCTTCCCACAGCTGCTCACCCGCCATCCCCACCGCCAGTGCCGTCCATGCTCCCAAAACTCATACTTAGAGCAGATTACTGTGGACTAACTCTACCACCAGGTACCTCCCCCGTAGGGTTTATATCAGTGTGTCCACTCTTTCTAGGCCTTAACTGCAGCCTTCTACAGAGGGTACTCCAAGAAGGCAAGGGGATTAAAACTATGTGGGCTTAACCATGAAAACTGGAAACAAGGGCATTTGGGTTGAATACAGAAAATAAAAGTTGGCCTTAAAGCAGTGTTTCTCAATCCTGGCCCTACTTCAGAATAACGGAGGGACAGTCAAAGAATACGGATACCTCAGTTCAACCCCTGGAGATTTTGACATTGCTCATCTGGGGTGCAACCCAGGCCTCAGAATTTTTCACAGCTCCCAAGGGATTCGAATGCAGGTGCGGGATTTAAGACATTTCAAAATAAAAATAAATGTTGAAGTCATGTGTGCACATCTGACTGAAGGTACTTTCCTTTCTTCACACAGACCTGTGGGTACAAAAGGCCCAGGTGCAGATAGCACCGGCTGTGATCTCTGTGTACACCTGTGCACGACTAAGCGCTTCTTTAAAGAGAAGCTCCAGAGGGCCTGGAAAAGTGCAGCTTGCTGAGCCCCCGAGCCCTCTGGGCGGGCTCCGCTGGCTCCCTTGCCCTGCCAGACATCAGAGAGCTGTGCAGCCACACGGAGCAGCCACCAGCGTGGACTTGGCCTACTTCAGACCAGCTCCTGCTTGGAAATTACAGGTAAGACGAGAGGCCTTGTGGTTCACAGAGGAAAACCTCATCAGATGAGGATAAACACTATAAAATACCCAGGCAGAAGTAACTGCAGAGTTATTACAGACACAGCTATTAACAAAATTAGATATTAAATAAGCAAAATGCCACTGAATCTATGTGACCTGGATTGAAGAATAAGTACGTTCTACTACAAACTATTACTTCAGAGAAACAACAGACAAATCATGCTAACTTCTGGGTGAAAAAAGTATCTGTTATTTGAATAACAAGGGAGGGCAGAAGATGCTGAAATTCTGCATATTCTATTTCATTGATAATTCGAAAAACTCCAAATACAATGAAAGGCATACAGAAGGATCAGAGGCATTACTTAACTTTCTGCCAGTTACTTTTCCACCAAGTGGTCACCTTTCAACTTGCTACAGAATATTAACATTTTGTCTGTACTATATTTTACACATGAAACTTCAGAATTATTTCTGCTACAAAATCTTACAAGCCTAATTAGAGACAATAAATTAAGTATAAAGCCAAGAAATGGCTTTGAAAATCGACTGTGTATAAGATCTCACTGAATCAAGCACAGAGGGAGGGCACAAAAGCAACTGAATCTTTGTTCTCCGTGTGACTTATTAATTAAAAGAGGAATGAGGAAGGCTTAGACCTGCGCTTTGAAGCCATCAGAACCAGCCTGCTCTGGAAGCATTCTTTATCTTGTTTATGTCAAAACACAAAACCTGGCAGATGCGGTCTGAATGAATTAAAAACACACAGGCAGTATTTCTCTCTGATTCTGATAGCAATGGGAGAGACCAAAGAGAAGAAAAATTATCACATGTTTACCATGAAATAACTGACGATGTGAAAGAGTGGATCCGTGGGCGCTGGAAGCAGCTCCCTGCCTCAGAAGCCCGTCCACAACACACACCCAACAAGCACTCTAATCCATAAAACACAGATTCGGTCTTTACAATAACTTTAAGAAGTGTTTATAAGGAATTTAATTCTTTAAATTCTAGAAATGAGGTCTCTAAAACAGGAGGTTCAACTGAAAATGCAATGACTTACGTGCAGCAAAAGAAACGGAATAATGTTCTTCCTCCTGAATGAGGGTTGTGTCTCCATTTTTAATTTAGGAATTCATACAGCTTCACTTGTAATTCAGGTTAGCCGGTTTGCCTCTTAGAGCCACTCAGAATACAATGCAAGCGCCTGTGTTTATGGGGTACATGTGCAACAGACTTCACGATTCAGCGTCTTCTGTCTTGTTGCCTGCAACGTGCTGCTGCTGCTGCTGCTGTGTCGCTTCAGTCATGTCCGACTCTGTGCGACCCCATAGACGGCAGCCCACCAGGCTCTTCTGTCCCTGGGATTCTCCAGGCAAGAACACTGGAGTGGATTGCCATTTCCTTCTCCAATGCATGAAAGTGAAAAGTGAAAGTGAATACTTTTTGAAGGACTGGTATAACGCAATCAGAACTTAAGGGTTTCTACTGGCTTCTAAAATACTGTCTATTGATTCTCCTATGCAATATTTCCCCTACAATATATCTCCAAAATGACTTGAAACAGCTATAATAAATATTTTCCCCTGCAAAAATGGGGGTGGGGTGCCTTGGACAACTGTACATCTTATATACAGAGAATATGGCACATATACAGGATGGCACACAGGATGCTAATGAGGAAGATGGGGAGCAGGATGGAGTGAAGAGAAGAAAGGATAAAAAGGGAAGAGAGAAGTTCTAGAAGAAAAATCTACAATAACTCATTCCTTGGATTCCTATTATGTTTACCAATAACTTCACTGAACAGTACGGAATAGCATCAAACATGGCTGCTAGAGTCAGTTTAGTTCAGTTCAGTCGCTTAGTCACGTCCAGCTCTTTGCGACCCCATGAACCGCAGCACCCCAGACCTCCCTGTCCATCACCAACTCCAAGAGTCCACCCAAACCCATGTCCATCGAGTTGGTGATGCCATCCAACAATCTCATCCTCTGTCATCCCCTTCTCCTCCTGCCCTCAATCTTTCCCAGCATCAGGGTCTTTTCCAATGAGTCAGCTCTTCCCATTAGGTGGCCAAAGTATTGGAGTTTCAGCTTCAACATCAGTCCTTCCAATGAATACCCAGGACTGATCTCCTTTACAATGGACTGGTTGGATCTCCTTGCAGTCCAAGGACTCTCAAGAGTCTTCTCCAACACCACAGTTCAGAAGTATCAATTCTTTGGCACTCAGCTTTCTTCACAGTCCAACTCTCACATCCATACATGACCACTGGAAAAACCATAGCGTTGGCTAGATGGACCTTTGTTGACCAAGTAATGTCTCGGCTTTTCAATATGCTATCTAGGTTGGTCATAACTTTCCTTCCAAGGAGTAAGCATCTTTTAATTTCATGGCTTCAGTCACCATCTGCAGTGATTTTGGAGCCCCCCAAAATAAAGTCAGCTACTGTTTCCACTGTTTCCCCATCTATTTGCCATGAAGTGATGGGACCGGATGCTACGATCTTCGTTTTCTGAATGTTGAGTTTTAAGCCAACTTTTTCACTGTCCTCTTTCACTTTCATCAAGAGGCTCTTTAGTTCTTCTTCACTTTCTGCCATAAGGGTGGTGTCATCTGCATATCTGAGGTTATTGATATTTCTCCCGGCAATCTTGATTCCAGCTTGTGCTTCCTCCAGCCCAGCGTTTCTCATGACATACTCTGCATATAAGTTAAATAAGCAGGGTGACAATATACAGCCTTGATGTACTCCTTTTCCTGTTTGGAACCAGTCTGTTAGTGTTAATGTCACTATTTTATCTTTGGTTCTTTTTCTCTACATTCTACTACCTGCCTCAGCTCAGTCAGGCTCTAAAGGAACTCTTCCTCAGTTCTTTAGTGACTCAGAGCCAAATATCATGGTATTAAGGAATCTTTCAGAGTCTTGCTCACAACTTCCTTCATGTGTGACAATCAGATGGCTTGACCCCTTTTCTGGAGAGATCTCATTACACTCTCTGAACACACATTTTAGGTTTCTGTGTTCAAGTCAGTGGTTTCAGTGGTTCTCAAACTTCAGTTTTCATTGGAATCACAGGGCCACAATATTAAGCCACAATATTCCATTAACGTCCCCACTCCAAACTACAGTCCACAGCTCTCCACCCGGATTCTCTTCACTGCACACTGAACTTGTCTAAAAAAAATTAATTTTAGGATGCTTAGTATCCAAGTATTAAATCCAGAATCCCTGAGGTAAGATCATCTTTCTAACAGAATCTTGACATTTGAAAACCAGAAGAAGGGTATTCAAAAAACATAAAACCTGTTTAAAAAAGATATATATATATAACCCTAAACGGAAAGACAAAATTAACATATGCTCCAGGTTAAACTATTCCAAATGCATTACAATTAGCGATGACCTAGGAATGCACACGTACTTTGGCCATTTTTAGCTTTTGTTCCACAGAGGGTCCATCGACATTGCCCCTCTTCACCTACTCTGTTCTGATTCCACTGCTGTGTGCACGCACGGCTCCCTCAGAGAAGCCCTGATCTTCACCCTACTGAGTGGGTCCCCTCCCTAGGAGGCTGGATCTCACTCTCTGATCCTCCTCCCATCACCACGGGGGTCTGGGAGATCTCCAGAAACGACAGATGAGCAAGGCCACTTTGTTCCAGGTATGAACACTCACATAAAACCCTCTCTAAACATGCTCATTCAGTAAATGTCACCAAAGTCCCCCTCCCTGTGAGGGACTGTGCTAATCTAGGAACACAGGAGCAATGGGAGAAAACACTCCCTGGAAGCATGGAGTGCAGGCCCGATGGAGAAGACAGGCTGATTCAACCATTTTAATTTTGTTCACAAACTCTGTGAACAGTACAGGATATTATCAGGAACCCCAGCAGGAGAATCTGTTCTAGTCATGGAAGGCAGTCGACGAAGGCAGAAGAGATTTTAAACCTACGTCAGCAGAGAAGACTGTATCACACAACTAGACCAAAAGGAGACCAAAAGGAACACATCCTCCAGAGAGAAACCACCTGCATAAAAGCTTGGTGCTGAGAGAGAACACGGTGGATGCAAGTTAAGTTGAAGAAAGTTTGCGCATCACAGAGCAGAACGAGGAGGGCATGGTGCGGAGGGGCTGGGCTGGGCTGGAAGCAAGTACTGTACTGCGGAGAGGCTCAGGGTCCATTTTATGGGGCGGGGACTTCACCCGAAAGTGAGTGAGAGGACCTGAGACCAGGCTGCGACGTGCACTTGAACACAACAAGGCTACGACCACAGACGTGGAGTCTGGTTGGAGATTTTTCAGACAAAACCGAGGCAGTGGTCATGGGGATGCAGAGGAGGGGAGGGAGTCCAGAGATGCCCAGCAAGTAGAGATGCCCCACTAGGGCACTGCCTGGACATGCCGGATGCCAGCCTGAAACCCAGCACAGGCTGCACCACGCAGTGAGACTGGAGCCTGGCACAGGGAGGACTGATGGTCTCCATCTGGAACAGGCCACGCTGGGGAATGCCCGGCTGCCCCACCCAAGCCCAGTCTCGGAAGCTCCTGGCTCCTCAGGCCCAGCCCCACACCAGAACTTGGCAGGTCCTCCTTACTATCTCCACAGTTCCTCTCAGAGCCGGCTCCTCTGATGATAAGGAAGGTACTCACATTCCTAACTCATCACCTTGTCTCTGTGAAAGCCATTCAATATCCTGAGCTTTTTCCAGCCTTGGCTTTAATATCTTTGTATGGTGACTGTCTCTAGTATCTAAAGTTTAATACAATTTTTATATATAATGAGTAAACCATTTCTAATGTACAATTATAAATGTATTATTTTTCAGGCTTTCCTCAGACTCCTCAAAATTATTCAGGCCACATTCTCTGCTATTTATATACATTATGCCTGTGTGTTTTAAATCACCTGCAATTTGAGGCAAACTCCCATTCTAACTATATTTGACAGTTTATATTACAAGAGCTTATAAGAAAGAAGTGCTTAGGCCTTCATTTTCTGTGCTCTTTCAGCATCTGTAACACAGGGAGGGCCCCAGAGTATAAATGCTGAGCCCACACTGCGTCTGCAAGTCTGCTATTTGCTGTGTCTCTCCGGTATGTGGTCTGCAACCAGGTGAGAAGGAAGGGACGGGGCAGAGGCTGGGCAGACAGGGCCAGCAGAGAGGCAGCCGGCAGCCAAGACGAGCCCCAGACTGGGTGCCTTGCTGACATCTGGCCCCTGCTCTGAGGCTCCCTCAGCATGACGAGTCCAGCTAAGAACCTCCGCTGGGATGCAGACTTACAGGAAACAAGACGCGGGATCTGCCTGGGGGAGGCAGAGGGTGGTGAGGGTTTGCTCCTCCAGATGTGAAGCAGTAAGGGGGAGTTAGACTAACTTGAGCAGAGGCAGCAAGAAGGACAAGGAGGCTCTAGAAGCCACCTGGCTGGGCCAGTTGTTTCCCAGAACCCACAGCCAGAAAGAGCCAAATTCAACCTAAACGGACAGCTGCCCTGCCCACCAGGCTCCCCAGCCCACAGCATGTGATACTGAAGCCACAGATGCCACGTACGTGCGTGCTCGGTCCTGTCTGACTCTTTGCCACCCCATGGACTTCAGCCCTCCAGGCTCCTCTGTCCATGGGATTCTCCAGGCAAGAATACTGGAGTGGCTTGCCATTTCCTCCTCCAGGGGATCTTCCCGACTCAGGGACTGAATCCAGGTCTCCTGGGTCTCCTGCATTGACTGGCAGATTCTTGACCACTGAACCCCCTGGCAAGCCATGAGCATTTATTATATAAACAGATACATCAATGAGTTAATTTGGTTTGACATTCTCCTACTTTCTTTTTACTTTGGCTTGTTGTTAGTCCAGTAACCTGTGTATCATTTATGAACATACTGAGTACTTAAATTTTAGGAGAAAAAGCATATATCTGACAGAGTGTCCATCTCCATTCTTCCTAGCAACTGTCCAGACACCCACTGCCTGCCCCATACTCTCACACACAGACACACTCTGATTTTAGATCTAAATCTGCTCATTGAAGTCTTAGGCCATTGTTTCCACTAATAATGTCTTGTGCCTGTCAACACGTTCCGTTCAAACCCTGGTCAACATTTAAGAACAGCTACTAACGTCTTCCTATCTAGTCTCTATGCTCTGGGTCTCCCTCACCTACCTACTCAAGTCCCAACTGAATCCTTACAACATCATAAGGCTATCATTTAACAGGAAGCTGTTGTATAGAACACAGTTTTTGCCTCTCTCTCATTTTCTCTCCTATAAATTAAGAAGATTCTTGGGGGAAAAAAGCAGCTCTCTAATTTGCTTGTTATCTCCCCCACTTCTCCACTCTTTAAGTTAGGATGAGCTCAGTTACAAGGAAGAGAATCCTAGTATAATAATGGCCTAAACCATCAGTTGCTCAGTGATGTCCAACTGTTTGCAACCCTATGGACTGAAGCCCTCCAGGTTGCTCTGTCCATGGAAGTGACCACTGTTTACCTTTGAAAAATTCCTAATAACTTCACCCTAGAGTTGCTTTGGTTACTCAGCAATGACAAGAAGGACCAAGGCTCTTCTTATCCTCCTGCTTCATCACCCTTACCATGCTGACATAATTTTTTCAGTATTGCCTCATGGCTGTAATGTGGCTGTCACAGTTCGACGTATCTCATCTTCACGTGGCAGCACCCATGCGGGAAGCAAGCAGCTGAGGTAAAAACATTTTAAAGTTTGTATCATTCATGGACTTCAATCTCTTTATACAAAGTAACAAATATTTATCAAAAGCTCCAAAGATTCTCTTTTAGTTTCCATCCATCCCTGTCCAACCTTAGGACCATACTGGCAAAACAAGTCTAAGCCTTTCACAGATGAACGCACTAGGCATGGGTGCATGTCTGCCAAATCAAAACTGTAGTATTTTAGAAAGGAAGAAGGAACCAGGCTACTGTGTAGGCAACCAAATTGTCTGCCACACATCACCTAGAAGGCTTTGAGAAAAGTGAAACTGGATATCCACATTACTTTGGTCCATCCCTCCTCCCTCCCTATCTCCCTATCCTTCTATGATCATGGCATCTGGTCCCATGCCGTGAGAATTTATTTTGGGGGGGGCTTTATTTTTGGGAGCTCCAAAATCACTGCAGATGGTGATTGCAGCCATGAAATTAAAAGACATTTATTTGCTCCTTGGAAGAAAAGCTATGACCAACCTAGACAGCATATTAAAAAGCAGAGACATTACTTTGCCAACAAAGGTCCGTCTAGTCAAGGCTATGGTTTTTCCAGTGGTCATGTATGGATGTGAGAGTTGGACTATAAAGAAAGCTGAGTGCCGAAGAATTGATGCTTTTGAACTGTGGTGTTGGAGAAGACTCTTGAGAGTCCCTTGGACTGCAAGGAGATCCAACCAGTCCATCCTAAAGGAAATCAGTCCTGAATATTCACTGGAAGGACTGATGCTGAAACTGAAGCTCCAGTACTTTGGCCACCTCATGCGAAGAGTTGACTCATTGGAAAAGACCCTGATGCTGGGAGGGATTGGGGGCAGGAGGAGAAGGGGACGACAGAGGATGAGATGGTTGGATGGCATCACCGACTCGATGGACGTGAGTTTGAGTAAACTCCGGGAGTTAGTGATGGACAGGGAGGCCTGGCGTGCTGCAGTCCATGGGGTTGCAAAGAGTCAGACACGACTGAGCAACTGAACTGAACCGAACTGATCCCCCTCCCTCCCTATCTCCCGACCCTTCTTTCCTCCCTTCCATCCTTCTGTTCTTCCTAACTTCCTTTAAGAACCTGTAGAAAAATAAATCTGAATAATGAAATAGACAAGTTCTTTAGATGCTGTATAAACCATATCATGCTCCTGATTTGTTTACTATGCCATTTCATCTCTGCCTTATTCAATTCTGGTTTTCTCAGTTGTTTCAGTGGATAGCTGATGCTATAAATTAAGTTCCCCAGTCTCTTGGTCAGGAAGCATTCCATTCACCGTTTATTGAGGGTCTGTGGTCCCTGAACACTGGAGAAAAGTTGCATGTATAAAGAAGCCCTAAAAACTCCAGACAGAAATATTTGACAACATAAATCACCTATATAATAGTGTGATTTTCAGGGCTGGCATTTTCTTAGAGCAAGGTATGTCAGTCTTTTCAATCATACATCTTTAAACACCAGCTACGTTCCTCCTTTATTTTCCTATCAATCTAATAACCCCCCTTGTAGTTTTTTTCCTTTTTCCCCTTAATAGTAAATATTTATCTGAATCTATCCATTTATTCCTCACTTTTCAAGTTTAAGCTAACAGATGGAGAGACAGATTACTCCCAAACATCTGTACTGAAATGCTTTACCTGCAACTCCTGATGTGAGCAAAAGAGATTTTAACTACATGATATTTGAAAACTTCTCTCGCAGGCACTGTAAGGAAAAGAGTCCAGACTAAAAACAAGTTATCACTGAGGTCCACTCACATCCCAAACAAATCACACACACACCACTGTCTTGGTGTTGTAAACAGACCCTCGATGGTAAACAACAGCTGGGTACTGTGGATGTTATAACATTCACAGTTCGGTATTAGTGGGAACTGCTACATATGTGCCATTATACCCATCACATAACTGTACAAAAAAGGTAAGATATATTGACTGTCTGCTATTCACAGATATTCTCAAAGAGACCACTGCATAGAAACCAGAGGGACTAAAATGTGGCTGTAAATCTTGTAACAGTATTTTTGCTCAGACAATAATGAGACTTTAGTTACACACAGATATTCAGTTCAGTTCAGTCGCTCAGTCATGCCTGACTCTTTGCAACCCCATGAACCGCAGCACGCCAGGCCTCCCTGTCCATCACCAACTCCCGGAGTCTACCCAAACCCATGTCCATTGAGTCCGTGATGCCATCCAATCACCTCATCCTGTCGTCCCCTTCTCATCCTGCCCTCAGTCTTTCCCAGCATTAGGGTCTTTTCAAATGAGTCAGCTCTTCATATCAGGTGGCCAAAGTATTGAAGTTTCAGCTTCAACATCAGTCCTTCCAATGAACACCCAGGACTGATCTCTTTTAGGATGGACTGGTTGGATCTCCTTGCAGTCCAAGGGACTCTCAAGAGTCTTCTCCAACACCAGAATTCAAAAGCATCAATTCTTCGGATATTAGTTGAGAGTTTTCCTGAAGTTAGCTGGTGCTGTTACCCACAGCAGGCACAGGTTCACTACACCTACGCATCCTCCCATGGCAGCCACACTCTTTCCACGGCTCCTTTTCTCTATCCACTCTGGAATGTTGGAACCTGCAGCCTCCCCATCAAAGCTCCACCCACCCTATAGCCTCACCCACAGTGACAAGGTCACTATCACTTAGATACCAATGGATCCTTGCTGTCAGTCTATATTTCCAGGCTGCTTATCCCCTCTGAGTTTTAGGACCCTACTTCTTTCCTTCTAGGTATATCTGCCTGGACTCAACCTTTTATCATATACCCTGATTTCTGTGTTCACTGTCTGGATTTAAAGCACTGCAGTCCATTCTAAAGGAGATCAGCCCTGGGTGTTCTTTGGAAGGAATGATCCTAAAGCTGAAACTCCAGTACTTTGGCTACCTCATGCGAAGAGTTGACTCACTGGAAAAGACTCTGATGCTGGGAGGGATTGGGGGCAGGAGGAGAAGGGGATGACAGAGGATGAGATGGCTGGATGGCATCACCAACTAGATGGACATGAGTCTGAGTGAACTCTGGGAGTTGGTGATGGACAGGGAGGCCTGGCGTGCTGCGATTCATGGGTTCTCAAAGTCAGACAGGACTGAGCGACTGAACTGAACTGAATCAACTTAATGAATTAGAGACCTCAACTGCCCTCCACACTCCAGCTGCCTTAACCCACTTTGAACTCATTCACAGAAGTCTCAAGTGCTTATTCTGGAAACATTCATTTTAGTTCTAATAATCACAGATCTAGCCCGACTCCTTACTCTTCATGTGGCCTTAGGTAAACCCTTTCAGAACCTGCCTCCTTGCTTCCCATCACGGCCCACATCAAAGCATCCTCTATGCTCCACTTCATTTGACGAACATGGATGAAGCACCTGCTGAGTCAGGCTTTGGGGTGGGTACTGAGTAGAGGGTGCTGAGCAAATCACAGACCCTCTACTCAGCAAAGCTGGACTTAAGTCAAGGAGATAAGGCAGGGACCACCTAAGCAAATAAGTATATAACCAACAAGGGGGTGTTTGGGTTAAAAAATAACTGCAGGGGGATGCATGTAGAGTGTTCACTGAGCAAGTATGGCTTAGAAAAAAGACCTCTACGAAGGGGAGAGGCAATCATATGTCAAACACCTGATCACAGCAGAGATTCACTGAAAGAAGAGCCCACAGAGGTCAGCAGGAAGCCCAAGGTGCCGAGAGCGCACGCGCTATGCAGGAAAGCAGAGGTGACATCATGGCGACGTCACCACCAGTGGGAATCTGGTGCGAGGCACAACGGGGAGTCAGGAAAAGGTTTCTGGCAAAGGAGTAAGATGATCTGATTTACATTTTCAACAAATCACCAAAATTAAGTTTTACTATCACAATATGAGGGTCATCCCTCTGAGTCAAGAAGGTGAAGGGATCCTGAGGAAGGAGCTGCCCATGTGCTCTGGTATGTCCCGGGGGGTGCCCATTTTCCCTGCCATTCTCAGGTCATTCTTATAGCCCCCCTTTCACTCTCTCATTGGGGTCTTAAGGGAACCACCCTGGCCAACTCACTGCAGGGATATTCTTCAGGCTGACACCCAGAGTCTTTCCAAGCCTGCTCCCCATCAGATCTTCACCTCACAGTGTCCTGGGCTCTGGAATACAAAACTGGCCTGCTGGACGGGACATGGATTATCCCTGCTGCCCTGGCTCTTGTTCCTACTTCTGACCACAGGCTCTGATCACCTCACTAACAGACAGACCCTTGAGGGCCCAGAGCCGAGGAGCCTCTCCAAGAACCAGAAAAATGAATGGCTTCCTTTTCTGCACTTTCTCTATGGTAACATTCATCACAACTAGGTTCGTTATCTTAGGTCTGCTTTCTCTGCTAGAATGGTTGGTACTTCATGGTAAAGGCAGTAGCTTTCCTGTGTATTTCTGGGTCCTCGCCACCCACTGCACACCTGGTCCAGAGGTGGGACTTGATACAGGACTGCTAGACAAATTATGCAATGTAAAAGCAACATATAATACAGAGTAAGATATAAGGATGAACAAGATTTTAAAATTAATTTCTCCAGGAGGCTTAAAGCAGTATTGCCTTCATCTCTAGACAATTTTCAGTCTCTAACTTCAGCCTCATCCATTAGAAAGTGACAACAAGCTATTTTTTTTTTTTTTACTTTTAATAAATGACTAGAAGCAAACAATCTTTATAGTGCAAGAAGAAGTCTAATTTTAGGAAACCGAACAACTTGAGTGTTTTGGTAATGAGTTTCTAAGTAACTGTGAAGCTGACATAAAACAGATTGACACATCCCCAAGTTACATCCACTCACCACTCTTAAATGATCCTGAAAAAATCCTGCTCAGGAGAAGTTTCTGACGTAATTGTAGAACTTCAGCTTCCAAGGCTTTGACTTTTGATCTCCACCTTGATTCCTGCCCGGACACCATCTTCGCAAGATGCTCTGTGTATTCTCTGCTGCTTTTGTCTGCTGGTTTGGAGCGGATAATTGCCAAGGCCAGGGCCAGCTTTGAAGTTCTCAGATACCATGCTTGATTATCCATCTTGTTTTTTGTCCCTGTCATGTAATTAAAAAAAATAAAAAAGTTACAGAAATTCCTTTTAACTTTTACAGTACATTTCATTTGCTCAAAATTGATTGCATGGAATAACACTAATTAATAAGTTTACATTGGAAGCCATCTAACAGAACAATTTCTCAAGAAGTGAAGTCAGTGTGAAAAAAAAAATAAAACAGAATAAAAATGCAAACACATGCACATTAATTGTATTAAGATTCAAAGCAGTAGATCCAGATAACCTGACAAATCCTTGGACTGCAGAAAAACAGAGATTAATTCATTTAGTGGTTTCTAACCAGAGACACACATAGGAATCTCTGGAGGAGCTTTACACACACACACACACACACACACACACATAAATGCCTGGTCTCATCCCTCTAAAATTCTGATTCAGCAAATCTTGGATAGGACTGAGGCTTTTATATATTATAAAGAGTTCACTGAGTAATCAGAACCACTAACTTAAATCGTTCATTTAAATTTAAACCCTTCTCTCCTCTAATCCATCCTAAGCCCTGAAGTCCATGCTTCCCAACCCTGCATTCCTTTACCTCCTGTTTATATCTCTAACCAGGCCCCTCCAATCCATATTAAGAACAATCTTGCAAATATTTGCACCATTTAAGCTGTGACTCTGCCTTGAATCCACACCTCCAAAGATTTCCAACTGCCACCGTGAGCAAACTTTTCCAAACCAGCCCTGGACCACAGTCTAACCGTCAAGAGGACAACACAACACCGCATTCAGTGGCTCAGTCCCATCACCCCTTCTGAAGTATAAACCCCTGTGGACCTCCACCATGACTGAAAGAGTTTCAGGGCTTTGCACATAAAATGTGCGACATTAATATATTTAATCAGTGGTTGAAAAGAACAATGGTTCAGAAAATTCAGGACTTTAACTGCCACATCCACCTACTGACACAATGCCAAATTCTACATCTCAGACTTTGTTCCCATCAGTTTCTCAAGGCTATTCCTCCACTATAGTTGGATCTCAGTCATACAAATAGATGTACACAGTTCCAGGCCACTCACCTTCACATCTCTGCTCCTAAATTTTCCCAAATTATGATGCTCCAACTCTTAGAGCTGCCAAGGCCCTGTGTACACCTTTCAAAGAACAGTGTATATACCCTCATATGAATCCAGTCTTACCGGATGTATGCCCTCCTCTACAATGATTACCTATCTGATATCCTACAAATTTTTACTGACAAAATACAATCTAACAGGTAACATAATGATGTTTTATTATAATCAGAGATGAACACAAGAATGTATATATATATATATATATATAGTATATATAAAATATAATGTATATTATAGGAATATTTATAGTATCTAAAATTGGGCAATCAAATAGTTAAGTAAATAATGGTATATTGTACAAATAATTACATATCCATTCTGTACTGGAAGAAATATTTTTATTATTAGCACATGGTGTTAACAATGTACTGAGTGGAAAAAACAGTGAGTTCACAAAATTATACATATAATAGGTTGCTCTTAATTATGTGTAAAATTGGGAATACAAAAATTAAACAGGACTCCTCTCTACTGGAGAATTATTACTGATTTTTCCATATTTCTCTAAATTTTCCTGATTTTCTACACTGAATACGTATCAAATTTTAATCAGAAAAACATTTCTAAAAGATGGATTTCTAAGAGCAAAGTACAGCTGCCATTTTCCCAACCTTTCACAGCTATGGAATGCACCACGGATTAGCTGCTGTTAAGATGGACAAACTAATGAGAGCTGTGGCCCCGCTTACTTTAGCCCTGGCATCAACCATCTCACTCGGCTGGCACGTCCTCCATCCGCTGTGCTGGCCACAGCGAGCAGACCATGCCTCTCAGCGCTTCTGAAAGGCGCCCTAGGCAGAGCGCACACAGGTGTGGACGCCGCTCCCTAAGGAAGGCTGACACGGGCAACAGTACTGATCACAGGAATAATAATAATAAGTGACCTGTGTAAAGTGTTTCTGTTAGAAAAGAATCTGACATTCAACTATGAATCATGGGAATCCAAATAATAAAAACACAGCAAACCCCTGTCATTTTGTGGAGATATTTAATTAATTGATTTAAGCAAGCTCAAGCTGATTAATTAAATGTTCTGATTTTTAAGTTATCTGATGAGATGTTAAGGGGCTTCCCTGGTGGCTCAGATGGTAAAGGATCTGCCTGCAATGCAAGAGACCCGGGTTCAATCCTTGGGTTGGGAAGATCCCCTGGAGAAGGGAATGGTTACCCACTCCAGTATTCTTGCCTGGAGAATTCCATGGACAGAGGAGCCTTGCCGGTTACAGTAAATGGAGTCGCAAAGAATCAGACATGACTGAGCAGCTAACACTTTCACTTTCATGTGATGTTAACAGTCTTAAAACCGTGCTGAGTATCAGTCAACAAAAAACGATCAAATTATAAAGTTGTCCTGGATCATATGTATACCACGGTCATTCTTCTAAACATTAATCAGAATGAAATGTACCACAATAAGCAGAATACAGTTCCCAATAGGTATCTTTGGTACTGACTTCCAGGGTAGAAATCACATTCAAAACACACACAGGCTACAACATATATCCAAACAAAGAAGGCTTTTATTAATAAACCCCTTCCTATGTCTTTAATTTTTTATATATGTATATTATAAACACATGCTTCTTTATTTTAGAATAGCATTCCTATCCTCAAAGTGCTATTTGCAAGGTGAAGGTAATTCTATTTCCCTTAAAATTTCATGGAGAAAAAGATAAGCTTCCTAGATATATCCTCTGTTTGTTTAACTGAGAGAAGAATTAGTAGTAATTTTCAGAAAGTCTTTTGTACATTCATTTTACATGCAAATAATTAGAGTAAATAATTAAAACGAACATTTAATGTTCCCCAAGAAGGTATTAAATGTCACTGAATTCTTAATAGCTTAAAATACAAAATTTTAACAGTCTTTTTAGAATAGCACATTTGATCAAATTGGCTTTCTTTTCTTGCATTTGGGAACAGTCCTTACCATAGCAAAGTTCCCCACAGGGTTACAGAAAAATCCTCTGACTTCTATTCTCTTTCAAGCATGAGTGCAGCAACAGCTACTCAATAAACAGTATTCTGGCAGTTTTTATCTACTCTGTATCTGCTGCCCCCATTTTCCCCTACTGAACTTAAATCTGTTATCAACTAACCAATTCTCCATACTGTCTAAACTGTTTTGAATTATAATCCTGAATTCTGAAGTTGGTTCACCTCCAAGATCACTGATGAAAATTCTATAAAGCAAAGAGCCCCAGGTCACTCATATATAAGAATAACTAGAGAACAATTCAGGAAAATATTTTCCTAATATGTACACAACATCTTCAAAATATTTATTCCCCTTTAGCTCAGCAATGCAAGTTCTAAAATGTTATCTTGAAGAAATGACCAGAACTACTGTACAACAGAACTTTATGCCCCTAGATGATGTACAGGATTACTCATAACTACCAAAAAGACAAAACAAAACTTGTCAGCAGCCTGAATATACACACAATAGAAACACATTAATTAAACTATCACATATTATAAAATTTAATTGAAAATGTTGAGAAAATTTAAAAGTATGGGAAACTATTCCCCACATGCTAACTACAAATGCAAATGTTACCTACTATATGCAAAACCACAAGGGGATAATACCTCACACCTGTCAGAGTTCCTATCATCAAAAAGAGCACAAACAACAAATGTTGGCTGATGGGTGGGAAAAAAAAGGCAACCCTTGTACACTGTTGGTGGTACTGTAAACTTGTACAGCCACTGTGGAATAGTATGAAAAAAAAAAGCTAAAAACAGAACTACCATGTGACCCAGCAGTTCCACTCCCAGGTATATATCCAAGAACACGAACAGTAATTTGAAAAGGCATCGTTATTATAATACCCAAGATATATGCAAAGAGCATCCTACTTGTCCATCAAGAGATGAACACATAAAGAAGATGTGGGGGTGTGTGTGTGTGTGTGTGTGTGTGTGTGTATAGACAAATAACATGGACTATTACTCAGCCATAAAAAAGGAAAAAAATGTGCAGTCTGCAGCAACATGGATGGACTTGGAAGGCACTGTGCTAAGTGAAGTAAGTCAAATAAAGACCAATGCTGCATGACATTACTCATATGTAGAATCAGAAAATACAACAAACCAGTGAATCTAACAAAAAAGGATGCAAGCTCACAGACAGAACAAACTAGTGTGGTGCACACCACTTGGGAGGAGAGACGGTATGGGGGAGGTACAAACTACTGGGTATAAGATCGGCTCAAGAATGTACTGTACAATGTGGGGACTGTACTCAATGTTTTGTAGTAACTGTAAATGGAATGTAACCTTTAAAATTGCATAAAAATAAGTATATTTTTAAAAAATTTAAAAAAGAGTAAATGCAATAAAGTCAGGGAAAAAAGAACAAAATCACACACATTAAACATGCTCAGAAATGTGTAACTCTCCAAGTGTTTTCAGAATTGAGGAAACACAGCCAAAGGTTGAGAATTCTGCCGCCTAGGTTTTCTAGTCTCCCCTCCTAACCAGCCTTGACCAAATTCTACTAATGAAATCAAGTCCCCCTGAAACCGAGTTCCCTTACTGAGTTTTTACTAATCTCTATCCAAATCTTTATTCCCTTTCTGGTGCACTCTGACCTCAATCCTATACTAACTGAACAATAACTAACCAGAGTCAGAGAACAAATAGTGTTATTGTCAATAACATTGTTAATATATTCAAATTCCCTAGTAGGTATGATCATTAACGTACAAACTCAGGTTGTTTCTCCTAACAGGCCTCTAAGCCATGGACCACTTGGCCAGATAACCACAAACCAGAGACATCCTGACCTCTGAAACTATTATTAAGGATTAAGAAATGTCACAAATCATTTCTCCAAAGAAGACATACAGATAGATAATAAACACATGAAAAGATACTCAACATCACTCACTATCAGAGAAATGCAAATCAAAACCACAATGAGGTACCATGTCACACCAGTCAGAATGGCTGCTATCAAAAAGTCTACAAATAATAAATGCTAGAGAGGGTGTGGAGAAAAGGGAACCCTCTTACACTGTTGGTGGGAATGCAAACTGGTAGAGCCACTATGAAGAACAGTGTGGCGATTCCTTAAAAAACTGGAAATAGAACTGCCATATGACCCAGCAATCCCACTGCTGGGCATACACACTGAGGAAACCAGAAGGGAAAGAGACACGTGTACCCCAATGTTCATCGCAGCACTGTTTATAATAGCGAGGACATGGAAGCAACCTAGATGTCCATCAGCAGATGAATGGATAAGGAAGTTGTGGTACATGCACACAACAGAATATTACTCAACTATTAAAAAGAATGTGTTTGAATCAGGTCTCATGAGGTGGATGAAACTGGAGCCTATTATACAGAGTGAAGTAAGCAAGAAAGAAAAACACCAATACAGTATATTAACACATATATATGGAATTTAGAAAGATGGTAATGATGATCCTATATGCAAGGCAGCAAAAGAGACACAGATGTAAAGAACAGACTTTTGGACTCTGTGGGAGAAGGCGAGGGTGGGATGATTTGAGAGAAGAGCATTGAAACATGTATATTACCATATGTGAAATAGATGACTGGTGCAAGTTTGATGCATGAAGCAGGGCACTCAAAGCCAGTTCTCTGGGACAACACAGAAGGATGGAGTGGGGAGGGATGTAGGAGGGGGTTCAGGATGGGGGCGTGCATGTGTGCCTGTGGTTGATCCATGTCAATGTGTGGCAGGGGCCACCACAGTGTTGTGAAGTAATAGTACTCCAATTAAAATAAATAAATTTTAAAAAATAAAATTAAATTAAATAAAAACTAAAAAGGAAAGGAAAGAAATGTCATAAGACGATGATTAGTCCCAGCACCTTTGTTCTTCCCCTTTAAAAAGTCCCTAACTCAAAGACCAGGGCTTCCCTGGTGGCTCAGCAGTAAAGAATCTGCCTGCCAATGCAGGAGACGTGGGTTGGGACAATCCCCTGGAGAAAGAAAAGGCAACCCATTCCAGTTTTCTGGCCTGGGAAGCCCCATGGACATAGGAGCCCGGTGGGCTACAGTCCATGGGGCCACAAAGAGTTGGACACAACTTAGCAACTAAACAACAACAACTCAAAGACCAAGCTGGAATGGATCTGACACTTGCCTCCCACTCCCTTGCCTGGTGCCCAGCAGTAAACTCTGTGCTTCCTTCACAACCTGGGGTCAGTAGACTGGGTTTGCTGCACATCAATTGAATGGACTCAAATTTTGTTTGGCAGCATTTAGCCCGTGGACCTCAGATCCTTCCATGTCCGCAAGCAGATGCATGCCCCCTCATTAGATTTGTTTTGTGTTCCTTCTAATTCAAAACACACAGTGGATTTGGAAGCAGGGGCAGGGTAAGCCTTCCAGTAAGACTAAGGCAGCAGGATACTTGCCACTGTATTCCCAGTGCTACAATCTGCACCTGGCTCACAGTAGGCCCTCTATAAAGTACTTGATGGGGTGAATGAGTGACTGAATATACCAGTGCAGGTCAGACGGTCACAGAAAGCTGCCTGGCCAGCAGCTCAGGAAGACCGTCAATTACATACTAGGGAGAACAGCACTGGAGGGAGAACGGTTCAGGAGGGGGACTTAGTTAACCTGAAGGTCACATCTGTCTCTCTTCACTTTATGAGGCATCTTTCTCAACTGCACCCAATGAGTCTACTCCCTCTAAACTTATGTCATTCAATAGTATACTCTTAAGCTTTCACCAATATAATTCTTGAGTAAAGAAAACACAAGGTAAAATCTAGTTTACACACAGGATTAGGTCAGAGGGTAAGCTGTAAGGAAGAAAACTGTATTTTATCTCATGTGAACCCTTCCCTTCCCAAAAACTGAAGAACACTGGATGAATGCTCCCTTAAGGACTGAGCTGAATACAGTAAGCCAAGATCTGGATGCTGGAAGAAGATCCCAAGGACCAGAATGCAACATACATTTATCAACTATGAGTCTGGGGACAGCTGAGCTATGGCCATGCCAGAACAGTAAATTATTACAAGACTTTTTCAACAGGTTCAGCAAAGTTTGGACAATGTTTAACATGCAATTGTTATATCAGATCCAGCTGGCAAATTCCCTAATTATTGTTATAGCTTCAGTACATACTGTACTGTGAAGTGTTCCACAGATTAACATCACGTGAAATCTTACACAGAAGAATCAGGAGTTACTCAAGATCTCCAATCTCTTCACTTTAATTATTAATGTGGCCTTTGAAAGCCTTCTCAGCAGAGTCTGTGTAAAACAAGAGACTTGAAAAGATAAAAGAATACTTACTTTTTTTTCCTGTTTCATTCCCATCATAACAGGCCAACTATCTGTAATTTTCCTGCTGTTGAAGGACTTAATTAAACATAGACTTAAACTGTCTACAAAGTTTATTACCATGGTTTTCTTTTCATGTAACCACCCAACTCTCAACTTTTGATTCCTTAATGCCTCTTTTTTGGTATAGGAAAGATTCCCTCTGAATTCCGGTAAGGACTATTGCACACAGGGAAGGTGCAAAACACATTTTGTAAGTCAGCAAAAAGTACACTGATTCAGAAATGCAGAGCTATGTATATTGTGCACAATCAGTAATCATCTTCCATTATGTGAATCCAGAGAAGGAAAGGGGACCTGATACCTACTATTAACACATATTTAAAAAATAAATTAGAAGAATTATAAGTTTTTCCTAGTTGTACTATTTCAAACACTTTATAAAGACACAATCCTTATCACAAAACAATCATATTGTTCTGTTAGAAAATCTGATAATCTACATAATTCAAATTCACAACCTGCACAAATTTGGAATCTTTGTCAGGCTGTATTCTGGAAATGGAAAAAATCACATGTCATAAAATGAGGAAGACTGTAGAATGGAGCCAGTAACTAAAGTAAACACCAGAAACTGAGAGAGATTCAAGCAGTGTTAGGAGAGTGGAGCTTCTGGGACCAGATGAACCAGGGCCTGAGCTTCAAGGAAAACAGAAGACTAAACTTGGGAGATGGTGGGCACGGAGTCCTCTGGAAAAGGCCCTAACCAGAGAAGCCCCCTTTTGTAAATGGCACATTAGGAAACAAGATGTGTTTTCTAACTGCTATCATGTCCTAGCATCTTAAACTTCACTACTGAGTGCACTTGAGATAAGAACTCAAGGAAGCAGGAGCAGTCACATAGAGACATCTTCTTTAAGGATCATTTTCAACACTGAAGAAGTGCCCTAATTCCCATCTGTCTCACTCACAGAAGTCTCACCAAGGAGACCACCGCAGATTTCACAGCGCATCTGATAAGGCTTCATGGCCTCTCACAGGGCCTCATTTCACAAGTATTTTCCTTACCAGGTAGAAAGTTCTTTTACTTTCTACTTAAATTTGCATTTAAAAGAGATTAGAGGTCTACTTTTTTACTAGCCTGGAACAGCCTATAAAAGAGGAGGACCATTTCACAGATATTAAGCACTTTGATTCTAGACATGCTCTAGCAGATGATGTTCTTTGTGCTTTTATCCCCTTTAAACTCAGCCCCTCAAATGGATGTAACGTTGTTCTGCATTTTCCAAGACTCCTTTAAATGTGTTATCATATTTTTCATAATTTTAAAAAAATAAAGAAGTAAAAAAAAAAAAAAACAAAGATGGGATTTTAATCCCAAAAAAAGAATAACAACAACAAAAAAAACCTCAGCACCTCAACTTGCTGCAGCAACAAACAGAAAGTCAATGTGGCCCGTGCCGTAGGGCCCCTAACCAACTAAGGAATACTAGAAGCAGCAGCAGGCCATTCCAATGATCAGCATGCTACCCTCTAGCAGAACAAAAGACAGAAGAAGGCACATGCCTCTGGGCACCAGGTGAGGGATGCAGCAGGAACTGGTCCCAAGCTTTCCTTCCACCACTGTATCCAAGACTGCCTTTACCCAGGTAGCAGGAAACATTCCAGGTCAAAAGTGTCAGCAATCCTGTGACCTAACAATTATGTCGTCTGATCTTCCCAGGGAACTACACCAAACTCTCTAAACTCCCTGTTCCTTTTGGTCAGCAGAACCTGCCTTCATTCTTAAAATTTAGACCTGACCAATCTGAGATCCACCAACCCAAAGTCGTGATAGCTAAGACTTGGCCTCAAGGTGACAACGACCAGGTCTGAACCTCAGTGCCCATGAGAAGTATAGGCAGAATAGCAGTGTATCTTTTTTATTTTTTTAAGTAATATCATTTGTATTACGAATTTCAAGAATCTTTTTTATCATGCTATGCTGAAGCCAATAAAAGGTCTTCTATCAAAAGTAATATCAATCTACTTCTATCAATAGAAGCTAGACTTATTAATGGCTTCATCAGGGTTCAATTTTACTCTGGGGTAATCAAGTAAAGTCATTTGTTTAAAATGATAGGAAATTCTCAAAGGTAGCTCAAGCTATAAAATAAATTTAGATCTTTAACTCATGATTTCTGTATCTAAATCTATTTGTCCTTTCAATTACGGCAAGAAAATTATAAGATTTGGGTTTCACTTCCTTAAGGAAGATCATTAATTTACACACATATTTGGCAACTTATCTCAAAGTAAAACTTCTACTTAGATGCTCCACCTAAGTTATTTAATTTGTATCTGAAGAGCTAAATTTAAAATATGAAGGTTAAAGCAACTTACTGTTTTCAAACAAATCTAGATTGAAAGTAACTGAAAATGCAAACAGTAAACATAAGAAATCTAGAATGGGTAAGTTAATGCAGACAAACTTCATGACACGAAAATATTACCAGAGAGGTAGAGGAATACTTCATAATGATTTTAAAAGGTCAATTAATCATGAAGATTAACAATCCTAAATCTGTAGCAAACAAAAGCAGTAACTGAACTTCCAAATATATGAAGCAAAAATTATAAGAAGGATAGACAAATCCACAATCATATGCAAAGATTTTAACACACTTCTTTCAGTAACTGACAGGATAACTAGACCTTGAATAAAATGATGATTATATAAAAGACTGAAAAACTACTACCAACCATCTTGAACTCACTGGCATTTATAGAACATCATGACTTATAAATGCAGATTGTATGCATATTCTTTTCAAGTTCTCATGGGACATTCGACAAGACAAATCATATGCTGAGATAAAATAATTCTCATTAGATTTTGTAACTATAAGAAAAATAATTAGAAATGTTCTAGAAAATCAACTTTGTTGGAAATAAACAATATATTTCTAAATAAAATAGGGGTCAAAGAAAAATTATAAATGTAATTAGACTACTTTGAAATCATATTTCAAATTGAATGATAATGAAATACAACATATAAAAATTTGAAAAAGGAAGCTAAAATAGCTTGTAAAGGAAATTCTATTTTAAATACTTATTTTTATAAAAGAAAAAGAGTTTAAATTCAGTGACCAATTTTCCCACCTTAGAAAATTAGAAAAATAATATCAAGTTAAAACCAGAGGAAGTAGAAGGAAGGACATCATAAATATATAATCAGAATGCAGTTAAACAGAAAACAAACAATTAAAAATTTAAGAAGCAAAATTTAGTCTTAAATATTAATAAAATTGATAATAGTCCAGAAAGCATTATCAAGAAAAGAGAAATAACACCAGTCATACTATGATCAGGAATAACAGAAGTGATTTCACTACAGTGTATCCTTCAGCTAATAAGAAATAAGGCAAAATTATGAATGATTTATTTTAATATTTGAGAACTTATCATGATATAAATATATTTCTTGAAAAAAATATACTGACCAACACTGACAAAAGACAAAGAACTCTGGCTAGCCCTACATCTCACACATGCACTCATACAAAATTTCATTCCCATATGGTTTCACCATATGACTTCCCTGGTGGCTCAGACGGTTAAGCGTTTGTCTACAATGTGGGAGACCCAGGTTCTATCCCTGGGTCGGGAAGATCCCCTAGAGAAGGAAATGGCAATCCACTCCAGTACTACTGCCTGGAAAATCCCACGGACAGAGGAGCTTGGTAGGCTACAGTCCATGAGGTCACAAAGAGTCAGACATGACTGAGCGACTTCACTTACTTATGGTTTCACTAGTAGATTCTATTTAACAATGAAAGAAGAAATTGTACCAAGTTTATACAAAGGCTTTCAAAAACTAATGGAGGGAACATAAAACAAACTTTATAAACTCCTTTTGTGAAAAACAGAAGAAAGAGAAAATACCACACTTTGTTTTATAATTTGATATGTATATTGGTATAACACTGATACTAAAATTACAAAAATATTATAGGGGAAAAAGAAACACTGCAAAACAATACATGTAATAAAAACAGATTCAAAAATCCTTTGCACAATATTAGCACATCAAAACACATCATTTTATAAAAAGAGGAATCATTATCACCATGGAAAGTTTTTCTAAGATTGCTTTAACATTCAAAATTAAACTCATATAGAGTGAAGCAAATGAGAAAGAGAAAAATATATTGTATGTTATCACATATATATGCAATTTAGAAAAATGTAACTGATGAACCTATTTGCAGGGCAGGAACAGAGATGCAGACATAGAGAACGGACTTGTGCACAAGGCAGGGGAAGGAGACTTTGGGAATAACTGAGATCGTAGCATTGACATGTAAACACTGCCACCTGTAAAACAGACAGCTAGTGAGAAGCTGCTATGCAACACAGGCAGCTGCTTTGTAATGGCAGAGGGATGGGATGGTAGGGTGGGAGGGAGGCTCAAAAGGGAGGGGAATGTATGTATACTTATAGCTGATGCATGCTGTTGTAGAGCAGAAATTAACACAACATTGTAAAACAATTATCCTTCAACTTAAAAAATAAAAAAAAATTAAGTTAAAAGATCACATAACTCAACATGTTAGCAAAATAAATTATTTTAAAAACAAAATATAATCATTTTGTTTTATAAGAAATGTTTAAAAAATTCAAACTGGTTCATAATTGAAAAAAAAACTTCATAAATGCAAACAACAAAAGAATACAAGTGAATTTATTCACTGTGATAAAGTTATACAAAAATACACAGGAAATATTATACTTAATGATGAAACACTGAATGCCTTATCATTAAGACTGGAAATATAACTAGGATATACATTCTTCTCAATTCTATTAAATACTTTACTGGATATAACAGGAAGTGAAAGTCACTCAGCTGTGTCCAACTCTTTTGCAACCCCATGTACTATACAGTCCATGGAATTCTCCAGGCCAGAATACTGGAGTCGGTAGTCTTTACCTTCTCCAGGGGATCTTCCCAACCCAGGGATCAAACCCAGGTCTCCTGCATTGCAGGCAGATTCTTTCCCAGCTGAGCCACAAGGGAAGCCCAAGAATACTGGAGTGGGTAATCTATCCCTTCTCCAGGGGACCTTTCCGACCCAGGAATCCAACCAGGGTCTCCTGCATTGCAGGCAGATTCTTTACCAACTGAGCTATCAGGGAAGCCCAACAGGAAGTGAAATACAGAAATGAAAAGATATGTAGATTGGAAATACAGAAGTAAAACTCTGCGTGTGTGTGCTCAGTCACTTCAGTCCTGTCCGACTCTTAGCAACCCCATGGACTGTAGCCCGCCAAGTTCCTCTGTCCATGGGATTCTCCAGGCAAGAATACTGGAGTGGGTTGCCATGCCCTCCCTCCAGGCAATCTTCCCAAACCAGAGACTGAACCAGTGTCTCCTGCATCTCCTGCATCACAGGCGGATTCTTTACCGCTGAGCCACTAGGGAAGCCCAGTAAAAGTCTACTCATTACTATACAGCACAAATATCTAAAGGAAACCCCCAGGAATCTGAGAACAATTGATAGAATTTATGAATCAATTTAGCTAGGTCTCAGGACACAAGGTCAATATGCAAAAATCAATTAAAGTTTTAGAATAATGATGATGATGAATAAATTTAACAGCAGATATGAAAGACCTCCACCTTGAAAAGTATAAAACATTCAGTTCAGTAAAACTGAAGACCTAAATAAATCAAGATATACAATGTCCATGGACTAGAAGACTTAATATTATTAAGATCTTGAAAGTAAAAGTGAAAGTGAAGTTGCTCAGTTGTGTCAGACTCTTTGCGACCCCATGGACTACAGCCTACCAGGCTCCTCTGTCCATGGGATTTTCCAGGCAATAGTACTGGAGTGGATTGCCATTTCGTTCTCCAATTCTCCTAAAATTGACCCAATTAAACAATCCTGAATCAAAATTCTGATCAACTTCACTGTATAACTTGATAAATTAATTTGAAATTTTATACTGAAACTTAAAAAAAACTAGAATAGCAAACATAATCTTGAAAAAGAATAAAGTTCCCTTGTGGCTCAGCTGGTAAAGAATCTGCCTGCAATGCAGGAAACCTGGGTTCTATCCCTGGGTTGGGAAGAGCCCCTGGAGAAGGGAAAGGCTACCCACTCCAGTAATCTGGCCTGGAGAATTCCATATCAGTCTATGGGTTCACAAAGAGTTGGACACGAGTGAGCCACTTTCACTTTCACATTAAACAAATCAAACTGCTTAGCTGCAACACAATATACAGCCAAAGCAATCAAGACCATGTGGTACTAGAATAATGATATACAAATATATCAATGGAACACAACAGTGAGTTAAAACTTGATCCAAACTTTTAGACTCAATTCATTTTTGACCAAGAAACCATGGCAACTGGGAAAGTAGAATCTTGTCAACACACAATCCTAGAACAGTTTATTAAATATATGGGAAATGAACATTTCCATCTAATCAGATCTTACAGAATAATCACATCTAATTGATTCACAGACCTAAACATAAAAACAAAAACTAGAATGAAACAGAATGAATTAGGGAATGAGAAAGATTATTGATATTGGTCATAAAAAGTATTGATCATTAAAGAAACACTAATATAGACATCATCAAAATTAAATCTGCTACTCATCAAAAAACATCATTAAGAAAATAAAGAGATAAACTACAAACTGGAAAGAAATATTCACTATATATTTACCTGACAAAGGACCTGGATACAACTCTATGAAGAACAGATAAAAATCATTAAGGAAAAAATAACTACTAAAAATGGCCCAAAGCTATAAACATATGTCATAAAAGAAGCTATAAAAATAGTCAATATATGAAAAGATACTCAAAGTTATTAGAGAAACACAAACTAAATCACAATGAGACACCACTTCACACCCACAACAGCTAAAATTAAGAAGTGTATGAATAAGTGAACCTCTCACACATGGCTGGCAGAAATGTAAAATGGCCTGACCATTTTTGGAAAAAGTTTCACAGTTTCTCAAAAAATTGAATGTATAATCTTTCTATAACCCAGGAAATCTACTCTTATTTACCCAAGAGATAATATAAAGATATGTGACAAAAGAAGTGTAAAAGAATGTTCATAGCCACTTTATTTGTAACAGCCCCAAACTAGAAATAGCCCATGTGTCATCAGTTAACAGGATGGAATAAACAAATTCTGGCATATCCACACAATGAAATATTACTCAGCAAGGGATGAACCGCAGATGCACTCAACACCATGGAGGAATCTCAAAACACTATACTGTGTGAATAATAGAAACACACACAGAAGTACACAAACTCTAAGCTTCCATTTAAAAGAAGTTCTAAAACAAAGCATTGAAAAAAATATTAATGTTTTCTCTATGAGATGGAGGAGATTACCTGGAAAGAAGAATGAAGGGATTTTCCAAGGTGACAGTAACATTCTGTATTTCATGGGGCCGATATACCGGAGAACGCAATGGCACCCCACTCCAGTACTCTTGCCTAGAAAATCCCATGGCCGGAGGAGCCTGGAAGGCTGCAGTCCATGGGGTCGCTGAGGGTCAGACAAGACTGAGTGACTTCACTTTCACTTTTCACTTTCATGCATTGGAGAAGGAAAGGGCAACCCACTCCAGTGTTCTTGTCTGGAGAATCCCAGGGACGGGGGAGCCTGGTGGGCTGCCGTCTATGGGGTCGCACAGAGTCGGACATGACTGAAGCGACTTAGCAGCAGATACACATGGGTGTGTTAAGTCATCAGAGCCACTAATGATATACTTCATGTTTTCCATTTCCTTGTATTTTAATTTCATTTCATCAAATAGGGGGTTTCTAGCAAAACTAGAGCTGAAACGACCAGATTTACACTCCACCTTAAACAAGTAGACAGAAAAACATATAAATAATAAATAAATATATAAAAGTCTCCAAACACTGGACAGAAAGCATGTAGGGTTCTAATTTCCTAGAACAGAAAACAGAACAGAAACAAGGTGAACCTTGCTAGGCACCAGCTTCTTGCCTGAAGGCAGTTTCCAGGCCACAATACAAGAAGGGGAAGCCAAACAGAGCCTGAATATCTCAGAAAGCTGAGCAGACTGAGGTCAGATTCAGAAGCCAGGGATACAGGAATTGTCAGGGCAGAGTCCCAGAAAGAAGGGAATGGCACGGAAGGATGGCTCTGGAAATCTGCAGGAGTCCCTCAAAATGTTAGCTACTTATTTGTGCATGTATAAGAGCAAACTGGGGCTCTTCCCAGGTGGCTCGCTGGTAAAGAACCTGCCTGCCAATGCAGGTTCCATCTCTGGGTCGGGAAGATCCCCTGGAGTAGGAAACGGAATCCACTCCAGTATTCTTGCCTGGAAGATTCCATGGACAGAGCAGGCTGCAGTCCATGGGGTCACAAAGAGTCGGGTACAAATGCGGGATTGAACACACATGCACACACAAGAGCAAACTATCTCAAGTCCAGTGGTTCCAATGATTTTCCATTAAGAACGTAACAAAGGCAAATCCTTCAAAAGAAGCACATGAGAAGAGATTCAGTTCAATTCAGTCACTTAGTGGTGTCCGACTCTCTGTGATCCCATGAACCTCAGCACGCCAGGCCTCCCTGTCCATCACCAACTCCTGAAAGTCTACCCAAACCCATGTCCATTGAGTCAGTGATGCCATCCAATCATCTCTTCCTCTGTCATCCCCTTCTCTTGCCCACAATCTTTCCCAGCATCAGGGTCTTTTCAAATGAGTCAGCTCTTCCCATTAGGTGGCCAAAGGATTGGAGTTTCAGCTTCAACATCAGTCCTTCCAATGAATATTCAGGACTGATTTCCTTTAGGATGGACTAGTTGGATCTCCTTGCAGTTCAAGGGACTCTCAAGAGTCTTCTCCAACACCACAGTTCAAAAGCATCAATTCTTCGATGCTCAGCTTTCTTTATAGTCCAACTCTCACATCCATACATGACTACTGGAAAAACCATAGCCTTGACTAGATGGACCTTTGTTGACAAAGTAATGTCTCTGCTTTTCAATATGCTGTCTAGGTTGGTCATAGCTTTCCTTCCAAGGAGTAAGCATCTTTTAATTTCATGGCTGCAGTCAGTATCTGCAGTGATTTTGGAGCCCGAAAAAACATAGTCAGCCACTGTTGCCACTGTTTCCCCATCTATTTGCCATGAAGTGATGGGACCAGATGCCATGATCTTAGTTTTCTGAATGTTGGGCTTTAAGCCAACTTTTTCACTCTCCTCTTTCACTTTCATCAAGAGGTTCTTTAGTTCTTCACTTTCTGCCATAAGGGTGGTGTCATCTGCATATCTGAGGTTATTGATAATTCTCCCAGCAATCTTGATTCCAGCTTGTGCTTCCTCCAAGCCAGCGTTTCTCATGATGTACTCTGCATAAAAGTTAAATAAGCAGGATGACAATATACAGCCTTGATGTACTCCTTTTCCTATTTAGAACCAGTCTGTTGTTCCATGTCCAGTTCTGTTGCTTCCTGACCTGCATACGATTAGACAAAAAATAATGAACCACCTGCAGCACTCCACTTTGACCATGTGTAGCCATCACTGTGGGCAAAACATCTGAGAAAGGAAGGCCAAGAAGAGGCAATAAATAAAAAGACAACCCATGGAAATGCTAAGAACACAAAGTCCAAAAAATAACAGAACTGGTGTTTCCTTCTCCTTTATCCTGTGTTTCAGAAGTTCTTACAGTTGAAGCTGCCATGCAATCACCTGGAATGCTTGTAAAACACAAACTCCCTAGACTCCATCCCTGGAGTTTCTGATTTAATACGTGTGGAGTTGGCCTGATAATCTATTTCTTACATGTTCCCAGGTAATAGTGATGCTGCTGGTGTGAGGACTGCAGTTGCACCATGACTTACATACTCCATCCCTGGAATAATACCACATTTAGAAGTCTGTAAATACTAAGCCGTGGTCTATTCCAAAACTGTTAGGATTTTCAGGCCCAAAGCAAGAATAAAACAACAATAAAAAGTACTCATATTTTAGTTAGCTTCATGGTTTATCTCACAATAACCTTGAAAATATTTCTACCTTCCACTCCTCTCTACCATGTTTTTCTTTTTAACAGATTAGGAATCTGGAATTCAGAGATATTTTTAAGAACCCATCCTTAATCTACAGACCATCTGATACCAAAGCATGTGCTCCTCTCCATATGTCATGCTGTTACCCTCTGGAATCCCCAAGCGCCATGCCTCTTATGGGGGCTTTGGCGGTTGACACTCACCCACCTTTAGGCTGCACCTAATACTTCACTTTATGAAAAAGTCCAAATTCCACTTTTCACTGGAACAATATATATTTGACTAAACTATTGAGAATGGCAGGAGAGATTCTGTCACATCTTACAAAATCACAACTTCATAAAAACTTACTTTAGGTAGATCTTTACTGCTCCTATCCCAAGAACTGATATTAGCCAACATAATAAGTGCTTCCTACGTGTCTCGTGTGTGTGTGTGTGTGCTCAGTCGCTCACTAGTGTCTGACTCCTTGTGACCTCAGGCACTGTAGCTCGCCAGGCTCCTCCGCCCATGGAATTTTCCAGGCAAGAATTCTGGAATGAATTGGCATTTCCTCCTCCAGGGGATCTTTCTGACCCAGGGGTCAAATTCACATCTCTGGCATCTCCTGAATTGGCAGAGGCATTCTTTAACCACCGTTGTGTTTCTTAGCAACTTTTAAATATACACTACAGTAATTTTAACCATAGTCACCCATGTTATATATTATATCCCAATCAACTGTTATCTTAATATAAACCTCAGAATACTTTTCATAGCGTTTTCTAGGGTAAGTGGATTAAAGTAATGCAAAGGTCTTAAGCATAAACACAAACAATTTGCCATTCGATAGACAATTAACTTCATCTTTTTATTACAAAGACTGAGCATGTGGTCAGGGTTCTGTGTTGTATATGGAGACTTGGTAACAGAAGTTCAGCACCACACACATACCGTGAGTGTATACAACACTCAAGGCCAAAACTGTATTAGAAGCTGACCAAAGATGAATTATATGTATTGTTTTTTAAAAGTTCATAATGTTTATTTTTTCTGTGGGGGTGGTGTCCAGAAAAGAGAGAAAAACATAAATCAGTCTGATAAGAGACTTAATCAGAGTACAAAAAATGATACCCATGGGATCATCCTAACCTCTAAGCTCCCCACCCAAAAGTCCTAAGAAAGCGAATGCGTGCAGTACTGAAGCCAACATCCCATTACATTGCTGCTTTATGACAAAGCATGCCAAGGTCATTTGGAAATCCTATTGAGGGTGTCACTGGGTTTTTTATCCTCGTCTGAAATACAGTGGAAGTTTAAATTTTATTAGTAATGTAAGTCATCACAACAACTGTAACCATTGCAGAGCAAACCGAAGCTATACCTTATGACTGGTGATGACTTTTTAAAAAGGAGACAAAACAAGTAACTGAGACATGACAGATAAATTCAAATACATCTAGAGATAAACTAACGGTTTTTATGAGGATCTCTCCCTACAAGACCATACATTTGTGAATGGTTCCAAGAAAGACAAGATTTCAGGAATTCTGGATACTAACCATTAAATCAATGCAGACCAAATTTATCAGAAAAAAAAGATGATGACAAGTAAGTATAAAAGTTTGAGAAGGCAACAAGAACAATCATTAAGAATGAAACACATCAAGTTCACTCCACTGAAATTATATCCAAAGCCTCTTCTTTCATTACAGCTACCAATGGCCCATCTGAATTACTTACGGTTACTATGAGCTTTCTGTACAGAAAAGAATATGCACGTGTATGAGTGAACACTTTACTATAAACAAAAATTTACTGTTAATAAACAGACTGATAATTCTGTAAATATTGATGTTTTACCATGGCTTCCCTTCTCTAAGCTCTCATTTTATGAAATGATTATTGAGTTTGGAAAGAAAATTTATATACACAACAATTATGGTATAATGGTGGGCTCTGGTTTCTTTATTTTTAATTGGAGGATAATTGCTTTACAATGTTGTGTTGGTTTCTGTGAATCAGCCTTAAGTATACACATGTCCCCTCCCTCCTGAACCCCTCTCCCCCCTTCCATCGTACTCACCCCTCTTAGGTCATCACAGAGCACCGTGCTGAGCTCCCTGTGTTAGACAGCAACCTCCACTAGCTATCTGTTTTACATATGGTAATGCATATGTTTCAATCTACTCTCTCAATTCACCCCACCCTCTCCCTCCTTTGCTGTGTCCACAAGTTTGTTCTCTATGTCTGCATCTCTCTATTTCCGCCCTGCAAATAAATTCATCAGTACCATTTTTCTAGATTATATATATATATATATGTGTGTGTGTCCTAATTTATGATATGTGTTTTCCTCTTTCTTACTCCATGCTGTATAACAGGCTCTAGTGATGTTCATCCACCTCACTAGAACTGACTCAAATCCATTCCTTTTTGTGGGTAAATATTCCATTGTGTGTATATGTGTGTGTGTGTGTGTGTGTGTGTGTATATAAATATAAATCACAACTTCTTTATCCATGCATCTTCCATGAATATATAGGTTGCTTTTGTGTCCTTGTTATAAACAGTGTTGCAATGAACACTGGGGTTACATGTATCTCTATGAATTATGTATTTCTCAGGGTATATGCCCAGTAGTGGGATTGCTGGGTCATATGGTAGTTTTATTTCTAGCTTAAGAAATCGCCATATTGTTCTCCCTAGTAGCTGTGGGCTCTGTTTTGAGTAGACTGGAATTTTAAAAAGATATGTCAAACTGCATTGAGACAATTTGACTTCCAACGTTTTTAAAAAAATCATGTTTTCCATCTTTATATTTAAGGAGTACCTTTACATTAAATTTTATTCCCTCAATATGAAAGCATTCTTAAACTAGACACATGGTATAAATGATAAAGGGCAAAATAACAAATTTTACTATATCAACAGTTTAAGTCTGTTCAGAATAAGACACCACAAAAAAACAAATGGTAACCCACAATCTAGCGAAGATATTTTCAACACATATAGTCAACAAAGGATGAATATTCACAATCTATAAAAAGTCTATAAATGAGTAAAGAAAAGATTATGCATTAGAAAAATAGGCAAAAGAGATGAACATGCAAGTCACAGTAAAGGTGAGAAAATGGTCTGTAAACATACGAAAGATGTACATATATATATATATATATATATATATATGATGAGACATGTTCAAAACTGTTCACAACTTCATTGTTTCTGATGAAAATTACAACTCAAATATCTGCTAATAGAAAAATACCTAAATAAATTGAAATAAACTGACACAATCAAATATTAATAAGCAATAAAAAACAAATGAACTAAAATAAAAATGAAGGAATTTAATAGTTAAAAGAATAAAACAGAATTAAAATGCATATTACTTGATGTAATTTATATAAAGAGTACTATACATTGTTAGATATATAACCACATATAGGAAAAATACATAGGAATGCATCGGGTAATATATTCCAAATTTAGAACTGATTATTCCTGCAGGGAAAGAAGGGGTGAAATCAGAAAAACGAAGGGTTTTTCCTGCCTTGCAAAGATCTAGTTTTTTAAGCTGGACTTAAAAAACTAGTATTTGTTGCATTATTCTTTATGTTTTTTGTATGTCTTAAAATGTTACAGTGTATACATAAAGATTTTATTTTCTATTGCAATGACTGAATGATCTTACACACGATTTACAAAGAAGGGTTCAGGGACTTCCCTGGTGGTCCAGTGGCTAAGACTCCATGCTCTCAAAGCAGGGGACCTAGGTTCAATCCCTGGTCTGGGAACTAGATCCCACACGTTCCAACTAAAAAGACCCCACATGCTGCAACAATGACCGAAGATGCTGCGGCTAAGACCCAGCACAGCCAAATAAATAAATAACTATTTTTAAATAACTAAAAATAAATACAAACAGAGTTCAATGGTGAAGTTTTCAAATTCATGAAAAGAGTTAACATAGTCAAGGCCAGCCCAACTGCTAAAGGAAGTATCTACTGTGGGTGTCACCACGAAATGTGGAGAGCAGTCTTTATATACCGTCTCTCAGTTTTTCCTTCACACCTCTAATGACCTCTGTTTCTTCCACATCCCTCTGAACTCTGTTTCACATCTATACAGAAAACATCATTAATAAGCTAATAGTGTCTGCTTCCACTTTTAGGAGGCACAATCAATAAGTTCTATCAACTGTCAGAAATGAACTATATGCAACATTGAACATAGGCACATATTTGAACTGTTTTTTTTTTTTTTTATGTAAAAAATCCACTTAAAGATAAACAAGGCTAGAATTTTACTTGGGTGCAATTCATAAAATTATCAGAACCTGAACACTAAAGGATACAATGTGTGTGGCCAAAAGTGTTACTGAGCACTTAGGGGATAAACCCCCTCTTCCAGGAAGCCTTCCTTAATCATTTCAGCCAATAGTCATTTTCTCTTTTCCCAACAGTTGTTGGAGTACTCCTCACCTGAACCAGTGATTCTGACTCTTAATCAATAACTATCTGCTTGCTTTTTTTCTCTCTGGTAGGATTAAGTCCCATGGGGATCACGGGTTATCTCACCTCCCTTTTTCACTCCTTCATCAACACTCCCAAAAGGGTCCAAATAAATTTTCTCAAATGAATTAGGCAGCAGAGGGACTAAGGTCCAGATGTCAGAATAGAGAGCCTGCAGTCTGAATCAGCTCTGCCTTTGCCAGCTGAATGACAGAGTAATGGCTACATCTCACTTTATTCATACAATGGAAAATATACTGGTAACATTCTCATAAGTTTGTCTTAAAAACTGATGTAAATCACAGTTGAAACGCACATACAGTAGTAGCTGGCACATGACTGGACTCAAGAGTTGTTAGTTATTTTTATCACTAGCACTATTATTACAGCTAGGCTGCTGCTGCTAAGTCGATTCAGTCGTGTCCGACTCGGTGCGACCCCATAGACGGCCGCCCACCAGGCTCCCCCGTCCCTGGGATTCTCCAGGCAAGAACACTGGAGTGGGTATGTTACTACACTATTACTTGTGTGGAGGGGAAAAACGAGTCTTGCAACCACATGATTCCTAACTGTGTTCTCTGACCCAATTTTTAAGTTTGCCCATTACAGTGATCAACGTCTTCCTTGACATCCAGTTAGTAACTCTGACTCCAAATGCAGTTCTGGTGTAAGTAGAAAAACAATTATTCAGTTCTGTCCCCAAATGTTCCTTCCCTAGACAAGGTATTTGTTTACTTAACAAGAGCTTCTACTATGATCGCTGTTATTAATTAAAGTTTATATTGACCTTGTATCCATGATGAAATTATTTTAATTTCAATATATTTTGTTAATTCATAAACACAGTTTTCATGCATCTACTGCAAATGTTATATTCTTCTATAACATATCCCCCTTCTCATTTAAAACAGAATGTAAACAAACTCATTCATTGGGTCATGATTCTCCCATTCCAAGGGTATTTGCAATGGTTTGGTATTTAGCAATGACAGATTTGCAGCACTGAAAGCTCCTCAGTGATTAAATATACTGAAGAGCAAATTGAAAATTAGCTTCAATAAGCAGCTGTGGGATTTTTCGGGCACTTCAAATAAACCTGATCCTGCAGCTTTAAATTCAGGACAGTGTGCCCCAGCACTAACCGCTGACAGCATTATCTGATCTGGGGAGACGTGCAAACATTCAACAACAAGCAAGCATGTGTCAATAATTCATAGGTCTAGAGTCAACTCTCTAGCAGAAGGAGAGTGGATTTTTTTTTTTCCTGTAACCCAAGACTTTTTTTTTTTTTGCTTTGAGTTAATTCCTCCCTCTTCAGTCTGCCAGGAGTCAGATCAGCTGCTACAATCAGGTGTTCTGCTAACTTAGGTCACTTTAGTCCAGGCGGACCAGACTTCAACATACAAGTCTCTGAACCACAAGAGACAGGCATGAGTCTGGAAACGTGGCACTTTGTGCCCTCCTAATAACCATGACTTCACCACCTCCTTCATGTCGATGAATGAGGTTTTCTCAACCCAACCCTCAGATGAGATCAGTCGCTCAGTCGTGTCGGACTCTTTGCGACCCCATGAATTGCAGCACGCCAGGCCTCCCTGTCCCTCACCAATTCCCGGAGTTCACCCAGACTCACGTCCATCGCGTCAGTGATGCCATCCAGCCATCTCATCCTTTGTCGTCCCCTTCTCCTCTTCTGACTCTGTGTGACCCCATAGACGGCAGCCCACCAGGCTCCCCTGTCCCTGGGATTCTCCAGGCAAGAACACTGGAGTGGGTATACTACTACACTACTATTCATGTGGAGGGGAAAAGATAACATGTTTCTAGATTGTTAATGCTGGGAGCCAAGCTCAGACATCAGCACCCTTCAGATGTCTGAATGCATCTCATTTCTGCCTCTCTTGCCCTGTTAATTCCCCTTCATCCAGTAACTCCAGAAACCATACTAACACACAACCAGCTAACAAATGGGGGCTGTGATCACTCTGAAGAGAGATCTTGTAAACTGTGAGATACACCATCAGAAATTGGAGATGGAACAGCTACAGTGAGCATATAAACAGGAAATTCAATGATTGCTGCTACTTTAAAAAAAAAAAATTGAATGCATTTGCCCACCAAAGTCTGACCTTGAGTCATCTGAAATTTAAGCCCATGATAAATTACATTTTCTTCATTTTCAGTAACATTTTAAGTTGCAAATGTTAATATTTCACTCCAGGAGTCCAGCTCAGATAACTGCTCTGTGAGAAAATACCCTTAAAGCACAAGGAAATTAACTGACAAATGAATTTATGAAACTGAAATATTAAAAGAGCAATTAATACATTTTCCAGCTGTACTTTTCTTCTGTTAAAAAAAAAAAACAAAACAGTAGCAACTCATTGGGCTTTTTGATGGTGAGACCACATCAGAAACATAAACATAATGGTAATTCATTCATTTATTCACCAAGTATTTTTTATGACCTGCTCTGTCCAGAGAATATAGCGGTGATGAAAATAGATGCATTCTGGAGCTCACATTTCTTATTTCTTACATTTTCCTGGGGGGCGGGGTAGGGGAAGCAGGGAGAGTCACAAAATAAACACATGTAAAATGATGTACACTGAATTGTCATAAAGACAGCTGAGAAAACTAATGCAGCTACAATGGCAAGAGAAGGTAGGGGATCAGCTGCCATTTAAAATATAAAGGTCAAGAAAGGCATCAATGAGCAGATGACATGACTGAGCAAAGATGCAGTGGAAGATGAGGGAGCAAGTTGTGCTGAAACAGACAGAAGGGAGGGTGAAAGAGGAGGCCAAGGACAGGCTGGGGCTGGGGTGCACAGAGCACTCTCCCCAGCACAACCTGATGTGACCCCCACAACAAAGCTGGGTTTTAGGGCAGGTATCACGCCACTGTTACATGAGGGTGTTGACGCTCAGCCATGTCACCACCTGCCCATCACACAGGGAGCGGCAGTGCTGACACCCTCCTCCAGGGGCTCCAGCTCCGTCCAGAAGGTTTCAGCTGCACCCAGTTTTTCCACTGCTTCCAGTGCTGTCATCACAGCTTATTAGAAACAACCCGTTAAACCTGGATGTCAGAAAGGTGACTGTAAGGGTGAGGGCTCGGAAGGCAGCACGTGGAACTGAAGAGAGAAGCCTCCAGGAAGCACAGAATCTGAAGGGCTGCCTTCAGGAAGAGGAGACACCGGCGTTCAGCATGCCCCAGAAGGCAGAACTGGGCCCAATAACTCGAAATCACAGGGAGACAACTTTCCAGTGACTGGATGAATAAAAAGATCCAGTGACAGGAGCTAGCCAACAATGGGATGGGCTGCTTGTGAAGCTATGAAGTGCCAATTACAGGAGTTATTCAGGTAGAGGCTGAGTGGCCATCTACTGTCTGAGATGAAGACAGATTTTTAGCATTCATGTGCAGGCTATACGTACGGATGGACAGATGGCTGTTCCAATTCCATGATTACCCAAGCACCCGGGCAGGGCAGTGTGGCAATCAGAAGTTCCAGAGGTCAGACAGCTGGGTTAGAACCCAGTCTCCACTATTTATATACGCTTTGCACACTCTACAAGCCTCGGTTTGCTTATCTGAAAAATGACGCAAATTACGTAAGTCACCTCACGGTGCCTTAAATCAAAGGAGATAATCCATGTAAAGGACTTAAACAGGGCCTGGCACACAGAGGTCAGTCAATTCAGCTAATACAGACATGTGTGTATGGGAGCATGTGTGCAAAATATAAATATATATAAATAATGTGTGCACATTTGTTTTTCTGTTTTTACTCTTTCACTCAGTAGTGAGAAGAGTTCAACATCCAAAGTTGAATTGCTATAGAATATTAAATGACAACAGGATGCTACTAACCATGCTGCTGCTGCTAAGTCACTTCAGTCATGTCCGACTCTGTGCGACCCCATAGACGGCAGCCCACCAGGCTCCCCCATCCCTGGGATTCTCCAGGCTAGAACACTGGAGTGGGTTGCCATTTCCTTCTCCAATGCAGGAAAGGGAAAAGTGAAAGTGAAGTCGCTCAGTCGTGTCCGACCCTCAGCGACCCCATGGACTGCAGTCTACCAGGCTCCTCCGTCCATGGGATTTTCCAGGCAAGAGTACTGGAGTGGGGTGCCATTGCCTTCTCCGATACTAACCATAATAGTTTTAAAAAATATTTAAACAGCCAGCTTCTTAGCCTGATCCTTTCAGATTATATCTCTTTTAATCACCAGGAAATATGCAGAAAAGTTCATCTTTTAAACATATGAAGTGCCAATTTAAAACTTATGAAAGGAAATAGCAACGTTTTCTTAAATGAAACAACTATTAAAAACTCAGTACTTTAGCATAAGAAAGAACGCCTAACAGTCTACACCTGTATTTAATGTGCACTTATATGCAAATTCTTGAGTGTCTGTGTATCCACACACACACACACTCTTAAACATCTTTCTACTTCAAAATTATAAACTAGAAAGCCCATGGTTACTTTTAAATTACCTTTTAATAAGCAAAATGATTTCATATATTCCTTATAAGGGTCAAGCATTTTATGCATATATGTGTGTGTTAATAGAAAATAAAGGAGAAATAACCATAGAATGTGGCATCTTTAGGCTAAAATCTGGAGATGCTTCTGGATGGCAGAGAGTGAGTTATGCAATTTTAGATTAATTTGCCATCATTCTTTTCTCATTCGGGATAAACTAACATTTATTATTCATTGAGAAAACATTCAAGAATGGATATGATTGATAAAAAGAAGAGTGTGTTTTAGGAAAAACTCAGGCAATATTTTATTTCTGCAGCAGGGTGCTCAATACTTTTAGAAAGTCATGGTATGATACATTACAGACATAAAACATATTTCCAATAACAGTATTTGTTTGAGACAACAGGATATGTATGGATGCATATCCATCATTATATTGATCCTCCCAATCGCCCTGTGACATAGCTGCTATTACCCCTGCTCTATCAGTATGCACACAGGGGCTCAGGGAGTAAACTGCTCAAAGCCTCAAAGGAAGAAGTGAAGATACAATCCCATTCTAAAAACTTCCATCTTTCTGTATCATCTGCCATGCGATCACATTAAATTAGCATATCTGGGCACAGATAATCTATTTCAATAAGTGCATTTCGTACCAAAACTCTGTTGGATATATCTCATGGACTGTCAAGGGCGTACTGTCAGAAGGGATGATCCAGCCTGTCACCAAAGACAGCATCAGGAATCCAGTCCAGTCTCAACAGATAACACCATACTGAAAATGTGATTCCCTAACCATCAGTTCTTAGCCAGTCCTGCCAGACGCTCTATAATGTCTGCTTCTATTAATCCCAGGTCCACCCTTAAAGCAAAAATAATATAAAGTTCACTTTCCCAAATCACCCTCCAAGGATTTGAAGTACGCAATCACTGTCTCCCTTTATAAAATCCCCCAGACCCATTTCTCATAACATCCGAACAGTAAGCCTCTTTTCACTCTGGCGGCCTCTCCTGGTTGCATGTGATGTGTCAAAATCTCCCTTCGGTGACACTCAGCACTAAACCTCCAATCCCACGATGAACACGATCAATTACGACCCTTGAACCTGTCTCTTCATGTCACCAGATGGTATTAAGTTGTTGAACTGTCAGGTCTCAGTGATGACTCAGATGGAATAATGGAAAAACAATTAAAATCTTTTTTTTTCCAAAATTTCTTTTAAGCTAGATCTCTACTTGCACAACTGATTTCTGCTGAGAACCAAACACTTGACTTCTCAGGTTTGCAACCTAGTCCCGGAGGAACAAAACACGCACTCTCATGACGGTGGGCCTCCTCCGTGCCCCACGGTGTGTGCCCTCTGACAGCAACGCCCTTCCCTGAGCCCTGCCTGCAAACTCTCCACTCGCCCCTCACTGCCTCCTTCTGCTGCCTGGTCTCAAGTGTTCTGAATTCACCCCTCCCACCTTCCTCACCCAGGCACCACCCCCTGCTCCTTCGTCTGCATTTCCACAGCACTGGGAAACACAGAGATCCCAAGGCAGGATCAACAGCCATTTGGGGGTCTTGCTCCTCTACTGGAGAAGGCAATGGCACCCCACTCCAGTACTCTTGCCTGGAAAATCCCATGGATGGAGGAGCCTGGTAGGCTGCAGTCCATGGGGTCTCTGAGAGTCGAACACAACTGAGCAACTTCACTTTCACTTTTCCCTTTCATGCATTGGAGAAGGAAATGGTGACCCACTCCAGTGTTCTTGCCTGGAGAATCCCAGGGATGGGGGAGCCTGGTGGGCTGCTGTCTCTGGGGACGCACAGAGTTGACCACGACTGAAGCGACTTAGCAGCAGCACCTCCTCTACTAGACAAGAGAGTGAGCCCACCGTACTTGTGGACTTTGCCCTCATTGGCTACAATTTCCAGCGCTGGACTTGGGAAGATCAAGCCATGCCGTACGTGAATAACTACAGAAAAGGTTAGAAGTGGAACAGCTCACGGAAACAAAGCTAAGACCAGAAGAGTTATGGAACTGAAGGCTTGCTTAGATATATATGGACAAAGGAAAAGGTATCAGCAGCGGGAAGAAGGCCTTGAGCCCAACCTCAGCGTGAAGCCTTGAAGGGAAACATCAACACCTCTTGAACACCTCCGCACACGAGCCACTGTGCGCTCACTGTACAGCCAGCGCCTCGTGTAAGACCTCATTTAAAAATTCTGTGACTGGGCAAACAAGCTCCCACAGTACAGCACAGGGAACTACAGTTCCTGTCAATATCCTTATCAATATCCTTATCAATCCTTATCAGGACCCTGTGATAAATGAAAAAGAATGTGTACATAACTGAAGTACCTTGCTATATAGCAGAAATTAACATAATATTGTAAGTCAATTACACTTCAACAAAATTTGAAAAAATGATTATGTGTTGTAGAATTTAGTATCATTTTTTGGAGTTAAAGAAACAAGTTCAAAAGGTAGCTTTCTCAAGGCTATCCGGCTACCAAGTGATGGAACTGGACTTTTTAACTGTCATCTCTCCGCACGTTCTTTCTGCAATACAGTTCTCAAGCCTGGCCATCGGAACTGAATGTAACCTGGCCAGGAGTGGACCTCCCTGAATTGCCGTGTGGTCACCTTGTGTCCACTTTGACATTCATCTCAGGCTTTCACCACAGCAGCGTGCATGTGCGTGTGCACACACACACCCCCCCCACACACACACACAATGGCAGGCCCACTATCTCCACAAGCACTGCTAGATAAGAGATTTTTCACCCCCAAAGACGGCCTAGTGAGACAGGCATGAGCAGTACTGCATACTAATCAACTCTGAAAAACTCGCATCAGAAATTATTTCAAATATGTGTTCAAGAGGCAAGGACAGCATAGGGAACAGGAGAGCAGGTTTGGGAGACAGGCTTCCCTGTGTGACCTTAGACAGGTTACTCAACCTCTCTGTGCCTCAGTTTGCTAATCTGTAAAATGGGACTCAAATACTCAACTTCTAAACGAAGGAGACAAAGTGAGTCAAGGCACATGACCCCTACGTACTCTGTCAGGCACACAGTAAACAATGCAACACTTGGTCCACTTGAGGCTTGTATGGGTCAATGAGTCAACGCCAGCCCGCTGTCGCCATAGCCTGTGCCTCTCTCTGCACAGCAAAAACCCAGTAAGAACTCAGGGAAAGAGACACTTGTGGGCTGATGTGAACAGGAGGAACAGAACTCTGCAGCCAGCCTGGAAGATCAGAAGGATGAGAAGGACTCAGGTAAAGGAGGGACAAAATTTGATGGGGTGGACAGTACGGGCAGCCAGTAGGTAACAGCATGCCTCTTTGTGGGAGAGGGCATGGATTTCGGACTGAAGAATACGGTATTTTGGGAATGAAAGGAAAATAATATAGAATAGGGAAGTTGGGATCTTGAAGGTCAGTTAGAGGAGACTGAACTCACTGCCGTGGACGGCTGGAAACAGGCATGGTTTTCAGAGTGGATGAGTCCAACACTCCTAGTAATGTTTTAGGAAGAGAATTTTCCTAGGCAGGAAGGAGTTAGGGATTGCTGACACCATAGAGGGAAGAAGGGCTGGAAGGAGAGCCAGGCCAGGATGCTAACGTGTACACACAGAATACGAGATGCCCTGAAAGATGTCCGTGACATGGTGGGGCTTCCTGCCAGATTGGAAAGAGGGAAAGTAAGAGGATACTTGCATATGATTCCCATATTAGGCCAGCGATGTGACGGACTCCAATCAGAAAATCATACTAAAATTACTGGAAAGTAGAAAACATGCAAAATAACACTGATAAAATATTTATTCAGAACACTGTAACTATTCTCGGAAGTTTGTTTCCTTAATTCTTTACTGAAGTTTCACTTGTTATCAATGAGTGATGAAAAGGAGGTAAGCACATTAATAATGAAAGAAGCCAGCTTCCTGCCAAGTAGTTTGAATCAGTGCCCTTCTCGGTGATCTTATGCTGTAGTCATATTTTTGGAGTATGCTGGGAAACTGGGAATTTGTCCATTATTTATCACGAAAGATTTTTACATCAGCAACCTAGTAAGAATGTACCTTTGGGGTCTTTAAGCTGAAACACTGCTTTATTTGCTATTTGTAATGATGCTACAGTTATTTGCCTGTATGCATGCAGTACATTCTAAATCACAATTTTGGTGTTGGGAAACTGACCTTGTTGAAAAGAATTTATTGGTAATATATGTAATTTTAAAAACTCTATTCATTATATAGATGAAATAGTGCTTAGTTATTATCAGATAAATAGATGGATAATCTATTTTGATAATTTGATAACAGATGGATGGTGGATAATTTTTTTTTTTTAGTTAGAAAACAAGACAATCTTATAAGAGTGGATGCTTTAGGAACCATATTTATAAAAGAAATAGCTTTTTAGAAAGCAGCAATTTCTTGGGAACTATGTAAGCCTTTGTGCACTGGCATAAAAAGGCAGATTATCATGAGAAACTTATATTCTGCCCACAAACACACAACACCATTTATCAGTTGTGCCAGGCACTGGAAATGAGGATGCCCTGGTGACTCAGACAGTAAAGCGTCTTGCTTACAATGCGGGAGACCTGGGTTCGATCTCTGGGTCAGGAAGATCCTCTGGAGAAGAAAATGGCAACCCACTCCAATGCTCTTGCCTGGAAAATCCCATGAACAGAGGAGCATGGTAGGCTACAGTCCACTGGGTTGCAAAGAGTCGGACACGGCTGAGTGACTTCATTTTCACTTTCACTTTCCCTCAGAAGCTTTCTTTCTGGGGGAGGCCAATAAATAAGAAAATAAATGAAACATCAACTAGTCAGGAAGCAACAGATAGAAATGGACATGGAACAACAGACTGGTTCCAAATAGGAAAAGGGGTACGTCAAGGCTGTATATTGTCACCCTGCTTATTTAACTTATATGCAGAGTACATCATGAGAAACGCTGGGCTGGAGGAAGCACAAGCTGGAATCAAGACTGTCAGGAGAATTATCAATAACCTCAGATATGCAGATGACACCACCCTTATGGCAGAAAGTGAAGAAGAACTAAAGAGCCTCTTGACGAAAGTGAAAGTGGAGAGTGAAAATGTTGGCTTAAAGCTCAACATTCAGAAAAGGAAGATCATGGCATCTGGTCCTATTATTTCATGGCAAATAGATGGGGTAACAGTGGAAACATTGGCAGACTTTATTTGTTTGGGCTCCAAAATCACTGCAGATGGTGACTGCAGCCATGAAATTAAAAGACGCTTACTCCTTGGAAGGAAAGTTATGACCAACCTAGACAGCATATTGAAAAGCAGAGACATTACTTTGTCAACAAAGGTCCATCTAGCCAAGGCTATGGTTTTTCCAGTGGTCATGTATGGATGTGAGAGTTGGACTATAAAGAAAGCTGAACGCCGAAGAATTGATTCTTTTGAACTGTGGTGCTGGAGGAGACTCCTGAGAATCCCTTGGACTGCAAGGAAATCCAACCAGTCCATCCTAAAGGAGATCAGTTGAATCTCAGTTGAATCAGTTGGAAGGACTGATGCTGAAGCTGAAACTCCAATACTTTGGCCACCTGATGCAAAGAGCTGACTCACTGGAAAAGACCCTGATGCTGGGAAAGACTGAAGGTGAGAGGAGAAGGGGACAACAGAGGATGTGATGGTTGGATGGCATCACTGACTCAATGAACATTTCGTTTGGGTAAATTCTGGGAGTTGGTGATGAACAGGGAGGCCTGATGTGCTGTGGTCCATGGGGTCGCAAAGAGTCGGACATGACTGAGCAACTGAACTGAATTGAACTGAATACATGAATAGCAACTTTGGATAAAGTATAAAAGCAGTTCAGAAGAGAAAGAGTAGCTTTCTCTTACCGTTGTTCCAGAGATAAAAAGAAATGGGTCATAATCTCCTACTCTAAACCCATTTGGGGGGATTTGTAAAGAATCGTAAGTATGTTTTATTTTGTTTTTTAATCCTGTGAGAAAAGAGCTATTCATGAAAGTAGAAGGAAAGTGTGGGTAAAGCGACCGTGAGCAAGCAGTCTCTGAAATACATTTCCTAGCAATTATTAGAGATTAAGAAAGTCACATCTCTCTTTCCAACAATCAAAATTACTTTCTAATGAGTTGTTTTCATTCTACTATTCATCCAGATTAAACCAAAGCACACATTAAATACAAAAAGATTTATTTTCCAGAGTTCTGCCAGGGTGAAAGCAATCTAATCAAAAACGAAATGGGGAATGAGCTCAGTGAATAAATCAGAAGGAAGAATTAAAGAAGCTGACAGATATTTTGGAGGCCTGTTAAAAAATAAATTGGATTTTCATTATAAAAATTGACTTAAATAAATGATACACTTAAGAACCCACTTCAGAACATTTCCTTAAAGTCAATTTGATTATCAGCCCCAAGAAATTGCATTTCAATATATTTTGTTATATTTCCAAAGTACAAGAGGTATAGGAAAAGACATACACAAAGTAAATGCCCAGAAAATAAAAAGAAAGAAATAAATACTAAGAAATCTTTGATTCTGATATCTGATGTTCAGATTTGAAACCTAAATAAAAAGTTAGGCAAAATATTTTACATAGTGCCACCAAAATAACTAGAGGATAATTAAAGTAAATTTTATATTTGAGGAAAAGCAAAAGAAAACTTGATAGCAGACACAGCCTTCTAAAGATCTATAATTAATAAATTACTTTACTCCCTTGATGGATAATCTGTAAGTATAGATAAATATAATAACAGGGATAATATTAAGCCTTCATCTAAGGCAGCTGTTCATACAACAAGTGAAAGTTGTGTCCGACTCTTTGTGACCCCAGGGACTATATAGTCCATGGAATTCTCCAGGCCAGAATACTGGAGTGGGTAGCTGTTCCCTTCTCCAAGGGATCTTCGCAACCCAGGGATGGAACCCAGGTCTCCTGCATTGCAAGCAGATTCTTTACCAGCTGAGCCACCAGGGAAGCCCTGTTCATATGACATGTGACACTTTATCAGCAGAAATGGGGAGCATGAATGTGTGTGGCGGTGGGGGAGGTGGGCAGGTGGATCTATTCTCTATATTTCCAAGCAAGGAATGATGAAGTACGGACCTTCTCATAATCTCTGGAGGTAGTAAGCCTTCCAGGTAAAATTATCATGTTCATACACTTAGCAGATAACACAGGAGAAAAGAGATTCTGTCCTAGGCACGCCACCTTTAAACAGATAAAGCTGGTAAAGGAACTCAGAAACCTGCTGTCTGAGGGACAGAGGAGTAAAATGTAAACTGGGCTTGTTCCATGAAACCCCAAGGAAGCGGACAAGGATGGGAGGGGAAGTTGTGGATACATATTCTGTCAGATGTGTTAAAGACTGAGAGAGAGAGAGCTTTAGGAGGAGTGAGTTCCCTGTTGTGGGAGGTATTCAAGCACAGAGAGAGATGACAGGCATGGAGCAGAATGCACCCAAACTTTGAAAATTAAATGGATCAGGACCACTTTCACCTTGAGATCTTGTGATTATAAGAAACAGAAACCATAGCCACTGACATGGGGAGACTTAAAAGTCATTCAGTGACAGTGATATACAATAGATGCCTTTGCAAAAGTGTTGAGGACACGGTACCCATGAGGGTCCAGGCGGAAAGCTTTTGGTACCTCAATCTGGGTAATGTGAAGGAGCGCTTAATAAAGAGCTACTTCCAAAGGTGCAGGCAGCCTAAGGGGGAAACACAATGTGCAGGGGACCAGAAACAACAGCAGAGGCCAAGGGCATCCTCCACTTCCCTTGGATCTAAAGGGAAGAGAGGAGGGGCAGTTACCAGGACTGGGAGAGAGACCTGCGGAGGACAGGCCCACCAGGCAGAAGCTGTGACCCTCCATCCTCCAGCATCATCCTCATGACTGTAGGCGGAGCAGGGGCTGGTGTGGGACCTGCAGGGTGGTGGGGCAGAGAGATCTGGGAGGCCAAACGAAGACTTCCAGCACAAATGCCAGCAAAGCCATGGAAAACAGGGCAAACAGGAAAGTCCTAGACAAAGGAAGAGGCTGGACTGCCTTCTCTCTAGGTCCTTTCCAAAGAGAGCAACATGCCTTTTCAGTGGACACAGTGAAAATGAGAGTCACAGACCGAAGTTTTTTTACCATCCTTGTATATACAGTGCTGTTTCTTTCTGATTCTCCAGGCATTCGCTGGGATTTGTTTTCTGAACTAAGAACTAAGCTGCAAGGTAATTACTCGACCCAAAACAAAAGTGTGGCGCTAGTGGTAAAGAACCTGCCAGGAGAGGTAACAGAAGAGGTTTCGAGCCCTGGGTCAGGAAGATCCCCTGGAGGAAAGCATGGCCAACCCACTCCAGTATTCTTGCCTGGAGAATGCCCATGGACAGAGGAGCCTGGGGGGCTACAGTCCATAGGGTCGCAAAGAGTCAATCAGAACAGCACAGCACAGGACCTGAAAATCTGAATATAGAACCATCTAGCCTAATGTTAGGTGATTTTCCATCTGATAACCTGGCTACTCATTCCTTCATTCACCAGATAAGTTTAATGATCTCCTACTGGACAGGTGCCGTGCTGGACCTGGGGACTCAAATGCCAACAAGAGAAGTCCATCACTGCCTTCACTGAGCTGTCAGCTAACTGTCAATCATTCCAATCTACAACACCTTCTGTTCAGTAAAGGAATCTCAGAAGTGCTATGGATCAGAACTGCAAACTATGACCCACAGGCCAAATCTGTGTGGCCTTGCTTCCATCAGCCATCTTTTATTGAAATACCCATGTCCATTAGCCTATGTGTGGTCTATTGCTGCTTTAGTGCTACAACCTCAGAGTTGCTACAGGAGGACTGCAAAGCCTGATATATTACTAACTGGTCCTGTACAGAAGAGTTTGCCAACACTTGCTCTAAGTAAAACCTAATGCTTTAAGAATAAATATATTAAAGGAAACATATTGTCACTCATCAAACATCCCTGGGTGTCCTAGCTACAAACCAACTCATGAGGGAGGTTGGCTTTCTGCCAAGTTGCATTTCTACTGTTGTAAGTTTTGTTTCTGTATTTTTTTCTTCTTTCATTATAAAGGCAGATAAAAAAATGTCACATGGCTAATGCCTTCTATTAACAGCTAACTCTGTTCAGAGGATGTTCACATTCTCTTATATTGTATCTAGTCTTTTGAATGATCAGAGTTCTTCCATATAATGGTAGGCCCATTTTTCCAACGATCCTTTTCGCTGAATCACACCAAACAAGTTTTGACAGGGGTGATTTTAGGCTATCTTTTAAATTGAACAATAAAATTGATTGTAAAAGCACTTAGCCAACACTCAAGCGCTATATAAATGCAAAATCATAGCAGCAATAGTACCTTCACTTCCCTGCAGAGAGAAACAGGAGTGGATCCTTATTCCCCAATCATTTGACCCACAGAGCATTAAAATTTTAAATGTTAAAAAAAAAAAAAAAACTAGCTTTCATTGGCCATTACCAAGATTTCCTAATATGAAGTGACAGGATCTGTGCCGGTTGTGGTTCCTCCGAAGGATGTTAAGAGGCTCAGTGGTGGCTGTGGCTGACCATTGATTTGCCACTCCCCAAGCCCTTTTCATCCCCTAAATGGGAATCAATGTAGCATGAATAAAATTAATCGGCCATTTAGTTCATATTTAGTCACTATAACGAAGCAATAGCTGGCTTGAGAACGATCTTTGCCAAGCCTTGTTTCCTGAAAGTTTCCCCATCCACTAACCATAATGCACATTTCAAGTGTCAAGAGAAAGGAGACTTGAGTCCACCAGTGAACTCAGAACCAAGAATGAGATGGTAACAGGAGGCAGCATGGAGAAGGCCTGGCTGATCTGGTAATAAGAGAGGTTTCTGTTAAGTACCAGCTTAGACAGTCTATCATTGAAAACACCTTCCTTGATATCCTTAGATCAAGTCATTTCCCTCCAATACATAGCTCTTAACACACCATACTCCTGTATCACACTTGCAGGTGGGTCATTCCTAACTTCCTTGGTCCTTTGATGGCAATGATCCTCAGTGAGTTCCACTGAGCTCCTGACCTGCCTGTGCAGGGCAGAAACTGCTACAGCGAACCTACAATAAGCATATATATATATATATATATATATATAATATATAATTTATATATATAATATATATTCATATATAATTATATACAATTATATATTATATATATATAATATATTATATATAATATATATTAGCTGGCTGACCTGATGAATGAATAGATAGGTAAGCAAGCTGTATCCTAGGCACTCCGATAGCATGTAAGAATACCCTGGTCATTCTATGATATGCTCCTCAAAACTAATGGCCCATGTCTTCCTCCTGTCCTGAGCTAGGCTCTATAAAGATGCACAAACTGAATACCAGCTCCTGGTATCCTCACCACCAAACTACCTCCTCTCTGCTCTTTCACTCTCTTCTTCTGTCCTAACTTCTCTTGATATATAATCATAACCAAGTTGCTCCCAGCTGCAAAAAAGAAAAAAAACAAAACAAAACAGTATCCCATCACCTCCACCTCACCTAGCTGTTCTTACAAAGGTTGAAAAAGACAAACCTGATGCCTACTTGCAAATTCTCTTCCCATTTCTCTGCAGACCTCACTCTAAAAACCATGCCTCTATTCTTAAAATGCTCTGCTCTGACTTTAGTGCCACTATTCCTCTGATTCTTCTTCTATACCATACCCTGTCAATTCTATAATTGAATATATCTAAAAACTGATCTTCTTCCTCAAACCATTAACACCTCTTGTCTTTATGGTTGAATCAGTCTTCTGCCAGACCTCTCGGTTCCGTCCAATCCATTCTGCACAGGGAAGTCATAGGTTCACCTCAATAATGCTCCAAAGTAATTTCACTGGTTCTATTACATTGTGACTCTGGCCCTCACCTTCAAGTGCCTTTGTACCGCAGAGTTTAACCTGCATATGACAAATATAGGCCCCATGAAAGAGCTGTTCTGTCTGATCTTCACCACAATATCCAGTGGACTCCTGACATCTTTATATATGTTAAAACATATTCAAGGTAATGTTTTCTAAATCTTGACAAGGCCTCCAAAATACTGGTTTTGGAAGGCTGGTTACAAATACTGGTATTCCCATCATTACTCATGAGAAAAGAGCAAAAATCTTACTCAGAGTCATCAATTTGTGTTCCTGACCATCACTGCCGGTTTCTCTCTTAATTTTGTCATTTGTGGTCCATATTCCTGCTCTGAAAGTCATCCAGATTATGCATGTTCCAAATTATACAGGCTCTTTATTGCACTTGATCTAAAGACTTACGTCTAAAGCAGTAAGTCTTCCCAAATATAAACAAATAGGATAGTTGCTAACACAATTTTCTGCCAAGTGACTGAGTCTCACTATAGCCACATGAAACACTGTAAATCTCTTGATTTTAAGTAGAAAAAAGGCAGTTGCAAACAATCCCAAGAAAGTGATCAATGTGTGTAATTAGAGACAAATATTGCTCTTGAAAAATATGCCCTGCTCAGGAACACGGGCCAGGTTATGAGATTTTCTACATTATGAGCATTTTATGAATATTAAATAACAGTACATGTCTTTATAATCTATGGCTCCTGATGACCACAAGTCCAAAATGTGTTTATGAACTTCCAGCCCATGAAGCTATACAAAGCCTTTCATGATTCAGTACAAACCACTGGTCCCATCTTACTGGCTGCCACTTTTATTAGATGTTCAACTTACACTGAAACACTGTCTCCTCCACATATGCTTGCCTTCCTGCCTTTACTCTTAACATCCTTTTCATTTGCAATGTATTCCCCACTTCTACCTCTATTTCCTAAATATCTGGTACCTACGGCCACTGTCAGGGTACCACCTCCTCCAGGGAGCCATCTGCCCCGCAGCATTTTATTTGAATCTCCTAATGAAATCCTACCCTGCCCCTGAATGTTTCCTACCTAACTCTACATCTATCTCTATCCCAGGCCTGGGAGGTCTTTCAAGGAGACCATGTGTGTGCCATCTCTGACATCTACAGCACCTTACATCAGTTCAGTTCAGTTCAGTCACTCAGTCGTGTTCAACTTTTTGCGACCCCAGGAATTGCAGCGCGCCAGGCCTCCCTGTCCATCACCAACTCCCGGAGTCCACCCAAACCCATGTCCATTGAGTCAGTGATGCCATCCAACCATCTCATCCTCTGTCGTCCCCTTCGCCTCCTGCCCTCAATCTTTCCCAGCATCAAGGTCTTTTCAAATGAGTCAGCTCTTCCCATCAGGTGGCCAAAGTATTGGAGTTTCAGCTTCAACATCAATGAATACCCAGGAGTGATCTCCTTTAGGATGGACTGTGGTTCCTTCAAAATAATGGGGGCTCAATAAAAGATGTGTTGGGGACTTCCCTGGTGGTCCCTGGTATGGCTAAGACTCCACACTTCAACAGAGGGGGGTGGATATCCACCCCTGGTCAGGGACCTAGTTCCTACAAGCCCCAACTAAAGATCCCCAGGCCTCAAGGAAGATTCCACGTGCTGCAACTAAGAACCAGACAGCCAAATAAATATTTTTTAAAAAATAAATTTAAAAATGTGCACAAGGCAGTGATCTACCAACCTCAGCAATGCCCTCCAAACACAGGCATTTTCTCCCCCCAGGAGGGAACCATTTTTTTCTTTTGTTTTGGGGGGGGGGGGCGGTTGGCGGGGGAGGCCGTCAAGCCAGGCTTGAACACGCCTGGAGGTTAGAACACACCCGGGACGCCCACACATTTGGAGGCACAGGCCGGAGTCTAAATCCAAAAGCTCCAGCGCCGCTGCGATCCACTGCATGGAGTAGAGAGACACGTGCCGAGCTCCGCGTAGGGCGGCCCACGGCGCGGATACGAGTCTCCGAACGAGGCCACGCGCCAGGCACGCGAGGAGGCGGAGACAGGGGAGCCGGTGTAGGGCGCCTCCCCACCTACCTTCGGGGACCCCGCACAGCATGGAGGGCTCCACCCGCAGGAAGCCGGTGCAGGCGGGGACGGGGCCGCGGGAACTGGAACTCTGCGACGTGGCGGGCGGCCTAAGGGAAGGTCGCCGGGCGCCGGCTTCCGTCCGCTCTCGGGCAGCGCGCGGGGAGGGCCGGGCCGCGCGCCCCACAAGGCCCCGCGGCGCGCTCGGCCTGCCGCGCTGGGGCCGCGGGGCGGGGGGTCGGCCTGGGTCGGGAGCGCGCTTCCCGGTGCCTGGGTGGGAGCGGGTCGGCCCGCGGCCCCTGCGAGGGTCCGCGCCGCGCAGGCAAAAGCTAAGGCGAGGCCGCGCGCCTCCCCGAGGACTGCGCCCCCCTCAGCTTCGAGCCGGAAGGGGAAATCGAGGCCTCGGAAGAGGAGAACAAGCCCTCGGGGAGACTTCTGGAAGGAGATACGGTGATTCCAGCGGGGGAAGGGGAGCGACTTGGACAGGATGAATTCGAAAACGACTTTTCTTTTCCCAGAAACGAAATTAAACTTGTGTTTCTTCCAAGAAATTGTGGTCATTACAGAATGATGTTGCTCTCTGTTCACCTTTCGCGTCATATGTATTGTCTATTGGGGGAGGGGTGGGGGGTAGGAGCCTTACATCTTACAAAAAATGCTTCCATCATTTCCAGTCCCAGTTCGATTCCAAGCATCCTGAGGACAGATTCTCTGCAGGTTTCTTTGGTGTTACACGCAGTGCTTGATCGCTATTGGGTAGAAATCTCAGCATATATTTATGGTATAAAATAGCGAGCATGTCTACGTGGACATCTGTATGTCTGAATTTAACTAAATGGACAAACCTTTCTTATTAAGATAATACATCTGCATCCAATCCGTTATTGTACATTTCTTTAAAACGTTAAGTATCGTCGTTCTAGCCTTCTGCCCCTTAACGAGAATCAATGCTGTAAAGTCCATTATAATTTGTTTAATATGTTCTTTATTAATCCTGAAGAGGATTTCAGGTAGGCGAAGACAGAATTATCTTGAACTACAAATTAATGAACCCTCGATTACTATTTACTGTATTTGCTGTTCTTTTGGAGACATGTAAATCCAATCATAGTGCTTTGATCACAGACATAATCTAGGGTCACAGATTATGCAAATTTGTCCGTGTTGGTGCAAGTGCGAAACGCTTTTCAGTTCCACTCATTCATTCATTATGCAAATTGGACTGAACTATTATGTGCCAGGCACTAAGCGAGGCATGATCATTGCCCTTTGCAACTGTGCAGTCTGGTAATTAAAACAAATGGGTAAACAAACTATCAAGATATAATGCAAGCACTGAAATTCTATTGGAAAACTGCAGAGTCAGTTTTAAAATTTTATCCTTTCTCACCAAACCATGGGTAAGTATCTATTAACCCATTAATCTGACAAACATTTACCGTTTTTTTTAAGCTTCTGAACATGGAGTGGTTATGGATTTTACAAAAAAGTATAGTAGAAAATAACTTCCATGAAAATTGTACAAGTTTTCATACCGATTTTTGTCTTACTCATCCCTGCTGCTGCTGCTACTGCTGCTAAGTCGCTTCAGTCGTGTCTGACTCTGTGCGACCCCATAGATGGCAGCCCACCAGGCTCCCCCGTCCCTGGGATTCTCCAGGCAAGAACACTGGAGTGGGTTGCCCTTTCTAGTGCTAGTATATAATACGTATGTAATAAGTCATTATTAAGTGTTTGGTGAATAAAAAATAAATGTATCTTAAAACATTTAATTTGTGCTTTTTTGCATTGGAGAAGGAAATGGCAACCCACTCCAGTGTTCTTGCCTGGAGAATCTCAGGGACGGGGGAGCCTGGTGGGCCGCCGTCTATGGGGTCGCACAGAGTCGGACACGACTGAAGCGACTTAGCAGCAGCAGCAGAGACTTTTCTATAAATATTGTGATCTGGCTGTGTGTACCAGAGCCCAAACAACTTTTCTAAACAAGTTTATAAAGACCAAAGAAAGGTAAAAATGTACAAAAAGGCACCTGCAGTATCTTAGCTCTTATTGTTCATTGCACTTAAATGTAGCGTATTTGAAGGGGGCTTGAGTAGAACGTCAGAAAATCATGCTTCTCTCATGTAAGGTTTCAAGATAACAAATTCATTGATTGCCAATCTGTACATAAAAGAGGAAATTGTTAATGGCAGCTACAAATTTTCAAGGTCCAAATAAAAATACAAAGGAAAAATGGTTTACCTCTGTGCAAAATATGAAACTTTAGATGGAGGAGAATATTAAGTTACTACCAGCCAGTTTAATATAAATTAAAATAAGTAACTGGATAAAAAAGTACAAAAGATGTAATCAAGGAACAATGCTAATTTTTAAAAATGGGTTCATGTTTCTTATTTTTCATGATACGCTATTTTTTTTTTTTTTTCTTGGCCACACTGGGAGGCCTATGGAACTTCCTTAACCAGGGATCAAACCTATGCCCCTTTCAGTGAAAGTGTGTAGTGTTAACCGTTAACCACTGGACCACCAGGGAAGTCCAACAATACTGAATTTTAAATAGCTGTTTTAACCACAAAGAACAGAAAGTAGAATATCTGATAAAATGCCAAATGAGAATGTAAATCATATTTTTAAAATATGATTTAAAAATGTTGTTTGATTTCATAAAGATTTGCATTTTTTAAAATATACAATTGTGGCAATGGTAGTAAACTGTTCTATGAAGAAATAGATAAACTTCAATTATTCCTAGACCAACACCCATTTGTTGTTGTTAATTTGCTCAGTTGTGTCCAACTCTTTGCAACAACCCCATGGACTGCAGCACACCAGGCTCCCCTGTCCTTCACCCTCTCCCAGAGTTTGCTCAAACTCATGTCCATTGAATAGGTGATGCCAAAGAATCATCTCTCTCATCCTCTGTCATCCCCTTCTTCGCCTATCTTCAATCTTTCCCAGCTTAAGAGTCTTTTCTAATGAGTCAGCTGTTCACATCAGGTGGCCAAAGTATTGGAGCTTCAGTTTCAGCATCAGTCCTTTCAATTCAGGATTGATTTCCTTTAGAATTGACTTGTTTGATCTCCTTGTAGTCCAAGGGACTCTCAAGAGTCTTCTCCCCAACACCACAGTTTGCACCCTTTTACACAGGAAAAATTAAGCTCCGGGTTCAATTAGGTAGTTCAGGAAACATATATTGTGTCCAAAGTACAAATAAGAAAATGCTTATTCTCGGTGATCCTGCCATGTGGCAAGGGAGCAAATTTTACCATCAAGACTAGCAAACACTGAACATACTGTTCTAGGTAATCATGGATTGTCTAATTTAAGTCATCCTCACAAAATTTTTAGAGGGACAGTACTGTTTTCCAGTCTTATTTTTACAATGAGGAAACTGAAATTAAAATTTATATTGGTTAACTCATCCAAAGATATTTAGTTAGTAGATGGTCTTACACAAAAATTCATAAACTTCATCCCTTCACTCTAGCACATCCAGGAAGCCAGCTAAGACTCTGTTTAGCTGCTGTTCTTTAATTCTATCCCCTGTACAGAGTATTTCATCCACTAGTATTTTAATATTCTCAGCAGTATCTGAGGCAGTGAACTGTGCAGCGCTTTTAACCATTCATCAGACTTCTTGGACCTCAGTCTCTTGGTTAGACCTGATCACTTCCACATCTATTTTAATTTTATATTGGTATTTGTCATCACTCACTCTTCTGTGCCCCATATTTTATTTAAATTGATCTAAGAGCATGCAATGGCACCCCACTCCAGTACTCTTGCCTGGAAAATCCCATGGACTGAGGAGCCTGGTAGGCTACAGTCCATGGGGTCGCTAAGAGTCGGACACGACTGAGCGACTTCACTTTCACTTTTCACTTTCATGCATTGAAGAAGGAAATGGCAACCCACTCCAGTGTTCTTGCCTGGAGAATCCCAGGGACAGGGGAGCCTGGTGGGCTGCCATCTATGGGGTTGCACAGAGTCAGACACGACTGAAGCGACTTAGCAGCAGCAGCAAGAGCATAACATAATTTTCAGCAGATTACGATCTCGTGGTTATTAAAATTAACATTATTCCACAAAATTCTACATACTACTATCTTTAATAGTTCAACTACTGTTAACATAAAATTAGTAATTTGTATTGTCATGTATATAATTATCAGTTATAGTCCAGAATGGCATCTTGCAACTTTTCCCTCATCTTTGTCAATATGATTGGTATCTTTGCTTTAAGAAGAATAAAACCTTGGGACTTCCCCTGAGGGTCAGGGGCTAGGACTCTGTACTCCCAATGCAGGAGGCCTGGGCTTGATTCCTGATCAGAGAACTAGATCCCACAAGCCTCAACTAAGAGTTCTCATGCTGCAACTAAAAATCCCACACGCCACAGTGAAGACTGAAGATGCTGTATGCCCCAAGTAAGACCTGATACAGCCAAACAAATAAATATTTGAAAGAAGCAGAGTAAAATCCATAAAAGTTTCCAACTGTTTAAGACCACTCACAGTGAAAAGTGTTAGTCAAAGTGTTAGTTGCTCAGTCGTGTCCGACTCTTGCAACCCCATGTTAGCCCTCCAGGATCCTTTGTCCATGGAATTCTCCAGGCAAGAATACTGGAGTGGGAAGCCATTCCTTTCTCCAGAAGATCTTCCCAACCCAGGGATCAACCTGGATTTCCTGCATTGCAGGCAGATTCTTTACCATTGAGCCATCAGGGAAGACCTTAAGAACATTAAACTATGTCAAATTCAGGAAAAAAATTAAAAGTTTCTTAAAAAGCATTTAATTTTGTATTTTAGAGTTTAGAATTCTAGAAAAGAGGAAAAATTGAGAACATTTTCAGATAATCTCACTATTCCTTTCTTTAACATAAAGAAGAAAGGATATATCTCTTTTTAATATACCTAAAATTACATATTGTAAAAATAATTATTCCAAAAATTAGAAAATGTTACTGTGCCTAAATGATTATATTTGAAAAGAATTTTTAAAGTATAAGACATCATGAGAAACGCCGGGCAGAATTAAGCACAAGCTGGAATCAAGATTGCTGGGAGAAATATCAATAAACTCAGATATGCAGATGACACCACCCTTATGACAGAAAGTGAAGAACTAAAGAGCCTCTTGATGAAAGTGAAAGAGGAGAGTGAAAACTTTGGCTTAAAGCTCAACATTCAGAAAACAAAGATCATGGCATCCAGTCCCATCACTTCATGGCAAATAGATGGAGAAATAAAGGAAACGGTGGCAGACTTTATTTTGGGGGGCTCCAAAATCACTGCAGATGGTGACAGCAGCCATGAAATTAAAAGACACTTACACATTGGAAGAAAAGTTACAACCAACGTAGGCAGCATATTAGAAAGCAGAGACATACTTTGCCAACAAAGGCCCATCTAGTTAAGGCTATGGTTTTTCTAGTAGTCATGTATGGATGTGAGAGTTGGACTATAAAGAAAGCTGAGTGCCAAAGAATTGATGATTTTGAACTGTGGTGTTGGAAAAGACTCCTGAGAGTCCCTTGGACTGCAAGGAGATCCAACCAGTCCATCCTAAAGGAAATCAGTCCTGAATATTCATTGGAAGGAACTATGTTGAAGCTGAAACTTCAATCCTTTGGCCACCTGATGGGAAAAGCTGACTCATTTGAAAAGACCCTGATGATGGGAAAGATTGAAGGCGGAAGGAGAAGGGGACAACAGAGTATGAGGTGGTTGGATGGCATTACTGACTCAATGGACATAAGTCTGAGTAAACTCCAGGAGTTGGTGATGGACAGGGAGGCCTGGTGTGCTGCAGTCCATTGGATCACAAAGAGCTGGACACAACTGAGCGACTGAACTGAACTGAACTGAAGACATTTTTATTTTGAGTTCACAGAAAATCTTTGGCTTTAAAAGAAACACTGAAAAACAAAGCAAAAATCTGTTTGTAAAATGAGTGATTCTTTTTCCTGTGAATACTATTTCCTAATTTATGTGATTGTAAACTCAATTTGTTTCTCCCAGCAGTCTTGATTCCAGCTTGTGCTTCATCTAGCCCAGCGTTTTGCATGATGTACTCTGCATTAAGTTAAATAAGCAGGGTGACAATATACAGCCTTGATGTACTCCTCTCCCGATATGGAACCAATCTATTGTTTCATGTGCAGTTCTAACTGTTGCTTCACGATCTGCATACATATTTCTTAGGAGGCAGGTCAGGTGATCTGGTATTCCCATCACTTTCAGAATTTTCCACAGTTTGTTGAGATCTACACAGTCAAAGGCTTTGGCATAGTCAATAAAGCAGAAGTAGATATTTTTCTGGAACTCTCTTGCTTTTTCAATAAGCCAATAGATGTTTGCAATTTGATCTCTGGTTCCTCTGCCTTTTCTAAATCCAGCTTGAACATCTGGAAGTTCAAGGTTCACATACTGTTGTAGCCTGGCTTGGAGAATTTTAAGCATTACTTTTACCAACTTAGACAGCATATTGAAAAGTAGAGACATTACTTTGCTGACAAAGGTCCATCTAGTCAAAGCGCTGGTTTTTCCCATAGCCATGTATGGATGTGAGAGTTGGACTATAAAGGAAGCTGAGCGCCAAAGAATTGATGCTTTTGAACCGTGGTGTTGGAAAAGTCTCTTGAGAGTCCCTTGGACTGCAAGGAGATCCAACAAGTCCATCCTAAAGGAAATCAGTCCTGAATATTCATTGGAAGAAGGACTGATGCTGAAGCTGAAACTCCAATACTTTGGGCACTTGATGTGAAGAACTGACTCATTGGAAAACACCCTGATTTTGGGAAAGATTGAAGGCAGGAGGAGAAGGGGATGACAGATGAAATGGTTGGATGGCATCACTGACTCGATGGACATGAGTTTGAGTATGCTCCAGGAGTTGGTGATGGATAGGGAAGCCTGGCATGCTGCAGTTCATGGGGTCACAAAGATTTGAACATAGCTGACTGACTGAACTGTACTGAAACTCAATTTTTAGCATTCTTCATTTTCTCCAAGGAGCATATTAGTGAGTTTTTGTGCTTTTTTTAGATTGAAAAGTTTCAATTTTATCACTTGAATTAATGAAAAGATATACAAAATAAATTAGACTAATCCAGCAGAATTCTAAACACCACAGAAAGCCATTTTAGGTCTGTTAGGAAATAAAGTTGCTCTATTGTGTTATCAAGTATAAAAGAAGCTTGGGCTAATCTTGGAAATCACTTAGGTATGTTAACAATTTGGAAAAGCCATTTTAGAGGCACCATATATAGAAAGCTTTCTGGGAAGTGAAAGGGAGCTTGCTGAAGTGCAGACTCCTCAGTTCCTATGGATTTATTGTGATTTTCTGAAAGGCTAGGTAACAGATGCTAACAAAGAACAGTAAGGCATAATAGATACTATGAAAAAAGATGTATTTCACTTTTAAAGCATTAATTTTATATAAAAGACATATAGGAATTAGGCAGAAATATCAAGGAATACTCAAAATGAATGCTGGTAAGCTCAACCATTAAAAATGCAAACAAAATTAATTTAGTAATGGTTAGCATTTTAAAGTGACAATATTTTGATCTTATTTAATAACAGGAGTATTAATCTGTGTCAAACACTCTGGATAAAATATTATGTTAAAGAAAGGAGCAGTGAGATTATCTGAAAAAAATTGTATTCAGTAGAGCAGTGGAAAATCTACCAGTTGAAGAGTGTAGTGTCTAACTATAGTTGCAATAGTAAGAAATGGAAATTGTACATTTCAAGATGAATATAAAAGTAGTATGTATTATCCATAATTTCCTTTTAGTAGTTTCTGGGTGTCTCCTATATACTTCCAGTTATAGCAATGAGAGTAAATAATCCCCCCAATTTGGTCTTAACACTCAACTGCTGTCACATGAATTGCTACCTTTGTGTAGCTGCTGCCTAGCAATACATTACTAGACAAGACAGATATTTTAGAATCTAAATCCGGATATTAACTTAGCAAGTTTTTCATTTCTCATTAATTTACTTTTTTAAGGTGAAAAAATTTTAATTCTGTTATTGGTTTAGTTCTTTATTATAATCTGGGCACATTTCATCTTAGGGGAGTCTCCAGAACTTTTACCCAACAATGTTCGAAAGATGGTTCCACAATATTTTAACATTTCTAGCTATCAATTATTTTCTATATCCCTAAATAAGACACTCTTGCCACCCTTACCACCAACACTCCTCACCACCATGTGAAGAGATAACTTGAAGATGGCTGTCTGCACACCAGAAAGAGCACTCTTCCCAAACCACTAAGCCAGCCCTTTGCTTTTGGATTTCTCAGCCTTCAAAACTGTGAGAAATAAATTTCTATGCTTAAAAAAAAAAAGAAAAAGAAATGGAAACTGCTTGAGTATGAAAGTCAAGTATTAAAAATACTGAGAAGAAGAGAAAAACTCATCCCTTATATTGTTTTATCTAGCAATACATCTGATTTATCCTTAATTGAGATGGCTTTCTCTTTCTCTCTCTCTTTTTTTCTTTTTTACATTGATAGGAGGCATAGAGTGTAGAGATTATGGGCATGACTATGAACTAAGACTGCCTGGTTTCAGTTTTTAGTTTTGATTCTTAGCAAGTGACCTAAGGCTTCCCCAATAGCTCAGCAGTAGAGAATCCATCTGCAATGCAGAAGATGCAGGAGTCATGGGTTCAATCCCTGGATTAGGAAGATCCCCTGGAGGAGGGAATGTCAACCCGCTCTAGTATTCTTGCCAGTGACCCAGGATAAATTGCTTGAATTTAAGATTTTAACTTCTTAATTTATGAAATGGAGATGATAACAATTGCCCTTGTATTAAATGATAATTCATACCAACAGTTCAGTCTGTCAACTGAAAAAAAATGCACAACCTCAAAGTTGGGAACTGTGTTCCATTCAGTAGACAAAACTGAGGACTTAAGCCTGGGACACAGCATCTCAGATAGCTCTGAGAGACTGCTCTGAAGAGGCAAGGGGGAAACCAGGATAAGAAGTTTTTGCAATAAAGATCAGATAGAACATCAAAAAATTACTGTCACTTAAAGAAATCCAGGGATCTCAAGTTAAGGAATTTAGCACTTTTCTATGCATAGGAAGATGCAAGAGTCCAGGCTCACTGATATCATTCCTTTGATTTGCACCTCAGCGCTATGGGGCCAGTATCTTATGCTTTCTCATCCCAAGTCTTCTCTGGTGCTTCAGGACTGGGGCTGCAGCAGGTAGATGTAAGGCATCTTGCCTCCATCCTAAGTTCCATTAAGGCTTTCTGTCAGGGTGGTTGTAATGTGATGATCTGATGGCTGCAACATTCTTTGTTTACTGATATGGCAGGCAATATTTTCATTCACAAGTCCTTAGCACACACTATGTTTTACATAAATATTAGCTATTATTATTACCTGAATTTTGACCTCCTTGCAAACTGATTTTTTTAGCAACCCCACACATATAAGCAAAATATACTTAGCAGCCCCCCAAATATAAACAAAAATAGATTATTACAGTTAATTTTGCTGTGTTTCTCTGACCATCAGCCAGTAAGTATAGTATCTACTATCCATAACAAAACCCTCAATTCTTTTTATCCTCAGTAACAAGAATTCATAAGTAAATTTGGATCTCCTAATAGAACACAAATTTTTCAGTGAATTTTCCCAACCACTTTCCTATGCATTGAGCCTCTCAGAATCCCATAGAAGAACACTGTCTTTGAGCACATCTTTTAAAATAAGATTTGTTATAGAAAGGTGTAATAGAGATTTAAAAGGTATTCCAACCAGCCAAAATAAACTTCTTCATAGTGTCCTCAAAATGTAAGTTTTAAAAAGCTGTGTAAATATAACCTAAAATCCAGTATTTAATCAAAGAGAAGTTTACATAACCAACAGTATCATTTTTTTTTTAATGACATGCAGCCCAAGAGAAGAGAAAGAAAAGAATCTAAACAGTCATGATGTGTTGAAGACAAATTTTATACATTAGTTTCCGTTTCAACTTCTGTTTCTTAAAGTACTTTTTTGGGTGCAAACCTCAGGCAAGTCTGTTTAATCTGCAATTCTGAAATATGCACACAACAGCAAGTAACCGCAATATCTATTGTTTATTGATGCCTGACCCTTTGCTAGGGACTTAGCATGCCTTTTCTCATGTAGAGCTGACGACTCGAGGAGGTAAGTATTCCTACTTTTGTTTCCCTCCGTTAACAAATCACAGACAGTAACATTCCAGAAGTCACTCATGAAATTTAAGCAACAAAACCAAGGCTCCAACACATTTCAGACACTGCTTTATCCTCGGAAGTAAGTGGCTCAGCTGGTAAAGAATCCACCGTCAATGAGGGAGACCTGGGTTCGATCCCTGGGTTCGATCCCTGGAGAAGGGAAAGGCTACCCACTCCAGTATTCTGGCCTGGAGAATTCCATGGACTGTATAGTCCATGGGATCCCAAAGAGTTGGACACGACTGAGCGACTTTCACAGAATAAAACAGAATCACTTTCACCCCCAGGTTTGTCTCTTCCAACTAAAGCAAATACCCCTCTAGCTCCCCCAACACATACCAACACACATACACACATACACAGCTCATACATACACTGAGATTTGTTGACTTTGGTCTGTGTCCCCAAAGACTTAATTCAGGCTAGACTTTCTGATGGACCATCCTCAAGGCCAAGTGAAACACAGTGGTATCTCCCGATAAACTGAGACTAACTGTGCCCTGAAACCATATCCTTGTGTATTCTACTAGTTAGCCAGCAAATGATCTTGTATAAAGGGTTTTTCATTTGATTCTAATGGTATTGCCTAATTGCATCACAAATGGCAGCAGAGGTTTTCATCTTCACTTACATTATACAAAGCGATGAATTTATGTTATTCCAGTTGCTAACTTGGAGCCAGAAACATGCAGTTTCTATTCTCACTGTTTGTGGGGTCTGTGGTATCCTGAAAAAGACAGTGGGTTTAGAGTCAGAGCACCTGGGATTCAATCTGTATTCTGCCATTTATCTCACTGTGGCCCTGGGAAAATCTCTTTACCTCTCTGTAAAATAAAGGATTTGGGCAAGATGACCTCAGAAATTCCTCTCAGCTCTGAAATTGTAATTGTGCCCAGACCATATTATTAGTTTTCAAATTCTGAAATTGTCGTCTTATCCTTCTGCATAATCTCGACATTTCCCACTATTTTTCTAGAAGAAAGAATTTCCACACTCCTTGTTTTTTAAAAAAAGTCACATATGACCCTATTAAGAAAAAAAATTGATAAATATATAGTATTGATTGTATATATGCAGGTGTAATAAGTTGTATCCAACTCTTTTTGGCCCCATGTACTGTATCTTACCAGGCTCTTCTGTCCATGGAATTTTCCTTGCAAGAATACTGTAGTAAGTTTCTATTTCCTACTCCAGGGGATCTTCCCAACCCAGGGATCTAACTGAAGTCTCCTGTGTCTCCTGGATTGGCAAGTGGATTCTTTACCATGGAGCCACTTGGGAAGCCCAGGACCAATGTGTATCTTGAAGGAAATATACATGGTACATTAAGATAGAGCAACAGCAGAATAAATCTACTTAAACAGGGAAATATTGTATATTATAATTTAATATTATATATAATTTTTAAATAATTTTAATTAGTTACTAGTCTTCAAGTGTTTGGTATATGGCTTACTCAGGCTCCCTTATCTGCTTCTGGAATATATAACTTGAAACTGCTGTGCCACGGGGCCTTGGAAAGATTGAAAACCCTGTATTCATTTCTTGGTGACCCAGGCTGGTTAGACTCCTATGAGGTGCTATGCACAAATACTGGGCAAACAATGCAGAAATTGCTTTTAAGGATCTTGGTGTCTAGGGGAACACAGTTAACAAGCATCACAGTGCAGCATGGTTTTAATGATAGCCAACACTGGATGCCATGGGAAATATGAGAACAGACACCAGACTTAGGGGGAGAGAATTAGGAGTGGCTTTTTAGAAGAGCTAAATGTCAAATGTGAATTCTGATAAGATTAAAACTATGGCAACGGAGGACAAACACTCTTTTGGGGAAAAAGTGTCCAGTCCCAAATCCCAAGTCCAGTGGAGTCTGGTGTATGTGACTGTGTATCAAATTATATCTATGAAAAGTGTGAAAATATTATTCAGTCATGTCCAATTCTTTGTGACCCCATGGACTACAGCCCACCAGACTCCTCTGTCCATGGAATTCTCCAGGCAAGAATACTGGAGTGGGTTGCTATTTCCTTCTCCAAAGGATCTCCCCAACCCAGTAATCAACCCAAGTCTCCTGCATTGCAGGCAGATTCTTTACCGTCTGAGCCACCAGGGAAGACCTAACTGTTAACCCTGTGAAACAAAAACATTTTCCAGTTCATATCACTGATATATAATATCAAAATAAACTAAGCTGTGCTGGTAAATTAATAATACCTGAATATTCTTCTCCTTAACTACTACTTAACTCCCTGCTGGAAAAGTCATCTCCAGTTGTTTATTGTGAAAAGATCTTTAGCCTTTTGTAAGCTCTTCAGAAATTACAGTTTTCTTATTTGTTCTAATTCTTACCTGTCCTTTCAAATTGTACTCCTCATACTGAAAATCAGTAGCTTTTGTTCACAAATAATAATTCATTTTAAGAGTTCAAACTGAAGATCTGATGCTGTATCTTGAGATAACTAAGGCTCTTTGTCCTCAATGATTTCACTATTTGACAATCTTTTAGAAATGTTTTCCCATTGAGGATTGCTTTTTATGCTATCTAATGCCTCAACCAGATAAACAAATTTTAAAATCCCAGCTGGAGGTGAGTGTTTGCCTTCCTGGTAGACTCATCAGAGGCTTATTGTCTTCATTCTTTTCTTACTCTAGCTTAAATCCATCCTCAAGCAAATCCTCTCCTTTTGTTCGTCTCCTGGTTTGCTGGGGCATATTAAGGGAACAGATGCAGCAACAGTGTTCAAATTTATTTGGGAGAGCTAAAACTTCATGTATAAATTGTTCTATACTAACATTTCATAGAGTTGCCATGTCTTTGTGCATTAAGAAAAGAAGCCTCTGCCATCCATAATTGTTTCTTCCAGTTCTGAAAGACATGGGGTACCAGCCTTGGCTGTGATCTCTGTCATACATCTGTATTCCAGCATCTCTAGAGATGAAAGGAATAAAACACGGAAAATGTTCATGGAAATCTCTATGCATATGTCTCAGAATTAAAGAGGAGTAAGAATACTCTAGAAACTACTTCAAACATCAGTTCAGTTCAGCACAGACAATGTTCATTGAAATCTCTATGCACGTATCTCAGAATTAAGGAGGAGTAAGAATATTCTGGAAACTACTTTAAACAGCAGTTCAGCCCAACTCTTTGCTACTCCATGCACTGCAGCATGCCCGGCTTCCCTGTCCATCACCAACTGCTAGAGCTTACTCAAACTCATGTCCATCGATTTGATGATGTCATCCAACCATCTCATCATCTGTTATCCCCTTCTCCTCCTGCCTTCAATCTTTTCTAGCATCAGAGTCTTTTCCAATGAGTCAGTTCTTCACATCAGGTGGCCAAAGTATTGAAGTTTCAGCTTCAGCATCAGTATTTCCAGTGAATATTCGGGACTGATTTCCTTTAGAATGGACTGGATGGATGTCCTTGGAATCCAAGGGACTCAAGAGTCTTCTCCAACACCACAGTTCAAAAGCATCACTTCTTCAGTGCTCAGCTTTCTTTATAGTCCAACTCTCACATCCACTATTGGAAAAACCATAGCCTTGACTAGACAGACTTTTGTTGGCAAGTAATGTCTCTGCTTTTGAATATGCTGTCTAGGTTGGTCATAGCTTTTCTTCCAAGGAGCAAGCGTCTTTTATTTTCACAGCTGCAGTCACCATTTGCAGTGATTTTGGGGCCCCAAAAAATAAAGTCTCTCGGTATTTCCATTGTTTCCCTATCTATTTGCTATTAAGTTATGATAGTTTTAGATGATCTTAGTTTTCTGAATGTTGAGTTTTAAGCCAACTTTTTCACTTTCCTCTTTTACTTTCATCAAGAGGCTCTTTAGTTCTTCTTTGCTTTCTGCCATAAGGGTGGTGGCAATGGCACCCCACTCCAGTACTTTTGCCTAGAAAATCCCATGGACGTAGGAGCCTGGTAGGCTGCTGTGTATGGTGTTGCACAGAGTAGGACACGACTGAGCAACTTCACTTTCACTTTTCACTTTCATGCATTGGAGAAGGAAATGGCAACCCACTCCAGTGTTCTTGCCTGGAGAATCCCAGGGACGGGAAACCTGGTGGGCTGCCGTCTATGGGTCGCACAGAGTCGGACACGACTGAAGCGACTTAGCAGCAGATAAGGGTGGTGTCATCTGCATATCTGAGGTTATTGATATTTCTCCTGGCAATCTTGATTCCAGCTTGTGCTTCATCCAGCCTGGCATTTCTTGTGATGTACTCTGCATATAAGTTAAATAATCAGGGTGACAATATATAGCCTTGACATACTCTTTTCCCGATTTGGAAACAGTCTGTTGTTCCATGTCTAGTTCTAACTGTCACTTCTTGACCTTCATACATATTTATCAGGAGGTAGGTCAGGTGATATGGTATTCCCATCTCTCTAAGAATTTCCTACAGTTTGCTGTGATCTACTCAGTCAAGGCTTTGGTGTAGCCAGTAAAGCAGAAGTAGATGTTTTTCTGGAATTCTCTTGTTTGTTTGGTTTTTTTTTTTGATAATCCAATGGATGTTGGCAATGTGATCTCTGGATCCTCTGGCTTTTCTAAAACCAGCTTGAACATCTGGAATTTAATGGTTCACATACTGTTGAAGCCTGGCTTGGAGAATTTTGAGCATTACTTTACTAGCGTGTGAGATGAGTGCAATTGTGCAGTAATTTGAGCATTCTTTGGCATTGCCTTTCTTTGGGACTGGAATGAAAGCTGACTTTTTCCAGTCCTGTGGCCACTTCTAAGTTTTCCAAATGTTTTGGCATATTGAGTGCAGCACTTTCACAGCATCGTGTTTTAGGATTTGAAATAGCTTCACTGGAATTCCATCACCTCCACTAGCTTTGTTCATTGTGATGGTTCTAAGGCCCACTTGACTTCACATTCCAGGATGTCTGGCTCTAGGTGAGTGATCACACTTTAAACATCAAATCTATGCAAATATTATTATGTCAATTTGTTGCTTCAAAAAGGAGCACTATTTTTCAAAACATCTAATTTCCATTTGAAATATTCTGAAGAAGCAAAATGGAGTAATTCCTGCTAGAGAGTAATAAAGGCACTCAGGTGTTTTATAAAAAAGGAGAAATAGCAGTGCAGATTGAAGAGCTTGGTAAGAGAAAGTTATGATATTAACAAGTCTTTTATTCTTATGTTAATTCTTGTCCAAATGTATTTAAAATATGCTTAATAGGAGAGAAATGTTTCAAGAGAACAGTAAGGGAATTCTGGAAAATTCTTCTTCAAATTGGATCCTGCTTTAGGCTTAAGGCACATTAACTCTTCTCTCCAATTAAGTGGTAATTTCCCTAAATGAAGTAAGAATTTCAAAGGTACTGGAGACTTTCAGGCCTGGTTAAAAATGCAAATTCTAGAATCAGACAATTTCAACTCAAATGCCAGCTTTGCCACTTAATGATTGTGTCACCTTAAAAACTTAACTTTTCCAAGTATCTGTATAGCACAGATAACTCAGCTCAGGGCTCTGTGATGACCTAGGGGTGTGGGATGGGGAATGGAGTGGGAGGGAGGCTTAAGAGGGACAGGATATACGCACACTTACAGCTGATTCACAGCTATAAGCAGAAACCAACAGAATGTCATAAAGCAATTATCCTCCAACTGTTGTACAGCAGAAACCAACACAGCATTCTAAAGCAATTGTCTTCCAATTACATTTTTTTTAAAAAACTTAACTTTCCCAACTCAGTTTTCATAATCTATAAAATGAAGATGGCAATAGGTTTATCATGTAAATTAAAAGATAATAGTTCACTTGAAGCACATAGAGTCTGGCACACAGAAAATGTCCCATATGTTAACTATGATTAACCAAAAAGGGCATAGTAATACCTTTACTATGCTCAAGACTGCCTGCTGCTGCTGCTGCTGCTGCTAAGTCGCTTCAGTCGTGTCCGACCCTGTGCGACCCCATGGACTGCAGCCTACCAGGCTTCTCCATCCATGGGATTCTCCAGGCAAGAACACTGGAGTGGGTTGCCATTTCCTTCTCCAATGCATGAAAGTGGAAAGTGAAAGTGAAGTCGCTCAGTCATGTCCAGCTCTTAGCGACCCCATGGACTGCAGCCCACCAGGCTCCTCCATCCATGGGATTTTCCAGACTGCCTGCAGAGTGTCTATTAGAGCTGTGAGTGGCATATAGTATGTATCAGGGCAAATGTATGTGAACCAGCAGAGATGGTAGATAACAACATCTCTATTCTCAAACCATCTGTGATATTCAGCTTTTTTCCCCCTGGGCAATCCATTTGATTGTGATTTTTGCTTATTACATCCACAAGCCCAGCTTATTTTAGAAGTTTGGATTTGAAATATTATTTCTAAATTTAGACCAGAACAACAGAAGAGAAATTAGGTATAAATGTTATGTACTTCAAAAATTATCACCAAAGGCATATTATAACTATGAACAGAAAAATTGCTGTATTAAAAATTCATAGCTCAACACATTAAGGTTTTATATTGTCTCAGTAGCTTGTCAATTTATTGAGTCAATCTCAAATTACAAAGATTGTTAGATAACTAGTCATTTTTAATATCAAAAATTGATAAGCTATAATTCACTCATTTGTAAATTAAGACAAATTATAAATAGTCAAAGAAAATATTTCCACTAAAATGTAAAAAAGAGTAGACAATATATGTGTTTTAGGGTAGTGCCATGCACATGGTAGGTAGGTAGTAAATGTTTGCTAAATTGAACTGAAATATACAAAATGAGGTTCAGAGTAACCAAAGTAGATTGAAGAACAAAGATTCAAGGGTGAGAGGCAGTTCAGCAAAAGTTTAAAACTGGACCTATAACCCTGGTCCTGTGGAGAGCATTGAGTTTCTAATTAAATTTCTAACTTTGCAAAGAAAGTCAGATGCATTCAGCATGTGTTATTTTAACTTTTAAACAGTTAACAGTGTTACTTTTAATCCTGAGTTTTAAGCAGTCCAGGTTTCCATTTTGCCTCATCTGTAAAACAGGATGACGATGATGTTCTGTGCTTCTGTAACCCCTGAATCAGGAGCACCTGATGGGGTTTGTCAACAAACACATCCCAGGGCCCAGATCAGGCCTCCTGAATTGAAGTCTCAGGCTGGGCCTGGGAAGCTATCTTTTAAGAAGCTCCCCATGTGGTTCTTAGGCAGTCTAAGCTCTGAGAGTCACTGGTCCTCGGAGTTTCTGTTAATGATGGAGTGAAGGAAGAAGCTAAAGCATTCTTTCCTCTTGGAACAGAATTCAGAGACCTAAATACTTTGTTGAAAATTAAAGAATAAAACAATAGGGACTTCTCTGGCAGTCCAGTGGTGAGGATTCCACCCTTCCACCACAGAAAGCTCGGGTTCAACACCTGGTCAGGGAACTAAGACCCCAGCAGGTGCCTCATGGTGTGGTAAAAAATAAGTAAATAATAAAATAAAAATGAATAAAACTTAAAAAATTATAAAAATACCATCATAAAATGTAAATAAAAATAAATAATAGTTTATAAACTATTGATTACTGCCTCCAGAATCAAGTAAAAAGTAACGAGAAAGATAATTTTTTCATAGGATAAGTATATTGCAGGTGTAGAAGTTTATGGCTATTCCTTAAAATTCAGGTCTCTAATTACCCTACATCCACGAATTTGCTACTGTGCTTGTATTTTTAGTTTTCAAGTTCATACAGAGTACATGCTCTGTGGCCAGGTATTGTTATAAGCTTGTTACAAATTCTAACAAATTTAATCATCAAACAGCAGATATGCTGCTTGTTTTGGTATAATATGAGTTTCCATTTCCAGCATATGTTCATACTGGCTTATCAAAAGGAAGAATAATAGAAAATGTGCTTGTCTCACACAGTAGTCTGTCTTCAAAATAGGAATGTGAGCACAAAAATGCATTTCTGTTTGAATCAAAGCTTTTGGGTACTTGGCTGCCTTGTTACAGTAAAAGTGAAAAGACTTGCACACAAAATGATTCATTACATGCAAAAAAGAAATCCAAAGATACAAGGAAAAAATAATTCAGAAACAATTTATTTCAGAATTCATTTTCTAGGAGAAATTAAAAAAATTGCTGAGATGCTTAGATAATTTAATGCTCCTGAATTTTCAATAACAAATGCTTTGAATAATGATCATATCTGAATTTTTCCTTTTCTTTTCAGAATAGAATAAGCTATTCACTGACTCAGTTCCAGGAAAAATAAAGGAGAGTCACTTTTGCTCAATGAGGAAAAAGCTCTGAATAAAGTTACAAAAATGTAGCACCCTTTTAGGGAGTCTGACTACTTCTGAGCAGTAGCAGAGGAGACCCTTGAAAGTGAAAAGAAACACTTTATAGTTTTAAATTAAATCAAAAGATCTTTCTGTTGGCAAGTGTTTCCTGTCTCCTTATAATAGAAATATATTTGATTTTTCAGAGCTTTCAGTGTCTATGCCTATTATCTTTGTCCAAAAGACAGGTTTGGGTGTAGTGTTCTAACAGCTGTCTTAATTGAAGTCTGAAAATCAGGTGGATGTTTTCCCACCCTTTATTCCTTTTTTCCCCTCGCTAGTTCTATTGCTTCACAAATCATTTGACTCTTTTGATTCTCACTTTATAATCATCTTTATTCATTGATTCAACAAATTATAAACTTAATATATGACGATAGATTGGATAGAGTAGGTAAAAAAAATATGAGTTTCATTCCTTTGAAGAGTTGATCCTTCAATACCCTCACACCTTCCACATTGCTTTAAATAAATTGGGTTGAGGCAGTCAGGTTCCAGAAACATGATATCATATTCTAGTCCATGCTGCTTTTATTCCTAGCACTAATACAGTATATAACTATGCCTTAGAGTTTCATATACCATGTCCATGCATTGAAATTCATTGCTATCCAAACACCACCCTTATTTTGTGCACAGAAAATGTCTCTGCAAAGCAATCAGTACTCCTTACTTACAATCTCTGAACTACCTGGAAAATAGCAAACTGCAATCCAATGTGTATTTCTTTGGAATTTTGACATGTAATCAATATAATGACAAAGTTTTTAGCCATCTAAGCACATAATTATAAACACCTTTTATCTTTGTTACCAGTCTGTCACTTCAGCTTATTTTCCACCAGTAAAAATAATGCTATTTTAAAATTAACAATAGTAGCATTTAAGGTTGGTTGTAGGAACTTTAGGCTTTTAAGGGCTTCCCAGGTGGCTCAGTGGTAAAGAATCCATCTGCCAATGCAGTAGACACTGGAGATATGAGCTTGGTCCCTGGGTCAGGAATATACCCTGGAAAGGAAATGGCTTCTCACACCTGTATTCTTGTCTGGGAAATCCCATGGACAGAGGAGCCTGGAGGTCTCCAGTCCATGGGGTCACAGAGAGTCAGACATGACTGAGCATATGCGTGAGCGCTCACACACACATGCACACACTCACACGGGAAGGTAATTCATTCTTTAATATATTTGGGGGCAATATCTTTATTAGAAAAATAAAATTTTGAAAACAGGCAGTGCCTAAATTCTATATATTGTCATACATGTTTTAAATATCTGTTAAGTTACATAGCTTCCTTGGAATATAAACAAGGAAGAGTAAAAAATCTGTTATTACATGTTGGCTTGAAGGTTTGTAGTTCTGTAGCTCGGTAGCTTTTCACAATATTTCCACCTCAAAACATAGAGACTGATTATTTGTAGCATGGATAAATAAGATGAATTATCCTGAACAATGTCTAGAAAGCTAAGTCTTGTTGCATCATTTTAAAAAACTGATAGTTTTTTACATTCTGTGATAGGAAATGAATATAACTTTTATAAGACTATACCCTTCATTCCTGCTATTATTAATAGAGTCAGTGTTTACTCTAATCCTTAGCTAGGAACCAAAACTATTCAAAGGGCTTTACCTTTGAGACAACCTACTATCGCTTTCCCCCCAGGGGGCGCTAGTGATAATGAACCTCCCTGCCAATGCAGGAGACCTGGGTTTGATCCCTGGGTGGGGAAGATCCCCTGGAGGAGGGCGTGGCAAGCCACTCCAATTCTTGCTTGGAGAATCCCCAAGGACAGCAGAGCCTGGCGAGCTACAGTCCATAGCGTCGCACAGAGTCAGACATGACTGAAGCAACTGAGCACAAAGCATGTAAGCACAGGAGGATGACCGTGTTCCTGGTCCCCTGTCCCTGACAATCAGGAGGCCGGCCTGCTGTTCTGACAGCGACACCCCCGCCTCTACTAACCATTCTCCCTTCATGCTATCTCACGTCTGGAAACTCTTTTACAACCTGCACATGGACCACGATAAACAAGGTGTTTATGACTACCGTGGATTTTGGAATTGCTTGAGTCAGCAGTTGAACAGTGTCTTTTAGGGAACAAGATTCTTTCCGTCTCTCACTTCTCCCTTTCCTAATGCCAGCTTCAGGCAGAGTTCCTGGTTATAAGACTGCTCTCAGAAACAGTCAGTGCCATACAGTTTCTTATTCAAGGTCAGAGAAGGAGAAAGTTGACTTCTTCCATTTAGGAATTCTGCTCAGTACTTTGTGGTGACCTAAATGGAAAGGAAATCTTAAAAAGAGGGGATATATGTATATGTGTAACTGATTCACTTTGCTGTACAGCAGAAACTAACACAACATTGTAAAGCAGTAAAAATTGGTTTAAAAATTTTGTATATAGTCTGTATATAGTCTGCCCAAATACCTTTATGTATCTTAATAAGAAATCAGACACTGGATACACCAGCAGGGTTTGGTACATTAAAAAAAAAATTATTTGGTCATGAAAAGCAATAAAGAAGTTTCCCAGATTCCTTCAGAAACCTACCTATGCATGGATTCTTCATTTAATTTTCACAACAATCCTATTAAATAGGCACTATTCTCATTGTCATCTTGCAAATGCCTACCCTGAGGGGCTGACACTAAAGCAATGCGTTTTCTCTGGGAATTAATGTCACAAAATTAAGTACAACAGTAGTACCAGTACATGCTTAACTACATGACAAGATGAAATAAGGGTTTTGAGGTCCACCCTAGATTTCAAAGGATTCTTTCCAGAAACCATTCCTATGGGGAAGCACATTCTTGTGTTCAAAATGTTAGAGGAACTGCTGACTGAAATCTCTTGCTCTGGCCAGGCACCATAGAAACCACTTGTATGAGTTATCTTAAACAGGAGGTCCTGTAAGGAATGCAGAAGTGACAAGCTATACTTACTAACTAGAAGAATTCAAGAAAGGTCAAAATGAGATGCCGGTCCATATGTCCTACTCACCTCCCAGAATCCTCCTCGCTGGAATCCATCTTGGCTGAGTGATGCATACACTATTAGGAAGTACCTGAGTCAGAGTGACTGGCCAGCGACAATCTGGAAACCAACCCAATTACATAAAACCAGAAACTGCAAGCCATAAGGCAGGGCATTTCTCCTGTGTTCCCTTACCCTGCTGCTCTCCACCCAGGCGCCCCTTCCCAATGAAATCTCTTGCTTTGTCAGCATGTATGTCTCCTCGGACAATTCATTTCTGAGTGTTAGACAAGTGCCCATCTCAGGCCCTGGAAGGGGTCCCCCTTCCTGCAACAAAAAGACTAACTAAAAAAAGCAAAAAAAAATTAGAATACACTACTCAGTTAAAAATTGAGAGAGCCTGCTTCATAACCGAGTGCTAGGCTAGAGAGAGGAAAGAAAAAAATGTGATGCCAGAGGTGTAAAACCAAATGTTAAGTTAAACTGCAATTTCCTTAAAAGCAAAGAAAATACTTGGACTTCAGGAAATTATCTGGGTTGTTGCTGGTTGTATTTTGATGAAATGGATTAAGTGATGACAATTATTTGGGAGAATTTTCAAGTCTGCTTAATTTCAAATGTGACTCAGTCGTGTTGAAATAAATTTCTAGGCTTAAAATGGAGCCATTCCAGCTGAGGTGTCTCATCAGCCCGCTGAAACTTAGATAACCTCCGAGTCACTGTAAATTCTCTACTTGATCAGAAACACAAGGTAGCCGTACAACTGATCCCCAAATGCCAAACCAACTCTGGGCTCTAAGTTTATTTCCTTGCTCCTTCTTACACCAAACAAGGATGTCTCTGTGGCCCCAGCCAATCAGATTCTTTTGATTTGTTGCTTCTTTTTCTTTGTTTATCCTGTAAGAGTTTCTTGCCTTCTACCCCATTCAGCAGGTCTCTGAAAAGAGACTGTACAGTTCAGTTCAGTTCAGTCACTCAGTCCTGTCCCACTCTTTGCGACCCCATGAATCACAGCACACCAGGCCTCCCTGTTCATCACAAACTCCCGGAGTTCACTCAGACTCATGTCCATCGAGTCATTGATGCCATCCAGCCATCTCATCCTCTGTTGTCCCCTTCTCCTCCTGCCCCCAATCCCTCCCAGCATCAGAGTCTTTTCCAATGAGTCAACTCTTCGCATGAGGTGGCCAAAGTACTGGAGTTTCAGCTTCAGCATCATTCCCTCCAAAGAAATCCCAAGGCTGATCTTCAGAATGGACTGGTTGGATCTCTTTGCAGTCCACTTCATGAAGTGTTAAATAAAGTTAGTTTGTATCACCTATTTTATCTTCCTTTATTTTAACAGTAGGAATAAGTAAGTAGACATGAAGAGTCTAAAGGGGATACATATGAGTGAAAAACAAAACCAGCAAATAAACTGATCACAAAAACTGCATAGTGGGAGTACAATTAAAAACAAGAATGAAAAGGGGTTCCCTGGTGGCTCAGTCTTAAAGAATTTGCCTGCAGGTTCCATCCCTAGGTCAGAAAGATGCCCCCAGGAGGAGGGCACAGCAACCCACTTCAGTGTTCTTGCCTCAAGAATCCCATGGACTGAGGAGCCTGGGGAGCTACAGTCTTTAGGGTCACAAAGAGTCAGCCATGACTGAAGTGACTTAGCATGCAAGAATGAAAAATGCAATAATTATGCAATCTGAAAGACTGAATGCGAATGAATTAGATGATGACTTTAATGGGAAAATTATTTTTATATACGTATTTTAACCACCCTGAAGTTTGATAGCATACATGGCATGAAGGAAAATTTTTCAAAAATCAAAATGGTCACATCAAAATATGTGTGAAAATTTTCCCAGCAATTCCTTCATGGAGAAAGGGATAAATTTCAGAAGTTTCCTGAGGGAAAAGTAAATTTAGCTAAGTTAGATGAAAGAAAAATGATCAAAGGTTGCCCCTGATTTACTTGTTTAAAGGCAGTAACAATAGTGGGTGGGAAAGATGAGATGAAAAACTGAGTAGAATCTTGTTTTTCATTTTTTCTTTATGGACAGTGGGAACTGCAACCTGGAAGGACAGCTGAAAGGAGCAGTCAAATCTATAAGGGTAGGATTAGTGTGGGCCATGTACAACTGTGATTAGAAGAAATCAAAGGGTAGAAAATTGTAAGCTTCAATTAAAAAAAAATTGATTTAAAAATTTCAACTTAGAATATCAGCTGTCTCAAAATAAATATCAAGATTACATAATGGAAGAATAGTATACACGATAAACAAAAAAAGAGAAAAAAGGATGAAGATTGTTGAAAAGAGTTTTAAAATTGTGTTATAATTGAAACCAGAATATTTGAAATCAGAATAGTTGGGATCACTATTTGTTAAACCTACTACTAATGATCTTTTTATAACAACAAAATCTTAAATAGACTATGTAAAAGTTTCTGTCACTGTAAACAGCTGCCATTAAAAAAATAACAACACTTCTTTTTCTGATAAAACCTTCTTTGGAAAAAGTTATTCTTGTTTGTTTGCCAGCATAGTAGACTCTGTTTATGTTTAAAACAGTCAAATTACATAAGTTATCAATGTTTTCTGCAGAAGGTATTTCTTAATTGATGGCTTCCAGTTTATGTTAAATCTTGTCTTCTTAACTAAAATTTCCAAAAAGCAGATATTCTATTATTTCAGATTGAAAGCAAACTACTAAATTCTTTAAAAAATATTTTTACAGGGTAATAGAAAGTCTGATCCATGATGTTTTATGAATTCTGCCCTTTTTGGTCAACTTTATTAAACTGATGGAGAAAAAAAATACTCTGACAACCCCTCTGGCAATGATTATGGATTTGATATGCTATATTAGTTGAATATTCCAATACTCCACACAAGTTATTAACAGCAGTCCAGAATGTAATATCCCTGAAGTACTGCTTGAGTGATTTTTCTCACATAAAAATTTTATGAACTTCAAAGTAAAACTGATACATTATTCACACTTTCTTTCCTCTTAATGTAAGAATTTAGGGAGGAAATCGGGAACCACAATTTTAGATGTAGTATTTCAGTAGATAAAATTTGCAAAATCTGGCAATATTCTAATTATGGTAATCAGTTACTTGTTTATAATGGTAATAATTATGTCATTAAAAATAAGTCTATACCTTCACATTTTCCTTATTTGCATCTCACAAATCATTTTCTTTTGTGTGTTACACATAGGAAGCTGAAGTGCCAAATGATTTGTTGAAGGTCATTCATATATCTTCAAATTAAACATATTATGTTGTTTGCAAAAGGACCACCTAAGGATTATAATTAAAAACATTCCTCAGTGGAAATGGAAATCCCTAGTTTAATTATATACCCATATCCATATTTCCTCCTGGACAAATAATTTAGTCATCTCACCAAAGTGGCTCACTCTGATAGCAAGAGAAGGGAGAACCAATTTCAATTGTAATTTTAATGGCAAGCTCCTAAGAAGTTCCATGTGTAATGGTGTTTCCTAAATTAATGGAAAGTGCCAAATTCAGACTTAAATGAAAGAAAGGAGGGAAAACCACTATACCATTCCGATCAAATCCCTTGTGACTATACAGTGGAAGTTGAGAAATAGATTCAAGGGATTAGATTTGATAGACAGAGTTCCTGAAGAACTATGGACGGAGGTTTGTGACATTGTACAGGAGGCAGTGATCAAGATAATTCCCAAGAAAAAAAGGCAAAACAGTTGTCTGAGGAGGCCTTACAAATAACTGAGAAGAGAAGCAAAAGGCAATGGAGAAAAGGAAAGATATACCCAATTGAATGCAGAGTTCAAAAGAACAGAAAGAAGACATAAAAAAGCCTTCCTCAGTGATCAGTACAAAGAAATAGAGGAAAACAACAGAATGGGAAAGACTAGAGATCTCTTCAAGAAAATTAGAGATACCAAGGGAACATTTTATGCAAAGATGGGCTCAATAAAAGACAGAAATGATATGGACTTAACAGAAGCTGAAGATATTAAGAAGAGGTGGCAAGAATACACAGAAAAACTGTACAAAAAAGATCTTCATGCCCCAGACAATCACAATGGTGTGATCACTCACCTAGAGCCAGACATCCTGGAATGTGAAGTCAAATGGGCCTTAGAAAGCATCACTACAAGCAAAGCTAGTGGAGGTGATGGAATCCCAGTTGAGCTATTTCAAATTCTGAAAGATGATACTGTGAAAGCACTGCACTTAATATGCCAGCAAATTTGGAAAACTCAGCAGTGGCCACAGGACTGGAAAAGGTCAGTTTTCATTCCAATCCCAAAGAAAGGCAATGCCACAGAATGTTCAAACTGCAGCACAATTGCACTCATCTCACATGCTAGCAAAGTAATGCTCAAAATTCTCCAAGCCAGGCTTCCACTGTATGTGAACTGTGAAATTGCAGATGTTCAAGCTGGATTTAGAAAAGGCAGAGGAACCAGAGATCAGATTGGTGACATATGCTGAATCATAGAAAAAGCAAGAGAATTCCAGAAAAACATCTATTTCTGCTTTATTGACTACATCATAACCTTTGACTTGACTGTGTAGATCACAATAAACTGTAGAAAATTCTTAGAGATAGAAATACCAGACCACCTTACCTGCCTCCTGAGAAATCTGTATGCAGCTCAGGAAGCAACAGTTAGAACTTGACATGAAATGATGGGTTGGTTCCAAATCGGGAAAGGAGTATGTCAAGGCTGCATATTGTCATCCTGCTTATTTAACTTATATGCAGAGTACATCAGGTGAAATGCTGGGCTGGATGAAGCACAAGCTGGAATCAAGATTGCCCGGAGAAATACCAATAACCTCAGATATGCAGATGACCCCACCTTTATGGCAGAAAGTGAAGAGGAACTAAAGAGCCTCTTGATGAAAATGAAAGAGGAGAGTGAGAAAGTTGGATTAAAACTCAACATTCAGAAAACTAAGATCATAGCATCTGGTCCCATCACTTCATGGCAAATAGATGGACAAACAATGGAAACAGTGAGAGACTTTATTTACTTGGGCTCCAGAATCACTGCAGATGGTGACTGCAGCCATAAAAATAAAAGACACTTGCTCCTTGGAAGAAAAGCCATGACCAACCTGGACAGCATATTAAAAAGCAGAGACATTACTTTGCCAACATTGGTCCATAGCTTTGAAGCTATGGTTTTTCCAGTAGTCATGTATGGATGTGAGAGTTGGACTATAAAGACAGTTGAGCACCGAAGTTTGATGCTTTTGAACTGTGGTGTTGGAGAAGACTCTTGAGAGTCCCTTGGACTGCAAGGTGATCCAGCCAGTCAATGCTAAAGGAATCAAACCTGAATATTCATTGGAAGGACTGATGTTGAAGCTGAAGCTCCAATACTTGGCCACATGATGCAAAGAACTGACTCATTGGAAAAAACCCTGATGCTGGGAAAGATTGAAGCCAGGAGGAAAGGGGATGACAGGGGATGAGATGGTTGGATGGCATCACTGACTTGATGGATATCAGTTTGAGCAAGCTCTCAGAGTTGGTGATGGACAGGGAAGCCTGGTGTGCTGCAGTCCATGGGTTTGCAAAGAGTCGAACATGACTGAGTGACTGAATTGAAGTGAAGTGAAATGACAGTTTCATCACATAATGCCTATCAATTTCAGAATATTCTGCCTTGCCATTCTGACATGTGGTGGGGAAGTAACTTATCCCTTTGTACAGAATTTTTTCTTTAATCAGAGCTAATGTTTTAACACTAAGTCTTGGAAAATGTTAGGACATACACATTTGCTTTGCTTCTCAAAATAATAGTTATATGTTTCATATTTTCACTTTTCATTTTTAATGTTAATATAATTGTCATTCAACAGATTATTTTTAATGCAGTGATTCTCCATCTTAAGAAATAATCAAATATGTAGACAATGAAATATCTGTATATGTTCATCATAGCATGTATAACAATATAAAAAATCCTACATGTATTAAGACTAGAAATAATTCTAAGAGCCCAAGTCACAGAATATCATTGCACTATTAAAGATAATTTCAAATCTTTTTGTGATATGGAAAAATTCTTAGACTGCAATATTGTAGGTGAAAACCAGGGCTCCAAAGGGAATCTATTAATACAACATGACCTAAACCACCATAAAAAAGTATGTGCATAGAATAAAGTACTAGAAACTCTCCAATGATAATAGTAGGGTTTTTTTTTTTGTTTGTTTGTTTGTTTTTTTGAGTGGTAAGAATTGTGAATGATCATCACTTTATTCTCAGTCCTTATTGGATTTTCAAATTGTAATTGAGTGGATATGCACTTCATTTATAACCAGAAACAAACTACTTTTAAAAAATGACTATTGCTCTTGATGTGATTTTTTTTAAAGTAAATTAGTTTCTTTTCTACTACCATTCATATTCAACACCAGTCATTCCTGTGACTACACACAATTTTAGTTCCTTCTGAATGTGGAAATGAGAGGCAATATCAAAGAAATCCATAATTATTGTTATTTCCGATAAGATCATTTCATACTTTAATGCTTCCTTAGCACTTTCAAAAAGCATGGGTCTTCATAAAGTCCAAGAAATGTGGTATGAATGATATACGAAAGGAAAGAAATGTGTTTAGTATCAAGAGAATAAGAATTCATGCTTTCCTGCCTGAGTTCCTTAAGTAGTTTAGTTTACACTGTGAGTTTTATTTCAAGGCAGGAGTTTCTATTTTAAAATTCACATAAAATGTAAGAGATTTGAAGTTTGGGAAGAAAGTCAGTTACTAGAACAAAATGATACAAGATTGCATACAAGTGATTGAGTAAAAACTTTTATTCCTCCCTGCAAAAATACATTTTATGTTAATGTGGATGTGCTGTGAATGTCAACTTGATATTCCTCCATTGCTATGTTAGTTTCTTGATGCTGCTTGATAAACTATCATAAGCTTAGTGACTTAACAGAAATTAATTTTCTCACAATCCTGAAGGCTGGAAGATTGAAATCTACTTGTCTTCAGAGCCATACTACTTCTGAAGGCTCTGGGGAGTAATCCTACCTTCAGTTCAGTTGTTCAGTCATGTCTTATTCTTTGCAACTCTGTGCACTGCGGCATGCCAGGCTTCCCTGTCCATCGCCAGGTCCCGGAGCTTGTTCAAACTCATGTCCATTGAGTCAGTTATGCCATCCAATCATCTCATCCTCTGTCATCCCCTTCTCCTCCCGCCTTCAATCTTTCCCAGCATCAGGGTCTTTTCCAAGGAGTCAGTTCTTCATGTCAAGTGGCCAAAGTATCAGAGCTTCAGCTTCAACATCAGTCCTAATGAATATTTAGGATTGATTTCCTTTAGGTTTGACTAGTTTGATCTCCTTGCTGGCCAAGGGACTCTCAAGGATTCAAAAGCATCAATTCTTCAGCACTCAGCTTTCTTTATTGTCCAACTCTCACATCCATACATGACTACTGGAAAAGTCACCACTTTGACTAGATGGACTTTTATCAGCAAAGTAATGTCTCTGCTTGTTAATATGCCATCTAGGTTGGTCATAGCTTTTCTTCCAAGGAGCAAGTGTCTTTTATTTTCATGGCTGCAGTCACCATCTGCAGTGATTTTGGAGCCCAAGAAAATAAAGCCTCTCACTGCTTCCATTGTTTGTCCATCTATTTGCCGTGAAGTGATGGTACTGGAGGCCATGATCTTAGTTTTTTCAACCTTTGAGTTCCTAGCTTACAGCTTTATCACTCCAATTTTTGCCTCTTATATTCCCTCTCTGTGTCCAAAATTTCCCCTTCTAATACCCACTCTAATCTAGTATGTGTTCAGTCACTTAATCATGTCAAACTCATTGTAGCCCCATGGACTGTATGTAGCCCACCAGGCTCCTTCTGTCCATGAAATTTTCCAGGCAAAAATATTAGAGTCGTCCTAAATTGATTACATCTGCAAAGACCCTATTGCCCAATAAGGGCACACTGATGGTATGAGTATCAGTAACTATAACTTCAACATTATCTTTCTGGGGACACAAATCAAAAAAGTATTCCCTCTCTTTTTTGTCCTTCTGTTCCTTCATTCCCTTTCCTTTATCCTTTCCTTCCTTCCTTCCACAATGAAACACCTTCTTCTCTTATTGTCCTTGAATCTACAGTCTCCACTCAAATTACTGCACAATTGCACTCATCTCACACGCTAGTAAAGTAATGCTCAAAATTCTCCAAGCCAGGCTTCAGCAATATGTAAACCGTGAACTTCCAGATGTTCAAGCTGGTTTTATAAAAGGCAGAGGAACCAGAGATCAAGTTGCCAACATCTGCTGGATCATGGAAAAAGCAAGAGAGTTCCAGAAAAACATCTATTTCTGCTTTATTGACGATGCCAAAGTCTTTGGCTGTGTGGATCACAATAAACTGTAGAAAATTCTTAAAGAGATGGGAATAACAGACCACCAGACCTGCTTCTTGAGAAATGGTGTGCAGGTCAGGAAACAACAATTAGAACTGGACATGGAGCAACAGAATGTTTCCAAATAGGAAAAGGAGTACGTCAAAGCTGTATATTGTCACCCTGCTTATTTAACTTCTATGCAGAGTACATCATGAGAAACGCTGGGCTGGAGGAAGCACAAGCTGGAATCAAGATTGCAGGGAGAAATATCAATAACTTCAGATATGCAGATGACACCACCCTTATGGCAGAAAGTGAAGAGGAACTAAAGACCCTCTTGATGAAAGTGAAAGAAAAGAGTGAAAAAGTTACTTAAAGCTCAACATTCAGAAAACTAAGATCATGGCATCTGGTCCCATCATTTCATGGCAGATAGATGAGGAAACAGTGGAAACAGGGGCTGACTTTACTTTTCTTGACTCCAAAATCACTGCAGATGGTGACTGCAGCCATGAAATTAAAAGATGCTTACTCCTTGGAAGGAAAGTTATGACCAACCTAGACAGCATATTGAAAAGCAGAGAAATTACTTTGTCAACAAATGTCCATCTAGTCAAGGCTATGGTTTTTCCAGTGGTCATGTATGGATGTGAGAGTTGGAATATAAAGAAAGCTGAATGCCAAAGAATTGATGCTTTTAAACTGTGGTGTTGGATAAGACTCTTGAGAGTCCCTGGCACTTCAAGAAGATCCAACCTGTCCATCCTAAAGGAGATCAGTCCTGGGTGTTCATTGGAAGGACTGATGTTGAAGCTGAAACTCCAATCCTTTGGCCACCTGATGTGAAGAGCTGACTCATTTGAAAAGATCCTGATGCTGGGAAAGATTGAGGGCAGGAGGAGAAGGGGATGACAGGGGATGAGATGGTTGGATGGCATCACCAACTCAATGGACAGAGGTTTGGGTGGACTCCGGGTGTTGGTGATGGACAGGGAGGCCTGGCGTGCTGCGGTTCATGGGGTAGCAAAGGGTCGGACATGACTGAGGGACTGAACTGAACTGAACTATAGTCTCCCAGCTTCACTTATACCTCAATGACTGCTTCCTATCAGTCTAAGGCTGGAGCCTCCTCAACATTTGATGAGCACTTCACCTGATCCTGCTCTTCCTTATCTTTAGAAACCTTAGATTCTCCCTAGATGATCTTATTCTATTTCCAGGCTCCAGTTCAGTACAGTTTAGCCACTCAGTCGTGTCCAACTCTTGTCAACTCCATGGACTGGAGCACGCCAGGCTTCCCTGTCTATCACCAACTCTGAGAGCTTGCTCAAACTGATGTCCATGAAGTCAGTGATGCCATCTAACCATCTCATCATCTGTCATCCCCTTCTCCTCCTGCCTTCAATCTTTCGCAGCATCAGGGGCTTTTCCAATGAGTCAGTTCTTCACATCAGGTGGCCAAATATTGGAGTTTCAGCTTCAGCATCAGTCCTTCCAATGAATATTCAGGTTTGATTTCGTTTAGGATTGACTTGCTGGATCTCCTTGCAGTCCAAGGGACTCTCAAGAGTCTTCTCCAACACCACGGTTCAAAAGCATCAATTTTTTGGTGCTCAGCCTTCTTCACAGTCCAACTCTCACATCCATACATGACCACTGGAAAAACCATAGCTTTGACTAGATGGACCATTGTTGGCGAAGTAATGTCTCTACTTTTTAATATGCTGTCTAGTTTGGTCATAGCTTTTCTTCTAAGGAGCAAGTGTCTTTTAATTTCACAGCTGCAGTCACCATCCTCAGTGATTTTGGAGCGCAAGAAAATAAAGTCTGTCAGTCTTTCCATTGTTTTCCCATCTATTTGCCATGAAGGGATGGGATCATATTCCATGATCTTAGTTTTCTGTATGTTGAGTTTTAAGCCAACTTTTTCAACTCTCCTCTTTCACTTTCATCAAGAGACTCTTTAGTTCTCCACTTTCTGCCATAAGGGTGGTGTCATCTGAGGTTATTGATATTCCTCCCCTAGTCTTGATTCCAGCTTGTGCTTCATCCAGCCTGGCATTTCACATGATGTACTCTGCATATAAGTTAAATAAGTGGGGTGACAATATACATCCATAACACACTCCTTTCCCAATTTGGAACCAGTCTGTTATTTCATGTCCAGTTCTTACTGTTGCTTCTTGACCTGCCTACAGATTTATCAGGAGGCAGATAAGGTGATCTGGTATTCCCATCTCTTGAAGAATTTTGCAGTATTGTAATCCATACAGTCAAAGGCTTTGGCATAGTCAATACAGCAGAAGTAGATGCTTTTCTCGAACTCTCTTGCTTTTTCTTCGATCCAGCAGATGTTGGCAAATTGATCTCTGGTTCTATTGCCATCGGGTTCCAGGCTCCAAATACCATTATTAAACCTTGTATTTTAGAATTGCTTGGGACTGGACTTCAAACAATTTACTGGATGCTTGGGGCTGGTGCACTGGGACGACCCAGAGGGAGGGAATGGCGAGGGAGGAGGGAGGAGGGTTCAGGATAGGGAACACATGTATACCTGTGGCAGATTCATTTTGATATTTGGCAAAACTAATACAATTATGTAAAGTTTAAAAATAAAATAAAATTTAAAATAAATAAATAAATAAAAAAACAAAAAACAAAACAAAAAAAAACTGTGCATTACTCTGCACTCATTCCCTGGATAATGTTATTAATCTCAAGCTTTCAAACATTGTCTATCAGCAAAAGATTCTCAGACTTGCCCATGTCCATTCTGTTTTCTGAGTTACAATTTCTTTTCCATCTGCCCATCAAGCATCTCTCTTTAGTTTCTTATCTCAAAATGAGCATGTTCAAAATTCATCCTAGAGGAGGGTTCTACATCGCATTGCTGAGAAGTTTCCTCCTTTAATGTTTTCCATCTCAGGAATGGTTTTCACTCAGCTGCTGGCTGTAGGAATTGATCTCACTTAGTTCAGACTTTAACCCCATTTCTCCTAGTTTGCTGCTAAGTCTTGGTGGAGAAGAAAAAACCCCAAGGAGCCTAAAATCCTGGGCCAGAGAACCAGGAGAGTGGAGAATCATGGGAGGGAAGGGAGCGTGTCTTAAGAAGAGATACATCAGCTGTTTTAAATGGTACAACATTTCCTATAATGAAAAATAATTTTTTAAATATTTCTTTTAAATGGAAAAATGTGAAATTCAGCTGGGCTTTTAATGGAGATATAATAAAATGGATTGAGTCATAAAGTGAAAGTGAAAGTTGCTCAGTCCTGTCTGACTCTTTGCAGCCCTGTGGACTGTAGCCCACCAGGCTCCTCTGTCCATGGAATTCTCCAGGCCAGAATACTGAAGTGGGTTGCCATGCCCTCCTCCAGGGGATCTTCCCAATCCAGGGATCCAACCCAAGTCTCTCACACTGCAGGAAGATTCTTTATCATCTGTGCCACCAGGCAAGCTCCTGAGGCATAAACGGAGGGCAAAGAAGTGGAGAGGGATGACATCTAAGATCAACTCTTTGAAGAAACTTGGCTTGAAGGCAAGTTGAAAGACAGGGTGATGGCTTTCTAAGAGGTGTGGGGTGCAGGGGTACATTTGTTGTTTATTCCTATTGGTTTTAATTTAGAAGCAAGAATATGTAAATGTTCATAGGAAAGGATCAGTAGATCTATCAGAGGTGGATAGAAGGAGGCAGGATACTTGATGGAACAAAAATCCTAAGAATGCTGATTGGGGTAGAATAAAAAAGTTTATGACAAATTTGACCTCAGGGAGAAAGGCTTGCACTTCTGAGATTGAAACAGAAGACTCCTTCCCCTGAAATAGTTGCAGGTACAGATAAATCTGTGGATGAAATGATGGGAAGGGGAGAAAATTTCTGATGTCTTCTGTTTCTGTTGGGGATTGTGAGAGAAGGTCACCCACTGAAAGTGGTTGGTAAGGGGTGGGGCATGATGTTTGCTGTGAGTGAAGAAGAAGGAAGATACTTTACTTAGATTTTGGAAGAGTAAACTGATCAGAGAAGCATGGTAGGGTATCTGGCAGCCGGGGGGCCAAACTGCAGCTGATAATCATGAATTCAGAGTAATAGCAACATATACGTTTTAAAATATATTGGTGTGACCTAGACGCTCATATATCATGTATGTGTTTTAAGGAGGTAGGAGAAATGGCCTTGCAGAGGTGGTATAATAGCCTTGACAACAGGTACTGTTTTGCCATAAGGCCAAAGATACCAGAAGAGTTGGGCCAGGGTACCAGCTTTGGATGGCAGTGACTCTTGCACACTCAGTGTGTGTTCACCACCTCAACTTGTTCTCCACTTTCCCAGCTTGTTCACCTTCTTCCAAACGACACAGTTTTCTGTTTAAACTAATTTAACCTGAGTCCCATTATGTAACACCGAGAGGCTTTGCCTGTCTCTACTTCATTCCCTTATGGGCGGATTCATAATTAATTCTCACATGGCAATTTCAACCTTCCTCTTTTCCACATTCTTGCAATATAGATTGCCAAATGAGATTGATCATGTCTCTACTTTAACAGAATCAGTTTATGATGTAGATAATTCATTAACATGATTAAGAAATGTCATAATTTCTTAGTTCTCCCCTAATTTTACAATGATTTGTCATTTTCAGCTTGTAATCATTTAATGAGATGAAAGGTAATAAAGATAAAATTTACAAGTGATAAATGAAGACTAAGTTTAATTGTTTTCCTTAACATGTATCAGCAACTTCTAGAAAAATAATGTATGAAAAACTTACTGTCCATTAGCTCAGTTTACAGAAGTAAATATACAGTACTGTTAACTACAGAACAAATCACATCCTGCTAATTAGCCTGATTTATACAAAGCGAACACACAGTGCTTTTAACTGTAGCTATAATAGTTTAAAAATGCAGTGTGACTATATAGCATTTCATCCCTTGAGTTTTTCCATACTGCAGGACTAAAACATTTTCAAAAATGCACTTTAAAACGTTCAGTCGTCATAAAAACATACTAAAAATCACTAACCTGGTCAGAGACAGATTTCTGGAAGTCTTTTGTGGAGGCCTAAAGAGTAGTTCTATTTCTATTAGTCGTATAATCTTACTCTGTTCCTGAAATCATTTCAGATATTTTTACGCTCCAATTATTTCTTTCCTGGATACATTGCTAAAAGACTGTTAAGCAGAAATCATCCTTTACATATTCTCTTCTAGAGGCAACAGAGACCTGATTTCTGATCTTTTATAAGACCATTGCCAACCAAGCCAGAAGCAGTCAGTGTGCCGCTCCATTGCCACCAGTGACCTCAGTATCAAGCGTTTGCACTCACTACCTTAAGGACAACAAAATTATAGCTGTAATAATGGTAATGATGCTACTTTTCATTAAGTACTCGGGAACCAAGAACTTTGCTTCCATTGTTTCATTTAATTCTACTTAACCCTCAAAGCGAAATTTTTGGAATTCAAGGGCAAGAGAAGCCTGGTAGCACAACTCCTAAAGACTTCCAAGTAAGTATTCATCATTCTAGTTCCATACCTGAGAGTTCTTGAGGCTGCTTGGACCAGGCTCTGTTAGCCTGGGGAGGCTGCTAAGAAATGATGGGATGTTCACTCAAGCCTGACTAAATATCACATATATAATTCCTGGGTAGATGAGGGGCATCTAGCTCAGGTAAAAAGGTTTTCAGCATGTCTCTAAGCAAGGCAATTCATAGGATGACCCCAATTTCATATATGGAAGGCTATACTTGTAAGAAAACCCTGAAAACTCAGCTTCCAGCAGCTGTGTTTCTTTACGTCCTCACTGCATTACCCACCCCATATATGCATCCTCCCCCTAGTTGGAGCAGCACGACTTTGTTTCCCATCCTACCTCCAGGGCGAAGATCTCCCTCTGCCTTAAATGCTGTTTATCTGCCAGGTATCTTCACCATACCACTACCTTCTGGGTCTTTTAGATGAGGAGATTCTATTTGATGTGCCCAAGTGTTTTCTCTAATTGGATATTTTCATTAATCTGAGCCTACTCTTAGCATGTGTATACAGAATAGTTATACAGAATTATCCCCCTGTTCACTGATTAAAAAAAAAAACTGAAAGGCAACATGATTGAATCAACTGACATGGGCATCTAGCACTCAGACAGAGGTCTTGTGGTTTAAATTATATCATCCTATATGTCACTGTGACCTCTGTGTGACATGACGTCGGCTATGGGCACCTACTTTCTCACTGTTGAGGGATCATGAGCGAATCACTCTAAGTATACTTTGCAACTTAAAGTAACATTCATAGCCCAAAAGGAGTGGTTCTCAACCAGGGAAAATCTGGTCTCCTGTAGCACACTTGGCAATACCTTTAGAGAATATACTTTAGGGGGTGCTTCTGGAAACCAGTGGCTAAAAACCAGGAATGCTGCTAAATATCCTATAGTACACAAGACACGTTCTTCAAAGAATCATCTGATCTAAAATAACAATAATGCCACATTTGAGAAACCCTGCCCTAAAGTTTCTGGTGTTCTGTAAAAATACAATATTTTGAATATTTGTGAGGAGTACTGACTATTTGTGAAGCAGATGTGCTTTATCTCTGATAGCTCCTCATCTCCGCACCTGGACAGCTCTGCCGGAAGTGCTGTTTTTTCCTCATTTACTGATCTCTCCGGGATGATAGGATGATGCTCACTTAACAGTATTTATGTTCATGTATTGGATGTTTATGTTTAATATTTATTGTTACAAATATTTTTTAAAGTGACCATGATAAATATGTTTTTCAAATCTCTCTAAAACTATAAGTGGGAAACAATTTCTAATTCAGGTGTTTTTGGTTTACAATCTATGGATCATCCTCTGTTCCAAACACATAACAATAACGGATAGCATGTGAAAAAAAAAACAGCAACAATTCATTACTGTGTTTAAAATAAAATTAATACTTTTATAGATCAGAAATGAGAGGAATCCTACAGAGATAAATGGACTGTTTTCTTATTGCCACAGAGTGAAGCAGAATAGAAGAATTGTAGCTTTATAGAAAAAAAAGAAGATTAAAAAGGCTTCTGCCCCAATAATAACGAAGAAGAACCTAAAAAATGTGGGCAAAGGACTGGAATAAATATTTCTCCAAATAAGATATATGAGTGGCCAATAAGTGAATAAAAAGATGTTCACCATCATTAATCTTTAGGAAAACTCAAATTAAAACTGTAGTTAGATGCCACCTCACATCCATTAGGATAGCTATTACAAAAATAAAAGCAAAACAACAAATATTGGCAAAGATATGGAGGGATTGCAGCCTTTGTGCATGAAGAATATGAAATGTGGAATGTAAAATTGAAAAGCAGAATGATAGGAGTGTAAGGTAGTGCAGCCGCTGTATAAAACAATAAAGTGACTCCTGAAAGAAATGAAACATAGAATTACCATATGATGCAGCAACTCTTCTGCTGGTTTTACAGCCTCCAAAATTGAAATCGGACTTAGGAGGTTGTAAATCCAAGTTCATAGCAGCATTATTCACAATAGTCAAAAGATGAAAGCAACCGAAGTGTCCATCAACAGACAAATGGACAAAATAAACAAAATGTAGTATATACAATGGAATATTATTTTACCTTAAAAAGGAAGAAAATTCGAATATGTGCTTCAACATGGATGAATCTTGAATACTTGTAAGACTTGAAAAAGACGGTCACGAAAGGACAAATATTATATGATTTCATTTGTATGTGTTATGTAGAGTAGTCAAATTCATCAATGCAAAAAGTAGGATGATGGATGCCCAGGGCAAGGGAAAGGAAGGAATGGGGAGTTATTGCCTAATGAGAACAGGGATATAGTTTGGAAAAGTGAAAAATCTCTGGTGACGAACGGTAGTGATGATTACTCTACAATGTAAATATCTTTAATGCCACTGAACAGGACATATACAAATCATTAAATAGCACATTTTATGCTATGTGTTAGTACATCTGCCATGCAAAAATGTTGCCAGTCCAAAGCTGGAAACAACCAAAATGTCTATCAACAATCGGTTGGATAAATAAATTGTGGAAAATTCATATAATGGAATGCAACACAGCTATAATACAACAGCACACATAGATTCAGACATAATACTGAGTTAAAGAAGCCAAAGAGTACATTATACTTTCATTTATGTTAAGTATAACTTCATGTAAAACTAGTCTATGGCCATAGAAATCAGAATAAAGTTTACCTTTGTGGAGGACATTGACTGAGAAGGGGCAGTAGGGGAATTCCTCAGGCTGGAAGTCAGCTACATCTTGCTCTGTACGGTAGTTGGCAGGGTGTCTACACGTGTGTGCTTTATTGTATATGTTATAACTACATTTTAGTAGGGAAAAAACTCACCATGCAAGGCTGAACACCTAAGTCTGTCTCATTTTCTGAAGAGTTAAGTAACATTCCTTTAGTTTTAAGATTGGAAAGATCTACATTTGACTTTGCTTGATACTACAGAGTTGCTGGTATGAGAAGGTGGGAATGTAGCCAGTGAGTTGTCATTTCCTTCTCCAGGGGATCTTCCCAAACCAGGGGTCAAACCAGGGTCTCCCGCATTGCAGGCAGACACTTTAACCACTGAGCTACCAGGGAAGCCCATACAGTTGCTGGTATGAGAAGGTGGGAATGTAGCCAGTATACAAAGATATAAGAGGAAAGTGATGCTACTTGAGGCCAGTCTGTTTCACTAACTCGGTGATATGTAAGTAAAATTCCCAGTGTTACTGGAGTGATTGTCCTGCACTATCTATCTATCCATATATATATAGATATAGATATACATAGATATAGATATATATCCATATGTATCCATATATATAGATAGATTGATATGTGCAGGGCACATCCATATATATATATATATGGATAGATATATCTATTCATATATATATATATATGGATAGATAGATAGATAGATATATTGACTGGTTTAGTCACTAGGTTGTGTCTGACTCTTTGCCGCCCCAGGGACTGTAGCCCATCAGGCTCCTCTGCCCCTGGAATATTCCAGATAAGGATACTGGAGTGCGGTGGCATTTCATACTCCAGGGGAATCTTCTTCCCCACCCAGCGATCAGGCTCGCGTCTCTTGTGTCTCCTGCATGGGCAGGCAGAATCTTTACCACTAGCGTCACCTGGGAAGCCCACACATATACACACATATTCTTTTCATTTGTGATTTATTACAGGATATGGAATATAGTTCCCTCTGCTATACAGTAGGACCTTGCTGTTTATCCACTCTACATATAATAATTTGCATCTGGTAATCCCGAACTCCCAACCCATCCCTCTGTGCTGTCAACCATAAGTCTGTTCCCTGTATCTCTGAGTCTGTTTTGTAGGTGTGTCATATCTTAGATTTCATATAAAAATAACATCATGTGGTATTTGTTTTTCTCTTTCTGACTTACTTTACTTAGTAAGATAATCTCTTTGCTGCTGTTTAGTCCCTAAGTCATGTTGGATTCTTTGCAACCCCATGAACCGTAGCCTGCCAGGTTTCTCTGTCCATGGGGTTTTCCAGGCAAGAATACTGGAGTGGGTTGCCATTTCTTTTCCCAGGGGGTCTTTCCAACCCAGGGATCTAGCTTGCATCTCCCATGTCTCCTATATTAGCAGGTGGATTCTTCACCATCTGAGCCACCAGGGAAGCCATCATTACCACTAGTGAAAAAAAGCTAGAGTCTAAAAAAGATAAACACTATCTGTCACCAAAAAGAGTTATTTTTCATAGGTGTACTATGCATGACTTTACTCTTAAATATATCTTCTTTAAAATTTCTTGTGTAAGTAAAACTTAAAAAAACTTAAAATTTTCATTTCCAGAGATAGAAAACATATTAATTAGAATTTTCACTGACAGTGATTTTGGTTATCGTTTTCTTCCAAGCAAACACAAAATGACTGCAAATTTACATGCTCAGTATATTCAGCCTTCTCTTTGTGTTCTTTATTTTCTTAAGCACAATTGTCTAGGGCAAAAATTTTGCTCACGTCTTCTCAATTCATAAAATCTTCCCTTAGCATTAACTGTGGCAACAAATAAATCATTTACGTATAATATCTGATTTACAAATGCCTTCAAACTTTTAATTTAAATTGGAATTTCATTAGGTAGTTGATTTCCGTTTTCAGATGGTGTCAACATATGGATCAAATAAAGAACATTTAGTGATTAATGGAGCTATTAATAAGGTATTATTCACCACTCAGTGATTAGACACATTCTTCTCAAGAATATGTTGGCACAAAACATTGTAGACTTCAAAAGGCTGTTTAGATTAAGAGATATTTCAAGCTAGGAGCATTTGACGAGTTCACCCTTGTTGCAGAATAGGTTGTGACATGGTTCTGAATTTGCTATTAATAAGATAAGTAAACTGCATTGATGGGGGAGTCCAGAGACAGAAAGTGTATTTCTCAGGATTCATTCCTTTGTAAACAACAGAGAGCTAACTCAAAGAAGTTAAATCAAAACCAAAACCTGGGTTTCCCTGGTGGCTTGTGGTGAAGAATCTGCCTGCCAATGCAGAAGACCCGGGTTTGATCCCTGATCAGGAAGGATCCCACACAATGTGGGGCAGCTGGGTTGTACGCCATGTCTATTGAGCCTGTACTCTAGGGTCCATGCTTCGCAATGGGAGAAGTCACTGTGATGAGAAGCCCGCACACCACAACTAGAGATTATAGTCCTTGCTCACCTTGCAGCAACAGTACAGCCAAAAATAAATAAATAATAATTTTTAAAAAATCCCCAAATGTATTTTCTGACAAAACTAAAAGAAATCCAGAGTTCCAGGAGCTCATATTATCCTCCCTCTTAATTTTTTTTTTCTGGTTTTCATGTCTATTGTTAAATTGAAGTATAGTTAATTCACAATGCCATGATAGTTTTAGGTGTACAGCAAAGCAATCAGCTATCTATACGTATTTATCTATTCTTTTTCAGGTTCTCTTCCCTTATAGGTTATAGTCTATTTTACAGTTTAGGTATGATCAGAACAACTTTCATCTCTATGTTTCCTATAATGTGATGAGAAGAAAGCTTGATTATATTGAAGGCAGACGCTTTAACTGCTGAGCTACCAGGGAAGCTCATGATTATATTGGGTTGATCCTATATTACACCTCTGCATAGGTAATTCAGAAGAATAACAGGGATGTGCTAGAAGAGTGAAATAGAATCATGTAGAAGGTAAACACACTCAGTTGTTTGTGTTCCTGAATGTTTAGGGCCATGTATCTGTCTCCTATGGGCTTCCCAGGTGGTACAGTGGTGGAGAATCCACCTATCAATGCAAGGAGACACAAGAGACATGGATTTGATCCCTGGGTTGGGGATTTCCATGGACAGAGGATCCTGGCAGACTACAGTCCAGGGGGTCGCAAAGAGCTGGACATGAGTGAGTACAAACACACACCCACCCACACATCTGTCTCCTGCAGGCTGGCTAAACAGATTTTACTAAAACTTTTGCTTTAGGCTACTTATAGACACCCTCCCCACCCCCACCCCCCCCCCCACCCGCCAACGTCTTAACTTTCATGTTCTATATACAAACAAAGTATTTTCTTTTTCTAAAACTGAAGCCTACTGCTCTCTTAGTCCTTATGGGTCTATGTAGTGCTCTCACATACATCTCAAGTTCTCTAATTGGTAGAGAATATTACGAGAAGAGAATCACAGTTCTATCAGAGCCAGAATCTTAGCCTCATAGACCATGGAGATTTGCAACTACTCTGCCTTGAAAGTCTAGACAAATCATAAAAGGAAAGTAGCAATGCCTTTTTTCTTAATATATTATCAGTATCCTGCTTCACTATGGAATGTGTGTGGAGAGTAGCTAGAAATGTCTTATAATTAATTTTGTATAGCATTTGCATGATACTTCAGAAACAAAATCAAATATTTGTCCCATATCTGGTATATACTGAAAATTTGTTGTTTCTCAGTTGCTGAGTCATGGCCCACTCTTTGTGATATTATGGACTACAGCACACCAGGTTTCCCTGTCCACTACCTCCTGGAGTTTGCTCAGATTCATGCCAATTAAGTAGGTGACACTATCTAACCATCTGATTCTCTGCTGCCCTCTTCTCTTTTCGTCTTCAATCTTTCCCAGCATCAGGGTCTTTCCCAATGAGCTGGAAAATTTGTGGAGCACTTTTTAATAGAAGTTAATTATTTTTGTAATCAATGAAGTTCTAAGAGTCTAAAAATTTTAGTGGTAACTCAGATGATTGTCAAATTTGAGTAGAAGATCATTTAAAAGTTGAAAAGTTTTATATAGGCATATTTAATGAGAGAAAAGTAAAGTTATTACCATGAGTAAATACCTCTAGTTGCAGTGACTTTTTAAACAAAAGAAAGTTGCTGACATAATAAATTGTGGATTTGTATATGATCCAAGTATTTAGTCTGACTGTCTTAGCTGTATGACTTGGGCAAGCCATTTAACTTCTAGGGTCCTCATTTTTCCATGGGATACTTGGATTGTATCATCTCTGTGGATCTCTGGAGCTCTTAAATTCTAATATCCTAAAAATAAGAGTTTCTCTTATTTAACCTGCCACTAGACAGAACTGGATTTAAATAGTTTTGATCAGATAGAGTATATCATGTTTAAAAATAAAAATGAAAAAGTATGAAAAATGAGAAAAGCTTCTCCTGAACTTCTGGTAACTTTCATCATCTTGAACTTGCACTCCAGTGGAGGGAACAACTATAGATTTAATAGTTCACAGACAAATTTCATGCTTGCTAGTTCTGCCCCTCATCTTGGTATCCAAAATTTTAAACTATATGATTTATGAACATAGTTTGAGTTCTCATGTGCAGCTGAAACCAAACTAATGTCTAGAGAAGTAATGGCATTCTTTATCTTTGAGGGTTTCAGCCAAGGTTTTTTTCTTAACATTGTTTATGGTATAGAATTGAATCGTAAGTAGTGTACATACAACTGTGTTGTGTGTTGTGCTTAGTCTCTCAGTCATGTGTGGCTCTCTGTGACCCCATGGACTGTAGCCTGCCAGGCTCCTCTGTCCATGGGATTTCCCAGGCAAGAATACTGGAAAGGGTTGCCTTTCCTTCTCCGGGGGATCTTTCAACACACACCTCTTGTGTTTCAGGCATGGCAGACTGATTCTTTACCACTGCATCACCTGGGAAGCCTGATATGTGGATACATACAGCTGATTCACTTTGTTGTACAGCAAAAACTAACACAACATTGTAGAGCAAATTATACCTCAATTTTTAAAAAACAGGAACTGAACCAAACACAAAATTCAAGAGATTTCTCCTTTTCCAAAGGATTGATCAAATCTAGATTGACAGTTCCTAGGACTTCCCTGTAACAAAATGACCTCTTCTCTGTTCCTTTTTTTTTATTTATTTTTTTTTAATTTTTAAACTTTACAATATTGTATTAGTTTTGCCAAATATCTAAATGAATCCGCCACAGGTATACCTGTGTTCCCCATCCTGAACCCTCCTCCCTCCTCCCTCCCCATACCCTCCCTCTGGGTCGTCCCAGTGCACCAGCCCCAAGCATCCAGTATCGTGCATCGAACCTGGACTGGTGACTCGTTTCATACATGATATTATACATGTTTCAATGCCATTCTCCCAAATCTCCCCACCCTCTCCTTCTCCCACAGAGTCCAAAAGACTGTTCTATACACCTGTGTCTCTTTTTTTGTCTTGTACACAGGGTTATTGTTACCATCTTTCTAAATTCCATATATATGCATTAGTATACTGTATTGGTGTTTTTCTTTCTGGCTTACTTCACTCTGTATAATAGGTTCCAGTTTCATCCATCTTATTAGAACTGCCTCTGTTCCCTTTTAAGATGAAGCCTCATTTCTCAAGTGTTTCCATAGATTCATGTAAGGCAAAATCACAGCACAAGTAATAAAGGCAATTGATGTGATTTAGCATTTTGATGTCAATTTATCTCCAAACGGATAAAATATGTCAGAAAAATCAAGTGAGAAAGAGAATTGCCATCATCAACTCATATTCTGGGCTCTGATTCTGGAATATTTTCCTTCTAAGAGATACTAAAGTCAAATGATAATTTACCCATAGAAATCTTTCAGGACTAAAAGCGTTATAGAATAGTACCAACACTAATAATTTTTTTAGACTTTACCATATACTTCAACAAAGTATTACGGACAGTTGCTACACAGCTGGTTGATTTAACACTGGCTCTGCACCTTTATGCAATTTCTCCAGGGGCAGATTACATACTAAGCTATAGTTCTAGGCAGGAAATTAACACAACATTTACATATTTTATGTATTAATAATTAGTAAATTTTGGAATGTATTTGAGGCACATTTGATACACTGTAAATGATTTGATTTTGTGGTTACTTTCCCTCATTTTAAATAATGCAAAGGACAAGAGATGAAGTGTAGTATTGAACTTTCTATACCTGCACTATTTGACAACATGAATATTTTTTTGTGGAGATGAGTCAGGAGAGCTGATCAGTCCAGTTGCAATGTGATTTTCAATAATTGTGCTACTTGTGTTAAATTTGCCTTTCAATTATTACTGCATTTAAAGATTTTTGATTGTCACAGTGATATGAAAATAATCAGAATGCTATCCATAGTCTTTATAAAATTGTCACAAACTTTAAAAATCAGATAGGATTAATAATCCAAAGTGACATAAATGTCAAGAAATTTCGAGTATACTTTGTTAAATGATTACCACAGGTAATTAACACATCTATCACCTCACATAGTCGCCATCTTTCCTCCCACCATGGTTGATATTAGCACTATCGCAGGTTAAACCCTCAGAGAAGACAATGGCACCCCACTCCAGTAGTCTTGCCTGGAAACTCCCATGGACGGAGGAGCCTGGTAGGCTGCAGTCCATGGGGTCTCTAGGAGTCGGACACAACTGAGTGACTTCACTTTCATTTTCACTTTCCACTTTCATGCATTGGAGAAGGAAATGGCAACCCGCTCCAGTGTTCTTGCCTGGAGAATCCCAGGGACGGGGGAGCCTTGTGGGCTGCTGTTTATGGGGTTGGTTGCACAGAGTTGGACACAACTGAAGCGACTTAGCAGCAGCAGCAACAGGTTAAACCCTAATTATCTCCTGTTTTGTTCCTTACAGAGACTTGCCCAACTGGTCCTCTTGCCTCCAATATCTACAAGATATCTTATTTATCTTTGTATCTCTTTGTAAACAATATCTAGTTTACATTATCCATTCTTTCATTCCTAGGATATTTATTGAGCACTTGTGATGTGGCACACACAATTTTAGGTGCTTGTAGTTAAATAGCAAGCAGGTTATAGAGCTAAAAAGTCACATGGGAATTGGATAAATGTTTGTCATTCAGTTGTATTTGTCTGCTTTTGTGTAAGTCAGCCAGAACACTGTCTCTCCATAGGCCTGGCTCCATGAAAGCGCTCCTTCTCTTTATCCTATACTTCAATTGCTATACTCCCTTATCAGTGATTCTGATTTAAAACTAGAATAACTATTGCTGATCTTGTAATTCAGAGAGATTTCTTAGAAATGGAATAAACTCCTGATCTAAAACTCTTTTAACAAAAGACAATTCCATTGACCAAGGTGGAATATGGTAATCATAAATTATAATGTGTATGTTCCAATGAAGGCAAGGATTTTGTTTTGTTGACCTCCATATTCTGTGAATTTAAAATAGTGACTAGTATATAGTAATTGCTCAATAAAAAGCTGTTCACTCTGCACCCCAATAGAAAATAAAAAGTTTAAAAATAAAAACATAAGAACAAAAAGTTGTTCATCAATTAGTAGAATAATCATTTCACATCCAAGAAAAATTTTATCAATGAAATATTACTTAGAATGATTTTCTGTCTGGAAATAATATTAGTCTTGGGAACAAAAACATACAACACAGAATGTAAAAGAAGCTGAAAAACTCAAGGTGATTTTACAATGAAAAAATTTCCAGGGATGGGAGGTGGACCACTTGGGTTCCAAGTGTTTTGCCATTAACTAGCAATAATATGCGGAGAAGGCCATGGCACCCCACTCCACTACTCTTGCCTGGAAAATCCCGTGGACGGAGGAGCCCGGTAGGCTGCAGTCCATGGGGTCGCTCAGAGTTGGACAGGACTGAGCGACTTCACTTTCACTTTTCACCTTCATGCATTGGAGAAGGAAATGGCAACCCACTCCAGTATTCTTGCCTGGAGAATCCCAGGGACAGGGGAGCCTGGTGGGCTGCTGTTTATGGGGTTGCACAGAGTCGGACACTACTGAAGAGACTTAGCAGTAGCAGTAGCAGCAGCAATAATATGACCTTTGACCATTTTAAACTTTGTGAACTTCAGTTCTCTCTTCTGTGAATTACGGGTGTTAAAAGACATCTCTAAACTCTCTTCCAGTGTGTTAAATCTATAGGATTGTTTAAAAGGAATGCTATCTCACTGGAATTTCATAAAACCTTATTTGATTCATTTTTAGACTACTTCCATCAGTTGCTGGTCATTTTTTTTTAATATATTCTAAATGTATTAATGTCTCAGACTGGGATGATGATGGTGAATGGGCAGGCAGTAATACAAACAATGCTATCAACTTACAGGAAAAATTGTTTCCAACAGATGAGGCTTTATCAGAAATGAAATAAAAAGCTAGGAGATCGGAAAGTAGGAAACATAATAGGATGATGAATTTTTTATCTTTGTCTTCTCTGATGTCTTTGAATTTAGGTTGTGAATTGCAGGAAGAGGATTAAATTGACATAGATTATTCTAGGAAGACTGAATTTCTTTCCTGAAAAATTTATCATAGAATTTCACATTTCTGTGTGTGTGTGTGTGCTCAGTCATGTTCAACTCTTTGGGACCCCATGGGCTGTACCCGACCAGGCTCCTTTGTCCATGGGATTTTCCAGGCAAGAATATTGGACCAGCTTGCCATTTCTTACTCTAGATCTTCCGGACCCAGGGATGGAATTTGCATCTCTTGTGTCTCCTGCATTGGCAGGCGGATTCTTTACCTCTGCCCCACCTGGGAAGCCCTTCATGTTTTTACCTGATATTAAATTTATTATCTATATTTTTAATAGTGATATGCCTTAGATCTATTACTTATATTGGATTTAAATAGTTTCTAATAAATTTGCATAATTGGGTAAAACAATATATTTGATTAAATAAAATTGAAAGAAACTATCAATATCTATCATTGATGGTTATTGATTGTTTCTTTCTGTGCCAAGTCCTCTTGAGAATTAACAGTTAGGTAAAACATTATAACACATAACTCACTTTATCAAGGATTGCCATGGGACATGCTGCTCTTGTTATTTATCCAAATATACAGCTTTCCAGGGTTTTCAGTGGGAACTAGGATTCTTGGACAAAAGCAAATACTATCCATAGAGTCTGAATCAGGCAGACAAGCAACTTAAACAGTAGGCAATTTTTTCAGATTGACTTTTCTTTTGCTTTCATCGAGAGTCAGTTACTGATGCCTGGCTTTTCCCAGGATTCATGACGTGAAATTTTTATCTTAAGAAATATTTATTAAAATAGAAAGAAAATATTTAATGTGTATTTTTATTATGTGATACCTATAGAATAGCACAGGGATTTTGTTATATCTGCCCATAGTTTATCTAAATGTAAGTTTTTAGAGGACCTGATTCTGTAAATATATAAGAATATCACAATGACTTCTGTTTGGGCTAATTAACACTAGCCTAAAATTACTACTATACTTCGGACTAATTAATGAAAGGAGAGGAAGGACTCGTATAATTCTGCTAAGTCTTTTTAAAAAACTAAATGAAAAGTTTACATACACAAAAATTGACCTCTTAGAAATTTCACAGCATTATTCTTTTTTGAGAAAAACATGTAATTTGTAAGTAACATCTATAGTAAAAACTAATTTTAAAACACAAGTTTAAATAATTCAAAATTCAGTGTCTCATCATGAAGCTGTCTGCAGTGAATTTCCCAAACATCTCTGAATCTAGTCACTGGTGCCCAAATACTCTATTATGATGTAAGTATAAACTACTAATATTGCATATTGGTTTCTTAAGACATCTCCCTGATTATAGACTCATGTCATTTTCAAGGAAATCATAGGACATTATGTCATCAAAATTTATATTAATATTTTGTATTTTTTATTCATATTCTTCAACTCCAGTCTTCTTGCCACAAAATTACCTCATTTAATGCTAATATTTTCTTCTTTGTTTATGCAGTTTCTCAAAGAATTCATCCAGTCCCAAGTCCTCAAATCTAACCTCTAAGCTAGTTATCACCAAATTCATTCAGTTATCAATCCCATCAATTGATATTTATTGAATGTCTTCTGATCTGTGAGGGACTGTGCTGAATACAGGGATGAGATTCTCTCTCCTCCTGGACTTTCTTTGCTCTTGTTTTTTTCATTCATTCTTTCATTCAACAAATATTTAATGGGCTGCTATTTTGTTTCAGGGAAAATACTAAATGGGAAGAATGATAATTTCTCGGAAAAGAGAGACAGATGATTTCAAATTCATGAAGTAAGTGCTCTTAAGATAAAGGTTTTTTTTTTTTTGTTTTGTTTTGTTTTTGTTTTTGTTTTTTTTTTTTTTTTAATTTTATTTTATTTTTAAACTTTACATAACTGTATTAGATTTGCCAAATATCAAAATGAATCCGCCACAGGTAAGATAAAGGTTTTTTACACAGGAAGTTGTGGAAGATTGATGGGCATGGGTGCTCAAGAAAAGGTTCTGCATTCTCTAGGGTCTGGTGTGGGACATACTCAAGCCAGTTGTCGTGGTTTGGGTTTCTCTAGACATTGACCCTGAGACAAGCATTCAAGTGCAAGTGTTTTATTTGGGACAGTTGACGAGGAGCAGAGAATTAAGACAGGGAGGAGAAGGAAGTCGATATAAAGTGTGTGTGACCAAACCAGGTACTATCATAGGCAGCCTAGACTCAGTCCCTCTCAGGAACTGTGAGGACAAATTGTGATGTGCAAGTTGGAGTGACCCACCTCCCTCCTCTCTCTCCTCCAGTGTGAGGAAGCTGGTTTTTATCCATCGACCTCCTGCACATCCTTGTTTGCTTCTGAGGACCCTGACTCTGTCATTTCCTTGTGCATGGTTGAATGTGCACCTCTGGATAAATAAAACTTTAGATCTGTAAGTGCAGATAAGCATTAAGCAGCCTTCACTGTGTGTAAATGAATGTTGCAGACATAGGCACAGGTTGGCGCATCATCTCTCACGTTAGGTATTTGAACAGAAGGAGTTAACACAGGAAATTAAAGACTAACTTTTCGGAACTGCCAAAAGGACAAACAGGAAAAGGCGAGGAGATGTCAAATCTAGCAAATACAAGAAGCCACTTGGACCCCTAGGACTAGAGGAACACAGGGAAGATTGTCTGAGCCCGGGAGCCAGCATTGTGTTGCAGACATTGGAACCACTGAGGGAACATGGCAGCTGCTGGAGATGTTGACTGAAGAGGAAGAGAACAGGATATTCTGATTTTGTCCCTGCTCCTGTTCTCCAGCATCTAGCCAGTACTTTCCATTGACCAAACCCACCTAAGAAGACGTAGTCAAAGAAGCGTGGCAGTGTGGCTGAGGGATTGAGCCCCGTAGTACACAGTAGAACAGAGAAGGGCAGGGGGCAGGCCCAAGAGCCAGCAGGCAAGTAACCAGCAGAGGTTTCTTTAGGATGTTGCCTAAGCAGAGTTTTCAGGATTTCCCCCTCCTCATTTTATTTTGCACCATTTGCCTCCGACTCATCTCTATTGCTTTGAGGGCAGTTTCTTTCTTAATCCCCAAATAACCATGTATTCAGGTTGTTTTCCCCATCTACAATCTTCCTTTCTACATTCTAACCATCTTTCGAAGTCCAGGTTGTGTCCTTCCCCACACATTCCAACTAGCAACGATGATGGTCCCTTCTCTGAGATGTGTGTGTGTGTGTCTGTGTGTGTGTGTGTGTGTGTGTGTGTGAGAGAGAGAGAGAGAGAGAGAGAGAGAGAGAGAGAGAGACACTATTCCATGCTGCCGGCATTGGCTCCTATTTCTTTAATGTTTTACTTGCCCCTTCCTACGTCCCTGGAAGGTAGAGACCTGTAAAAATTAAGATGACAGTATACTGTTTGATGGGGCTTCCAGGTGGCTCAGTGGTAAAGAGTCTGCCTGCAATGCAGGAGCTTCAGGAGACACAGGTTCGATCCCTGGGTTGGGAAGAACCCCTGGAGGAGGAAATGGCAACCCACTCCAGTATCCTTGCCTGGAGAATCCCACAGACAGAGGAACTTGTTGGGCTACAGTCTACAGAGTCTCAATGAGTTGGGCATGGCAAAAGTGACTTAGCAGCAGCAGCAGCATACTGTTTGTTAGGAAAGCAAAGATAGCACCGCTGACCATTTTCTCCTGGAAACAAGGATCATCGAGGCTGATATGACAGTTTCTCTGTGATCAGCGAACTGTAACCCTAATCCTAAGTATATTACTTCTGTTTTGTGATCCAAGTTAGCTGCTGTGGACCTAAATATTGTGCCTCCATTCTGGTTAATGGGATGTAGACCAGGGGAAAGAAGATATCTGTCAGACCGCTTCAAGGCTGTTATACATCAGATCCACCTACTGCCACATAGTTACCTGGTCACACCTGGATGCCAGAGAGTCTGGAATATTGCTTATTGCACATAGTCCAGTTATGTTTTGGTGGATCCTTTAAGAAGCAATGCCAAGATGGGCTGAGCCATGCAGAAGCTTGGGGAATGCCCACCACGAAGGCTAAAGAAGAGAGAGGGCTGGAGAAGGCAGGGAAAGCTTTCAGTCAGGATTGGTGTAGGCCTGTTATCTGTGAAAGGGAAGGCACTGGATACAGAGGTCTCAGCCAGAGACCTCTGCAAAGACTTCCAGGCAAAGAGGTGCTATGTTGGGCAGGAACTGCCTAGCTTCAGACCCCCACCACGCTAGCTCCTCATAGCTGGTTGCCTCAGGAATGGAGACATGCGGGCACTTCGCCAGGTGGTTATGACAGGTAACCTGCTTCTACTGCTGTAGAATCTTCACAGGACCTTCCCCACACTTCTTTCCTACTCTGTTGGCCTCCAATGCGTTATTACCTACACTGGGGCCGAGTATTATATACATTGATTCTGAGTGATTTGCTCACCTTAACTATCACTCGGTAGACTTCTCACTTTTCTTCATGATCTGAGCAAAGTCACACCTACTCACATGATGACTTTTAGAAACAACAAAATTATGACTTCCAATGTTTCGTTGAAACCTAATAAACATTTTCTAAGAGATGAGATTTTGTCGGTTTTTAATGGACTTCACTGGGGCATCCCAGATGGAGCTGGTGGTAAAGAAGCTGCCTGCCCATGCAGGAGACATAAGAGACGTGGGTTCAATCCCTGGGTCGGGAAGATCCTGTGGAGGAGGGCAAGGCAACCCACTCCAGTATTCTTGCCTGGAGAATCCCATGGACAGAGGAGCCTGGTGGGCTTCAGTCCATAGGGTCATGACCGAAGTGGCTCAGCACACACGTAGTGTGACAGATGAGGAATAATTTACCTCAATTGACCAAAACATGGAGGCATGATCAGGCAGGTCCCAGGTCTCCTAACTTTCCAGTGTAGCCTGTGCTCTGCTTGGCCTCTGCACTTCTAAAGAGGCGCCTTTTGTATAGGTTTCTTTAAATGTTGAACTCATCATTTTATTTTTATTTGGCCACAGCACATGGCATGGGGGATCTTATTTCCCTGACCAGGAATTGAACCTGCACCTCCTGCATTGGAAGCACAGAGTCTTAACCACTGAACCACCAGGGACGTCCCTGTGTAGGTTTTTATCACCAAACTTTTCTAACTGGAGAGGGAAATTGCAACCCAGTCCAGTATTCTTGCCTGGAGAATTCTATGGACAGAGGAGCCTGGTAGGTTACACTCCATGGGGTCTCAGAGTCGGACACGACTGAACGACTAACACCCACACTTGCTAACTAATAAATTCTGTTTGGCGGTCCTATTCTACAAAATAAACTGAAAAGAAACAAAATGATTTGGGATTTGAAAAGTCAGGCCAAAGAGGCTATTTTCCTGGAAAATGAGAGGCTTTGTTATACCCATTAAGCATCATAATTGGGGACTGATGGTCATAATGCCTTGTGCTCTGGTGAACCTAATCAACAGAATCTGTAAAATATCAGTCCATTCACTGTTTACCCTAGGAGGTGCTTTTGGAGAAATGCTAGGCTTTCATATTAATTGGAACAAATTACACATAATGAGTTTCTCTAAATGGTCTGATGCCCAATACTGTCAAATCTTCGCAGTCCAGATCCGGAGCATCACTCTCTTGGGTATAAGGATACAAACAGCTTCGTCTTCTCCAAGTTGTCCAGCTGAGGTGTACAAGGATTGCCATATGCATCACAAGTGATAGGAGTTTGCTACTCTTTATCCCATTATTGTTAAACAAAAAATAAACCACAAGGCTAAACACTTGGCCCAGGATTACTTCCATCTTCATTTTCTCACCTTTGAGAATTGAGGTGCATTTTCAACAAGTTTACAGCCTCATAAGACGTTAACACAGCCCGTTGGTTGCAGTCGTTCCTCCAGGTGCAATGCTCTCAGACCACGAATAGTGCATTAAATCTCTCTCCGGTCCCGCCAGCCTCCATGATCAAGGCTATTGCAGGGGAGCTATTTGAAGAGGTGGCACTGATTCTCAGTGTCAATAACAAGGAGACAAGGCTGAGGGCTGCGTTCAATACTGACACCGTGCCTTGTTTTGCAACAAAAGCCTACAACTTTTTTCTCAGTTTTGGACCCTGATGTCTTGTAATCAGAGAAGGATCTTCAAAAAGAGAAGGTAACTGGTCCAATTAGGTAAAAATCAGTGCATTATATAAACTCCAGCAACAAGATAAAAAACAATTGGATCAGGGACATGCTACTCTGCTCTGACTTTTCTGCTCTGTTTCCCAATTACACTTAGAAAAAAGTGCCCAGGTTATTATAGTATCTTTTATCAATAGCAAGAGTTTAACTGCAAGTTATAGAATATTCAGAAAAAGTGACTCAGTCCATAAGAACATTATTATCTTATATAGTAGGAAGTTTGGAAATAGGGGGATACAGGATTTATATAGGGTTTCAATGACATCATCAAGACTTAAGGATCTTTCTATTTTTCCAATACTATGCTAATGGTCATTATTATTGGTCAGATACCATGTTGATTGGTTATTAATTTAGACAAACACAAATCCCTGATTTACAGTGGATTAAATGCCAGCTTATAACTTTGTGAAAAAAAATGAAGCTAACATTTTCTGACTTATCCTAGGGAAGGAAGAAACTCTTCAAGAAGTCACACAAATTTTTGGAAATCATAAAAATATTAATATAACTGCATTAAAATTAAAATATTCTATATTCAACATCTTGTAATAACCTGTAATGGAAAAAATCTGAAAAATGTATATGTACATAACTGAATTATTTGCTATACACATGAAACTAACACAATACTATAAATCAACTATACTTCAATAAGAAGAATTAAAGTATTCTGCTAGTAAAATTAGTTTAAAGCTATATGCTATGAACTAAAAATTATTTATAATATGAATAGCTAACATAGGAATAAATTCATATATATATATTAAGTATAATGTCTGTGAGCTAGTAAGAAAAATACAAACTTTACAATGAATAAAAGATGTGATCAGGCATTTTAAAGCAGAGGCAAAAAAATGGTGCTTAATCATACAAAAAGATATTCAACTTATTTAGTAATTAGATCATTTAGTAATTAAAACTATAGCTGCTATGATATTAATATTTTGTTCCCCCTCAAATTCCTATGTTGGAGCCAAAACTCCCAATGTGAGAGTATTTAGAAAAGAAAGCTTTGGGAGGTAACTAAGGTTAGGTTAGCTTATGAGAATGGGCTTTCATGATGGCATTAGTGGTCTTTTAAGAGGAGGAAGAGAGAGAGAGATTCTTTCTCTTGCCGTGTGAGTACATGGTGAGAAGTCGGCCATTGCTAAACCAGGTAGAGCTCTTATCAGAACCTGGCTGTGCCAGCACTCTGATCTCTAGACTTCAGGATTGTGAGAAAATAAATTTCTGTTTTAAGCAGCTGTTGAGCTATACCCCACAGGCCTAAAAGTCCTGTACTTGCCCAGCTTCAATACTGAAGAAAGGCTTAGAGTTAGCAACAGAGACATCAGTGGTTAAATGGATGGGGTGATCTTTTGCATCTGAATCAAGGTTTTGGAGGGACATCTCACAATGGGCAGCAGACTGGCAGGCAGGACATGGTGGGTGTTGGCTCATCGGTTACCAGGGAAACCAGCAGAAAGGCCCACCCCTCATGGCTCCTTTGATAAGCAGAATGGAGCATCTTGATCTAAAGTTAGAACAGTCACTAACTAGGGAGGAGACAAGTATATAGGAAGGTCAGTCATGTGAGTAGGATATAGGTGAAGCAGGCACTCCTATGGGGGATGTACAGAAAGGAAAAGAACAGCCACCTTGAGTGGCCTGACAAGAGAGCTGCCAAGTGTATGGTAATGTATTACAGCAGCGCAAGTTGGCCGAGGATAAAGTATACATCAGATTGGCAGTTTTCAAAAATCAGATCATATCATGTGTGTTAGCCAGTTTGTAGACTGAAAGAACTCTCATCTGCTTCTAGTTTTGGGAAAACAGTGTGGTATCTCTAAGAAAAACTGCACATGCAAATATCCTACATTTTACTCCTAGAAACAAATCTACCCAAGGAAACACTTCCAAATGTGCACTAGGAGACAAGCCCACAAATACATAAAATAGCACTGTCCACAATGGCCAAAAAACTAGGAAGAGCCTGAATTTTTCTCAACAGCAAAACTGATAGACATATTGTGATACATTGATACACAAGAACAACATACTGCGGTGAAAATAAAGTATAACTGATCAGTCAACAGAATGAATATCAAAAAAGATAATATGAAATTTTACAATTCTTACAAAGAATTCTTACAATAAAAACCAGGGAAAATATAGTTTTATTTTAGTCACCATTGTGGAGGCAAAATTTACAATGTTGCATATATTTTAAGTGTAAAATCTCATAGGTATTGTCATATGCATACATCTATGAATCATCACCACAGTGAAGACAGAGAACATATTCATCACTCTCCAAAATTTCCTTCGGTCCCTTTGTAATTCCTCCTTCTCACCTCCTTCTGTGCCATGTCCCCACATTCCTGTCAGCAGGGATCTGCTTTGTATTTCTATCTACTAGCTTGCCTTTTCATACAAATGAAATAACACGGTGTGACTAATTTTTAGGTCTATTTTCTTTCGCTTGGAAAAATTATTTTGAAATGACTGTGCAGTTGTGTCTGACTCTTTGTGAACCCATGGGCTATAGCTCGCCAGGCTCCTCTGTCCATGGGATTCTCCAGGCAAGAATGCTAGTGTAGATAGCCATTCCATTCTCCAGGAGATCTTCCCAACCCAGGGATTGAATTTACACTTCTTGTGTTTCCTCCACATATATATACACACATATAAACATATATATATATATATATATATATATATATATATTCAGTTCACTTAAGTCGCTCAGATGTGTCCAACTCTTTGCAAACCCATGGACTGCAGCATGCCAGGACTTCAACACAACATCCATGTTGTTTATTCCTATTTTGCTAACTAGTATTCCATTATAAGGATACACCACAATTTATTTTATTCATTTACCTGTTAACTGCCATTTTGATTGTTCCAGGATTTGATTATTGTAAATAAAGTTGCTCTGAAAATTTCTGTAAAGTATTTGTAAGCACATGTATTCCCTTTTGGAGGCCTGGCATGCTGCAATTCATGGGGTCACAAAGAGTCAGACATGACTGAGCAACCGAACTGAACTGAACTGAAAGTACCTGAATATATGCTAGGTATATGCTTAACGATTAAAGAAACTTCCAAATTATTTTCCAAAAAAGATTGTACCATTTTATATTTCTCCCTCGAGTAGGAAATGGCAACCCACTCCAGTATTCTTGCCTGGAAAATTCCATGGACAGAAGAGCCTGGCGGGCTGGAGTCCATAGGGTCGCAAAGAGTCAGACACAACTGAATGACTGAGCACACACACATTTTATTAATGTATTTCCATCAGAAGAATATGGGCATTCTAGTTTTTCACATCTCCCCAAAACCTGTTGTAAATAGCTGTTGATGTTGTTGGAAATGGCAGGATTTCATTTCCCTTATGGTTAAATAATATTTTTTATATATGTATATATATACACACACATATATGCAGATGATACCACTCTAATGGCAGAAAGTGAAGAGGAACTAAAAAGCCTCTTGATGAGGGTGAAGGAGGATAGTGAAAGAGGTGGCTTAAGACTAAATATTAAAAATACTATGATCATGGCATCCGGCTCCATTACTGTGTGGCAAATAGAAGAGGAAAAGGCAGAAGCAGTGACAAATTTCCTCTTCTTGGGCTCCAAAACCACTGAGGATGGTGACTGCAGCCATGAAATCAGAAGACACCACAGCTGCTTCTTGGCAGGAAAGTGATGACAAACCTAGACAGAGATTTGAAAAGCAGAGCCGTTACTCTGCTGACAAAGGTCCATGTAGTCTGTGCTATGGTCTTCCCAGTGGCCAGGTATGGTTGTGAACGCTAGACTGTAAAGAAGGCAGAATGCCCAAGAATTGATATCTTTGAACTAGGATGCTGGAGAAGACTCCAGATGGGGAAACAATGGAAACAGTGACAGATTTTATTTATTTGGGCTCCAAAATCACTGCAGATGGTGACTGCAGCCATGAAATTCAAAGACACTTATTCCTTGGAAGGAAAGTTGTGACCACCTAGACAGCTTATTAAAAAGCAGAGACATTACTTTGCCAACAAAGGTCCATTTAGTCAGAGCGGTGGTTTTTCCAGCAGCCATGTATGGATGTGAGAGGTGGTCTATAAAGAAAGCTGAGCGCAGAATTGCTGCTTTTGAACTGTGGTGATGGAGAAGACTCTTGAGAGTCCCTTGGACAGCAAGGAGATCCAACCAGTCCATCTTAAAGGAAATCAGTCCTGAATATTCATTGGAAGGACTGATGCTGAAGCAGAAATTCCAATACTTTGGCCACCTGAGTGAAGAACTGACTCATTTGGAAAGACCCTGATGCTGGGAAAGATTGAGGGCAGGAGGAAAAGGGGTTAGGAAAGAGGAAAGAGGATGAGATGGCTGGATGGCAGCACCAACTCGATGGACATGAGTTTGAGTAAACTCCAGGAGCTGGTGATGGACAGGGAAGCCTGGTGTGCTGCAGTCTGTGGGGTCACAAAAAGTTGGACACAACTGAGTGACGTAAAGTTCAGATAGGTCACTTCTGGCTCAGAGGTTAAAGCGTCTGCCTGGAATGCCGGAGACCCGGGTTCGATCCCTGGGTCGGGAAGATCCCCTGGAGAAGGAAATGGCAACCCACTCCAGTACTCTTGCCTGGAGAATCCCATGGAGGGAGGGGCCTGGTAGGCTACAGTCCATGAGGTCGCAAAGAGTCGGACACGACTGAGCGACTTTCACATGTGTATATATATATGGAGGAGACATGAGAGGTGTGAATTTAATCCCTGGGTTGGGAAGATCTCCTGGAGAATGGAATGGCTATCTACACTATCATTCTTGCCTGGAGAACCCCCGGACAGAGGAGCCTGGAGGGCTACAGCCAATGGGTTTGCAAAGAGTCAGACACAACTGCAGTGACTGAGCATGCATGCATGTCATTTTTATCCTTTCATCCACTGGTAAACATGCAGATTTCTTCCATATCTTAGCTATTGTAAATAATGCAGCAATGAACACAGAGATGCATTTATCTTTTTAAATTAATGTTTTTCTTCAAGGATAGAACTGTCAGATCATATGGTAGTTTATTTTATTGTAGTTTTAATTTGCATTACCTAATTCTTATAGTGACTGATGAGATTGAGTATTTTTTCATATGATTAGTTGAAATCTGTATACCTTTTCTGGTGAAATATCTGTTTGAATCTTTTGCTCACTTTTGAGTTGGGTGTTTTTTTCCTCTTATTGTTGAATTATAAGAGTTCTTTACATATTTTGGATACAAGTTCTTTATCAGATATAAATTTAGTAAATATTTATTCCTCACCTGTAGGCTTTTCTTTTTATTTTTTTGACTATCTTTTAAGGAGTTGAAGGTTTTAATTTTGATAAAGCCCAATTTATCAATTAGTTCTCATGGATGATGCTTTTGATATTATATATGAGAAGCCTTTGTCAAACTTCAGGTCACAAAGACTTCCTCTTATGTTTTATTCTTTAAGTTTTATAGTTTTACCATTAGGTTTATGAACCATTTTGGATTTTTTAATATGTGGTATGAATCCAAGCTTTCTTTTGGCATCTGGACATCCAATTGTTACAGCACTATTTGTTGAAAAGATTGCCCTTTTTCCCCTAAATTACTTTTGCTGCTGTTGTTCAGTTGCTCAGTCATATCTGACTCTTTGTGACCCCATGGGCTGCAGCACACCAGACTTCCCTGTCCTTCAATATCTCCTGGAGCTTGCTCAAACTCATGCCCATTGAGTTGGTAATGCCATCCAACCATCCTGTCCTCTGTCATCCTCTTCTTCTCCTGCCCTCAATTTTTCCCAGTATCATATTTTTGCAGTGAGTAGGCTCTTCGCATTAGGTGGCCAAAGTATTGGAGCTTCAGCGTCGGCATCAATCCTTCCAATGAATATTAAGGATTGATTTCCTTTAGGATGAACTGGTTGGATCTCCTTGCAGTCCAAGGGACTTTCAAGAGTCTTCTCCAGCGCCACAGTTCAAAAGCATCAGTTCTTCAGTGCTCAGTCTTCTTTAAGGTCCAACTCTCACATCCATATAGGACTACTGGAATCTTTGTCCAAAAAAGTGGTCCTCCCTACTTATATGAGTTTATTTCAGGATTGTCCAATTGGTATACTATTTCTTAGCCTCAAACTCACCCTTATATACTCTGCTGTGTGATGCTGGGGCCAAGACTGCAAATATTTCTGCTTTGCTGGCTTCCTGTCTATTAGGCTGACATTAGAGGGCACGAGACAGAGACTGGGAGGCCAAAGGGAAAAATAGAAGCTTACTGTTATGTACTCTTTTCCTGTCAGCATCTCTAGAAAATAGTTCTTTCTCCAGGTAATATATTCCATTTTATTTTTCCTCCCACACTTTCAGACTAGTCTCAGAGTTTCCAGCACTTAGGCAGTGCCTCCTTCTTCAATATCTAAATCCAGCTCTCAAAAAAAAAAAAAAAAAAAAAAAAAAAAAATAAATCCAGCTCTCCTCCCAGTCACTTAAGTTCTGATAACTTAAACACTTCTCTTTGTTCCTCTAAGACCTGGGGCTGGAGGCTGCTTTTAGTGTTTTCTCTCACCGTTACGTGACTGTTCCCATGCTGCTTGTAGTCTTCCAGTATCTTCCAGTTAACCAATTCTCTGTATCAAATGCACTATCTTTATTCTTTTTCCTGTTTATTTATTTATTTATTTTGCTTTACAATATTGTATTGGTTTTGCCATACACTGACTTGATTCTGCCACAGGTGTACATGTGTCCCCCATCCTGAACCCCCCTCCCTCCTCCTTCCCTATCCCATCCCTCAGGGTCATCCCAGTGCACCAGCCCTGAGCACCCTGCCTCATGGACCGAACCTGGACTGGTGATTTGTTTCACATATGATAATTTACATGTTTCAGTGCCATTCTCCCATATCATCCCGCCCTGGCCTTCTCCCACAGAGTCCAAAAGACTGTTCTGTACACCTGTGTCTCTTTTGCTGTCTCGCATACAGGGTTATCATTACCATTTTTCTAAATTCCATATATATGTGTTAGTATACTGTATTGGTGTTTTTCTTTCTGGCTTACTTCACTGTGTAAAATAGGCTCCAGTTTCATCCACCTCATTAGAACTGATTCAAATGTATTCTTTTTAATGGCTGAGTAATATTCCATTGTGTATATGTACCACTGCTTTCTTATCCATTCATCGGCTGATGGACATCTAGGTTGCTTCCATGTCCTGGCTATTATAAATAGTGCTGCAATGAACATTGGGGTACATGTGTCTCTTTCAATTCTGGTTTCCTTGGTGTGTATACCCAGCAGTGGGATTGCTGGGTCATATGGCCATTCTATTTCCAGGTTTTTAAGGAATCGTCATGCTGTTCTCCATAGTGGCTGTACTAGTTTGCATTCCCACCAACATTGGAAGAGGGTTCCCTTTTCTCCACACCCTCTCCAGCATTTATTGCTCGTAGACTTTTGCATAGCAGCCATTCTGACTGGCGTGAAATGGTACCTCATTGTGGTTTTGCTTTGCATTTCTCTGATCATGAGTGATGTTGAGCATCTTTTCATGTGTTTGTTAGCCATCTGTATGTCTTCTTTGGAGAAATGTCTGTTTAGTTCTTTGGCCCATTTTTTGATTGGGTCTTTTATTTTTCTGGAGTTGAGCTGCAGGAGTTGCTTGTATATTTTTGAGATTAATTCTTTGTCCATTGCTTCATTTGCTATTATTTTCCCCCATTCTGAAGGCTATCTTTTCACCTTGCTTATAGTTTCCTTTGTTGTGCAGAAGCTTTTAATTTTAATTAGGCCCCATTTGTTTATTCTTGCTTTTATTTCCAATATTCTGGAAGGTGGGTCATAGAAGATCCTGCTGTGGTTTATGTCGGAGAGTGTTCTGTCTATGTTTTCCTCTAGGAGTTTAATAGTTTTTGGTCTTACATTTAGATCTTTAGTCCATCTTGAGTTTATTTTTGTGTATGGTGTTAGATAATGTTCTAGTTTCATTCTTTTACAAGTGGTTGATCAGTTTTCCAGACACCATTTGTTAAAGAGATTGTCTTTTCTCCATTGTATATTCTTGCCTCTATGTCAAAGATAAGGTGTCCATAAGTGTGTGGATTTATCTCTGGGCTTTTAATATTGCTCCACTGATCTATATTTCTGTCTTTGTTACAATACCATACTGTCTTGATGACTGTGGCTTTGTAGTAGAGCCTGAAGTCAAGCAGGTTGATTCCTCCAGTTCCATTCTTCTTTCCCAAGATTGCTTTGGCTATTTGAGGTTTTTTTGTATTTCCATACAAATTGTGAAATTATTTGTTTTAGTTCTCTGAAAAATACCATTGGTAGCTTGATAGGGATTATATTGAATCTATTGATTGCTTTGGGTAGTATGCTCATTTTCACTATATTGATTCTTCTGATTCATGAACACAGTATATTTCTCCATCTATTTGTGTCCTCTTTGATTTCTTTCACCATTGTTTTATAGTTTTCTATATATAGGTCTTTTGTTTCTTTAGGTAGATATATTCCTAAGTATTTTATTCTTTCTGTTGCAAAGGTGAATGGAATTGTTTCCTTAATTTTTCTTTCTGTTTTCTCATTGTTAGAGTATAGGAATGCAAGGGATTTCCGTGTGTTGATTTTATATCCTGCTGCTGCTGCTGCTGCTGCTAAGTTGCTTCTGTCGTGTCTGACTCTGTGCGACCCCACAGATGGCAGCCCACCAGGCTGGGATTCTCCAGGCAAGAACACTGGACTGGGTTACCATTTCCTTTGTATCCTGAAACTTTACTATATTCATTGATTAGTTCTAGGAATTTTCTGGTGGAGTCTTTAGGGTTTTCTATGTAGAGGATCATGTCATCTGCAAGCAGTGAGAGATTTACTTCTTTTCCAATCTGGATTTCTTTTATTTCTTTTTCTGCTCTTATTGCTGTGGCCAAATTTTCCAAAACTCTGTTGAATAGTAGTGGTGAGAGTGGGCACCCTTGTCTTGTTCCTGACTTTAGGGGAAATGCTTTCAATTTTTCACCATTGAGGATAATGTTTGCTGATGGTTTGTCATATATAGCTTTCATAACGTTGAGGTATGTTTCTTCTATTCCTGCTTTCTGGAGGGTTTTTATCATAAATGGATGTTGAATTTTGTCAAAGGCTTTCTATGCATCTATTGAGAAAATCATATGGTTTAAGAGACTATTATCAGCTGCTGCTGCTGCTGCTAAGTCACTTCAGTCATGTCCAACTCTGTGTGACCCCATAGATGGCAGCCCACCAGGCTCCCCCATCCCTGGGATTCTCCAGGCAAGAACACTGGAGTGGGTTTCCATTTCCTTCTCCAATGCATGAAAATGAAAAGTGAAAGTGAAGTTGCTCAGTCGTGTCCGACTCTGTGCGACACCATACACAGCAGCCCACCAGGCTCCTCCATCCATGGGATTTTCCAGGCAAGAGTACTGGAGTGGGGTGCCATTTGCTTCTCCGCTATTATCAGCAACTATATTCAAATAAAATGGACAACTTGGAAGAAATGGACAAATTCTTAGAAATGTACAACTTTCCAAAACTGAACCAGGAAGAAATAGAAAATCTTAACAGACCCATCACAAGCATGGAAATTGAAACTGTAATCAGAAATCTTTCAACAAACAAAAGCCCAGGACCAAACGGCTTCATAGCTGAATTCTACCAAAAATTTAGAGAAGAACTAATGCCTATCCTACTCAAACTCTTTCAGAAAATTGCAGAGGAAGGTAAACTTCCAAACTCATTCTATGAGGCCACCATAACCCTAATACCTAAACCTGACAAACATGCCACAAAAAAGAAAACTACAGGCCAATATCACTGATGAACATAGATGCAAAAATCCTTAAAAAAATTATAGCAAACAGAATCCATCAACATATTAAAAAGATCATACATCATGACCAAGTGGGCTTTATCCCAGCAATGCAAGGATTCTTCAGTATCCACAAATCAATAAATGTAATGCACCACATTAACAAATTGAAAAACAAATGCACTATCTTTAAAATAGTTGGAGTGGTTTTGGTTTTGCTGACTTGACTCAGTGTTTCATTCACATTCATTTTATTTTTCTGGAAAATATGATAGTTTCAAACGGGAAAAGATATATGAAGTCCACCACACAACCTTTCTTACTTTGTTTTTTTAAATTAGGTGATTTGTTATAATAAAAGCAAGTCTTAGGTTAAATTCCATTACACACTCCAACTTCTTTTTTGACCAGCAGGAATAAAAAGCATCACCAGTTTTGTAAGTCAGTCAATGGTAATTGCAGCCATGAAATTAAAAGATGCTTACTCCTTGGAAGGAAAGTTATGACCAACTTAGATAACATATTAAAAAGCAGAGACATTACTTTGCCAACAAAGGTCCATCTAGTCAAGGCTATGGTTTTTCCAGTGGTCATGTATGGATGTGAGAGTTGGACTGTGAAGAAAGCTGAGCACTGAAGAATTGATGCTTTTGAACTGTCATGTTGGAGAAGACTCTTGCGAGTCCCTTGGACTGCAAGGAGATCCAGCCAGTCCATTCTAAAGGAAATCAGTCCTGGGTGTTCATTGGAAGGACTGATGCTGAAGCTGAAACTCCAATACTTTGGCCATCTCATGCGAAGAGCTGACTCATTGGAAAAGACCCTGTTGCTGGGAGGGATTAGGGGCAGGAGGAGAAGGGGACGACAGAGAATGAGATGGCTGGATGGCATCACCGACTCAATGCACATTAGTTTGGGTAAACTCCGGGAGTTGGTGATGGACAGGGAGGCCTGGCTTGTGATTCATGGGGTCGCAAAGAGTTGAACATGACTGAGCGACTGAACTGAACTGAACTGAACTGAAGTCCCAGTTTCTATACTTTTAAGTACTTAGCAAGAACTCTTTGTAAGGCAAAATTCACGGAGGCAGATACAACATATTCTAATGTCAAAGTTCAGCTAACCTTCTGGTCAGTTCAGATGAGAGGATCTTCCAAAACTACTTTCACACAGTTCTGAAGCCTAAATTATGGAATAAGCTTTAGTTCTAAGGTCTGTGGGCTGACTAGACTCATATAGCATTTCCATGCCATGTTTAAAAGGCCAATCTCCACATCTTGAACAACATGTTTCACAAAATATTCTTTTTATCAAGCACTCTGGTACATTTTAGAGATAATAGTAGTGAAGACAGTTACAGTAAGTACTCTGAAATGTGGGCACCTGATTGCAATCTTTTAAATTCTTATTATTCATACATGGATTTAGGGTATTTCGAGTGATGACTAACTACCCCTGGAGTGTAAAAAAGAATACATACACCTGCCCACATAATATTTCTTGATAATGGAATGCTACATTGTACATTATAGTCAGCATAACACAGAGCCTGGTTCATATCCTGCAAGAAGAGAATTCTTTCCCTAGCTCTATGCTTTTCTTTCTATACATATTACTGGGGTTCTAGTACCTCGACCAATGATATGTGCCTCAAACCTTAATCTGTTAAGTAGATTTATAAATATTTTATGTTAGGTTCCTAAAATGTAACATTACTGAATTACACAAAGAAGATTAAAATTTTATTTGTGACTCTTATGTTTATGTAAAAGTTTTCTTATTTGCCCCAGGACAATTCTGCTTGATTTCTATTGTCTTAGTGCTTTATTGATAACAACTCTTTTCATGTCATTCTGACTAGTAATCAGGTCTGGAAAACATAATATTTGATAATTCTAGTAAATAGAGTAACAAAATGAATCATGTCCATTTTCACTGTCAACATGCTAAATTAGTTGTGTGAACACATACAATGCAATACTCTGTAGTTTTCTAACAATGTTCTTTATTAAGGTTGGAGGGTGGATTGTTATTTAAATCATTTTCCAGAATTGCTTTAGATTTTGTTACCTTTTCTTCCTAACCCTCTACATGGATGTATGAGTTACATGTATGAATTTAAAGTATTTTTCTCTGCATATTGGAATCTGTAATTAAAATGAAAAATGAGAATTCAATGAGAAAAATATTTTAGAGAAAAGTGAAACATCCATTTGTTCTTAGATTATAGATGAGAATTTTCAACCAGGAAATGTAAATTGCTAAGGAGTGATTTAGTGTAACTTACTGCATTAGTCTTAATTATACAAAATGAGGAATCATATTTACATAGAAATTTGAAAGTCTACTGCAGTGCTGTTGAAAGCACCAGTATACAGCTAAAACCTCTGGCTTTTAACTGACTTGATCAAAGCCATTTAAAGGAATACGAAATAAAGTGTAAAGAACCAGAGAATCACTTAAAAGTTCAAACAGGAAAGAAGTGTGTATGTTCTAAGCACCTTGAAACTACAATAATTAGTCTTGAGTTAACAGCTAAGCAAAAAACTGAAACTGAACCTGAGACAAGATGACTGTACCTGACTTCTGCGAAAAAAAAAAATCATACTCATAAAAAGCTTTTACAATGAAAACTTTCTCCAATATTTGCATACAAGAGAGACTGGAAATCTTTCCAGTGTGCATTACCTTTAGATGTAGAGCTCTTGAATTTCTTAAAGGTGCTTGAGAGAAAATTCTTTGTAGAAGCTCTAAAGAGGATTTGAAAATAACCCCAAGAGATGGAGTTATATGTTCTTGGGATCCAATTGAAGAACATACCTGATAAATCCAGACTTGTCAGGATAATGGATCTGGAAATATTAAGTCTAACACAACTTTCAGTTCTTACTCTCTGTTCTTTCTTCTAGAATAATCTACAATCCCTTTCCTTTTATCTTATTTATAAAAGTAACAGGCCATTCTGCTTATTTTGCCTCATCTGGCCAGCCTTGTGGATGGTAGGTTTTTGTCTAATTCTCAGCTCTGGGCCAGTAAAGTTCATGGATGACAAAAGGTTTTGGTTTCCCCTATTCACTGAAGAACTATTTACTGTAAAATAACCCCATAATTGAAATTTAAAGAGCTTTACTTTGTCTAGCCTTACGAAGATAAAGCTTAAAGAAGTGATTTAATTTGCTTCTGAACGATGTTCAATAATAGTGGTTTTTAGTTCCATTTAAGGTCAGGGCAAAAGGTATGGAAAAAGAACAAGATAAATGTAGGGTAGATATTAGAAACTTTTGCATTCTGATTTGGAATTAATTAGGGTTTATTTGCCAGATATTTGCTCTTCTGAAGCTATTTAAGGAAAGGATATACATGAATCATTTCCCTGGGAAGGTTGGAGGGTAATCTTTGCTGGACCAGAGTAGTGCTATGCTTAGTTGCTCAGTCATGTCCAACTCTTTGCAAGCCCATGGAATGTAGCACCAGGTTCCTCTGTCCATGGGGATTTTCCAGGCAAGAATACTAGATGGGTTGCCATGTCCTCCTCCAGGGGATCTTTCCAGCTAAGAGACTGAACCTTGGTCTCTCTCATCACAGGTGGATTCTTTACCATCTGAGCCACCAGGGAAGCCCATGAATACTAGAGTGGGTAGTCTATCTCTTCTCCAGGTGATCTTCCCGACCCAGGTATTGAACCAGGATCTTCTGAATGGCAGGTGTATTCCTTACCAGCTGAGTTACCAGGGAAGCCCAGATCAGGGAAGCAGTGGCTAAATAATACATAAAGATATTCTTCCGAATTTGAGTATGTCCTTCATCTCTATCTGGGCTTCCTTGGTGGCTCAGATGGCAGAGAATCTGCCTGCAATGCAGGAAACCCGGGTTCAATCACTGGGTCTGGAAAATCCCCTGGAGAAGAGAATGGTGACCCACTCCATTTTTCTTTCTTGGAGAATTCAATTGACAGAGGAGCCTGGTGAGCTCCAGTCCATGGCACAGCAAAGAGTTAGACTGTCTATCTATCTTGTATTGTCAAAATTTATCGTTTGTATTTTTTATAATTATAAGTATACTTAGTAAGTCTAAATGTAATAAAACTTACCTAGCAATCAGTAAGAACATATTTAAGAAATCCAATGCTTCAAATTATATGTTTGAAGCTTCATACTAGCCTGAAGTTTTAGATGCTGTATGGATGAGGGCGTGAGTGAATATATGTGTTTTGAAAGCACATCGAGAAAATCCTGTTTCATTTAGCTAAGTAGCAACAAAATCTAACAAAAACAATAATGTCCTTTTTTATGCTGGTGAGGAAACTTAGAGGGGTTCAGGGAATGTAAATAATGTAAGGAAATTATTCTTTCAAACTTGATTCACTAATTTATCTATTTGGTGAATCCCTCAGTGGGTCAGACTTTAATCTGGAAGGTGATAATGACTCATTTCTCCAACAGTTTAAATCTTTACTGTTTGGCAGAAACTAATAAAAGATCTTTTGCCATTATAAGGATGTTTGATGTGGCCATTAAAAACTCAGCTCCCTCAGTGCCTGACTATAGCAAATACTCTTCCAAGTATTAAAAGTAGGCACATTTATTTAGTTTTGTCTATTGAGTCTCATATTTAACTTAAAATTTCATTGCTGATATTTTTCCTTCAGTTGTAAGTGCAAAAACATTTCAAGTGCTACATTGCCACATTCAATTGAGTTATTGTGCTAGAATATCAGCAGTATGCTAGCTACTATGGCCGTAGTAGTAATAGTAATTGTTCAAAAATACTTGGTTATTAGAGCTCCTTTATCATTAAAAAAAAGATAATTTTTGTTGTTTTATTTCAAATAGCCTTACCAGCATCCTGCTTCAGTATAGTCTATGAATGATGTTATTAAAAAGCAAATTCCAGATGGTGCAGTGGTAAAGAGTTCACCTGCCAATACAGGAGACCCAAGAGATGCAGGTTTGAACCCTGAGTTGGGAAGATCCCCTGGAGTAGGAAAAGGCAACCCGCTCCAGTATTCTTGCCTGGAAAATTCCGTGGACAGAGGAGCCTGGCGAGCTACAGTCCATGGAGTTGCAAAGAGTCAGACACAACTGAGCACAATCACAACCCAGCATGTAATCTAATAATAGGGTACAAATGAACATATATTATGTATTTTTGTAATAAATCTAGAAGTAAATGGGTTTTCCTGACTTCTCTGAGCTGTTCTAGAAAATGAATCAAACCCAGATTGACTTTTAGCCAGCCTGTCAGAAGCACAGGTAACAACATGGACTTGGGACCAGCACCTGAAGTGGAAGAAGGTTTTGGGGGACTGAGCCCTTTACTGTAGAATCTGACTCTACTCTAGGGTAAGCAATGTCAGAATTGAGTGGATTCTGGGACTCCCTGGGGTGTCTGAGAATTGCTGTTGGTGTGGGAAAACCTACATACACACACACATGCACACACACACACTACCCAATTTCATACACACTTTGAAACTGGCTCCAGGAGCTCTTTTACAAGGCTGATGGAGCCATTTCAGATCCTCTGAGGAATCCAGAAAGATATGGAACATGATGTGTAAACTAGTCTAGGTGAAACCTCAAAGCATATTTAATTTAAAAACGCTAGACCACATAAATATCTATATCTACACTGATGTGCCCCTATTTTGTATATAATTTAAATGTGGTATCACTCCCTAAACTTAAATATATGAAGTCATTCCATCAGTCCTTAAGCAGGTATTAATCAGATCAGATCAGTCACTCAGTCATGTCCGACTCTTTGCAACCCCATGAATCGCAGCACGCCAGGCCTCTCTGTCCATCACCAACTCCCGGAGTTCACCCAGACTCATGTCCATCGAGTCAGTGATGCCAACCAGCCACCTCATCCTCTGTCATCCCCTTCTCCTGCTGCCCCCAATCCCTCCCAGCATCAGAGTCTTTTCCAATGAGTCAGCTCTTCGCATGAGGTGGCCAAAGTACTGGAGTTTCAGCTTTAGCATCATTCCTTCCAAAGAAATCCCAGGGCTGATCTCCTTCAGAATGGACTGGTTGGATCTCCTTGCACTCCAAGGGACTCTCAAGAGTCTTCTCCAACACCACACTTCAAAAGCATCAATTCTTTGGCGCTCAGCCTTCTTCACAGTCCAACTCTCACATCCATACATGACCACAGGAAAAACCATAGCCTTGACTAGACAAACCTTTGTTGGCAAAGTAATGTCTCTGCTTTTGAATATGCTATCTAGGTTGGTCATAACTTTCCTTCCAAGGAGTAAGCGTCTTTTAATTTCATGGCTGCAGTCACTAATAGAATATACTTATTTTAAGAAAGATGATGGGAGTCACTGGCAAAGTTACTCTTAAACAAAGTTACTACAGAACTTTGACACTAACTATGAGCTTTCTAAGATCCCCAAAGTTAGTGTGACCTTAGAGCTTTGACAGGGAACCTTTATCAATTCATCTCCAATAAACTTTCTCTTCTGTAGCTGTATACAGTCTCTTCATATGGAAGGAAAGCTCTGCTGCTGCTGTTGTGGCTACATCGCTTCAGTCGTGTCCGACTCTGTGTGACCCCATAGACGGCAGCCCACCAGGCTCCCCCGTCCCTGGGATTTTCCAGGCAAGATTACTGGAGTGGGTTGCCACTGCCTTCTCTGAAGGAAAGATCTACTCAGCTCATTTTCACACTAAGAGAGAAGCAGTTGAGGTAAAAGCAGTAATCTTATCCCAGGGCAGGACTAGTCTATTGATTACAATAGAGAAATGAAATCATTAGCAGAATTTTTTGTCTGATTTGATCTATGACATTAGTATTGAAAGCTTAAAAAAATTACATTGAAATATACTACTAGTGCACTTGCACTGAAAACAGAAAATAAAAGAAAATCTCTGTTTACAAATAAGGACAGTGTTAGTCTAGATTTAAGTGTATAATTCAAATACATAGAGTTTGCAACCACTTGCTTTTCACTGCAGACTTCTGTTTGTTTGACAGAGGTATGAGCAATCTGCAGTTTTACATGGATAATTAAAGTTTCTAATGTTCTATTAATATTATCTAAAGCTGTGATTGCCCAATCAATCAATTATTTTTAGGTGAAAAAAAAGTCACCTTCCATTTCCAAATGAAAGAGACGCTAAATTTGCTCTATAAAAGTAAAAGAGGTGGAAAAAGTAATAATTAAAAAAAATAAAAGTACTGATGGGTTTGGCTACTTAAACTGAATTACCTTCAGAATTAAAGATTAGAAAAGAATCTACATGGTATTCCCTTTGCCTAGAATTCCCTTCTAGGAATCCGTAGATGGTAAAATCTGATCAAATTGTAAGGTGCAGATTAAAAACAAATTCTTCCATGAAATTTTCCTAGCATCTACTAGCTAGAAAAAGTACACAACCTAAAAGTTGAGAATTATGTTTTATCTGATGGACAAAACTGAGCACTTCAGCCTGGAGGACAACCTCTCAGATCGCTCTGAGGGACTGCTCTCAAGAGGTAAGGAAGGAACCAGGATATATACAACTTTTGCAACTAAAAAACTGGTAATCAGAACATCAAAAGATTACTGCTTAATGTTCTGTAATAACCTAAATGGGAAAATAATTTGAAAATAATAGATACATGCACATGTAATAAACAAGAAAACCAGACATTTCAAGCTAAAGAATTATGTACTTTTCTATGTACGGGAAGATGCAAGAATCTGGCTCATTGAAATCAATCCTTGCATATGCACCTTAACTATGTCGGGCCAGTATCCTGTTTTCTCCACCCTGAATATCCTCAGGGTGCATAGGTGAGGGTAGCTGCAGTGGGTGCTGGCTTCAATGTGTCCTTTGTTTACTGATGTGGCAGACAACATTGTCAATCACACAGTGAGTTAGATACTTTCCTTTGTGCTCATAAATCCAGATTGGACTCAGATGGAGTTCAGATATATCAGATAGTATTTCGTAAAGTTTGAGGCAAGGATACGGATGGAAGAGCAGGTTAGATTAAACATTTCAGGCTGTGTATTAGTTTTCCAGGGCTACCCTAAAATACTGTAAACTTGGTGGATCAGAACAACAGAAATGGGTTCTGTCACAGTTTAGGGCCTAGATGTTCAAAATCAAGGTGTCCCCAGAGCCACATTCCCTCTGAGATTCTGGATAAATCCTTCCTCGAGTCTTCCCAGCTTCTGGTGGTGCTGGCAATCCTTAGCATCTCTTGGCTTGTAGCCTCATCACTCCTATCTCTGCCTCTATCTGTTGTCACATGGCCTGCTCCCTGCTCGCCTGTCTCTTCACAAAACAACCTTCTCCTGTGTCTTCACATCATATCTTAAAAGGACACCAGTTATTTGGGAATAAAGTTTCACCCTACCCAGTGTGTGCTATGTGCGTGCTAAGTCACTTCAGTTGTGTCTGATGGCCTCTATCCCGTCAGGCTCCTCTGTCCATGGGATTCTCCAGGCAAGAATACTGGAGTGGGTTTCCATGCCCTCCTGCATGAGATCTTCTTGACCCAGGGATTGAACCCATGTCTCTTATATAGCCTGCACTGGCAGGTGGGCTAGTATCACCTGGGAAGCCCCTATTCAGGAGGATCTCAGCTTTACAAATTATACCTGCAACAACTTTATTTCTAAATAAGGTCAAACTCTGAGGTACTTCGACATATCTTTTGGCGGACACAATTTAACCCATAACAAGGAAAAATGAAGGTGTATGTTTTGTTGGGGACCCTGGGTCAAAACTTGGATCGGTTGTTGTCCATCTCACATATTGGCCCTTTAGCTTAGCTCTTGGATTTGTTTCTGAGCTCTGTGAGGAGAAGGCCTGTAAGCAGACACAGGAGGGGAAATTCACATGAGAATGGATATCTGTGCATCATAGGGATGGACCTGAGAGTCTAGGGAAACCAAGATGGCTAAGGATCTCAGGCCAGGTTCCAAAGAGAAGGCAGCTGGATAGAGAGAATAACACTGAAATTTGCAGCTGGCCTCTTGCAGTATTCAGCTGAACACTGATCAGTTCATATGCATTAGGAAACTGTCTAAGGCTGGAGAAAGAATCACGTGGATTACAGATAACAATGCACTGGACAAATGGTACAGGTCGTCCTTCTGTCAGGGAAAATGTGACCCATGGGAATACAGATCTGCACAAAGGAACAAGGGGCTCTGAAAACGATGATTCCAGCGGTCAATATATAAAACTTTACAATTACTGTTCAAATCTTTTTAAAATATAATTGCTTAAACAAGAATATTCAAAATGAGTGGGGTTTTCTGCTCGAGAAAGCAGTTATTAAGGACACTTTGCTTTTCTTTAAAGTTTTTATTGGAATTTGTTGGTTTACACTGTTGTGTTAGTTTTAGGTATACAGCAAAGTGGATCAGTTATAAATATACATATATCCACTCCTTTTTAAGATTCTTTTCCCATAAAGGACATTACAGAGTAGAGTTCTCTGCTCTGTTGCTTGTAAGAGGGTAGTTCTGAGAAACTGGAGGGCTTATGGATGATGAAAAGTAGATGTCTTTATAGTAAGAGGGGCTATTGACATTGACATTGACGTCACTCAGTCGTGTCCGATTCTTTGCGACCCCATGGACTGTAGCCTACAAGGCTCCTCCGTCCATGGAATTTTCCAGGCAAAAGTACTGGAGTGGGTTGCCATTAAGTTTGCTCCTGACAAGGTAGGATTGTGGTCTCTGTCAAAGGGTTCTGAATCTTCCACTTCAACCTTGAAACATGTCCTGAGAGCTCTTTTAAACTCCTTCTTTGGACAGCTTTGGAAAACTGGGAATACTTCACTAATGTAAAGTAGCTTTTAGCTGTTCCCCCATAAGAGATCTTGGAGAATGATGTTTGTAAAGGACATTTTCTTAGGTGTCCTTATGGTGAACTCAATGACTTATGACTTATGAATGCTTCTTCAAATAAATTTGATAGAGATATATAGCCTCAGAAAAGAATAGATAAGAAATCAGGAAAATGGAATTTCAAATCTATTTGAAATCTGATAACTGACATAAAAATGGTATCAAGTTTTTCATCCAAGCAGATGTTTATTTTATGAAATCAATAATGTTTAAAAATCTTTTTAAAAAAAGAAGAGGAAGGGGTAGGAGGAAAAAGATGAAATCAAACTAAAATCATGAAACAGAGTTCTAAGAGAGTAAGAGAGTTTTCATAATAGTACCCCCTGAGTATTGTTTCAATCATATATTCAATTTATGAGCTTGCTTTTCAAATAGAAACCTTTTCAATGAGAAATCAAACTATTTCTATTTCTTTCCTTATTTCTTGATTTGGCCTGAGAGTGTAGAGGACAATTTCATAACAGTTCTTTAAGAAAAGCAGTTTTAGAAATGGTCAACTTTTATTTCTGAGATTAATTTGGAGTTTATCAGTTTCGAGATCATACGAGTAGTACTGTATCCTGTATCATGGGCATGTGAATTGCTGCAAGAGTGTGGTAGCGATTGAGGCTGGGCAGATAATCAGAGTCAATACACATAATCAGAGTCAGTGCCTAAAGGCATGTGAACACTTGATTGTGTGGTTTCACAGTTCACTCTTCGGCATTGGCACCAATGTGCCAAATGACCTGGAAGTAAAATCATAAGTGTACTGCAGCTTTCTGGAGCAGTGCTTTACTCAAAATCTGGTGGGATGAAGTGTTACATACAAAAAGTTTAAAAGGTTAATATTATAACAACTATGGTCCTTCTGTGGAGCATGATATTTATGGTAGCATTAAGGTTTAAGTACCGTGGATCTGGCAGCAGATGGTAAGGATGTGTCATGGTGGCTGTTTGCTCTTTTCTCCTTTTTACCATATTTTTGAGAAAGGTAATTTGGAAGTCTAGATTGAAGGGGAATGATCAAAATTTGTTTCTTTTTTATAAGAAGAGGATAATATTTGTTGTACTGCTTAGCTTCAAGGGCATTGTCGTGTTGAAAAATTTTAGCTGTGAGAGAACTGAGAGAAAAGGACAGATGGAGGTGCTAGGAATTGAACCCAGGGCCTTGTGCATGCAAAGCACATGCTCTACCACTGAGCTACACCCCCTATTTCCATAGGAGGTTGTTAAGCAGCACTTTGTAAGCAATAACAGGACTCCTGAACTGTAAGGGAAAACAAAGCAGCAAACATGGTAAGAAGAAAAATATTCTGGAGGATAATAAACAATCTTCAGGTTCAGGGAACAACACCAGTGTTTTCTATTAGATTCCTCTGCTGTCACCTAGGACTTCCCTGGTGGCTCAGACAGTAAAGCATCTATCTACAATGCAGGAGACCCGGGTTCAATCCCTGGGTTGGGAAGATCCCCTGGAGAAGGAAATGGCAATCCACTCCAGTACTATTGCCTGGAAATCCAACTGCTTCTCTTGCTATAGGCTTCTGAGGTGTTAGAATCCTACCCAGGTGTTTTGGTTACTTTTCAGAGTTTAAATATTAATTCTCTCTTGAGTACCTTCCTTTGGTTTCTTAGAGCTTCTCCTTCAACTACTACTTCCTGTCCAAGAGACAGACAGTTTCACATTTCAACTGCTGAGCCTCACCTACCAAGCTCACCTGCTAGCTAACAACAAACAAATGAAAAAACACCCCGCTAAACACTACTCTCTCAATCACTTCTGGAAAACATGCTCCAATTGCAGACTTGTCAAATCTTTGCTTCTATCATGGTCTTCCAATTAGACTTTATCTCATGAGCTGTTTTATGTCTGTACAACTTCTATCCTCTTGCTAGATCATAGCAACAAATGACCAAATTTACAAAGCAAATAGTCTAAAAAGAATCCTGTTTCCTGCATTGGCAGGTAGATTCTTTACTAGAATATATACTTGGGAAAATACAACCTGGGAAGTTGGGATATACTTGGGAAACTATATCACTTGGGAAGCCCCTATTCTCTCCTGTTCTTTTTTTTCAAACAGTCCTCCCCCCTCCCCTACACTTGGGGGATTTTCTGATTTTTGTCACCATAGTATGGTTTTGCCTTTTTAAAACTTCACAGAAATAGAACCATTAGAACATGTACTCCTTCATGCCTGGCTTCTTTGGTGTACTAAAGATTCTTACCCATTGTTCGGTTTATCAGTAATCCATTTCTTTTTTATTATTTAGAAATATTCTACTGAATTATAATCTATTTGTCTATTCACCTCTTGTGAGTAATTGAGTTTCTTTTATAGTCTTTGGATACTAGGTATGATGCTGTTATGAACATTCTTGTACAATGTTCATAGCGACAAATCTTTTCACTGAAACTGAGTAAGTAACGAGTAGTGGACTGTTTCAATCAAAAGGCAGGTGTATGTTGAATTTTATAAAGAAGGCCCAGTAGTTTTCCAAACTGGTCTGCATTTCTACACAACAATATGTGAAAGACCTATTATTCCATATCCTTGTCAATACTTAGAACTGTCATTTACACATATTTTAGAATTGCACATATTTAAGATGTAAAATTGATGTTCTGACACATGTCAACTATGATATTATCACCATGATCAAGACAATGAGCATATTCTTCATCCCACAGTTTCCTTGTGCCCTTTTGTAAGCCCACCTTGCCCCTCTCATTCCCCTCCCAACACTTGAAATTATTGATCTGCATTCTGTCACTAAGCATTAGTGTGCATCTTATAGACATTTGAACTGTAGGATCATACTGTAGGTATCGTTCTTTGTCTGGCTTTTTTCACACAACATAATTGTTCTGAGACTGGCCTATGCAGTTGCTTGTACCAATATTTTCTTCCTTCTTCTTGAGGAGAACTATCCCAGTGTATACACTACATATAAAGCACCTCTGTAAGCCCATTCACCACTGTTTCCCTTATAAATGAAACTAGCATGAGTATTCACACATAATTCTTCCTAGGATGAGGACTTTACTGTTTTTCTGTGTAAATATGTGGAAGTGGAATGACAGAGTCATATGATGTTTTATCTCTAAATTTTTAATAACAGTTTCTTACATTCCAAAGCAATTCTCCCATTTTACATTCCCACCAGAATCTTTTTCGAAATTCAATTGACAGCATATGGTTTGAGTCTATTTCTGGATACTCTATTATAGTCCACGGATCTAACTCCCCTTATTTAAGCGAGTACCACATGTTTTTAATTACTATAGTTTTAAAATAAGCCTTTTAAAAGGAGTATATAAAAGATATATGTATACCTATGGATGATTCATATTGAGATTTGACAGAAAGCAACAAAATTCTGCAAAGCAATTATCCTTCAATTAAAAGATAAATTAAAAAATAAGCCTTAAATTCATGTAGTTTAAGTTCTTCAACTTCATTCTTCTTCACAATTGTTTTGGCTACTAAAGATCCTCTGCATTTCTGTGTGAATTTACAACAGGATTGGCATGTATACAAGAAGCCTGATTATATGTTAACTAGTTTAGTTCAGTTAAGACTCTCAGTCTCGTCAGACACTTTACGATGCCACTGACTGCAGCACGCCAGGCTTCCCTGTCCATCACCAACTCTGAGAGCTCAACTCATTTTCATCGAGTTGGTGATGCCATCCAACCATGTCATTCTCTGTTGTCCCCTTCTCCTCCTGCCTTCAATCATTCCCAGCATCAGAGTCTTTTCCAGGGAGTCACTTCTTTGCATCAGGTGGCCAAAGTATTGGAGTTTCAGCTTCAGCATCAGTCCTTTCAATAAATATTCAGGTCTGATTTCCTTTAGGATTGAAAGGTTTGAACTCCTTGCAGTCCAAGGGACTCTCAAGAGTCTTCTCCAACACCACAGTTCAAAAGCATCAATTCTTTAGCGCTTAGCTTCCTTTACAGTCCAACTCTCACATCCACACATGTCTACTGGAAAAACCATAGCTTTGACTAGACGGACCTTTGTTGGCAAAGTAATGTCTTTGCCTTTTAATATGCTGTCTAGGTTGGTCATAACTTTTCTTCCAAGGAGCAAGTGTCTTTTAATTTCCTGGCTGCAGTTACCATCTGCAGTGATTTTGGAGCCCCAAAATAAAGTCTGTCATTGTTTCCATTGTTTGTCCGTATATTTGCCATGAAGTGATGGGACCGGATGTCATGATCTTAGTTTTCTGAATGTTGAGTTTTAAGCCAGATTTTTCACTCTCCTCTTTCACTTTCATCAAGAGGCTCTTTAGTTCTCTTCACTTTCTGTCATAAGGGTGGTGTCGTCTGAGGTTACTGATATTTCTCCTGGCAATCTTGATTCCAGCTTGTACTTCATCCAGCCCAGAATTTTGTATGATGTACTCTGCATGTAAGTTAAATAAGCAAGGTGACAATATACAGCCTTGGTGTACTCCTTTCTCAGTTTGGAACCAGTCTGTTGTTCCATGCGTGGTTCTAACTGTTGCTTCCTGAACTGCATAGAGATTTCTCAAGAGGCAGGTCAGGTGGTCTGGTATTCCCATCTCTTTCAGAATTTTCCAGTTTGTTGTGATCCATACAGTCAAAGGCTTTAGTGTAGTCAATGAAGCAGATGTTTTTCTGGAACTCTTATGCTTTTTCGATGACTCAATGGATGTTGGTGATTTGATCTCTGGTTTCTCTGCCTTTTCTAAATTCAATTTGAACTTCTGGAAGTTGATGTTTCACGTACTGTTGACACCTGGCTTGGAGAATTTTGAGCATTACTTGACTAGCGTGTGAGATGAGTGCAATTGTGCGGTAGTTTGAGCATTCTCTTGCATTTCCTTTCTTTGGGATTGGAATGAAAACTGACCTTTTCCAGTCCTGTGGCCACTGCTGAGTTTTCCAGATTTGCTGGCATATTGAGTGCAGCACTTTCACAGCATCATCTTTTAGGATTTGAAATAGCTCAACTGGAATTCCATCACCTCCACTAGCTTTGTTTATAGTGATGCTTCCTAAGGCCCACTGATTTCACATTCCAGGATGTCAGGCAATAGGTGAGTGATCACACCATCATGATTATCTGGGTCATGAAGATCTTTTTGTACAGTTCTTCTGTGTATTCTTGCCACTTCTTAATATCTTCTGCTTCCTTTAGGTCCTTACCATTTCTGTCCTTTATTGTTAACTAAGATTATGTTTAATTTGAGCTTCCTGGTGGTTCAGCAGTAAAGTATCTACATGCAGTGCAGAAGATGAGAGTTCAGTCCCTGGGTCAGGAAGATTCCCTGGAGAAGGGAATGGCTACCCACTCCAGTATTCTTGCCTGGAGAAGTCCATGGACAGAGGAGCCTGGTGGGCTACAATGCATGTGATTGCAAAGAGTTGGACACAACTGAGCAGACTAACACTTTCACTTCACTTTCAATGGCATGATATAAAGCATCTTTCATGTGATTGTTTGCCATCTGTGTATATTCTTTGGTGTAGTGTAAGCTTTCTTGCCCATTTTAAAGTCAGATGTGTTCTTATAGTTGAGTTTTAAGAATGCATATGTTAGGTAACAATCTTTTAGCAGATGTGTCTTTTTAAACATTTTCTCCTATTCAGTCTCTAATTTGTCTTATTCACTTGATAACAATTTTTGAACTTTGTATTTTTTTTTAATTTTGAGAGGCAATTGATCTTATGTCCTTATGGCTTAAAATTTGAGACATTTGGATATTTTCTAGGATTTTTTTTATCATGTCATCTATAAACATAGATTTACTGCATACTTTTTCTTTCCTCCTTTCTGTCCTTCCTTTCCTCCTCTCTTCCTTCTTTTCTTTATTTTTCTTCCTTCCTTCCTCTCTCCAACCATCCTTCATTCCTTCTTTTATTTTCCTTCCTTGCTTTCTTTCTTTTCTTCTTCACTGGCTAACACTGCCATACAATTTCTAATACAAATTATGAGCACAAATACACATTCTTGCCTTGAGCTTATCTTAGGTGGAAAACAGTTTTCTGTGTTAAGTATGATATTATCTGTAGGTTTCTGGTAAATATCATTTACCATGTTAAGGGAGGTCTTTTTTATTTTTAGTTTTTGTAGAATTTTTATAGATGAATGTTGGATATTATCAAATGCTCTTCCCTCACAAACTTAGATGGTAATATTTTTCTGCTAATGTGGCAAATTACATTGATTGAATATTGAGTGATAAACTAAACTTTCACTTTTGAGTCAAACCCCACTTGTAATATTATCCTTTTCTTATATTTCTGTATTTGTTTTATGAACATTTTGTTAACAATTTTTGTAGTTAGATTTTTGATCACTGAATATGGCTATAGTTTTTTGTTGTTGTTGTTGTTGTTTTTCCCTACAATATCTTTGTCTAATTTGGTGTCAGGGTTATGCTGGCATCATAGAATGAGTTGGATAGTACTGCTCTTGTTCAATGTTTTCAACAGTTTATGTAGAATTAGTAATTCTTCCTTAAATCATTGGTATAATTCACAAGTCAAATGAATCTGCAGTTTTCTTGCAGGTCATGTTCTTAATGGTAATTTAATTTATTTACAAATATAGGACTTTTAAAGTTATCTATTTCTTTATGAGTTAGCTCTGTAGCTTTCAAGAAATTAGTAAATTTCATTAACTCATCTAATTTATTGACATAAAACATTTCATAAAGTTCGTTATTATGTTTTTAACCAAAGGAGAATCTGCACTGTCATCCTGATGATTACTGATATTTGTGTCTGTCCTCTCTCTCCTGATCAGTCTTGTTAGAAGTCAATCAACTACATTGGGCTCCTCAAGAAACTAGCTTTTGGTTTCATCAAATTTCTGTTTTTTTTTTTTTTTTTTAATTCCATTCTAATTTTTATTATTTCTACTGTTTTGCTGGCTTTGGATATAATTTATACATATTTTCCAATGATGAAATGACTCTCTTTTTATCGGTTTTAACATTATAAATCTTTTTTTATTATTTTACTTTGAACTTATGTGTGCCTTGATATGGGGGTGGATTTATTCTGGGAAACATATAATTGACTTTTCCTCTCTACAATCTGATAACCTCTGCATTTTAATTGCGGGATTTAGTTTATGAATTTGATATTGTTCGGTCTCTAAGTCATGTCCAACTCTTTGCAACCCCATGAACAATAGCACACCAGGCTTCCCTGTCCTTTGCTATCTCCTGGAGCTTGTTCAAACTCATGTCCATTGAGTCAGTGATGCCATCCAACTATCTCATCCTCTGTTGCCCTCTTCTCCTCCTGCCCTCAATCTTTCCCAGCAACAGGGTCTTTCCCAACGAGTTGGCTCTTTGAATCAGGTGGCCAAAGTATTGGAGCTTCAGCTTCAGCATCAGGATTGATTTTCTTTCAGATTGACTAGTTTGATCTACATGCTGTTCAAGAGACTCTCAAGAGTCTTCCCCAGCACCACAGTTTGAAAGCATTAGTTCTTCAGTGCTCAGCCTTCTTTATGGTCCAACTCTTACATCCATATCTGACTATTGTAAAAACCATAGCTTTGACTGTATGCAACTTTGTCAGCAAAGTGATGTCTCTGCTTTTTAATACACTGTAAGAACAGACATTAATTCCAGAAATTAATCAGAAGTTAATTCAGGCTCTGGCAGTGAAGAGCACATAGCAGTGTGGGGTCCAGGGGATCTGGATTCACACAGTACCAGAAAATCATAAACATGGCCCTAGAGAATTAGTGACACAGACACCAGGTATTTGATGACTGTCCTTCTGCAGGTGGTCCATTTGGTTGGTGGCTAGTGGATGGCCCAGGGCCTGCAGTGCTAATTGTCACCAGAACAACATCAGGGGATGGAGGGTGAATGTGCTCCTGAGAGGAACAAAGCAGAAATATTGGGGACTTTAAAGTTTTAACCTAAACAAAAGAACAAGCCAGAGCAGAGAATAATGGCTTGCCACATCCAAGGAGCGGCAGCTGTGTGGGTGCAGGAGGGTCGAGAGGAACTACTCCACATTCAAGGTCAGGAGGGGCGGCTGTGAGGAGATACCCCTCGTCCAAGGTAAGGAGCAGTGGCTGCGCTTTGCTAGAGCAGCTGTGAAGAGATACCCCACGTCCAAGGTAAGAGAAACCCAAGTAAGATGGTAGGTATTGTGAGAGGGCATCAGAGCGCAGACACACTGAAACCATACTCACAGAAAACTAGTCAATCTGATCACAAGGACCACAGCCTTGTATAACTCAGTGAAACTAAGCCATGCCGTGTGGGGCTACCCAAGATGGGTGGGTCATGGTGGAGAGGTCTGACAGAATGTGGTCCACTGGAGAAGGGAATGGCAAACCACTTCAGTATTCTTGCCTTAAGAACCTCATGAACAGTATGAAAAGGCAAGAAGACTGGACACTGAAAGATGAATTCCCCAGGTGGGTAGGTGCCCAATATGCTACTGGAGATCAGTGGAGAAATAACTCCAGAATGAATGAAGTGATGGAGCCAAAGCAAAAACAATACGCAGTTGTGGATGTGATTGGTGATAGAAACAAGGTCCGATGCTATAAAGAGCAATACTGCATAGGAACCTGGAATGTCAGGTCCATGAATCAAGGCAAATTGGAAGTGGTCAAACAGGAGATGGCAAGAGTGAACGTCGGCATTCTAGGAATCAGTGAACTAAAATGGACGGAACGGGTGAATTTAACTCAGAGGACCATTATATCTACTACTGTGGGCAGGAATCCCTCAGAAGAAATGGAGTAGCCATCATGGTCAACAAAAGAGTCCAAAGTGCAGTACTTGGATGCAATCTCAAAAATGACAGAATGATCTCTGTTCATTTCCAAGGCAAACCATTCAATATCACAGTAATCCGAGCCTATGCCCCAACCAGTAATGCCGAAGAAGCTGAAGTTGAACGGTTCTATGAAGACCTAAAAGACTCTTTAGAAATAACACTCAAAAAAGATGTCCTTTTCATTATAGGGGACTGGAATGCAAAAGTAGGAAGTTAAGAAACACCTGGGGTATCAGGCAAATTTGTCCTTGGAATATGGAATGAAGCAGGGCAAAGGCTAATAGGGTTTTGCCAAGAAAATGCACTGGTCATAGCAAACACCCTCTTCCAACAACACAAAAGAAGATTCTACACATGGACATCACCAGATGGTCAACACTGAAATCAGATTGATTATATTATTTGCAGCCAGAGATGCAGAAGCTCTACAGAGTCAGACAAAACAAGACTGGGAGCTGACTGTGGCTTAGATCATGAACTCCTTATTGCCAAATTCAGACTTAAATTGAAAAGTAGGGAAAACCACTAGACCATTCAGGTATGACCTAAATCAAATCCCTTATGATTATACAGTGGAAGTGAGAAATAGATTTAAGGCACTAGATCTGATAGATAGAGTGCCTGATGAATTATGGATGGAGGTTCATGACATTGTACAGGAGACAGGGATCAAGACAATCCCCATGGAAAAGAAATGCAAAAAAAAAAAAAAAAAATGGCTGTCTGGGGAGGCCTTACGAATAGCTGTGAAACGAAGAGAAGTGAAAAGCAAAGGAGAAAAGGAAAGATATAAGCATCTGAATGCAGGGTTCCAAAGAATAGCAAGGAGAGAAAAAAGTCTTCCTCATCGATCAATGCAAAGAAATAGAGGAAAACAATAGAATGAGAAAGACTAGAGATCTCATCAAGAATATTAGAGATACCAAGGGAACATTCATGCAAAAATGGGCTCGATAAAGTACAGAAATGGTATGGACCTACCAGAAGCAAGAGATATTAAGAAGAGATGGCAAGAATACACAGAAGAACTGTACAAAAAAGATCTTCATGACCCAGATAATCACGATGGTGTGATCAATGACCTAGAGCCAGACATCCTGGAATGTGAAGTCAAGTGGGCCTTAGGAAGCATCCCTACGAACAAAGCTAGTAGAGGTGATGGAATTCCAGTTTAGCTATTTCAAATCCTGAAAAATGATGCTGTGAAACTGCTGCACTCAAGAAACCAGCAAATTTGGAAAACTCAGCAGTGGCCACAGGACTGGAAAAAGCCAGTTTTCATTCCAATCCCAAAGAAAGGCAATACCAAAAAATGCTCAAACTACCCCACAGTTGCACTCATTTCACACGCTAGTAAAGTAATGCTCAAAATTCTCCAAGCCAGGCTTCAGCAATACATGAACCATGAACTTCCACATGTTCAAGCTGATTTTTGAAAAGGCAGAGGACACAAAGATAGAATTGCCAACATCCGCTGGATCATTGAAAAAGCAAGAGAGTTCCAGGAAAACATCTATTTCTGCTTTATTGACTATGCCAAAGCCTTTGACTATGTGGATCACAATAAACTGTGGAAAATTCTGAAAGAGATGGGAATCCCAGACCACCTGATCTGCCTCTTGAGAAACCTATATGCAGATCAGGAAGCAACAGTTAGAACTGGACATGGAACAACAGACTGGTTCCAAATAGGAAAAGGAGTACATCAAGGCTGTATATTGTCACCCTGCTTATTTAACTTATATGAAGAGTAGTACATCATGAGAAACGCTTGGCTGGAAGAAGCACAAGCTGGACTCAAGATTGCTGGGAGAAATATCAATAACCTCAGATATGCAGATGACACCACCCTTATGGAAGAAAGTGAAGAGGCACTGAAAAGCCTCTTGATGAAGGTGAAAGTGGAGAGTGAAAAAGTTGGCTTAAAGCTCAACATTCAGAAAACTAAGATCATGGCATCTGGTCCCATCACGTCATGACAAATAGAAGGGGAAACAGTGGAAATAGTGTCAGACTTTATTTTGGGGGTTCCAAAATCACTGCAGATGGTGACTGCAGCCATGCAATTAAAAGACGCTTGGAAGGAAAGTTATGACCAACCTAGACAGCATATTCAAAAGCAGAGACATTACTTTGCCAGCAAAGGTCTGTCTAGTCAAGGATATGGTTTTTCCAGTGGTCATGTATGGATATGAGAGTTGGACTGTGAAGAAAGTTGAGTGCTGAAGAATTGATGCTTTTGAACTGTGGTGTTGGAGAAGACTCTTGAGAGTCCCTTAGACTGCAAGGAGATCCAACCGGTCCATCATAAAGGAGATCAGTCCTGGGCGTTCATTGGAAGGTCTGATGTTAAAGATGAAACTGCAATACTTTGGCCACCTCATGCGAAGAGTTGACTCATTGGAAAAGAGTCTGATGCTGGGAGGGGTTGAGGGCAGGCGGAGAAGGGGACGACAGAGGATGAGATGGCTGGATGGCATCACTGACTCGATGGACATGAGTCTGTGTAAACCCCGGGAGTTGGTGATGGACAGGGAGGCCTGGCGTGCTGCGATTCATGGGGTCTCAACGAGTGGGACATGACTGAGCGACTGAACTGAAGAACAGAAATCTGTCATTTTTTTTTCTACTTTTTCCACCTCTGCTTTCTCTTTTTAGCCTTCTTTTGGCTTAATTGAATGTTTTTTGTGACATAATTTTTATCCCTTTTGTTGAGTTATTAATTATTCAATGTTACTTTCAGATTTATAGCATGTATATAGTTTATATACATATATACTTTAATTTATATATTAAATATATAAATTATTATTAAAGTATTAAATATTATATAACAATATATTATAAATATTATATAATAATATTATTATAATATAATATAATTATTACTATTATATAATAATATATTAAATTATTATATATTAAATATATAAATATATATTAAATATATACATTATATATATTGGAGAAGGCAATGGCACCCCACTACATTACTCTTGCCTGGAAAATCCCATGGATGGGGGAGCCTAGTAGGCTGTAATCCATGGGGTCGCTAAGAGTCGGACACGACTGAGCGACTTCACTTTCACTTTTCACTTTCATGCATTGGAGAAGGAAATGGCAACCCACTCCAGTGTTCTTGCCTGGAGAATCCCAGGGACGGGGGAACCTGGTGGGCTGCCGTCTATGGGGTCGCACAGAGTTGGACACGACTGAAGTGACTTAGCAGCATTATATATATACATATATACATTAATTTATCACCATGTACTTTCAAGCAATATTACACCATTTCACTTAATATGTAAAAAACTTAAGACATTATGCTTTTTTTTACTAACCTTCTGGTCTTTGATCTAATCGTGCCATGTATCTAACTTCTGCATATGCAGTAAATCCCATGTTGCTTTGCTATCAAATTTCCTTAAAAGAAATGTAAATAATAAGAAAAAATTTTATATAAAAAAACATATTTTCTAGTTTCAAGCCTCTTCATTTCTTTGTCTCTATCCAAATACATATCTGGTATTATTCTCCTTCTGAATGAAGAATATGCATTAATCTATCTTATAATTCAAGTCCACCAGTCTGAGGGTACTATACTAGAAGGATAATCTCCTAGAATGTTTGGTTTTGAAAATCATGGGACTTAAGTTTGAGAAAGCATAAGAGAAAAATAGAGACTCTGCTTTTAAATGGTGATGAAAAATCTCAGATGCTACAAATCCCAGCAGAGATGTATAAATTTAGAAAAGGACCAGTGTCACACACTTGCTGATTTACACAGCGTTCCTGAGAGTCAGGAGGCATCTGGGACTCCTTCTAGGGATGGAAACACTGGTAGCAGACTTTTGGGGGATCTTGTTCTACTATGCTGATCCCATTTTTATCTACCATGCTAGCCATTTTGATATCCTCCTTTTAGCCTATGAGTGCTGAAGGCCTTCTCCACCTATTGGCTGGCTAGCATCAACTGCATGAGGCAGGACTTCATGGCAGCCATGCCAGTGGCCAGCCTTGTCTATCAGCACACCTACACTGGTTGGCTCTCCCACAACAGAAAGGTACATGCAGCTCATGTAGGGAACACCCCTGGAAAATTAAGCCCTACTGGCCAAACGGGAGAGTGCTGCTGGATCCAATAGGATGTCTCATTCATAAGGTTACTTATCCAGGTTCAGGAAGAGTTTTGTAGAAAAGCAAAAGCTAAAAAAATTAAGCACCACTATTCAAGTTTTACAAAAAATTTTAAAAGAACTCTTCTAAGTATAAAAAGAAAATGTAACTAGAAATATGAAAATTATGGAAGAAAAGTTTCATAGGTTGGTAAAGGCAAACATAAAGTAAGGGTAGTGGTGTGTGTGTGCTCAGAAGCTCAGTCATGTCAGACTTTTGCAGCCCCTGGACTGTAGCTGGCCAGACTCCCCTGTGTAATTTTCCAGGCAAAAATACTGGATTGGATTGCTGTTTCCTACTCCAGGGGATATTCCTGACCCAGGGATTGAGCCTGCCTCTCTTGTGTCTCTTGCATTAGTGAATTCTTTACCACTGCACACCTGGGAAGCCCAAAGGTAGTAGATCAACCACTTATAAAGCTACCAGGGAAGTTTAAACACAAAAGTAATAAAACCATCTCTAGCCACAATAAGTATTTAAGAGATACACATACACACAAAAGATGTAAAATGACATCAAAAACATAAAACCTAGTGTGGGGACTAAAAATGTACGGTTGTCAAAATGTGTTTGAACTTTGGAAATCATCAAATTAAAATAAACAACATATCTGTGAACCTCATGATACCCAGAAACCAATAACCTGTAATAAAGCATTATAAATACGCAAAAGAAAAAAGAAAGGGATCCAAACATAACAGAAAAGATAGTCAAGTAATAAGGGGACAGAACAAGAGAAAAAAGGAACAGAGAACTATAAAAAACAAGCAGAAAATAGTTTAAAATGACAATAAATACATGCGTGAAGAAATAGTCACTACAGTCATGTCTGACTCTTTTTGACCCTATGTACTATAGCCAGTCCTCTGTCCATGGAATTTTCCTGGCAAGAATACTGGAGTGGGTTGCCACAGCCTCCTCCAGGGTATCTTCCAAATCCAGGGATTGAACCCATGTCTCCTGAGTTTCCCATATTTCAGGTGGAGTCTTTACCACTGAGTTACCAGGGAAGCCCCTCAATAAGTACATGCTGCTAAGTCATTTCAGTCGTGTCTGACCCTGTGCAACCCCATAGACGGCAGCCCACTAGGTTCCCCCATCCCTGGGATTCTCCAGGCAAGAACACTGAAGTGGGTTGCCATTTCCTTCTCCAATGCAGGAAAGTGAAAAGTGAAAGTGAAGTCTCTCAGTCGTGTCCAACTCTTAGCCACCCCATAGACTGCAGCCTTCCAGGCTCTTCCGTCCATGGGATTTTCCAGGCAAGAGTACTGGAGTGGGGTGCCATTGCCTTCTCCCAATAAGTACATACCTATTAATAATTACTTTAAAAGTAAGTGGAATAAATTTTCCAACCAAAAGACGAAGTGGTTGAATGGATTGAAAAATAAATATATGTGCTGCCTATAAGAGATTCAGGTCAGATCTAAAGAAAAACAGCTGAAATGAGCAAGTACAGAAAAACATTCAATACAAATGCAAACAGAAAGAAACCTGGGTATGAAATGTATATATATATATATATATATATATATATATATATATATATATCTCAGACATAACTTTGTTTAAAAACAAAAACTGTAAAGGACATTACATAATGATAAAACAATCAGTTCAACAACAAGATATAACATTTGTAAGTATATATGCACCCAAGCACCTATACATATATATACAAACCAAATATTAACAAACATAAAGGGGGAAATTGACAGTAAAATAATTGTAATAGGAACTCAGATACTCCAATTAACTCAATGAACAGATCATCCAGACAGAAGATCAATAAGAAAAAACAGGTTTTGAATGACACAATAAAGCTGGTTGACCTAATATTCCACCCCTAAAGGACAGAATATAGTTTCTTTTTAAGCCCAGGAATGCTGTGATTCATGGGACCACAAAGAGTTGGACATGACTGAGCAACTGAACTGAACTGAACTGAGTATAGACTTGGTGATATAGTGGTGAGCATCAGATCAGATCAGATCAGTCGCTCAATCGTGTCCGACTCTTTGTGACCCCATGAATCGCAGCACGCCAGGCCTCCCTGTCCATCACCAACTCTCTGAGTTCACTCAGACTCACCTCCATCGAGTCTGTGATGCCATCCAGCCATCTCATCTTCTGTCGTCCCCTTCTCCTCCTGCCCCCAATCCCTCCCAGCATCAGAGTCTTTTCCAATGAGTCAACTCTTCGCATGAGGTGGCCCAAGTACTGGAGTTTCAGCTTTAGCATCATTCCTTCCAAAGAAATCCCAGGGCTGATCTCCTTCAGAATGGACTGGTTGGATCTCCTTGCAGTCCAAGGGACTCTCAAGAGTCTTCTCCAACACCACACTTCAAAAGCATCAATTCTTCAGTGCTCAGCCTTCTTCACAGTCCAACTCTCACATCCATACATGACTACAGGAAAACCATAGCCTTGACTAGACGAACCTTTGTTGGCAAAGTAATGTCTCTGCTTTTGAATATGCTATCTAGGTTGGTCATAACTTTCCTTCCAAGGAGTAAGTGTCTTTTAATTTCATGGCTGCAGTCACCATCTGCAGTGATTTTGGAGCCCAGAAAAATAAAGTCTGACACTGTTTCTACTGTTTCCCCATCTATTTCCCATGAAGTGGTGGGACCGATGCCATGGTCTTCGTTTTCTGAATGTTGAACTTTAAGCCAACTTTTTCACTCTCCACTTTCACTTTCATCAAGAGGTTTTGTAGATCCTCTTCACTTTCTGCCATAAGGGTGGTGTTATCTGCATACCTGAGGTTATGGATATTTCTCCCGGCAATCTTGATTCCAGTTTGTGTTCCTTCCAGTCCAGCATTTCTCATGATGTACTCTGCATATAAGTTAAATAAACAGGGTGACAATATACAGCCTTGACGAACTCCTTTTCTGATTTGGAACCAGTCTGTTGTTCCATGTCCTGTTCTAACTGTTGCTTCCTGACCTGCATACAAATTTCTCAAGAGGCAGATCAGGTGGTTTGGGATTCCCATCTCTTTCAGAACTTTCCACAGTTTATTGTGATCCATACAGTCAAAGGCTTTGGCATAGTCAGTAAAGCAGAAATAGATGTTTTTCTGGAATTCTCTTGCTTTTTCTATGATCCAGCAGATGTTGGCAATTTGATCTCTGGTTCCTCTGCCTTTTCTAAAACCAGCTTGAACATCAGGAAGTTCACGGTTCACATATTGCTGAAGCCTGGCTAGGAGAATTTTGAGCATTACTTTACTAGCGTGTGAGATGAGTACAATTGTGCGGTAGTTTGAGCATTCTTTGGCATTGCCTTTCTTTGGGATTGGAATGAAAACTGACGTTTTCCAGTTGCTGCCTTCAAAGTGCATATGCAAAAACCTCTAGGATAGAACACATGCTAGGCCACTAAGAAGTCTCAATCATTTTAAGAAAACTGAAATTATACCAACATATTTTCTAATAAAATAAGGTATAAGACTATAATAAGAAACTGCTAAAAAAAATACAACATGCAACTAAACTACCAATGGATTACTGAAGAAATCAAAGAAAAAAATTTTTTTAAAAACCAGAATATAAATGAAAATGGAAACACAACATGACAATATTTATGATTCAGCAAAACCAGTTATAAGAGGGACATTTGTAGCAATAAAGAGTACTTTAGGAAACAAGAAAAATGTTGAATAAACAATCTAAACTCTCACCAAAAGGGACTAAAAAAGAACAAGCAAAACCAGGTCTAGTACAAAGAAACTAATAATAAAGATCAGAGAAGAAATGAATAAAATAGAAACTAAAAGAAGAAAAGATTAATGACAGCAAGAGTTGGTGTTTTGAAAAGGAAAAAAAAATTGATAAACTTTTAGTCAGACTCATCATAAAAAGAAGGGAAGGCCCAAAGCAACACAATCAGAAATGGAAGAGGAGGAGTTAGGAGCAAGAACACAGAAAAACAAAGGATCAAAGCAATTACTGCAAACAACGGTTTGACCACAAGTTGAAAACCTAGAAAAACTGCATAAATGCCTAGAAATGAACAATATGCCAAGAATGAATCAGGAAGAAATAGAAAAATCAATAACCAGTGATGAAACTGAGTCAGTAATCAAAAACGCGCCCAGCAAACAAAGTCCATGACCAGAGTGAATTCTACCAAATATTTAAAGAAGAGTTAACAATTTTCAAACTAATAAAAAAATTAAAGGGAATGAATGTCTCCTAACTCATCTGTGAGGCCAGCATCACCCTGATACCAAAATAAAACAAAGACACCATAGGAAAAGAAAATTCCAGGCCAATATCACTGATGAACATACTTGCAAAAATCTTAAACAGAATACTAGAACACCAAGTTCAACAATACATTAAAAAATCCAAACATCATGACCAAGGGAGCTTATCCCAGGAATGCAAAGATGGTTCAATAACTGCAAATAAATTAACATGAATCACCAACGTAATGCAGAATAAAAATCTTGTGATCACAATAGATACAGACAAATCATTTGACAAAAGCCACTTGAGATAAAAGCTCTCAACAAAGTGGGTATAGAGGAAATATACCTCAACATAAAAGTCCATACATGACAACACATAGCAAATATAATATTCAATGGTGATAAACTACAAGCATTTCCTCTAAGATTGATAATGAGTAAAAGATTCTCACTATCGTTTCTTTTGTTCAAGATAGTATTGAAAGTCCTATTCAGTACAATCAGACAAGAAAAATAAAAGGAATCAAAACTGGGAAAGAAGAAGCAAAACTGTTACTCTCTACAAATGATGTGATACTACATTTAGAAAATCTGAAGTTTCCACCAAAAACCTATTGCAACGAATAAATGATTTCAGTAAAGTTGCAGGATACATAGTTAATGTACATAAATCTGTTATTTCTATACAGTAGCAATATATTATAGAAAAGAGAAATTAAGAAAATGATGTCATTGATAATTGCATCAAAAAGTTAAAATATCTAGTAATAAATCTAGGAAGTGAAAAGAAGTGAAAAGGAAGTGAAAAACTCTTATCCTGAAAACTCTAAGATATTGATGAAAGAAGCTGAAGACAACACAAATATAGATAATACTGTACTCATGGACTGACTATTCTATCCAAGGCAATCTATAGACTGAATGCAATCTCTATCAAACAATGGCATTTTTCACAGATTTAGAAAAAAAAAATGATACTAAAATGTGTATGGAATGACAATAAAACCCAATTAACCAAAGCAGTCTTGAGAAAGAAGAGCAAAGCTGGAGGTATCATGCTCCCTGACTTAAAATGTACTACTAAGCAACAGTAATCAATATAGTGTGCTGCTGCTGCTGCTGCTAAGTCACCTCAGTCATGTCCGACTCTGTGCGACCCCATAGATGGCAGCCCACCAGGCTCCGCCATCCCTGGGATTCTCCAGGCAAGAACACTGGAGTGGGTTGCCATTTCCTTCTCCAGTGCATGGAAGTGAAAGTGAAAGTGAAGTCGCTCAGTCCTGTCCGACTCTAGCGACCCCATGGACTGCAGCCTACCAGGCTCCTCCATCCATGGGATTTTCTAGGCAAGAGTACTGGAGTGGGTTGCCATTGCCTTCTCCGAATATAGTGTGCTACTGGGACAAAATCAAACACATAGATCAAAGAACAGAATAGAGAGCCCAGCAATAAACCCATATTTATGTAGTCAATTAATATATGAAAAAAGAGGCAAAAATATTCAATGGATGAGACAGCTTCTTCAATAAATGGTGTTGGGAATACTGGAGAGCTACATGCAAAACAAACACACTAAATACAAAATAAATTCAAAATGGATTAAAGACTTAAATATAAAGCCTAAAACCATAAGATTCCTAAAAGAAAACATGGGCTAGTAAGCATTTTGATATCAATCTTAGCAATATATTTTTGATCTGTCTCCTCAGGCAAAGGAAACAACACAAAAATAGACAAGTGGGACCCAATTAAGCCTAAAATCTGCTGTACAGCAAAGAAAACCATCAACAAAAAAGAAAAGACATCCTACTGTATGGGAGAAAATATTTTCCAATGGTATGACAGATAAAGGGTTAATATGCAAAATATACATAATATACATATTATATAATATATAATATATTATAATATTATAATACAATATAAAAAATAAAACCAATCTTGTTGTAAAATAGCCAGAAAACGTCAATAAATATTTTTCCAAATAAAACATAGAGAAGACCATTAAACACATGAAATGATGCTCAGTCATCAGTTCAATAGCTCAGTTGTATCTGACTCTTGGTGACCCCAGGGACTGCAGCATGCCTGGCTTCCCTGTCCATCACCAACTCCTGGAGCTTGCTCAAACTCATGTCCATTGAGTTGGTGATGCCATTCAACCATCTCATCCTCTGTTATCCCATTCTCCTCCATCATCATTATCAGGGAAATACGAATCAAACCAATGAGATATGACCACAAACCTATCTGAATGGCTATCATCAAAAAGGCAAGGAATAACAAATGTTGGCAAAGCTGAGGAGATAAAGGAACCTCCCTGCACTGTTGCAAATTAATGTAGCCACTGGAAAATGATATGGAAAATCCTCAATAAATTAAAAATAGAACCATGATACAATTTATCTGAGTATTAACTGAGACAAAGCAAACAAAAAATGATTTGAAAGGCTATATGTGTTCCTATATTCACTGCAGCATTATTTACAACAACCAAGATATGGAAGCTTCTTAAGTGTCTTTTGACAGATGAATGGATAAAACATTGGTATATACATATGTATCTGTTGCTGTTGTTGTTTAGTTACTAGGCTAAGTTGTGTTCAACTCTTTGCAACCCCATGGACTGTACCCCATAGGTTCCTCTGTCCATGGGATTTCCCAGGTAAGAATACTGGAGTGGGTTGCCATTTCCTTCTTCAGGCTATCTTCCTGACCCAAGGGTTGAACCTGTGTCTCCTTCTTGGCAGGCAGATTCTTTACCACTGAGCCATCTGGGAAGCTCATATATATGTATCAGTTCAGTTCAGTTGCTCAGTCGTGTCCGACTCTTTGAGACCCCATGAATCGCAGCACGCTAGGCCTCCCTGTCCATCACCAACTCCCGGAGTTCACTCAGACTCACGTTCATCGAGTCAGTGATGCCATCCAGCCATCTTGCTATCAAATTGCCAACTTCCGTTGGATCATAGAAAAAGCAAGAGAATTCCAGAAAAACATCTACTTCTGCTTCATTGATTATACTAAAGTCTTTAACTTTGTGGATCACAACAAACTGGAAATTTTTTGAAGAGATGGGAATACCAGACCACCTTACCTTCTTGCCGCCTTAGAAATCTGTATGCAGGTCAAGAAGTAATAGTTAGAACTGGACATGGAACAACAGAGTGGTTCCAAATTGGGAAAGGAGTGTGTCAAGAGTATGTATTGTCACCCTGCTTATTTAACTTATATGCAGAATATACCATGGGAAATGCTGGGCTGGATGAAGCACAAACTGGAATTAAGACTGCTGGGAGAAATATCAGTAACCTCAGATACATAGATGACACCACTCTTATGGCAGACAGTGAAGAGGAACTAAAGAGTCTATTGATGAAGGTGAAAGAGGAGAGTGAAAAGTTGATTTAAAACTCAACATTCAAAAACGAAGATCATGGCATCTGGTCCCATCACTTCATGGCTTATAGATGGGGCAACAATGGAAACAATGACAGACTTTGTTTGCTTGGGCTCCCAAATCATGGTGGACAGTGACTGCAGCCATGAAATTAAAAAGTGCTTACTCTTTGAAAGAAAAGCTATGACAAATTGAGAAACTGTATTAAAAAAAACAGAGACATTACTTTGCCGACAAAGGTCCGTCTAGTCAAAGCTGTGGTTTTTCCAGTAGTCATGTGTAGATGTGAGAGTTTGACCATAAAGAAGACTGAGCACTGAAGAATTGATGCTTTTGAACTTTGGTTTTGGAGAAGGCCCTTGAGAGACCCTTGGACTGCAAGGAAATCAAACCAGTGAATCCTAAAGGAAATCAAACCTGAATATTCATTGGAAGGACTGATACTGAAGCTGCAATACTTTGCCCACCTGATGCGAAGAGCTGACTCATTTGAAAAGATGCTGATGCTGGGAAATATTGAAGGCAGGAGGAAGAGTGGATGACAGAATATGAGATGGTTGGATGGCATCACCAACTCAATGGACCTAAGTTTGAGCAAGCTCTAGGAGATGGTGCAGGGCTAGGAATCCTGGCATGCTGCAATCATGGGGTCACAAAGAGTTGAACATGACTGAGTGACTGACCAGCAACAACTATAAAATATATATAATGAAATATTACTTAGCCATAAAAATGAATAATACCTTGTCATTTGCTACAATAAGGATAGATCTAGAATGTATCATGCTAAACAAATGTATCAGATAGAGAAGACAAAGACCATATTATTAACATCTCACTATATGTGGAATCTGAAAAGCAAAAAAAAAAAGAAAGAAAGAAGGAAACAAAATGGAAACAGAGAAGGAAAGGAAGCTTGACAGATGGGACTGGGGTAGGGAGTGGTGAATGAAGTAGATGAAGGAGATTAACAGATACATATATCCAGGTATAAAGTAAATAAGTCACAAGGATGTAATATACAGCATAAGGAGTATAGTCAATAGTATTGTAATAACTTTGTATGGGAACTGATGACTTACCATGATAATCTGATAATCAATTCATAATGTGTTTAAATGTTTAATCACTATGCTGTACACATGAAATGAACATATATTGTACATTAACTGCATTGCAATTTTAAAGAGTGTGAGATATCTACCATACCCCTCTAATATGTGAAATCTGAACCCCAAACGTTGTCTCCTTAGTTGACGCAATAGGTAGTGATACTTCTGCTAAGCTCTTTGAGATTTTCGGTTGTTTTCTTCTTGGGCTAAGTTCAGTTTCCTTCTTACATGCACATTTCAAGAATCAGGCAAAGATTTAAGAAAATTTATACACAGATTTTGGGCTCTCCTCTCAGTAGATCTTGCTTTCTGTGTTTTTTCCCTTCAATTTCCTGCCCCTCTGGCAGCTCAAAACATTTTAACATATGTTTTCTTGGGCCAATAAGACTGCTGTTGTTGGCTGAAGTTTATGTCTCATGCTATATTAACTGAGGAGTCTCGTTAAGAATAAATAATGCAGGTCAAGCTTGAATATTCACATGATTTTCTTCTTTCAACTGTGGATTCCCCTCAGTTTTTCCATTTTTGACCAGCTACCATGAAATGAGGAAATCTGAAGGCCAAAATCATCTAATAATCTATGAATATTATGAAAGGAAAGAATTTCCAATAGAATGAGAGATAAAGTTTTACTTCACTATCTGTCACATTGTGTTTGAGGTGAAATATCTGGATATTTATCAGTGCTGACTATGAATTACGGAGAAGGCAATGGCTCCCCACTCCAGTACTCCTGCCTGGAAAATCCCATGGACGGAGGAGCGTGGTAGGCTGCAGTCTATGGGGTCTCTGAGGGTCGGACATGACTGAGCAACTTCACTTTCACTTTCCACTTTCATGCATTGGAGAAGGAAATGGCCACCCACTCCAGTGTTCTTGCCTGGAGAATCTCAGGGACTGCGGAGCCTGGTGGGCTGCCGTCTATGGGGTCACACACAGTCGGACACGACTGAAGTGACTTAGCAGCAGCAGACTATGAATTAAGTGATGTTAAAGAAATAAAGCATGCATTCCTTTTGCTTTGTTCTGTCTCTCAAAATACTCTGAATTCTACTTACAAGAAGTTAGAATTTCCCCAATATCTACCAGTAAACAAAATAGAAAGTAAAGTGACAATAAAGGTACAAAAATAATTATATTTTCATTTAAGGAATACTCTTTATCTTTTTTGTAAGCAAAAGCAACAGATTCCAAGCACGTTTAATTTAAATGATCTTCTTTTTAGATATTCATTTCTTTATGAATGGCTGCTACACTCTGTTACTTTCAAGGCAAATAGCCTAAACACAAATGCATAAACCTTTATGTCCTGTTCATAGCATATGGTATTTTCCTTAGTCTTGTTTTTCTTTCTTCCCTTTCCTTCCCCCCACCCTCACATAGTCACAGAGATACAGTATAAGACAGGGTTTGAATATGCAAAGGAAAATATTAATTTTATCAAAGAGAAATTCAAGGGCTTTTATGGCTCGAATCAATCACTATGGTCTCCTGTTGATGTCTGAGCCTGAAAAAGAAACTAGATAATATGTAGGACACAATGTAAGAAAATGGGGATTAGGTAGGACAGCATGTGAGACACCATTTCTGTGTCTCTGTCAGGACTGGGGACTACAAAATAAATGATATTGGGGTGAGTTCAATGCTGTTCTCAGTCAACTGTTTCCAAAAGGAAAATTTTTAAAAGAAAAAAATAAACAAAGAAATCAAAAGAGCAAAATAATCTCCTTCTAGAAAACTCTTGTCAAAGAAAACATACCTCTAACTATATTCCTTTAATCAATTACTGAAAAAGAACAATCTGTGTGCCAACAAAGATTTAATGCAGAATACAGCCACAAATACTGCCTACTGTATAAACAAGTATACCTTCCAATGAGGGTTTTCAGAGAACCTCACTTTCTGCCCCCTCTGAAGGACAGCAGATAAGAAGGAAAGGTCATGCTCTCCTTTTGAAGAAATATCTGCTCTCTTGCTACAGTAGGAAGGACTATTAAAATAAATTTATCTCATAGGGAGGTATAAGAACCAAGTTTAATCAAATATTTGCATTTAACCATTTTCCTCTCTCTCTTTTAAGGATGATTTTTGGAGACCAGAGAAAGGGAAACTTCTTTAAAAAAAAACATTTTTTTATAAACAAGTTAGCATCTTTGTTCAACACATTTTATTATAACTCACATTTGTTTAGTACGAGGTTAGCCATCTTAGTGGGCTTCCCAGGTGGTGTTAATAGTAGAGAAGCCACCTGCCAATGCAGGAGACATGAGACGCAGGTTTGATCCCTGGGTCAGGAAGATCCCCTGGAGGAGGGCATGGCAATCTACTTCAGTATTCTTATTTGGAGGAGCCCATGGACAGAGGAGCCTGGCAGGCTACAGTGCATAGCACAGAGTTGGACACGACAGACGTAACCTAGCATGCATGCATGTGTGCAGCCATCTTAGTGGCCGTAAAGATAAATAAAGCACAATCATTCCCCTCAAGCTAAATGTGGTACCAGCTATAATGCAAGCCATATTATTTTAGGTGCGATAAGAAATATCTTTATAAGATTCTGTGCATGTTGTAGAAGGAGAGCTTAATTTTGGTTGGGAATCTAGAAGAAAATTTGTCAAGGATGCAGCTTTTGGGATTAAACTGTATGGGATATTAGATTCGGTTCACAGGACAAGAAGAGAAAGATCAAGTTACAGGGGCCGAAGGATGACAGGTATATTCAGAAAGCAGCAAGAGAACTGGTCTTGCAAAGAAGCAGGCACATAAGTTAAAGGAGATTTCCAGTAGAGGCTTTAGTAGTGCTCACCTCAAAATTGCTTTAACATGATGTCCCAGCCCCCAAACAGATTCAGCTCCACAACACATTGACTGAAACACAAAATTAAGTGAAGATTTACAAGGGAAGGTGAGGAAGAGGGTTTCCCATCATGCAAATCAGAGAATGAGTCAAATATCCCAATGATGATTCTGTGTTTCACAACAGTTCTTCTCCACTTATTGCTACTACCTCATCTCTGCCACACTCTTAACTCCCTTTGGATCAAGTTTCCAACAAGCCAGACAGTTTCTTCATTATTCTAGGCCCTTGGTGACTTATTTTTCCACTTGAATTTCCTGTAGCTAAGCTAAACCATGGGACCCCATTATGCTCAGGCTGGCATGACCATTGCAGAAAGAGTAGAGCACAGTGACTTTATTTAATGGATACAAGGATGGGTCAGCTTTGTTTATTTTATTGCTTTGCTTATTTAATAATCTGCCCAACAGCAGATTGGCCAAGTTTTCCCCAGTTCTATTCATCCTGTAACTCTGGGTGTTACAGGACACGTGGTGGCCCTCAGGAGTTGTGTATTCTTATGAAATGCGTGTGTATCCAATTGTGTCTAATGATTTGCTGTGAAGTTAGATAAATTATGGGGCTTCCCAGGTGGCACAGTGATTAACAATCTGCCTGCCAATGCAAGAGATTCAAGAGACTTGGGTTCGATCCCTGATTTGGAAAGATCCCCTGGAGGAAGAAAAGGCAACCCACTCCAGTATTCTGACCTGGAAAATCTTATGGACAGAGGATCCTGGCAGGCTATAGTCCATGGGGTTGCAAAGAGTCAGACACAACTGAGCATGCCTGCACTCTACATATATTATATATAATGAATTATATCATGTTATCTCATATATCATGAAAATACCAGGACATGTGATGTCCTGCATTGGAGAAAGCATGTATTTCTCTATAGGAGAGTCATGGATTCCAAGGGTCATTGATACCATGCCATTGGTCTTGAACACTATCATCAAAGGCCACAGCTTGATGTGCTAAAATTTGTTTAGAATATTCATCTATTACTAAGCATCACTTCCCTTCCTTCCAGCAGTTTGTTCCCAACTAAAGAATAAAATGTCACATTATTGATGTGGCATTATCAAGTTTCATCATGATTGACCTGATGTCACACTGTTTTGTAACGGAACTGGTTGATGTCAGTCAAAGGCTCTTACAGAAACCCATTATAAACCGAGGGAACCATTTGTGCCAGCAAAGAACCATCTGGTAAGCTCTTCACTTTGAGGATGATCCTTGTGCTTATTTAAAACTCATTAAAGTCTAAATCTGAATTTTTGCTATATCAATGCCTTTGCTTGATCCTTGAAATGTTCAGCACTTTAGTAGTTCTTTGAGATAGGTAAAAATGTTGGGGATTTTTCTTTACATGGTATTCATTTTTTTTTTTTAATGTAGGAGTTTTAGTTGAGTAGGCAACCCATACCAGAAAGACAAAAGCCCAGGAGACCTCCATAACTGTCTCTTGGAAAAGGGAAAACTGTTCTTGATGAGAATGAAAGAGAGAGAGAGAGACAAAGGAGAGACATAGATAGAGACAAAGAGGGAGAGACTGAGATACAGAGTCAGAGACAAAGAGATCCTTTGACTAAATTACAAAAAAGAAAAAAAGAGAATACCCAGAAAAAGTGAAGCAAAGATTCCCGCTGATGCTCAGTGATTCTCACTGAGTGCTCAGCTGTAGTCTAGGTTGTGAAAACTGACCCCTGTCCTGCTGTGCTGCTTTCTGCTTGACATGTCCTGGAGTTTCTACAAGAATTCTCTTCTCTGGGTTCCTCAAGGCTGCCATTTCCGCTGCTGTCACTCTATCTTAAAGTGACCTTTATGTGTCTGAGTCTTTGAAGTCAGCTCTCACAGAAAGTACAGAGCACAGGGGGTAGAGTTTGGGGTGAATCTGACAGAAGATGAGGGTGTCTGTCCACTGATGCTTTTTCCCACTCCCTCATTAGACAAGAGGTCTGTCTTTGTTTGGATGGTTTGATTGTAGGAGAAAATCCTGTTTATTTCCATGAAAATAGCAAGGAACAACTTCTCTTTTTCTCTCTTTGCCACTCTTCGGGGCTTCCCTGGTAGCTCAGCTGGTTAAGAATCCACCTGCCATGCAGAAGATCCTGGTTCAATTCCTGGGTGGGGAAGATCCCCTGGAGAAGGGATAGGCTACCCACTCCAATATTCTTGGGCTTCCCTGGTGGCTCAGTTGGTAAAGAATCCACCTAAAATGTGGGAGACCTGGGTTTGATCCCTGGGTTGAGAGGATCCTCTGATCCCTGGGTTGGGAAGATCCTCTGGAGAAGGGAACAGCTGCCCACTCCAGTATTCTGGCCTAGAGAATTCCATGAACTGTATAGTCTGTGGGGTCAGTATCTTGAGTATTTTCCCTGACTGAAATCCTTCTGCTTCCATGGATATAGACTGACTCTCCTTTCTCCTAATGGTACATTTTTGCATCCTAAAGAAAGGTTTCAGGATTGGTCTTGTACTATCTTTGCTTTTTCTGTCTCTTTTTGTTAAATCTTACCAATCTCATAACTTCAGTAATGACTCCTACCAGGTGGTGCTAGTGGTAAAGAACCAGCTTGCTGATGTTGGAGACATAAGAGAAATGGATTCAATCCTTGGGTGAGGATGAGCCCCTGGAGAAGGGCATGGCAACCCACTCCAGTATTCTTGCCTGGATAATCCTATGGACATAGGGCTACAGTCCATATGGTCGCAAAGAGTCAGACATGGCTGAAACAACTTAGCATGTGTACAGATACCTAAAAGATTTGTTTAAGCCTTGAGCATGATCCTTTATGAAGCTTCCCAGGTGGAGTAGTGGTAAAGAATTCGTCTGCCTGTGTGGGAGGCACGAGTTATGGGTTCGATCCCTGGGTCAGGAAGATCCCCTTAAGTAGGAAATAGCAACCCTCTTCAGTATTCTTTCCTGGAAAATTCCTTGGAAGAGGAGCCTGGTGGGCTACAGTCCATGGGGTCACAAAGAGTCAGACACAATGGAGTGTGCATGCACACACACACACACACGCTCCTTTATGTAGAAATGAATGCTCATAATTTCTAATTTTCCAGCACTCATTATGTAGGGCACAGTGATGAACTGGGGCATATTAAGAGTTATAGAGTGACCAATAAAAATAATAAATCTCAATTTTAGCTTCTTGATCCCTGCTGTTGTAGAATTTTTTCTTCTTTTCATATTACTTATCCCTCTGGAAGGATAAGATTTTAATACTTAATTTTTCAATGAAACACGGTGTGCTAAAAGCTAGAGATGAAAAATATTCATCAAAATATCACATATTTTGTGGCTGTTCCTACAGTTAAAGCATATTAACACTTATTTAAGATTTTAAAAGTACAATTACTAGAGTAGGGAATTCCCCTGTGGTCCAGTGCTTAGGACTTGGTACTCACACTGGCGGGGCCCTGGCCCTGGCTGGGGAACTAAGATCCCACAGCTGTGTGGTGTGCCAAAATTTTTTTCAATAAATAAATAAAAGAACTTTGAGTAAATGTGAGGCTTCAACTTAATATTTCAGGTTTTTAAAAATATGTATACTATAAAATCTTTATGGCACCTCACTCAATATTTCATCAAAGATTTAATGACAGGTTTGATAAAAATTATAATACTTTGAAAGGCAGAGAACAAATGACATGGTTTGTATCTTTCCTAGTTCCCCCCATTTTATAGACAGGAAAATAATACGACACAAAACTTCAAGCTCACAGAGGTGAATGTGTGTCTGACTCTTTTCGACTCCATGGACTATAGCCCGCCTTCTTGTTCAAAGTTACGCAGCCAGTAACGATGACTGTAGGGCCAGAATCCCAGGAATCAAATCCCCCAATAGTTGTTTGTTTGATTATACAAAACACCCTCTTCTGAGTGTTTTCTCAAAGATTTTATCAATATCTATGGCTCCCCTCTGCTCATCTGATTCTAATCTTCTCAACTACTTTCTAAGAGTTCTTTGTAGGAGAATAGGTAGACTCAAAGAGAAGAGGGGAAAATGGGAAGCCTGAGAAAATTTATCCAGGTTAAAATGCTTCATAAGGGTTACTTCCTTGAGAACCATTTCCAGCACCTTTTCCTATAAATATGGCTGCATTTGATCCCTCTGTTACTTTGAAAACTATGTTTCTTAATATTTGTGCATATGTGTGCTAAGTAGCTTCAGTAGTGTCTGATTCTATGGGGCCCTATGGACTGTAGTCTGCCATGCTCCTCTGTCCATGGAATTTTCCTGGCAAGAATACTGGAGTGAGTTGCCATTTTCTTCTCCAGGGTATTTTCCCAACCCAGAAATCGAACCTGTATCTCCTGTGTCTCCTGCATTGGCTGGCAGGTTCTTTACCACTGGCCACCTGGCAAGCCCTTTTAATATTAAAAAATATATATTTAATAATTATTTTTCCTTATATTTGTTACCTGGCTTTATTTATATTTACATAACTTATCACATTTTTAACTTTAAAAATTATGTGATTAATGTCATTTTGCAACAAATTCACTCAACATAGTTATATGTGCACTACCTGGATATGTTAATGACAAAGCCTACATGATTTCCATATGTGTCTTTTAATTGTTGCTTTCTTGTTTTTCTTCCCAACGGTTCTGTTGCTTTAAAATCATTGTGGTCCTTGTTTTTATTAAAATTTTATTTTTTTTCTCCTTCCTTGAGTTATCATTAATCCCACCTTCCTCCTTGCATATTAACTGGCCTACTTTGCTTTTAAAAGATCTTGACACAATTCCATCCAAGCATCTCATATGACAATAGACCTCACAGTTTTTAACAGGCAAAGTATCCCAAGTCTTCTTAGAATGTTTTCTTCCTTTCTTCTACATTTCCAACATTTCTTTCTCTTTTTTAATGACATATACTGTGGGTTTTTTCCTTCCATGTTTACTTAGCAGAAAAAAGCAGAAGGACTGAAAATAGTCCTTAGAAGTTCCTCTAGTTCAGTCTTTTATTTAGAGGCAGCACTGCTTCTACACTATGGGCATTAAAACAACTCACATCCTGTCTGACTCCTGTCCTGTTAGGAGAGCCATGCCTCTCAGATACACGGCCACTGGGACAGCTGCAGGCCAGCGTAGCCCTTCCTCTCTGACATCAAGCAACGACTCCTGATCTTGACTGCTGATACCCAGCAAGGTTCCCAACAGTAGAGAGAGGGCTCAGTCTAGTTCTCACATTGGGGATTAATGACCCTATGGTGCCTGTGTGATCAGACCTTCTCTGCATGATGTTCTGGCTCTTTGGTTTTGGAAGATCCTGGGAAAAGTACAGAGGAGGAGGAAGTTTATATCATGCCTTCCTCCATGAGCTTTAATAGCAGGTGCAGAGGTAGCCGTGCCTGGGTGTTTCCTCACATACCTTTAGAAGATGGTCTCTTCATCCTTTCTGTTTGATATCATTGCAGATGTTGGTTCTTAACTTAGGTGATGTAAAAATGGATCCTAAGGAAGATGGCGAACTAAAAAGCAATTATTTATTTGGGGCCAATTCCCTGTTTGTTTGTTTTTTTGACGTTTTACTTCTTTGTTACTCTTTCTGTACTGAAGAGAGAAGAAATGACACTTCAGAGCTGTTAAGGAGTGTGAGAAAAAGAGATACTAAAGTCTCTCAGTGACTTAACCCATTTATTGAGTTCCTATTGTGTAATTTGCCCCTTTAGGCTCTGAAGATCAATTACTTAGATTAATGAGTGACTGTACTGTTCTTTCCCTGGAATGTTGTAATAGGAGCTAGTGATCTGATAAGATCTATACACTTCCACTTGGAAGGATGCTGAAGAAAACAAGAGGTCAGCTTAGGCACAGGATAATAATTGGTTATTAACTTAAAAGGCTAAAGGGTTCATCATATTTAATTACCATTTTATACTTGAACTTGTTAATTATTGTATTGTACTGTAATGCACATTTAATTGGGAAAAAATGTACATTTTTTCCCAATTAAAAAAAAATTTGTTTTGGTTATTTCTTTTCAAGCAGTAACTGCTAGTCTAATTTTACACAACCAAAAGATTGCTTGTCTATCAACTTGCCATTGCTAACAATGGATTCAAACACAAACTGCCTAAACACATCTCTAACAACATATCTGAATATTTTTGAACTGCAAATTAGTGTAGGATTTTATATGATTTCACCAGGAGCTTCAGCACTGAGAAATCTTCTCAGTCAAACCAGGGCATGTCTGAACTATGAGAAGTTGGAATCACAGAGGAGTGAAAGGAATAGGGTATCATTTAGTGGATGTCCATTCTGAGGTAAATTACAAGACATTAAGTGAGTCTTGGGCAACCTTAAGCGTTAAGAATTTTGAGAATAATTCAACATTAAGGGAAAAGAGAGAAAAAAAGAGACTCCAGGGCTGTTAAGGAGTGTGAGAAAAAGAGAAACTAAAGTCATTCAGTGAGTTAACCCATTTATTGAGATCCTATTGTCTTCTGGAAGAGTGTCATTTGCTTCCTTACCCAGTCTTCCCAGACAAACAAAAGGTAATGGAGGCCCTTAATGTTGAGCAAAACAGAAGATAAAAGGCAATCTAATGGGAATAAATTTTCAACTCAATTTACAGCATGTATATTAAGTAATAAAGGAATATGGTAACTGGGATATGTGTGTAAGATTATATCTTTAAAAAACTTGAAAAATATTTATTCATTTGACTGCACAGGTCTCAGTTGCAGCATATGGGATCTTTAGTTTCAGCATGTGGGATCTAGTTCCCTGGCCAGGGTTTGAACCCAGGTCCCCTACATTGCGAACCCAGAGTCTTAGCCACTGAGCCATCAGGAAAGTCCCTCTTAAAAAACTTTTGATAAATAAAAAATTAGATTTTAGTAAGAAAGAGGCAGATTGTATGAAGTAATGTTTGCTTACAAAGATATTTTCACGAGTCACTGTTAGTGTGTTTATGATTTTGATTTGAAAAAAGGCAGATAAAAATATATATCTAGCTTTCTTAGCCATATATGTATTGTTTTACTGTAACACAATATCACCACCTGAGGATAATGTGCCTTCGAGCCCAGATCAGTGATGATTTTTGCCAATGAGAAGTGAAGAGGTTATTTTCTGAAAGCTGAATACATTTTTGTATACGTAAGGTCTCACTTTCTGATTAAGCAGTGGGAAAAAGGACAATTGACATCAACCCCTTTTTCCTGATTTACTTTAGAAATGGGCAAAGTTCCCTGTTAATGTTTCATGGATTGAGTTGATTTTAGCCAGTTAATAATTATATAGACCAGCTCCTACCAATCTTTTCTCACAACTTGTGTGGCATGATGAGGTATGAGAATGTCATGACCAGAGATCAAATGCACAGTGTCTCCAATCCTGGGAACAAACCTTGGATACCCCAAGGGTTAGAGGATCAATGTTTCATCATCTATGTATTATAATCTTTTCAAGAATAAGAACATCAAAGAGTTCTTACTGAGATCATGGCACACCTAGGCGAAGTTAGATTTTTTCCAATGGACTTTCCCCTGACTTAACTATTTGAAGCTGGACTATATAACCCAGGTAATAAGCATAGAACACGTTTTCTTGATGCCAAATGATGACAAAGTTTTGGAAAGATAACTTGCTTCCCCTGGAATGCAGAAAGTGACATGATTATCCAATTGTTCTTGAGGCTATCATAAACCTTTTTTTTTAATTCTTGGAGTATAATTGATTTACAATGCTGTGTCAGTTTTAGGTGTACAGAAAAGTAAGGTAGACTGAGAAAGACAATATCATACGATATCACTCATATGTGGAACTAACTAAAAATGATATAAATGAATTTATTAATCCATTTTTAAAAAGCTCTTGAAGACTTTGTAATGATCTCAATATTTGGCCAGAGTATCACAGAGAGCTCACAAAGAATCTAGATTTGATGTTTTATTTTGTTGAGTATAAATATTACAAGGCATATTTACTTCAGTAGTTCCCTAGAAAAAAAATCACTCTTGAACAGTTGTTATCAGACTAACTTTCAAAAAAGTAGCACAGAAATCAGAGAGGAAAGAACAAATGTTATAAGCAATTTTGGGGAACAGGTGGCATCTCTAGGGGTGGCCTAGTACTAATTTGAGGGGAAACATTTTCATATTCATATTTCAAATGGCAAGAAATAACTGCTAGAGGTAACATGACAGCCTGGTACATATTAATACTAATGACTCAGACTGTTCTCTGAAAGAGGCTTATCGAGTGCTGACTGTGTGAGTAAATTCAAGCAAGCAGAAATACACATAAATACTTTTCTCTTACTTAAGCTAAAATAACCGAATGGCACAAAGCCTGATACCTGAACTGTAATTTCATTGAACACTAGTTTTATCTGGCTCTTAGTAAACCTTGGAAGATGATAAAGAGGAGCAAAGAGAAGAAACAAAATGAGGAAAGAACATTTTGAGTTTCAAGTTGTCCTTAGTTGTAACCCCATTGATAAATAATAAATAATATCAGAGTAAGCTATTTAAACTGTGGAAAATTCTGAAAGAGAAGGGAATACCAGACCACCTGACCTGCCTATTGAGAAACCTATATGCAGGTCAGGAAGCAACAGTTAGAACTGGACATGGAACAACAGACTGGTTCCAAATAGGAAAAGGAGTAAGTCAAGGCTGTATATTGTCACCCTGCTTATTTAACTTATATGCAGAGTGCATCATGAGAAATGCTGGGCTGGAAGAAGCACAAGCTGGAATCAAGATTGCCGGGAGAAGTATCAATAACCTCAGATATGCAGATGACACCACCCTTATGGCAGAAAGTGAAGAGGAACTAAAAAGCCTCTTGATGAAAGTGAAAGTGGAGAGTGAAAAAGTTGGCTTAAAGCTCAACATTCAGAAAACGAAGATCATGGCATCCGGTCCCATCACTTCATGGGAAATAGATGGGGAAACAGTGGAAACAGTGTCAGACTTTATTTTTTTGAGCTCCAAAATCACTGCAGATGGTGACTGCAGCCATGAAATTAAAAGACGCTTACTCCTTGGAAGGAAAGTTATGAACAACCTAGATAGCATATTGAAAAGCAGAGACATTACTTTGCCAAAGGTTCATCTAGTCAAGGCTATGGTTTTTCCTGTGGTCATGTATAGATGTGAGAGTTGGACTGTGAAGAAGGCTGAGCACCGAAGAATTGATGCTTTTGAAGTGTGGTGTTGGAGAAGACTCTTGAGAATCCCTTGGACTGCAAGGAGATCCAACCAGTCCATTCTGAAGGAGATCAGCCCTGGGATTTCTCTGGAGGGAATGATGCTGAAGCTGAAACTCCAATACTTTGGCCACCTGGTGCGAAGAGTTGACTCATTGGAAAAGACTCTGATTCTGGGAGGGATTGGGGCAGGAGGAGAAAGGGACGACAGAGGATAAGATGGCTGGATGGTATCACTGACTCGTTGGACTTGAGTCTGAGTGAATTCTGGGAGATGGTAATGGACAGGGAGGCCTGGTGTGCTGCGATTCATGGGGTCGCAAAGAGTCGGACACGACTGAGCAACTGAACTGAACTGAACTGAAACTATTTCAGGTTGAAATCAGATATGATGTGTACATCACATTAAGAAAAGAGCTTTGATAACATGGGAATTATGCTTTGCTAGTAGAAGTAATAATTCAATCACCAAATAAAAGGTAGGTCATTTTATTTTCAGCAGATCTTCTGTATAGTAAACAATGAGTCAGTAAATATTTTTTGTTTATGTTTAACGAAGAAATTGCTGATTGGTTCTATTATTTATATTAGAAAGTAAAGCTAACAAATTAACTTTCTTGCCTCTGGGAGATTTTATAAACATCAAGTGAATTCATAATTGATTTGATTTTATGTAAGAAGTTCTTGCCTTTGGGGTTAAAAGAAAAAAAATTAAATTCCCTGTCATGTACCAAGGTATAGATTTATAAAAGTTAATTGATCCTGTGAGAATGGGAGGACTAAATTACTTTATGGTTACCAATTTTATACTTTTATTGTGCCTTTTAAATGTGACTGCACAGTATAGTGGGATGAAAATTGCTTTTCTGTCAGAAAACTGCATTTGAGTCTCAGCTTTATCCCTTTTTGACCTGACCTGACCTGACCTGAACCCAGCTGTCAACCACCTTGCTAGATACACAGATGATTAAGATGTGCTCCCTGACAGCCAGTGTTGTTGTTATTTAGTCAGTAAGTCGTGTTTGATTCTTTTACAACCTCATGGACTGTAGCCTGGCAGACTCCTCTGTCCATGGGATTTCCCAGGCAAGAATACTGGAGTCGGTTGCCATTTCCTTCTCCAGGGGATTTTGCCAACCCAAGGATCGAATCTATGTCCCCTGCTTGAGCAGGTGGATTCTTTACCACTGAGCCAATGCTCAAAATTCTCCAAGCCAGGCTTCAACAGTACAAGAACCATGAAATTCCAGATGTTCAAGCTGGATTCAGAAAAGACAGAGAAACCAGAGATCAAATTGCTAACATCCGTTGGATCATTGAAAAAGCAAGGGAACACCAGAAAAAAATCTGCTTTATTGATTATGTCAAAGCCTTTGATTGTGTAGATCCCAACAAACTGTGGAAAATTCTTCAAGAAATGGGAATACCAGACCACCTTACCTGCCTCCTGAGAAACGTGTATGCAGATCAAGAAGCAACAGTTAGAACTGGACATGGAACAACAGACTGTTTCCAAATTGGGAAAGGAGTATGTCAAGGCTGTATATTCTCACCCTGCTTATTTAACTTATACACAGAGTACTTCATGTGCCATGCCAGGCTGGATGAAGCACAAACTGGAATCAAGGTTGGGAAAGAAATATCAATAACCTCAGATATGCAGATTACACCACCCTTATGGCAGAAAGCAAAGAAGAGCTAAACAGCCTCTTGATGAAAGTAAAAGAGGAGAGTGAAAAAGTTGGCTTAAAACGCAACATTCGGAAAACTAAAATCATGGCATCTGGTCCCATGACTTCATGGCAAATAGATGGAGAAACAATGGAAACAGTGACAGACTATTTTTTGGAGCTCTAAAATCACTACAGATGGTGACTGCAGCCATGAAATTAAAAGATGCTTGCTCCTTGGAAGAAAAGTTATGACAAACCTAGACAGCATTTTAAAATGCAGAGACATTACTTTGCCAGCAAAGGTCCTTCTAGTCAATGCTGTGGTTTTTTCCAGTAGTCATGTATGGATGTGAGAGTTGGACTACAAAGAAAGTTGAGTGCTGAAGAATTGATGCTTTTGAACTGTGGTGTTGGTGAAGACTCTTGAGAGCCCCTTGGATTCTAAGGAGATCCAACCAGTCCATCCTAAAGGAGATCAGTCCTGGGTGTTCATCGGGAGGACTGATATTGAAGCTGAAACTCCAGTACTTTGGCCACCTGATGTGAAAAACTGACTCATTTGAAAAGACCCTGATGCTGGGAAGGATTGAGGGTAGGAGGAGAAGGGGACAACAGGGGGTAAGATGGTTGGATAGCATCATCGACTCGACTGACATGAGTTTGAGCAAGCTCTCGAAGTTGGTGATGGACAGGGAAGCCTGGGGTGCTGCAGTCCGTGGGGTGGCAAAGAGTAGGACACGAATGAGTGACTGAACTGAACTGAGCCCCTATGGAAGCCACATTCCTCTTTGACTACAGCTTTAATAAGGTTGGCTCACACATATTTTACACCTCCATCACCTCAATAGCTTTAGATTACAGGAATAGTATTATAAATATCTATAAACACACTGACAAACAAAATATAAGAACACTACTTGACAAAAAGAAAATAAATGGGATCGGTTAGATGGAAAAACAAGTAAAACATGAAGTTTCCCAAAGACTCGTATGATGCAGGAATGGATTATCTCTATTATTTCAAAGTCAGAGATAATAGAACTGATGAGTGGGAAGAAGTCAGGGGTAAATGTTGAGAAATTAAATATGAAATAGCAAACAGGCTTTGATTGTTGTGTACCTCACCTCAGTCTCTAAGCAGCAAGCAATAGAAAGCTGCTGCTGCTGCTGCTGCTAAGTCGTTTCAGTCATGTCTGACTCTGTGCAACCCCATAGACGGCAGTCCACCAGGCTCCTCCATCCCTGGGATTCTCCAGGCAAGAACACTGGAGTGGGTTGCCATTTCCTTCTCCAATGCATGAAAGTGAAAAGTGAAAGTGAAAGTGAAGTCGTGTCTGACTCTCAGCAACCCATAGACTGCAGCCCACCAGGCTCCTCCATCCATGGGATTGTCCAGGCAAGAGTACTGGAGTGGGGTGCCATTGTCTTCTCCCAATAGAAAGCTGAGCCCATGCAAATCAGAGACCTGGGTATAGAACTAGAAATGCTGAACAGTGACCAAAGGCAATTAACAATCTTCAGGAGCCAAATAGAACCTACAAAACAAGAAAACAAATTGCTTCAGTTGTGTCCAGCTTTTTGAGACTCTCTGTCCACCAGATGCTCCAGGCAAGGATACTGGACTGAGTTGCCATGCCCTCCTCCATGGATCTTCCAGACCCAGGGATGGAACCTACATCTCCTGTGTTTCCTGCATTGCTGGCAGATTCTTTACCCACTGAGCGACCTGGGAAGCCCCACACATAGGAATACTGAAATACAAAGATGATAAGAGGGAAGACATGGCCAAGATGGAGAGTAGGAAGACCCCAGAGCTCATCTCCTCCCACATGCACACCAAAACAGCAACTATCTACAGAGAATTGTTGACGAGAACAACCTAAAGATTAGCACAACTGAAGATATAAAGAAGAAAGCACAATAACGCGAGTGGGTAGCGGCAAAGATGGAACCATGTACAACCCCTGAGTCCTTGTCTACTGAAGTAAAATACTGGCTCAAGCTTTCTTGATTGGGGAATGTGAAGATGTAGAGACAAAGAATAGCTGTTGGGCTGGAGAACTGATAACAATTTCGACTACAATTCTGCCACAGAGCAGAATCACCAAGCTCAGAGTTCCCTGAAAGATATAGAGACCTGAAACATTCCTTAATTGTTTTTGTAGAAAGCAGACCCCCTCCAGATGAAAACTGCTGACCATAAGAACTGGTTGAAATCAGAAGAGGGATGATTTTTGAAATCGCACCTTGAAGCCAACCAATCTGAGAACTGTCCATGAGCTGATCATGCCCTGGGCTTGAAACTATAAAACTCCTCACGAGTTCCTCCAGGGTGGCTCATGTAGTCTTGAGGGCATTAGCCCACGATGCCCCCCTGTGTCTGGCAGAGCAGTAATTTTCTACTTTACCTCAAACTCTGTCTCTGCCTTTGTATTCAGCACCAGTGAACAGATGCCGAGTTTAGGCAGCAAAGACACGGTAGAGTCAAGACCCATACCCCTGGATGAGTGACCCACAAATGGGAGAATAATTACAATTGCAGAGGTTTTCCCCAAGGAGTGAGGGGTTAAACCCATACTGGGCTCCCTAGGTGGGGGTGCTATATGTGGAAGTCAAGCCCCTGGAATGTCTGGATTCGAAGACCAGCAGGGCTTGCATGCTGGAGAGTCAGCAAGCTGTAGGAAATCTCACACACCCCATGACTCAGGCAGAGGCGGGAATTTGAAAGGAGCCTGCGTCAGACCCATTTGCTGATCTTGGAGAGCCTCCCGGAAAGGCAGGAGGAGTCTGGGATACTCTCTGGGGACATAAACTCTGATGCCATCCATTTCCAGGGCTCATTCTACCACAAGGACCCTGCTGCTAGCAGGTGCCGTTTGGGACTCCTCCCTCCAGCCTCTTAGTGTCTAGGGCCTTATTCTTCCACCTGCCTATCTGCAATCATGCCAGAACGAACCTTTTAGGACTAGCAGCTAGCTGCACGGGGACCTAGCTCTGCCTCCCAGCGGGTGCAAGACTCAAACCCACTTGCCAGGAGACTAGCACCAGCACCCAAATGACCTGCAGCCAGGCACCTCAGGGCCAGGCCCTGCCCACCAAGAGGCTACACCAGGCCTGGGACAGCTAAAGACCCAAAGCAGCCATGCTAGGACCCAGCCTTGCTCCCCAGCAGGTCAGCAGTAGTCCTGGAACCCCTGGGCTCAGCAGCCAACTGTGGCAGGATCCAGTCCTGCCTGCAAGCGGGCCTCCAGCCTCCTCACCAGGCAGGGCCTGACGGAGGACCGGGCTGGGGGTCAGGCCCAGGTGCCAAGACACTAAGAGTCATCAGCCCATTACAACCAGAGGACCCGTGCTGCTCACATACAGCTCAGCAAAAGGACCCAAGCAGCTCACTGCATCCCTGCCATATAGAGTTCTGATGATCAGAGGGGAGTGTGCCACCGGGCCACATAAAACATCTCCAATATCTCCTGGAGGCTGCTTCTCCAGAATTGGAACAGGTAAGTCCTCCCTGACAAATAGAAGTAAAAACACAGTATAAAGCAAAATAAGGTAACAGAGGAATATGTTCCATTGAAGGAACAAGTTAGAACCTCAGAAAAAGAACTAAGTGAAGTGGAGATAAGAAATCCTTTATCCTGATAAAGAGTTCAAGGTAGTGATCCAAGGTACTCAATAAACTTGGGAGGAGAATGGACGAACACAGTGAAAATTTTAGGAAAGAGTTAGAAAATATAAAAGAACCAAACAACTGATGAATTCAGTTAAAGTGAAAAATACACTACAAGCAATCAACAGGAGATTAAATGATGTAGAGGAATGGATCACTGACTGGAAGACAGAGTAGTGGAAATCACTCAAGAGGAATAGATAAAAGAAAAAAGAATTTCAAAAGATGAGGCTAGATTAAGAGATCTATAGGTCAATAACATAAGGCATACAAACATTCATCTTATAGGGGTCTTAGAAGGAGGAGAGAGAGAGAAAGGGGCAGAAAATTTATTTGAAATGATAATAGCTGAAAACTTTCCTAACCCAGGAAAGGAAACAGACATCCAGGTCCAGGACAGGGTCTCAAGTAAGATGAAAATGAAACCAAAGAGGGCCACACCAAGACATATTTCAATTAAAATACCAAAAATTAAAGATAAATAAAGAATTGCAAAAGCATCAAGGAGAAAGTTACTAGTTAGGTACAAGGGAACACCCCATAAGAAAATCAGCTGACCTTTCAGCAAAAATTTTACAGGCCTGAAGGGAGTGTAATGATATATTCAAAGTGCTGAGAGAAATAACCTGCAATCAACGTTTCTCTAATGGCAAAGCCATTACTAAACTTTGAGGGATAAAGAATTATACAGAGAAGCAAAAAGTAAGCGTTTAGCATCCTTAAATCAGCTTTGTAAGAAACATTAAAGTGACTTATTTAAGAAAAAAAAAAGATCATAACTATAAACATAAAACTTCTGAAAGGAAAAATCTTATTGGTAAAGCAAACATCTCATTGGTAAATGCCAACATCCATTGGATCATCAAAAAAGCAAGAGAATACCAGAAAAATATCTACCTCTGCTTTATTGATTACACCAAAGCCTTTAACTGTGTAGATCACAACAAACTGTGGAAAATTCTTCAAGAGATGGGAATATCAGACCACCTGTCAGGAAGCAACAGTTAGAACTGGACATGGAACAACAGACTGGTTCCAAATTGGGAAAGGAGTACATTAAGGCTGTATACTGTCACACTGCTTATTTAACTTATATGCAGAGTACATCATGTGAAATGCCAGGTTGGATGAAGCACAAGCTGGAGTCAAGATTGCTGGGAGAAATAACAAAAACCTCAGATATGCAGATGACACCACCCTTATGGCACAAAGCAAAGAGGAACTAAAGAGCCTCTTGATGACATGAAAGAGGAGAGTGAAAAAGCTGGCTTAAAACTCAAAATTAAAAAAGTAACCGTCTTGGCATCTGGTCCCATCACTTTGTGGCAAATAAATGGGGAAACAATGGGACCGTAAGAGACTTTATTTTCTGGGCTCCAAAATCACTGAAGATGGTGACTGCAGCCATGAAATTAAAAGACACTTGCTCCTTAAAAGCAAAGCTATGACAAACCTAGACAGCATATTAAAAAAGCAGAGACATTACTTTGCTGACAACAGTCCGTCTAGTAAAAGCTATGGTTTTTCCAGTAGTCATGTATGGATGTGAGAATTGCACTATAAAGGAAGCTGAGTGCTGAAGAATTGATGCTTTTGAACTGTGGTGTTGGAGAAGACTTTTGAGAGTCCTTTGGACTGAATGGAGATCCAACCAATCAATCCTAAAGGAAATCAAACCTGAATACTCATTGAAAGGACTGATACTGAATCCGCAATACTTTGGCAACCTGATGCCAAGAATTGACTCCTTGGAAAAGACCCCGATGCTGGGGAAGATTGAAGGCAGGAGAAGGAATGAATGTCAGATAAGGTGGTGGATACCATCACTGACTCAATGGACATAAGTTTGAGTAAGCTCTGGGAATTGGTGATGGACACGGAGGCCTGCTGTGCTGCAGTCAGTGGGGTTATGAAGAGTCAGACATGACTGAGCGGCTGAACTGAAAGCAAACATGCAGCAATGATGGTAAATCAATCATGTATGAAACTATCAGGAAGGTTAAAAGATAAAAGTAGTAACATCATCCATCTATATAAACAGTAAGTATGGGGCTTCTCTGGTAGCTCAGCTGGTAAAGAATCTGCCTGCAATGCAGGAGACCTGGGTTCGATCCCTGGGTTGGGAAGATTCCCTTGAAGAGGGCATGGCAACTCACTCCAGTATTCTTGCCTGGAGAGTCCCCTTGGCCAGAGGAGCCTGGCGAGATACAGTCCATGGGGTCGCAAAGAGTCAAACATGACTGAGCAACTAAGAACAGCCCAGCACAAACAAGGAATACACAGAACAAAAAGTGGTGGGATATCAGACACAAAGGAAAAAGAGAAGACAACATCCTAGGTAAAACTGACCCTAAAACCTTGGATTAAAAAGGTTCCAAGGGATGAAGAAGATAAATTTTAAGGTGATATATGAAGGTGTATCATGTTGTACATTTCACATTTTAGAACACTATGATTATAGAAAAGACAAAAATCAGAAGGAAAAAAGTTAACTGAAAAGGAATTAGAATCACATTACTATTTTAGCAACATTATATAGTGGGAGACATTTGAGTAATATTTTCAATATTCTGAGAAAAAATAAATTTGACTGTAGAATCAAATCACAGTGACACTTATTTTTTAAGTAAGAACAGAGCATTTTTTACCTTTTTTGAAGAACCGATAGAAAGATGTGTTGCAGTAAAATGAAAAAAAAAAAAAAGAATCAAAGATCAAGTATGTAGACATCAATTGGTTCTAGTCATTCATAGACAATATTAGTTTAACTATGATTAATAAACATAAGGCTCATTAATATAATGAAAAAATACACGTGGAAAATATATTATATTTGTCTTATACCTTATTTACAACTAAAGGAAAAATAATAAAACTATATATCAGTGTATTTATTCTGTTATTAAATGTCTCAAATCTTAGCTTGTTGAACTAAAAAAATTCACCTAAAAATTGTTAACAAAGGGAATTTTTTTTTAAAAAGTAGAGATGCTCATTTAGCAAATGTTTAAAAACAATAATGAAACATCCAAAGAGTAGAATATTATTATACTATTTAAGACAAAGTGGATTTTAAGGTGAAACATCAAATAAAACAAAGGAGCCATTTCATCTGAAAAAGTCAAAGTCATAGAAAAGACATAAGAATTATGAACTTTGAGGCAACTAAGACGTAACTTGGAAATATATATATTAGAAACTTCAAGAAGTACAGAAAAATTAAGTCCTCATGGAATGCTGCAGTCCATGGGGTCACAAAGAGTTAGGCATGATTGAGCAACTTAACAACAACATCTTCAGAATACTTCTTCTAAAAACAATTAGCACAATTAAACTTGCTTAATATAAATGATAAATATAGAGAGACTTTTGTTTCTACTACATTATTTTTTTAAATCCTTGAAATACTCACCACCTTTGATCATTCTTTAAGTCATAGAGAAGAATCTCAATTAAATCTTCCTCTACAAGAAGTTAAAATAAATTAATAACAAAACAAGTTCAGTTCAGTTCAGTTCAATCGCCCAGTCGTGTCCGACTATTTGCAACCCCATGAATCGCAGCACACCAGGCAGGCCTCCCTGTCTATCAACAACTCCCAGAGTTTACCCAAACTCAAGTCCATTGAGTCAGTGATGCCATCTAACCATTTCATCCTCTGTCATCCCCTTCTCCTCCTGCCCCCAATCCCTCCCAGCATCATGGTCTCTTCACATGAGTCAGCTCTTCGCATCAGGTAGCCAAAATATTGGAGTTTCAGCTTCAACATCAGTCCTTCCAATGAACACCCAGGACTGATTTCCTTTAGGATGGACTGGTTGGATCTCTGTGCAGTCCAAAGGACTCTCAAGAGTCTTCTCTAAAAACACAGTTCAAAGCATCAATTCTTCAGCTCTCAGCTTTCTTTATAGTCCAACTCTCACATCCATACATGACCACTGGAAAAACCATAGCCTTCCAAGGAGGTAGCATCTTTTAATTTCATGGCTGCAATCACCATCTGCAGTGATTTTGGAGCCCCCCAAAATAAAGTCAGCCACTGTTTCCACCGTTTCCCCATCTATTTGCCATGAAGTGATGGGACCAGATGCCATGATCTTAGTTTTCCGAATGTTGAACTTAAAGTCAACATTTTCACTCTCCTCTTTCACTTTCATCAAAAAGCTCTTTAGTTCCTCTTCAGTTTCTGCCATAAGTGTGGTGTCATCTGCATATCTGAGGTTATTGATATTTCTCCCAGAAATCTTGATTCCAGCTTGTGCTTCTTCCAGCCAAGCGTTTCTCATGATATACACTGCAAATATGCAGGGTGACAATATCCAGCCTTGACATACTTCTTTTCCTACTTGGAACCAGTCTGTTGTTCCATGTCCAGTTCTAACTGTTGCTTCCTGACCTGCATACAGGTTTCTTAAGAGGCATGTCAGGTGGTCTGGTATTCCCATCTCTTTGAGAATTTTCCACAGCTTATTGTGATCCACACAGTCAAAGGCTTTGGCATAGTCAATAAAGCAGAAATAGCTGTTTTTCTGGAACTCTCTTGCTTTTTGGATGATCCAGCAGATGCTGGCAATTTGATCTCTGGTTCCTCTGCCTTTTCTAAAACCAGCTTGAACATCAGGAAGTTCATGGTTCATGTATTCCTGAAGCCTGGCTTGGAGAATTTTGAGCATTACTTTACTAGTGTGTGAGATGAGTGCAATTGTGTGGTAGTTTGAGCATTCTTTGGCATTGCCTTTCTTTGGGATTGGAATGAAAACTGACCTTTTCCAGTCTTGTGGCCACTGCTGAGTTTTACAAATTTGCTGGCATACTGAGTGCAGCACTTTCACAGCATCATCTTTTAGCATTTGAAATAGCTCAACTGGAATTCCATCACCTCCACTAGCTTTGTTCATTGTGATGGTTCTAAGGCCCACTTGACTTCACATTCCATTATGTCTGGCTCTAGGTGTGATCTATCTATCACACCATCATGATTACCTGCGTCATGAAGATCTTTTTTGTACAGTTCTTCTGTATATTCTTGCCACCTATTCTTCATATCTTCTGCTTCTGTTAGGTCCATGCCATTTCTGTCCTTTATTGAGCCCATCTTTGCATGAAATGTTCCCTTGGCATCTCCAATTTTCTTGAAGAGATCTCTAATCTTTCCTATTCTGTTGTTTTCCTCTATTTCTTTGCATTGATCGCTGAGGAAGGCTTTCTTATCTCTCCTTGCTATTCTTTGGAACTCTGCATTCAGATGCTTATATCTTTCCTTTTCTCCTTTGCTTTTCACTTCTCTTCTTTTTGCAGCTATTTGTAAGGCCTCCTCAGACAGCCATTTTGCTTTTTTGCATTTCTTTTTCTAGGGGATGGTCTTCATTCCTATCTCCTGTACAATGCCATGAACCTCTGTCCATAGTTCATCAGGCACTCTATCTATCAGATCTAGGCCCTTAAATCTTTTTCTCACTTCCACTGTATAATGGTAAGGGATTTGATTTAGGTCATACCTGAATGGTCTATTGGTTTTCCCTACTTTCTTCAATTTAAGTATGAATTTGGCAATAAGGAGTTCATGGTCTGAGCCACAGTCAGCTCCCAGTCTTGTTTTTGCTGACTGTATTGAGCTTCTCCATCTTTGGCTGCAAAGAATATAATCAATCTGATTTTGGTGTTGACCATCTGGTGATGTCCATGTGTAGACTCTTCTCTTGTGTTGTTGGAAGAGGTTGTTTGCTACGACCAGTGTGTTCTCTTGGCAACTCTGTTTGCCTTTGCCCTGCTTCTTTCTGTATTCCAAGGCCAAGTTTGTCTGTTACTCCAGGTATTTCTTGGCTTCCTACTTTTGCATTCCAGTCCCCTATAATGAAAAGGACATCTTTTGGGGGTGTTAGTTCTAAAAGGTCTTGTAGGTCTTCATAGAACCATTCAACTTCAGCTTCTTCAGAGTTACTGGTCAGGGAATAGACTTGGATTACCATGATATTGAATGGTTTGCCTTGGAAATGAACAGAGATCATTCTGTGGTTTTTGAGACTGCATCAAAGTACTGCATTTTTGACTCTTGTTGACCATGATGGCTACTCAATTTCTTCTAAGGGATTCCTGCCCACAGTAGTAGATATAATGGTCATCTGAGTTAAATTCACCTATTCCAGTCCATCTTAGTTCGCTGATTCCTAGAATGTTGACGTTCACTCTTGCCATCTTTTGTTTGACCACTTCCAATTTGCCTTGATTCATGGACCTAACATTCCAGGTTCCTATGCAATATTGCTGTTTATATGATTGGATCTTGCTTCTATCACCAGTCACATCCACAACTGGGGGTTGTTTTTGCTTTGTCTCCATCCCTTCATTCTTTCTGGAGTTATTTCTCAGCTGATCTCCAGTACTATATTGGACACCTACAGACCTGGGGAGTGTCCTATCCTTTCAGTGTCCTATCTTTTTGCCTTTTCATACTGTTCATGGGGTTCTCAAGACAAGAATACAGCAAATTCCTGTTTGCTATCTATTTTACATATGGTAATGTAAGTTTCCATGTTACTCTTTCCATGCATCTCACCCTTTCCTCCCCTCTCTCCATGTCCATAAGTCTATTCTCTATTTCTGATTCTTCATTGTTGCCTTGTAAATAATTTTTTCAGTACCATTTTTCTAGATTCTGTATGTATGTGTTAGAATATGGTATTTATCTTTCTCTTTCTGACTCACTTCAGAAAGTGAGTATAATATCTATAATAGGTTTTAGGTTCATCCACCTCATTAGAACTGACTCAAATGCATTCCTTTTTATGACCGAATCATATTCCATTGTGTATATATACCACAGCTTCTTTATCCATTCATCTGTCCATGGGCATCTAGATTGCTTCCAAGCTCTAATTATTATAAATAGTGCTGAAATGAACAATGGGATACATGTGTCTCTTTCAATTTTGGTTTCCTCAGGGTATATGCCTAGGAGTGGATTTGCTGGGTCATATGGTGGTTTGAATCCTAGTTTTCTAAGGAATCTCCATACCATCTTCCATAGTGGCTGTATCAATTTACATTCCTACCAACAGTGCAAGAGTGTTCCCTTTTCTCCACACCCTTTCCAGCATTTATTGTTTGTAGACTTTTTGATGAGAGCCATTCTGACCAGTGTGAGGTGATATCTCATTGCAGTTTTGATTTGCATTTCTCTAATAATGAGTGATGCTGAGCATCTTTTCAAGATTGTTAGCCATCTGTTTGTCTTCTTTGGAGAAATGTCTGTTTAGGTCTTTTCCCCACTTTTTGATTGGGTTGTTTGTTTTTCTGATATTGAGTTGTATGAGCTGTTTGTATATTTTGGAAATTAATCCTTTGTCAGTTGTTTTATTTGCTATTATTTTCTCCAATTCTGAGGGTTTTCTTTTCACCTTTCTTATAGTTTCCTTTGCTGTGAAAAAGCTTTTAAGTTAGTCAGGTCCCACTTGTTTACTTTTGATTTTATTTCTGTTACTCTAGGAGGTGAGTCATCATAGAGAATCTTGCTTTGATTTACATCATCAAGTGTTCTGCACATGTTTTCCTCTAAGAGTTTTATAGTTTCTGGGCTTACATTTAGGTCTTTAATCCATTTAGAGTTCATCTTTGTGTATGGTGTTAAGGAATGTTCTAATTTCATTCTTTTACATGTAGTTGTCTAGTTTTCCCAGCACCATTTATTGAAGAGGCTGTTTTTGCCCCATTGTATATTCTTGCCTCCTTTGTCAAAAATAAGGTACCCATAGGTACATGGGTTTATTTCTGAGTGTTCTATCTTGTTCCATTTGGAAATATTTCTGTTTTTCTGCCAGCACCATCCTGTTTTGAGGACTGTGGCTTTGTAGTATAATCTGAAGTCAGGAAGTTTGATTCGTCCTGCTCAATTCTTCTTTCTCAAGACTGCTTTGGCTATTCTGGGTCTTTTGTGTTTCCATATGAATTGTGAAATTGTTTGTTCTAGTTCTGTGAAGAATGACATTGGTAATTTAATAGGGATCTCATTGACTCTGTAGATTGCATTTGGTAGTGTAGTCATTTCCACGATACTGATTCTTCCTACCCAGCAGCATGGAATATCTCTCCAGCTGTTTATATCATCTTTGATTTCTTTCATTAATGTTTAGTAATTTTTTGTGTACAGTTCTTCTATCTACTTAGGTACATTTATTCCTATATATTCAATTATTTTTGTGGCAATAGTGAATGGAAGTGATTCCTTAATTTCTCTTTCAAATTCTTCATTGTTAGTATATAGAGGTGAAAGTGATTTCTGTGTATTGATTTTGTATCCTCAACTTTGCTAAATTCACTGATTGGCTCTAGTAATTTTCTGATACGGTCTTTAGGGTTTTCTATGTACAGTATCATGTCATATGCAAACAGTCAGAGCTTTTCTTCTTCTTTCCTGTTCTGGATTCTTCTTATTTCTTTTTCTTCTTGGATTGCTGTAGCTAGGACTTTCAGAATTATGTTGAATAATAGTGGTGAAAGTGGACACTCTTGTCTTTTTCATGATCTTAGGGGAAATGCCTTCAGTTTTTCAACATTGAGAATAAAGTTTGCTGTAGGCTTATCATATATGGCCTTTACTATGTTGAGGTAGGTTCCTTCTATGCTCATTGTTTGAAGAGTTTTAATTATAAATGGGTGCTGAATATTTTCAAAGCCTTTTCCTGCATCTATTGAGATTATTATATGGCTTTTTTAAAAATTTTATTTTATTTTTAAACTTTACATAATTGTATTAGTTTTGCCAAATATCAAAATGAATCCTCCACAGGTATACATGTGTTCCCCACCCTGAACCTAATATGGTGTATCACATTGACTGATTTGCATATATTGAAGAATCCTGGCATCTCTAGTACAAAGCCAACTTGATCATGGTGTATGAGCTTTTTGATGTGTTGCTGAATTCTGTTTGCTAAAATTTTGTTGAGGATTTTTGCATCTATGTTCATCAGTGATACTGGCCTGTAGTTTTCTTTTTATGTGTTGTCTTTGTCTGGTTTTGGTATCAGGGTGATGGTGGCCTTGTAGAATGAGTTTAGAACTGTTCCTTCCTCTGCAGTTTTTTGAAAGAGTTTTAGAAGAATAGGCATTAGCTCTTTTGTAAATGTTTGATATAATTCTCCTGTGAAGCCATCTGATCCTGGGCTTTTGTTTTTGGGAGATTTTTGATCACAGCTTCAATTTCAATGCTTGTAATTGGGTTGTTCATAATTTCTATTTCTTCCTGGTTCAGTCTTAGAAGATTGAACTTTTCTAAGAATCTGTCCATTTCTTCCCCATTATCCATTTTATTGTCATATAGTTATTTATAATAGTCTATTATAGTCCTTGGTATTTCTGCATTATCTGTTGTAACCTCTCCTTTTTCATTTCTAATTTTTTTGATTTGATTCTTCTCTTTTTTTTGCTTGATGAGACTGGCTAAAATTTTGTCAATTTTGTTTATTTTCTCAAAAAACCAGCTTTTAGTTTTATTAATCCTTACTATTGTTCCTTTCATTTCTTTTTCATTTATTTCTGCTTGGATCATTATGATTTCTTTCCTTCTACTAATTTTGGTTTTTTTCTTCTTCTTCTTTTTCATTTATTTTAGGTGTAAAGTTAGATTGTCTATTCAATGTTTTTCTTGTTTCGTGGTATAGGTTGTATTGCTATAAACTGCCCTCTTAGAACTGCTTTCGCTGTATTCCATAAGTTTTGTGCTGTTGTGATTTCATTGTCATTTGTTTCTAGAAATTTTTTGATTTCCAATTTTGATTTCTTCAGTAAACCTGTTGGTTATTTAGAATCATGTTGTTTAATCTCCATGTGTTTGTGTTTTTTACACTTTTTTTTTCTTTTTTTAAAATATGATACTAGCCATTCTCCCAAATCATCCCCCTCCCCCCACCCACAGAGTCCAAAATACTGTTCTATATATCTGTGTCTCTTTTGCTGTCTCACATACAGGGTTGTCATTACCATCTTTCTAAATTCCATATATATGCGTTAGTATAGTGTATTGGTATTTTTCTTTCTGGCTTACTTCACTCTGTATAATTGGCTCCAGTTTCATCCACCTCATTAGAACTGTTTCAAACGTATTCTTTTTAATGGCTGAGTAATACTCCATTGTGTATATGTACCACTGCTTTCTTATCCATTCATCTGCTGATGGACATCTAGGTTGCTTCCATGTCCTGGCTATTATAAACAGTGCTGCGATGAACATTGGGGTACACGTGTCTCTTTCCCTTCTGGTTTCCTCGGTGTGTATGCCCAGCAGTGGGATTGCTGGGTCGTATGGCAGTTCTATTTCTAGTTTTTTAAGGAATCTCCACACTGTTCTCCATAGTGGCTGTACTAGTTTGCATTCCCACCAACAGTGTAAGAGGGTTCCCTTTTCTCCACACCCTCTCCAGCATTTATTGCTTGTAGACTTTTGCATAGCAGCCATTCTGACTGGCGTGAAATGGTACCTCATTGTGGTTTTGATTTGCATTTCTCTGATAATGAGTGATGTTGAGCATCTTTTCATGTGTTTGTTAGTCATCTGTATGTCTTCTTTGGAGAAATGTCTATTTAGTTCTTTGGCCCATTTTTTGATTGGGTCGTTTATTTTTCTGAAATTGAGCTGCAGGAGTTGCTTGTATATTTTTGAGATTAGTTGTTTGTCAGCTGCTTCATTTGCTATTATTTTCTCCCATTCTGAAGGCTTCCTTTTCACCTTGCTTATAGTTTCTTTTGTTGTGCAGAAGCTTTTAATTTTAATTAGATCCCATTTGTTTATTTTTGCTTTTATTTCCAATATTCTGGGAGGTGGGTCATAGAGGATCCTACTGTGATGTATGTAGGGAGTGTTTTGCCTATGTTCTCCTGTAAGAGTTTTATAGTTTCTGGTCTTATGTTTAGATCTTTAATCCATTTTGAGTTTATTTTTGTGTATGGTGTTAGACAGTGTTCTAGTTTCATTCTTTTACAAGTGGTTGACCAGTTTTCCCAGCACCACACTAATAGATGGAGAAATATACCATGTTCATGGATCAGAAGAATCAATATAGTGAAAATGAGTATACTACCCAAAGCAGTCTATAGATTCAATGCAATCCCTATCAAGCTACCAACGGTATTTTTCACAGAGCTAGAACAAATATTTTCACAATTTGTATAGAAATACAAAAAACCTCGAATAGCCAAAGCAATCTTGAGAAAGAAGAATGGAACTGTAACAATCAACCTGCCCGACTTCAGGCTCTACTACAAAGCCACAGTCATCAAGACAGTACAGTACTGGTGCAAAGACAGAAATATAGATCAATGGAATGAAATAGAAAGCCCAGAGATAAACCCATACACCTATGGACACCTTATCTTTGACAAAGGAGGCAAGAATATACAATAGAGAAAAAACAATCACTTTTTTTCTTATAATTGATGTCTGGTCTGATAGCATTGTGGTCGGAGAAGATGCTTGATATGATTTAAGTTTTCTTAAATTTACTGAGATTTGATTTGTTACCCAAGATGTGGTCTATTCTGGAGAATGTTCCAAGTACACTTAAGAAGGTGTGTACTGCATTTGGATGGAATGTCCTGAAGATATCAATGAGATCTTTCTCATCTAATGTATCTTTTAAGACTTGTATTTTCTTATTAATTTTCTGCTTTGATGATCTGTCCATTGGTGTGAAGTGAAGTGAAGTCACTCAGTCGTGACTTACTCTTTGCAACCCCATGGACTGTAGCCCACCAGGCTCCTCCATCCATGGAATTTTCTAGGCAAGAGTACTGGAGTGGGTTGCCATTTCCTTCTCCAGGGGATCTTCCCGACCCATGTATTGAACCCAGGTCTCCCACATTGAGGGCAGACATGTTACCGTCTGAGCCACCATGTTAAAGTCTCTTACTATTATTATGTTACTGTCAATTTCTCCATTTATGTCTGTTAGTGTTTGTCTTATGTATTGAGGTGCTCCTGTGTTGGGTGCATAGATATTTACAATTGTTATGTCCTCCTCTTGGATTGGTCTCTTGATCATTATGTAGTGTCCTTTCTTATATCTTATAATATTCTTTATTTTAAGGTGTATTTTTGTCTGATATGAAGATTGCTACTCGAGCTTTCTTTTGCTTCCCATTTGCATGGTATATATTTTTCCATCCTCTCACTTTCAGTCTATAGTGTCTTGAGGTCTGAAGTGTGTTTCTTATAGACAGCATATATATATATGTCTTATTTTTATATCCATTCAGCCAGTGTGTCTTTTGGTTGGAGCATTTAATCCATTTACATTTAAATTAATTACTGATATATATGTTCCTATTGACATTTTCTTAATTGTTTGGGGTTTTTCATTGATCTTTTTCTTCTCTTGTATTTCTTGACTAATAAGCCCCTTTAACATTATTGTAAAGCTAGTTTGATGGTACTGAATTCTCTTAACTTTTGCTTGTCTGAAAAGCTTTTTATTTCTCCATCAATTTTGAATGAGATCCTTTCTGGGTACAGTAGTCTTGGTTGTAGATTTTTCCCTTTCAGTACTATAAATATATCCTGTCATTCCTTTCTGGCCTGCAGAGTTTCTGTGGAAAGATCAGCTGTTAAACATGTGTGGTGTCCCTTGTATGTTACTTGATGCTTTTCCCTTGCTGCTTTTAATATCCTTTCTTTGTGTTTAGTCTTTGTTAGTTTGATTAGTATGTGTATTGGCATGTTTCTTCTTGGATTTATCCTGTATGGGACTCTTTGTGCCTCTTGGACTTGACTGACTCTTTCCTTTTCCATGTTGGGGAAATTTCAACTATAATCTCTTCAAAAATTTTCTCATACCCTTCCTTTATTTCTTCTGGGACCCCTATAATTTGAATTTTGGTGTGTTTGATATTGTCTCAGATGTCTCTGAGACTATACTCAGTTCTTGTCATTATTTTTACTTTATTCTGCTCTTCAGAAGTTGTTTCTACCATTTTATCTTCCAGCTCACTGATTTGTTCTTCTGCTTCAGGTATTCTGCTATTGATTCTTCTAGAATATTTTTAATTTCAGTAATTGTGTTTTCTGTCTGTATATGTTTATTGTTTAAGTCTTCTAGGTTTTTGTTAATTCATTTTGGATTTTCTACATTTTGTTTTCAAGTTTTTTGGTCATCTTTACTATCATTATTCTGAATTCTTTTTCAGGTAGTTTGCCTATTTCCCCTTCATTTATTTGGACTTCTGTGTTTCTAGTTTGTTCCTTCATTTATGTGGTATTTCTGTCTTTTCATTATTTTTTTAAACTTGTGTTGGAGATCTCCTTTGCCCGGGCTTCAAGGTTGAATTCTTTCTTCCTTTTAGTTTCTGCCTTCCTAAGTTTGGTCCAGTGGTTTGTGCAAGGTTTGTATAGAGTGCGATTTGTGCTGAGTTTTTGTTGTTGTTTGTTTGTTTTTCCTATGATGGGCAAGGCTGAGTGAAGTGGTAATCCTGTCTGCTGATGATTTGGTTTGCATTTTTATTTTGTTTATTGTTTAGATGAGGCGTCCTGCACAGGGTGCTACTGATGGTTGGGTGATGCTGGGTCTTGTATTCAAGTGGTTTCCTTTGTGTGAGTTCTCACTATTTGATACTCTCTACGGTTATTTTTCCAGAGAAGGCACTGGTGACCCACTCCAGTACTCTTGCCTGGAAAATCCCATGGATGGAGGAGCCTGGTGGGCTGCAGTCCATGGGGTCGCTAAGAGTCAGACATGACTGAGCCACTTCACTTTCACTTTTATGCATTGGAAAAGGAAATGGCAACCCACTCCAGTGTTCTTGCCCAGGGACAGGGGAGCCTGGTGTGCTGCCATCTATGGGGTAGTACCGAGTCGGACACGACTGACGTGACTTAGCAGCAGCAGCAGCAGGGTTATTTTTCTGGTAGTCTAGGACCTTGCAGTCAGTGCTCCCACTCCAAAGGCTCAGGACTTGATCTCTCCAAATGGGATGTATATCACTTGAAAAATACCAAGAACAGAAGTTTCAGCCCTGTCGTCCTTGTCCTTCTCCTTGCTGAGGTGATGCCAAGACAACAAGGTCCTACTGTGTAGCACAGGGAACTACATTCAATATCTTTGTCTTTCCAGATGGGTCTCTTATGTGCTCTTTTATACTCTCCACACTATTTCTTATATCACATATCAAAATAAATTAAAACAGGGTTAAAGAACTACAAGTAGCATAAAAGACACAGATTGAAAACTTACAAGGATCTCTAAGATTTGGTTGGCTGGTTAAACCTAGTTTCATTCTCCTCTCAGCTTAGCTCTTCCACGTTTCTGAGTTTCTCTCAGTTCCTTAAATCATTTCTTTACTCTCCACCCCTTTGTCTTTCTTTTTTCTCCCCTTTACCTAGAATTCCTAACTCCTGCTCATCCTTTAAGCCTCATTTATAAATGGCTTCCTTCTGACATGCAGAAGAAGAAAACATCCTTCCTAGCAATTATTTTAAGACAGCACAGGTTTAATCATGTCCCTGCTTTCACTTCATGCTGCCTTGTAGTTCTGTTTTGTTCTTCTAAGGAACTTGTGTCTTTCATATTCTTTTATTTTTCCTCACTTGTTACTATCATAACTTTGTGAAGTATTCCCTATTTATGAGGTGCCATTCTTTCGTAAAATACACTGGGTTATTTTTAGCCATGTTTCTATGCTCTGCAAAGTATTTCCTAATGCATCATTTTTCTGAATTTATTAGAAAATTCCCCATTCAAAACAGTCTTAGAGGAGAATCAAATGAAAATGATTCTCTATGATTAACTATAGGCTTGTGTCAGGGGGTTTAACTTTGTTAGTAAGCATGCAATGAGTATGTTATATTACCTGTTATGTGTTTGGATTTTCTTTCTCAAATTTAATGGAAATGTTTTCTGCAGAGCAGGAATTGATGGCTTGTATATCTAAGGTTCTCATTTTCTCTGAAATTCAGTTTATTTATCTTTAAGATAAGGAGTTTGGATTTCATAATATTTGTACTGACTTATATATCTAAAAATCTAGAATCATTGAGTGTAACAGAAAATTTATGTTGCCCAATTGGACTTTAAACCCAGTTTTAAGAATACAGATTATCTATGAAGATATATTTGATTGTGACACATAAATTATGGTATTTTCAAAATAATTTATTTGTTCTCACTTGATTTTTTTATTGAAAAATACTGTAAAGATATATGTTATGCATAAAAATACAAGGATTTCTAATAACAACAGGTAGATGTCAGTAAATGCTAAATGTGTTTCTGATATGGGCCATGGTTAATCTCTTTTGAAAGTACTTCGTATCTAGGACACTCATAAAGTTTGCTTCTTAACCATGAATCAGAGAAAATAAAAGAGGTAAGAGAAACCAAGTACTTGTGGTTAAAAGCAGGCAGATTCTCTAATGCAGTAAAAGTGAAGCTTCAACATTATTTAACTGAATACTTTCCTCATGATTATTTATGAAGAAATTATCTGTATAATTTATGATAATGTTTGATAAATTAACTAGGTAGTTGTATGATAAAAGCGATGATTAAGGAATAAGTCACAAAATTATTTTATGAAAAATATTTTTGTAACTCAACAAAATGAGTATTAAATAGACCTTTGGACAGAGTAAGGATTGTAATTTTTTCATTGTTGCTGCTCAGTCACTAAGTTGTGTCTAACTTTTTGCAATTCCATGAACTGTAGCACTCCAGGCTTCCCTGTCCTTCCCTATGTCCTGGAATTTGCTCAAACTCATGTCCATTGAGTTAGTGGTGCCATCCAACCATCTCATGCTCTGTCACCCCCTTCTCTTCCTTCCTTCAATCTTTCCCAGTTATCAGGTTTGGTTTTGTTTTTTTCCAATGAGTTGGCTTTTCACTGGAGTTTCTGCTTCAGCATCAGTCCTTCCAATAAATATTCAGGGTTGATTTCCTTTAGGATTGACTGGTTTGACCTCCTTGCTGTCCAAGGACTCTCAAGATTCTTCTCCAGTACCACAGTGTGAAAGCATCAGTTCGTATAGGATCCCATATGTGGAACTGTTGTTACTATCTCAAGAGATACACTGAGGCTGCTATAATGGTTTTCATTGCTTCCCATTTTGGAGAAAGAATTGTCTGTACTTGAGGTTTGCTAATATAGAGCATCATCATCTCTGTCCACCTCCAAATAATATCTGTCTTCAGACTACAACATAGCCTGGTACGGCTGTTTGCTGGGGTTTCTTAAATGCAGAAAGGCCAGACACATCATTGAGAGACTCACACAGCCTTCAAGTCCTCCCAGGTAACATTCAACCAGCAAGCCAAGATTGTTCATCAATTTAGTAAAGCTATTTGACCAAATTTTCAGTGAAATTCTAATCCATGTATGTGATCATCATTATTGCTTTGGTTAAATATGTACTTGAATACCCCAAGCACAATCAGTGGCCTTTGTAGATTCTGGGTGCTGCTGCCACTTTGTTCCACTTGCTTCTCTGCTACAAAAAAGCCTCATTCAGTGGGTGATAACTATTGTTCTCAGTGCTCCCAGTATTCCTGTTTCTGAGGGTTCTCCCACTTTGTGGTTTCTAGCCAGTAGTGTTAGGGTAAATGTTTAACTACTGGCTCTTTGAGGGGGTAAGAAGAGCCCTGAGATATAGCATTTGCCAGTTTTCATGGTGTAAATCCTCTGCCGTGGCCAATTTCAACCCAACAATGTGAAATCACAGGCCTTGGGAAGAGATGCTCACAATTGGCTATGAGAGCTGATACATGCCAGCTCCAGCACACAGCTGCTTTTAGCTGTTGCCTGTTTAAACTAAAGCTTTACATTTTTCTCCTTCATCCAATTAAAAATTCGTATTGTCCTCATTAGCAAAGCATTGGCCAGTACTTTGTGTTTATAATTCCTTTTCCATCTTCTCCTAGTTCTCCTCCTCCATCTCTCCCTTTTCTCCTCATTCTCTTACTCATTTTAGAATTTTAGGGGTCAGAGAATATTGAAGTGGCAACACCTGTTATCTCAGTCATGGGTATACATTTTCATCCATCACTGTTTATAAGCACAATATGTAATGTTCCCTATTCCGAGATGGGTCTATTACACTTCCTGCCATCCTGTGCACACTACCACAGATGAACTTAAAGGAAACATGTGGATCAGAATATACTGCCTTGTGGTCCACCACCCACCATATTTAAATAGGTGGTACCTTGCCCAGTCCTTTCCCCATGTGGATATGAGCAAGGCAAGCTGAATTATAGATAATCGTGGAGCAATCCTCAAAGCCATTTAAGTAAATAGCATCTTACTACTCTTTTGCTCTTTGATGCTTTCTCTGATCTCTATACTAGATCTTGGAGCAGGGATAAAGTGAGAAATAAATATCAGTTGGGCAGATCTATAGTTAATTCATTTACCTATTTTATTCTTTTCCCTTAATCCAGATATTATAGCCTTAGAGAGCCTTAGCTCATCAAGAAAAGAAAAGCGCTGACATTGAAGACTTCATTCACTGTAATCTAATCAGTGGCAGATTCATGAAGTTTCAGAGCAATCAGCTATGGGCAAAGGGAAAAGTGGGGAGACCAGAGAAACAATAGAAATTTGTTGAAGTGTGAGGACCCATTGGAGGCTGCTGATCATGATTAACTTATAATGATACAAACCTGAATGATACAGGCATGGTTAAATGTTGAGTGTGAATAATATAATTCATCCTGGTTGGTGCAACATGGATCAGCCTGTAGGTGAGTTACTGTGATGAAGCAGTAAATTTGAAGCAACTTTAAGTTATATAAACATATCATTTCAAACTTTAGCATTATTAATAACATTATGACTAATAACACATTACCATGTCAGATAGCAACAAATGCTAATAAATAACTGTTACTAATAGCATATTTTTTGTGCTATCTTGCCTCTCTGCTCCTGTGTCCAATGGATTTTGATGAACATGGCTCAGCATTGCTCTGTTAGACTGAAAATTTGAATCTGAGTCTTTTCATACTCAGTCCTGTTGGTCCTACTACACCTTAGCATTTGCTTGTGAATTTGTTTGCTTTACTTTCTTTCAGTATATTTGGAACTATATTTTCTTCCCTCCTTTGTTAATGGAACCAATAGAGCTGTTGACAGGCCAAATCTCTGTAATAAGTGTTTCATTTCCTTACTGTATGCATAAGCAGTTTGGAAGACCAAAGAGATTTGGCTATGATACATTTTCCCTTAATGAACATCACCAAGAAATCTCATAGACGTTCCTTTACATTTTAAATTCTGGAGACTTATGATGTAGTGATGAAAAGTCATTTTATTTCTGTGTTATTAAAGGCAAAGGATGAGGCCAACTAACCTGACCTTATCATCATCAACATCAGCATCACACTAGGGCAGAGAGTAAAGGCAGAGAGTTAATTAGATTTAAAGCTAGTTAAGGGAGTAGGGAGATTCTATGTGTAGCACAATGGCTCCCACTCAGTTTATCCTCATATTGAAGTTTTAGGATTTAAAAAGGACGGCAATGTAGGAAGAGTGAAAGATCTAAAAAGCAAGGAAGAGTACTAGGGTACACTGCTTTGAGGCATATGGTGAGCAATTAGAGTTGAAGAAAAGAGCACACACACCAGACCATCTGAGTCAACTTTTGGGGGCAAATTTTGTAAATAACAGCAACACAGAAATGTGTGAGGGTCTCCCTTGTCTGATACACCATGGTGCAGCAGAAAGAAATCTAGCAGTGCTGAATGTCAGACTCTGGGAGGCATGTCTGATTTGGGAAACATGATGGAGAAGCATCACGCTTCCCCTGGTGCGATCATGGCTTGGGATCCAACATCAGGATGACCACAGAATCCTGGCTTCTTTTCCTATTCCACCTGCACACCTTTCTTGGTTGGAGTGTATAAGCCCCAATCCTGGAATGGTCAGAAGGCTGGTTTCCAAGCTGTACATTCTGGTGGACCAGTGGCTCCCAGTCCTGATACACACATCAGCACCAGTCCTGATCCATCATCTCAGCCAAGACCAGAGTGGACTTAGTTTGAGCCCTTGGTTGTAGCTGGTTCTTTGGTGCTCTGCAGGTGCTCTCCAGCTCAGACAGGGGAGAATAAATCTTACAAGGTTGATTCTTACCTCTACCCCAGCCCACACAGCACAAGAGAAAGTCAAGGTGCTTTTCCTACTTTTGAAGTCTCTGTAAAAATATAATGAAGCCCAGAATATTCATAGCAGCCTGTGTGTCTAGTTTAAGTAGCTTATGTCCAAAGTGGAGACTAGATATTGTCTTTGCTGGATATTAGTACCATTGGCTGGCTTACTAGAATCTTTGATGGCCACAGGACTGTCGAAACAAATAACTGCAAGATTTGGAAGTAGTAGCTTGGTGGGAACAAGATTGAAGTTTGGCCAGTGAGAGGAGAGTGATAGGATAGAAGTAATGGTGGTTTTCTGTTCTTTTTAGCAGTATTTGTTTAAATAAACAATGCACATGAATTCTTTGATTAATAAGTTTTCAAAGTTAGAAAATAAGAAAAATTCAATCTGATAAATATGGAGAACAAAAAGCAGTTCTAATGGGTGCACTAACATAGAGTAGTCCAGGAGAGAAACTAAAGTGATTGTGAGATTAAGGGCTTTATCTACTGAAGCTAAGTTGCTTCAATCGTGTCTGACTCTTTGCAGCCCTGTGAACTGTAGCCCACCAGGCTCCTCTGTCTGTGGGATTCTCCAAGCACAAATACTGGAGTGCTTTGCCATGCCCTCCTCCAGGGGATCTTCCATACCGAGGAATTGAACCCACATCTTTTATGTCTCTTGCATTGACAGGCAGGTTCTTTACTGCTAGTGCCACTTAGATTATTATAAATAGACCTCAGAGCTTTGCTGTTAGAACAGCTGACCTTGACTTTATTAATAAATTTAACCTGTAAGGAAACCTGCCAAGGCTATAGCTGCAGGCATTCATCTCTCTTGACTCTCTTCAGGAGCAAGTATTAAACATCAAGTGAGACTTGTGTCAGCTTCCTGGCTCCCCAAGGGGCCCAGGTTTCCACCACTCTGCCGTTGCCCAGGGTAATGTACTGAGGGAAAAAGAATTCACTCTGACGGATTTGCCATTTGGCTGCAAAAGGCGCTCATTCTTCTGGATTTTCAGATCTGTTGAACTGTCTTATCCAAGCCATGTAGGCCACAGCTGTGAGCAATCATTTGAGAGTGACCTCAGTTCGTCAGGGGTCAGTACCTGTAAACAGTGAGAACAACCAATTTATTGGGCTAAATGTGTATGACTGGCCAATACCACCTATGTTTTGAAAGAAAGAGACAAAATTTTGACTGGGATAGTGAACATGTGACCAGAATCCTGGCTTTGGCTTGTCTTCTATTTCCATGAGGACCCTCTGAAATACTTGTTATCTTTATTTTTGTATTTGGACATGGGGTGCACTAAGGAGATGCCGGGGGTCAGTCCAATCTCCTTCAACCTTGTTCAACAAAATCTCTTTGATCAAATCACTTTGACCTGTCTGAATCAGAGCTTTGAAGTGGGGGCAAAAACACTACCTGGCAGATAACATACTTTGAAACATAAAGTCTCAGAAAGTGAAGAGTAAGAACTAGAAGAAAAATTCAAGTTTCTTTTTACCCCACTTCATTCAATTTATTCTCTTCTACTTGACCCTCTTGACTTTCAAGAGTGGCATCCTACAGCCATCACAATGACACATACCCTTGAAATAAGTATTGGTGGTGGTTTAGTTTCTAAGTTGTGTCCAACTCTTGCAATCCCATGGACTGTAGCCTGCAAGGTTCCTCTGTACATGGGATTCTCCTAGCAAGAATACTGGAGTGGGTTGCCATTTCCTTCTCCAGAGCATCTTCCTGACCCAGGAATCGAACCCAGGTCTCCTGCATTGCAGGTAGATTCTTTACCAACTGAGCTATGAGGGAATCCCCAATAAGTATTAGGTGACACAATTTTAAGGTCAAAACACCTTTATGATTGGATTTTTTGTTGACTCCTTTCAAATTCAAAACTTCCAGTTCTAAATGTTATGCACAGTAGTCCCAAAGAATAAAACAGAACAGAAAAAAATTTAAAAAAAAAGGATCTTCTAGAGAATAAGCTAGAAAATCTATGTAATCTTTCCTGTTTATGCACTTTAATAGTAGCAAAAAGACCCCAGGAGTTGTGAGAGGGGAGCTACATGCTATGCCTTCACTCAATCAGGGATAGTTGTTGTTGGTTAGTTGCTAAGTCATGTTTGACTCTTTTTGACCCCATGGAATGTAGCCTGCCAGGGTCCTCTGTCCATGGGAATTCCCAGGCAAGAATATTGGAGTGGGTTGCCATTTCCTTCTCCAGGGGATCTTCCCAACCCAAGGATCGAATCTGCGTCTCTTGCATGGCAGGTGAATTCTTTACTACTGAGCCACCAGGGCAGACCTCTGGGACAGTTACTCATCTATTAACTCCCTAAATAATTCAAGTAACTCCCGTATACCAAGCATTGTGCTGCATACTACAGGTACAGAAATCTATGAGATCTATGCCTTCTCCCAAGGAGCTCACAGCTCACCCAGTGAATCATTTCCAGAAGTTTATTTATTTTAATTTAATTTTTATTTTATATTGGAGTGTATTACAATTTTGTGTTAGTTTCACACATATAACAAAGAGATTCATTTGTACCTATATGTATATCCATTTTTTTCAGATTCTTTTCCTATATAGGTTATTTCAGAATATTGAGTAGAATGCCTTGTGCTATTTTGTAGGTCCTTGTTGTTTATCAATTTTATATATGGTAGGGTATATATGTGGAGAAGGCAATGGCACCCCACTCCACTACTCTTGCCTGGAAAATCCCATGGATGGAGGAGCCTGGTAGGCTGCAGTCCATGTGGTCGCTAAGAGTCAGACACGACTGAGCGACTTCACTTTCAGTTTTCACTTTCCTGCACTGGAGAAGGAAATGGCAACCCGCTCCAGTGTTCTTGCTTGGAGAATCCCAGAGATGGGACAGCCTGGTAGGCTGCAGTCTATGGGGTCGCACAGAGTTGGACACGACTGAAGTGACTTAGCACAGCAGGGAATATGTGTTAATCCCAAACTCCTAATTTATCCCTTCCCACCACACACACTTTTCCCCTTTGGTAATCACAAATTTATTTTCAAAGTCTGTCAGTCTGTTTCTGTTTTGTAAACAAGTTCATTTGTATCATTTTTGAGGAGATTTCACATAGGATAAGTGATATCATATGATATTTGTCTTTACCTGTTTGACTTACTTCACTTTGTATGATCATCTCTTGGTTCATTCATGTTGCTGCGAACACAAGAAGTTTAGACCAGAGTCCTATGTTTAAAATTTCCAGCTCCTTCTTGGGCTGTGTTCATGCTTCCCTGGCTAATCAAGCTTACCATGCTGTATCTTTCACAGGTTCACAGAGCACCACTATTAACTGAACTCTCTGTTAGGCGTCAAAAGAGAAACTAATGGAAAGAGTTAAAAGAACCCCTCCCTCTAAATTGGAGTTATCAAGCACTCCAATTTAGACTTTTGGACTCCTTCTTCCACATTCTTATTCAAAACTACTTTGGCCATTCATGTAGTCTCAAGAGTAAATTCTGCCTGAATCACTTGATAAAAAGTATGCTATTATTCATTCTCATGAAAGAGAAAGTATACTTGAGCCAATGTAATGTAGAATCACATTACAGAACCATTAGGTTCAATCTTCTTCACTACAAAAGGTTTTTAAAGCTCCACCAAAAGTAATAAAGTAAATTGCTGAGTTATACCTTCTTTCTAGCACTTATTGGTCAATATGCACTAGAAAATCAGATAATTAACATACTCTTTTATTAAAAGTTTTGCTATACATTTTCTATCTCTAGTCAAACACTGTGCTGGACACTCAGGATATATAGAGACCCAAATTGCATTCCCTGTTCTCAAGGGGTTTATTAGGAGAGGTGGAGAAGTAAATGTAATTTCCTGGGGAATGAGATTCTGAGGAAATAGGAGCCTTTCTATGTGGACTGTCATATTCATGCAATTTCTGATCAGTTAAAATTTAACCCATGGATGTCTTGGTAGTAATATCAAGCCCAACAGAACATATCTAGAAATGTTCTTATCTTTTGAACCATTTCTACCTTGTGGCTGTAAGATAGAGAATTTTTTCTCCCTGACAGTGTATGTAGATTTTCAACATAATGGATTTTCTGTTAAAAAATGGCCCTGGTTTGTGATAGACAAAAATGTACATGTCTCTGCAAGAAATTCTTTCAGTGACTGAAATGAAAACAACGCAGTCCTATTTTATTCCTGGCCTGTTGTGCATTTCACTTATGCTGCTTCCTGGAAAACAGTGATATTCAGCATGTTTTCTTTGAAAAGACTTGACATGCCACATCATTGTCCCTTCCTTGCAGGTTGAAGGACGTCTTTTTTCATTCTTCAGTGTCTTGTTTCTCTTGGGTAAGGATTATTGTATTCTTTGTATCTTTCAAATTCACATTGATTCAAAGAATACACATTTCTACATTTCCCATTTTTGATTTGGTGTCTTCAGATAACATGAAAAGAAATTTGATATTTTAGGCACATGGTAAAGCTCAGCAGCATGTTTAATTACTAAGTCATGTTTGATTCTTTGTGACCCCATGGATTATAGCCCACCAGGTTCCTCTGTACATGGGATTTCCCAGGCAAGAATACTGAGGTGGGTTGCTATTTCCTTCTTCAAGACCCAGGGATTGGGTCAGGAACTCACATCTTCTGCAGATTCTGTGTTGCTGAGCCACCAGGGATGCCCTCAGTGGCTTGGGTTTGAGTTAAAACGTTTTCTCTCTCTTTTCCAAATCATGCTCCTCTTGGCAGTCACTAAGAATTTGGTGAGCAAAAGATGCTGGCCAGCCCTGCAGCTGACTGGTACTTTGAATAGCTAGGAATGAAAAGTGACAGTTTACTGATCTTTACTGTCTGGAGCAGCTGAATCACTAGACAGGCCAAGTCCCCTTGAGGAAATGCAAGTTCTTCTCAGACATCATTCCAACACTTTTTCTACTTTGGTGTCAAGAATGCTTATATATTCTCACATATATCTCCTTAAGAAACAAAATCACTGATAATCCTCAAGAAATAAAAATTGATATATATGTATTTACATATACGTATGATTTTCTATATCAATTTATCTATATACTTATGTCTCTTTTCCAAATAAATTTTAGCATTTTAATTTGATCAGGGATTTCAGTAATGTAAACATCATAGAGAATAATAAAAATCCCCAATTAAATAAAGCTAAATATATTTCTCTAGTATATATATATATGTATAAAATGAATGTATTTTCAGTTTTATATATCTGCTTTTCAGATATTTTAGATATCTGCTGTATAGTATTGTGCTTACAATTAGCAACATTGTTCATTTTATTATTTTACCCTGAAAATCTGTTAAGAGGCTAGATCTCATGTCAAGTGTTCTTATCACAATAAAATGACCATTAAAAGGAAAATTATATATACAGAAATATTAATTAGGAATTATTGTAGAATAAACATCAGGGCAATATATTTACTGCTGCTGCTAAGTCACGTCAGTCGTGTCCGACTCTGTGCTACTCCATAGACGGCAGAGCACCAGGCCCTGCTGTCCTTGGGATTCTCCAGGCAAGAACACTGGAGTGGGTTGCCATTTCCTTCTCCAATGCAAGAAAGGGAAAAGTGAAAATGAAGTCGCTCAGTCGTGTCTGACTCTTGGCGACCCCATGGACTGCAACCTACCAGGCTCCTCCATCTGTGGGATTTTCCAGGCAAGAGTACCAGAGTGGGGTGCCATTGCCTTCTCCGAATATATTTACTAGTTAGGATATTACATTTTCACGTTTTCAACTTCTTTCTGGGTTCATTACATTCCTATGCGATTTCAGGTCTGGCTCCTGGGCATCCTCCAGTGCAAAGACTAATTATAAGTTTGCTCTTTTTCAGATCACAAGGCCGTGACTGTGACAAGTAGCTGGTTGTAAGAACGGAGTCACTCACAAGTGACAATGTGTCTCACAGGAAATCTGTTTTGCTCCCGCTGCACTGAATTGTGACACTTTGATGACGCCGCTCCTTTGGGTTCCAGGGTCATTAGCTTCAGCTTAGTGACTGCTATACTCTTAGCCCACATCCGTCACTTACCCAGGATGTGGCCGTGACTTCCTTTAATGACCAGGTGTGGTAATGAAGTTTAAGTCTGATTACTTTATAGGTTCCCCCTTTGGTCCTCGCCCCACCATCTGGCTCTTCCATTAATCTATCTTGAATTTCTGGACCATAAATGGTGGCCTGTATCTGCCTGTCTGCAAGTCTGACCTTGGACTGCTCACCCTAAGCCTGGCCTCCTTTGCAGCCACGTTTGCAACACCTTCAAGGTCACTGCGATGGCTCACAGATCCAGTTCCTCCCACCTTCTCAGTTCCTCCCAGCTTCCTTCCTCTCCTGCTTCTTCCTACTCAGTCCCGTCCAGCAAAGCCCAGGCCACCTCTTCTGCTAGACTTGAGCCTCAGATCAGGTGTCAAGATCTGATTTCTTTTGCCTTTAGAAGACTGTTTCTTAGTCTGAAAAACTTTACTTAGAGCTAGCTGCTAACGGCTACTGCTAAGTCACTTCAGTTGTGTCCGACTTTGTGCGACCCTATAGCCGGCAGCCCACCAGGCTCCCCCGTCCCCGGGATTCTCCAGGCAAGAACACTGGAGAGGGTTCACATTTCCTTCTCTAACGCAGGAATCCGGCTTGAAAAAATGTGTTTTATCTGAATATTAGTAACATGTTCGGCTTTTTCAATTGATCTCATTCCATCTCACTTTCCCCATCCCTTACTTCTGACCCTTATTCACCATATCATTATTGCATGGACTTCAGTGTCCACTGAAACCAAAAAAGAAACAGATACTAGAATGAAAAGCCAATGGACAGACAGCCAATGTGCAGAATGGAAGTATCACCCTAACCTAAAAGCTGCTCCTACTCTAGAACTTTGCAATGAAGTCCAAAACACAAATGGGACCTAAATGAAATCCATTAATTAAAATGATAGCTCATTTTTCAAAAATAAGTTTCCTAGAACACTCTGCTGTCAAAATAAGAGTCTTCTCTTCTGTTATATGTGGATTCTGAGTAGCATGTTGAAGAATTTTTACTTAAAATATTCTTTCTATATGAGAACATTTTCAAACTTTCTAGAATGCAATATTATGTTAAATTTTATCATACTTATTTTCCAAGGATGTTATTGGTACACAATGTGATGAATGGAACTTAAAATAACAGAAAAAACTTGTCTTTAATGAAAAAAAATAAACAATGTACTTTATTAAGAACAAACTACTGCAAACAGAATTTGTGTATTTCAGTTAAAGTGGTTGTAAATGTATTGGCTTTCATTATTTAGAAATATCAAAGGTCTATAAAATAAAACTAGATTGAATATTCAATAACTGGATAAATGTTTTTAATAGGTAGTTAAAAATTAGAATATTTCCATCAAGAACAGAGCCTCTGTTTTAATTTGTCATTTTTATTATGTACATTACTCAGTGGAAAATATATTTTGTGCTCTGTAATAAAAATTTCTAGCTTTGCTGTCATTCCTTTTCATCTTTTATTGCATATTTTTAACAACCATCAGTTGACTCAGGAAATAAAATGTAGCATTTTTACTTGACTTATTACATTACCTGCAACCCAAATTCATTTTCTTGAGTGACTTTTTGTTTGTTTTGGTTTTTTAATTTAGTTTTTTGAGAGCCTAACCATGTTAGGCTCAGTAGAAGGTGCATAGATGCTGTTAAGAAAACTAATATTCATAGATAATTCACAATTTTGGTCAAAATAATGCCAGCGTTTTCTGTATATTAATAATCAAATTGATTTCAGTTTCACTTTGCAGATTACATTTCTTTAACTCTTATTAAAGCTCTATTTTTATTTATTTATTAAGCTCTGCTGTCAATTTTTAAAAAGAAAAATAGCATACGATCTGTGAATTATATCTACATATTCTAGTGAATATTTCTATAATCTAACCATAAACTATTTCAGTTCAGTTCAGTTCACTTGCTCAGTTGTGTCCAACCCTGCGACCCCATGAATTGCAGCATGCCAGGCTTCCCTGTCCATCAACAACTCCCAGAGTCGACCCAAACCCATGTCCATTGAGACAGTGATGCCATCCAACTATTTCATCTTCTGTTGTCCCCTTCTCCTCCTGCCCTCAATCTTTCCCAACATCAGGGTCTTTTCAAATGAGTCAGCTCTTTGCATCAAGTGGCCAAAGTATTGGAGTTTCAGCTTCAACATCAGTCTTTCCAATGAACACCCAAGACTGATTTCCTTTAGGATGAACTGGTTGGATCCTTTGCAGTCCAAAGGACTCTCAAGAGTCTTCTCCAAAACCGCAGTTCAAAAGCATCAATTCCTCTGTGCTCAGCTTTCTTTATAGTCCAACTCTCACATCCATACATGACCACTGGAAAAACCATAGCCTTGACTAGATGGACCTTTGTTGACAAAGTAATGTCTCTGCTTTTCAATATGCTGTCTAGGTTGGTCATAACTTTCCTTCCAAGGAGTAAGTGTCTTTTAATTTCATGACTGCAGTCAACATCTGCAGTGATTTTGGAGCCCAGAAAAATAAAGTCAGCCACTGTTTACACTGTCTCCACATCTATTTGCCATGAAGTGATGGGACTGGATGCCATGATCTGTTTTCTGAATGTTGAGCTTATAGTCAACTTTTCCCCTCTCCTCTTTCACTTTCATCAAGAGGCTCTTTAGTTCTCCACTTTCTGCCATAAGGGTGGTGTCATCTGCATATCTGAGGTTATTGAAATTTCTCCCAACAATCTTGATTCCAGCCTGTGCTTCCTCCAGCCCAGCGTTTCTCATGATGTACTCTGCATAGAAGTTAAATAAGCAGGGTGACAATATACAGCCTTGACATACTCCTTTTCCTATTTGGAACCAGTCTGTTGTTCCATGTCCAGTTCTAACTGTTGCTTCCTGACCTCCATACAGGTTTCTCAAGAGGCAGGTCAGGTGGTCTGGTATTCCCATCTCTTGAAGAATTTTCCACAGTTTATTGTGATCCACACAGTCAAAGGCTTTGGCATAGTCAATAAAGCAGAAATAGATGTTATTCTGGAACTCTCTTGCTTTTTCAATGATCCAGCAGATGTTGGCAATGATCTCTGGTTCCTCTGCCTTTTCTAAAATCAGCTTGAACATCTGGAAGTTCACGGTTCACGTATTGCTGAAGCCTGGCTTGGAGAATTTTGAGCATTGCTTTACTAGCGTGTGAGATGAGTGCAATTGTGCGGTAGTTTGAGCATTCTTTGGCATTGCCTTTCTTTGGGATTGGAATGAAAACTGACCTTTTCCAGTCCTGTGGCCACTGCTGAGTTTTCCAAATTTGCTGGCATATTAAGTGCAGCACTTTCACAGCATCATCTTTCAGGATTTGAAATAGCTCAACTGGAATTTCATCACCTCCACTAGCTTTGTTCATAGTGATGCTTCCTAAGCCCCACCTGACTTCACATTCCAGGATGTCTGGCTCTAGGTCACTGATCACACCATCGTGATTATCTGGCTCATGAAGATCTTCTTTGTACAGTTCTTTCTGTGTATTCTTGCCACCTCTTCTTAATATCTTCTGTTTCTCTTAGGTCCCTACCATTTCTGTCCTTTATCGAGCCCATCTTTGCATGAAATGTTCCCTTGATAGCTCTAATTTTCTGGAAGAGATCTCTAGTCTTTCCTATTCTATTGTTTTCCTCTATTTCTTTGCAATGATCACTGAGGAAGGCCTTCTTATCTCTCCTTGCTATTCTCTGGAACTCTGCATTCAAATGGGTATATCTTTCCTTTTCTCCTTTGCTTTTCACTTCCCTTCTTTTCACAGCTATTTGTAAGGCCTCCTCAGACAACTATTTTGCTTTTTTGCATTTCTTTTTCTTGGGGATGGTCTTGATTCCTGTCTCCTTTACAATTTCAGGAACCTCCATCCATTTGTCTTAATTACTCCCTGTTTTTTATCTTTTGAATTCAAATTCTAAACTATAAAATTCTCTGATTAAAAAATATATATAAAAATATTCCTGGTAATTCTAGAAGAGTCAACACATCTTGTTACAAGTTTTGAATTGCAAAGTTCAATTCGTCAACTTTAGACTCTGATATCTATAGCACAACCAGATAATAGTAACTATTGTAAACAAAATTTATAATATTTTTATAGACTCATGTATTATAAAATTTCTTGAAAACAACCCAACATATGAATTTAGTAATTGATATTTAAAGTCTAGTATGGAAGAAATTCAGCTCATAAAAAAATTACAGCCAAGTTGGTCCTTTGAAGTGATGTGATAGCTTGCATGATTATTTGAGAAAATTAAGAACAGTATTTTAAATTGATTAAGACTGAAATTAATGACCAGAATTTCCACTTAATCTTCCAAATTTAACACACATCTGTACCATTTTACTTTCACACCCTTAATTGCTCCTGATGTTGTTGCTCACTCACTTTTTGGTCTGAAATGTAACCAAAGCAACTTGGACATATTTAGCATCATGGGATGGTTTAATTCATTTCTTTGAAGGTTCAAGGACATTGGTGGCAACTGCTTGTCAAGCTATACTCCCTTGACGTAGCTGCTTCCAAATTCTTGACTTGAAATTTTTGGCTATAGACATTGGCTTCCTGTTTGAAGGGATGGTTTCTGAATTCAGATTCCTGATTAATTTATACACTGCTTTATTCAGATGTCTTTTCAGTGTTCTCATCTCACATGATCTAATCTCATCACTCCCAAATGAAATGAAAACATTTCTAACCCACTGAAAGTGTTAGTGTGTAAAACACTGACTATGAAACCTAGTATGTATGTACATTTAGGACCTTATTGAATACTTGGCTCAAAATAAATGAACTGCCCATCAGTATAATTATTCCCTACTAACCTATTATTGAGAAACTTCACATTTATCTTGTGTCAGAAATACAGAGATCATTTCATGGCTCCCAGGAACATTCTAGGACTCTGGTAACTCTTCAATAATCACTGCCCTAACAGCTAAATTTATCTGTCATTGCTTTAAGTTGTACTAGCAAATTCATGTCATGGTACCTGTAATTGCTCCCTCCTTCCCTACAATAGTCTTAACTAACCAAACACAGCACTGTTTCTGACTGAGCCCAAAAAGAACCATGGAATTCTCTGAAAGCATAGTGTTCTGGAAGCCACTACCAATTGATTTGAGTTGGCATGAGATTTGAAACCTATTTGCCATTCTTGTCTTAGTTTAGAAGAGTAAATGTTTTTGCAACCTTTGACACAGATTAGAACCTTGTGCATAATGACACATAACTACTTTTTGATTGATGTTTTTGAAAAGATTATGAATATGGATTATGACTATTATTATATTACTCCGATACTATCAAAGATAAGTTCCCGGGAGGGGACTTTTTGCCTAACTCAACATATTTGTAAGAAATAGAGAGGAATTGTTATTTTTAGCTATGTATTGAGCCATTTTGTTTCAAGATGTACATCTTTTGATAATTTAAAAAGTGTGTTTTATCGTGCTCATACTTTGGATTGTAAAGAATGTGAGCTGTCTTGGGGGTGTCGAGGCAGATGTACCCAAATCCCTACACTGCTGCAAATTGTGTGACTAACTGCAAGTTGCCTCCTTCAATTAATTAGTTGGAAGCTGATGGCTGTAGTTGCCTTGCCTCCAGTGAGGCAGCCTTTCAGGATAAAACTCTGGCAGATGTTAGCATGGTTAATAGCAGACTTGTTTCTCTGCTTGTATTAACCAATTGTGAAGAATATTTGGATTCATTACTGTCAAGTTTTTACATAAGCAGCAACTAGGTTTTAAAGTGACATTGATTTCAAGGAGACCTACATGGCTAGGATGGTGTGCTTTCTCTAAAGAAGCAGGTCAAACAAGTGCCCTAACTTCCAAATGGTGAGATGCCAGAGGCAGATCACTGTGCTTCTGTAGAATTACCTATGGGCTTCCCAGGTGGCTCTAGTGGTAAAGAACCAGCCTGCCAATGCAGGAGACATAAGAGGCTGGTTCAATGCCTGCGTTGGGAAGATCCCTTGGAGAAGGTGGGATGTCTTCTCCAGATACTGGATCTCTTCTGCAGTATTCTGGCCTGGAGAATTCCAGGGACTGTATAGTCCATGGGGTTGCAAAGAGTCGGACACTACGAAGAGACTTTCATTTTCACTTTAGTAGCAAAAGGTCATGACTGCTGCAATAGGAGGAACAGAAATGAAAGACATTCAAATGTACCCCATTTGGGGCTTGTCAGGAGAAACATGTATTTTCACAATTACTTTATTCAGTCACATTTAAGAGGCAAATCTAAGATTCAGCCCACCTTATCTAATCACCTAGGACAGTACAATGGAAGTTAAGGCAGCCAACCTTAGCATGAGAATTTGGTGATATTTATAGGATTCCAGATAGAATCTGGAACATTTCTTTGTTTTGGGTATTAGAAAAAGGCATTAGATGTAAAAACAAGCCATAAATAGAAGGCAAGGACATCTTAATATGATTTACAAGCAAATATTCTCCTTAACTATCAAGTTCCCCTAGCCTGCCATGAAGAGTCAACTACTTTGGAAAAAATTACTTTTGACATATGGGAACAAAGAGGTTTCATGACTTCTGTGTCTGGCTTAATCATAAAACCTATCTTGTAAATAGGTTCACTGTTGAAATAGTTTTCTAACGTGTTGCTATAGATTGTTGACTTAGGTTTTTTACTGTTGCCATTGTGGGTGAACAATTGCTTAATTAAAAAACAAGTCATGTAGGACAGATAAAATTTGCTCATTCCACAAAGATGTTTGGAGGTTTTAATGACGTCTTATAGTTGCAATATAGTGCAATTTTGGGATATATTTAATGCCACAGCTTGCCTATTTCATAGCAGACTGTTTACTCTTTGAAAGCAAATGTATATATGTATTTTTTTCACAGAAGCTCATGTATATGTCCTGCTAAATACTTTTTCTTAGTTTTTGTTTTTATCGCTCTATAGTTTACTGAATTAATTGTGTTGCTATCACATCATCTTCAATATGATCCAAAGTGAACTTATTTTCCATTTTGAACCACTCTCATCTCACTTCCTGTCTCTGTCAATGGCGCAAGCATTTCTCTATTTTTCCATGTTTGAAATTTTGTTATTTTCTTCCACTGCTAATTGGCTAGTGTCTCTCATTCTAGTCCTAACATTCTTGCCTACATTTGAAACAGCTTCCTTATTCTCTCATGTATTTGCTACTATCTGGTATATTACCTGTCTCTCCTAACTAGATTATAAACTCTCTGAGTGCCAGGTCTTGTGTGTGTTGCATATCTCTATTACAAGGACAAGAACAGTGCCTGGAACACAAATATTTACCATTCAATAAATATGTGGTTAAGGAATAAATGAAAAGTAGGTCATCTTTAGATGGTGAAATTTGAATTCTATTCTGCATTTGGGCTTCCCTGGTGGCTCAGATGATAAAGAATCCACCTGCAATGTGGGAGACCTGGGTTTGATCCTTGGGTTGGGAAGACCCCCTGGAGGACGGCATGGTAACCCACTCCAGTATTCTTGCCTGGAGAGTCCCCATGGACAGAGGAGCCTAGCGGGGTACAGTCCATGGGGTCGCAAAGAGTCAGACACAATTGAGTGACTAAGCACACACTCCTGCATTCACTAGCCATCAAATACAGTTTTCTCTTCTGTAGTTTCTCTTGTTGAGGGTCCAGTAGTTACTCATGGCCAACTGCAACCTGAAAATATTAAATGGAAAATTCCAGAAATAATATATAAGTTTTAAGCTGTGTGCTATTCTGAGTAGCATGATGAAATCTTGCACTACCCACTAACCCCACATCTTGCCAGGGACCCTCAGTTTTCTCCATCATCTGCTGTTTGACATCTAACCATGGACAGTGTCATGGATCAATGGTCCAGAGTCACCCAAATCTTCAGAAACATCACCAGAAGGTCATAAGTAGCCTAATTTACATCATAATGCCTACATCATCAATTCAGGCACTTTATCATCTCATGTCATTACACAAAGGCTGAGTACAGTACAATAAGACATTTTGAGAAAGAGATAATATTCACATAATGTTATTACGGTTGTTCTATTTTGCTGTTGTTCAGTCACCCAGTCATGTCCAACTCTTCACGACCCAATGGACTGCAGCACTCCGGGCCTCCCTGTCCCTCACCATCACCTGGAATTTGCCCAAGTTCATGTCCATTGCATTGGTGATGCCATCTAGCCAATTCATCCCCTGTCATCCTCTTCTTCTGTCTTCAATCTTTCCCAGCATCCGTGTCTTTTCCAATGAGTTGGCTCTTTGCATCAGGTGACCACAGTATTGGAGCTTCAGCATCAGTCCTTCCAATGAGTATTCATGGTTAATTTCCTTTAAGATTGACTGGTTGGATCTCCTTGCTGTCCAAGAGACTCTCAAGAGTCTTCTCCAGCACCATAGTTCAAAAGCATCAATTCTTTGGCACTCTGCTTTCTTTATGGCCCAGCTACCATTGTTAGTGTTAGTCCACTGCTAAGCCTAATTCATAAGCTAAACTTTATTATACCTATATATGTATATGAAAAAACATAGTATATATAGGGTTTGGTACTATCTACAGTTTCAAGCATCTGTTGGCTATCTTGGAATGTATCCACTGTGGGGGGGGGGGTATTTTATTACTTAAATACTGATTTATATCATTAATTTTAGAATTAATCTTTCTATGATTCTAATCTTCTGTTAAATTAAATTTAAATATGTACACTTGTATTTGTGTATATATGTACATATATATTTATCAGCTACCTTATAATTATGTCTTCACCTCACTTAGTCAACTTAATTTTCTATTGCTCCCCAACTATTTAAGAATCTGCCTGCAATGTTGGAGACCCAGCCTCAATCCCTGCATCAGGAAGATCCCCTGGAGAAGGGAATGGATACCCACCCCCATGTTCTTGCCTGGAAAATCCCATGGATGGAGGAGCCTGGCAGGCTATAGCCCATGGGGTCACAAAGAGTCAGACACAACTGAGAGACTAACATGTCCACATTCCTGATATTGCTAATATGTAGAATCTACAAAAATGGTACAAATGGACATATTTACAAAATTGAAATAGACTCATAGGAATAGAAAACAAATTTGTGATTACTAAAGGGGAAAGGGGTGGTGTAGGGATAAATTAGGAGGTTAGGGTTAACATATACACACTACTATATATAAAATGATCAACAAGGATCTACTGCATAGTACAGGGAACTCTACTCATTATCTTTTAATAACTTATAATGAGAAATAATCTAAAAATGAATAACAACTGAATCACTTTGCTGTATACCTGAAGCAAACACAACTTGTAAATCAACTATATTTCAATAAAAAAAAAAGAGAGAGAGAGAAAAACATCACTAGTGTCCCAACTGTCCAGAGAATGCATTATGTTTAGTACTCATTACCTGGGTCCTTTCCTCCTTGGATTAGACTCCTCTCCTTTCTGTTTATTTAAGTTCTACAGTCTTCCGGACCCAACCCACTCACAGGGTAACTCTGTGGAGCCTGTTTGCACAATGACTGATTTCTTGTTCCTTCTGAACTTCTCTAGAATACACACTCAGTATTGTACACACTTATGTAAATGTTAGTACTGGATTATATTATTGTATATGCATTACTCACTCTAAAACAGTGTGCTTATCTCATCTCCCACATTAGATAGTTTCCTTTAGGCAATACCTGCAAGACTTAAAAAAAAAATCCAAATTCTGAGCTGAGAAATGCTCAATAAATTACCAAGAGACAGACGTCTAATACATAAAATATAATAAATATTTTTAGCCATTAGTGTTCTCTTACATTTCAAGTCTATATATTAAAATACTATTATATGCTTGTTTGTGGCTGGTTTCTTTCTGACCATGTACACAAAATAATTTGTTATTTTTATGCCATTTTCTCAATATTTTTCCTCTTCCTCTAAGTTCAGAATCTTTTAACTTTTTATTGTTCATTCACCAGGCACTTAACAAGATATTCCCAGGGATACCTTTGGCTTTTTCCATTTCTTGACTTCTACAGCAAATCACCTCCCAAATTCTAAATATAACGTCTACATTGGGAATCTGTGATAACTGTAATACAAAATATATTTGATCTTTATCCACAGTTTCCAGCACAGTCTGCTGTGTGCTCAGTTGCTCAGTGGAGTCTGACCCTTTGTGATCCCATGGACTGTAGCCTGCCAGGCTCCTCTATCCATGAGGATTCTCCAGGCAAGAATACAGGAGTGGGTTGCCATGCCCGCCTCCAGGGGATCTTCCCAACCCAGGGATCGAACCCAGGTCTTTAACATTGCACACAGATTTTTTACCAGCTGAGTCACCAGGGAAGCCCTTCTTGTACACAGCTCCTTATAAAACATTTGGAGTTTCCTGAGTGATAGCAAGAGCAGAATATTTTGCTATTTATAATAAATTCCTTTCAACCATATCTGAGTTTATGTTAATGAGGTGACTCCTGAAGGATGGGGACTGGTTGTTGGAGGAATCAGTCATGTAATTAGAGGGTTGGAACTTTTAACTCCATTCCTGACCTCTGGGGAGGATAGAGAGAGACTAAGGACTTTTTTTTTTTTTTTTTTTAATTTGGAGTTTCTGCTCATATAATTAAATTAATTACAATTAATTTTGGCCTCATCCCCTACACTGGAAGGCATGTAGGCTCTTAGTTCCATGACCAGAGATTGGACCTGCACCCTCTCCATTGGAAGGCAGATTCTTAACCACTGGACCTTAACCACTGGACTTCCAGGGAAGTCCTGGAACTGGGACTTTAGTTAGTCATCAATGGCCAGTGATTTAATCAACCATACCTAAGGAATAAAATTAACATAAAAACTCTAAATAAAGAGGTTTGGAGAGTTATGGTGTTGGGAGGGTGGAATAGTCCAAATTCCACAGAGACAGAGAGACTCCTGTGATTGGGACCCTTCTAAAACTTGCTCTGAGTACCTCTTCATCTGGTTGTTACTTTTAGCCTTTCTAGTATCCTTAATAATAAACTCGTAATAGCAAACACAGGGTTTCTCTGAGTTCTGTGAGCCACCATAGCAAATTACCAAACCTGAGGAGGAAGTTATGGGAACTCTTGATTCAGACAGAGCCAAGTTGGACAGACCGATGGGTATCCTGGGGCACCACCGCATGCATCTGGGGTGCGGTCTTGTGGAAATAAGCCCTTAACTACTACTTCCAGGTAGTTCAGTTCAGTTCAGTTCAGTCGCTCAGTCGTGTCTGACTCTTTGCGACCCCATGAATCGCAGCACTCCAGGCCTCCCTGTCCATCACCATCTCCTGGAGTTCACTCAAACTCATGTCCATCAAGTCGGTGATGCCATCCAGCCATCTCATCCTCTGTCGTCCCCTTCTCCTCCTGCCCCCAATCCCCTCCAGCATCAGAGTCTTTTCCAGTGAGTCAACTCTTTGCATCAGGTGGCCAAAATATTGGAGTTTCAGCTTCAGCATCAGTCCCTTCCAAAGAACACCCGGGACTGATCTCCTTGAGGATGGACTGGTTGGATCTCCTTGCAGTCCAAGGGACTCTCAAGAGTCTTCTCCAACACCACAGTTCAAAACTATGAATTCTTTGGCACTCATCGAGGTAGTTAGTGTAAGAATTACTTAATGTGAGAGAAAAGGCCACACATTTGCCTCAGAAGTGTTCACAGTACTAGTTCAGGCTTTATTATTGTTTCTCACGTTTTAAACTTCCTCAGTTGGAGTCCAGACTTCTGAGGTTGCAAAGGGCCCATACTTTCTTCATATCTCCTGTCTCATCACCCTTTCAGATTGTGCTGCTCTCAAATTAAGACATCTAATTCCCAGACTATGAGTTTTTGGTCAAACCATACATGCCTTTGGTTATGCTTCTCTATCCTCTAGTAATCCCCTTTACTTTGAAAAAATTATAGTATATCTGATCTAAGATGTAACTAAAATGTAATCTCCTCTGGGAAGTTTTCCCAGATTCTTTTTGAATCAGAGTGAATCAGAATACATGGTGCTGTTTCTTTCATAGCCGGGATTCACAGTCCAGGAATCAAACAATGAAAATGAGAATGGTGTCACTTAGTGGCATGACCCTTAGATCCTCTGACTTTATGCTCTTCTGGCCTACAGGTCTTAGTCCCAGAGAGAGAAATGCTTCTACTGGAACACAAAACAAAGATGCTGTTGAACTGAAAATTAAGACTGCCTGCTGGACACTTCAGATTCCTCATGTCTCTGAATAAATAAACATGAAAGAGAGTTACAGTGTTAGTTGGGGTGACTGATCCTGACTACTAAGGTGAAATTGGGCTACTATTCCATAATTGAGGCAAGGAAGACTACGTCTGGAATATAGGAAATCTTTTAGGGCATTACTAGCATTAGCGCAATTGTGATTAAGGTCAGTGGAAAACTATAACAACCCAATCCAGGCAAGATGAATGTGGGTAGATTAATCTTGCCTGGATTGGACTATTGCAATTATTCAGATAGTCCTGCACCATTTCTTCTTAAAGGTTTGGTGATCAGTTTCATAGTGTCTATCTTGGAGAAAATTTTGTTTTAAAATTTTTTTATCAACCACCAATCACTGTAGATGGTGAAGACAGCCACAAAATTAAAATACGCTTGCTCCTTGGGAGAAAAGCTATGGCAAACTTAGTGTATTAAAAAGCAGAGACATCACTTTGCTGACAAAGTTCTGTCTAGTCAAAGCTATGGTTTTTCCAGATTTGGGCCATAATGAAAGCTGAGACCCGAAAAATCGATGCTTTTGAACTGTGGTGCTGGAGAAGACTCTTGAGAGTTCCTTGGACTACAAGAAGATCAAATTAGTAAATCCTAAAGGAAATCAACCCTGAATATTTATTGGAAGGTCAGAGGCTGAAGCTGAAGATCCAATACTTTGGCCACCTGATGTAAAGAGGTGACTCACTGGAAAAGACCCTGATCCTGGAAAAGATTGAGGGCAGGAGGAGAAGGGGTTAACAGAGGATTAAATGGTTGGATGGCATCACTGACTCAATTGACATGAATTTGAACGAACTCTGGTAGATAGTGAAAGACAGGGAAGCCTGGCATGCTTCAGTCCATGGGATGGCAAACAGTGGGACACAGCTGAGCAACTGAACAACAACACAACAATAGCCAAAATAGGGAATAAAATTCCTTGCTAGAAGAAGGGATCTTTTTGCCTGCAGGAATCCTTGTCAACCATGGAGTGTTTTAGTATCTAAGAAAAATCATCTTAGGCTAAATGTGAATGGGATGTAAATAAGTTTCTGCTTTTCTGTGGGCCTTATTTACTTTATAAAATTTTTTATTAAAAAAATATGAATAATCATCCAGACCCTTCAGGATTGAAGGTACGGGTCGCTCAGCAGGTAAAAAAACCGTGATCAGCTGAGGTTCTTGCTCAAGGTCAAGATAATACAGAATGGGTACTAGAGAAATGTAATTGCAAATGCCAGCTACAACCATGTGATTGATTGCAGAAATAGGAACTGAAATTGTCATGAGTATTTCTTCCGTATTTTGCAGTAAATACATGTGTGTGTATATATGACACTGAGCAGCATGCTATGGTCCTCCCCATACCATATCCTTCCCCTCCATTTTTGTCTGCAGAAACAATTTTTTTAGCCAGAGAATAAGTTTAATCATTTAAGTGAGAAAATGCAAAAACAAAGGAAAACCGCCAAACTAGACAAAATAGTGATACTTCAGTCATTAAGCAAAGTCAAGGACTTTAGTTCCTCCTCAAGGGCTATAGATAATATTCTGAGCCATATCTTTTGAGCTGTCTTATTATTGTTCAGTCACTGAGTCATGTCCAACTCTGTGATCCCATGAACTGCAGCATGCCAAGCATCCCTGTCCTTCACCCTTTCCCTGAGTTGATTTCATTCAACCGTCTCATCTTCTGTTGCTCCCTTCTCCTTCTGTCATCTTGTAGATACTAAAACTCCTGTCCAGTGGAAGAAGTTAACTACATGATGACCAGACTGTCGCCACGACATAGTGTGTTAGTTTCACAGTCGTGCCCCACTCTGTCCATGAAATTCTTCAGGCAAGCATACTGGAGAGGGTTGCCATTCCCCTCTCCAAGTGATCTTCCCAACCCATGGATCAAACCTGGGTCTCCTGCATTGCAGGCAGATTCTTTACCATCTGAGCCACCAGGGAAGCCCAGCCATGACATAAGCTGCCACAATGAGAACTGGCCTCAAAGAAATGGGAACAAAATGATTTTGGAACTGAAGACTAACTGTACTGAAGACAATCAAGATGACAGTGATCAGACCACTGCATGGCCAATTTCAAGATGATGTCAGAGCTGACTGTGCTGTTTCTGCGTTTAGCCCCATCCCTCAATCTATAGCGGCTCTTGCCCACTGAGGGGGAGTTGACAGTTGGATAGAAGTCTGTCCTCCCTGCCAGTTTCCAGCCTCCAAAATAAAGCAAAATTTCCTTCCCCTTAACCTTATCTCTTTATTGGCTTTTGGGTCAGGAGCAGTCGAAACTCATTTATACTAGCATATATACATATACTGGACTTCCCAGGTGGCATGAGCGGTAAAGGATCTGCCTGCCAATGCAGAAGACCTAAGAGATGCGAGTTCAATCCCTGGGTTGGGAAGATGCCCTGGAGGAGGGCATGGCAACCCTCTCCAATATTCTTGCCTGGAGAATCCCATGGAGAGAGGAGCCTGGTAGGCTACAGTCCATGGGGTCACAAAGAGTCAGACAAGGCTGAAGTGACTCAGCACACACATATTATGGGGAAGGACATGGCAACCCACTCCAGTATTCTTGCCTGGAGAATTCCATGGAGAGAGGAACCTGGCAGGCTGCAGTCCATGGGGTTGCAAAGAGTTGGACACAACTGGATGACTAACACAGACATATGTTAAGCAAATATCTTTGTTTTTCTTTCCTTTCAATCTCTTATGTAACTTAAGATGTATTAACTTTTTATTAAAATATTGTTAATTTTGCTTCATGGCATTTAAGTGCCAGGCTATCAGGAGAAGAGTAAATGTCATTCAAAGACTTTACCTCCTCTTACAGACAAGGGATTAGTGTGCTTTCAACTGTGCACAGCAGAATTATACGTTAGGTGGGATTAAGACTTTGTTATTGTCTTTATTGGATGTAACTGTGGTTTAAGGAGAAGTGTATAGCTGTAAAATTGACAAGGGGTGGACTTATGATAGTTAATTTCATGTGTCAGCTGGGCTAAGGAATGTCCAGATAGCTGATAAAATGTTATTTTTGGTGTATCTTCAAAGGCGGTTCCAGAAAAGAATAACATTAGCATTGGTGATCTGAGTAAAGCAGATGGCCATCCCCAAAGTAGATAAGAGTCATCCAATCCACTGAATGCCCAAAATAGAACAAAGGGCGAAGGAAAAAAAGCAAATTTACTCTTTCTGCTTGAGCTGAAATATTCCTTTTCTGTGCTCAGACACCAGTTCCTTTGGTTTTGTGACTCAAATCAGATTTATAGCATCAGACCCTCTCACTGAAGCACCCACGGGCTTTCCCAGTTCTCCAGCTTATGGAGAGTAAAGCAGGGAACTTCATGGCTTTCATAAACACATGAGCCAATTCATATTAATATAGATAGAACAAATATCTCCCTCTCTCTTTTATATATATATATATATGTATATATATATATATATATATATATATATATATATATATAGGTCATATATATGGCTTCCTAGGTGGTGTTAGTGGTAAACAATCCACCTGCCAATGCAGGTAGATCTAAGAGACTAGAGTTTGATCCTTCAGTTGGAAAGATCTCCTGGAGGAGGGCATGTCAATCCACTCCAGTACTCTTGCCTGGAGAATCCCATGAACAGAGGAGCCTGGCAGGCTACAACCCATAGGGTTACAAAGAATCAGACATGACTGAAGTGGCTAAGCATGCATGCGTGTGTGTGCATGCATACACACACACACACACACACACACACACATTTCGTTTCTTTGGAGAACCCTAATACACCTTTAGGGCTTCCCTGGTGGCTCAGATGGTAAAGCTTCTGCCTGCAATGTGGGAGACCTGGGTTCGATTCCTGGGTTGGGAAGATCCCCTGGAGAAGAAAATGGCAATCCACTCCAGCACTCTTGCCTGGAAAATCCCATGGATGGAGAAGACTGTATTATATTCTACCTCTTATTCCATTCTTCCTTTCATCAATCATATTACTTTACCATATTAATATTATAACTCTTGTCATGTTTTATTATAGTGGATTATTTATGTCTCTCTCTCTCCCAACAGGACTCTGTCCTCCTGGAGTCCACTAGAACTTAATTTTGCTAATTTTAGCAAAATTATCTGGATCACCACAGTGTCAGCATTTGGAAGACTGACTCTGCAGGCACCCTTTTTATTGTTTCACTTGCTTGATATCACTGGCTGTTCTTTCTAAATTCTAGCTCAGGCCACTACTTGTGATGATAATAGTGTGTGTTATAATTCATAGGGAGCAACAAGTTAATCATGTGTTCTTTTCAATTTATGTTCAGTGTTCACAAAACTGCACCATTTCCCCAGTTCCAGAAGTCCTCTTCTCGAATAGTTCCTGCCATTATCTACATTTAACTTTATCATCACAAATTTGACATCGTCACAAATACCTCATCTGTGAGGCCTCCCTGAAACCATGTAGCAGCAAGGAAAGCAGCAGCTAAATTTGATCTTCATTGGGAGGAAGCTGCTCTTCAAAATTAGCATGACCTCATCTAATATTAAAAACCACCAAGAATTTATGGGAAGATAAGGAAATCCCACCAGTAACAGTAAGTTATATGATCAATTTTCAATATATATTCAATTTTCCTCCTTTTTAATTAATTTTATTGGAGTATAGTTGTTTCACGGTATTGTGATAGCTTCTGTTGTTCAACAAAGTGAATCAGCTACATGTTTACACGTATCACCTCCGTTTTGGAATCTTGACCCATTTACGTCACCACAGAGCACTGAGGAGAGCTCCCTGAGCTGTACGGTAGGGTCTCATTAGTTATCTATTTTATATGTAACATCAATAGCCTACACATGTCAATCTCAACCTTCCAATTCATCCCACCCCCATTTCAATTCTCCATATCAGTTCATACTGACGTGAACTGTCAATATTCTCCACCGAATAGCATGTTTCAAATACGGTTAGTGTAGGAAAGTTTCTGTTTTCTACTGTGTTTTTCTGGCAAAGCAGACATTAACTGAGAGGTTCATGAAGCTTCTTACTAACGTTCTTCCTAACTTTCTTCTCATAGACCTAGTTCTGCTCCAGTACGAGTCCTTCCTTTGCTTCCTTAATGAGGAAAGTCTCTCCATCTTAGCCCTTCTTTTAAATCTGTTATTTCAGGGAGTGATGGGTCTTCACTTGTGTTCCTACCTCTCTTCCAAAAGGAGTGTCATGCTCTTTACAGTCAGAATTCTGGCTTCAAGAGGGTAATGCTGGAAAATCTTTCAGCCTTTTGAGACTCAGTTTTTTCTTCTGTTTAGTGATGGTGTCTTTCCTTCTTTTCGTAGGTAGCAATTGTGAGAATAATACCGGTAAGAAATCTTAAAGTGCTTTGTAAAGTCTTCAGCAGGATTTTTCAACCTTGTTGCTATTGGCGTTTGGGGCTGGATAATTCTTGTTCATTATAGGGTGTTCTGCAGCAAAAGGGAGCAGCAGAGCATGCCACTCCAAAACATACCCCTTGGTGTAGTGATCATTTTGAGCTGTAGGGGCCTGTTAAATAGTAAATGCAGGCAGATACTTTCTTGGAATTCCCTATATCTACCTAAAGACAGATTCTCCAAAAGGAGCTCAATTGTTAAAAATTCCCTTCCAGGGAGTTTCATCGTCCAGAGTAGACTGACTCATCACAGTAGAGGAGACTAGTAATTGATGCCACACCCAGGGAAACTTTGTCACAATCTAGCATATCTCATGTTTTCTTGAAAGGGCTCGCTCATTTATCTGTCCTAAAAATCACTTACTCCCCCAAAGAGGACAACATTGGCTGTTAGGGGGTAGTGTTTAATCCTGAATTCTAAAGGCACTTTTTGAGTTACTCATTTTTTTCTAGATATCTCCCTTGTACATATGTTAATCCACTTTGATTTGCTTTCCTCATTAGTCTGTTATTATAGGGGTCTCACCTAGAAGATCAGAGGGTGTGGAGACCATCATTTGTTTTTCCCTACAGCAGTATCCCTGACCTCTACCTGCTAGGTGTCATTAGCATTGCGTGCTAAGTCACTTCAGTCCTGTCTGACTCTTTGCAACCCTATTTACTGTAGCCCACCAGACTCCTCTGTTCATGGGATTCTCCAGGTAAGAATACTGGAGTGGGTTGCCATGCCCTTCTCCAGGGGATCTTCCTGACCCAGGGATCGAACCCACATCTCTTGTGTCTGCTGCATCTGCAGGCAGGTTCTTTACCACAAGCACCACCTGGGAAGCCTGTTATTAGCATTATCCACCTCCTTTATGTGTGAAAAACAAAAATGTCTCTGGACATTGCCAAATGTTCCCTTGGGGCAAAATTATCGCTGTTGAGAACACTGCTCTAGGAGGATCCATTCTTACCCTCCTACTAGTATACTCTCCTCCTTCCAAAGTATAGAAACATTTTCCCTCCTGGTTATACAGGCAAGGTGACTCTTACCTTCCTTCAGCCATCCTCAGAGATGGAGCAGGGGAACAGAGCATGCACAAACCCAGCCCCTTCTGAGCATGTCTTTATGGGCTACTGAACACTCCAAGCAAAAACTCTCAGCAGAATATTGCATTCAAACCCCTGCTTAGAGACTTGACCATCCTTTAAAAGGGCTTCTAATAGCCCAAGGTTGCAACCTTGGAACAATCCAGCCAGCCCCTTTTTGAGTTTTTAATCTGGCCAAGTGCAGAGGTGTCAGAAAAATTTACTGTTGATTTTACTTAATACCTGAGCTGGGCTGTGTTCTCCTCTTCTTAAAGCATTTATGAAAAGGGCTTACAGCTGTGAATCTTTTTTCTATGTAGCTCCCACAATTCAAGAGAATCTTGTGTCTTTTTTGAGAACCTAAAAGCCATTTATTTGAGACGGAACTATCCAGAATGGTGGGGTCTCTGTCTTTCAGTGTCCTAGGGAAGATAGAATCCTGATGTCCGTTAGTTATCAACTGAAAGACACAGCTGACTCAGTTGGCATGGGCACTGACTGACCCTGGGTAAATCTTCAGTTCCCTGACTCTGCTGTACTTTATGCCATCCTTCCTCCTGACTTCCTCATTCTCCTTTAAAATACCAGTCACCTCTAAACAAATCCAACTTGTGTTTATTTCAAGCTGGACCCGCTTCCCAATTGCAATAGTATATTAGTAATTAAAATCTGTCCTTAGCACTTTAGTGTCTGAATTTATTTCTCTTGGATACCATATTGTCCAAAACAACAGGACATCCCCTCCACTTTCCTTGTTTGAACTCCAGAGCCATTGTGGGGTGAGTCGGTAGACTCCTGGTAAAGCGCTTAGAAGTACATTTGGCTGCTGGGCAAAGTTGCATTCTCAACCCAGTTTTATAGAATTGCTTCTTTCTCAGTGTGAATTTACTTCTTATTTGGTTTCAAATTCAGGAAAGAAGTGAGATTAATTATACCTCACCTGCCCAAACAAAAACTATAAAACCTTACACAACTGCCTGTTTATCTCATCACTGATTTATTCTACCTGATCTCTTTTGGTGCTAACAGTGTGTATGCCTCAATGCATTACAAACCTTTCAGGGAAGTTTAACATTTAAAGAGATTGTGCTGAGTTCATAATAATTTTAGCTCAAAGAATGATTTTTTTCTGGTAGGAATTTTAAGTCTAATGGGAGGTTGAATCCAAAGACTGTCCTTAGTCAGGATACATTATTGTTATAGAATCCTAAGGAATGTGGAGAAAGAAAAAAAGTTTGTCCTTTGTTATCTGTTATCTTAAAATGTAAATTATGGGAGTAGGTCTGATGAGGTCTTTACAACCTCCAGACATTCTTTGGATTATATAACCTCATTGTTAACACTAGCAAGCAGGTACTCTTTCTGCCCCCTTCTGATGCCTATGTCAGAAGCTTTCTCTAGCTCCTTTATACTTTAATAAAACTTTATTACACACACACACACACACACACACAAAATAAGCCTAATGGGAAAGTGGATCAAAGAGGGTTTGGGGGCATTTAAGGAGTTCTTAATAAGTCTCTTCTACTCTTCCCACACTGTTGTATCTAGTGAGTTGGCCAAAAAGTTTATTCAGGTTTGTTATCTTAGGGAAAGACCCAAATGAACTTTTTGGCCAACCCATTATTTTATTGTCAACTCAATATTTTATTGCGTTTTTAATCTAGGCAAGAAATGCTATTTCCAAGGAACTCCTGATTTGCCTTTAAGAGGAAGTACACTTTTTATCAGACTAAAACTCTTGCCAAAATATTTGGGTAATAAGTACTGTTATTGAGGGGGGCACAGTTACTATTTTTTTTCTTTCATAGTGTATAATCAACAGAAGTTTTTATTAAAGTAGGATTATCTGAACATCAGAAAATATATCTAAACCAGCATAATTATGAAGATTTTGTATTTCAATGTAACTGTGTAAGAATTTGCAGGCAACATAGATACTGCCAAAGACAAGAAATTGCTTCAAAGGTGCCACCAACTGTTTTGATTGTAAATTACAATTTAGGGACTTTATCATGTATTAACATAGGTCATTAAATATTATCACACTTTTTTCACTGCTCTCAAATACTGTAGCTCAAGGAAATCAATTTCATCCATTTGCTCCTGCTGCTGCTGCTGTGTGTGACCCCATAGACGGTAGCCCTGATTTCTAGTAAATTTCCAGGTTTAACAGAATGAAACCCATGTTTCACTTTGTTTATTTTAAGTGATGTCCAATAAGTAACAAGATGCTCAGTTAAGAGTTCCATATTTTGGAATACATATTTAAGGAATACTTGAAACCATTTCTTAAGGAATTTATTAACAGGAAGAAAAGAAACAAATATATGAGTTACAAAAATACAGATATTAAGCTAAATGGAATAGAAAGGAATATTCTTGTAGTTTGAAAATAACTAATATTCATCAATAAAATAAATTTTCAAAGTGTGAATTTTGAGGAGAAATTCAGAGGCAAACAGAGATATATACATGTGTTTTTTTTTTTAAATTTTATTTTATTTTTAAACTTTACATAACTGTATTAGTTTTGCCAAATATCAAAATGAATCCGCCACAGGTATACATGTGTTCCCCATCCCGAACCATGTGTTTTATCCTGGGCCAGCAGGTGGATGAGTTTGAGATCCGTGTTCAGAGGTATTGATATATATTTAAGCTGGAGGGCAACAGATAGCTTTAGGAGAATAGGAGTTTCAGAAATGAAAAAAATGATATTGAAAATGATATTAGCGAGAGGAAATAATTCTATGGGTTTAGAAGCTATGTCTGGGAAAAAGGAATATGGAACACTGGACATGTACCATTTTGATGTTCACAAAGAACTTTCTATTGGATATCAGGAAACTTTTTGATGAATCTGAGAGTATAAACAAAGGTTAAGAAAAAAAATCATTATTTCTTTCAAGCATGTTGCAAAAACAGTTCTCTGCTGTAAATACTGTACTTAACTGATGCTAAGTCAGTTGTGTCTGACTCTGTGCGACCCCATAGATGGCAGCCCACTAGGCTCCCCCACCCCTGGGATTTTCCAGGCAAGAACACTGGAGTGGGTTGCCATTTCCTTCTCCAATGCATGAAAGTGAAAAGTGAAAGTGAAGTTGCTCAGTCGTGTTGGACTCTTAGCAACCCCATGGACTGCAGCCTACCAGGCTTCTCCATCTATAGGATTTTCCAGGCAAGAGTACTGGAGTGGGGTGCCATTGCTTAACTGATGAAAACCAATTAATTTAAAAAATAAAACCCTATAAAAGCAAAAATATATTTTATAATTAAAGTTATTAATTTTTATGTGTTTTATGACATGAGAGCCTTGTTTAAATAGCTAACTTATTGGCCAAGTTCATAGAGAAACTGGAATCTTATCTAAAGTGAGATATGTTTTGAGCCATTTGTTTGATTCTGTAAATCATTTCATGAAGAAAGTGCATTTTCATTCTAACACAAACTTTTTATTTCTCTGCACATGTTAGTATTTGATAGGCTCATTCAGTACCAAATAGTTAATATAAATGGTAGGATAGCTGCTTTAGAGCTAACCTCTGAAAATAATAAAACCAAAATCATTAAATTTTTCTTACTCTATGTGTATGAAGCACATCAACTGTTGAATTTATCAATTTAAGTTCAAAGGATCCTAACACTAACTTTTAATTATTTTTTATTTTATTTATTATTTTGTACCCCCGAAATGAATACAACATTATATGTCAATTATGCCACAATGAAAAAAATAACAAATGAAATCAAACAATAAAAAAGGTTTTAAATCTTTAGCGATAGAAAACTAATTCATGGTATTCAAAATACAATGCTATTTCCAAGCCTAACTGCATGCTTACTGATCTTTTAATAAAAATGTGAATTTCAAGCACATCTGATATATAATAAATATATGAAAATTTTATCTGTCCACAGTTTTGTGTATTACATTAATAAGACTTACCCAAAACACTATTGTTTATTTAATAACTATGAAAGAGAAAAAGAAACAAAAAACACACCTATTTAGACCTTTACAAGATCATTTTAAAATTCTTAAAGAATTTTAAGTGGAAAATTCTTAAAGAGATGGGAATACCAGACCACCTGACCTGCCTCCTGAGAAATCTGTATGCAGGTCAAGAAGCAACAGAACTGGACATGGAACAACAGACTGGTTCCAAATAGGAAAAGGAATACGTCAAGGCTGTGTATTGTCACCTACTTATTTAACTTATATGCAGAGTACATCATGCAAAATGCTGGGCTGGATGAAGCACAAGCTGGAACCAAGATTTGGGAAGAAATATCAATAACCTCAGATATGCAGATGACACCACCCCTATAGTAGAAAGCAAAGAAGAACTAAAGAGCCTTTTGATGAAAGTGAAAGGAGAGAGTGAAAAAGTTGGCTTAAAACTCAACATTCATAAAACTAATATCATGGCATCTAGCCCCATCACTTCATGGCAAAGAGATGGGGAAACAATGGAAAAAGTGACAGACTTTGTATTTTTGGTTTCCAAAATCACTTCAGATGATGACTGCAGCCATGAAATTAAAAGACACTTGCTCCTTGGAAGAAAAGCTATGACCAACCTAGACAGCATATTAAAAAGCAGAGACGTTACTTTGCCAATAAAAGTCCGTCTAATCAAAGCTAGGGTTTTTCCAGTGGTCATATATGGATGTGAGAGTTGGACTGTAAAAAAAACTTAGCGACAAAGAATTGATGCTTTTGAACTGTGGTGTTGGGGAAGACTTTTGAGAGTCCCTTGGACTGCAAGGAGATCCAACCAGTCAATCCTAAAGGATATCAGTCCTGAATATTCATTGGAAGGACTGATGCTGAAGCTGAAACTCCAATACTTTGGCCATCTGATGTGAAGAACTGACTCATTGGAAAAGACCCTGTTGCTGGAAAAGATTGAGGGCAGGAGGAGAAAGGGACGGCAGAGGATGAGATGCTTGGATGGCATCTCTGACTCGATGGACATGAGTTTGAACAAGCTCTGGGAGTTGGTGGTGGATAGGGAAGCCTCGCGTGCTGAAGTCCATGGGGTCACAAAGAGTCAGACACGACTGAGTGACCCAACTGAACTGAACCTGAAGATTCTTTACTGAATTTCATTCCAGTTAAAATGTTTCTAAAATTAACTAAATATAATAATCTTCCATTTCTCTGCCTGTCCCACCTTTCCCCTCACTTCCCCTCACTCTCCCCCACAGACTTAGTTGGCTAGATGTTGAGATACAACAACTTTCTAAAGATTTAACAACAGTAAAACGTAGCTTGGATGTGGAGATAAACTTTCAGTTCAGTTCAGTTCAGTCGCTCAGTCTTGTCCGACTCTTTGCAACCCCATGAATCGCAGCACGCCAGGCCTCCCTGTCCATCACCAACTCCCGGAGTCCGCCCAGATTCATGTCCATTGAGTCAGTGATGCCATCCAGCCATCTCATCCTCTGTCATCCCCTTCTTTACCCGCCCCCAATCCCTCCCAGCATCAGAGTCTTTTCCAATGAGTCAACTCTTCGCATGAGGTGGCCAAAGTACTGGAGTTTCAGCTTCAGCATCATTCCCTCCAGAGAAATCCCAGGGCTGACCTCCTTCAGAATGGACTGGTTGGCTCTCCCTGCAGTCCAAGGGACTCTCAAGAGTCTTCTCCAACCCCACAGTTCAAAAGCAGCAATTTTTCGGTGTTCAGCTTTCTTCACAGTCCAACTCTTACATCCATACATGACCACTGGAAAAACCATAGCCTTGACTAGATGGACCTTTGTTGGCAAAGTAATGTCTCTGCTTTGGATAAACTTTAGAGGAGATAAAAAAATAGAGAAAAGCCCCCAAGAAGAAAAGCATATTCTATAGATGAATACAAATAGTATAAAAAGTCATTATCTAGGAGGATATACTGGTTTGTAGTTTCATATACAAAGAACCAGATATAAGTTTGGAATTGGGTTAATATTTCTGATTTTTATCAGAAAATAAAGTGTATAAATTTAGTAGTTCTATGTTTGATATATAGTATGTAATATATAGTATATTTAACATGATATCTACCTATATTTCATGATTGTATATAAAAACAATTTTACAAAATAATTTTGTCTCTTCAAAGATTTTGGAGATATCACCTTCAGGTTTTAAGAAAATTAAAATAGTGTACTCTGAAAATGATGCATATTTTTTTCTTGATTTTGTGAAGTGTATCAAAATCCCAAATAGCTGTCAGTTTATGTACTCTATTGATATGTCTTGAAATGTACCAGATGAAGATGTTAGTTTAAGAGAAAGAAATCTGTTATAGAATTGTAATTATGCTACTAAGTGTAACAGTCTACCTTAGAGATGCACGAGAAAAAGTGCAATTAAATAGATGTAACCATAGTCTAGACTTAAGAAGTCCTTGTTTTCAGAGTTTTTTACTTAAATTACAAATTTTGAGGAGTCATCACAACTGGGAGCTTTCCAATTTTAAACTAAATTCAAAGCAAGATTAAATATTTGATCTCCTACCTAAGCCTCAGATATTCAAGCTGTACATATAAAAAGGAAATACAAAATAAATTGTGAGAGTGATATGCATCAAAGTTACTGACTCTTCTTTATGATTAGAAGATTTGTTATCTTCTTTCGATGGAATTATTTTGTGTAGCATCCTTTATACCAAATCCTGATTCATCCAAAGAATGGATTAAAGCTGACTGCTGAATATCTGGAATTCCCATTTTCTACAACGCTCTTACTCCTTTTACTTTATACACAAAGACCTTCCTATCTTTTATGGATGGAGAGGAGCTGTAATATATTTAGCTGGTAGAGACAAAATCTGAGCTGCATGAGCACACTTGTGAAAGTTAGACTGGCTTTATATTCTGGAGGGCTCATTCAGGCACTGCCAAGGGCAAGGATTTGGTGTTGTATGTGAGGCTATGGTCCAGTTTTTCTCAGATACCTTCTTTGTGTCTCTGCTCTGTTTGGATGTAAAATATTTTGAATAACCAAATGCAGAAATGTGTCCAAACATATATCTGTTGCCTGTAAGAGAAAACTGTTAAATTTGCTTGGCATCAAAAAAGAAAAAACAAAAACAGAAACAAAATGTGTGTGTGTGTGTGTGTGTGTGTAGTCATGACATTTATCTTTGCCTTTAGCAGCCTGTTAGTATTGAAAGAAATTAAATTTCTTCCAACTTCCTCCTAAGTGAATTCCGAATAATTGATTCAAGTTAATTTCTATTTCAATACGGCTGAGGTTCTGTTGGTTTTCATTTGCAGCCCAGTTCAGTTCAGTTCAGTTGCTCAGTTATGTCTGACTCTGCAATCCCATGAATTGCAGCATGCCAGGCCTCCCTGTCCATCATCAACTTCCAGAGTTCACTCAAACTCATGTCCATCGAGTCGGTGATGCCATCTAGTCATCTCATCCTCTGTCATCCCCTTCTCTTCCTGCCCCCAATCCCTCCCAGCATCAGAGACTTTTCCAGTGCATCAACTCTTCGCATGAGGTAGCCAAAGTATTGGAGTTTCAGCTTCAGCATCAGTCCTTCTAAAGAACATCCAGGACCGAACTCCTTTAGAATGGACTGGTTGGATTTCCTTGCAGTCCAAGGGACTCTCAAGAGTCTTCTCCAACACCACAGTTCAAAAGCAACAATTCTTTGGTGCTCAGCCTTCTTCACAGTCCAACTCTCACATCCATACATGATTACTGGAAAAACCATAGCCTTGACTAGACAGACCTTTGTTGGCAAAGTAATATCTCTGCTTTTCAGCATGCTATCTAGGTTGGTCATAACTTTCCTTCCAAGGAGCAAGCATCTTTTAATTTCATGGCTGCAGTCACCATCTGCAGTGATTTTGGAGCCCCAAAAATAAAGTGAGCCACTGTTTCCCCATCTATTTCCCATGAAGTGATGGGACCAGATGCCATGATCTTCGTTTTCTGAATGTTGAACTTTAAGCCAACTTTTTCACTCTCCTCTTTCACTTTCATCAAGAGACTTTTTAGTTCCTCTTCACTTTCTGCCATAAGGATGGTGTCATCTGCATATCTGAGGTTATTGATATTTCTCCCTGCAATCTTGATTCCAGCTTGTGCTTCTTCCAGCCCAGCGTTTCTCATGATATACTCTGCATAGAAGTTAAATAAGCAGGGTGACAATATACAGCCTAGATGTACTCCTTTTCCTATTTGGAACCAGTCTGTTGTTCCATGTCCAGTTCTAACTTGCTTCCTGACCTGCATATAAGAAGCAGGTCAGGTGTTTTGGTATTCCCATCTCTTTCAGAATTTTCCACAGTTTATTGTGATCCACATAGTCAAAGGCTTTGGCATAGTCAATAAAGCAGAAACAGATGTTTTTATGGAACTCTCTTGCTTTTTCCATGATCCAGTGGATGTTGGCAATTTGATCTCTGGTCCCTCTGCCTTTTCTAAATCCAGCTTGAACATCTGGAAGTTCGCGATTCACGTATTGCTGAAGCCTGGCTTGGAGAATTTTGAGCATTACTTTACTAGTGTGTGAGATGAATGCAACTGTGTGGTAGTTTGAGCATTCTTTGGCATTGCCTTTCTTTGGGATTGGAATGAAAACTGACCTTTTCCAGTCCTGTGGCCACTGCTGAGTTTTCCAAATTTGCTGGCATATTGAGTGCAGCACTTTCGCAGCGTCATCTTTCAGGATTTGAAATAGCTCCACTGGAATTCCATCCCCTCCACTAGCTTTGTTTGTAGTGATGCTTTCTAAGGCCCACCGAGTCACAAATACCATTGTTGTCATTCTTGCCTTATACAGCTCCTCTCAGTTAAAACACTCTTCATTCTTTTTGCACTTATGTTTTCAAGTACATCTTGAACCCCACTTCTTCTGTGAGGCTACCACTGAATACCTTAGCCTCCACTGATGTCTCCTCTTTTGAGGTTTATGGCCCATGCCATGGCGTTTGACTTTGGGTCTCCTTTACACATCCTCTGTTAGCTTATTGGTGTCATTGACCATGCTTTCTCCCCCATGCTTCTTGGCATCCCCTCAATAGTGCTCTATAAATACAGCTGGTTAATTGATAGAAGTGTAAGAGCAGATGGCTTCCTTCTCATTTACAAGCAAAATAACACCAGGAATCATTATCACCTCAATGTTCCATGAAGATCAAAGAATTAAGATGAGAACACTCTCAGATCCACTACACAAAGAACCTACCTTTACACCTCTTAAAAAAAAGAGAAGCCCAGCATTCCATAGGTTTAATTAATTTTAGGCATAATTTATGTAAATAAATTTGAAACAAATCAACACATAAATATATTTTAAATTTCACCCAATGCTAAAGCCATTGCTTCTCCTTTTCATTATCTTAGTTCCCATTTTAAAACTATATTTAGCATGTTGTTTTTATTAAATTTGGAGTTATAGCTTTTTCATTTTTGTTCGATGAATAGTCAAAGGAAAACATCAGAAAATTATAAAAATCTCACTATGCAACACTTTTTTAAAGGCTTGTTGTTTGATTAATTATTAAATAACTATTACCTCCTTCTTAAGAGCCAACACATCAGGAATTCTGAGACTTTTGGCACACATTTATTTGCAGAGAAACAAGTTGTGCTTATTTTGGGAACGGGTGTGCATATATTTATTTTTTCTAGGATAGAACTCGATAGATGAATTGAACTTTAGACTTGAGCAGAGACTTAAAATATATTACTTAATATTTACATTTGAACAAACTTCCTTAAAAAAAAAATCCTTAGTAAGTTGTTTGGCTCTTTCAGGTTTTGTTTACTCTGTTCTATTTAACTGATCAGATTAGAAACACACTTTCTTTTTATAGTGGGGATATTCATTTTGAATCTTTAAGTTAGAATCCTGGTGAAACAAAATAGGCTGTAGATATTGTCACTGTACAAGGACAAATAGAGAAAGCAGGCTATGATATTTACTGTCAAAAACTCTGGGATTAAAAACCTCAAATCTTGAAACAAAAGAGAACACTCATTAGCACACAAGTGAGGAATCTGGGTGGGCAGATGGCTTACTTAAAAGTCAGAGGTGTTGATATTTCTGTATTCTGTGATGGACCACCTGCTGATGTTTAATACGGAGGAAGATGGTTGTTGTTGTTATTTAGTTGCTAAGTCATGTCCAAGACTCTTTTTGTGACCCCATGGACTATAACCCACCAGGCTCCCCTGTCCATGGGATTTTCCAGACAAGAATACTGGAGTGGGTTGCCAGTTCCTTCTTGGGGGGGATCTTCCTGACCCAGGGATCGAACCTGTGTCTCTGCACTGCATGTGTATTCTTTACCACTGAGCCGCCAGGCAAGCCTTACAGAGAAAGATGCTTGGTCTTATCTTGCTTTGAATCAGTCGAAAGGAAACTTCAGCAGTGTAAATACAAAACAGAGCTCAGTTCTTCATTATTTCTTCATTGTTTCTGCATTATTTCTTCATTTCTTCTTCCTCCGGGCACTCTCACCTATAACCATAGTTTCAAATAGAATCCACATGCAGAGGTCTCATTCATTTCTATTTCTAGCTCGGGCTTCTTCCTTTACTATACATCCATTACATTGCCAAGCAGCTTAATACATATCTTCTTAAATATTTCAAAAGCATCTCAAACTCAACATGTCATAATTAACTTAGGATCTTACCTAACATCTTGCTCTAGTAGAAGGAATGCAATGGCTTCTCATTCAGTATATTCCATTGTCCATTTGCATAAGTCAGAAACCCAAATGTTACCTCTCTCTCCTTCAACCCAGTATCCAAATTTTTAATCAAATTCTGTCATGTTTATGCTATAAATATATTATGAACCCATATCCTTACCTCTAACTCATCCACACCACCCAATCCCAAACCATTACTATCTACAAACCTGAAATTGTTTGTAATATCCTATGTGGTCTTTTTGCCTCCACTTTCGTATCTCTCCTATACTTCCACTACAGAGCATCCAGAATGGATGCTAAGATGTTAGGAAAAATCTGATCATATTACCATATATTTATTATTTTTTAATATAAATGTATTTATTTTAATTGGACCATATATTTAAAAATCATTTGCAACAGTATATTTTCACTGCATTATACCTGTTGGTCCTTGACTTTTGGGGCCATTTGAGACACTCATAACTTCATGTTTCTAGACTGGATGCCCAGATGATGATGGCATGTGAGGGTAAATAATGAGAAAAGATAGAGCAGGATTCATCTTCCTGGATGACATTGACAAGAGAGAACCGCTAGGAAATAGATGCCATTCTCAGGCTAGGTTGTAAGAAAGTGTTATATCAACTGAGGAAACTTAAATTGATAAAATTTATAGTGAGTGGATAATGATTAAGTATTCCCCAGCTGGGAGAGTAGATAGAGATCAAGATGGTAGAGTAGGAGGACACAGAAATCACCTCCCACCACAAACACATCAAAAATGCATCTACATGTGGAACCATTCACACTGAAATCTTCTGGATACTGGAAGAAAGACTCTAGTACAACCAGAAAAGATACACATGAAATTGTAGGAAGGGAAGAGACACGTATTTTCTATCTGGTGTAATGGGCTTGAAATAGAAATGAAGGAGAAATAGTGAAAACTATGGAAATAAGATGTTTCTTCACAACTTGGTGTCTCCCCTGAATTCATGTTTGCTTTACTTTTGATGCCTCCCTGTTGTTCGGTGGAAGAAAAGGAAACTCCTCCACACAGCGACTGAAACCCCTCTTAGATCTGGTTTTCCTGCAGCCTCACCACCCACCACCATCCCCATAACTTCACTGCTCCAAACACATTGGACTTCCCTTAGATAACCACCCTGGCCCAGTTTTCATCACTGAAGGACCCATGCATTTGTCTTCTCTGCCTAAATGAACCCTTATCACTCTGGCACATCTTGGTTAAGGCAACAATGCCCCAGGAGGTACCTCCTCTGTCTTCTTTAACCAAATCAAACACCTTATAATATTATAACAGAGAATGGCTCTTAGGGTACGATGTACCTCTTCTTAGCAACAGTAGTTGCTCTTCTTGGCTTCAGTAACTGCATTTTACATTTTTGCTCACTTGAATTTTTGAATAATATCTGTCTCCTTCAAAGAGTCAGGGCTCTACGCATGCATGGATCATGTCTATTTCACTTCCGCTTTTGCCCTCAAAAGCACAAGCACTAGCCTGGCATACAATGAATCCTCACTGAATGTCTATTGACTGGATTAGTGAAAGGGGTCATAGGAGCTCATGGAAAGGAAATCATTGACTTAAGGAAAAAATGAAAACTCAATCACTAGTGTGGAGTGTCAGATGCTGGACTGTAGTGGATCTAGCTTGCAAAGGAGGATGTGAGATGCCTTTCTCCTTCAGAGGGATCCCAGAAAATTATACCAATTTTCCAGAAAATTCCATGCTGTATCCTCACCTTCATGATACTTTGGCTCTTGAATTTTGCTCCTGAACTGCTCCAAGACCCTTATCCTGTTCAGATGTGAGCCCCAGTCATCGCACTGAGCCTGTGGTTCTGGTTCTGTGGCCTTCCCTGCTTAAGCACCAAGGGTCCCCTGTACTCTGGCTCCCCTGGCTCTGGGTTCACCTTCCCGCCTCCATCCCAGTGCTGCTGTCCCTTCATTCCTGAGATAAGTTAGGAGCACCTGAAAGTCGCTCAATCATGTCCAACTCTTTTGTGAACCCATGACTATAGAGTCCATGGAATTCTCCAGGCCAGAATACTGGAGTGGGTAGCTTTTCCCTTCTCCAGGGGATCTTCCCAACCCAGGGATTGAATGCAGGTCTTCCACATTACAGGTGGATTCTTTACCAGCTGAGCTACAAGGGAAGCCCAAGAATACTGGAGTGGGTTGCCATTCCCTTCCCCAGGAGATCTTCCCAACCCAGGGATTGAACCCAGGTCTCCCGCATTGTGGGCAGACGCTTTACCGTCTGAGCCACTAGGGGAGTTAGGAGCACAGGTGTCTGTGAATTATTATGGCAACTTTTCTAAGGGGAAATTAAGAATGGATTTGAGTTCCACTGAAACACTTGTGGGACAAGGCAGTGATGGTGGTGCTTTCATATGGAGACTTTTAGGTGAGGTCCATGTAAATTTCAAGTCAGACTGTTAAATGCAAAGTGCTCTGAAGTTTGTCCAATATTCTCAACAGAAACAACCATACTAAGGGAACTGTTCATATTAGATAAAGTGGCTTCTTAATATTCAATGGCTAATGATGTTTTTGATGTCTTCTAGTGATGTTTCTGGTTATGAAATATTTGGAAATATTAAGACTAAGCTAGAAATAAAGCATAAGCAATAAGCTGATGATGGATGTCATTGCAGAGAAGAAGGAAAAGGACTGTAGGGAAAATGGACAAGGGTGATGATACAAACACATGACTAATTAGTACATGGCCTCCAGTTAGCAGATACTGTGACAATTAAGACTTTCTAAATTTGATTTAAACTCAAACTTCTAAAAATATTCTGGTATTTTGGAGAGAGATCTCTGAAGAAAAACCCAGTGGAGCAGGAAGTATGGCACTTCTTTTATCTAATTCCTTTGGATAAGAATGCTCTGAATGATAGCTGCAGTGTCTTGGAAATCCCACATCCCAACACCACCTGGGGGCTCAGCTGGTAAAGAGTCCGCCTGCAGTGCGGGAGACCTGGGTTCCAGCTCTGGGTTGGGAAGATCCCTTGGAGAAGGGATAGGCTACCCACTCCAGTATTCTTGCCTGGAGAATTCCATGGACAGAGGGGCCTGGTGGGCTACAGTCCATGGGCTTGCAAAGAGTCAGACACGACTAAGCGACTAACACACACACACAATACTGCCTGTGGCCCCCCAACACCTGCCCCCTTCCAATATGGCCTGAAGTTTCAGTTTCAGGTTAATTAAAAGATAAATGAAGAGATGGAGATTGTCTTCCGTCAGAAACAACAGATGAGGGAAATACAGTCCCAAACATAGAAGCAAATGAAAACAGTAGAAGCTCAACTGGACCTCATCTATCACTCACTGCTGAGGCTCCAGAGGAAAGAATACACTGCCATTTGCTGCCACTTCTTTTCTGAGAGTATATTCCACTTTGTTGCAAGAGTGGCTCTCCCAAGAATCCAGGGACTGGGGCAATACAAACCCTCTGTCAAATTTTTATTTTCATTCTCTTCAGATAATCCTTAATTTCAGAAGTCCTATTTGTTTAGGAAGTGAATGAGGTCTTGGGATCAATGAAACCAATCTTGCAGTTACTGATGTCATCAAATTACTCTCCTGATGGCTCTGAGTACTTGAATTAATATGACCCAGCAATGTACTGGGTCATATTGACCCTACTGAGCATGTACCCTGAGTAAACCATCATTCAAAAAGACACATGCATCCCAACATTCATTACAGCAATATTTACAATAGCCAGGACATGGAAGCAACCTAGATGTCCAGCGGCAGATGAATGGATAAAGAAGATGTGGTATGCATATACAATGTAACAGCACTCAGCCGTAAAAAGGAATGAATTTGAGTCAGTTCTAACCAGTTAGCGGCAGCAGCAGCTGCAGCTAGTGAGGTGGATGAACCTCACTAGAGCCTATTATACAGAGTGGAGTAAGTCAGAAAGAGGAAAAAACATTATATATTAACACACATATATAGAATCTAGAAAAATGGTATACTGATGAACTTATTTGCAGGACAGGAATAGAGAGATGCAGACATGAGAACAGATTTGTGGACACAGTGGAGGAAGGAGAGGGTGGGACGAATTGAGAGAGTAGATTGAAACATATGCATTACCATATGTAAAACAGATAGCTAGTGGAGGTTGCTGTCTAACACAGGGAGCTCAGCACGGTGCTCTGTGATGACCTACGGGGGGTGAGTACGGTGGAGGTGGGGAGAGGGGTTCAAGAGGGAGGAGACATGGGTATACTTACGGCTGATTCACAGAAACCAACAAAACGTTGTAAAGCAATTATCCTCCAATTAAAAATAAAGAAACCAGACCCTGCCATTGTACCACAACTATTGCGTATATAAATTTTTTGTCCAAACTCGATAATTCATTTCAGAAAATGAGACCTTAGGGAAGGGAAACTGAGCTGGTTGTAGTGATGTGGATGAACCTACAGTCCGTCATGCAGAGTGAAGTAAGGGTCACAAAGTATTAGACATGACTGAGCAACTAAAAAAGAACAACAACATGGAATCTAGAAAAAAAAAAAAAAAAGCGTACTGATGAGCCTATTTGCAGGTCAGGAACAGAGGCACAGACTTAGAGAATAGATATGTGGACACAGAGATGGAGAGAAGAGGGTGGGACGAATTGAGAGAATAGCATTGACATAACACGGGGAGCTCAGCCAGGCACTCTGTGACAACCTAGAGGAGTGGAATGGGGGGCGAGAGGGAGGCTCAAGAGGGAGAGGCCATGTGTGAGAGGAGCCTGGCTCGCTACAGTCCATGGGGTCACAAAGAGTCAGACGTAGCTGAGCAATGAACGCTACACTACCACGAAGGCTGTTTCACATTATTATACAGCAAAAACTAACACAACAGTGTAAAGCAATTATATTCCAAGAAAAAAAAAAAAAAAAACCTATGCCTTTTAATACATGTTGAGTATTGCCAGCAATATAATTTAGCTTGTGTCTGGCCTGTTTCTTGGCCTGGAGACCATCAAGTACACTTTCTGCCTCCATTTGCTTTATGGCCCCAAATTTCAGTCTCTGTGTAGAGGCCAGTAGCTCAGCACACAATCAATGAATCTGGGCCTCATGGAGAGAAAGGCAGCCTCTACCAAAGTGTGATCTAAGAATACTGCAAAGACTTTCTTATCTATTTGGGGCCTTCAGAGTCATTGACTCTCTCCCTTTGGTCAGAAACCACAGTTTTGTGGACAGGCAGCTGAAGAAAGTGTTGGGGGGAAGTCATAGCCCTAGATCAAACTTTTTAAACCACTACCGCTTTCTGCTAAATGGCCTCAAGCCCACATCCCTGCATCTTGATGTCATCATTGTTTTCCCTTTCTCAGCTTCCCTCTTTCTTACATCCTCATTTCATTTAACTCATAGCAGATCTATGACAGCAGAGAAAGGTTGGAAATAAGAACTGTGGATTACAAGAGTTAGAAACGTTGAAGCCATTATCCAGGATAGAGGATTAGGAGAAGTATGCTATTTGCCACTGCTGCTATGACCTTGTGTTTGCGGGGCTTCTTCGATTTTAAAAAGCACTTAATAGATCTCATCATGTTAAACTTCCAGACTGGCTCTAAAAGAATATATTATCCACGAAGAATCACATTTTACTCAGGCTTTGCACTTTATTTCTCTCGTAGTGGTCCTTCTACTTTGCTCCTTGCATATAGGCAGATACATTATAGTATAACAAATGACATGATATTTTACAGGTCATGTGAATGAATGGATCATTTTTAAAGGAAGATTATACTCTCACTATTGTCTCCCCAGAGGATGTGGTCCACAGCTGGGCACCCAGTTACTATCCACAAATATATGGTGACCTTCACCATAGCACTAAGCTAGGGCTACTTGCATAAACTATCAGTAGTTAGGACATAATGGGAGCCAAGTTCTCCACTGAGTGCAAACTGCAGAAGATATTTTGGGATGTTTCATGGTGATGTCGATGTGTATGAAAAGCCATTAATGAGAAAGCTATCCATTTTTCAACACTTTCAGCCTCTCGGCACCCAGCAATAGGCTCAGTCTGCTCATTTAGATGATCAAAGGCTTTTGCTCTTTGTCTAGTTCCTTCTCCATCCATCTTGATTGGCAACAAGCCTTCTTATCCTCAAGGCACATGATATAACCCTTTTTTAAAATGAAGTTGTTCAAGCACATGTGCGGCGTAGGGATTTAAGCCTCCTGGAGATGTTTCCTCCATGGAAAATGTTGGAAAATATATCCGTGGGCTAAATTTTCTTGGCCCAGGAGACCAGATATGTTTGAAAGGATAATACTTCAGCTATTCCTCTTCTGCATATATGAATACTTCTCTTTTTTGAAGCCATGATTTACATCATTTTTGTTGAAATAGTCATTTTCTACTTGTTAACCTCCCAGACCATGTGCCTTGTGGATTTGTGTATGTGATGCTTAGAATAGTTCCTGAACATCAGTTCTCAATAATTATTTGTCCGGTTCTGGACTGAACTGGAGGATGGGTGGTGATACAGATGGGGGAAAGCAGATTGCACTGGTGGGGAGACAGCGTGGGGTGTGGTGGACTGGGACACGATCATTCTAATGCTTGTGTAGGACATCTTTTTGGAAGAATTTAGTGGGCAGTTTGTGATATGAGCCTGGCGCTTGAAAGATACGTGCCACTAATACAGGGATTATCATCTCATAGCTGCTCGGAAGTACGTTAAATCATTCCGCGGCAGCGGAGAATGTGAACTGGTGTCCTTTTTCAGAAGCTTGCAGGAGACCACACACCTGGCCCTAGAGACAGTTAGTTTCCGGAGTCTACAGTTATCACTGCAGTCAAAACTGGTGTGGAAGCATGGAGAATTTTCCAGTGACGTGCGGGGTTTGAGCTATTTTCCTTGATAAAGCAATAATTAATTCTATTTGTAATGGCTGTAAGTTCATTCCCTGGTTCAAAGCATAGATGAAAGGCCTTGAGGAAACCAGCAAAAAAAATATTAAAGAGGGAACGGGACATTAACCTCAGCATCAAGAGTTTGGGAGGATAATTCTGCATCAGAATCTTAAATCTGCTGACAAGGTCTCATATGATGACCAAAAATATTTGAGAATTACAAACTATTTTATTACAACTTCTTTGATTCATGGTAGAATGATTGCACTAAAAAGATTGATGTCAAGGAGTGGTCCTTAGTAGCCTACCACAGAGCTCTATTTTCAGCTATCTTGCTCAAAGATTTCTATCAGGAAATTGATAGACCTTGATGGACACAACCCACTCATTGGTGACATCAGACTTGGTAGCAGAGATAGTAATAGTTAATGAATGACAAAGTTAAAACCCCACATCTTTTTTTTTTTTTCATTTTAGAAACAAACACTATGTGTTGCATATTGAACACACTTAAGTGCTTTTATTTTTAAAGTACAGTTGATTGACAAAGTTTTGTTAGTTTCTGGTGTACAGCAACGTGATTCAGTTATTGGAATTCTTTTCCATTATAGGTTCATACAAGGTATTGGATACAGTTCCCTGTGCTATACAGTAGGACCTTGTTGTTTATTTTATATGAAGTAGATCTGTTAATCCCAAACTCCAAATTTAGCTTTCCTCTCACCTTTTCCTCTTTGGTAACTGTAAGCTTGCTTTCTATGTCTGTGAATCTGTTTTGTCATAAGTTCATTTGAATCATTTTCTTAGATTCCACATGTAAATAATAGCACATGATATTTGTCTTTCTCTATCTGACTTACTTCATTTAGCACGATAATCTCCAGGTCCATCCATGTTGCTGCAAAAGGCATTATTTCATTATTTTTAATAGCTTTGTAATATTCCATTGTTTATATACCCATAACTTCTTTGTCTATTCATCTGCTAGTGGGCACTTAGGTTGCTTCCATGTCTTGGCTATTGTCAATATTATGCTGCTCTGAAGATTGGGGTATGTATATCTTTCAAATTAGGCTTTTCATCTTTTCCAGATATATGCCCAGGAGTGGAATTGCTGGATCATATGGAAACTTTATTTTTATTTTTTTAAAGAACTTCCACATTGCACTAATTTAGAGTGTAGGAGGGTTCCCTTTTCTCCACATCCTCTCCAGCATTGGTTATTTGTAGACATTTTCATGATGACCATTCTGACTGGTGTGAAGTGATAACTCATTTTGATTTTGATTTGCATTTCTTTAACTAAGAGTAAAGAAGAAAGAGTCCAGTTAGGAGGATAACCAAATATTACTTCCTTTTCACAGTAACCAAAATCTTCCCCCCCCTCCCCAAGGAGCACAAATATTGCTTTTTATTCAATAATGATCACATCTGAAATAACCCATGATCATTATTAAATAGACACACTAGGTAAACACTTAGAGACTGCTGAATTTTTTTTTTAATTCATTTATGGGCATCCCTTGTGGCTCAGTGGTAAAGAACCTGCCTGCCAATGCAGGAGACACAGGTTCAATCCCTTGTCCAGGGAGATCCCATATGCTATGGAGCAACTAAATCTTCATGTCATAACTACTGAACCTGTGCTCTAGAGCCCTGGAGACACAGCTACTGAGCCATGTGCCACAACTGCTGAAGCCTGTGCGCCCTAGCACCTGCTCTGCAACAAGAGAAGCCACTGCAGAGAAGCCTGTGAACAATAACTCGAGAGTAGCACCTACTCCCCATAACTAGAAAAAAAAAAGCCTGTGCAGCAGCAGAGACCCAGCACAACCAACAACAAATATTTTTAAAAATTTACTTATTTTTTGTGTCTTTTCTGTATACAGACCTGTTTTTGGCTTGTTTTATGTTTCACTTTAATGCAAATCTTTGGATCCATATTCACCTTTGATTCCTTAAGCAGCTGTACCAGTCTTAGATAGCTTATCCCCAATTCCCTCATTAAAAGAGAAAAATAACTGCTTTTTCAAAGTATTATAGTTGGATTTTATGCCATTTGTGTTGAATCCTAATTGACAGATATGATTTAGGTCATATCTTTATGACCTACATCTAGGTCTAATTTAGGTCTAATCTTTATAGCAACCCATAGAGGTAGGTTTTATTATAAGTTTCTTTCTTAAACTAAGAAAATTAAATTGTACAGGCTTCCAGGGTAGTACAGAAGTAAAGAATCCCCCTGCAAAAATAGGAGACGTAGGATGCAGGTTCAATTCCTGGATCAGGAAGATCCTCTGGAGGAGGAAATGGTAAACCACTCAAGTATTCTTGCCTGGAAAATTCCACGGACAGAGGAGCATAGTGAGCTATAGTGCTTAGGGTCACAAAAGTTGGATACAACTGAGCAACTGAGCACAGCACAGCACATGTAACTTGCCTTAAGTCATGTAGAAAGTAAGTGGGAAAACCTTCATTTGAACTCAGTTCTGCCTGTTTCCAGAGCTCGTACCTGCCCTTCACCACTGGAGAATGGTGTCTGCCCTGGGGGTAAAGAACAGGAGCTGCGGAGTCAAGATGTAGCGAACTCCACTGTGGACTAGCTGTGTGACAAGTTTCCTCTACTGGACACTGCAGCTCCTCATACTGCAGCCCGTAATCCCGCCTTGCTCACTTAGCCAGTTAATGAGTGTTCGTTGTGTACTCTGCAACAAGCTAGGCAAAGGGTAGACAGTAGCAAACACAACATTAGAGTTTTTCTTTTCTGCCTTCATAGAACTTACATTCACCGGGAAGTGACAGGTGGACTAAACAGTAGATCAGATAATAAGCATAGTGTGTGTGCGTGCATGTGTGTCCTAAGTCTCTTTAGTCACGTCAAATTCTTTGCAACCCCATGGACTGTAGCCCACCAGGCTCCTCTGTCCATGGGATTCTCCAGGCAAGAATACTGGAGTGGGTTGTCATGTCCTACTCCAAGGGATCTTCCAGACCCAGGCATCTAACCAGCATCTTAAATCTTCTCCATTGGCAGGAGAGCTCTTTACCACTAGCACCACCAGGGAAGCCTGAGTGGGAACGTTAAATCTGGGAAAGGTAGGAGAGAAATAAGCAGTGCAGGTATGATTTCCATCCTAAAATATCATCCTCAGGAAACTCCTTGCCAAGACTGAGACATTTGAGCAGACACCATATAAAGATGGGAGAGTGAGCCTGGCAGATATTTGAGTGAAGGGGGGTCCAATCAGAGACCATGAAAACAAAGCCATGGGGCAGGCATGTCCCAAGAATGAGTAGGGTGATACGACTGCAGTGCTGCAGGCAAGGGAGACAGAAATAGGGGATGACGCAAAGAGGCCATGAGGGATCTTGTCAGTCTTGTAGACTATTTTCCAAACTTAATTTGACTCTGAGTTAGGACACTGGAGCGTTCTGAGCAGAGGAACAAGGGAATCTTTCTTATCTAAAAGGAAAATAAGCTATTCTATTGGAATAAACTATAGGGTTAGCAAAAATAGAAAAAAGGTACAAGGCTAAGAGGTCATTGTAGTCATCCAGTTGAGAGAAGGTGGCCCAGTATGGTTGCAACAGAGGCGGAAAGTGGTAAATTCTACATGTATTTCTAAGGTAGTATCAACAGGATATGCTGATATATTGGATAAGAGGTATGAGAGAAAGAAAGGAATCAGTGATGGCTCCAAGGTTTCTGGGCTTGAACATCTAATTATCTAAAAGAATGAGTTGCCATTTAACTGAGTTGGGGAAGGTTAATATTGGGGGCATCATGGGCTTGGTGTTGGACAAGCTGAGACTGAGATGCTCACTAGGCATTTAGAAAAGAACATTAAGTAAGGCTTGGGTTTAAGAGTCTGGCATTCACAGGCAAGCCCTGTGCTGCAGGTATAAAAAATTGGGAGTCCTCTGTGTACAGATGGTGTTTACAGACAGGAGACCAGCTGAAATTACCAAAAGAGTAAGTGTAGATAGGAAAGAGAGAATTCTCTGGAACCTCGTGAACTGAGCATTTCGAGGAGGGAGGGATCAGCAGTGTGCCATGTTGATAAGACCTGTGAGATGATTATTGAGAACTCACTAAAGGGTTTTGGTGACTCCAAGGCTTTGGTGACTTGACAAGAGCGGTGGAGTGATGGAGGTGAGAGCCTTTGTCAGATGTGCTGCCCCTCCCCCACTTCCCAAAGAAAAGGAGAGAGAACCAAGGAATTGGAATCCACAAGTACCTATAAATAATTTTCTAGATATTAGATATCAGGGAAAGTTGAGAAATAAAGCAGTAGCTAGAGTGATCTATGGTCAAAAGATCTTTTGTTTGCTTTTAAATGAGAGAAATTACAGAATAGTTTTATGCTATTGAGAATAATTTAATAGTAGGGAAAATTTAAGATTTAGTTCTGAGGGTTCTCTCTGATAATATATGTAAAGCACTTAGCACAAAACATAAAATACTCCATAGATACTAGGTATTAGTATTATTCTCATATTATATTCCCCCAACTGTTGTAGCATAACTGGTTATGGTATTATATTGAAACTATCTTTGTGGATCCCCTTAGTTCTTCTTTATTATAGACAATTCATTTTTTTACTCAATGTTCTTAAAATTGCTTATAAAAATGTTTTATTATTGGTTAACTTACTTTAAATTTTCTTCATTTATATCATCCCTTCTACAAAATATAATAATTCCCAGTCCCCACTCCAATCACTTCATGGTATATATTCCACCTATACATCTAGAGGTGAATATTTTCAGGTTGATAAATCTCATCATTTTGATTAGCTGGTGGTCATCTTGAAACCATGTTAGCTGCAAGTCTGGGACATATGAATCCTGACTGAAATTCTCTATATAAACTGGGCTTGGCTGATATAGGGAGCCAAGGAAATATAGATAATTGGAACACTGTGCTAACACTATTTGTTATAGGATAGAACTTTCTAGATTGAGACTTGTAAAAAGCAGATGCATTTTGTACTACAAAACAGTATGATGAACATAGATGCAAAAATCCTCAGCAAAATTCTAACAAACAGAATCCAACACATAATAAAAAGATCGTACATTATGACCAAGTGGACTTTATCCCAGGGATGCAAGGATTCTTGAATATATAAAAATCAATGTGATGCACCATATTAACAAATTGAAAGATAAAAAGCATATGGCTATCTCAATAGATGCAGAGAAAACCTTTGACAAAATTAACCCCCCTTTTATGATTTAAAAAACTCTCCAGAAAGTAGGCATAGAAGGAACATACCTCAACATAATGAAAGGCACATATGACAAACCCAGAGGAAACATAATCCTCAATGGTGAAAAACTGAAAGCATTTTCTCTAAAATCAGGAACAAGACAAGGGTGCCCACTCACCATTACTATTCAACATAGTTCTGGAAGTCCTAACCACAGCAATCAGAGAATAAAAAAGAAATAAAAGGAATCCAGATTGGAAAGGAAGAAGTAAAACTCTCACTGTTTGCAGATGACATAATCCTCTACATAGAAAACTCTAAGGACACCACCAGTAAATTCCTAGAGCTAATAAATGAATATAGTAAAGTTGGAGCATATAAAATGAATACATATAAATCCCTTGTATTCCTATACACTAACAATGAGAAAACAGAAAGAGAAATTAAGGAAACAATTCTATTCACCATTGCACTGAAAAGAATAAAATACTTAGGAATAAATTTACGTAAGGAAATAAAAGACCTATATATCAGTTCAGTTCAGTTCAGTCACTCAGTCGCGTCCAACTCTTTGTGACCCCATGAATCACAGCACGCCAGGCCTCCCTGTCCATCACCATCTCCCAGAGTTCACTCAAACTCATGTCCATTGAGTCGGTGATGCCATCCAGCCATCTCATCCTCTGTCATCCCCTTCTCCTCCTGCCCCCAATCCCTCCCAGCATCAGGGTCTTTCCCAATGAGTCAACTCGTCGCATGAGGTGGCCAAAGTATTGGAGTTTCAGCTTCAGCATCAGCCCTTCCAGTGCACACCCAGGACTGATCTCCTTTAAGATGGACTGGTTGGATCTCCTTGAGGTCCAAGGGACTTTCAAGGGTCTTCTCCAACACCACAGTTCAAAAGTATCAATTCTTCAGTGCTCAGCTTTCTTCACAGTCCAACTCTCATATCCATACATGATCACTGGAAAAACCATAGCCTTGACTTGATGGACCTTTTTTGGCAAAGTAATGTCTCTGCTTTTCAATATGCTATCTAGGTTGGTCATAACTTTCCTTCCAAGGAGTAAGCGTCTTTTAATTTCATGGCTGCAATCACCATCTGCAGTGATTTTTGAGCCCCAAAAAATAAAGTCAGCCACTGTTTCCACTGTTTCCCCATCTATTGCCATGAAGTGATGGGACAAGATGCCATGATCTTAGTTTTCTGAATGCTGAGTTTTAAGCCAACTTTTTCACTCTCTACTTTCACTTTCATCAAGAGGCTTTTTAGTTCTTCACTTTCTGCCATAAGGTTGGTGTCATCTGCATATCCGAGGTTATTGAGATTTCTCCCAGCAATCTTGATTCCAGCTTGTGCTTCTTCCAGCCCAGCATTTCTCATGATGTATTCTGCATATAAGTTAAATAAGCAGGGTGACAATATACAGCCTTGAAGTATTCCTTTTCCTATTTGGAACCAGTCTGTTGTTCCATGTCCAGTTCTAACTGTTGCCTCCTGACCTGCATATAGGTTTCTCAAGAGGCAGGTCAGGTGGTCTTGTATTCCCATCTCTTTCAGAATTTTCCACAGTTTATTGTGATCCACACAGTCAAAGACTTTGGCATAATCAATAAAGCAGAAATAGATGTTTTTCTGGAACTTGCTTGCTTTTTAGATGATCCAGCGAATGTTGGCAATTTGATCTCTGGTTCCTCTGCCTTTTCTAATACCAGCTTGAACATCTGGAAGTTCACGGTTCATGTACTGCTGAAGCCTGGCTTGGAGAATTTTGAGACCTACATATGGAAAACTATAAATCACTGATGAAAGAAATCAAATGTGACAAAAATAGAGAAATATAGCATGTTCATGGATTGGATGAATCAATATGGTGAAAATGAGTATACTACCCAAAGCAATCTGTAGATTCAACAGAATCCTTATCAAGCAACCAATGGTAGTTTTCACAGAACTAGAAGAATTAATTTTACAATTTGTATGGAAACATGAAAAAACCTCAAATACTCAAAGCAATCTTGGGAAAGAAGAATGGAACAGGACGAATCACCCTGCCTAACTTCAGATTATACTATAAAGCTACAGTCATCAAAAAAGAAGACAGAAATATAGATCAAAGACAGAAATACAGATCAATGGAACAAAATAGAAGGCCCAGAGATAAATCCATGTGCCTATGGACACCTTATCTTTGACAAAGGAGGCAAAAATATACAGTGGAGAAAAGATAATCTCTTTAAGAAGCGATGCTGGGAAAACTGGTCAACCACCTGTAAAAGAATGAAACTAGAACACTTTCTAACACCATGCTCAAAAATAAACTGAAAATGAATTAAAGATCTAAATGTAAGACCAGAAACTACAAAACTCTTAGAGGAAACATAGGCAGAACACTCTGATGTAAATCACTCAAGATCCTCTGTAACCCACTTTGCAGAGTAATGGAGATAAAAACAAAAATAAGCAAATGGGACCTAACTAAACTTAAAAGCTTTTTCATAATGAGGGAAACTATAAGCAAGTTGAAAAAGCAGCCTTCAGGATGGGAGCAAATAATAGCAAATAAAATAACTGACAAAGAATTAATCTCCAAAATATGCAAGCAGCTCATGTAGCTCAATTTCAGAAAAATAAACGACCCAATCCTAAAGTGAGCCAAAGAACTAAACAGACATTTCTCTGAAGAAGACATACAGATGGCTCACAAACACATGAAAAGATTCTCAACATCACTCATTATCAGAGAAATGCAAAGCAAAACCACAATGAGGTACCATCTCACGCTGGTCAGAATGGCTACCACCAAACAGTCTACAAAGAATAAATGCTGGAGAGGGTGTGGAGAAAAGGGAACCCTCTTACTGTGTTGGTGGGAATGCAAACTAGTACAGCAACTATGGGGAACAGTGTGGAGATTCCTTAAAAAACTGGAAATAAAACTGCAATATGACCCAGCAATCCCACTCCTGGGCATACACATTGAGGAAACCAGAATTGAAAAAGACACATGTACTCCGATGTTCACTGCAGCACTGTTTACAATAGCTAGAACATGGAAGCAACCTAGATGTCTATCAGCAGATGAATGGATAAAGAAGCTGTGGTATATATACACAACAGAATATTGCTCAGCTATAAAAAGAATGCATTTGAGTCAGTTCTAACAAGGTGGATGAAACTGGAGCCTATTATACAGAGTGAAGTAAGTCTGAAAGAGAAACATCAATACAGTATATTAACGTATATATATATGGAATTTAGAAAGATAGTAACTATGCCCCTATATGCAAGACAGTAAAAGAGACACAGATGTAAAGAACAGACTTTTGGACTCTGTGGGAAAAGGCGAGGGTGGGATGATTTGATAGAATAGCACTGAAACATGTATATTACCATATGTAAAATAGATGACCAGTGCAAGTCTGATGAATGAAGCAGGGCACTCAAAGTCAGTGCACTGGGACAACCCTGAGGGATGGGATGGGGAGGGAAATGGGTGTGCCCCATTCAGGAAGGGGCACATATGTACACCCATGGATGATTCCTGTCGATGTATGGCAAAAAGCACCACAATACTGTAAAGTAATTTGCTTCCAATTAAAATAAATAATTTTAAAAATCTTTGTTACTTATTATAGTATTCAATGTACTTTCTTATTAGGAAACTTTACTGGAAAGAATTTCACAGTATGTACTGCAGAAAGTGAAATGCATGATGAATCTAATTCTATTTGTCAGATCTAAGAACGCAGCACAGTTGGGTATACTTAAAGTAATAAAAATGAGTGAAGAACTAGTATTTCTAGCTTCTTCCTTGACTTAGTTCATTCATTAGCGGTGGTTTTGTAGCTAAGTCATATCTGACTCTTTTGTGATCCCATGGACTGTAGCCCACCAGGCTCCTCTGTCCCTGGGATTTCCAGGCAAGAATACTGGAGTGGGTTGCCATTTCCTTCTCCAGGGGATCTTCCTCAATCAGGGACTGAACTTGGGTCCTCTGCATTGCTGCACTACTAATTTCCTCAAAACTTTGCAGCATAAAAATAATAAATATTGATTATTCCACACAGTTTATGTGGGTCAGAATCCAGGAATGGATTTGCTCAGTAGTTCTGGTTTGGGTCCCTCATGAAGCTATAATGGTCTGAAGGCTTGAATGGGTCTGAAGGGTTTTGTTCCTAACCTGGCTCACTCATGTTCCTGTCAAGTTAGTGCTAGCTTTGGCCAGAGACCTCAGTTCCTTGTCCTGAGAATTTATCTATAGGGTTGTGTGAGCATCCTTACCACATGGTAGGTGATAGGCTATACAGCAATCTAAGAGAATGAACAATAACTGACTTTGGAAGTCACACTCAGTCATTTCTGTTCATTACACAGATCAGCCTACTCAGTTAGGGAGGGGGACATTAAATACCAGGACACAAAAATCTTGGAGACTTATGTTGGATGCTGGCTATAGTGTTGCTCCTCAGGGGACTGTAAGGGCCATGGTGAGACTCAAATCTGTTGATATTTAGTCATGGCTGAAGTTTCTATCCTTGCATATAATGTATTTTATCTGCCTCTATTTTTATTGTTACAATTAATGCCCAGAATTTGACATGGGTTTATGACCATGAGTTGTTTTGAGTATTCAAATAGCATACATATAGATGTTAGAAGTATCCAGCAAATGTGGATGTATTATGAAAAATACATAATACAATGTATTATGTATTAATAACATAATACAATGAAATATACAAAATCTGTTTGTCTTTCTGTTAAAGAAGAAATAACAAATAATGTAGAGAGAGCATCACACATGGGTTTGCAGATGGTTAATTTTGTTGATTTTGGGCAAGCAGCCCTCATATCTAAAGCAGGAATGATAATAACAATAATACAAATATCAACTACATAGTATTATCTTGAGCATTAAATGCATGTAAATGTAAGAAAGCCCTATAAATCCATAAAGCATCATAAATATTGCAATTCATAGTGCTTTTTGATAAGCGGTACTTTATATCACATGTCCTTAACCCAAGTCTGCTTTTAACTGCATGGACAACAATGGCAACTATTACTACTAACTACTGCAAATAATACATTTAAAAAAAGAAAAGGAAATGCATTAGATGAAAGCAGAGGATATGAATGGAGCATTGAGAGGAGTCCACCCAGGTCACAGGCAATAACGGGCTGCAGTATCTGTAGAGAATACAAAAACAGGAATAAATCAGACAAAAAGACAAAGTGTTTTTCACGATGACCATACATTGGCAATTCTTGGTAATGTCGATGGTAAAATGCTCTTCTCTACAGAGCAGATTGATGTCTCCACTCCCTTCTCCTTCCCATGCTTCAGATTGCTGAGGTTACTTTTCAAATCCAATCATAATCGGTAAGCTGGGTATGTCATGTTGTATCATGTCAACATTTAAATGTGGGTGGGTGTGGGGTAGACAGCTGTGTGAAGTCTCAGTTTCAGTATATAAGTGACTTTGAGAAATAAACAATCACTCTTTACATCAAACACACTAGAGGTTCCTTGTATAGTCCCAGAGAAGCTCTGAGAGAGATACAAGCAAATTCTTGGTGGGCACTTGGATCCTAAATATTCCTCTAAAGTTTTTAGGTACTTCAGCATCCTTGTGGTAAATAATGTGCAAGTCAATGCATTTATATCCAAGAGTGTAATTGCATGCGTGCTTGCTCAGTTGACAAGTGGTGTCCAACTCTGCAACCCTGTGAACTGTAGCCTGCCGACTCTTCTGTCCATGGGATTCTCCAGGCAAGAATACTGGAGTGGGGTGCCATTTCCTCCTCCAGAGGATCTACCCTACCCAGGGATTTAACCAAGATCTGCATTAGCAGGAGGATTCTTTTATCACTGAGCCATCTGGGAAGCCCAAAGATCATAACTGACTTGCCCAAAAAGCAGAGCTATAGTTGATAAGAGGAAATCTCTGAGCTCTAATTTGAGGTATGGAGTTTCACTTGGCATTATCAATTTTTCATCAGAATAAGGTTCACTGTAGTCTTACACACATTCTTTTATCTTCTCTTTCTATTTTAGCCTAATTTACTATGTTTTTGAAAGAATCAATAGCTTTATCCACCTTTCCACATGGCATTCTTTCCTGGATCTTAAGTAGATCTAAAATGGACATTGATGTACAGTCTTTTCAATATTCACTCTTCAGTAGAAATGAAAGCATTGAAGTGTTTGGCAATTTGTTCCTGAATTTAATCAATCATTGTCCTCAGCATACATCTCCCAGGAAAGAATCATACTAATTAGTGCTTTTTCTCTTCTGTGACAAGGAAATAAGAAAGAATATACATGAACTGATTATATAGAATGTGTTTTCACAACTTTTCCTGTCAAGGAAGTCATGACTAAATCTGGTTGATTTTTTTTTTTTCCCACTCCAGTCTATATTGAAAATGTCATCACTAATAAATTAAGGTGTATTTATTATAATGTATTTCAAGCTCTCAAAACAATTAATGTGCCTAATCCTTTTCCATACATTAGTAACTTGGGGGGAAGTTTGCTATAACTTTTCTTTTTGGTATGTTCTAGGCCTATCAGTCTTATAATAATTTACTTGTTGTTGAAGTCCTTTATGCTCTTTAGAATTTTTTTATTACTATGCCAAATATGTAATTGATTTATCCTGGTGGCTCAGGTAGTAAATCATCTGCCTGTAATATAGGAGATGCAGGTTCGATCCCTGGATCTGGAAGATCCCCTAGAGAAGGGAATGGCAATCCACACCAGTATTCTGTCCTGGAGAATTCCATTTGCCCAAGGAGCCTGGCGGGCTACAGACCATAATGTCAAAAAGAGTCAGACACTTTCACCATGCCATGTAAGAGAATCAACCTCATTACCAATCAAGATAACCTTTTGATTAATGAAATATTTGAAAATGAAGAGAGTATAAAATTCATTTTAATAGAATAATTTATTCACAAAAGTAACTTTCATAGTTGTGTGTATTGGGTTTGTACAGGATAAGTAAAACCTAAGAGGATAAAACTTAGTGAGGTCCACAGAATGAGAAGCGTAATTCTTACAGGTTAATGGAAAACAATTTAGAGGGATGAACTTTAAGAGTATATCAGAATACATGTTAAGATAACAATTAACTTACAACACCAAAGTTATAAAGTGTAATTGGAATCTGTCATTGATATGCAGAGAGAGAGAGAGAGCTATTAAAAAGAATTTCACCTGAGAATCTGAAGTGAAAGTTTTTTGAGATTATCAAGTGCTTTCAAAGTTGTCCACACTAGGCCTGGGTTTCTAGTGACAGGCAAAGGCATAAACTCCTAGATACAGATTAGAGAGACATGCTTTTAGGTCTGCTGCTGCTGCTGCTAAGCTGCTTTAGTCGTGTTGGACTCTGTGCAACCCCATAGATGGCAGCCCACTAGGCTCCCCCGTCCCTGGGATTTTCCAGGCAAGAACACTGGAGTGGGTTGCCATTGCCTCTCCAGTGCATGAAAGTGAGAAGTGAAGTCGTTCAGTCGTGTCTGACTCTTCGCGACCCCATGGACTGCAGCCTACCAGGCTCCTCCGTCCATGGGATTTTCCAGGCAAGAGTACCAGAGTAGGTTGCCATTTCCTTCTCAGTTTTAGGTCTGAGTAAAGGGAAGAGTTGACTCATTGGAAAATACACTGATGCTGGGGGGTGTTGGGGGCAGGAGGAGAAGGGGACGATAGACGATGAGATGGCTGGATGGCACCACCGACTCGATGGACATGAGTTTGAGTAAGCTCCGGGAGTTGGTGATGGACAGAGGGGCCTGGCGTGCTGCAGTTCATGGGGTTGCAAAGAGTCGGACACAACTGAGCAGCTGAACTGAACTGAAAGGGAAAAACATTTTGTTTCTCCTCTCCTCTCACACTAGGCTGACAGTGTGACTTCATTTCTGGTCACTGAATGTGTGGGTTTTTTCCTACACCAAGCAGTTGTATGACACCAGCTGCGTGTTCCACAAATTTATCTCAGTTTTGACACTATCTCCCTAGAGATATAATAGCACTGGGTTCCCCAGGGGAAGGGCTCAGTCCTACAAGACTGCACCTTCCACCCAGATGCCAATCAGGGCTCATGCCATTACCTGTGCTTCTGACTGTAAGGCTATAAAGTTTCCTATGACTAACTCCTAGTATTTGATTAATTTGCTATAGCAGCTCACAGAATTCAAAATCACATATTACTTACTAGATAACTGGTTTAATATTAAAGGATGTAACTCAGAAACAGCTAGATGGAAGACATGCACACAGAAAACTCTCTGAATTCCTCCTCTTTGGGTTTTATTTATGTATTTATTTATTTTTTACTGAGGCTTAATCATAGGGGCAGACTTTATTTTCTTTGGCTCCAAAATCAGTGCAGATGGTAAATACAGCCATGAAATTAAAAGACACTTGCTCCTTGGAAGAAAAGCTGTGACAAACCTAGACAACATATTAAAAAGCAGAGACATTACTTTGCCAACAAAGCTCTGTATAGTCAAAGCTATGGTTTTTCCAATAGTCATGTACGGATGTGAGAGTTAGACCATAAAGAAGGCTGAGCACCAAAGAATTGATGCTTTTGAACTGTGGTGTTGGAGAAGACTCTTGAGAGTCCCTTGGACTGCAAGGAGATCCAACCAGTCAATCCTAAAGGAAATCAATCCTGAATATTCATTGGAAGGACTGATGCTGAAGCTGAAGCTCCAATCCTTTGGCCACCTGATGTGAAGAACTGACTCATTGGAAAAGACCCTGGTGCTGGGAAAGATTGAAGGCAGGTGGACAAGGGGACAACAGAGGATGAGATGGTTGGATGACATCACTGACTCGATGGACATGAGTGTGAGCAAGCTCCAGGAGTTGGTGATGGACAGGGAGGCCTGGTATGCTGCAGTTCATGGGCCTGCAAAGAGTCAGACACTACTGAGCAACTGAACTGAACTTAATCACAGGGGGCATGACTGATTACATCATTGGCCTTTGATTAATTCACCTCCCAGGAGGTGGATGGTGTGGGTCTGAAAGTTCTCTAATTATAGGACTGTTTCTCAACCTTAGGGCTTCCCAGGCAGCTCAGTAGTAAAGAATGCACCTGCCAATTCAAGAGACACAAGAGACACGAGATTGATCCCTGGATTGGGAAGATACCCTGGAGGAGAAAATAGAAACCCACTCCAGTAGTCATGTATGGATGTGAGAGCTGGACCATAAAGAAGGTAGAATGCCAAAGAACTCATGCTTTTGAACTGTGGTGTTGGAGAAGACTCGTGACAGTCTCTTGGACAGCAAGGAGATCAAAGCAGTGAATCTTAAAGGAAATCAGATCTGAATATTCATTGGAAGCACTGAGGCTGAAGCTGAAGCTCCAATACTTTGGCCACGTGATGGGAATAACTGACTCATTTGAAAAGACCCTGATGCTGGGAAAGATTGAAGGCAAGAGGAGAAGGGGATGACAGAGGATGAAGTGGTTGGATGGCATTACTGATTCAATGGACATGAACTTGGGCAAACTCCAGGAGATGGTGAGGGACACAGAGCCTGGAGTGCTGCAGTCCATGGGGTTGCTAAGAGTTGGACATGACTTGGAGATTGAACAATAATTATATATTATAACATATATTGTATGTTGTAACATATAACAATAACATATATTAACTATGTGTATATATTATCCATTATATTATAATAGATTATATTTATTAGATATATAAAAAATATTACAGATTATATAATTCATATATGAATATAATTATGAATATAATCATATATAGTATACAAAATTATATTTATATATGTAATTAATATATATAACTATGTAATATAAATAACTATATACAAGGGGTTCCTTGATAAAGGATTCTTTACCAAGTGGATAAAGAATCCACTTGGAATGCAGGAGACACAGGAGATGTGGGTTTGATCCTTGAGTCTGATAATCCCCTGGAGGAGGAAATGGCAACCCACTCCAGTACTCTTGCCTGGAGAATCTCATGGACAGAAAAGCCTGGTGGGCTACAGTCTATAGGCTTCTAAAGAGTTATACATGACTGACTGTCACTTGTAGATAACTATAAATGATATAAAATCTGTAAATAGTATATTTCTATAAAACATGTATTTAGTATCGAATATATAACATATAGTTATATCACTATATTATGTATCAGATATCATATATTACATATATCATATTTATAATTAATAATTATATGATATAGTTTAATATATAACATTTATATAAATGATAGATCATATATATTAATAATGTTAAAAATGTATGTGGTATGTATTCATGAAATTAATATATATAATGTATCAAATACATAATTTAATTTATTAATATATGATATATCATATATTATCAGTTAAGTTCAGATGCTCAGTCATGCACCCCATGAACTGCAGCACACTAGGCCCCTGTCCATCACCAACTCCCAGAGTTTACCCAAACTCATGTCCATTGAGTTGGTGTTGCCATCCAACCATCTCATCCTCTGTTGTCCCCTTCTCCTCCTGCCCTCAAGATTTCCCAGCATCAGGGTCTTTTCAAATGAGTCAGCTCTTTGCATCAGGTGGGCCAAGTATTGGAGTTTCAGCTTCAGCATCTGTACTTCCAATGAAAACCCAGGACTCATCTCCTTTAAGATGGACTGGTTGGATCTCCTTGCAGTCCGAAGGACTCTCAAAAGTCTTCTCCAACACCACAGGTCAAAAGCATCAATTCTTCTGCACTCAGCTTTCTTCACAGTCCAACTCTCACATCCATACATGAATACTGGAAAAACCATAGCCTTGACTAGATGAATCTTTGTTGGCAAAGTCATGTCTCTGCTTTCTAATATGCTATCTAGGTTGGACATACTTTTCTTTCAAGGAGCAAGCATCTTTTAATTTCATGGCTGCAGTCACCATCTGCAGTGAATTTAGAGCCCCAAAAATAAAGTCAGCCACGGTTTCCACTGTTTCCCTATGTATTTGCCGTGAAGTGATGGGACCGGATGCCATGATCTTAATTTTCTGAATGTTGAGCTTTAAGCCAACTTTTTCACTCTCCTCTTTCACTTTCATCAACAGGCTCTTTAGTTCTTCTTCACTTTCTGCCATAAGGGTGGTGTCATGTGCATATCTGAGGTTGTTGATATTTCTCCTGGCAATCTTGATTCCAGCTTGTGCTTCCTCCAGCCCAGTGTTTCTCATGATGTACTCTTGAGATACCAAGGGAACATTTCATGCAAAGTTGGGCTCGATAAAGGACAGAGATGGTAGGGACCTAACAGAAGCAGAAGATATTAAGAAGAGATGGCAAGAATACACAGAAGAACTGTACAAAAATGACCTTCACGACCCAGATAATCATGATGGTGTGATCACTCACCTAGAGCCTGACATCCTGGAATGTGAAGTCAAGTGGCCCTTAGGAAGAATCACTACAAACAAAGCTAGTGGAGGTTATGGAATTCTAGTTGAGCTATTTCAAGTCCTAAAAGCTGATGTTGTGGAAGTGTTGCACTCAATATGCCAGCAAATTTGGAACACTCAGCAGTGGCCACAGGACTGGAAAAGGTCAGTTTTTATTCCCATCCCAAAGAAAGGCGATGCCAAAGAATGTTCAAATTACCGCACAATTGCACTCATCTCACACACTAGTCAAGTAATGCTCAAAATTCTCCAAGCCAGGCTTCAGCAATACGTGAACTGTGAACTTCCAGATGTTCAAGCTGGTTTTAGAAAAGGCAGAGGAACCAGAGGTCAAATTGCCAACATCCAATGGATCATCGAAAAAGCAAGAGAGTTTCAGCAAAACATCTCCTTCTGCTTTATTGACTTTGCCAAAACCTTTGACTGTATGGATCACAATAAACTGTGGAAAATTCTGAAATAGATGGGAATACCTGACCACCTGATCTGCCTGTTGAGAAATCTGTATGCAGGTCAGGAAGCAACAGTTAGAACTGGACATAGAACAACAGACTGGTTCCATATTGAAAAGGAGTACGTCAAGGCTGTATATCGTCACCCTGCTATTTAACTTATATGCAGAGTACATCATATGTTATATATAAGCATTTATATATATATATATATATATATCTATCTGAATCACTGTGCTGTATACCTGAAACTAATGTGACATTGTAAATCAGGTATACTTCAATAAAAAAAGGAATAAACATGAAGCAAAAAGAAGAAAACATGAATTAAAAAAAAGAGTTGATGAGTTCTACAGTGGAATTCAAAGTGAAGACATTCTAGGTGGAAAAAGTGTCATTGGTATTATACTTGCCAGCAAATCTAGTTTCCTTTAAGTAGAACATTTTTTCAGTTGTAAAGAATGTGTACCACTAAATCTACTCCTATAGAATTATTTCCCTGGCAGTGCTGTGTTGTTAATTATAAACAGTGTTTTACAGCAATTCTCTGGCCTATTTCATTTTGCATGACTGAAAAGTCTATGCTCATTGAACTGCAGCTCCTCATGTCTACCTCCTCTCAGCCTCTAGAGAGTGCTATGCTACTTTCTGTCTCTATGAGTCTGACTTCTTTAAAAACTTCATACTAGTGGAATCATGCAGTATTTATCCTTTTGTGATAGCTTTGTTTCACTTAGGAGAATATCTGCAAGTTTCATCCAAGTTGTAGCATATGACAGGATTTTCTTCTTTTCTTTGATGGAATAATAGTCCATTGTATGGTATGTATATACAATGGCTCCAATACTTTGGCCACCTAATTGAAGAGCTGAATCATTAGAAAAGACTCTGATTCTGGGAAAGATTGAAGGCAGGAGAAGGGGATGACAGAGGATAAGATGGTTGGATGGCATCACTGACTCCGTGCACATGAGTTTGAGAAAACTGCAGTAAATAGTGAAGAACAGGGAAGACCGATGTGCTGCAGTCCATGGGGTCCCAAAGAGTAGGTCACGACTAGGCAACTGAACAAGAGTGTATATACCACATTTTCTTTATCCATCACCCATTGTTGGACATTCAGTTGTTTAGAACAAGAGCTATTCTACATAAATACTACTTAGAATAAATGCATATGAAATTATCATTTAATTTAATGATTCAATATATTATACAAAAACTAAGAGAATCAAATTTTAATATGAACTCAAAAGCAATAAAGTGTAGACCTGGAGCTCATTGCTCCATGGGAATCTCAATGTTCCTTCCTCATTAGTTAACAGTTTTTTAACCAGCAAACTTTGCTGCACTTTACAATCATCAAGGGGACTTATAGAAATTCTGGTGGCAACGATGTGCTTTCATGTCCTAAATGGATTTCAAAACCACCTATGTTTGTGAACCAGTAATTTATTTTATTTAGGACATTCTTTGTATTCTATTAGTAGGATGAACAGAGATTCCATGTAATCAATTAGGATTTTCAGAGAATTATTCTTTCCTTCATCTCGCTGTTGCAGAATGTGTATAGCCAGACAGTCATCCACTTTTCTTTAGACAAGAAAGTGTAAGAAGACATAATACAAGTAGCTCTGGGCCACATTTTCCTGCCATTATTGCTCTTCACTTTCCTTCTGGGAAACCAGAGCAATTGCTATAACAGTAAGTTAAAGTATTGAGCCCAAGGAATGCAGTACAATTAAATTAGCTATTAGTTTTTAACACACATTATAAATGTAGATATCGTCTTCATTTTACAGATGAGGAAACAGGTACAAAGAGGTAGTAAAGGCAGTTAAGGTGGTGGGACAACTGTTCTATATTGCTACCTGGCCTTAGACTGTGGGCTGGTAACCACCATGCTGCACTGTCTTTTAATTGAAACAAGAGTTTACCTTCTTTTTTTTTCTTTGCCTTGGCTTAGCCAAGGAAGTATGTTGTTTAGCATGACATAGGGCGCTTAACTCACCGCACCTTTCCTATAACCTTATGGACTTTTCAAATCCCATTAACCATGCATCATGGCACATTGTCATTAAACATGCAAATTGCCTTAGTCTAACAGGTTAGCATATTCACACTGATCTTTTATTCCTTTATTATGCTTTTCCATAATTTCTAAGTCATTTTAAAGAGCATTCAACACAGCAGTTAAGGAATCTGGAATCATGTCAGGACAGGGTCCTGGTCCTTTCCTTTCCCTCATTTGACCATTTGTGTTGATGCAACTGGCTCCAGTCACAAGCCACAGGCTCCAGGGAGTATTGCTTCTCTCCAGTGAACTGGTCTTAGTTGTACAGAGTATTTTTTATTATCTCATTTCTACTTCCCATGTCTGGCAAGTTGTTCATATTCTTCTATAAACAGAAGTTCCTCAACTTTGTTCTACAGAACACTATTTTAGCAAGATTATAATGGGGCTTCCATGAAAAAGAACTAGCTTTTTCTTGGAACCATACTAGCTATGGTTGGGTGAATAATGGCTTTCCAAAGATGACCACGAACTAGTACTTGAAATCTGTGAACATGTTACCTTACCTGGCTAAAGGGATTTTGTGCACAGATAAAGAGATTATTTTGGATAATTTGATATTTTGGATAATCAGTACAATAAAAAGTGTTCAGGTAAGAGAGGGACAGGAGGACCAGATCTGAGATGTGACAATGGAAGCAGAGGGACATAGAGAAAAATTGGAAGATGCTATTTTGTTAAAGATGGATGGTTGGGCCATAAGCCAAGGAATGCAGGTGGCCTCTAGAAGCTAGAAAAGGCAATGCATGGATTTTCCCTTAAAGTCTCCTGAAGGAACATGGTACTCCTGACACATTCTAGACTCCAGAACTGTAAAAGAATAGCTTTGTATTATTCTAAACTGTGAGGTTTGTGTTAATTGGTTACAGTGCCAATAGGAAACTAATGCAATGATCAAATAAATTGGGGAAATATGACATGCTTTATTCTCTTTTAGGAAACTCACTGTATATTAATGCAAAATGTCAATGATAAATACTGAAGTGTGTAGTAGAATTGCAATCATTTCCTCTTAGGAAAGGTAATCTTCTTTGACAGAGGGCTTTGTTTGTGAATACTTGGCTAGGTTTTTTTTTTTTTTTTCTTCCTTTAAATTAGAGCTTTGTCCAAGCCCAATAAATTCAAGGTATTGTTAACTCATTCTACCAGATGGACTGAGTTGTGAGAAGCCTTTCCACTCACTCGATGATTGTCAGTCATTGTATCGTCTCCGTGTTTTCTGCTCATATAAAATGGTGGCCGCTTAGATATAGTCTTAGTGCTTACTTGTATTATTACTCACTTTGGTTGGATGATACTTTGCAGATTTTTTTTGTTCTAATTTGCTAAAATGTATGAGCATTTAGTTTTCATTTTATGACAGCAAGAGTTTAAAATAAAAATGTATTTTAAAGAATTCTATATTGTGAATTATGCTCTGAGATTTGTTTTCTAATAAGCAGTATAATTTGTATCTTAAGAAAAAAAAAGATATTTTTATATATCAATTAAAATTTTTAAGTCTTCTTAACATCCTTTTAGAGCATTGCTAATGTCATGTAAATGAACTTTATGATTTTTTGCACTGATTTGGCACATATTGGAGAAGAAAGCAACATATAGGTCATATGCTTTTTAAAACATTTGTTCTTGGAATCGATTTCTGGCTAGATTTATAGTTTTACTTTTTGTTTTTAAAAAATGACCATCCTTGAGTCATTAAAATAACATCTTTTCCTTGTTTGTTGTGGGTTTCTCTCAGATAACATGCTGGAATTAAATTTGTTTCTTTGGTATTCCAAATAGTTCTCACTTTGGAGTATCTCATAATAGAACTGGAAATACTACAAAAATAAAAGGAACATAAATAATCCAGAACAAATACAAACTCATCTCATTCATTCAAAAAAGATTAACTTTCTATTTTAAGCCAGATGCATAACAAGGTACTGATGATATACAAATATATTCCCTGCTTTCAAGATGTTTACAGTAATGTTTTTTTTTTTTTTAATTCTAGTTTTCTTAATCTTTCTTGACTTTTACATAAAAACCTCAGGGATTTGTGTTAACTAAAAGGATGAAATCTCTGACTGTAAGGAATTTTTCACCATTAAAAATGGTGACTGGTGTACACTGTGGAATTTGGGATTTTAAAGTTCTGCTTAAAAGATTCTCTTGACAGAGGCCATTATCACATGGTCAGTTACTTGTATGAAAAATTGAGACCCTAGACCCTCTCTGACCATTTTATGCGTTTGTGACTACCAAAAGATACGCAGTTTATGGTAAACCTTGACTATGGTTGATGATTTGTCTCAGGACGTGACTTTGTTGACAGAAGGATTAATTTCTCTGTAGTAGTAATTCTCCAAGTGTAGTCATTGGGGTAGCAACACATTACCTGGGAACTTGCTACATATGCAAATTATCTGGTCCCACCCAAGAGCTGCTGAATCAGAATCAGAGTGCTTTAAGGAATTAGATTGTTAAATATACCCAGCTTTGCTCTGAGCCCAAACAGAGCTCTTTTAATGATTTTCGACTCAGATATCTACATCAGGGGACTTGGTCCAAAAACTTATTTACTGACATATTTCACCTGCCAAAAAGTTCACATTTTCATTTCTGATGCTCAAGATAGTTGTAGCTGTTTTTAATATTTTAAATGAGAAAAAAAAACACACACACACTCAAACATTTAATTCTCAATAGATTCTATTGTATAATACCTTTGTTCTGTTTAATGTTCTAAATTTTTGCTAAAATATCATAGCATTATTTTAGAGGAGGACAGCTTCATGAATTTTGCTACATATATAAATGAAAAAGTTACATATTTTTCTATTCTGCCACTATTTTATGTATAATGTCTTATATAGTTAGTAAATCCTATGGACAGAGGAACCTGGTGGGTTACAGTCCATGGGGTCGCAAAAAAATAGGACATGACTTAATGACTAAATGACAAAAAATTATCCCACTTTATATGTGCCTCAGGTAAATTAGCTATCACTATGTAGTGCAGACATAATTCAAAGATAGAGCTGTTTAATTCCAAGAGAAGAGGTTTTGCAATTATGTCATGCTGCCTCCCAAACAGAACTATCTCTGAAGTTTCTCCTAGTATCCCTAACATGTTACATTTTTATCTTATGTTTTGAAGCCAAAGTTTAAAGCTTTTTATTTTCTAAATAAAATTGGGAGACAATTCCTCTGACCAAGGATTTTATAGGTAAATTCGGAATACTCTGTGATAATAGAACTAGACATTTGACTAACAAGGGCTTCCTAATTCTGTTCATAGGCAAATATAACAATTGTAATAAATTTTTATAAGAAAGTAAAAATTTTAAAAAGATAACATCTGACTAAACACATTACAAAAAAAGTGCCAAAACCCAAATTTAAAGATAGTAACTAGGAATCAAATTATTTTAAATAATATGCCTTAATGAAGTAGAATTTTCTTCAATAATTCCAACATAGTGCAACAACATTAAATCTTTTTAAGTAATTGTTTGTATTAATAATATACAGAAAATTAAACATATATTCAATATAAAATAGACAGGTGTTTGATAAAACTCAGCATCTACTCCTGGCTTGAAGAAATTTATAAAAGAGAATTTACAAAAAAAGTACTTATCCTGTTGAGTCAACTCCATGTTTAATTATGTGTGCTTGCTGAGTTGCTCAGTCATGTCCAACTCTATGTGACCCTAAGGACCGTAGCCCACCAGGCTTCTCTGTCCACGGGATTCTCCAGGCAAGAATACTGAAGTGGGTTGCCATTCCCTCCTCCAGGGGATCTTCCTGACTTAGGGATCAAACCTGAATCTCTTATGTCTCCTGCATTGGCAGGAGAATTCTTTTACCAATGAGCCCCCTGGGAAGCCCATGCTTAATGATAACCAATATAAGTTTTCTCACATATATGATACATCAACCTTTTAACAATCATACTGCCTGACTCCGTAATTTCACTACGGGAAATTTTTTAGGATTATATAAAGATGTGTGTATAAGATACTGTTTACGATGTGACCGTAAGACAGTAAAAAAAGTTTCTAAAGTTGGAATTGATGTGATCACTTCTCCTTCTAACAGGCAAGTGCTTTACAGCTATGAAACAAAATGACTGAGGGCCCCAGTTAAAGTTGTTGAATTGAGCACACACTTATCTTTTCTATTTTATGGAATGCTATTGAAATGACAGTACAGAAATAAAGCAAACTTTATAAATACAAGTATAAAGAGAGCAGGGGATGAAAAATGTATGGAAAAGAGATTTCCATGAGTTTTTGAGTGAGAGTAGGTAGATGGAAGAATGGTAACTGTCCTGATACAGTGGAGTGAGGGGGAAGCACTCTTTCTGCAGAGACTCTTCTGAGCGGTGAACATGCTCCCCTGACGGAATCCTGAGAGGCATTAGGTGCCGCAGAACTCAGGGGTATTGTTGGAGCTGAAGGGTAATTTAAACCTTTGCATACAGAGTGATTAGACCTCCATTTTTCCTCTTAAGTTGCCTCATTCCACCTCCCTGATCTACTTACCGATTCAGAAAGACTTCTTTCTAGAGAAATTGCGTGAGAGGAGCTTTGGACTCAATGGTATATATATATATAAAAAAAAAAAACAGGGTAGAAGTGAGGCACCCAGGGATACAGGGGGATTTAGTGAAAATGTGCGAAGTAACAGTTTCTGCAGTTTACTCCTTAGATGCCATTGTGCAGGCCCAGGCCCATCGTGCTAAGAATGGATAGTTCCTCTCTGATCCATCCTAGAGAATAAAGGTCTAGATATTTAGATTTGTGAGCCACTGATGAAAAAGTGGTTGCAATCCTATCACAGTAAGTCTGTTACATATGAAACTCCAAGTTATGGACTTTCAAAGATGAGAGCATGCATTTGCATGTACAATCACGTAAGTTAGTTAACATGTCTGATGCACATTGTCACACACATGCATCCTTTACAAGTGGTTGTGCCTTTGTGTACTTTACTGTACAGCACTGTACAGGGTACAGGAGTACAGTATCTTTTTTTCAAGTCCAGGGTGTCCAGAAGCAAGTGTAAAAGCAGCGGTGATGTAGTTGGTCCTGCTAAGAGGTGCCAAGAGTTGGTAATGCGGAGAAAGGATGAAGAGAGACAAGAGGGAGAAGAAGCAACTGCAGATCGGAAGAGATTCACAACACAGGAAGTGGCAGGGGGATTTTCTTTATTTGAGGAGGCACTGTTAGTTTCTGAAGCACAGGACCCGAAGGTAGAGTGGTACATGAAGTTTGCAGCAGTCATTCAGAATGCAATGTGTCATCTATGATGAGAAAAAAGAGCTACTACCCAGACATCACTGGATGGTCTTTTCAAGCGGGTAGATAGAATTGAATCCAGCAAGGAACCGACACCTGTGCCATCAACATCAGGTGTGAGTGAAACTGCAGCTTGCGCTCCGTCTCCTATTGCTCTAGACCCTTCAGTTTTACTATTTCCCATCTTCTTTCCCTTCTCCAGTCAGTAACTCTTATTGGAGTTCACTTGATGCCAGCCTCTGTGTCTGTACTACTGTACTTTTCAAGGTACTGTACAGTGAGATTAGAAATGTTTTCTTTATTTTTTGTGTTTTTTACCTGTTATTTGTATGAAAAGTATTATAAACATTTATTATGTCTGCGAGCATGCTCAGTTGTGTCTGATTCTTTGCAGCCCCATCGACTGTAGCCCACCAAGCTCCTCTGTCCATGGGATTTCCCAGGCAAAAATACTGGAGTGGGTTACCATTTCCTTTTCCAATAAGGCTTTCTTATCATCCCTCAAAAGGGTGATCTTTACTCTCCATTTCATTTCCAGTGTTTTTGGACTCCTTCACCATGGTGCCAGGGCTGGCTTGAGAGGCCTAATTTTTCTAATGAATCAAAGAGGATCCCAGTGAAAGGTTGTTGTTGAATCACGCGAATACACCGGGATTCTTGGCCCCCGGAGGAGAAGAATTCAATCCGGGGCCAGAGACGAGGCTTGATCGCTCAGAGCTTTTGTGTAATAAAGTTTTATTAAAGTATAAAGGAGATAGAGAAAGCTTCTGACATAGGCATCAGAAGAGGGCAGAAAGAGTACCCCCTTGCTAGTCTTTAGCTGGATGTTATATAGTCACTAGCAGTCTGTTAATGAAAGAAAGGAATGTCTTAAAATTTAGAATGGCACCAAATGGTTTATCTTGGGCCATAAAATAATTAACTTGAATCTTAAAGAAGGGCAGACCACCATACAAATAGTTTCATTTACATAGATTAGGGGAACAATATCTGAGTATAACATACTGGTTTGTCAAGTAGGTTCTGGGCCCAGAGGCCAACCGACTTGGAGACAGAGTTTGGGGTAAAGGCGTAGTACATTAGCATAGCTTAAGACAAACATTTCCATAAGAAAAAGGCATTGGTTATCTCTAGGCTCAAGAATAGCTAACTTCAGGAGAAACCAGGTGTCATTATGGCAACACAGTATTTTAAGAGAAACCTCTCTTTAAATTTGTATAGAGAAGGAAAAAAATATTGCTAGTTTGTTTCCTCCTGCCGCTTAAGAGAGATAAAAATGTCTGACACTTGCAGGCTATTTCCTCCATTTGGAGACCCCTGGCCTTCCTACCTGTTACCCTCTCACCAGTAAACAGGCTGGGTGACCACTGTCAGCATGGGGGAGTTTATACTATGTGGACCCTGTCGAATATCAACTGCTGTGATTCTCAGTTCTAGCTTGAAGTATTTTCCCTCTATAACACATGTACACAAACAATGACTCTGATACAGATTCTTCGTTAATCTATCTCCTGTTATAGGCCAGTGTAGGTTTATCGACTTATTTGTGTTTTGTTTTTCTTTTATCCTTCAATAGTGACCCTCTGTGCACAGTGACTTGAGAAACAATATAAACTGATTTTAAAAGCATAGAATCAAAACTTTCACCAGGAATGTAATGGTGTTTTAGTTATTATTTGGGATTTGCTACCATAAAAAAGAGCATTTATCCCACCTCTCAAGAATTTAAGGATTGGAAACAAGCTGACTTTTTTGAAAATCCTTCTTTCCAATATCTGTAGTAATAAACAAGGACAATTCTTAAAATTCAGTTCATTAAAATTTTGTCTTATTCAGGTCATTAAAACTTTGTCTTATCAAGGAAGTTCTCATTCTTTTATTTCATCTTTTTTTAAACTGTAACTTAAGCGCCTCATCCTTCATCTAGATTCAAAAATATATATTGAGCACCAAATATTTGTGTTCAGTATTCACCTCCTTCTTAAATGGAGGGATATAGTGGTGATCAAACCTGTAGCTTTATATTCCAAAGACACACAGTCTCATGATGAAGTCAAATATAAAATCAATGCACATGCAGGAAAATTCTACAATAAAGACACAGAAACTGAACTGGGGAAGGAGCCATTAGCTCAGTCTGTGGAGACCTGCAATTTAGAAACTCTCAAGGGAGAGATGAGGCTTGCTGTAGCTTTCAAAGGTGAGGATGGTGTTCTATGGCCAGGTTTTGAGGGCTTTCAAAGGGCCTTTTAAGTGGAGGGCAGGGCATAAACAAGCAAAAGGGAAAGTGGTTTTTTAAGTGGCAAGCGGTTAATAAAATAGACTTCACTTTGAACTAGACAAGTGAAAATAAGCAGTTGGTTTGAAAGATTAGAGAAACAGGCAAAGATCAAATGGTATGAACAAATTAAAAAGTATGGTGGAAGAGGGCTGACCATTTTTTTCTATGTGATGATTAATTTTATTTTTGTTTGTTTGTTTTTATTTGTTCATAGCTATAAAATCTGATGAAAGCCCTCTTAGGAATATTATGCTAATTCTGATATTATGTGAAGCAAAGGCATTATACATTCATTTTTCTAGCCAAGGGAAGCTTTCTCTAGGCAAAAGAAAGTAACCAAGTTTCCGATAGTTAAAAAATATACTGTTTTTGTTCAGTCGCTCAGTCATGTCTGACTCTTTGTGGCCCCATGGACTGCAGCACGCCAGGCTTCTCTGTCCTTCACCATCTCTTGGAGCTTGCTCAAACTCATGTCCATTGAGTCAGTGATGCCATCCAACCATCTCATTCTCTGTCATCTGCTTCTCCTTCTGCCCTCAATCTTTCCCAGTATCAATGTCTTTTCCAATGAGGTGGCTCTTTGCATCAGGTGGCCAAAGGATTGGAGCTCTAGCATCAATCCTTCCAATGCATATTCATGATTGATTTCCTTTAGGATTCACTGGTTTGATCACCTTGCTGTCAAAGGGACTATCAAGAGTCTTCTCCATCACCAAATTTCAGAAGTATCGGCTTTGCAAAGATGATGCTGTGAAAGTGCTGCACTAAATATGTCAGCAAATTTGGAAAACTCAGCAGTGGCCACAGGACTGGAAAAGGTCAGTTTTCATTCTAATCCCAAAGAAAGGCAATGGCAAAGAATGCTCAAACTACCACACAATTGCACTCATCTCACACGCTGGTAAAGTAATGCTCAAAATTGTCCAAGCCAGGCTTCAGCAATATGTGAACTATGAACTTCCAGATGTTCAAGCTGGTTTTAAAGGGCAGAGGAACCAGAGATCAAATTGCCAACATCTGCTGCATCATCGAAAAAGCAAAAGAGTTCCAGAAAAACATCAATTTCTGCTTTATTGACTATACCAAAGCCTTTGACTGTGTGGATCACAATAAACTGTAGAAAATTCTGAAAGAGGTGGGAATACAATACCACCTGACCTGCTTCTTAAGAAACCTATATGCAGGTCAGGAAGCAACAGTTAGAACTCTACATGGAACAACAGACTGGTTCCAAATAGGAAAAGGAGTACATCAAGGTTGTATATTGTCACCCTGCTTATTTAACTTATATGCAGAGTATATCATGAGAAATGCTGGGCTTGATGAAGCACAAGCTGGAATCAAGATTGCCGGGAGAAATATCGATAACCTCAGATATGCAGATGACACCACCCTTATGGCAGAAAGTGAAAAGGAACTAAAAAGCCTCTTGATGAAAGTGAATGAGGAGAGTGAAAAAGTTGGCTTAAAGCTCAACAAAACAAAGATCATGGCATCTAGTCCCATCAATTGATGGGAAATAGATGGGGAAACAGTGGAAACAGTGTCAGACTTTATTTTTCTGGGCTCCAAAATCACTGCAAATGGTGATTGCAGCCATGAAATTAAAAGATGCTTACTCCTTGGAAGAAAAATTATGACCAACCTAGATAGCATATTCAAAAGCAGAGACATTACTTTGACAACAAAGGTCTGTCTAGTCAAGGCTATGGTTTTTCCTGTGGTCATGTACAGATGTGAGAGTTGGACTGTGAAGAAAGCTGAGTGCCCAAGAATTGATGCTTTTGAACTGTGATGTTAGATAAAACTCTTGCAAGTCCTTTGTACTTCAGGGAGATCCAACCAGTCCATTCTAAAGAGATCAGTCCTGGGTGTTCTTTGGAAGGACTGATGCTAAAGCTGAAACTCCAATACTTTGGCCACCTCATGCAAAGAGTTGACTCATTGGAAAAGACCCTGATGCTGGGAGGGATAGGGGGCAGGAGGAGAAGGGGACGACAGAGGATGAGATGTCTGGATGGCATCACCGACTCAATGAACATGAGTTTGAGTTTGAGCGGGGGTTGGTGATGGACAGGGAGGCCTGGTGTGGTGCGATTCACGGGGTAGCAAAGAGTCGGACACAACTGAGCAACTGAACTGAACTGAACCTAGAGAATGGGATCTTAAGTATTTTAATTGAAGGCTTATTTGTGAAGCACACTGCTTTTCTCCCTTCCTTCGTCTCCCTCTCTCTCTCTTTTACACACACACACAAACACACTGTGGTAGGCAGAGTAATTCCCCCTCCTCCCAAATGCTTACATACAAATTGTCAGAACCTTTAAATATATTGCCTTACTGGGCAAAAGGGATTTTGCAGATGCAACAAAATTAAATTAATTAAATTGAAATTAATTAATTAACTAAATTTAAAGCCTCATCCAGGTGGGCCTCACAGGGGTGGTTAAATAGTGGATAAGTCAGGCAACAAGTCAGAGAAACAGAGAGACAGAGATTTGAAGAAGTTATACTGATGTGTTTCAGGATGGAGAAAGAAGTCACTGGCTAATGAGTGAAGACAGCCTTTAGAAACATATTCTCTAAAACCTCCAAAAGGAATGCAACCCTGCCCATACCTGGATTCCTCTAATATTATAAAAAAATGAATTTGTATTGTATTAAGTCATTGAGTAGTGGTAATATATTAGAGCAGTAACAGGAAACTAACATCAATACCCATTTCAAAGATAAGTACAGGAACAAAACTCTATCTTTCCTATTTAACATTTTAATTTCTGATTCAGAACTCCTAATCAGTCTGATAAAGATAAGGTAATCTTGTTATTTTTATGTCAGATGAGCTAAATTTAGTAGCTTTCCATGCCTTTAAGCTTGTTCTCCTGCCTCTGCAAGACACTGGCTTTGACATTGACTTAAGGTGAAGGAGGGTCTTCGACAAATCTGCCTGGTCCTAGGCGCTGGGGAAGAGGATGTGAGTGACCTCATCCCTACTGAGCTTCACAGAGATATAGAATCATCATTGGGGGAATTTTTAATGATGTTGATGGTCAGTTTCTAATTCTCCTCTACCCACAGAGGTGTCAGGTGTCTTGTCTCTCTTGGGGGTTTATGCCCAAAGTACCTCAGGTAGCTCTAGTGGTTTTGCAGGCAGCCCCTCTCAACCCTCCAACCTTTTGTCCAAGGTAGAGAAAATGTATGTGTATTCTTTAGTTCCTTCATGTTGACTGTTAGGCTCTAGTCGAGCACTCTCGGCTCCTCACCCTGTGATCTGTCCTCGTTCTAGGCTCCTGGGATGAAGGGGGACATCAACAGGTTTGCCATCAAGTCACTTCAGAGAGGACAGGAGGAGGCCTTCAAATGTCTGATCCTTCAAAATTATTTAAGAACATTTTGTTACTGCATCCTACTCTCTCTGAGACAGGAAGATAGGTCAGCGAGACAGACCCACTTTCAAGCTGATGGCTTAATCTCCCATTCTCCATTCACTCCCCAGCTCATGAGGTCTTTATCTATTCAGAGAGAGGATCATGCTAGGGAAGAACCAGGAAAAAATTGTTCTGCTGAATTGCAGCTACTTTTTTTTTTTATTGTATTGGTTTTGCCATACATCAGCATGAATCTGCCACGGGTGTACATGTGTTCCCCATTCCGAACCCTCCTCCCTCCCCATACCATCCCTCTGGGTCGTCCCAGTGCACCAGCCCCAGGCATCCAGTATCATGCATCAAACTTGGACTGGTGATTCGTTTCATATATGATATTATACATGTTTCAATGCCATTCTCCCAAATCACCCCACCTTCTCCCTCTCCCTCTCCCCCAGAGTACAAAAGACTGTTTTATACATCTGTGTCCCTTTTGCTGTCTTGCATACAGGGTCATCGTTACCATCTTTCTAAATTCCATATATATGCGTTAGTATACTGTATTGGTGTTTTTCTTTCTGGCTTACTTCACTCTGTATAATTGGTGCCAGTGTCATCTACCTCATTAGAACTGATTCAAATGTACTTTTTTAATGACTGAGTAATACTCCATTGTGTATATGTACCACTGCTTTCTTATCCATTCATCTGCTGATGGACATCTAGGTTGCTTCCATGTCCTGGCTATTATAAACAGTGCTGCGATGAACATTGGGGTACATGTGTCTCTTTCAATTCTGGTTTCCTTGGTGTGTATGCCCAGCAGTGGGATTGCTGGGTCATAAGGCAGTTCTATTTCCAGTTTTTTAAGGAATCGTCTCACTGTTCTCCATAGTGGCTGTACTAGTTTGCATTCCCACCAACAGTGTAAGAGGGTTCCCTTTTCTCCACACTCTCTCCAGCATTTATTGCTTGTAGACTTTTGTATTGCAGCCATTCTGACTGTTGTGAAATGGTACCTCATAGTGGTTTTGATTTGCATTTCTCTGATAATGAGTGATGTTGAGCATCTTTTCATGTGTTTGTTAGTCATCTGTATGTCTTCTTTGGAGAAATGTCTATTTAGTTCTTTGGCCCATTTTTTGATTGGGTCATTTATTTTTCTGGAATTGAGCTGCAGGAGTTGCTTGTATATTTTTGAGATTCGTTGTTTGTCAGTTGCTTCATTTGTTATTATTTTCTCCCATTCTGAAGGCTGTCTTTTCACCTTGCTTATAGTTTTCTTTGTTGTGCAGAAGCTTGTAAGTTTAATTAGGTCCCATTTGTTTATTTTTGCTTTTATTTCCAGTATTATGGGATGGGGGTCATAGAGGATCCTGCTGTGATTTATGTCAGAGAGTGTTTTGCCTATGTTCTCCTCTAGGAGTTGTATAGTTTCTGGTCTTATGTTTCGATCTTTAATCCATTTTGAGTTTATTTTTGTGTATGGTGTTAGAAAGTGTTCTAGTTTCATTCTTTTACAAGTGGTTGACCAGATTTCCCAGCACTACTTGTTAAAGAGATTGTCTTTAATCCATTGTATATTCTTGCCTCCTTTGTCAAAGATAAGGTGTCCATAGGTGCATGGATTTATCTCTGGGCTTTCTATTTTGTTCCATGGATCTATATTTCTGCCTTTGTGCCAGTACCATACCATCTTGATGACTGTGGCTTTGTAGTAGAGCCTGAGGTCAGGTAGGTTGATTCCTCCAGTTCCATTCTTCTTTCTCAAGATTGCTTTGGCTATTTGAGTTTTTTTGTATTTCCATACAAATTGTGAAATTATTTGTTCTAGCTCTGTGAAGAATGCTGTTGGTAGCTTGATAGGGATTGCATTGAATCTATAGATTGCTTTGGGTAGTATACTCATTTTCACTGTATTTATTCTTCTGATCCATGAACATGGTATATTTCTCCATCTATTAGTGTCCTCTTTGATTTCTTTCACCAGTGTTTTATGGTTTTCTATATATAGGTCTTTAGTTTCTTTAGGTAGATATATTCCTAAGTATTTTATTCTTTTCGTTGCAATGGTGAATGGCATCGTTTCCTTAATTTCTTTTTCTATTTTCTCATTATTAGTGTATAGGAATGCAAGGGATTTCTGTGTGTTGATTTTATATCCTGAAACTTTACTATATTCATTGATTAGCTCTAGTAATTTTCTGGTGGAGTCTTTAGGGTTTTCTATGTAGAGGATCATGTCATCTGCAAACAGTGAGAGTTTTACTTCTTCTTTTCCAATTTGGATTCCTTTTATTTCTTTTTCTGCTCTGATTGCTGTGGCCAAATTGCAGCTACTTTAAAAAAAAAATCTTCATTGTTATTTAAATGTTTGAAAAAGTGAAAGTGAAAGTCGCTCAGTCCTGTCTGACTCTTTGCTACTCCATGGACTATAGAGTCCATGAAATTCTCCAGGCCAGAATATTGAGGTGGGTAACCTTTCTCTTCTCCAGGGGATCTTCCCAACCCAGGGATCGAACCCAGGTCTCTCCCACACTGTTAGTGGATTTTTTACCAGCTGAGCCACCAGGGAAGCAATATCTTATTAGTTTAATATCTTATTATTTATTAAGATCCCACCCTTTAATTATTAATATCTTCTTATTATTAAGGTAATATTAGTTTAGACCTTGTGTTTTGAACTAAAAAAAACAAAAAACAAAAAACAAAAAACTAAGAGTTGATGCCTTTGTTCCTAGGCTCTAATCTAATAACTAATTCTGGGACAAATAGAGGTTCCAAGACTCACATTACAATGGGGTGATTCCAGGGCTAGAAAAGAAAGAATAAGTTCTCCCAGGGGGAAAAAGGAGAATGTTTTATATTCTCATTTTGTCACAAGTAGAGAAAGAAACTGAGGTTCAGAGACATTAATCAAGTTGGACTTCTAGAGTGAACCTCAATCTTGTATCTCTTTAAATTCAATCCCCAGATTGTTTAGGAGACAGACAACTGGTGCCTCCCCAGTAAGTCATTAAACATCATCTGGCCTCAGTTCTTCACCTTTAAGGTGGAAAGCTTGGACTAGATGAATTCTGGGCTCATTATGACAGGGACAGAGTAAAGTAACAAAGTAGGTGATTAAATAGTTAAACCCACTAGGGAATTGTAAGTAAAGAAAAGAAGTACCGGAGATCCCTGTAAGTTAATGATCACTCAAGAGAGCAGGTTTTTATTTTTGTTCAATTAATTTCAATCATACAATTAGTGAATATGGGTATAAATATATACTTCATCCAAAGAAGTGAAGAATGTTGAAATGCCACACAAATTGATGTGTGCGAGAGGGAATGGAGATATACCCTTTGGCATCCCATTGTTGCTGTTAAGTCTTAAGTCATATCCAACTCTTTGTGACCCCATGGACTGCAGCATGCCAGGGTTCTCTGTCCTTCACGATCTCCCTGAGTTTCCTCAAACTCATGTCTATTGAGTAAGTGATGCCATCCAACCATCTCATCTTCTGTCGCTCCCTTCTCCTCTTGCCCTCAATGTTTCCCAGCATCAAGGTCTTTTCCAATGAGTCAGCTCATCCCATCAGGTGGTCAAAGTATTGGAGCTTCAGCTTCAGCATCAGTCTGTCCAGTGAATATTCAGGGTTGATTTCCTTTAGGATTGGCTGGTTTGATCTCCTTGCTGTCTAAGGGACTATCAAGAGTCTTCTCCAGCACCACAATTTGAAAACATCACTTCTTTGGCCCTCAGTCTTCTTTATGGTTCAGCTCTCACATCCATACATGACTACTGGAAAAACCACAGATTTATCTATAGGACCTTTGTTGGCAAAATGATGTCTCTACTTTTTAATACACTGTCTAGTTTTGTCATAGCTATTATTCCAAGAAGCGAGCGTCTTTTAATTTCAAGGCTGCAGTCACTGTCTTCGTTGATTTTGTAGCCCAAGGAAATGAAATCTTATACCGCTTCCTCGTTTTCCCCATTTATTTGCCATGAAGTGATAGGACCAGATGCCATGATCTTGGTTTTTTGAATGTTGAGTTTTAAGCCAGCTTTTTCACTCTTATCCTTCATGTTCATCTAGAGCCTCTTTAGTTCCTCTTCATTTCGTATCATTAAAGTGGTGTCATCTACGTATCTGTGGTTGTTGATATTTCTCCCAGCAATCTTGATTCTAGCTTGTGATTCATAGAGCATACTACAAATTTTGTTATCTACTACTCCTCTGCACATCAACAGTTCTAGCTAATGCTATTCTGCATATTCTTCAATAGAATCTAAGTTTAGAACTCGTTTTTTTAAAAGAACTCTTTGATTAAGGAACTTAATCTAAACCTTCTAGTTCTACAAATTCAATTAAAATTCAAAAAGCATTTATTAAGAAGACTGTGGGAAGTAAAAAAATATTAATAAGACCTAAGCTCTTCCTTCAAGGTGCTTACAGCCTGGATGAGGGGTAAGACAAGAACATCAAACATTGGATAAAATATGTGCTATAAGAGAGGCAAAAGTGCTAGCATGGGCCAGAGAGAAAGGGGTTTTCTAAGGAAGGGAAATGTCTGCAGAAAATTAGAGGAAGAGGCATTTGAGATGGGCAAATGCACTGATGGGCAGACAACACAGTTCTGCTGGGAGAACTTGTGTTGTCAAGTTACAAGTTGTTCATTTTATTTTTTGGTCAAACATGTGGCATCTTAGTTCTCTGACCAGGGATTGAACCTATGCCCTTTGCAGTAGAAGTGTGGTGTCTTAACCACTGGACTACCAGGGAAATCACTTGAATGGTCCAGTTGATACTCAGTGTCTGAATATCAGATGATGCCATTTGTGAAAAAGGAAAATTCACATGGTCAGGAGTTCTCATCAATATGCCATCACTAAGCATTTGTTGAGCATGAACTTGGGCATGACAGATTGGGAGAAGTTACTTTGTTCATCTTTCCGTTGTCAAACTTGCATGGAATAAAGTGTTCACCTTCTCCTTTAAAAAGGCATAAAGGCATGGAAGAATGATTTTCATTCAGTGAGAGTTTGAATATATTATTACATTTTCTTAATAAATGTTTTTCCATATTCATTAAATACTAAAAAAAAAAAAGAAAGATTTTTTAAATGACAAAATAAAACAAGCTAGCTTAGCAACAAAATCATGCAACAGCAGCATGGTTCAGTTCAGTTCAGTTGCTCAGTCGTGTCCGACTCTTTGTGACCCCATGAATCACAGCACGCCAGGCCTCCCTGTCCATCACCAACTCCCGGAGTTCACCCAGACTCACATCCATCGAGTCAGTGATGCCATCCAGCCATCTCATCCTCTGTCGTCCCCTTCTCCTCCTGCCTCCAATCGATTCCTCCCAGCATCACAGTCTTTTCCAATGAGTCAACTCTTCCCATGAGGTGGCCAAAGTATTGGAGTTTCAGCTTCAGCATCAATCCTTCCAAAGAAATTCCAGGGCTGATCTCCTTCAGAATGGACTGGTTGGATCTCCTTGCAGTCCAAGGGACTCTCAAGAGTCATCTCCAACACCACAGTTCAAAAGCATTAATTCTTCGGCACTTAGCCTTCTTCACAGTCCAACTCTCACATCCATACATGACCACAGGAAAAACCATAGCCTTGACTAGACGGACCTTAGTTGGCAAAGTAATGTCTCTGCTTTTCAATATGCTATCTAGGTTGGTCATAACTTTCCTTCCAAGGAGTAAGTGTCTTTTAATTTCATGGCTGCAGTCACCATCTTCAGTGATTTTGGAGCCCCGAAAAATAAAGTTTGACACTGTTCCCACTGTTTCCCCATCTATTTCCCATGAAGTGATGGGACCAGATGCCATGATCTTCGTTTTCTGAATGTTGAGCTTTAAGCCAACTTTTTCACTCTCCACTTTCACTTTCATCAAGAGGCTTTTGAGTTCCTCTTCACTTTCTGCCATAAGGATGGTGTCATCTGCATATCTGAGGTTATTGATATTTCTCCTGGCAATCTTGATTCCAGCTTGTGTTTCTTCCAGTCCAGCATTTCTCATGATGTTCTCTGCATAGAAGTTAAATAAGCAGGGTGACAATATACAGCCTTGACGTACTCCTTTTCCTATTTGGAACCAGTCTGTTGTTCCATGTCCTGTTCTAACTGTTGCTTCCTGACCTGCATACAAATTTCTCAAGAGGCAGATCAGGTGGTCTGGTATTCCCATCTCTCTCAGAATTTTCCACAGTTTGGCTGCAAACAATAAAACAGTGGTGGCATGAGACCCATATCCTTTCAATGAGCTCAGTGAGTTAATGACCCCTATGACATGTTTTCTGCACACATAAAAAAACAATAAATTATGCAAAGGTGACATTTCGAAGTGAAAGACCTTCATTGTGCTAAGACCTGACTTAAATCATTTTTCCATAGTGCTATGACAGTCCTGGCTTGACAAGGTAGGAAAAAGAAAACTCCCTCACTCAACATGAGAAGGAGCTGATGGTGGAAGTGTGATGTCTACTCAAGAATGAGGAAGAAGGTGGTCTTTTCCACCTCCCAATTTTCCTTTGATTATAAAACTGTACCCCGCTAAGTTCTGAGGGGTGGTACCTTCTCCCCTGCCCACTTGTAAACCTCATAAGCATCCTATTCTAATAAACCATCCCTTACCTATCATTTTTCCTCTCTCTGAATTCTTTCTGATCTGAGACATAAAGGACCAGGGCTCTTTGGAACTCCTCAAAACACCACCTAGTGGCTTTAATTATGGCTCTAAATGTGTTTTTTAGGTTGAAAAAAATTCAGAACCCCCAGGTGAGAGAGAAAGTATATGGGTATTTTTGTCTCGAAATGAGCTCATAAGTCTTCCTTTGAGGGCATAAATGTGGATTCTGCCTTATATTGCAGAATTTTAAGTATGAATTGGAGCAAAGTGAATATTCTAGTTATGACAAATCCGTGGCACTAGGACCTCCAGCTACTGGTAAACATTCAGATGATTTTATGTTCATGTGAATGATATTTAGTATTTTTTATTCTTTATAGTTAAACCTTGGTAACTTACATACTCCAGCAACTATTTTTTTAATAAAATGGATATATTAAATGAGATACACTTTAATTATTATTATTATTCTTGATGCAACTTAATTATTACTTGGCTCCATTTTAATAATATAATCTGTGCATTTGGCATTAAAATATTTTGAATAATATCATTAACTTTGACTCTTCTGAGTTGATTATTTCCCCAAGAGCTTGATCTTGAAGTTCTTTTCCAGTATCTAAACTACAGCTCAAGTTGTTTGCAGTCCTCTATCTTAACTGCATGATTTGTACCCAGCCATATACTGACATTTTGAGTTAGTTCCAGGCAATCAAATGTGAGAACTCTGATTTATTATGTACACCTGTCTAGAACCAACCTGCCATTGCTTCAGAAGTCTTGCTTCAATTTTTTCCCCAGCTAATTCTGCAACTTGAACTGCAGTAACATTTATTAAAAAAAAAAAAAAATTAGAAATCACTCTGGTACACCCTTTGGGGTAGCCATCCTTTGGAGGATTCTACTTGCAAGTGACAACGCCCTCTACCCAGCATGTGGAATAATAATATTCACACTCAAGTGACTCATGCATCCTTTTACTAGGGAGAAACAAAGCCAAAAACAAATAAGTTTTTTAAAGGAGATTTTTCTCCATGCTGTTCTGTTATATTTTATATTTAGAGACTTACTGAAAGTCCCTAATTCAGTTAAGTTTTTCTTAATCAGCTAAATGATAGAAACACCTACTTGAACCTGAAAACTGTACTGTACTTAATACATTGGAGAAGTACTGTAAATGCTGTCCTTGAGTACATTGGAGAAGCCTATTTTATAAGCTGAATTGTGATCTAAAAGCAGAGAAACTTATGCTTGGGTTAAGGAATAGACCAACAATTTTTCAAGTATGTTCATTTTTAGAAAAGGGAAAACTGATGAGATTCAAAATATTGGGTGACAGCAATAACCAAATCTTGCTTTGGGACAAAAATGAAGATAGAGTTAGTGAAGAGATACGAATTTAAGAGGTAAGTGCTCTAACACTGTAAAATGGAGATCTGTTTTCATGTGGAAGTGATGGAAATGATATTAGAAAACAGAAACAATAAAAGGTATCAAGAAAAAGACAAGGTAGCAAGTGTTTTAGGACAGCAATGGATGATGTGGAAGCAGGAAAGAGAAAATTATATTTAAAAATGAGATGGAGAAAAATCTAAGTATTGGAGAAAATGCTAAGTATTGAATGAAGTCTGAAGACTGATTAAATACAAAGAAATATGGTGCATTAGCATTAGACCTTAAAAAATGAATTACTTGTTGCCAACTACTGAAAAATCTGCCTCTGACCTCTTAAACATTTAACATCCCACATCATCAGGGTTCACACATTGATACACTCAACATAAAGCTTCCTTATAGAGAAAAGAGAAAAAGTCATATTTACTGATGGCCCACTATGCGAAATAGTTTGAAGAAGTCAAATGACTTGGTCTTACACCCAGATCTGTCACACCTCAGAGCCTTGAAATTCACAATACCATGTCTTCCCAGGAGGGGATTCAAAAACAGAAAAAGGCTTTCTGTATCAACACGTACCCTATAAAGAAACATTTCCCAATTTTACTACTTCGGTGAGCAGACTTCTCCAGAAATCCAACCGATAAATAGTTTAGGATTTGTAATCCTTACATTCTCACGGCAACTACTCAGCTCTGCAGCTGTAGCACAGAAGCAGCGGTACACAATATGTGAGTAAATGGACATGGTTGTCCATGTAGCACAGAAGCAGTGGTACACAATATGTGAGTAAATGGACATGGTTGTCCATGTAGCACAGAAGCAGCGGTACACAATATGTGAGTAAATGGACATGGTTGTGTGCTTCCCAGGTGGCACTAGTGGTAAAGAACCCGCCAGCCAATGCAGGAGGTTAAGAGATGTGAGATCCATCTCACATGGATCAGGAAGATCCCCTGGAGGAGGGCATGGCAACCTGCTCCAGTATTCTTGTCTAGAGAATCCCATGGACAGAGGAGACTGACGGGTTACAGTCCATAGGGTCACAAAGTGTTGGATGTGACTGAAGTGACTTAGCATGCACATGCACGTTTCCCCAAAAACTTTACACAACGGGCAACTGGCTAGATTCGACTATAGGTTACAATGTGTCAAGTGATGTAGTTCTTTGATAGATCTGATAATGATTTTGGGGACCCTAGTCAGGCTTCTCACTGGCATGTGCCTTCTCAAAAAGAGGAAGTGAAGAATAATACTAGTGGTTAAAATGGAAGGAATTTAAAATAGAATAATTAAGTAGTGGTGCCTAAGCCTTATAATAAGTAAACAACATCTCAAATTTTTTATTCTCCTTAGAGTAGAATATGCATACATATGCTTGGGAAACATACATACATATTCTTGTGCATAAACCAGAGCATCTAAAAAAACTTAAAAATAAAATGAAAAACTTAAAACATGCATCCATCAAAGTGAGTTCAGAGTGATTTCTCCTGGTTAGATGCTTCACCTTAATATAAAAGATTCTTCTGATCAAAAAGACAGTGACTCCTGAGGAAGTCAAGTGATCAGAGACTGCTAGGGCAACCCCATGCACAGGCGATGCTATCAATCCTCACTAACTCCGTGGAATGGAAGATTTAGAAAGTGTCTGCGAGGCTAAGCCAAACAAATGGATTTGAAGTGATCACAAATCTTGTGATGATAGAAATTGAAAATGTTAACTTCAACGCGTTATTGGGAAATTGGACATAAAGCATAGTCCTAATGAAAACTAATATCTTATCATCGAAAAGATTAAAAAAAAAAAAACCTGGAAAAGACCAAGGCTCATTTCATATTCAGAGAGCCAGTGGAGGGTAAAAGAGAAAATTTAGAACTAGAAAGGATGCCAAGACCCCAGTCTTCCAGGATCTGACCAGAGAACCTGTTACATAAAGAGACACAGGGGCCAGCCCAAAGGGACAAAACAAAGGAAACTGCATTTGTTAAGTTCTTACTAAATGCCAGGCACTTGTAAGTATTTTGAATTTGTTGTCTCCTTTGATCTTTTCAACAGTCCTTGGAAATTATAAGTATTATTGTCATCACTTTACTGACAAGGGCAAAGAATAGGAGATGCTGTCATTGTCCACTATCATTCTGGGAGACCTATGGTTTGGATCTCAGTCCATATCTATCTGAACTTTTCCAGTAGGACATGCTGAGGAAAGAAGCAAAAGCTACCATCTCAAACCCTTGTGTAAATCCACATCAACACTAAATGAAAATGTCTATAAAGGTTGAATAGAAAGTATCCATTTTGTAGTTCAGCAGCAAGATGGGATTTTATTGATATATTATAATCAGAAATACTGATTACTAAAAATTAGCACATGATATGGAGACATTTTGTGGAATATGATGAAAATATTAGCAATATCTTCAGCTATGTCATAAACAGAGCACATTCAACAGACAATCCAATAAGAAGAAATGTATCCACAATTGCAAAACAAATATTAAAAATAATCTTATTGAAAATGATGGACTGATTTTGGAAAAAAAATGTTAAGAACGTTCTACTCCATTCTTGAAAAAATCTTGTAAAGGCGTTGGGTCAGTTTCTGTATAGTTTTGTGTGATAGAAGTAGAAATTTGAGGATAAGAGTTATTCTTAACTACCTAGGAAATGGCAATATATTTTTTATTTCTACCTGTTATATCTTCTGATTTGTTTGGTGATATAGTTGAAGGGTTGAGCGGTAGCTATGTATTTTATTTTGCTACTAACACATTTTAGTTAGTATCTGCAAGTTAATACTAAGAAGAAAATGTACAACATAATTCTTTTCTTTATTAGTTTAATGTACCTTTCACAGTTTGTGTTTGATCCCTGGGTTGGAAAGATCATCTGGAGGAGGAAATGGCCATCCACTACATTATTCTTGCCAGGATAATCCCATGGACAGAGGAGCCTGACAGGCTACAGTCCATGAGGTCGCGAAGAGTTGGACACAACTGAGCATGCGTGCAAGAACTTGTCACAGTCCAACCCCAATGCGCCTCACCCCACTTCTACGGGACGGATGATGGTGCAGATTCTAATGATCAGCTCTCAATTATTCAGGGCATTCATTTTTCCTTCTGTAAGATGAAGAGAAAGAGAATAGAACTAAATTTTCAGGTCCTTAGTTACCATTTCATACTATGCTGTATATACATGCTTCTCTACATCCTGGACAGACAAAAGTACTACTTCAGACTTAGGGTACTCAAATTATTTTTACAGTGTAACCTTTAAAATAATATAAGCAAATTTGATTTTCCTCCTTGCAAAGTAGTATGTAATGGAATTAGATGCTTCTCCCCTGTTGATTATCACTTTAGTACAGCCTGTACTAAGCTTGGGGCTTGTCTAGTGGCTCATTGGTAAAGAATCCAACTGCAATGCAGGAGACTGAGGTTCAGTTCCTGGGTTGGTAAGATCCCCTGGAGAAGGGAATGACTACCCATCCCAGTATTCTTTGCCTGGAGAATTCCATGGACAGAGGAGCCTTCTGGGCTATAGTCTATGGGGTCTCAAAAAGTTGTACATGACTGAGCAACTAACACACACGCATACCTAAAGTTATTCTGATTGCTCTTAGAAACTGAGGGCTGAGCACATTGCAGAATGCCTGAGGGGGATGGTGCCTACAGATGAGTCTAGTGAGATTTGCAAAGTTTAAAATCAACAAGAGGATGAGAGTCTTCTGACTGCTGGTTGGCTTCTCTAAAGTCTTGTGCAATCACTGATTCTAGATTTAGACATTTGTGGCAACAGAGCAATTAAAAGAACAGCTGCACATATTGGAAAGCCATAGAGTAAAGGGATCTGTAGGCTTTACACAGTCTGGAGTCCTGCTTTGTTTACTGGATTTGACACGGTCAGTCCTTCCAGAGACCTGTGTGCCTACAACCTTTGCATCCCTCGCCATGTCCCCAAGAGTGCTAGGAGAGCGTGTTTGACCGTTTGGACTCATCCCTCTGCGGAGACCTGAGGGGTGAACATTAAAAAGAAGCAGGCCATGCAGTGGCGACAGAAGTGCTGGGACTGCGTCTCCACGATCTGGCTACTGTACAGCCAGAGGGGCTGATGGCCTGGCCTATGCATTTGGTCGAGCTCTGCAGTCAGGCCAAATTATTTGTTTAAATCACATCAGTCACCAGCCTGCATCATCCCTCCTGCCACATGCTATTCTATCCCATTCACAATCAGCCCTTATATTATGACGTATGTGGCGATATGTAGAACAAGTTAACCTGGACTCACAGCTAAAAGTTAGTGAATCCCAGTGACCTTGAAAGTACCCCATTTTCTGAAAGCGAAAACAAATATCTTCTATTAACACATATATGTGGAATCTTAAACGATGGTATAGATGATCTTATTTTGTATGGATGCTAAGGGGAGGGTGTGGGATGAGGTGAGAGATTGGGCTTGACATATATACACTATTGAGGGCCTGCTTTCATTCTAAGTTGCTTCCATGTGTCCGACTCTTTGCAACCCTATAGACTGCAGCCCACTAGACTCTTCTGTCCAAGGGATTCAACAGCGAAGAACACTAGAGTGGGTTGGCGGACCCTCCTCTAGGGGATCTTCCTGATCCAGGGATCAAACCTACATCTCTTAATCTTCTGCATTGACAGGTGGGTTCTTACCACTAGTGCCTCTTGGGAAACCCATACACTAACCCTAACCCTAACCCATACCCATACCCATACACCATGTATAAAATAGATAAATAATAAGAACTTACTGCACAGCACAGGTAACTCTACTCCATGCTCTGCTATGACCTAAATGGGAAGGAAATCCAAAAAAAGAGGGGATATATGTATACAGAGAGCTGATTCACTTTGCTGTACAGTAGAAACTAATGCAACATTGTAAAACAGCTATGCTCCACTAAAAAGAAACAAACAAACAAAAAATAAGTACCCCATTTTCAGTGAGGAGGGAAGTTTAGTTCTGTAAGAGCTGATTTGCCTTGAGAGATTTAGCACAACAGGTAAGTGTGATGGCACCTGTTGCTGGAGCAAGGAGGCCCTTAATCAGGGGTGCCCTGGGCTGCAGCAGCCCACAGATTGCCTAGGCTCATGGATCTAGACTCTGAGGCAAAGCTGAAAGTGAAGGTCAAGGTAAAAGTGAAGGAAGAGAAGGAGAAGGAGGAACAGGAGGTACGGGAGAAGAGAAGGAGAAGAAAGTGTGAAGGAAGTCAACCTCTGTGGCTCACTAGAAAAGATCAGTACCTACATTGTGTTAAGTCTTTTCTCTGCACAGTCTACAGTTGCAGGAGTCATGGAATAGCATCAAGGAAGACTGGAAGATGGCACATGAACTAGATAGGAGCCCAGATCAAACTAGTGTCAGTCCTGGCCATGCTTATCCCAACGCCCTGGGTCCAAAGCGAGCCAGGGCTGAGTTCTCCTGGGGAAAGTCTTTGCCACTGTTAGAGCCAAACATAGAGAATATCAACACTTAAATCTGTCACAGGACATTCTGTAGACAGGAAAGGAACACAGAGTTATAGATCACATGGTATATGTATGAAAAAGATGGCACCCATTTTGGATACCCATAGTTGGGATTTTATTACTGTAAATATTTCAGGAGAATTAAAAAGGTAATATAAATATATAAATATAATGTAAAATAGTAAAGATAGAGAAGGAGAAGAGGGTTACAGAGGATGAGATGGTTGGATGGCATCACAGATTCAATGGACATGAACTTGGGCAAACTCCAGGAGATGGTGAGGGACAGGGAGGCCTGGCGTGCTGCAGTCCATGGGGTCACAAAGAGTCAGACACAACTTGGCAACTGAACAGCAACAAATAAAGATAATACCAAGGATGATAATCATCACAACAGCTGACATTTATGTGCTCACCTTCCAGGTGTATTTTACCTATATTAACTCGTTTAATCCTTCCAACAAACCCATGAGGTAGGCTCTATTTTCTCATGCATTTTAGAAATGCAAACCAGATGGATTAACTTTGAAAACAGTAATCCTATCCCATGAGCAGGCAACAGGAGCTGGCTTTCCTCTTGCTGCCTGTACAGCCCCTGCTGGACCCATCTCTGTTTTGCTGCTCACATGACTGACCTTCTCTCTTAATCAGAGTCTAATCGGGAAAGGCCTGTGTACTTTCCCCTGGTCCGAGCCAGTGACTGGTCTAATCTTTAGATCAGAATGGTTCCACCATGATAGCTTATCAAAGGGGAGGGGCGAGGGGTGTGATCCTCTGCTGGTTTCCATGGTATGTCAGGTTACCAGTGAGCTAACCTGACATCAATTCCCCCTACAACTGGTCATCTTCCTCTCCCCTCCCTTCGTAGGACTGCTGCCATGTCCTGCCTGCTGTCCATTGCACAGGGTGGGATGTCATTCCAGGACCTTGCTTCATGCATGTAAGATCTCCCATCCATTAACCACTGATGAATCTGTCACTGACTCTGTGTTCTTTCTTCTGTCTTGAGACTGGGCAAGTACAGGGTGTTCAGGTCTGCTGGGTACAGTCCAACACATATACTTAACAAACTTAACACCTATGCATTCTGATAAGAGTATAAATTTCTTAGGGAAACTTCATTCCTAGTTTTTCAGGTTTTCACAGATGACAATGACAAGTTAGTTTCTTCCCAGAATTTAGATTTCTACATACCCTTCTTAGATCCAAGGGACTTGAGCAAAAGCAGTTCTGAAGAACAGCTGGTCATTGTCAGTCTTGATTAGGAATTATTTTCCTGAAGTCCATACATCATAGACTAACTTTCAAATTCTAAACATTTTCCGTGTTGATAAAGAAGTGCATTTTACTCAGGAGAGGGGTTCACAGTTTTTACCAGATTTTCAAAGAGACTGATCATTTTGGCAAGAGTTAAAAACCACTGGGTTAAAGCTCCTTTCATCTCTAACTCTAGGACTGCTAAAGAGCTACTCCTGGGGGACAAAAGGGTAAAAGGCTGTGTGTGTGTGTGTGTGTGTGTGTGTGTGTGTGTGTGTGTGTGTGTGCGCGCGCGCGCGTGTGGATACGCATGCGCACTCAAGCGTAGGTGACCAGACAGAACTTTATAAGACCCTTCATGGATGAACCTTTGAGACTTGCCCCTTCCAAACTCCAGTTACACTGATTGTAATACCATGAATGTCCCATGTTTTATTTTGTTCAAAGTCTTTGTACATGCTGTCTACACAACCTGAAACACCATTTCCTCTTGTCCACATTCCCTTATTCCTCTCTTTACCCTAATAGTAACTAGTCTTAATGATGCTAGTTTGGAGGTCACTCTTTCCTGAAAAGCTTTTCTCATACAGTCTATCCTGAAGTCAGTGCTCTTCAAATGTGCTCCCATAACACCTTTATTAATTATTCCTTCAGTAAGCCATTCATTTACTGAACATTTATTAATCATGGTCATTCTATATTAAAAAAGAGTTCTAAGAAATATTCTGGGAGTTGGGGACAGCAGTAAATATGTCCTCCCCTCACCAAATTCACATCTTCATAGAACCTCAGAATGTGATCTTATTTGGATACATGATCATTGCAGATATAATTAGTAAGGTCTGACTGGATAAGGTGGGTCTTAAATCCCAATACTGGGGTCTTTATAAGAGGGAAGAATGTGCAGTTACAGACAAGGAAGAAATCCACATAAATGAACATGGGAGTTATACAGCTTCAAGCCAAGGAATATGTGGAGAAGCTAGAAGACTCAAGGAAGGACTCTTCCCTAGAGGCTTCAGAGGGACTACAGCCCTTCATCTTCTTGAATTCAGAGTTTCGGCCTAGAAAACTGTGAGAGAAAAATAATTCTGCTTTTTAAAGCTTCTTGCTGCTGCTGCTGCTGCTAAGTCGCTTCAGTCGTGTCTGACTCTGTGCGACCCCATAGACGGCAGCCCACCAGGCTCCGCCGTCCCTGGGATTCTCCAGGCAAGAACACTGGAGTAGGTTGCCATTTCCTTCTCCAATGCATGAAAGTGAAAACTGAAAGTGAAGTTGCTCAGTCCTGTCCACTCTTCGCGACCCCATGGACTGCAGCCTACCAGGGTCCTCCGTCCATGGGAGTTTCCAGGCAAGAGTACTGGAGTGGGGTGCCGTTGCCTTCTCCATTTAAAGCTTCTTAGTTGGAGGTAAATCGTCAAAGCAGCCCAGAGAAACTGTCAGGGATACGATATTAACAAGATACACACGGTTTCCGTCTTCAGATAGTTACGCCCACATGTGTAGGTGCTTATCCGACAGTATCACCGGCATCTGCCTCATGCAGCACCAGGCAAGATCATGAGGGTCAGATGGCCCGGCTCATCAGTGTATCTTCCACCTGAGTCTTGTTCACATGAAAAGAAGCTGGGAAAAGTACTTGTTGGATGAAGGGATTTGAAAATGATCAGAAGACAACCAATTTTGTGAGCACTACAGCTCATATGGTAAGAAAATAATATTAGAAGATCAAGTGGGTAGTGGAGATCATCCTTTGAAACAGAGGGGAAAAGAAAAAGAAGAAAAACGAAAGTTACTTTCAGAGAAATGAAAGAAGTGTTAAAATGTGACCTCAGATGGAAGGAAATAAAGATAATCCAACCTCTTGAGGAAAGTCTGACACTTATGCAAGTGCTCCATGGTGAGTGAGACAATCACCCATGAGCACCTGAGGTTTCCTGGAGGTGAAGAGCATCAACACATTGAACCTAAATATCCATCAACAGAAGAATGGATAAAGAAGATGTGGTACATATATACAATTAAATATTACTCAGTCATTAATAAGAATGAAATCATACCATTTGCAGCAACATGGATGGACCTAGAGATTATCATACTAAGTGAAGTAAGTCACAAAGAGAAAGACAAATAACATACAACATCACTTATATGTGAAATCTAAAAAAATGAACTCTTACAAACTAGAAACCAACTCGCAGACATAGAAAACACACCTATGGTTACCAAAGAGGAAAGGGGAGGGGGGAATAAATTAGGAATTTGGGAATAACATATACACACTGCTATATATAAAATACATATACTACAGAGGCTACTATATAATACAGGAAACCATACTCAATATTTTGGAATACCCTATAAGAGAAAAGAATCTGAAAAAGAAAGTATATGTATATATGTATGCATCACTAAGCCATTCTGCTGTTATGCTTGAAATGAACACAACGTTGTAAATCAGCTATACCTCAATAACAATTAATTACTTAAAAAGACACACATTCGGGATGTCCACAATCTCAGGGAGATGGGGAAACTCAGCTGCCATCACTGCTACCATCATTTTGTTGATCATACAGCACAATTAACAAATATTTCTAATTCGTTGATTGTCAGAGTAGATCGTTTCCTTTAACCAAATGTTAGCCTTAAAAATGTTACCAATATCATTCTAATTCATGAATTTTCTAATTCTTCACTTTGCATATAGAATTATGGAACATTAACAATGAGAGTTTAATGATAATTTGGTAGAGGTAGCTCCTTTTACAGTGAAAGAAAATGACATCCAGCAATGCTACTGACTTCAGTATAATTAATGAATGTTTTCATTTATTATGCCTGCATGAAATTCATGCAGGAGCATATGTGTCACTGTAGCAGAAAGTGAAGAAGAACTAAAGAGCCTATTGATGAAAGTGAAAGAGGAGAGTGAAAAAGTTGGCTTAAAACTCAACATTCAGAAAACTAAGATCATGGCCTCTGATGCCATCACTTCATGGCAAATAGATGGGGAAACAGTGGAAACTGTGGCTGACTTTATTTTTCTGGGCTCTAAGATCACTGCAGATGGTGATTGCAGCCATGACATTAAAAGACACTCCCTGGAAGGAAAATTATGACCAACCAAGACAGCATATTAAAAAGCAGAGACATTACTTTGACAACAAAGGTCCATCTAGTCAAGGCTACGGTTTTTCCAGTGGTCATGTATGGATGTGAGAGTTGGACTATAAAGAAAGCTGAGCACAGGAGAATTGATGCTTCTGAACTGTGGTGTTGGAAAAGACTCTTGAGAGTCCCTTGGACTGCAATGAGATCCAACCAGTCCATCCTAAAGGAGATCAGTCCTGGGTGTTCGTTGGTAGGACTGATGCTGAAGCTGAAACTCCAATACTTTGGCCACCTGATGTGAAGAGTTGACTCATTGGAAAAGACCCTGATGCTGGGGAAGATTGAGGGCGGGAGAAGAAGGGGACGACAGAGGATGAGATGGTTGGATGTCATCACTGACCCAATGGACCTAGGTTTGGGTTAAACTCCAGGAGTTGGTGATGCACAAGGCGGCCTGGCGTGCTGCAGTTCATGGGGTCGCAATGAGTTGGGCACGACTGAGCAAATGAACTGAACTGAACTGATAGATATAATCTCAGTGATATGAGATGGGGATCAAGGCTGTCACTCCAGGGGTCTATTGTATCTCGAGTTGAGCTAGTTCTGATCTGGAAGCAGTCCTTTTTTAGAGCATGTGCTCAGTCAAGTGGAATGAACAGACTCTGAATATGATGGAAAAAGAGAAGTGGTGAAAGAGTGAAAATAAGCTCAGTTCAGTTCAGTTCAGTCGCTCAGTCGTATCCGACTCTTCACGACCGCATGAATCACAGCACGCCAGGCCTCCCTGTTCATCACCTACTCCCAGAGTTTACTCAAACTCATGTCCATCGAGTCGGTGATGCCATCCAGTAAGCTCAGGCTCTAGTAAAAGGGTAAAGTGTCTGAGAGTTGGCTACTTATTACATGTAAAATTTTCTTGAAAACTTGATTATTACCAAAGTATTCACCTCTGATTCATGTTTCTGTTGTAACAGCTCAATTAATTCTGAAGGACTGTATCTGCTCCAATTTGCATAGTGAATGGTTTTAAAAATCAAAGTCACATAGGAATTAAAAATATTTTTTAAAAACTTAGTTAATAATTTTATTCATAGTTTAAGGAGACCAGATTAAAGGCAGGCTGTAAATCCAATGATGAAAAGATGAGAGAGAAAATCGCAACCACTTTAATTGTAAACTTTCTTTTCTTAAGTTTAGGTAAACTTTTAATAAAGAAAGCAGTGCACTGTGAAAGAGGCTGAGAAAAGGGGAACAGGTAAAAAAGTTCTCCACATGAATTGAGCAGTTTCTAATGTGGGAAAATTTTTCTCCATAGAGAGCATAAGCAAACATATTTCTAAGAAAAGCCAAAGGAAAAAATATTTGTACATTGTGTTTAGATATAAGAGTGATGAACTTCCATTACATTTCCAACAAAACAATATCACTGGTAAACTTTTTAACTTTTGCCATTATTTTTTGTTCTATAACATTTAACCTGATATTTCTCCATAACTGATATTTGCTTTTTTCCCCCTCATAAGCATTGATAGTACATCAGACACATCAAATGCTTGTTTTATTTTAGTTTAATGATCTGATGTACTTATTTTTTTCTCTTTGGGTCACAAAGAGTATATTTTTGTATCCATTTTATATCAGGCACTATATATTTTGTGTGAAAAATGAACTTTTGTATTTTTGCTGACTTTGAATACATTAAAGCCTTCTAGTAAACACTGTTACATGAAACATAGACAAAAATCAGAAATCACTGGTCAGTAATCTCCTTGAAACCAAGAGACTAACATTCAGTTCAGTTCAGTTCAGTCACTCAGTCGTGTCCGACTCTTTGTGACCCCATGAATCGCAGCACGCCAGGCCTCCCTGTCCATCACCAACTCCCGGAGTTCACTGAAACTCACGTCCATCGAGTTGGTGATGCCATACAGCCATCTCATCCTCTGTCGTCCCCTTCTCCTCCTGCCCCCAATCCTTCCCAGCATCAGAGTCTTCCAATGAGTCAACTCTTCCCATGAGGTGGCCAAAGTACTGGAGTTTCATCTTTAGCACCATTCCTTCCAAAGAACACTCAGGACTGATCTGCTTTAGAATGGACTGGTTGGATCTCCTTGCAGTTCAAGGGACTCTCAAGAGTCTTCTCCAACACTACAGTTCAAAAGCATCAATTCTTTGGTGCTCATCTTTCTTCACAGTCCAACTCTCACATCCATACATGACCACTGGAAAAACCATAGCCTTGACTAAACAGACCTTTGTTGTCAAAGTAATGTCTCTGCTTTTGAATATGCTATCTAGGTTGGTCATAACTTTCCTTCCAAGGAGTAAGCATCTTTTAATTTCATGCCTGCAGTCACCATCTGCAGTGATTTTGGAGCCCCCCCAAAAAATGCCCAAAAACTTATATGCAGAGTACATCATGAGAAACGCTGGGCTAGAAGAAGCACAAGCTGGAATCAAGATTGCTGGGAGAAATATCAATAACCTCAGATATGCAGATGACACCACACTTATGGCAGAAAGTGAAGAGGAACTATAAAGCCTCTTGATGAAAGTGAAAGAGGAGAGTGAAAAAGTTGGCTTAAAACTCAACATTCAGAAAACGAAGATCATGGCATCTGGTCACATCACCTCATGGGAAATAGATGGGGAAACAGTGGAAACAGTGTCAGACTAACATTAGAAGGATATTTTGGCATTTTTGTTTATTTGTTTTTAATACCAATGAAGATTTATACTTAAAGAGATTACTAGCAACTATTTAATATCCACCCATGTTTTTAGCCAAAAAGTGAGCTATTCAATCTTGCTGAAAGTCAGTCCTCTTTATCACTTGACATTGAAAACTCTTCTACAAAGTGACAGAGTATAAGAGTAAAATAATTGTCATCACAAAGGAGACTTGTCACACCTAGAGAAATAACTTTTCCTATTGAACCAACTGATGACTTTTCAAAGGTGATCCTGGCCTATTTTGAAGAAAACATATTTTCAGAGAAGGAAGCATAAAACACTATGCCCTTGCTAATTTTGAATTATACTATTAAAAATAAGATGTCTGGATGTGCCAAAAGGAAATAATCTTTTGTGTTCTATACCAACATTTCTAAAGTTCCTTTTTTTGCATAAGGTCTCAAAAATAAAAATTCTTAAGTATTTATTCAAACCACTTCAGCATTTTTAAGTGAATTCAATTGTAGGAAAATTTTCAAATTAAAGTAGGAAGTACTTGGTTTTGGCAGGGTTTTTTTTTTTTTTTTCAGTACTAAAAAAAAAAAAAAAATCCAGTTGATAGCATTCTTGGCTAGTGTCTAGAGAAGGCTGAGATTTCCAGATGATGAATAATGCTATTGCATTGCCTTCAGCCCAAATTTCCAAGATTTCAGTTCATGTAGATTTTGGGTGGCCACAAGTTTCTTTCCAGGTAGAAAGTAATAAATGTAATTGACAATGCTGTCATCTCTTAGAGAAAAACTGATAATAGTAAACAAATTAAAACTTAAAATTAAAATAGTACTCAGATACCTTTTATCACACAATTTGGAGAGAACAGAACTAATTTCCCTAGTCTGGAATGTGATCTTTTATATCTGTTGCTGTGTAAACATGTGTTAGTCGCTCAGTTATGTCTGATTCTTTGTGATCCAATGGACTGTAGCCCATCAGACTTCTTTGTCCATGAAATTCTCTAGTCAAGAATACTGGAGTGAGTAGCCATTCTTTTCTCCGAGGAGAGAACCTGGGTCTCCTGCACTACAGGCAGATTCTTTACTCTCTGAGCCACCAAGGAAGCCCCATTGTTGTGTGAGGGTCCTTAATAAATATTTGTTTAATCAAAAACAAGGAAAATACATCTGCCAAGATAAGCTTGTAATTTCCTCTAAAGTAAAATAATTGCCCAGTATGTTTACTTTTACAACTACAGGGAAACAATACTTTGGCCACATGATGTGAAGAGCCTACAAATTAGAAAAGACCCTGATGCTGGGAAAGATTGAGGGCAGGAAGAGAAGGGTATGGCAGAGTATGAGATGGTTGGATGGGATCACCTATTTAACGGACATGGGTTTGAGAAACCTCCAGGAGACAGTGAAGGACAGGATGGCCTGGAGTGCTACAGTCCATGGGGTTGCAAAGAGTTGGTCATGACTGAGAGACTGAACAACAATAAATAAGGAAATAAAATTTCATAATATTCAAATATGCATTTTTATTTAAAGAAGGAAAATTCTCAGTCACTCAGTTCAGTAGCTCAGTTGTGTCCAACCCTTTGAAACCCCATGGACTGCAGCATGCCAGACTTTCCTGTCCATCACCAACTCCTAGACCTTGCTCAGACTCATGTCCATCGAGCTGGTGATGGCATCCAAATATCTCATTTTCTGTTGTCCCCTTCTCCTTCTGCCTGCAATCTTACCCAGCATCAGAGTCTGTTCCAATGAGTCAGTAATTTGCATCAGGTGGCCGAAGTATTGGAGTTTCAGCTTCAGCATCAGTCCTTCCAAAGAGTATTCAAGGTTGATTTCCCTTAGGATTGACTGGTTTGATCTCCTTGAAGTCCAAGGGACTCTCAAGAGTCTTCTCCAACACCACAGTTCAAAACCATCAACTCGTCAGTGCTCAGCTTTCTTTATAGTCCAACTCTCACATCCATACATGACTACTGGAAAAACCACCACTTTGACTATACAGACCTTTGTCAGCAAAGTAATGTCTATGATTTTTACTATGCTGCCTAGGTTGGTCATAGCTTTTCTTCCAAGAAGCAAGTGTCATTTAATTTCATGGCAGCAGTCATCATCTGCAGTGATTTGGGAGGCCCCCAAAATAAAGTCTCTCATGGTTTCCATTGTTTTCCCATCTATATGCCATGAAGTGACGGGACCGGATGGCACAATCTTAGTTTTCTGATTGTTGAGTTTTAAGCCAACTTTTTCACTCTCCTCTTTCACTTTCATCAAGAGGCTCTTTAGCTCTTCTTTGCTTTCTACCATAAGGGTGGTGTTATCTGCATATCTGAGGTTATTGTTATTGCTCCCGTAATCTTGATTAAAGCTTGTGCTTCATCCAGTCTGGCATTTTACATGATGCACTCTGCAAATAAGTTAAATAAGCAGGGTGACAATATACACCCTTTACATACTCCTTTCCCTGATTAGAACCAGTCTGTTGTTCCATGTCCAGTTCTAACTGTTGCTTCCTGACCTGCATACATATTTCTCAGGAGGTAGGTCAGGTGGTCTGGTATTCCCAACTCTTTCAGAGTTTTCCATAGTTTGTTGTGATCCACACAGTCAAAGGCTTTAGTGTAGTCAATGAAGCAGATGTCTTTCTGGAATTCTCTTGCTTTTTTGATGATCCAATGGGTGTCAGCAATTTGATCTCTGATTCCTCTGCCTTTTCTAAAACTAGCTTGAACATCTGGAAGTTCATGCTTCATGTACTTCTGAAGACTGGCTTGGAGGATTTTGAGTATTACTTTACTAGCGTGTGAGATGAGTGCAATTGTGCAGTAGTTTGAACATTCTTTGGCATTTCCTTTCTTTGGGATTGGAATGAAAACTGGCCTTTTCCAGTCCTGTGGCTACTGCCGAGTGTTCTAAATTTGCTGGCATATTGAGTGCAGCACTTTCACAGCATCATCTTTTAGGACTTGAAATAGCTCAACTGGAATTCCATCAACTCCACTAGCTTTGTTCATAGTGATGCTTCTTAAGACCCACCTGACTTCACATTCCAGGATGTCTGGCTCTAGGTGAGTGATCACACCATCATGATTATCTGGGTCATGAAGATCTTTTTTGTGTAGTCCTTCTGTGTGTTCTTGCCACCTCTTCTTAATATCTTCTGCTTCTGTTAAGTCCATACCACTTCTGTCCTTTATTGTGCCCTTCTTTGTATGAAATGTTCCCTTGTTATCTCTAATTTTCTTCAAGAGCTCTCTAGTCTTTCCCAGTCTATTGCTTTCCTCTATTTCTTTGCACCGATCACTGAGGAAGGTTTTCTTATCTCTCCTTGCTATTCTTGGGAACTCTGCATTCAATTGGGTATATTTTTCCTTATCTCCTTTGCCTTTTGCTTCTCTTCTTTTCTTAGCTATTTGTAAGTCCTCCTCAGACAACCATTTTGCCTTTTTGCATTTCTTTTTCTTGGGGATGGTCTTGATCACTGCTTCCTTTACAATGTCAGGAACCTCTGTCCATAGTTTTTCAGGCACTCTGTCTATTAGATCTAATCCTTTGGATCTATTTGCCAGTTCCACTGTATAATCATAAGGGATTTGATTTAGGTCATACCTGAATGGTCTAGTGGTTTTCCCTACTTTCTTCAATTTAAGTCTGAATTTGTCAATAATGAGTTCATGATCTGAGTCACAGTTAGCTCCTGGTCTTGTTTTTGCTAACTGTATAGAGCTTCTCCATCTTTGGGTGCAAATAATATAGTCAATCTGATTTCAATATCGACTATCTGGTGATGTCCATGTGTAGAGTCTTCTCTTATTTTGTTGGAAGAGGGTGTTTGCTATGACCAGTGTATTCTCTTGGCAAAACTCTATTAGTCTTGACAAAACTCCTTTGCCCTGCTTCATTCTGTACTCCAAGGCCAAACTTGCCTGTTACTCCAGGTATCTCTTGACTTCCTACTTTACATTCCAGTTCCCTATGATGAAGAGGACATCTCTTTTGGTGTTAGTTCTAAAATGTCATATAGGTCTTCATAGAATTGTTCAACTTTAGTTTCTTCAGCATTACTGGTTGGGGCATAGACTTGGATTACTGTGGTTTGCCTTGGAAACAAACAGAGATCATTCTATCATTTTTGAGATTACATCCAAATACTGCATTTTGGACTCTTTTGCTAACTATTAGGGCTACTCCATTTCTTCTAAAGGATTCTTGCCCAAAGAAGTAAATATAATGGTCATCTGAATTAAATTTGCTCATTCCAGTCCATTTATTTCACTGATTCCTAAAATGTCAGTGTTCACTTTTGCCATCTCCTGTTTGACCACTTCCAATTTACCTTGAAGGAAATTGGAAGGAAGGAAATTGAAAAGAAGGAAATTGGAAAGAAGGAAAGTTCTAGATAATATTAAAATTATGTATTTAGCTATGTGGTTAAATTAAACATATAAGTTCAAAATTAGTCATGCTTTTAAATGATTGATTTACTAGTAATATTGAACAACAGTAATTTAGTAATTTAACTTAACATATACATTTCAAAATATCTCAATTCTAAGGCCTTAGTGACTGGCTGCTCAGAAAATATTCAGAGACTGAAAGAAACTATGTAAGTAGTTACCTCTTAGAAAAGACTTTTGAAAAAGCTTAGCATTCTGATTAACATGCTTGCAATAGGGTACCCAAAGCATTTTTATGACTGGACCATAATCATATTGTACTTACTAAGAGTTCACATTACATATTAGGTAAGTTGGGAACTGTCTTTGGCTGCTAGTTCAGAGTCCAGAAATAGCAATGACCTACTAAAGTCAAAGAAGTCTGGAGGTAGGCAGTTCAGCGCTGAAAGGGCAGTTTTATGGAATAAACTGCCACCTATGCTCTTTCAGTCTCTCTGCTTCAGCTTCAGTATAGCATGAGAAGTCCATGCTCAAGCTCCCCACCCCCGTTCAAGATGGTGTCAAGAACCCATGTCTCAGTTACCAAACAGAATTTCTCACAAGTCCCACACAAGAACTTCTGCTTGTTTCTCTACAAAAGAGATGAGAAACTGTGCCTATCTACATGGCAGCAATGGAGATGCAGACATAGAGAACAGAGTTTTGGACACAGTAGGGGAGAGAAAATGTGGGATGATTTGAGAGAGTAGCATTGAAATGTGTGTGTGTGAGTGCATGCTAAGTCCCTTTGGTCATGTACACCTCTTTGTCACCCAATGGACTGCATGCCAGGCTCCTCTGTCCCTGGGATTCTCAAGGCAAGAATACTGGAGTTGGTTGCCATGCCTTCCTCCAAGGGATCTTTCCAACCCAGGGATTGAACCCACATCTCTTATGTCTCCTGCATTGGCAGGTGGGTTCTTCACCACTAGCACCAACTGGGAAGTCTAGCATTGAAACATACACATTACCATATGTAAACTAGATAGCCAGTGGGGATTTGCTATGTGACACAGGGAACCCAAAGCCAAACTATAGGGGTGGGATGGGGAGGGAGGTGGGAAGGAGGTTTAAGAGGGAGCAGACATATGCTTACTCCTTGGAAGGAAAGTTATGACCAACCTAGACAGCATGTTAAAAAGCAGAGACATTACTTTGTCAACAAAGGTCCGTCTAGTCAGGGCTATGATTTTTCCAGTAGTCATGTATGGATGTGAGAGTTGGACTATAAAGAAAGCTGAGCACAGAAGAATTGATGCTTTTGAACTGTTGTGTTGGAGAAGACTCTTGAGAGTCCCTTGGACTGCAAGGAGATCCAACTAATCCATCCTAAAGGAAATCAGTCCTGAATATTCATTGAAAGGACTGATTTAAAGCTGAAACTCCAATATTTTGGCTACCTGATATGAAGAGCTGCCTCATTTGAAAAGACCCTGATGTTGGGAAAGACTGAAGGCAGGAGGAGAAGGGGACGACAGAGGATAAGATGGTTAGATGGCATCACCAACTCAATTGACATGGGTTTAGGTAAACTCCGGGATGGACAGGGAGGCCTGGAGTGCTGCAGTTCATGGGGTTGCAAAGAGTTGGACATGACTGAGCAACTAAACTGAACTGAACTGAGACATATGTATGCTGCTGCTGCTAAGTCGCTTCAGTCGTGTCCGACTCTGTGCGACCCCAGAGAGGGCAGCCCACCAGGCTCCACCGTCCCTGGTATTCTCCAGGCAAGAACACTGGAATGGGTTGCCATTTCCTTCTCCAATGCATGAAAGTGAAAAGTGAAAGTGAAGTCACTCAGTCGTGCCCGACTCCCAGCAACCCCATGGACTGCAGCCCACCAGGCTCCTCCGTCCATGGGATTTTCCAGGCAAGAGTACTGGAGTGGGGTGCCATTGCCTTCTCCAAGGCATATGTATACCTATGGCTGATTCATGTTGATATATGGAAGATATTATGAAGTAATTACCCTCCAATTAAAATAAAATAAAATAAATGATAATGTACTTTTTTTCTTTTTAAGCTGGGTGCATCAACCAAGTTTTCTCTTACCAAAGAAAAAAGGAGAATGGATATATGTAGAAAATAATCAGATACTACCTAATAAGTTAAATATCCCTAAGGCCAAATATAAGCCAAATACTTTAATTTTCTCTGGAGTTTTTTTGTTTGTTTGTTTGTTTTTTCAGCATCATTCTACCTTCTCTGTTCAGAGAACAAATAGATACTATTACAGAGCAATCAAGGTGCATAATTCAGTCTAAACTGGAGAACTGGCATAATGTGTCTGACTCTTTGTGTCCCCATGGACTGTAGCCCACCAGGCTCCTTTGTTCATGGGATTTTCCAGGCAAAAATATTGGAGTGGGTTGCCATTTCTTTCTCCAGAGGATCTTCCCAACTCAGGGATTGAACTCAGGTCTCCCAAATTGTAGGCAGACACTTTACCATCTGAGCCACCAGGGAATCCCCAATGACATATTTAAATAAGCCCAAATATATTTCAATGAACTCTGAAAAGAATTTAGCCTTATGTGTAAACATTAACAACAATACTCAGAAAATGTCAAAGTAAATTTGTATTGATAGATGAAAAATATTAAATTTAAAACACCTTCATAAAGATCTTCATACTAGCAATTATGAATTTTATGTCCTTGGTTGGGCTTTCCTCATAGCTCAGTCGGTAAAGAATCCACCTGCAATGCAGGAAATCCTGGTTCGATTCCTGGGTCAGAAGGATCCCCTGGAGAAAGAACAGGCTACACACTCCAGTATTCTTGGACTTCCCTTGTGACTCAGCTGGTAAAGAATCCACCTGCAATGCGGGAGACCTGGGTTCGATCCCTCGGTTGGTAAGATCCCCTGGAGAAGGGAAAGGCTACCCAATCCAGTATTCTGGCCTGGAGAATTCCATGGACTGTATAGTCCATGTAGTTGCAAAGAGACACGACTGAATGATTTTTCACTTTCGCTTTCAAATGTCCTTGGCTGAAATAGCTGTTGTTGACTCATGATACAAATATTTACTGAATTTTCTACTTGACTCTGAATCCATAACGTCTGTTCTCACACAACCATAGGGCATTAGAATTTCTGCCCTATTTTGTAAGTAAATGTTGACTTTGACTATTAATAAAGTTCTGTTTATATTTAAGCCACTTTATAAAGAGAGAAAAATAGTCAAGAATCTATTAAGTGCTCCTTGGAGAAAAGGCTTTGTACAAAAATGATTATTATCTGATCTAGCTGAACAGATATAAATATTTTATTGAGATATGGCATTCCGATATAGATGCAATGTTGTTATGATTTTAAATACAGTGCTTAGAAATTCAGAATAAGCTGATATTTTGTTCCTGAGAAGCATTCTTTTTTTTTTTTAATTGAGATGTAATTGCTTTGCAATGTTGTGTTAGCTTCTGCTGTACAACAAAGTGAATCAGTTATTTGTATACATATATCCTTTTCCTCTTGAGCCTCTCTCCCATAGCCTCTAGTTCATCACGGAACACTGAGCTGAGCTTCCTGTTCTAAACAGCAGCTTCCTGTTAGCTATCTATTTCACACACGGTAGTGTATATATGGAGAAGGCAATAGCACCCCACTCCAGTACTCTTGCCTGGAAAATCCCATGGATGGAGGAGCCTGGTGGGCTGCAGTCCATGGGGTCGCTAGGAATCAGACACGACTGAGTGACTTCACTTTCACTTTTCACTTTCATGCATTGGAGAAGGAAATGGCAACCTACTCCAGTGTTCTTGCCTGGAGAATCCCAGGGATGGGGGAGCCTGGTGGGCTGCCGTCTATGGGGTCGCACAGAGTCGGACGCGACTGAAGTGACTTAGCAGCAGCAGTGTATATATATGTCAATGCTACTCTCTCAATTCATCCCATCTTCTCCTTTGTATTCAATATGAGCATGAAATTAGTGAAATTTTATAGTGTTTAAATCAGTCCATTCTTTCCAGAAATATTTCTAAGCTGCAAATTTTATAGGTTATAATACATAGATGAAAAGCTACAATTACTAAATATAATTTTAGATGCACAGAAAAAGTCTTTGTTGAACTATGAAGAGCCCACCAGGCTCCTCTGTCCATGGGATTCTCCATGCAAGAATACTGGAGTGGTTAGCCATTCTCTTCTCCAGGGAATCTTCCCAAACCAGGGATTGAACCCAGGTATCCTGCATTGCAAGCATATTCTTTACCATCTGAACCACCAGGGGAGCCTTATGTTTTCCAAGTTTGGGTATAAGTTCAATGTAATTTTGCTTAAGTTACATACATATGCTTGCTGTCATTTCCAGATAAGGAGGAAACTTCCTTTACACCTGTGAAGAGCTTACAAATCAAATACACCCATATAATCTGTACATAAACTGTCTTTATTTAAACAGGGTTTCAGTTATATTCTGGCATGCAGATTGTACCTTAGGCAACTTTATTTCTACCAGATAGAGTGCAATTTCAATAACTATTAAAACTGAACTAATTTGTTTCACTTGTACATAATATGCATATTCAGTTCAGTTCAGTTGCTCAGTTGTGTCCAACTCTTTGCAACCCCGTGGACTGTAGCACACCAGACCTCCCTGTCCATCACCAACTCCTGGAGTTTACTCAAACTCATGTCCATTGACTTGGTGATGCCATCCATCCATCTCATCCTCTGTCATCCCCTTCTCCTCCCACCCTCAATCTTTCCCAGCATCAGGGTCTTTTCCAATGAGTCAGTTCTTTGTATCAGGTGGCCAAGTATTGGAGTTTCAGCTTTAACATCAGTCCTTCCAATGAATATTCAGGACTGATTTCCTTTAGGATGGACTGGTTGGATCTCCTTGCAGTCCAAGGACCTCTCAAGAGTCTTGTCCAACACCACAGTTCAAAAGCATCAATTCTTTGACACTCGTATTTCTTTTTAGTCCAACTCTCACATCCATATATGAACACTGGAAAAACCATAGCCTTGACTAGACGCACCTTTGTTGGCAACGTAATGTCTCTGCTTTTTAATATGCTGTCTAGGTTGGTCATAGCTTTTCTTCCAAGGAGCAAGTGTCTTTTAATTTCATGGCTGCAGTCACCATCTGCAGTCATCTTGGAGCCCCTCAAAATAAAGTCTGTCACTGTTTCCATTCTTTTCCCATCTATTTGCCATGAAATGATGGGACCAGATGCCATGATCTTAGTTTTCTGATTGTTGAGCTTTAAGCCAGATTTTTCACTCTCCTCTTTCACTTTCATAATATGCATATTACAAATATTAAATAAATTGCAAGGATTAGGATTGTATAGCAATACTATTACTGCATTGCTATAAGGTGCTTAATGATATAGTCTAAAAATATAAAAATTTTAATTATCTAGAAGAATAGAAATTCATACTTAATTTCAATGAAAACAACAATTCAAACGAGAATAAGAAAGTGACAGTCATTGGAATCTCTTTAACCCAAAGAATAACAAGGGATCACATTTTGGTACATATCCTTCCAAACTTTTCAGATAAATATAGCTTTGATTTTCTTAAAGTGTATAATTTCTTCCATATCTAAGACTGTGTTCCCTTTATATAGCAATATTGAAAAGCATTTCGCCTGGATATAGAAATCCATTTGTGTTAACTTTATTCTGTCAAAATTCCGCAGACAGTACTTCATCACCAGACAGAGATAAAACAAACATTTATTTGTGCTCCTCTTGTTGAAGGTAATCTTTTTTTTTATTATTTTCTGCATCAATTATTTCATGATTTAAATATATATATATAATATATATCTTGAAACAAAACAAGCAAGTAAATGAACGTAATGGACTGTATTTATATATACATCTTTTCTTATTATTTGGCTCCGAACTGCACGTAATAAATAAGCTATTCAATAAGTAAACATTTCCTTCAGTGCAGTAAAGTTTTATTCATCTATATCATTGACTATTGCATGTCTTCTGGTTTTTTCCTCCAGAATCCTCATAGATGTCTATTATCTTTATCGCTTTCTTTTCCCTCCCTTGTGATTCAAGCTGGACTTAGAAAAGGCAGAGGAACCAGAGACCAAATTGACCACATCCATTGGATCATAGAAAAAGCAAGAAAATTCCAGAAAAATATCTACTTCTACTTCATTGACTATGCTAAAGCTTTTGACTGTGTGGATCACAACAAACTGTGGAAAATTCAAGAGATGGGAATACCAGACCACCTTGCCTGCCTCCTGAGAAATCTGTATGCAGGTCAAGAAGCAACAGATAGAATCAGACATGGAACAATGGACTGGATCTAAGTTGGGAAAGGAATAGGTCAAGCTGTATATTGTAACCTTGCTTATTTATCTTATATGTAGAGTACATCATGCGAAATGCCAGACTGGATAAAGCACAAGCTGCAATCAAGATTAGGGGAGAAATATCAATAACCTCAGATATGCAGATGACACCACCTTATGGCAGAAAGTGAAGAGGAACTAAAGAGCCTCTTAATGAAAGTGAAAGAGAGTGAAAAAGTTGGCTTAAAACTCAACATTCAAAAAATGAAGATCATGACATCCATTCCCATCACTTCATGGCAAATAGTTGGGAAAACAATGGCAATAGTGACAGACTTTATTTCCTTGGGCTCTAAAATCACTGCAGATGGTGACTGCAGCCATGAATAAAAGACACTTGCTCCTTGGAAGAAAAGCAATGACCAACCTAGGCAGCATATTAAAAACCAGAGGCATTACTTTGCTGACAAAGTCCATCTAGTCAAAGTTATTGTTTTTCCAGTAGTCATGTATGGATGTGAGTTGGAAAATGAAGAAAGCTGAGTACCAAAGAATTGATGCTTTTGAACTGTGCTCTTGGGGAAGACTCTTGAGAGTCCCTTTGACTGCGAGGAGATCCAACCAGTCAATCCTAAAGGAAATCAACCCTGAATATTCATTGGAAGGACTGATGTTGAGGCTGAGCTCCAATACTTTGGCCACCTGATGTGAAGAACTGACTCCTTGGAAATTGTCCTGATGCTGGTGAAGATTGAAGGCAGGAGAAGAAGGTAATGACAGAGGATGAGATGGTTGGATACCATCACTGACTCTATGGACATAAGTTTGAGCAAGCCCTGGGAGTTGGTGATGGACAGGGAGGCCTGGTATGCTGTAGTTCATGGAGTCACAAAGAGTCAGACATGACTGAGAGACTGAACTGAACTGATGACTGATTCAATACATTGTGACATTGCTTCTTTTTTTAAATTAATTCTAGAATGGACTTGAATACTGATATTTTAAGACTTCTTTGCATTCTTGTCTCATTCAAAAGCTTGTTGGAACTCTGACTTCCTATTAAATTGTTTCTCCCATTGATCTCCTTAGATTCATGCCCTACTACATCATTTTGGATGTATCTAGCAACTCTCAAATTTTCTTCTTTTTCTGGTTAAAAAATTTTCTATGTGCTATTTTATTAGTTTTTAAACTTTTTATTTTATATTGGACTATCGCCAATTAAAAATGTTGTGATGGGTTCAGGTGCACAGCAAAGGGACTCAGCTATACATATATATGTATCCATTCTCCCCCAAATCTCCTCCCATTCAGGCTGCCACATAACATTGAGCAGAGTTCCCTGTGATGTACAATAGGAGTTTGAGTGTTCAGAGCAACAGTTTTTTTTTCTCGTATTATAGTTATTAAAATTGTCTTCAGTTTGTTATTTCCCGATTCTCATAAGTCAGATTAGCAGAATTAGACACAAAAAATTAATTCACAAATGAGATCTAAATTCTCTTAATCTGTAATATTTATTCTGGCTCTCATGGCAGGTTAACAAATGACATTTTTAATCTGTCAAACTTCTGAGATGGACATCTGAGATGATATCAAACTTCTGAGATTATATCACTTATAGGTTTTAAATATATATGATTAGAATATGCACTATTACTATTTGTGATGTATTTTGATTTTCTCACACAAAATGGACTATATAAACACCAATTATAATGAATATGCAGGTAAAGCTGATAATCTGAAGACCTGTATAGTCATGCAAGCTGTTAAACATTTTGAATTCACTGTATTTGATCAAGTCTAAGATGAACATTTTCTTCCATATTTGAACATCTCTGAAATGGGTTGTATTGTATAATTACTGGTGGAGGTTGTGATGTGGTTGTCACTCATTACATTTTCTTACAAATCTGAGAAAAAGCTACAGAATATTCCATTGTAGAAAAATAGCAGTTGCTTCATTTGCTATTATCTTCTCCCATTCTGAAGGCTGTCTTTTCACCTTGCTAATAGTTTCCTTTGATGTGCAGAAGCTTTTAAGGTTAATTAGGTCCCATTTGTTTATTTTTGCTTTTATTTCCAATATTCTGGGAGGTGGGTCATAGAGGATCCTGCTGTGATGTATGTCAGAGAGTGTTTTGCCTATGTTCTCCTCTAGGAGTTTTATAGTTTCTGGTCTTACGTTTAGATCTTTAATCCATTTTGAGTTTATTTTTGTGTATGGTGTTAGAAAGTGTTCTAGTTTCATTCTTTTACAAGTGGTTGACCAGAGTTCCCAGCACCACTTGTTAAAGAGATTGTCTTTAATCCATTGTATATTTTTGCCTCCTTTGTCGAAGATAAGGTGTCCATATGTGCGTGGATTTATCTCTGGGCTTTCTATTTTGTTCCATTGATCTATATTTCTGTCTTTGTGCCAGTACCATACTGTCTTGATAACTGTGGCTTTGTAGTAGAGCCTGAAGTTAGGTAGGTTGATTCCTCCAGTTCCATTCTTCTTTCTCAAGATCGCTTTGGCTATTCGAGGTTTTTTGTATTTCCATACAAATTGTGAAATTATTTGTTCTAGCTCTGTGAAGAATGCTGTTGGTAGCTTGATAGGGATTGCATTGAATCTATAGATTGCTTTGGGAAGTATACTCATTTTACAGCCACTATGGAGAACAGTGTGGAGATTCCTTAAAAAACTGGAAATAGACATGCCTTATGATCCAGCAATCCCACTGCTGGGCATACACACTGAGAAAACCAGAAGGGAAAGAGACACGAGTACCCCAATGTTCATCGCAGCACTGTTTATAATAGCCAGGACATGGAAGCAACCTAGATGTCCATCAGCAGACGAATGGATAAGAAAGCTGTGGTACATACACACAATGGAGTATTACTCAGCCATTAAAAAGAATACATTTGAATCAGTTCTAATGAGGTGGATGAAACTGGAGCCTATTATACAGAGTGAAGTAAGCCAGAAAGAAAAACACCGATACAGTATACTAACGCATATATATGGAATTTAGAAAGATGGTAACAATAACCCTGTGTACGAGACAGCAAAAGAGACACTGATGTATAGAACAGTCTTATGGACTCTGTGGGAGAGGGAGAGGGTGGGAAGATTTGGGAGAATGGCATTGAAACATGTAAAATATCATGTATGAAATGAGTTGCCAGTCCAGGTTCGATGCACGATACTGGATGCTTGGGGCTGGTGCACTGGGACGACCCAGAGGGATGGAATGGGGAGGGAGGAGGGAGGAGGGTTCAGGATGGGGAACATATGTAAACCTGTGGCGGATTCATTTTGATATTTGGCAAATCTAATACAGTTATGTAAAGTTTAAAAATAAAATAAAATTAAAAAAAAAAAAAAAGAAAAGAAAAATAGCAGAAATCACAGTGGGATATACTCACAAAAATGTTGTAGTACTCATTCTCTGGGTGACACAGATGATGATGTGTGAGAAAACATGAAAATTGATGACTATGTTGAAAATGACCCAGAAGACTGAGATTCTCAACCTAAATAAATTATGAATATGCCTTAACCAATTAATTGTTTTTATGTATGTAAAGAAGTGATAAATAATTAAAAATCTAAATTTTCATACGTCTGAAAAGCTCTTTCAATGGGGCATTCTAATTAATGAGAAAGGGTTGTGAATTTAATCAGTGGCAACTTTTTTTTTAGTCGTGCATAAAATAATGGAATGCTCTATTAACCATTAAACTAGATAAAAAATAATAAAATAATAGCGTCTTGTTCTCCCCCAGATAGTTAAAACAAAATGAAAATTCATCCAGGCATTCTGTTGTAAACTCAATAACTTGAAATTAATTTAAAGTTAATGAAATATTCCTTCAAAAAGAAGTTTGCAAAAGGGATTTAAGGCACTTAGGCGTTTGTAATCTTTAAGTCCTTGTTCAGTGAAACAAAAATTTTAATGCACACATTTGCACACAAAGGCAAATATGACAACAACAATAATGGAAACACTTTGCAAAACCATCCAGGAAACAAAGTATGTCCTTCCATAGGGAAACAAAGAGACCAAGACATGATGAACATGTAATCTGGTAAGAGTAGAAAATTAAGTATGGAACACAAATTTGATAGCAAAGTAAAAATCTTCCAATAAGAGAAATCATCACTTTAATCTAGAATTTCCCATTCAAGTTTGAGAAAAAGAACATTTTGGAGGGGCTGATTCAATCAAATAATCTTTACTGTGAAGGAAGTACTAACCAAAAAAAGTGTTTAGCTGTTTCCATTACCCTTGTGTTAGAAATCAGCCTTTATGAATCCATGGAGGAATCTGGAGAACTTGTATGAAGAGCTGATAGAACACAGCTTTGTCCTTAAACTTGATGAGGAGAGCAAAGTGAGATTTGGCCACTGGCAAATCCTTGAAGCAAATCATGGATATAAGGTACCTGGCATTAAAGAAAATATGAGTTAGCCATTCTTATGAATATGTTTTTTTCCCTTAAGCAAATTCAGTAATTGCATTAAAAATGAAAATGTGTCCTAGTTCATTTTTTGTAGCCAAATTGATTTTAAATTTATGTAAATTGAGATATGCAGAATAATAATGAAAAATATAATGTAAAAACATCATTGCCGATTGGATGGCATGGCCATAGAGTAGCTGCCTGTTATCACAGAAGAGATACCAGGCACATAGTCACATTACCATCTGTCAACAGCAAAACCTCACTAGCAAATATGGTCAAATTTAAAAATCTGACCTTTAGTTTCACAGTAGAGTGTAATTAGCATGCAATGGCACATGCAAATAAAAGAAAATATTTAATCATTTTGTACATTTAAATAATTGCAAATCTGCAGATCCAAACTCTGTGGGTTCTCAGGTAAACATGGAAAATTATAATTTTAGCAAAAAAGAAAAAAAAAGGAACTTTTTTTATCATTATGCTCCTCTATCAATTTTTTTTTTTTTCTGCTCATTACTTTGTGTACTCAAAGTGTATTTGAGGAGAGGCTGCCATAAAACCTGCTCCATCTCTATTTTCTTTCTGCTGGCAAAGGCCATCTGAGGTCTGCAGAGGAGAAGTAGGGAAAGGCAACACAGATTCATTCATTGCACATTGACTAGGAGTCATTAAAGCAAAGCATTCACATTATCTCTAAATTATCGCTGGCAAAGCTGGTGATGTACTTTTGTGCTATATACGCAGCAGCAATGGGAACTTCATTTTGTTGTTAAATTAGAATATGCTATCCTAAGGACTGAATGTTTTCTGCACTAAATCCTACATAATTCCTTTAAATTTATTTTATTTTATTCATTATCTATTGATCTATCATCTCTTCCTTCTAATAGTGCATTACATGCACAGCCTAATACATACATTTTCAGACAAAATCTAAAGAGTAGCTAAATAAAATTCATTTAAAAATCCTCCCTCTTTTTTGCACTTATTTTAAAATATTAAATTTATTTCTTAATGACTCATACTTCCACATGGCTCAAAGATCATAATTACACAAAACATACTCATTAAGATGTCTCATAGCTACCCTGATCCATTATCCTAAATCCTTCAGTCCTCTCATAGGTAAAAAATTAAACACTTTTTGGAAACAATTTCAGAATTATAGAAGATTTGCAAAAATATTACATTTAATTCCTACATTCCCTCTCCCAGTTTCCCCTTATGTTAACACCTAACAATCAGGGAACATTTACCAAAACTGAGAAATTACGTGACATGTCTTCTTTGTCTCCTAACTCTATAGCACATTTTTAATTTATTTTATCAAAGTTTACTTAATTGACAATGTCGCGTTAATTTCTGCTCTATAGCAAATTGATTCAGTTATATATTCTTTTTCATAGTCTTTTCCACCATGGTTTATCACAGAATGTTAAATATAGTTTCCCAAGCTACACAGCAGGACCTTGCTATTTATCCATTCTAGGTAAATATAATAGTTAGCGTATGCTAATCCCAAACTTCCAATCCATCCCTTCCCCCATCCTCCTTTCCCCTTGGTAACCACAAATCTGTTCTCTATGTTTTGTAGATATATATATTTTGTATCATGTTTTAGATTCCACATGTAAGTGATATCATAAGATATTTGTCTTTTTCTGACTTTCTTCACCTAGTATGATAATCTCTAGGTCCATTGATGTTGCTGCAAAATGGCATGTTTCATTCTTTTTTAAAACTGTGTAGTATTCCATTATGCATTTGTACCACATCTTCTTTATCCATTCATCTATTGATGGACTTTTAGGTTGTGGTTATTGTAAATAGTTGCTGCAATGAATATTGGAGTGCATGTTTACTTTTGAATTATGTATAGTTTTCTCTGGATATATGCCCAGGAGTGGAATTGCTGGGTCATATGTTAATTCTATTTTTCGTTTTCTGAAGACCCTCCATACTGTTTTTCATAGTGGCTGCACAGATTTACAGTCCCACCAACAATGTGGGGGGGGGGGTTCTTTCTTGCACACCCTCTTATTACAGTTATTTTATAGTCCTTTCCTGCTAACTCTAATATCTGGATTGTGGATAGATTTACTTCTACTGTTTTGATTTTCTACTTACTGTTCCTGGTCACGTTTTTATTATCACTGTGCATATATCATTTTAATATTGTAATCAGATATTTTAAGTAAATGGATTCTAGAGGCTTCAGATGATATGATTTTTCCCGGAGAGCATTCATTCTTTCCTAGGTTAGGCAGAATGCATGGAGAACTGACTCCACTGACCAGTCAGACATTGAACTGAGTCCATGCGAATTTGTAACTAGACTTAGTCCATCTATGATGCATCCTGTTCCCTGAGCCTTGCCACCCTGGCCTTCTGCTTGAGAGCCTGGAAAGTCTCTGTCTCTTCTTAAACCTCAATCTATGTATATTGTAGGCCTTCTTCTCCCTCAAGAGAGTTTTTCTTCTAAGCACACCAAATGGGTGGATTTCAAATTGCCTGTTAGAATTTTCCTACTCACCTCCTTGGTCTCCTGTTTCATTGCAACACATAGCAAAGGTCCACAAAGAAGACTGGCCATGCATTTAGAGCACTTCTAGACTCAAAGCTGTCATACTGGCCCCAATGACTATCTAAAGCTTTACTTCTCTTTCTCAGTAGAATACTTCTTCCTGTACCAAGTCTAAACTACAGCCTGTGTCCAGAACCACAGATGCTTCAAGGAAATACAACAGCAATCATCGATAGCTCTAGGCAATACATTTTCTTCCCTGAGATTCTAGTTTGTCTAATTCCTCTTGCCTCCACCACATTTCAGTCTTTCCAGTTGTTACGTTCAGAATGTTAACCTATCATGGTATACATTTTATTCAGTAGCAGAATCCATTTCTCAGTATTTCTGAACTTGGAAGGAATTCAAATTAGTTTCTATAAGACGATTGAAGCTGTAAAATGTAGTCTTCAGAAAGTACTAATGATTGTGTTTTCAACATTGTGGAGAAAGTCTGTCTACAGTGAAACAGATGAAAAAAGTCAACACAGACAAGAACCAACAGAAAAAGGAGAGTCCTGATGGTGTCTTGAGTGTGGATGGTTCCTAAGGATTGGCTGCGTTCCTTCCTGGTCCAAGGGGGGCTGGTGGCTCAATTCCTCTCTCGATTTTTGAGGGCCCAGCTCTCCTTGAAATAAGTTCTCTCTTTTGATTTAGTTGTGATTAAATTGGTTTTACATCACTTGTAGGAAGTGCCTGAATTAATACTATATTTCATACTATTAAATGTTAACACAAATTATGTTTTTATCGTCATTATTTTAAGCTTCTATTTTTTAAAGTTTACCCTATGATCTCCTATTTTGCAATAATGATAATAGCTGTGACATCATAATGCTTTCAATATGCTTACCAGACATAATTTCTCATCCTTTTCTAATGTGATACTTCTAATATTCAGGGTCCTTGGAACTCACATAGCTAAACATGTTTGAAGTGTATGTAAAGCAAGAAGAAATAAGATTTGATATAGATAACACACTTATGGTTATCAGGGGGAAAGGGGTGGAAGGAGGGATATAGTGGGAGATTGGGATTGATATATACACACCACTATATATAAAATCCAAAATCACTACAGATGGTGACTGCAGCCATGAAATTAAAAGACGCTTACTCCTTGGAAGGAAAGTTATGACCAACCTGGATAGCATATTCAAAAGCAGAGACATTACTTTGCCAACAAAGGTTCGTCTAGTCAAGGCTATGGTTTTTCCTGTGGTCATTTATGGATGTGAGAGTTGGACTGTGAAGAAGGCTGAGCACCAAAGAATTGATGCTTTTGAACTGTGGTGTTGGAGAAGACTCTTGAGAGTCCCTTGGACTGCAAGGAGATCCAACCAGTCCATTCTGAAGGAGATCAGCCCTGGGATTTCTTTGGAAGGAATGATGCTAAAGCTGAAACACCAGTACTTTGGCCACCTCATGCGAAGAGTTGACTCATTGGAAAAGACTCTGATGCTGGAAGGGATTGGGGGCAGGAGGAGAAGGGGACGACAGAGGATGAGATGGCTGGATGGCATCACTGACTCGATGGACGTGAGTCTCAGTGAACTCCGGGAGTTGGTGATGAACACGGAGGCCTGGTGTGCTGTGATTCATGGGGTCGCAAAGAGTCGGACACGACTGAGCGACTGATCTGATCTGATCTGATCTATAAAATAGTTAACTAATAAAGACCTAAAGTATAGCACAGGGAACTCCTCTCAAAACTTTGTAATGGCCCAGGTGGGAAAAGAATCTAAAAAAGAGTGGATATATGCGTATGTGTAACTAATTCACTTTGCTGTATAGCAGAAACTAACACAACATTGTAAATCAACCATTCTCCAATAAAAATTTAAAAATAAAAATAAAATAAAGAAGATCCTCCTCATGGGAGGAGCTCTTCCATGGATAAAGGGCAGAATTTTTACTCCTTCGAAATCTAGATTCATTTTGTTTACATTCCTGATTTGGGCAAGTTCTTATTAGATGAACTTGCCAAACTGCTGATTTCTAGTTGAAAAGATCTCTTTTAAAGAACTTTTATCTGAATAATTTTCTCTCGAGGAAAAGGCCTCTGTTTTTTTAAGTCCTTGACCCACTGGTGGAAAACAAAAAAGACAATTGCATTCAATGGACAGGAGAAAAATAAAAGCAATTCAATTTTTAAGGTTATTTTTCTGATATTTACATTGACATTATTATAAATGGAGAACAGTATTTAACATTTCTTCCAAACAAATTTAAACTTATTGTGTTTTTTATTTAGTGCATATGTGTCAGGCTTTGGAAGAAGTGATAAGGATGAGGAGACAGGAAGAAGAATGAAGAAGAGAGAAAAATAGGCACATGAGATAGAGGGGGAAAAAATGAATCCTGAAGGTAACTAAATGGGACCAGAAAAGATGTTAAAGTATTTGGGTGCCGGGGACCAGCCCCGGCTGATCCAGGGTATTCGAAGGAGAGACGGCTAGGCGAGGGTCAGGGAATAACTGCTTAATTACACTTTAATTAAGGATACAAAGAGTAATAGAATAAGGATAGCTCAGTGAGGAAATTCAGTGGAGAAAAGAAGCTGAGTGGCTTGGTTTACGCGGAAAATCAATATAACCCGTGACACCAGGTTAGCTCTGACCACGGAGGCCGCAGGCGCCCTCTCGAATAGCGGAAGGTGCCCCACCTTAGACACCTTCTCGAGTGGGTCTTAGAAGCCCAGGCAAATAAATGGTCGCAGAGGACATCCGCGCTCCAGATGGACGCTCAGCTGGAATTTGGGAGAGAGAGTGACATGGGGAGACCAAGTTTCAGTGAACAAGGCCCGCACTTTATTTTCCAAAGTAGTTTTTATACCTTAAGGTATGCATAGAGGATAATGGGGGAAGGGGTAGAGTCATGCAGCAAGCCAGGCTTTCTTCCTGCAAACTTATCATATGCAAAAGTTCAGGTGATTGACATCATCTTCTGGCCCGGAGGCCTGTTAACATTTTAAGAAACTTATCTTTCTCTAAAGGTGATTATTCCAAAGTCAGGCGCCAGCCTTCCAAAAAGCACTGGACAAAGCGGCATTTTACATTTCTATACACCCATTATATCAATCAATACACTGCCAAAGACACAGTAGGTAAGGAGTATGGAGACTTAGCAGCAAACATTGGCCCAACAAGTGAAAAACCCTTCACCAATACATTTTCTAATCAATCTTTTAACTACTCAAAGGAATCTGTGTTTAGGCAGTTTAGAACATCTCCTGCCTCTCACAGTTGGGAGGCTCTGAACAATCACATGTGGCCAGAAAAACCTATTCAGGCAGGCTAGAGGATTTCCAAAGGAGTTTGTAGGTTAAACACTGTCACATCCAAGAATTATTAACTGGAGCTGTAAGCTAACTCTTTTTTCAGAGAGAGGTAGTGGGAGACAGCCCCCCGTAAAGTCAGAGGTGTAGGTGAAAGCACAAAGCAGAAAGTAGGCAGACTCTGGTTTTGGGGGTAGATGCTCGAGAATTTCCAGGGGGACTCCTGAGGCTCGATCCCGCCTTTGCGTATGCCGAGCCTCCTTCCTCATGACCTTTGTCATGGGTGGAGTGCCTCACGCTGGCTCTCAGCAGTGATAGAATTCCAGTTGAGCTATTCCAGATCCTCACTCAATATGCAATATGCCGGCTCCCAGCATTTGGGTTGTGGACTTCAAAATGTGTAGTATGTGATCACCTATTAGTGCTACTTAGGAATTGATGATCAGCTGGCTCAATAGAACCATGGTGTACAGTCCTCTACCTGATTTTTATCATCACCATCACCACCCCCAGAAAAAAATATGTAGGTTCCTAACCAATATTTGGAGATTTAAGTAGCCATGAACTTTGATGTCACTTCAGAGGTGGGATGAGCTAAAGCCACAGGCAAGATGGTCAAAAGGGCCATCAGAGCTGAGTAGCCTGGCTGACTTGGTCTAGACAATTGGCAAAGAGGTGGACCTTGAAATGAAGAGAGACTACTTCTACCAGCAGCTGTCTGGCACTGGCAGAGTTCCTTAAATTCTCCAAGTTCAGCTTCCTTGGGCAGAAAATGAGGATGAAAATGTCAGCTCCTAGTGCCGTTATAAGAATTAAATGAGAGAATGCATGTGAACCATGTAGTATAAGGTTTAGATAGTACATAGTCCTCAATTAAGTATAAAGCTGTTATTTGTTATGTACAGGTGAAGAAGTAATAAAATAGCTTGGTTTGTTTGTTTTTTCAAATCTGGAGTGAATCACAGTGATGCAATATTTCCTAGTCTGAATATAAGGCAAAAGGCAATTTCTATTGCTTCTTTCCTTAAGCCAGTGGACAGCTTCACTGTTAAATGTCTGATTTCATTTTTTAGGAGAGACTTCATCCTGAACAGAACAGCCTACTGGTGGTGGCAAGTTGTTCCTAAATTTAGTGAATTCACTGGCATTGTTCTTCTATCCAAAGATTTCTTACCATTGCTAAAACCTATTCTTTGTTCAAAACAAAAAAAAAAAAAAGAAGAGAAAAAAAAAATCAGCTCTCCTCTCCCACAAGCAACCATGCTTATATAACTTTAAGCTTTGTGTTGGACATTTTCTTATAAGATCTAGCTCTTCAGCCATGTAATACCTGATTGAGATCTAAGTTGGGAAATGGCTCTTCTACTAGTTTGAACTGGGCTAACTTGGAACTAGCAGTAATCTACCTGTTGTGGGTATCTGTTGGAACTAGCAAAGTAGTCGTTACTAGAGACACAGGAATTAGAACATGTCTATCACTGGGTCAGGAAGATTCTCTGGAGAAGGGAATGGCAACCTCCTCCAATATTCTTGCCTGGAGAATTTCATGGATAAATGAGCCTGGCAGGCCACAGTCCATGGGGTCACAAAGAGTCAGACACAACCAAGCAACTACCACACAAACAAGTTATATATACATACTCTAATTTTTGTCTACATTCTTCTTTAAATATATGTATAACTTATACAATATTTATATTCATATGCAAACACATACCAAGGTACTAATTCTCAGGGATTAATTTATGCCAGCCTGGCACTTCTAGAATAAAGCACTCAGTTTATTCTTTGTCTTAAAAATCCCTTACTGAGCACCCAACATATAAGGCCTGTGACAAAAAATCCAAATCAAAATCCCAATGTTGTGTCAATAATATGGAGCCTCAAAAGGTCTGGCTGCAAAAATTGTGTGTATACATCTGTATGTGTGTATGTGTTCATTTATCAGAACATTTCCATAGTTTCAAGTAAGACATAAGGGAGACTTGTACTTTGATTGCTAAAGGTATTCTCCTTAAGGAATAGTTAGTTACTCGATGAAATACAAGAGGAACCTAGAAATGGGTTGTACAGAGCTCCTGGTCTCCTGCTGCCCATTTCCTGGGTGGAAGCAGAAACAACAACAACAGCAACCCCTTCCATCCCCCCACCCCCCAAAATCAAAACCAGGCAAACAAACAAACAACAAAAAAAAACAGTGGCCACAGACAGGAAGCAAGATTTGCAAGAAGTAGTTTGCCAGGTCCCCACATTTTGTGGTTAGGGACTGCTTGTGGAGTTTTCTTTTTTTTTTTTTTTTTTTAATTTTATTTTATTTTTAAACTTTACATAATTGTATTAGTTTTGCCAAATATCAAAATGAATCTGCCACAGGTATACATGTGTTCCCCATCCTGTACCCTCCTCCCACCTCCCTCCCCATACCATCCCTCTGGGTCGTCCCAGTGCACCAGCCCCAAGCATCCAGTATCGTGCATCGAACCTGGACTGGCAACTCGTTTCATACATGATATTTTACATGTTTCAATGCCATTCTCCCAAATCTTCCCACCCTCTCCCTCTCCCACAGAGTCCATAAGACTGTTCTATACATCAGTGTCTCTTTTGCTGTCTCGTACACAGGGTTATTGTTACCATCTTTCTAAATTCCATATATATGCGTTAGTATACTGTATCGGTGTTTTTCTTTCTGGCTTACTTCACTCTGTATAATAGGCTCCAGTTTCATCCACCTCATTAGAACTGATTCAAATGTATTTTTTTTAATGGCTGAGTAATACTCCATTGTGTATATGTACCATAGCTTTCTTATCCATTCATCTGCTGATGGACATCTAGGTTGCTTCCATGTCCTGGCTATTGTAAACAGTGCTGCGATGAACATTGGGGTACACGTGTCTCTTTCCCTTCTGGTTTCCTCAGTGTGTATGCCCAGCAGTGGGATTGCTGGATTGCTTGTGGAGTTTTCAAATGGAGCAAAGCAAGGAGAGCTTGAGAATTTCGGCCCCCCCGCCCCTGCAAAGCAAAGGTAAATTTACGAGTTCTTTGCTCCTGCGCCCTGGAGCTAAAGTCTTTTTCTGGGAAATGCCGGAAGGAGTCTAGGGATGCTGGAAACGCGCAGACCCTCGAGCTGGCTGGCTTCCAGCCAAACCAGAGTTGCTGCGCTGCAAGTTCTACCACGGGTGTGGAGGTGGGGCGGGCTTCTCTTCCCCGCGTTTGGTCTCGTTAGCGCTGCGACGCTACCCTGGAGGAAGGCGCCTGGCGTTTGGCAGTAGCATAGGCGAAATCTCTCGGAAGGGCGTTTCTCTGGTCTCTCCGCAGCTCACGTCTGCAGTATCAGGCTGGCTTCGTGTCTGATCACGGGCGTCGCTGTGGTTCCAGCATTATCCTCCACCTCCCCAGCTTCTGCTGAAAAGTCACCTGCGTGGAGTTGATGAGGGGAGCACGCTGATTTGCAGTTTTAGTGCCGGGTGGCCAAACAGAAGGTCCATTCCCCCTAACTAACCTTTGCTGCGCTCTTTGTACCCCAACGCGATTCCCTCCTTGGCGCTCCAGCTGTGTCGGCTGCATTTCCCTCAAACTTGAAGAGACGTTGCCCAGAGCGGCTGGGGACTGAGGGGCCGCCAGGGAAACTTCCTCTGCAGGGGCGACCCACGTAAGCGATTTTTAAAGATCCTGGCCTCTGGCATGTTTCACAAACATGCGCCCATGTGCAAATATCTATGTATTATATGTTTGTAAGCGCAAAAAAAGGGTGGGTGAAATGAGGGAGCCCTGTTATGAAACATAGTCCTGCACTAAACTCTGCCAAAATACCATCTATGTGATGGCTGGGTGTGTTCACTCAATTCTTAACCAAACAGGGAAAAAAAACAAACTCCGCCCAGTGCTGGCAAGATTGCATTCAGGGTCGGGGACTCGCGAAATTGCGAAAGCGTGGCTGGAGAAAGCCACAGGTCCCCCACTTCGCCAAAGCCAAGCCCGAGGAAGAGCAATTAAGTTGCAAAAGGAAAGGCTGCTTGCAAGTCTCTAACATTCCTCTTTGACTTCTTTCTCCTCCTTGAATCCCTTCAAGCAGTTCTCTCTAAACTTAGCCCGCTCCCCTAATACGTATCCATACTCCCGCCCCCAATCCCCCGCCTCATCACACACACACACACACACACACACACACACACACACACTTTTGCTCCATCCTGACCAACGCCCCCACCTAGTGGTTTAGGCTTGCCTGCTTCTCTTTCCTTTGCTGCGGTTTCTAAGAGAGCGTTGCAGTTTGCAAAATAATTAACTCGCTAGGGGCCGAACATGGGTGGATGGGATGGAAGGATGGGCAAGACCCCTTGCAATGCGGTGCAAATGAAGCTTAAATTTACCCAAGCAGTGCTGGGTGCTAGAAAGCAGGAAAAAGGAAAGAGAAGGCTTTGCCTTTATGCCCAGCTTAGCTGCTGCAGCCTAGGCTGCAGCCAGAGGATGACTTTGGAGAGTTTCCACCTAAAGAAGTACCCTCGCTCTCAATACATGCATGTGTTCCATTTTCTTCATAACAACGCTACATGAAAGTATGTTAATAACATACTATTTATGTTATTACTGCCTGTCTGCCTCTTCTAGAATGTAAACTGCTTGAAAACTGGGTCTGGGTCTGCCCCACTGGCCTTTATAACCCAGATGTCTAGAAGAATTCCCAGCACAGAACAGGGACTCGATTTTTTTTTTTTTTTTTTTTTTTTTCCTTCTGGTTGTTTTCTTAGAGACGCGTGAATCAACGGAACTTAGATTAGCGTTGTATCACCTTGGGGGGAAAAAAAAAAGTTCTTTCAAAGGATCTCAGTGACTCTACTAAGCCCAACGGATGGGCCAGATAATGTTCGGCTCCAAATTGAAGAATTCTCTTTAAAATACGCTAAAATTTATCCCGAGAAGTTCAATGATAAGATCACTTTTATTGACTGCACTCTAACTGCCAAACACGGAGCTGGGCGCTTAGAACTCGCAATAGCTCAAGAGAACTCAGCTCCCACGGCTGAAAATACGGTGGCCCTTTCCTGGTGCTTTTCTTTGAATGTTCTCGGACTTGCACTTCTACTCTACCTGGGTTTCTGTGAGGGCTGGAGGAGGAACAGTATACCAAGCACCTGCTCCGGGGTCATGGGATCTAGGTACTAGTACTTCTTGGCGCCACACGTGGCTGATACTCCGATGTATTTGTTGAAATTCAAGGAGACGCAGGGATAGTGCTGGTGGTCTTGGTCCCAGAGCCTGTTTTTTTCTTTTTCTTTTTCCCCTCGCTCGAATTCTGATGACCTCCTTTCGAGGCACTGCAAACTGTTTTCCAGAGGCACCCAACAGCCGCGCGGCTGGACTGGGAAGGTTGAGTGGTCGGTTTAATTTCACAGTATGCTTCTGTTTGTGATACTTTTACATTTTTGAAGTTTTTTTTTTTTTCTTCCTTCCCGCCTTTCTGCTTTCCTGTTGACTCACAGTTGAAGGGGTGGGGTTACCCTGAAAGCACAGATTCCTACAATCAGATATGAAAAATTAGTTTGCATTGTACCGAGGGTTTCTGACTTAAATCCCGAAGTATAAAATGCAGGATGGGCCATTTCCTTCTAAGGCGATATTTCTGGCGCCTCCTTCTGACTTGGGTGTGGCCCGCGAGGATGGATAAAATTCCCGAGCGGAGAGGTCAGAGCCTGGGGTTGGCTCTACCTGCTCTAGGCCGGCCCTGGTGGGGTCGGGGGGGTTGCTGCGGTAGGTGGGAGTCTCATAAGGAATCTGATAAAAGCCTAGTAAGGCGGTTCGCGTGCCCGCGGCTGAGGGTGCGGGTCTAACCGAAGGGGCCGGCAGCAAGTTGGGAAGAAGAGAGAGGCAAGCACAGGGCGCCCTCACCCCCATTCCAGCCAGAACTGCGGTGTCAGGGGGGGTGGTTCGGATTGGGAGAGGGGCCAGGGGGTGGAAAGTGGAGAAGAAGGCGGTAGGACCCGGCGGGAGCTTCCTTGGCGGGGAGGGAACCGGGCGGAGGATAGGAACGAGGGAGAGAGAAAAAGGGAAGGTGATGGGGCGCGGGCGTCGGCACTCGCCGAGCTGCACGAGTTGCGCGGCTCTGGCGGACCGGACCTGGACTCTATAAAAGGAGCCCATCCGCTCCGCCACTCACACGCTCCTCCTGGACTGGCGTCCGCGCGTCCCTCGAGCTCCCCCCAGACACCTGCCCCTTCCCCGTGAGCCCTGAGCGCCAAGCTCCCCAGACCCGTGCGCCCGGCCGCCAGGCTCCGCGCGGTGCCCGGGGGACCGAGGTGGCGCGCCAGCCGCGCGGTTCGAGCTGCCGCAGCCCGAGCCCCCGAGTCCCTCCTCTGGCGAGCCCCCGTCTCCGCGGGGCAGCTCGCAGGAGCGGCCAGCGCGTGAAAAAAAAGGGAGGGCAGAGCTCTGGCGCGAGGCGCGGCTCCGCGCGGTGCCCAGATTTCACTCCACCCAGCTCGGGCGGCTGCGGCCGCCGCAGGAAACTGCCCCAGCCTGGGGAGGAGGGCGGGAATGCAAGACCCGACTCCTCGCTGGCCTGCAAGCTCTGGTCTCGACAGCCAGCAAACTCCTGCGGGTCGAGTCTGCAGAATCTGGAGCGCCCGGGTTAGGAGACGCTCAGCCCCGAGCAGTTGGGGTAAGAGATCCCACCTTGCCAATGTTCCCTCCCCAAACCAAACCAAGCTCTCCACTTTCTAGACGCCCGGGTGGGAGCCGGAGGGGAGTGTGGCTCTTTGGACCAGTCCTTGGCAGCCCGAGGCTGAGACGGGGCTTAGCGGGGAGCGGCCGGAGACGCGGCGGCAGCGCTGCGCGCACTGGAGGTGCGGGGAACGGGCCAGCCAGCCAACCTCGCCCTTGACCTCTCGCTTGATCTGGGAACCTGGGTGGAGGCGTAATTAAGGAACCCTCCACGGAACGACAATCTCCCGGGGTGGACGAGACTGCAGTCTCCTCCGCGGTCCTCTCATCCTCATCTTCGTGCGCTCCATGCCCCAGAGCTGCGCTCCGGGGCCACGGGCGAGGAGAGACATGGAGGCAGTGGCCGCTCAGTGTCCCCTGACGCCGTCCGCGAGTTCCCAGACTGGGCTTTCTCAAGCCAACCTTTCGGCTGGTCCCTCCCACAACTGCAGCGCCGCCGAGGAGTACATTTACCAGGACTTCATCGCCCTGCCCTGGAAAGTAGTCGTGGTCCTGCTGCTGGCGCTCTTCACCTTGGCCACCACGCTCTCCAACGCCTTTGTGATCGCCACTGTGTACCGGACGCGGAAGCTGCATACCCCGGCCAACTACCTGATCGCCTCCTTGGCGGTCACCGACCTGCTCGTGTCCATCCTGGTGATGCCCATCAGCACCATGTACACGGTCACGGGCCGCTGGACGCTGGGCCAGGTGGTCTGCGACTTCTGGCTGTCGTCGGACATCACCTGTTGCACAGCCTCCATCCTGCACCTCTGTGTCATTGCCCTGGACCGATACTGGGCCATCACGGACGCCGTGGAGTACTCGGCGAAAAGGACTCCTAAGAGGGCCGCGGTCATGATCGCGCTGGTGTGGGTCTTCTCCATCTGCATCTCGCTGCCGCCCTTTTTCTGGCGGCAGGCCAAAGCTGAGGCGATGTCTAACTGCGTGGTGAACACCGACCACGTCCTGTACACCGTCTACTCCACGGTGGGCGCTTTCTACTTCCCCACCCTGCTCCTCATCGCCCTCTATGGCCGCATCTACGTGGAAGCCCGCTCCCGGATTTTGAAACAGACGCCCAACAGAACCGGCAAGCGTCTGACCCGAGCCCAGCTGATTACCGACTCCCCCGGGTCCACGTCTTCGGTCACCTCGATTAACTCGCGGGCTCCGGAGGTACCCAGCGAATCCGGGTCTCCTGTGTACTTGAACCAAGTCAAAGTGCGCGTCTCCGACGCCCTGCTGGAGAAGAAGAAACTCATGGCCGCTAGGGAGCGCAAAGCCACCAAGACCCTGGGGATCATTTTGGGCGCGTTCATCGTGTGTTGGCTGCCCTTCTTCATCATCTCCCTGGCCATCCCGATCTGCACATCCTGCTGGTTCCACCAGGCCATTTTTGATTTCTTCACGTGGCTGGGCTATCTCAACTCCCTCATCAACCCTATCATCTACACCATGTCCAACGAGGACTTCAAACAAGCTTTCCATAAACTGATAGGCTTCAAGTGCACGAACTGACTTGTTAATTACAATGGGGTCGCCTAAGCGCCCTTCAGGGGACCATGCTGTGTCTGGTTCCACAGGTAGGTCGACTCTTCTTTCACTGTTACTGGGTCTGAACGAGGCTGTCTCTTTTGAACAAGGGCTGTGGATCCTGAGAAAACCAGGACAGCCCTAAGAGAGCTCTAAAGGAGAATTGTTCAAACTAAGGATAGAGCTGCCTGGCCGAGGAGAAGGCTCACTTCCTCCCTGCAAACCCATTTCAGCACTGACCCTTCAGCAGCACATTGCAAGGGGGCTGCAACTTTTAGAAAACCAACGATGGAAAAGGGAGCCCTGCACTGCTTTGGTATCATGGATGAGGCCCTCTAGAACTAGAGGTACTTGTAGTTCTTGTCTGGAGCCTGTCTGAGACAGAGCTACATACAGCCTGGCAGTACTTGAACTAGACACCAACACCCTGTCTTTTGGGGAGAACTCTGTGTTACAGCTTCCTTTAACAGTTACTTTGGCATCCTACAATCTTCATTCAGTTTTTGTTTATTTAAACTTGGTTGGAGAAACTTGCGGATTCTGGTGTGACTTGGATAGCACAGAGAAACCTTGAAGAGTTAACAGCAAAATTCTGATGTTAAGATCTCTATTTTTATTATAAATGAAACTATATGGGATGGGTGGGTGAAAATGGGAGATGGGGAGTATTAAATGGAAAACCAACACCTGTGGATTGTTTGTTTTCTGCAGATTTATAATTTTTTAATTTGTATGTAGTGATTGTCAAACCACACTCCTAACAACTCAGACAAAATGTTATGTGTGCTAGTGCCAAAGTCTTCAGATTGCTTTCTTTTTCCTCCTAATTTCATGTACTTGTCATTTTACACATTTAAATCCCCAGAAATGGGGGATATAATGGGTGACTCAGCCCAAGCTGCTGCTATATTTCTTATTAATGCCACTGATGAAACTGATGAGTATGATATAATTTGCAAGGTAAGTATTTTTAATCCCAATCGAGTGAGCCATGGAATTGAGTGAGATGAGATAGGAATAGTTCTTATACAATTAAGGAATGGGTGGCAACAGGAGGATGTATATTTTGACTTGTAAAAAAATCTTAAATGCATGAGACTTTTTTCTGCTAGTCATTTGCACTCTCCTTCCCATCTGTAATTCCTTTGTGTGCTAACATGAAAAGTAACCAAGAGAACTAGCTCCTTTCTCCAAAAGTCTTCAAAATAGTAAAACTCCTAAAACCTATGTTAAAGATAAAAACCTGTTTCTTTTCCCTTGCTATTAAAGTCTAAGTAGGAACAAAATTATTAGAAAGACAAGTAAGGGTTTTCAAAAAGTTTAGAGAAGCTAAAATTGAACCTGGTTCCTTGTGACTCATGGAACCAGCCCTCAGACTTCCCGGGAACCCAGAAACTAACAAGCTTTTGAATCTTGGAAATTTGTCATTGACCTGATACTTCTATGAATATAATATCAGTAGTGCTTTAAATTTATCTCTGTTTCAAATTTCAAAAATACTTAGTTGTTATCTCAAATTCACTCTGAGGACTCCCTAGTACAGGGCAGGATTACATACTAAAAGATGAAAAATGCATGCTCTAAATAAAATGGAGTAGCCCCAAAGGACTACCTGCATGGAAAATGAACGTCTCTGTGGAACATTTATTATGCCAAAGAAGATTCACACTTTGTTCTTTAGAGAGCTTTCTGCAGTTGATACCTTTTGTCTGCAGAAGCAAGTTGTCTTTGTAAAATGGATTCACTCCCTGCTTGAAGCTTCCCAGTCCAGACTGTCAGACAATAGATGTATTGAGCTGAAGTACACTGCTTCCCTGCTGTGCAGACCTTTACTCTGGCATAAAGACTCTTGAAAATATCCTATTCAAAGGTTTACATGTAAACTAAGTACAAAAGAAAATTTTGATCAACACTGACACCTGTCACTGGAATAAGAGAAAATTTTAGGCATTAGATAATTGTATATTTTTGCTGTATCCCCAGAGTCTCTTGTTTGTTTTGTGTGACATTTCTCCTGTGGAGAGATCTAGCTTACTACCGAGAGGACTGTGCATAGAGCACATAATTTATTTTTATGTACTGTTTGTCTTTTGGTTAGGCATTTTCTTGGGCCTAAGAAGCAATTAAGCCAACTTCTAGGAGCCTGAGAGAGCAAAATTAATTGAAACCAATAGCCACTTACAAATGATTTCTTTATAGGGCATCTGCAATGATTTTGTCCTCATATTAACAAAATGTGGTCAATTTAGTCAAACGGGTTGTTTGCCATTTATAGATGACCTACCTAAATTTTTGCTTGACTCCTTTGCTGAATCAACTGGATTGGGGGCATACTGTATGAAGTAGAAGCTTGCAAACCCTTGTAGTTATAAGAAATCTAGACTCCTCATCCAGCATTGCACATGGTTATGCAAAGTGTATTATTCATCCCAGGGGTATGTAGTTAAGACTGTTAAGCTTCTTTTCAGTTACTGCTGCCTATAGCATAGATTGTTTCATAAACTAAATATATGACTTTTTGCAGAACATTATATGGGAGATGGAAATATTTAACTTACATAGAAATGAAAATATATTTTCATTGGCTGTGGTAGCAAATAACATTTTCCATATTGTTGAATTGCACAAATTTTCACAAAAATATATGAATGTATACTCATCCCCAAATGCCAATATTGTCTTGTGTTTCTAGGAATTTTAGAGTTTCCTTTTAAAAAATGGACACTGTACCTATGAATAAATGGTTATTGACTTCAAGAAATTTCCTATAAAACAATATAGGAAACACTGAGTGGACTATAATTTACTCAAGCAGCAAAATCTCAGATTATGTGCATTTGATGGAGTTACTGTGACTGCAAATTGCCTTTTCCACCTTTCAAAAATGTGTAATTGAAAGTGAAATTTAGGAAAATAATGAAATAAAAGTCCTTTTGTGTTCTACAATGCATTGGGGAGTAATTCTATAATTATGGAAAGATTGCTTCATTGGATTCTGGGTTGCATTTAGGAGCTTGAGCCTTCAAGAGAGACTAATTGATGACTAATGATACTGCGGTAGACTGGCAAGTATGGCCACAATATGTGGGATTTAGTGTATACCTGTAGGAAGAATTTAAAAGGAATTAGACACAGTCTGAAAAGAGTTTAGTCAATTCCATGATCCCAGGAATTTTCCAAATCAGCATTCTTAGAAGGAATGTTTAGACTTCAGGCTAGAGAATGAGATTCCAAGGCAGTACATGGTACTTCAAATACAGAAAACAGAAAAGGAGAAGCTGAATTAGAAGCAGGCTTGGGGCGGGGGCAGGCAGAGACCTAAGAGGAGGAGACCAAGCATCAGAGTGCTGCTAAATCGCTTCAGTCGTGTCCGACTCTGTGAGACCCCATAGATGGCAGCCCACCAGGCTCCCCCATCCCTGGGATTCTCCAGGCAAGAACACTGGAGTGGGTTGCCATTTCCTCCTCCAATGCATGAAAGTGAAAAGTCAAAGTGAAGTTGCTCAGTCATGTCTGACTCAGTGACCCCATGGACTGCAGCCTACCAGGCTCCTCCGTCCATGGGATTTTCCAGGCAAGAGTACTGGAGTGGGGTGCCATTGCCTTACAGGTAGAAAATAAAGTTTTTGGAATCAGAAAGCTCCAGGTTTGAATTGCTAATAGAGCATGTTATTGCTGTGTGGTTCTCCTCAAATGCAGCCTACTTGCGATTTGTTGCAAAGGCTTAGAGCCTATACACATGGAGCATTTATCAAGATCCCTGACACTTTTTATCGCTCAGCAGATGGTACTTCCTCTCCAGCAGTTATTTTGTCATTGCCCTTTTTGTGGATGCAGGACACCTGCAGCAGTGAAAAACTTGAAGGCTTTTTGAGAGAGGTTGGACTGAAGAAAAGCAAGCTAGCCCAAATGGAAGAAACATGGCTAAACTAGAAGCAACTGAGGCTTGGAACTTTTCACGCTTATCCTCTGGGCTGGCAACGCACAGCCAAGAGGCCAAAAGAAGCAGGAGAGATGGTTTGCGGTGGCTCTCCTGGCCAAGAGGAAATTGCAAAATATTTCATTTCCTGTAGCATCCTCTCATTGATTTTTAAACCCTCTTTCCTCTTTCTTGTCTAGAGATTTCCAATTGTTTTCTAGTGTCCAAAGGCCCTCACCACATTCATGTCTTCTCTCAGCGTCTCATTTTCCACTTCTCTGCTTTTTTCTTACCTGTGCAAAGCCGTGATAACCAATGATAAAGGGTTGATCTCATACGGTTCTTATCTTAGCTGTGATGGACTGATTGGGCGTTCCTGGGTTTTTATATTATAACCAAAGGAAATTTTTGGCCTAAATGAATGAGAGAAAAAAAAGCTTTCAACATGGGGCATCTACTTGAGTTTTCAGGTGAGAAGAGGCTGGTAGGAAAAGGATGTGAGAAATGATGGCTCCAAATCTTTTCTCAAAAACCTGTGCTTGAACCGTCCACCAGGGGGCAGAGCGCCTCTGAGTTGTGCGGAGGCCGCAGGTGCTCAGTACACTCGGACTCCCTCTTCCTGGACACTGCAAAAGGTATCAGCTTCCCTAGGCTTCGTGAACATGGAGATCCATGAACCATGGAAGGTGGAGTTTATCATTTATTTTAAAATAGAAGCTTTTTCAGAGCTGCAAATTCAGGCAGAAGATCCCTATAATAAAACTAAAGGTTTTCTTCATATTTACAAACTTATTTTCGTATTCTTCACTTGTCCTAAAAAAAAAAAATGCTACAAAATTAGTATTTTAAAACGTTGTGACCTTTGATTATTGTGCCATCGAGTGAAGTCAGAGATTAGAATATAAAGAATTTACATACAAAATAGGGCTATTTACTTACTTACTTAAACTTATATTTTGTCATGATTTTTCACATCATAGTTTTCTTTTTTCCTTTCAAAATGTCATTAGCTTGAAGTTAATAGATCCATAGTTCAAAGGTAGAACACTACCATTTACCATTTAAAGAGAACATTGCTTTTTTTTTTTTTTTTTGCACAGAAATAAGGTGTATTTATATGTCAGTTTTTTCCAGGAGGCATACTCAAGTCTGTGTAATTTTGGCATTTACTTTAAAAACAGGCATATATAAATGTGAGTACAATCTTATGTATCACAAAACAAATTTCCGTGTCAGAAAACTGATCATATATAATGAGAAAACCAGTGAGGTTATATCATTGCCATTTTCCTTAACTGTTACTCCCTACATTTTCACTGTCCCCAGTGGGGAGTTTTCTGTGTGCGATTTCACACATCTGTCAGTTAAATAGGACTTTCAAAGTCAACATTCACATCTTAGGATTAAACTAGGATTTCTAGTGCTCCCTGAGAGAGACCTAGTCTCTAGAATTGGGCCAGCTGACAGAGAGATCGTCTTAACACTATTCCTAGTAGAGTGTGTAAAAGAAAATGTCCATTTCTTCTTAATTTGCACATATTTCCAAAGATAGGAGGAAGGAAAAAAAAAAAAAACAGAAACTTTCCAAACAGCAAACTGGAAATCTATTTAACAAGAATGATCTTATAATATTTCTTGTACCTAAAGTGAACAGATGGCGATATAGGGAGCCATTTATGGCAAATGCTTAAAAGAAGCTACACATGGCTTGTTTAAATGATGCACAAAGGCATGACTCACATCCTCCCTGATGCTGTGGGAACATTCCACACATTATCCTCCGACTGGTCATCTCACGTTGGGATAACCGATTAAGATTTCAAGAGATCTCTTGCTCACAAATGTGGTGATAGGCTACAGTTATAAAGCAGCCCACAAAAGGTAGGTTACTTGGTCCAGAAGCGGTGCCCAGGGTACTTTTGTCAACACACCTGATGGTCTCTTGTAACACTTACACGCTTGTGCTTACTCTCAGTCGTGTCTGACTCTTTGCAACCCTATGGACTATAGCCTGCCAGGCTCTTCTGTCCATGGGATTCTTCAGGCAAGAGTACTGGACTGGGTTGTCATTTCCTCTACCAAAGGATCTTCCTGACCCAAGGATTGAACCCATGTCTCTTGGGTCTCCTCATGTGCTAATCCATTTTGGGAAAGTGGGTATAGATTCACAGCTCACCCTGTGACTTGTCAGCCCATTCTTGGCTCATTGAATATTCTCAATGAGTTCAACACTAGGCTGGTCTACTTTAGTGGAGAAGCACTTGTGTGGTTCTTCATCTTTTTAACCCAATCTTGCTCAGCTTTAAGGTCCTGGAGTCCACTGTTTTTTCTCCTTTTTCTCAGAGGCTTTCTCACAGAGTATAGCATGTTGGGATAATCACACACGGGGAGTTTAGAACTGGTTGGCCTGAAGCCCCTAACACTTGGTTGATTTAAAATGCAAGAGCAAGTGTTTGAAATCAGAAAAACGAGTTTAAATGCATTTTTGGCAACCATGAGCAAGTTCCTCTATAAACGTAATCTTACACACCTTTATGTTTGCAGGTAAAAGTTGAATGGGATAATGCAGTTGTTTTCACCCTTTGCTCCATATTTCATTTTATCAGGAGAGCTTTAAAAAGAACTTTGTTCAGATCCTGTCTCTGACTAATTAAATTATGTTATCTGGAGTACGGCCTGATAGTTTTATTTAAAGCATTTTCTCTGGGTAATTCTAATGTGTGACCAGGGTGAGACCCACTGAGAATATGTATACACAGCTCTTAAAGCCGTGTTTGCACATGCAGGATCTTTGGGTGTGAAGGGGGACCCTGAATAATATGGAAAGTCAAGTAGATTTGGCCTTTCACAGTTGTGCTTCTTGAAATTTAATGCTCATATGAATTACGTGGGGATTTGGTTAAAATGCAGATTCTGATTCAGCAGGTCTATGGAGCAGCCTGAGATAATGCATTTCCAGCAAGCGGTCAGGAAACACCAGTGATGCCATCAATGGACCACACTTTGAGTACAAGAGCTTAGTGACAGAGTTTCTACTGTTTCCTAAAGATGGATATATATATGTGTGCATACACACACACATATATATATATAAATGTAAAACTTACAGATGAGAAAATGTATTTTTTTAAAGTACAATGCATTATGTTTTCTTGACTTGTTTACATTGTATTCATGTCTCAGCTTCAGAAGTTGTGAAATACTTCCTTTTACATGCTATCTCCCAGATGCTTCAAATCCTGTCTACCCTAAAACAAACAGCTTACTTCTGGATCTGAATTGGCAAAGCATGACTCTCAGATTCAGTCCTTTGTTTTTACTTCACTTGCAAATAAGGGCTTTGTCTTTTGTTAAAAAAAAAGTTAAAAATACAAGGCAAATGATAAAACAACAATTAAAATAAAGAAATAACAATTGTGAGCATGTGGAAGGCAGCACAATTTCCTTGTAATCTGTTTCACTTAGTAAACCCACTTGGATTCCATCTGTTAATACACACACACACACACACACACACTCTTACAGCCAGCAAACACACCATGCCCCCTGACTTCTTCCAAGTGAATTGGCATGGATAAAAATGTACATTTAAACTGTTGGATTTGGAAATATTAAATATAAATGCTTTGACTGTGATGAGTAATGCATGGCAGGAGGTATTTCCCTTTTATGGAAAGTTACTGAGAAATACATATGTCAAAAACTTGGGTACTTGAGACATATGCCTATTTTTACATGGAGTCAAATTTCTGAGTGAAAAGTAAATTCAGTCAAGTAAGAGGATGTTTTCAGGTATTAGACTTTTTTCTCATTATATAGATAAAACTTCTAAATTAATACTATATTTTCTCTGTTTTTTAATTGGATGTACTATTAGCAAAGTCCTTCTTTGCCAGGAGTTTCCATTCTTTTCCTCTCCTGTCTCTATCTCCACCTTCCTCCCACCCCCAGAATTCTAAAACATTACCACAAACAACAAAGCCCAGTAAATACTGGAGACAGAAACTTGGTAGTCACAAAACTGTCTTAAAACCAGAACACTTAGACTAAATATAAAAGAAAAAATTCCTTTCATCAAGTAGCTACCAGAGAAGGCAATGGCAGCCCACTCCAGTGCGCTTGCCTGGAAAATCCCATGGATGGAGGAGCCTGGTGGGCTGCAGTCCATGGGGTCTCGAAGAGTTGGACACGACTGAACGACTTCACTTTCACTTTTCCCTTTCATGCATTGGAGAAGGAAATGGCAACCCACTCCAGTGCTCTTGCCTGGAGAATCCCAGGGACAGGGGAGCCTGGTGTGATGCTGTCTATGACATTGCACAGAGTCAGATACCACTGAAGTGACTTAGCAGCAGCAGCAGCAGCAGCAAGTAGCTACAATAGTGAGTGTGTAGGGCTGTAGAATCTCCTCTGTTTTGGATAAAAAATATACATATAAATTGCAGAAAATTCTGCTCAAAATAGTTTTTGCCTTCTGTGCTTGATTATCCTGGAGAAGGAAATGGCAACCCACTCCAGTGTTCTTGCCTGGAGAATCCCAGGGACGGGGGAGCCTGGTGGGCTGCCGTCTATGGGGTTGCACAGAGTTGGACACAACTGAAGTGACTTAGCAATTAGCAACTTGATTATCCCTGATGGCTCATATGGTAAAGAAGCTGCCTGCAATGCAAGAGACCCAGGTTCAATACCTGGGTTGGGAAGATCCCCTGGAGAAGGGAATGGCTATCCACTCCAGTATTTTTCCTGGAAAATTCCTTGGACAGAAAAGCCGGATGGGCTACAGTCCATGGGGTCACAAAGAGTCAGACACGACTGAGTGACTCACACATACACACACACATCCATTTTTAGTTGAGACAAAGATATATGACATAGAAACTTTGATAAACTTGGAATTAGAATCCAGATCCAGGCTGATCTTGGTTCAAATTTCAGGTTTATTACTGGTCAGTTCTCTAACCTTTACTGAACTGACCATTCATGTCTTCAAGTATTAACGTAGGCTGAATGGTATTTTCTCCACAGCTTAGTGATGAGGATTGAACAAGCTGCCATATGGCAGTGCTCAGTCCAGAGAGTGCTTAAAACGTGGTAGTTGTTGACTAGATTCCCTCTGTTCAGACAAAATGAACCAGGTGTCTATCCAGAAACCCTGGAATTTGGAGGCAGAAAAACTGTTTAAACTTCTGTTTTTGTTCCTTATTAGTATGCAATTTGGATCATGCTATTCAGTTTCTGTAAATGGCAGTTTTTCTATACCTAAAATAGGGCTAATATGTCCCTCTTGAAAAGATCTTAAGACGATGGTATTACATAATAATGCAGACATCTGAGACGGTTCTTGGAGCAATGTGATTGCCAGGGGAATTCAGTATTCTACTCTGTTTGCTGCCTTTTCTGTCTTTAGGAGCTAGGATCTGATATTATTTGCTATTCTTCCAAGTTAGCCAAATCCCTTTTATTGTTAAAAGTGAGGTCTGGACAGATTTTTGGTTTGGAACCTGTTTTCTTTGACACTATCTCAAAATCAATTGTATGCTGAGATTCAAGAGATTCTAGAAAACATACCCTGTTTACTGCCCAAGGACCCACTTCCTGTATTTTAAAATATAAATACTTCTTGAAGTTTTGTCGTATTCTATTAGCCATGAGTCCTTTACACCTTAATGTAAATAAGTTTCTGAGTGTCGTGGATGGTTGGAGCCCAGAGGATTAAAATAATGTGACTTTTGAATATTACAGGATAATAAAAGACTAATTTTGAACTGTGACTCGAATATTTCTAGATAGACAAAAATGAGCACCAACATGTCACAAGTAGTCATGTAAGAGCCCCAGGGGAATAGTGAAATTTAAGAGATTATTTAAAATAAAACTTATCTTTTTCAAATAGTTTTCATTAACAGCGTGCTTGCATTTTATACTGTATATTTCTGTAAGATTTTTGATTATTTTAAATACCGCAAGCATTCAAGTTTGCTGGAAGAAAAAATAATTTGGGATGGTAAATACGTCACTGTACTCAGCTAGAAAAATGCAGCCGAGCTCAGACAAGCTAACTTGCTGTGCGTTTTAATGTTCACTGTGGGTTTCTCCACATTAAAGGTGGCTGGCCAGTGTATATTTCTAAGAGAAAATACTCTAGTAGACACATAGAGTGTGCTTTCCCGACCTCGTATAGGTGCAGTTCCAAGTACCACAAACATATACTGAGTAGCTATTTGTCCACAATAACCCAAACCACTGTCCAGAGGCAATGAAATAATTTTAAAGGTCACTTAGTCTGCATTTAATCAAGTCTGTTTTCATCTTTGGCTGCTCGTGTTACTCAGTGGTATTCATAAAACACAGATATTTGCTATAGCAACAGCCACAAGCTAACACTGCAGGGCGGATGGACTGGCCAGATTATTTTCATTCACAAAGGAGATCCCTCCCTTGCCTTTATGAAATGACCTATTTTAGATCAAAAGAAGGACCTAAACAAGGCAGGTAGGAAGGACAGAGAGAAAATATAATCAAGACTCTCCCAGGTAGCTGACCCACAAACAAGAAGATAGTCATAACTGCACAGATTATCTCTAAGGAGTGAGGGTTAGGAGTCTAATATCAGCGCTCCAGACCAGGGGTCCAGCATCCAGGAAGATAAAACCCCAGAATGTCTGGCTTTGAAGGCCAGCAGGCTTGCATGTGGAAATCCAGAGGGCTGTAGGACACAGAGAGTCAGCTCTTAAAAGGGCACACGTGGAATCTCACATGCTCTGAGTTCCAGGGACCTGAGTCAGACACATTTGTTGATCTCAGAGAGGAAGGAGGCCACTGGGATACATGTTGGCGACAGAGATGCTGGCAGCAACAAATTTAGGATGCTCATTCTAACACAAAGACATTCCATTTTAGTGTCTTTCCTCTAGCTAGTTAATACCAGGAGATTACCTACTTACCAGCAAGCCAATGACTGTCCTGGGACCCCTGGGCCAGCAGCCAGTCATACTGGAGCCTGGGCCCACCTTTCAGCTTGCTGGCATCAGCTCCAGGACCCACCAGTCCCTCAGGAAGCTGTCCTAGGATCCAGCTACCTACCTACCCACCTACCAATGGGCTAGCACCCATTGAATGAGGCAGGTCCTGAAAGCCAGCTAGCCAGTGGCTAGCAGATGCACAGTAGTTGGCTCTGCCACTATAGAAAGGTGCATGCAGTTCGGATAGAGGACACCCCTAGAGGATATTACTCTAGTGACTAATGGGAAGTGAAGTTCTGGGCCCTACAGAACAGCTTCTACATATGGCCACTTCTCCAAGATTAGGAAATGTAACTTATCTACCAAATACACTGAAATAAACAAAGAGAATTACTCCAAATGAGGTAACAGAGGAATATGTTCCAAACAGAAGAATAAGGCAAAACTCCAGATGAAGAACTAAGCAAAGTAGGGATAAGCAATCTATCCAATAAAAAGTTGGATGATCTCTTTATGATCTTTATGATCTCTTTATGATCCCTCTTTATGATCTCTTAAGGTAATGATCATAAAGATGCACAATGAACTCAGGGAAGAATTGATGAATACAGTGTGAAGTTTAACAAATATTTAGAAACTATAAAGAAGAATTAAACAGCTGAAGAATACATTAACCAAAATTAAAAATGCAGTAGAAGGAAGCAGTAGTAAATCAGATGATGCCAAGAAATGGATCATTAAAGACAGAGTAGTGAAAACTACCCAAGTTTGAAAAGAAAAAATAATTTTTGAAAAATAAAGATAATTTAAGAGACTTCTAGGACAATATTAAGCATATTAACATTCACATTCTAGAGGTCCCAATAGAAGAAAGAGAAAGAGGTGGCAAAATTATTTGAGGAAGTAATGGTTGAAAACATACTTCATCTGAGAAAGGAAACAGTTATCTATGCCTGAGAAGCACAGAGAGTCTCAAGCAAGATGAACCTAGCGTCCACACTAAGAAACACTATAATCAAAATGACAAAAATTAAATATAAAGGGGAAATCTTAAAAGGACTAAGAGAAAAGTAACTAATTACATACAAGGGAATTCCCAAAAGACAGTTAGTCAATTTTAAGGAGAAATCTGCATGCCAGCATGGTGTAGCACAAAGCATTCTAAGTGGTGAAAAAGAAAACAAATTTACAAACAAGAATATTCTATCCAGCAAGGCTATTATTCAGACTGAAAGGACAGATAAAGGATTTTACAGGCAATAAAAATATACAAGAGTTCAGTACCACTAAGCTGGCATTATAAGAAATGTTCAAATAATTTTTCTAAGCTGAGAAGCCCACAACTAGAAATATGAAAATTACACACACAAAAAAACCCTCATAAATAAAGGCAAGCATATAGTAAAGTAGTAGATCAACCACTCATAAAGCTATTAATCAGATGGAGGTTATAAGACAAAAATAATAAAATCATCTATATCCACAGTAAGTAAAGGGATACACCAAACAAAAAATGTGAAATAATGATGTCAAAACATTAAGCAGGGAGATGATAAAAATGAAGGGTACTTAGAATGTTTATGAACTTAAGAGTTCATCAACTTAAAATAATCATATATATATATGTTATTATACATGAACCTCATGGCAACCATCAATAAAAACTATTTAACAGATATACATAATACAAAGAAAACAATCCAAACATAAGACAAAACACACATCAAGTCATTAAGGCAGAAAGCAAAATAAGAAGAAAGGAACAGAAAAGAACTGTAAGGTCAAGCAAAAATCAATGAACAAAATGGCAATAAGTACATGCTAAGTCACTTCAGTCATGTCTGACTCTGTGCGACCCCAGAGATGGCAGCCCACCAGGCTCCCCTGTCCCTGGGATTCTCCAGGCAAGAACACTGGAGTGGGTTGCCATTTGCTTCTCCAATGCAGGAAAGTGAAAAAAGCACATACCTATCAATAATTATTTTAAATATAAATGGACTAATGCTCTACTCAAAAGATAGAGTGGCTGAGTTGATTAAACAACAACAACGAGCCTAATATATATGCTACTTACAAGAGACTCATTTCAGATCTAAAGACCCACACAGACTAAAAGTGAGAGTACGAAAAAGTATTCATGTAAATAGAAATGAAAAAACAAAAACAAAAAACTAGCTGAGTGATACTTATATCAGACAAAATAGACTATTTTCAAGATGTGAACACAGCTTATTGGGAAAAGTTCACATTGAAAACTGCAGCTCTTCATTTGTATAACATAAAAATAATACTTTGGTATATAAAATGATTTGGTTTTATATATCAGTCGTGTCTGACTCTGTGCGACCCCATAGACGGCAGCCCACCAGGCTCCCTGGGATTCTCCAGGCAAGAACACTGGAGTGGGTTGCCATTTCCTTCTCCAATGCATGAAAGTGAAAAGTGAAAGTGAAGTCGCTCAGTCGTGTCCAACCCTCAGTGACCCCATGGACTGCAGCCTTCCAGGCTCCTCCATCCATGGGATTTTCCAGGCAAGAGTACTGGAGTGGGGTGCCATTGCCTTCTCCTTATCAAATTATTATGTAAGTAAAAATGGCAAAAACATCCATATATTTTCCATTCAGATCAATTTCACATTCCTGACTTCTCCTGTGGAACGTCTTGCATCAGATTTAAAAAAATCTCTTGCAAAGGAGAACCTGGTTTTTAACTAAGTTTATGCTTACAGTTGCACTCTATCAGAAGCTGTGTCTATAGAGCCTACTCAAAACTAAGGTGAAAAATCAAGGCATTTCTTCTCTTTAGTCTGTTTTAATATAACTTTTGTGATAGAAACCAGCCACTAATGCTTTACTGAACAATCTTATCGTACCAATCAGTCAAGATAAATTAGACCAGTCCATCTTTCAATCTCATCTACATATATATATATATATATATACACACACACACACACAAAACAGTACTGATTTATTAGTATATAATTTTCCCTCATCCCAACTCTATAAACCACTTTAAAAGAAAACCTTATCTTAAAGTTTTACTATTTAAGGTGGCCTTAATACTTTGCAATAGGCTTTGGTCATGAAAAATATACTCTTCTCAATGCCATATCAACTTAACATGCTCAGAAAAAGAATCAATTATTAAAGTTATTAATTAGAAACTCACAAATGCATATTAAATAAATAATTCTTTAAGTGTTTGGGTAGAATTCACTTGTGATACCTTGGCTTGGCCTTTTTGCCACCTTGCTGCAACTCACGGGCCTCTCTCCAGTGGTGTCTGACCACCATGCACTCCTCTCCTTTGAGGTCCACTGTCATGATATTGTCCTATGGCTTGGCCTGTTATATGCATATATAACACACATTTATGTGTGTGTGTGTATATATATATATATATATATATAAAGACACAAATATATATGCTACATTCCATCCCAAAGCAGCATAATACACATTCTTTTCAAGGGCATCTGGAACATTCTACAGGATAGATCACATGCTAGGCCACAAAGCATGTCTCAGTAAATTTAAGAAGACTGAAATCATAGCAAGCATCTTTTCTGACCACAACAGCATAAGACCAGATATCAACAACAAGAAAAAAGTGGAAAAAGCAAACACGTGAAATCAAAACAATGTGCTATAAACAACCATGTGTCACTGAAGAATCAAAAAGAAATAAAAAAAAATACCTTGAGATAAATAAAAATGGACACATAATGTTCAAAAATCTGTAGAGCTATCAAAAGCAACTCTAAGAGGAAAACTATAGTGAAACAAGCCTACCTTAGGAAACAAGAAAAATCTTAGATAAATATTTAAATTTATACCTAAAATAAACAAAAAAAGAATGAATAAAACAAAACCTAAAGTTAGCAGAAGAAAGAAAGTTAAATTGATCAGAGTGGAAATAAAGAGACTAAATAAACAGAAGAAAGAACCATTGAAATTAAGAACTGATTCTTTGAAAATATGAACACAATTAATAAAGCTTTAGATAGAGTCATCAAGAAAAGGGAGGACCCAAATAAATAAAATCAGAAATGAAAGAGAACTTATAACTGATGCTACAGAAATACAAAGGATAAAAGATACTACTACAAATAATTAATGCCTATAAGTTGAACAACCTAGGAAAATGGATGGATTCCTGCTAGCTGCTGCTAAGTCACTTCAGTCGTGTCCGACTCTGTGCAACCCCATAGATGGCAGCCCACCAGGCTCCCCCGTCCCTGGGATTCTCCGGGCAAGAACACTGGAGTGGGTTTCCATTTCCTCCTCCAATGCATGAAAGTGAAAAGTGAAAGTGAAGTCACTCAGTCATGTCTGACCCTCAGCGACCCCATGGACTGCAGCCTTCCAGGCTCCTCCATCCATGGGATTTTCCAGGCAAGAGTACTGGAGTGGGGTGCCATTGCCTTGAGAAACACACAATTTCCCAAGACTGAATAAAGAAGAAATGAAGAATATAAATAGAATGATTACCAGGAATTACATTGAATAAATAATCAAGTGTTTGCTAACAAACAAAATCCAGGGGCAGAGGGCATCACAAGTGAATTCTACCCAAACACTTAAAGAAGAGTTTAGAATTCTTTTTAAATTGTTCTAGAAAATTAGAGGAGAATTGCCTCCAAACTAATTCTACAAAAGCATCATCACCCTGATACCAAAACAGATAAAGACACCAAACAAACAAACAAACAAGCAAAAACAGACCAATATCACTGATGAATATTGATGCAAAAATCAACAAAATATTAGCAAACCAAATTTAGCAACACATAAAAAGGCTTATACTTTATGATCAGGTGGAATTTATTCCAGAGGTCCAAGGATGATTCAGTATACACAAATCAATTAATTCAATACACTGGAATAACCAAAGGAAGGATAAAAGTCACATAATAATCTCAATAGATGCAGCAAAAGCTTTTGACAGAATTCCACAACCATTTATGATAAAATATCAAAAAAGTGGGTAATGAGGGAACATATCTCAACATAATAAAGGCCACTAATAATGAACCCACAGCTAACATCATGTTCAATGTTGAAAAGCTGAAAGCATTTTCTGTAAGATCAGGAAGAAAATAAGGATGTCCATTCTCATCACTTGTTTTCAACATACTACTGAATGTTTGTCCTAGCCACAGTAATCAGACACAAAAAATATGATAAGAAATCCGAATTGGAAAAGAATACATAAAACATCACTGTTTGTAGATAACATGATACTGTATATAGAAAATCTTAAAGACACCACCAAAAAGCTATTAGAAACAATAAAAATTTCAGTAAAGTTGCAAGATACAAGATTAATATACAGAAATTGTATTTCTTTACACTAACAATGATTAGATAGAGAAGTTTAGAAAACAATCCCATTTATAATAGCATCAAAAGAATAAAATACCTAAGAGTAAATTTAAGCAAGGAGGTGAGAGACCTGTGCTTTGAAAACTATAAGACATTGTCAAAACAAATGAAAATTGACACAAATGGACACATATACTGTGTTATGGATTGGAAGGATTAGTATTATTAAAATGACCATAGGCAATCTACAGATTCAATACAATTCTTATTAAAATGCCGAAGAAGTAGAACAAACACTTTTTTTTTTAAATTATTTTTCTTGGTGGAAAAGAAAGTTTGCTTTATTTCAGATGCTGGCACCTGTGATGGGGTGGGGGAGGGCAGACATCTGTCCAAAGGCCAACTCCCCGCCCCCGCCCCCGCCATCCCTGAAGAGCAGGGGATTGGAGCTTTTATAGACAGAGAGAGGGAGCTATGTGCAAAAACAGCACAGTCAGCTCTGACAGTCATCTTCACATTGATCCTTGGTGGTCTGGTCAGTCTCATCTTGGTTGTTGTAGGTACAGTTAATCTTCAGTTCCAGGGTCCGTTTGTTCCCATTTCTTTGTGGCCAGTTCTCAGAATTGTGGCAGCTCATGTCTTGGGTACAGTCTAGTCATCATTTAGTTAATTCTTCCACCTGATGTTTGAGTATCTGTAAGACAGCTCACAGGATATAGCTCAGAATATTATCTATAGCCCTTGAGAAAGAACTGAAGGTCCTTCACTATGCTTAATGACTACATTATTATTATTATTAGGAACACAAAAGACCCCAAATAGCCAAAGCAATCTTGAGAAAGAACAAAGCTAGAGGTATCATGCTCCATGATTTAAAACAATACTCCAAAGCTATAGTAAATTAAAACAGTATGGTGCTGGCATAAAACAAACACATAAATCAACAGGACATATTGAAGAGACTAGCAGTGAACCCACACATGTATAAGTAATTAATTTATGACAAAAAAATGCAATAATACCCATTGGGGAAAAGACAGATTTTTACATAAATGGTGTTAGGAAAACTGAAAAGCTACATGCAAAAGAATCAAACTGGACTACTTTCTCATACTATATACAGAAACAAACTAAAAATGGATTAACAACTTAAATGTAAGGCCTAAATCCATAAAACTCCCAGAAGAAAACATTGGCAGTATGTGATTTGATAATTGCATTAGCAATACTTTTTTGGATATGTCTCTTCTGGTAAGGAAAAAAAAATACATAAATGAGACTTCACTAAGCTAAAAAATATTTGTACAGTAAAGGAAACTATCAACAAAACAATAAGGCCACTGACTGAATGGGAGAAGATATCAACAACTGAAATAGCTGATAAGGAATTAATACCCAAATATTCAAAGAACTAATACAACTCAATATCAAAAAGTCAAACAACCCTATTAAAAATGGGTTGGGGACATAAATAGATATTTTTTATAAAGAAGACATACAGCTTGCCAACAGCCACATGAAAAGATGCTCAACATCACCCATCATCAGAGAAATGCAAATCAAAGTCACAATGAACTACAACCTCACAAAAAAGACATTAGATGGTTATCAACAAAAAGACAAGAAATAACAAGTGTTGGCAGAGATATGGAGAAAAGGGTGATCTTGTATACTGTTAGTCAAAATATAAATTGGATAAGACCACAATGGAAAACAGTACAGAGGTTAATCAAAAAAGTAAAACTATCATATAATCCAGCAATTCCATTTTTGGGTATCTTTCTGAAGAAAACAAAAACACTAAATTGAGAAGATATATTCACCCTTATTTTCATGGCTTTCCCGGTGGTTCAGTGGTAAAGGATTCACCAGCTAAGCAGGAGTCTGATCACCAGGGATCCGACTGGGTTGATCAGTCTGAAACAGCAATGCACTCTAGTATTTTTGCCTGGGAAATCCCATTGAGTATGGCAGGCTACCGTCCATGGGGTCTCAAAAGAGTTGGACAGGACTTAACAACTAAACAATAACAATTCACCCTTATGTTCATTGAGGTATTACTTCAGTTCAGTTAGTTCAGTTGGGTCACTGCTAAGTTGTATCCAACTCTTTGCAACCCCATGGACTGCAGCATGCCAGGCTTCACTGTCCATCACCAACTCCCAGAACTTGCTCAAACTCATGTCCATCGAGTCTGTGATGCCTTCCAACCATCTGACCCTCTGTCGTCCCATTCTCCTGCCTTCAATCTTTCCCAGCATCAGGGCCTTTTCAAATGAGTCAACTCTTTGCATCAGGTGGCCAAACTATTGGAGTTTCAGCTTCAGCATCAGTCCTTCCAATGACTATGATTGACTGGTTTGATCTCTTTGCAGTCCAAGGGACTCTCAAGAGTCTTCTCCAACACCACAGTTCAAAAGCATCAGTTCTTTGCTACTCAGATTTCTTTATGGTCCAGCTCTCACAACAATACTGGAAAAACATAGCTTTGACTAGATGGACCTTGGTTGGCAAAGTAATGTCTCTGCTTTTTAATATGATGTCTAGTTTGGTCATAGCTTTTCTTCCAGGGATCAAGCATCTTTTAATTTCATGGCTGCAGTCACCATCTGTAGTGATTTTGGAGCATAAGAAAACAAAATCTGTCACTGTTTCCATTGTTTCTCCATCTATTTGCCATGAAGTGATGGGACAGGATGCCAGGATCAAAAAACTCATGTTTTTTGAATGTTGAGTTTTAAGCCAACTTTTTCACTCTCCTCTTTCACTTTCATCAAGAGCCTCTCTAATTCCTCTTCACTTTCTGCCATAAGGGTGGTGTCATCTGCATATCTGAGCTTATTTTTATTTCTCCCGGCAATCTTGATTCTAGCTTGTACTTCATACAGCCTGGCATTTTGTATGATGTACTCTGCATATAAGCTAAATAAACAGGGTGACAATATACAGCCTTGGCATACTCCTGCCCAAGTGGAACCACAATTATATTGTATTGTATTGTATTGTAAAAACAATTGTATTGTTTTTACAATATTACTTACAATAGCCAAAATATGAAAGCAACCTATGTCCACTGATAAAAAGGTTTTATGTGTGTGTATATACACATATATTAACATTTTTATTAGAGTCTTTTTGAGGCCCCTTAGAAAGTTAAGAATAATTGTTAATGAAGAGCAAGACAATATAGGGTTATTGAAAAATGTGATTGAAATGCCAGTCCCCTTCTTCTCATCCTTTAAGTCCCAGTTCACTGGCCTTTACCTTTGAGAAACTGCTTTTGATTCTTCCAGATGGAGATATTTTTCTTGCATTTATGCTGTGTTTGTAGAATTTCTACAGCATGCCATGAAGATGCTGCTGCTGCATGTCTACAGATGGGTTTTTAGGAGTGTTCAACAGTATCTAAGGAGAGTATAATGTGAACTTGATCTGTACATTCTTCCTTTTTTGGAGGTTTCTGTGTTCATCATGAATTCTAGGGCCTGGCACTGAGCTTCACACTTTGCAGGAACTACTTAAGTGATCAGTAAGTGAATGTGTGAAGAATGAATAAATGAATTAACGTTTCACCTTGCAGGGTAATGCTTTGAAAAATATTTTTTCAACTACATGGTTTCCTAAAAGTCTTTTAGTTAAAAGCATACAATTGAAAAATAAATGTGTTACTTTAAAAGAGAATATGCCTATCTGTTTTTAATAAGATACTGTGAGATGCTGAATCATCAAAAATGACTACATGCTATTACTTACTCAAGAAGAAAAATGTACTAATACATTCTAAAAAGATTTTTGGCATCAAAGGCCACAATGAAAAGTCATGGTACTCTAAGAGCCCAATATTTAGCACCAGGAACAAAGTTAGCCTCATTTTTTCCTCTTTCTGCACCATTACACTTCCATTGTCATTAAATGTTTTAAATACAAATTTCCACACATTGGTCCATCATGGGATCATTGTTTTCCATCTTGAAATGCTTACTGCACTTTTACACAGGATGGTGAAGGAAGATTTTTCTGAAGGTATGAGGTTATGATGAACTAAAAGAGCCTACAGGGAAGGAAGCTTAAGGCGGTCAGGAGGGACGGTTGGCAGGAGCCAGGGTGGGAGAGCCGGTCCTCCCAGAAGGAAGGCATTATTCTGGCTCTTGGCTGCTCAGTGCTTCCCACTGAGTCCCTGACATTCAATGGGAATTTTGGTGAGGAAGGACCTGGTGGGAATCTTGGCTACAGCCATGGGGATTGAAAGTTCACGGGTCCAGAGGTAGAAACAGTAAAATTTTACAGGCATACAGCCTCATTCTGGCACAAAAGATAGAGATTCCTAATCCCTATTCTTCATAATATAGTCTTTACATTTTTTCAGATCTGAGTGACAAGCATAAGTATCCCAAGCATCTTTCTTTACTCATCTGCAAAATAAACAATTTCTAAATTAGAATACAAAATTGCCATTTGTTAGGCACATTGATGTCAACAAAGGCCAAGCTTTCATGCAAGATTAGGATATTCTTTTCAAAAGATTTAGGCATTAATACAATAACAACAACAACAGATTTTGGTAGCCTAAATAATTAATTAAAATTTGTGGTTTGCATTGATTGAGTTCATGGGATAAGTGCACATTTCTCTTCTTTCTGCTCTCGTGGACCCACAGCACAGTCTTTGAACAAATGTTAAATGATGGGAAATTTTTGTTTATTGTGTAATTCAATAGCCCCGCGTTAGAGCTGCTTATTATGTGATTGTAAGATGCAGTGACAAGGAAAATTACAAGTTTCTTGTGCTGACTGGCACAAACAATGGAATTAATTACTGTTGACTCTCAATTACACAGAAGTATGAAGTTGCTGTGCAAGTATCAAGCTGAAGTTTTTTTTTTTCTTAAGGGGAAACAATGAGCAGGGGGAAAGAAAATGATTTTGACAGAAGATTACGTTTATTGTGACAAGCTTTATCACTCCAATATCAAGTTCGTTTCTTGGGGCTGAGTGAGGAGAAGAAAAGAGAGCACAGAGGTGAGAACCAATAAGAAAAGCAGTGTGTTGGGAGCAGCAATATTTCCGATCATTTATCATTGACACTCCCAAATGAGTGTTTAAGAATTAAATTATCTTGTCATTTCCCTAACGACTGAAGTTATGAGTAATGGAAAAAGAAACCAAACTCATACCCTCTTCTCTGTAAAATCAACCTGCTATCTAAGCAAGTGAAGTCTATATCTTGGCTGCTTCTAATTAAATACAGGATTGTTTCATTACTTCTTAAGCTTCCTGTCACATGTATTGGTTCTCCCTGAAAACAACAGAAGAGATTGCTGTTTGGAGTCTCTGGTTTCGAATACTGCTCTGTGTAAACAATATACATGGGTATCCTGATAAACAATGGATTTATTTTGGTACCAAGCGACATTTTTTTTTGGAATTGCGGATATATAAAAATCTCAATTCCTCTATTTCAAGACAAGTGCCAGAATTTCTTCAGTACTAAGTGAGGCACTATGGTGATGGTTTTATATACATCATCTCACTGAATCTCAAGAACACTGAAATGGTATTGCTATGTTTATTGACAGTCCCATTTCCAGCTGTACTTCCTCATGTACCTGATGCCCAGATATAGCAAATGTCCTAGCCCTTGGAATACAGATGCCATTTTCCTGGTCCACATATCTGCTACTCCCTCTATTGATATTGGACCTGGGAATGTCTACTCATCTTCTAAGATGCAGCCCAAACAGCAATTTTTCTGCCTTGTGCTCTTATACAGAACTGATTACTGATTCTCTTTGCTCTCATACCAACTTACAAAAGGCCTCTGATTCCATTATATTGTATTTTTACTAACATGTCTATATCTTTAAGTGGATTTAACATTTTTAAGGACATTAATTATTATTTATTCATCTTTGTAACTCCATGGCTTTAGCAGAGGTTCTAAGCTCTAAAAGAAACTCTATAAATGTTCACTAACTTGTTAAATGGTTATGGTTAATTTCATAGATTTACTAATGTTTCTGCATTAACATCTAGGTTTATCCTGAGAAGTGACACGTTTTTTGTATCTATATTATTCCTGATTATTTGTTGTTTAGTTGTCAAGTTGTTTTGACTCTTTGCAACACTATGGACTGTGACCTGACAGTCTCTTCTGTACATGGGATTTTCCTGGCAAGAATCTTGAAATGGGTTGCCATTTCCTACTCCAGGGGATCTTCCTGACCCAGAGATCGAACACGCCTCTGCTGTGCGTCCTGCATTGACAAGAAGATACTTTACCACTGAGCCACCTGGGAAGCATTCCTCATTATAAGTATGCTTAAATATTTCGTACGGTTTCTGGGAGAAAAAAGGTTTTATTTTTTCCCCTTAAAGGGGAATTCTTTAACAAACTAATTAAAAATGCACATGCTTCTGTTAGGTGGACACATACTCTTCACATTGTCCCATTTCCACAGAGACTTGATGAGAATTTCCAGATTTAAAGAAACTCACAATATCAATATGAGAAGCTGTGTGGCATGGAGGGAAAACAGAATTTAGAACTCAGAGACATGGCTTTGAATCATAAAATTTCCCTTGAGTAAATGAGTGACTTTGGGGAACTCAATTTTGTTTAGCATCTATATTTACTTACAGAATCCTTATAAGGTTTAAGAAGATGTATCTACTGTGTCATTGCTTTTCCAGTTTCTGGGTACACAGAAGTGAATCAAACTGCTCAATCCTTGTCATCATGGAGCTGACATTCTGGAAGGGGATTAAAACAATAGTTAAGTAAATATAAAACAGGAAGTAGTAGTAGTACTGGGAAGAAAACGGAATGGTACACAGCAGTGTGCTCTTTAGTGAGGCCTGCCAAGGAAATCCTCTTTAATAAGGAGACATTTGAAGAGAAACTGTAGGGGAATGAGAGTGTGGGCCAAACTGGTATGTATGGGGATTAGAGCTAGGGCCAGTGAGGTCAGCTGTTATCATTCTTTGAATATTTGCTTTGAATGTCTCCAAACTTGGAAGATATATTAGTAATGACACTGGTATCAATGGAAGACAGTGTGCACACAAAAAAGAAACTATTTCCAGGCATTTTCCCACTTCAAAGCACCCTTACAATAGACCCTCTGGTCTCACTTCGTTGCTGCCACTGAAATTAAAAACATTTCCCTTTCCCCGGTAATGTTAGATTGTCCGATTGCTAGCACATTTATATGTTCCCATGTGTACTTTTAGAGTAGGAAATGGCAATCCACTCCAGTATCCTTGCTTGGAAAATTCCATGGACAGAGGAGCTTGGTGGGGTATAGTCTATGGGTTGCAAAGAGTCAGACACAATTGAGCGCACACACATTATTTTTACTTAAAAAAATTAACTTAGAGCTCAAATTTGCTTTCATAGTTTCTTTTTTATTTTTTTCATAGTTTCTTGAAGTCTGTGCCTTTTTCCTATAAATATTGGCTAACCTGATGAATGCTTTGCACATATATTGAGAGAAACAATGAGGAAAGTAAATGCATAGACAGTTAATACTAAAACTTAGCTTTGAGAACTCCCTAGCAGTGCAATGGTTATTACTCCAAACCTTTACTGCCTAGGACATGGGTTTAATCCCTGGGAAGGTAAGATCACACAAGCCTTCTAATGCAGTCAGATAAATAAAATTATCTTTGATCTTATAAGATGGTGGAGTAGAAGAACGTGCTCTCATCTTCTCCTACAAGAACTAAAAAATTGCTACTCACTGCTGAACAGCCATCAACAGGAGAATGTTGGATCCCACCAGAAAAAGATAGTCCACTTCCAAGGGCAAAGGATAGCTTCAACAAGATAGTAGGAGGGGGCAAATCGTGTCTAGAATCAAACCTCATACCCACCAGACCCTCAGAGGGCTCAAACAAAACCTTGTGTGCACTAGGACCCAGGGATCCCACAGAGACAGCCAGATCTGCCATTGAGTGCTTCAGTGTCTCCTGTGGAGGCATGGGTCATCAGTGGCCAGCCACAGGGACAGGGGTTCTCGCTACAGCAGACCTGGGAGGCACCATGTGTGGCATAAAACTTCTTGGAGGAGATCTCCATTAGCCATATCATAGAACCACTGTGCAGACGACCCATAAAACTGAAGAACAATTATACCAAAGAAGTTCTTGCACTGTTATGAAAGTTCTAGGACCCACAGCAGATTTCCCAACCTGGGGATCCGGCAAGCTGACTGATCTGGCATATTCCCCAGGGGATTTGACTTCAGAGGTTAGTGGGATATGATTACAGAACTTCCACAGGAGTGGGGAAACAGACTCTTGGAGGGCACAGACAAAGCCTTGTGTACACCAGGAGTCAGGAGAACGGAGCAGTGTCCCCATAAGAGACTGAGCAAGACTTGCCTGTGAGTGTCCAGGAGTCTGCAGCTGAGGTGTGGGTTGACAGTGGCTTACCATGGGGACAGGGGCACTGAATACAATAGTGCGGGCATAAGTTCCTTTGAAGGAGGTCACCATTACTGCCATTATCCCTACCGTAGTTTGGCCTCAAGCCAAACAGCAGGGAGGGAACACAGCCACACCCATCAACAGGAAATTGGACTAAAGATTTACTGAACAAGACTCCTCCCATCAGAACAAGACCCAGATTCCCCCACAGCCAGTCCCTCCCATTAAGAAGCTTCCACAAGCCTCTTATATTTATCCATTAGGGGACAGACAGAATGAAAACCACAACCACAGAAAACTAGCCAAACTGATCACATGGATCACAGCCTTGTCTAAATCAATGAAACTATGAGCCATGCCCTCTAGGGCCACCCAAGACAGACAGGTCATGGTGGAGGTTTCTGACAAAACATGGTTCACTGGAGAAGGGAATGGCAAACCACTTCAGTATTCTTGCCTTGAGAATCCCATGAACAGTACGAAAAGGCAAAAAAGATAGGACACTGAAAGATGAACTCCCCAGGTTAGTTGGTGCCCAATATGCTACTGGAAAAGAGTGGAGAAATACTCCAGAAAGAATGAAGAGATGGAGCCAAAGCAAAAACAACACCCAGTTGTGGATGTGACTGGTGATGGAAGCAAAGTCCGATGCTGTAAAGAACAATATTGCATAAGAACCTGGAATATTAGGTCCACAAATCAAGGCAAATTGGAAGTAGTCAAACAGGAGATGGCAAGAGTGAACACTGACATTTTAGGAATTAGTGAACTAAAATGGGCTGGAATGGACAAATTTAATTCAGACGACTATTATATCTATTATTGTGGGGAAGATTCCCTAAGAAGAAATGGATTAGTCCTCATAGTCAACAAGAGTCCAAAATGCAGTACTTGGGTGCAATCTCAAAAATGACACAATGATCTCTGTTTGTTTCCCAGGCAAACAGTTCAATATCACAGTAATCCAAGTCTATGCCCCAACCAGTAATGCCAAAAAAGCTGAAGTTGAATGGTTCTATGAAGACCTACAAAACTTTCTAAAGCTAACATCAAAAAAGATGTCCTTTTTGTCATAGGGGGCTGGAATGCAAAAGTAGGAAGTCAAGAGATACCTGGAGTAACAGGCAAATTTGGCCTTGGAGTACAGAATGTAGTAAGGCAAAGGATAACAGAGTTTTGCCAAGAAAACATATGGTTCATAGCAAAATTCTTCCAACAAAACAAGAGACACCTCTACACATGGGCATTACCAGATGGTCAATACCGAAATTAGATTGATTATATTATTTGTAGCCAAAGATGGAGAAGCTCTATACAGTCAGCAAAAACAAGACAGGGAACTGACTGTGGCTCAGATCATGAGCTCCTTATTGCAAAATTAGGACTTAAATTGAAGAAAGTAGGGATAATCACTAGAACATTCAGATATGACCTAAATCAAATCCCTTATGATTATGCAGTGGAACTGACAAATAGATTCAAGGGATTAGATCTGATAGACAGAGTGCCTGAGTAACTATGAACTGAGGTTTGTGACATTGTACAGGAGTCAGTGATCAAAATCATTCCCAAGAAAAAGAAATGCAAAAAGGCAAATGGTAGTCTGAGGAGGCATTACAAATAACTGAGAAAAGAAGAGAAGTGAAAGGCAAAGGAGAAAAGGAAAGATATATCTATCTGAATGCAGAGTTCCAAAGACTAGAAAGAAGAGAAAGGAAGCCTTCCTCCATGATCTGTGGAAAGAAATAGAGGCAAACAGTAGAAAGAGACTATAAATCTCTTTAACAAAATTGGAAATACCAAGGAAACATTTCGTGCAATAAAGGACTGAAACAGTACAGATGTAAACTGAAGCAAGAGATACTAAGAAGAGATGGCAGGAATACACAGAAGAACTATACGAGAAAGATTTTAATGACCCAGATAACCAGGATGGTGTGATCCCTCACCTAGAGCCAGATATCCTGGAATATGAAGTCAAGTGGGCCTTAGGAAGTGTCACTGCGAAGAAAGCTAGTGGAGGTAATGGAATTCCAACTGAGCTATTTCAATACCTATAAGATGATGCTATGTAAATGCTACACTCAATATGCCAGCATTTTGGAACACTTGGCAGTGGCCACAGGACTGGAAAAGGTCAGTTTTCATTCCAATCCCAAACAAAGGCAATGCCAAAGAATGTTCAAACTACTGCACCATTGCACTCATCTCATATGCTATCAACATAATGCTCAAAATTCTTCAGGTTAGGTTTCAACAGTACATGACCGAAGAACTTCCAGATGTTCAAGCTGGATTTAGAAAAGGCAGAGGAACCAGAGACCAAATTGCCAACATCTGTGGGAGCATACAAAAAGCAAAAAGTTCCAGAAAAACATCTACTTGTGCTTTATTGATTATGCCAAAGCCTTGGACTATGTGGATCACAACAAACTGTGGAAAATTCTTCAACAGATGGGAATACAAGACCATTTTACCTACCTCCTCAGAAATCTGTATGCAGGTCAAGAAGCAACAGTTATAACTGGACATGGAACCACAGACTGCTTCCAAATTAGGAAAGGAGTATGTCAAGGCTGTATATTGTTGCCCTGCTCATTTAACTTATATGCAGAGTACATCATGAGAAATCCCAGACTGGATGAAGCACAAGCTGGAATCAAGATTTCTGGGAGAAATATTAATAAGCTTATATACACAGATGACACCACCCTAACATCAGAAAGTGAAGAGGAGCTAAAGAGCTGCTTGAAGAAAGTGAAAGTGGAGAGTGGAAAAGGCTAGCATAAAGCTCAATGTTAAAAAAATTAAGATTATGGCATTCAGTCTCATCACTTCATGGCAAATAGATGGAGAAACAATGGAACAGTGAAAAAGTTTATTTTCTTGGGCTCCAAAATCACTGTAGATGGTGACTGCAGCCATGAAATTAAAAGATATTTGCTCCTTGAAAGAAAAGCTATGACAAAGCTAGACAGCATATTAAAAAGCAGAGACATTATTTTGCTGACAAAGGTCTTTCTAGTCAAGGCTATGGTTTTTCCAGTGGTCATGTGTGGATGTGAGAGTTGGACCATAAAGAAAGCTGAGGGCCGAAGAACTGATACTTTTCAACTGCGGTGTTGGAGAAAACTCTTGAGAGTCCCTTGCACTGTAAGGAGATCCACCCAGTCAATTCTAAAGGAAATCAGTCCTGAATATTCATTGGAAGGACTGATGCTGAAGTTGAAGCCCCAATACCCTGGCCACCTGATGTGAAGAACAGACTCATTTGAAAAGACCCTGATGCTGGGAAAGATGGAAGGCAGGAGAAGGGGATGACAGAACATAAGATGGTTGGGTGGCATCACCAAGTCAATGGACATGAGTTTGAGCAAGCTCTGGGAGTTAGTGATAGACAGGGAAGCCTGGCGTGCTGCAGTCCATGGTGTCGCAAAGAGCCGGACACAACTGAGCAACTGAACTGAACTGAACGTGATGCATAAAGTTTAGATACATAGAAAAATGGCCCTTTAACATAGCAGATAATTGCAGTTTTGAAGGTGAATAACCTCAGAGTATGTTTACTATTTCATTGGCCTAAGTTACCAACTTTTACTTTTCTCTGTTGTAGCAGATGAGTAAAAATGGAGAGTTTCCATCATAGTAGTACTATGCACATTGACACTTACTGATTTCTATTAGTTTCTGGCGGCTGGCTTTTTACTTTTATCCATTAATAAACTGCGCTTAGATGCTGCATGTGCATTTTTATTGAGGCCCCTCATTTGCTCTTGACTGATTCCAAAAATTCTTTTGAGTTTTGCAATTTGCATTTCTCTTGTTCTTTGTTTTCTTTTTTGGGAAATGTACAACTAGTACCACCCAAGTCTATTTCCTAAGGAACATTAAAGCACAGAAAAGCATATTCTATTTCAATTTGTGGAGGTTATTTAAGGGATCTCTTTGTTTTTCCTGTTTCTGAAGTCCTAAAGAACAATGCTTTGCATATGCTGAAACCACAGGACTGCAAATCCGAAAGAGATTCATTTTGGCACCTGTGTAAAATTGGTGTGAACAAGTGGATTGTTTTTCTGAGTGTTATTTTCAAGCCCAGCACTTCACAGTGGTCCAGTTTCCCTAAATCCACAGATAAGAGAAATAACATTAAAGTAAAATTTTAATAAAGTAAAAGTCATTAAATTTGAATACTTGCCCTAAATCCAAGGTTATGTAATGTAAATTTTTTTGGTGTTGTGTTCTTTCATGAATGATTGGAGATAGTCCATGGTCATTGTAATTAATTTTATGTCTAGAATAATGATCACTTATTTTTTAAAATAAGAAATAGATTAACATAGTTCAAAGTGTAAAAAACAAATATACACCTTTCTATAACCTCCTATTTGCTACAGTTTTCCCACCCTAGGGGAAAAGGGCTTGCCGTCACTGTTATATTTCTGGAGCTCCTTTATGCACATGCAAGCAAAAGCAAATATACATCATTTTCCCTCAACCTTTACCACAAAGGTTGAGGATACAAAAGTATCATGGTATACACATAATTCTTCATATTGTCATTTTGAAGTTGATTTTGATAAGTATATATAAAATAATAATTAAATACATTTGTATTTATATGACAATATATAAACAATTATTAATGCACTGAAAGTAACAAAAAATGTATAGAAAGTCCCTTGTTCCATCCATCCAGTTTACCCAGTGGTAACCTTGTGCTGTTCTGTGCTGTGTTTAGTCTCTCAGTCATATCTGACTTGAACAGTAGCCCACCTGGTACCTCTGTCCATCTGGATCCTCCAGGCAAGAATACTGGAGTAGGTTGCTGCATCCTCCTCCAGGGGATCTTCCCAACCCAGGGATCTGGGTCTCCTGCATTGCAGGTAGATTCTTTACCAGCTGAGCTACCAGGGAAGCCCCATTAACATGTTGCATAGCTTTTAATACAATATAATATCAAAGCCAGGAAAATGACATTGGTATAATTTACAGGACCTGTTTAGATTTCATCAGTTTTATATGTATTTGTGTAAAATTAATGAAATATGGAAATCATTAATTGGTTCTCCATCTGTAAAATATTATTTTGAAAATGTTATATATGCAGAAATGTTATATATGTGTTATATATGTAAGTCATATATACCTTTTGAGATAGGCTTTTCCACTCAGCATTATCACCTTCAGATTCATCCAAGATATGCATGCACCGATAGTTAATTCCTTCTGACTGCTTTGTTTTCCACATTAAAGATGTCCCATGGTATTTTTTTTTAACCATTCATCTATGGTTTTTAATGTTTGGCTGTTACAAATGTAAATGTGCTATGGACATAATGAATATTTATATTAATGTAAGTTTTCATTTCTCTGGGCTAATACCCAAGAGTATATCAATAGGTTAAGTGACAGGTGCATGTTTAGGTTTATGAGAAACTGCCAAACTGTTTTCTAGAATGGATGTACAATTTCACATCCCTATCACAATGTATGAGTGCCAGCATTTGGTGTTATCACTTTTAGTTATTCTAATAGATATGTAGTAAAATCTTGTGTTTCTAATTTGAATTTCTTTACTGGATAGTGATGTTAGTATATAATTTTTTGCCATATGTATGTTATTTTTGATTTCTTCAAGAAAATTAGAGTTATCAAGGGAACATTTCATGCAAAGATGGCCACAATAAAGGATAGAAATGGTATGGACCTAACAGAAGCAGAAGATTTAAGAAGAGGTGGCAAGAATTCAAAGAAGAACTACACAAAAAAAGATCTTCATGACCCAGATAACCACGATGTTGTGATCACTCACTTACGCCAGGTATCTTGGAGTCCGAAGTCAAGTGGGCCTTAGGAAGCATCAATATGAACAAAGCTAGTGGAGGTGATGGAATTCAAGCTGAGCTATTTCAAATCCTAAAAGATGATGCTGTTAAAATACTGCACTCAATATGCTAGAAAATTTGGAAAACTCAGCAGTGGCTTCAGGAATGAAAAAGATCAGTTTTCATTCCAATCCCAAAGAAAGGCAATGCCAAAGAATGTTCAAACTACTGCACAATTGCATCCATCTCACATGCTAGCAAAGTAATGCTCAAAATTCTCCAAGCCAGGCTTCAACAGTATGTGAATCAAGAACTTCCAAGTGTTGAAATTGGGTTTAGAAAAGGCAGAGGAACCAGAGATCAAATCTCCAACATCTGCTGAATCATAGAAGAAGCAAGAGAGTTTCAGAAAAACATCTACTTCTGCTTTATTGACTACGCCAAACAGTAGTGTGGATCCACTTTGATGGATCACAGCAAACTGTGGAACATTCTTAAAGAGATGTGAATACCAGTCCACCTTACCTGCCTCCTGACAAATCTGTAGGCAGGTCAAGAAGCAACAGTTAGAACTGGACATGTAACAACAGACTGGTTGCAAATTGGGGAAGGAGTATGTCAAGGCTCTATGTAGTCGCCCTGTTCATTTAACTTATATGAAGAGTACATCATGCAAAATTCCAGACTGGATGAAGCACAAGCTGAAATCAATAACCTCAGGTATGCAGATGATACCACCCTTATGGAAGAAAACAAAAAGGAATTGAAGAGCCTTTTGGAGAAAGTGAAAGTGGACAGTGAAAAAGCTGGCTTAAAACTCAACATTCAGAAAACTAAGATCATGGCATCTGGTCCCATCACTTCATGCCAAATAGATGGGGAAACAATGGAAACAGTGACAGCATTTATTTTCTTGTGCTCTGAAATCATTGCAGATGATGACTCCAGCCATGAAATTAAGACACCCTCTCCTTGGTAGAAAAGCTATGATAAACCTAGACAGCATATTAAAAAAGCAGAGACATTACTTTGCTGACAAAGGTCCAGCTAGTCAAAGCTATGGTTTTTCCAATAGTAATGTATGGATGTGAGAGTTGGAACATAAAGAAAGTTGAGTGCCAAAGAATTGATGCTTTTAAACTGTGGTGTTAGAGAAGACTTGAGAGTCCCATGGACTGCAAGGAGACTAAACCAGTCAATCCTAAAGGAAATCAGTCCTGAATATTCATTGGAAGGACTGATGCTGAATCTGAAACTCCAATACTTTGGCCACCTGATGCAAAGAGCTGACTTATTGAGAAAGACCCTGATGCTGGGAAAGACTGAAGGAAGGAGGAGAAGGGGACAACAGGGGATGAGATAGTTGGATGGCATCACTGACGCGATGGACATGAGTTTGAGCAAGCCCCAGGAGTTGGTGATGTACAGGGAAGCCTAGTGGGCTTCAGTACGTGGGTTGCAAAGAGTCAGACATGACTGAGTGACTGAACTGAACAGATAGCTGAATCTTAATTCAGTGAAGAGAAAACAGGGTCAGCTGTACTAAGATATCATTTTTTACTTATCAGCTTCAGTTCAGTTCAGTTCAGTTCAGTCACTCAATTGTGTCTGACTCTTTGCAACCCCATGAATTGCAGCATGCCAGGCCTCCCTGTCCGTCACCAACTCCCGGAGTTCACTCAAACTCACGTCCATAGAGTTGGTGATGCCATCCAGCCATCTCATCCTCTGTCATCCCCTTCTCCTCCTGCCCCCAATCCCTCCCAGCATCAGAATCTTTTCCAATGAGTCAACTTTTTGCATGAGGTGGCCAAAAGGACTGATCTCCTATAGAATGGACTGGTTGTACTTCCTTGCAGTCCAAGGGACTCTCAAGAGTCTTCAACACCACAGTTCAAAAGCATCAATTCTTCGGCGCTCAGCTTTCTTCACAGTCCAACTCTCACATTCATACATGACCACAGGAAAAACCATAGCCTTGACTAGACGGACCTTTGTTGGCAAAGTAATGTCTCTGCTTTTGAATATGTTATCTAGGTTGGTCATAACTTTCCTTCCAAGGAGTAAGTATCTTTTAATTTCATGGCTGCAGTCACCATCTACAGTGATTTTGGAGCCCCCCAAAATAAAATTTGACCCTGTTTCCATTGTTTCCCCATCTATTTCCCATGAAGTGATGGGACCGGATGCCATGATCTTCGTTTTCTGAATGTTGAGCTTTAAGCCAACTTTTTCACTCTTCTCCTTCACTTTTATCAAGAGGCTTTTTAGTTCCTCTTCACTTTCTGCCATAAGGGTGGTGTCATCTGCATATCTGAGGTTATTGATATTTCTCCTGGCAATCTTGATTCCAACTTGTGCTTCTTCCAGCCCAAAGTTTCTCATGATGTACTCTGCATAGAAGTTAAATAAGCAGGGTGACAATATACAACCCTGACATACTCCTTTTCCTATTTGGAACCAGTCTGTTGTTCCATGTCCAGTTCTAACTGTTGTTTCCTGATCTGCATATAGGTTTCTCAAGAGGCAGGTCAGGTGGTCTGGGATTCCCATCTCTTTCAGAATTTTCCTCAGTTTATTGTGATCCACACAGTCAAAGGCTTTGGCATAGTCAATAAAGCAGAAATAGATGTTTTTTCTGGAACTCTCTTGCTTTTTTGATGATCCAGCAGATGTTGGCAATTTGATCTCTGGTTCCTCTGCCTTTTCTAAAACCAGCTTGAACATCTGGAAGTTCATGGTTAACATATTGCTGAAGCCTGGCTTGGAGGATTTTGAGCATTACTTTACTAGCTTAGCCAAGTTCAAAAGTTCTATAGTTCTGTAAGGTGTAGGAAAAGAGATCCTACTACATTGCTGGTAGGTGTCTAGGCATATACAGCATCTGTGAAAGACCCTTTGACAATTTCTTCCTCCTGGAAGTGGGTATTTCTGGTCTTTGACAAGGATTTTGCTTTGTTTTAGTGATTATGCATTTACAATATTGTCTACCTATTCTAATGCATACTTTGTACTCAAATCTATAAGTCTGCTACTGTGCCCCCTAATCTATCTTATGTGGTTTATTCTTCCCCTTCCCTCACCCTTTCTTTTTCCTCTGTAACGCAGTGTTACTCACTGTAAGTATTTTTGAGTATCTACCTTTGTACCTCTGTCATAGCTTCTCCTTGACCTCCTTATATTTACTTTCCACCCTAGTCCACTTTGATTTCTGTCCTGGAGGATGTTGACATGTACGGGCCAATAGATCCCTTGCTGCCTGGTCTCCAGTTTGGCTCGGCAGGAGACTCAAAAGAGGGAGAAGAGTGAAGTCAGGTCTCTTTTGAAAGGTTGCCCCAGACTGCTGTGCTCTGTGATTTTTCAAGGTAGCCTTCTTTATAGAACTGTCTTCTTTAGGTTCTAAGAACATCTATTTGTCCTCATATTTTTGGGTCCTCCAATGTTAACTGCTCTGCTATTAATATCATCACACTGCACACACCTTTGAATATATTCTCTTTATAAGATTTTCTTGAAAGACTCTAATTTGAATGTGCAGCTTGTTTCATGCTGAGTCCCTGAATAATTCAACTATTACTTATGTGTATTTAGATCTACCATATCTCATCTGCAATTCTGATATATAACACATGTATACCTGTGGCGGATTCATTTTGATATTTGGCAAAACTAATACAATTATGTAAAGTTTAAAAAATAAAATAAAAAAAAAAGAAATTCTAAAGAGCAATTTTTTTTTTTTTTGTAAATTTGTCACTAATTTGCTTCTTGGCAAAACGTGAGGAAAACTCTTTACACTCTTTTTTTTTCTATGAGTTAGGATGAATAGTCATATGTTTCATTACAGACATATTTTTTAAAGCTGATTTTAACTATCTTTTAACTATGAAGAATTTTGAATATACACAGATGTATAATAATGTAATAAACCCACATACATCTACTAACCAGTCCCAACAACTATCAGTTCATAACCAATCTGGTTCCATCTAGACCATAGTTCATTTGTTTCCAGGGCCCAGTCAGGAGACAGAAACCATATAGTAAATAAAATAGGGAAATTTTAATGTAAAGAACCATTTACTGGTATAAGACATTGGAATAGTCAGGAGTACACATTTTGTAGTAATTAAAAGGAAGGGAACAGCTAAGACACTTTTTAGTACTTTACACTCTAAAAATACTTTTGCTGTTAACAGAGACGACAAACATGGCCCTGCAAATCACTCTGACCAAACTATGCAGTTTTTATGGAACTTCTCAATTTTTGTTTTTCTGAACTAATTTGTGTGAAGAAGGGCTTCTGCCAACAGTTCTGCTAGCTCTGATTCCTATATGTGCTATATGAAAACAACATATTATTTCAAGGTAAGCCTCTTACCTACAGGAAATGAACTTTTGTCGATGTTAGTGGTGGCTCAGCTGGTAAAGAATCCGCCTATAATGCAGGAGACCTGGGTTTGATCCCTGGGTTGGGAAGATCCTCTGGAGAAGGGAATGACTACCCACTCCAGTATTCTGGCCTGGAGCATTCCGTGGACTCTAAAGTCCATGGGGTCGCAAAGAGTTGGACACAACTGGGTGACTTCCACTTTCACCTTTCACTTTCCATAGTTTTAATGCTACTTCATCTTCATGTATTTCCATTCTTCTTTCCCCTTTCTGTTTAACATCAGAAGTTATAATTAGCTTGGCATATGCATATTACAGGTGATTATATTGTTGTTCAGTCTCTAAGTTATGTCCAAATCTTTTGCAACCCCGTGGACTGTTAGCCTGCCAAGTGCCTTTGTCCATGGGATTTTCCAGGGCAAAATTTTGGAGTGGATTACCATTTCCTTCTCCAGAGGATCCTCCTGACCCAGCAATTGAACTTGTATCTCCTGCAATGGCAGGCGGATTCTTTACCACCGAGCCACCTGGGAAGCCCAGAGGAGATTATATTTATCTCTTTATTTTGCAGAAAACAAAGTTTGGGTTTTTGTGCTTTTCCCTCCCTGCAGCTTTTCTAACAATTTTCAGCATAAATAGAGAAGATAATTGCTCATTTTATTTTTAATGTCCATACTCAACAAATGAAAAATTTGGCAATCTTATATTGCTACTTCCCTCTCTCTGGTTCGCTCTCTTTCTGTCTTTCTAAACAGAATAATAGAAATGTGAAGACTGGAGAACCAGTTGTGTTGTGAACAAATACAAATTTTGTAGAAACAGAAATCTGAATTACAATCCTGGTTTATTACTTACTGTTTGTGCCACTTACTGTATTGCTCAAATTATTATTACTCGTCACAGCATCCTCAGATATAAAATATGGGCCACAACAACATTTTATAGGATAGTTACAAAGAGCTCATAAGGAAAGTTGTGCCCAGTATTTGCCCTCTCATATGGTCAAAGTTTCTTAATATTCTCCTGCTGTCAAGGAGGGCCTCCCAGACGGCACTGGAGGTAAAGAACTTGCCTGCCAATAAAGGAGATGTAAGAGAGGTGGGTTTGATCCTTGGGTCAGGAAGATTCCCTGGAGGAGGAAATGGCAATTCACTCCAGTATTTTTGCCTGGAGAATCCCATGGACAAAGGACCCTGGCAGACTGCATTCCACAGGGCCACACAAAGTAGGAACATCACTCAAGTGACTTCACATGCACGCTGTCAAGGACCCTGCTGAACTTTTTAGCAAGTGCTTAAGTAGTATAAAAAAATCTATTTTTAAAAGAACTTAATTCATCCATGTTTTTGATTTTCATGTTGTAAAGAGTTGTGCCTCTTGGTATAGGGGAGATCAGTGTGTAAATTGTTATGATCTTTGGAAAAGTAGATATTCTGATTTTTAAGGGAAACATAAACATGAATCAGAAACTATTATTCTTGTGTCAAAAGTCACACCAAGAGGGAAGGACAAGATGGTGGAGGAGTAGGTGGATGTGGAGTACATCTCTCTCCACGGATACATCAGGAATATAGCTTCAGACACAGAAGTGCATGCAGAACTCCATCTGAGAGCAGACAGGAGTACCTGACTAGTGGAAAATAATATATAGAACCATGGAAAACTCTGTAGGACTGAGGAACTAAGGGGGAAAACAGGAGTGTTAGTATGACTGGACCTGCCCTTGGCAGGTGGGGGATTGAAGCAGGGGTCTGATCCCCACATCAGGGCAATTGTCTGAGTCAGAGGAGAAACATTTAAGGCTGAGAGTGAAACAGCTGATCTGTGGCAGCCTAAATGGAATGAGAATCAGTCCTTGCCACAGCCATACATAACCAAGACAGGGACACAGGTCCCCTGGAAGGTACAGCAGCTGGGAGCTGAAGTTTAGGGATTGTGGAGCAATCCCAGGGCAAGAGCTGCTGTGGATTGTGGAGAGACGGAGCAAGGGGATGTGAGGGAGGAGACTGGTGGGAAATGACTGTGGAGGAAATTCAGGCAGCCATGGAAGCAAGGTGATACTGCTGAGTCATGCATAGGGAGTGAAGCCATAACCATAGCTTCTTCCCCGCTACCCCCCCACCCCCACCCCCCCACGCCGGCATTGGGAGCTGAACAATCACACTGAACTACAGAGTAGGACTCCTACGCAGGGTGCTCTTTTAAGTGCCTGACACAAGGATATAATGAGTAGGACCCCAGCCATGCGGTCCCCCTCTATGTGCCTGATGCATCAAACAACAGAGAAGGACCCCAGGCAATGGAGCCCTCTAAGTGCCTGAACGGGCAGAGTTACAGAGAAAGACTGGCCATAGAGGCCTTCTGATCACCAGCTACAGGAGGCTCAACAAAAGACTCAGGGCCATAACTCCTGGGGTGGAGGCAGTCTGTGTCCCTGCACAGTTGGCGCTACCAGGGTCCCCAAAAGCCAAGCAGCTGCCCCATCTTCACACTCAATTCTCACTGGGGCAGAACTGCCACAGGCAAAAAAAAGTCTTGTGCCTATGCACGCAGGCAGGGTTGCATTGATACTGTCCAACTCTTTGCAACCCTGTAGACTGTGGCCTGCTAGGCTTCTCTGTTCAGGGAGGGGAGATTCTCCAAGCAAGAATACTGGTCAATACTGGTTGCCATACCCTTTTACAGCACTATATTTCCTGCTGCCCTAGCTGCCAACTCCCCTGAGTACCCAGTGCTGCCAGAACCCCTGCAACCCAATCAGCTGCACCACCTCCACGGCAGCCTCAGGAGCAAACTCCAGTGGATGATCCACATGCAGAGGTGGAAATAAAACCACAATTGAAACCCAGGGACAGTGTGGATAAGTAATTACACCCAAAACCCTCCCACCAGCTGTATGAGCTGCAGATTAAATCCACATGATCAACTAGGCAGACTCTGTATTATGGAATATATACATATATATGGAATATATAAAAGCTCACTGACAGCTCCCACAAAATAAAACATGCTAGTTCTGAAAGCTGTGGACATTGGAGGCAAGACACAGAGGAGTAGGACCAGATTAGAATCTGAGCTGCCCCCACAGCAGGTCCAGAGGTCAGCACAGTGTTAGAGGGCATCCTAGGGAGATGAGGTGGGCTGTGTCCCAGTGAGGGAAAGGACGCTAAGAGCAGTGACTCAAGAAAAACATTTATTATTCTTATGTTTTGACTTGTTCTATAGATTCTTTTGGACTTTTTTCCTTCTCACCCCCCGCCCCTGTTGTAGTTGTTGATTTTAATGGCACTATGAAATCTAATTAAGCTTTTGAGTTTGTTTTTTTTTTTTCTTTTTTTTTTCAGTCACATTTTTGTTGTTATAAACCTCTGCCTGTACGTTGGGCTTTTGCAGTTCTGGGGAGTTTTCCTTTTTTTTTTTTCTTTCTTAAATAATTTAACATTTAATTTTTAAAACCAATTATATTTTTTCCTTTGTTTGCCTTTCCTATTGTCCTTTTCCCCTTGCAGTTAATCTTTAATGTATATAAATCTTCATCTACCTCTATTTAACTTTTCATGTCCATTCTTTCTTTCCTTTCCCTCAATATATTTGTTAGTTTTGTTTTCATTGCTTTATTTCCCACTTGGCACCTTGCTTTAGTTAGTTTTGTTCTTAAGTGACAAATATAATTTTTGATTTTCTATGTTGCTGGGTCAATCTATTGTACTTTATTTTTGTTGGACTGTTTTGACTTTGCTTATGGGTGTATACATATATGTGTATATTCCATTATTTTAACTATTATTTGCCTGATTTTTAACTGCCATTTGTCTGGGGTTTATCATTGGTTTCTCATTTTTGTATATTTGTTTTCATCTCAATGCCATAACAAACCACGTGTGGAATCTTCATTCCTGACCAGAGATCAAGCCCTGAGCATTTGGAGTGGGAGCATTGTCTCCAAGACCCTAGACTACTAGAGAAATAACCCTAAGGGGTACCAAACAGTGAGAACTCACACAAAGGAAACCACTTGAATACAAGACCCAGCATCACCCAACCACCAGTAACATCCTGAATGGCTCATCTAAACAACAAACAAAACAAAACTACAAACCCAATCATCAGCAGACAGGATAACCACCTCACTCAGCATTGAATATCAGAGGAAAAACAAACAAACAAAACCTCAGCACAAATCTCACCCTATATGAAGTTCACACAAACCACTGGGCCAACTTTAGGAGGGCAGAAACCAAAATGAGGAAAGAATTCAAACTTGAAGCCTGGGAAAAGGAGACCTCAAACACAATAACTAGAAAAAAAAAATAATAATGAAAAGGCAGAGAAATACTACATGAACAAAGGAACAAACTAGAAACACAGACATTTAAATAAATGAAGAGTAAATAGGCAAATTATCCAAAAAAAAATTCAGAATAATGATAGTAAAGATGATGAAAAACCTTGAAAACAAAATGGAGAAAATGCAAGGATTGGTTAACAAACGCCTAGAAGAATTAAATAATAAACATGCAGAGACAAACAACACAATTACCGAAATTAAAACTACTTTAGAATAAATCAATAGCAGAATGTCTGAGGCAGAAGAACAAATCAGTGAGCTGGAAGGTAAAGTGGTGGAAATAACTCTTAAAGAGCAGAATAAAGTAAAAAGAATGACAAGAACTGAGGATAGTCTCAGAGACATCTGGGAGAATATCAAACACACCAACATTCAAATTATAGGGGTCCCAGAAGAAGAAGAGAAAAAGAAAGGACATGAGAAAATTTTTGAAGAGATTATAGTTGAAAATTTCCCCAACATGGAAAAGGAAAGAGTCAATCAAGTCCAAGAGGCACAAAGAATCCGATACAGGATAAACCCAAGGAGAAACACACGAAGACACATACTAATCAAACTAACAAAGACTAAACACAAGGAAAGAATATTAAAAGCAGCAAGGGAGAAGCAACAAGTAACATACAAGGGAAACCCCATACACTTAACAGCTGATCTTTCAGCAGAAACTCTGCAGGCCAGAAGGGAATGGTAGGATATATTTAAAGTACTGAAAGGGAAAAATCTACAGCCAAGATTACTGTATCCAGAAAGGATCTCATTCAAAACTGATGGAGAAAGAAAAGACTTTTCAGACAAGCAAAAGTTAAGAGAATTCAGTACCACCAAACCAGCTTTACAACAAATGTTAAATGGACTTATATAGTCAAGAAATACAAGAGAAGGAAAAAGGTCTACAAAATAAACCCCAAACAATTAAGAAAATGGCAATAGAAACATATATATCAATAACTGCTTTAAATGTAAATGGATTAAAGGCTCCAACCAAAAGATACAGACTGGCTGAATGGATACAAAAATAAGACCCATATATATATGCTGTCTACAAGAAACCCACTTCAGACCTAAAGACACATATAGACTGAAAGTGAGAGGATGGAAAAATATATTCCATGAAAATGGGAAGCAAAAGAAAGCTGGAGTAGCAATCCTTATATCAGACAAAATAGACATTAAAATAAAGACAATTACAAGAGATAACAAATGATCAAGGGATCAATCCAAGAGGGAGACATAACAATTGTAAATATCTATGCACCCAACACAGGAGCACCTCAATACATAAGACAAACACTAACAGACATAAAAGGAGAGATTGACAGTAACACAATAATAGTAGGAGACTTTAACACCCCACTCACACCAATGGACAGATCATCAAAACAGAAAATAAAGAAAGTCAAGTCTTAAATGATATATTAGATGAGATGGATCTCATTGATATCTTCAGGACATTCCTTCCAAATGCAGAAGAATACACCTTCTCATGTGCACATGGGATATTCTCCAGGATAGACCACATATTGGGTTACAAATCAAATCTCAGTAAATTTAAGAAAATTGAGATCATATTAAGCATCTTTTCTGACCACAACACTATGAGACTAGGTATCAATTACAAGGAAAAAAAAAAAAAACTCTAAGAAACACAAACACATGGAGATTAAACAACACATTTCCAAATAATCAACAGGTTACTGAAGAAATCAAAAGGGAAATAAAAAGAAAATCTAGAAACAAATGACAATGAAAACACAACTCAAAACCTATGGGATGCAGCAAAAGCAGTTCTAAGAGGGAAGTTTATAGCAACACAATCCTACCTGAAGAAACAAGAAAAACACCAAATAGACAATGTAACTTTACACCTAAAACACTGGAAAAAGAACAAAAAGACCCCAAAATTAGTAGAAGTAAAGAAATCATAAAGATTCAAGCAGAAATAAATGAAAAAGAAATGGAAGAAACAATAGTAAGGATTAATAAAACTAAAAGCTGTTTTTTTTTTTTTTTTGAGTTGATAAACACAATTGGCAAACCTTTAGTCAGACTCATCAAGAAGAAAAGAGAGAAAAATCAAATCAACAAAATTAGAAATGAAAAAGAAAGGTTACAACAGACAATGCAGAAATACCAAGGAGTATAAGAGACTATTATGAACAACTATATGGAAATATAATGGATAACCTGGAAGAAATGGACAGATTCTTAGAAAAGTTCAATCTTCCAAGACTGAACCAGGAAGAAGTAGAAATTATTAACAACCCAATTACAAGCACTGAAATTGAAGCTGTGATCAAAAGTCTCCCCAAAAACAAAAGCCCAGGACCTGATAGCTTCACAGGCAAATTCTATCAAATACTTATAGAAGAGCTAATGCCTATCCTTCTAAAACTCTTTCAAAAAATTGCAGAGGAAGAAATACTTCCAAACTCATTCTACGAGGCCACCATCACTCTGATACCAAAACCGGACAAAGACAACTCAAAAAAAGAAAACTATAGGCCAATATCACTGATGAACATAGATGCAAAAAGCCTCAACAAAATTTTAGCAAACAGAATTCAGCAGCAGATCAAAAAGCTCATACACCATGATCAAGTTTGGATTATTCCAGGAAGGCAAGGATTCTTCAATATATGCAATCAATCAATGTGATACACCATATTAACAAATTGCAAGATTAAAACCATATGATAATAGATGCAGGAAAAGCCTTTGACAAATTCAGCTCCTGTTTATGATTAAAACTTTTTAAAAATGGTCATAGAAGGACTCTACCTCAGCATAGTAAAGGCTATATATGATAAGCCTATAGCAAACATTCTCAATGTTGAAAAACTGAAAGCATTTCCCCTAAGATCAGGAACAAGAAAAGGGTGCCCACTTTCCCCACTGTTATTCATCATAGTTCTGGAAGTCCTAGCTACAGTAATCAGAAAAGAAAAAGAAATAAAAGGAATCCAAATTGGAAAAGAAGAATTAAAGCTCTGTTTGCAGATGACATGACATACAAAACCCTAAAGATAGTATCAGAAAATTACTAGAGCTAATCAGCGAATTTAGCAAAGATGTAAGATACAAAATCAATACACAGAAATCACTTGCATTTCTATATCCTAACAATGAAAAATCAGAAAGAGAAATTAAGGAATCAATTGCATTCAGCATTGCAACAAAAAGAATAAAATATCTAGGAATAAACTTACCTAAGGGGACAAAAGAACTGTACACAGAAGATTATAAGACACTAATGAAAGAAATCAAAGATGACACAAACAGATGGAGCCCTATTTCATGTTCCTGGGTAAGGAAGAATCTATATTGTGAAAATGACTATACTACCAAACACAATCTACAGATTCAATGAGATCCCTATCAAATTACCAATGGCATTTTTCACAGAACTAGAGCAAAGAATTTCACAATTCAAATGGAAACACAAAAGAACCTGAATAGCCAAAGCAGTCTTGAGAAAGAAGAATGGAATTGGAAGAATCAACCTTCCTGACTTCAGATTATAGTACAAAGCTACCGTTATCAAGACAGTATGGTACTGGCACAAAAACAGAAATATAGACCAATGGAACAAGATAGAAATCCCAGAAAAAACAACAACAACAACAACAACATGCACCTATGGGTACCTTATTTTTGACAAATGAGGCAAGAATATACAATGGGGCAAAGACAGCCTCTTCAATAAATGGTGCTGGGAAAACTGGACAGCTACATGTAAAAGAATGAAATTAGAACACTTCCTAACACCATGCACAAAGATAAACTCAAAATGGATTAAAGACCTAAACATAAGACCAGAAACTATAAAACTCTTAGAGGAAAATATAGGCAGAACACTCAATGGCATAAATCAAAGCAATATCCTCTATGACCCAGCTCCTAGAGTAACAGAAATCAAAACAAAAGTAAACATGTGGGACTTGATTAAACCTAAAAGCTTTTGCACAGCAAAGGAAACTATAAGCAAGGTGCAAAGACAACCCTCAGAATGAGGAAAATAATAGTAAATGAAACAAGTGACAAAGGATTATTTTCCAAAATATACAAGCAGCTTATACAACTCAATACCAGAAAAACAAACAACTCAATCAAAAAGTGGGGAAAAGACCTAAACAGACATTTCTCCAAAGAAGACATACAGATGGCTGACATACAGATGGCTAACACACAGATGAAATGAGCCCAACATCTCTCATTATTAGAGAAATGCAAATCAAACCCACAATGAGATATTACCTCACACCGGTCAGAATGGCCATCGTGAAAATGTCTGCAAACAATAAATGCTGGAGAAGGTGTGGATAAAAGGGAAAGCCCTTGCTCTGTTGGTGGGAGTGTAAATTGATACAGCCACTATGGAAGATGGTATGAAGATTCGTTAAAAAACTAGGAATAAAGCCACCATTTGACCCAGCAATCCCACTCCTAGGCATATACCTTGAAGAAACCAAAATTGAAGAAGACACATTGTATCCGATTGTTCATTGCAGCACCATTTACAATAGCTAGAACATGAAAGCAGCCTAGATGTCCATGGACAGATGAATGGACAAAGAAGTGGTGGTACATAAACACAATGGAATATTACTGAGCCATTAAAAGGAGCATTTTTGAGTCTGTTCTAATGAGGTGGATGAACCTAGAACCTATTATGCAGAGTGAAGTGAGTCAGAAAGAGAAAGATAAATATCGTATTCTAATGCACATATACAGAATCTAGAAAAACGGTTCTGAAGAATTTACTTACAGGGCAGCAATTGAGAAACAGACATAGAGAATAGACTTATGGATGGGGAGAGGGGAGGAGAGGGTGAGATGTATGGAAAGAGTAACATGGATACTTACATTACCATATGTAAAATAGATAGCCAACAGGAATTTGCTGTATGTCTCAGGAAACTCAAACAGGGGTTCTGTATTGACCTAGAGAGGTGGATGGGGAGGGAGATGAGAGGGAGTTTCAAAAGGGAGGGGATATATGTACACCTATGGCTGATTCATCCTGAGGTTTGACAGCAAACAACAAAATTCTATAAAGCAATTATCCTTCAATTAAAAAATAAATTTAAAAAAATCACCAAAGTAAAAATTTATAGTTTAAAAAATAAACTGTCTACCTGCCTTTCAAAAGCATGATTAGGATTGCACTGCCTTAAGCTAATAGTAAACATGAAATCAGTAAAAATATCACTATCATCTTCTTTTATTTGTGAAAAATACAAGTGGTCTTCACAGATTGCTGAGAAGATATTCTGCTTCTAGATGTTTATAACTTTATGTGTTGTATTTGTGTGGTGCTCAATGGTTTTTGAGATCATAAAGTATAAAATACATATTTTTATGACAGTTTATTTTATGAAGCTATAGTTTTCATATTTCAAGGCAGGGTTTAAAGAAAATGAATGAGACAAGAAGCAAGAAAGCTTAAAGGAAGGATGGTTGAGAATAAGGTCAGCTGTTTCCTGGAACCTTGCACAGAATACATATCTGTCTCATTTCCCTTTTCATCACATCCATATACACACACATTTGATACTGTACACTAACATAGGTGCTTAAAAGGAAAATAGAGGCATTTTTTCCCATCTGTGAAATATTAAATTCATTATATGTATTTATATATTGCTTGTTTTCCTTGTGTTCTAAATACATACATTGCTTGTCCACTGGTAATTCAGTGCAGGGTGAAGCAAATATTTTTATTTGCCATCCTTGGTGGCTCAGACAGTAAAGCATTTGCCTACAGTGTGGGAGACCTGGGTTCGATCCCTGGGTCAGGAAGATCCTCTGGAGAAGGAAATGGCAACCCACTCCAGTACTCTTACCTGGAAAATCCTGTGGACAGAGGAGCGTAGTAGGCTACAGTCCGTGGAGACGCAAAGAGTTGGACACAACTGAGCGACTTCACGTCACTCTTAACTTCATTTTCACTTTGGTACAACTTAAAAAATTCATGGACCACATTATTTCACTTCAAAATTAAACCACATCTCTGTTTAGAAACCATAAGTATCAAAACATGAAAATATGAGAACCTTAATTTCATGGAGATTAAGTGGATACATTTAAGCTATGAATCATTATCACAGTGATGCTCGGTTTTTGTAAAGGTATATTTTCTAAAGAGTTTTATGAAAATACTGCTTTTCTTCTGTAATTACCTCATTTATCATGTAGAAAGAAAACATAGAATTTAAAATGAAAATGTCTTAAATGTAAAGACCTATTAGATGATAATTTCAAAAGAAAAATTTTGAAAATAATTCTAATTAAAAGTGGACTTTAAATATAAATTAAATTCAATTTATATGTTTATTTTTAAAAATTAACATTTGAAGTCTAGTGATATATTTTACATTATATATCTTTAAAATATATTTTGCTTTTCTGAAACACTTGAGTTTTGTTGGGACCAACACTGATTATTCAAATAGAAAATTTTAACCCAACTCTTATATATTATTAAATTATTTTAAAATTCAATTGTTAAGTATGCATACTACAGATGTTACTACCATAATATAGATATTGATTTCCTGCTTTTACCTTGTTGACCAAATATAAAAAGAAAAAACACAGCACAAAAAACTTACAACCTCATTGTGAGTTAAGTTTTATTTGGGACAAAATAAGGACTATAGCCCAAGGGAGAGCATCTCAGATAACTCTGAGAAACTGATCTGAAGAACTAGCAGGGAAAGTCAGTATATATGTGATTTTGGTGAAGGGGGGATACATGCAATTAAACACATATATTTGCAGAATTTCACTGGTAATTATGAGGAAAAGATGTCTCTGTTAATAAATTTAGTGCTTTTCTAGATATGAGAAGATGCAGTAATTTGGACACAGAAAATCTTCTCCTGAAAATAGCTAATTATCTGAAAACTTGTTCTGCTAGTTTTTTCCAGAGAACAGGATATCTCATTCTTGATCTCCACCCTAAGCTCCTTTCAGAGTATGCTGAAAATCAGCGACCACAGTGGCTAGTGACTTAATAAGACCCCAAGAGAATAAGTGACTTGTCCTGAATTCTCCAGCTGTTAGTGCTATGACTTCTCTATGGGATAACCACAATAAAACTTCAGAATAATAGAACTAGCAAATTTGCCTCACTGACAATGTCTCTCATTCTTGCTAAGTTAAATGGGAAGGAAGCTGATGAGTCAGCATAATTTCATTTCAACCGTTTGGTCTTCTCAAGGCAATTTTGGCCTATTTTCATATTTCTTTACATTGGACAAAAACAGAGGAGGAGTTATGTTTATTTTTGAAATCCCATTTATTTCCTCAAAAGAAAGTTTGTATTGCATATAGAGTTCTTTGTCCTTTTCTTCTGTAGTACACTTTTCAAACTTTTCAAGTTTTTCCTGCCATGCTGTATTTCACTTTAGGGACCTGCTGCCTCTTGCAAACATCTGATACCACTTGAAAATGGAATATGTCCATTCATAGTCATCTCTTTATATTTGAAAGAGTGTGTGAAATGGATACTATTGAACTGTAGAGAAACCTGACTTACCTGGTTAGAAAATTAATAGAACTTGATTACAAATCATATGGACCTCAGATACTACACTCAATTCCAGCACACTGTGTAGAGTCTTTGAGGAAAATCCCTGTATAACTTTTGCCAAAGAAACTACCTGCAGTTTCTCAGTTGGAGAAAGTGAGGAATGGAACATAAGGGACAACAAAAGTTAAATTCGTTTGAGGAATTAAGAGTGCAATCCTTAATTGACAAACTTACAAAAACACTTAAAAAATATGGAAAGCTGCTAAGGTAATCTGATGTCACTGAAAATCTCTGAATAAAGAATGAAGAAAACCAGCATTAATTGAATACTTTTACGTATTGGTTTCAGTGAAAAGTGCTTGTAATACTAATGCATAGATGATCTATTGCTTTCTCTATCTGAACTTTCTCTTTTGGAAGTGGTCCTTATCCTCCTTTCAGATAATATTTCCTATCTCCTTTCTCCCTCTGGAAAAAATTTATACATATATTGTAACTGTTGCTACCATGTTATCAACTGACCCAAATTCTGGTCACTCTTGATTCATTCGGGAGGTGAGCACCAAAAACTGGGGCAATGAGTTTTTTCTTATTTTGAACATGAAAGTAAAAGAGTCGGGTAATAAGGCAAGAGGATGAGATAGTTAGATGGCATCACCGACTTGATGGACATGGGTTTGGGTGAACTCCGGGAGCTGGCGATGGACAGGGAGGCCTAGCGTGCTAAGGTTCATGGGGTCACAAAGAGTCGGACACGACTGAGTGACTGAACTGAACTAAGGCAAGAATACTCAAGATGTATATAAAACCATGTTTTCTGCCATGTTCAGTTTAGTTCAGTTCAGTTGCTCAGTCCTGTCTGACTCTTTGTGACCCCATGGACTGCAGCACGCCAGGCCTCCCTGTCCATCATCAACTCCCGGAGTTTACTCAAACTCATCTCCATTGAGTAAGTGATGCCATCCAACCATCTAATCCTCTGTCACTCCCTTCTCCTCCCACCTTCAATCTTTTCGAGCATCAGGGTCTTTTCAAATGAGTCAGTTCTTCACATCAGGTGGCCAAAGTATTGGAGCTTCAGCTTCAGCATCAGTCCTTCCGATGAATAACCAGGACTGATTTCCTTTAGGATGAATTGGTTGGATCTCCTTGCTGTCCAAGGGACTCTCAAGAGTCTTTTCCAACACCACAGTTCAAAAGCATCAATTCTTCGGCGCTCAGCTTTCTTCACAGTCCAACTCTCACATCCATACATGATGACTGGAAAAACCATAACTTTGACTATAGGGAGGTTTGTTGGAAAGTAGGGTCTCTGCTTTTTTAATAAGGTGTCTAGGTTGGGCATAAGTTTTCTTCCAAGGAGCAAGTGTCTTAATTTCATGGCTGCAGTCACCATCTGCAGTGATTTTGGAGCCCCCCAAAATAAAGTCTGTCACTGTTTGCATTGCTTCCCCATCTATTTGCCATGAAGTGATGGGACCACCTGCCACGATCTTAGTTTTCTGAATGTTGAGTTTTAAGCCAGTTTTTTTCACTCTCCTTTTTCACTTTCATCAAGAGGCTCTTTAGTTCTTCTTCACTTTCTGCCATAAGTGTAGTGTTCTCTGCACATTTGATGTTATTTATATTTCTCTTGGCAATCTTGATTCCAGCTTGTGCTTCCTCCAGCCCAGCGTTTCTTATGATGTACTCTGCATATAAGTTAATAGGCAGGGCTACAATATACAGCCTTGATGTACTCTTTCCCTATTTGGAACCAGTATGTTGTTCCATGTCCAGTTCTAACTGTTGCTTCCTGACCTGCATATAGATTTCTCAGGAGGCAGGTAAGGTGGTCTGGTATTCTCATTTCTTGAAGAATTTTCCAGAGTTTGTTGTGGTCCACACAGTCAAAAGCTTTGGCATAGTCAATAAAGAAGAAGTAGATGTTTTTCTGGAACTCTCTTGCTTTTTCTATGGTCCAACAGATGTTGGCAATTTGATCTCTGGTTCCTCTGACTTTTCTAAATCCAACTTGGACATCTGTAAGTTAACAGTTCACATACTGTTGAAGCCTGGCTTGAAGAATTTTGAGTATTACTTTGCCAGCATGTGCAATTGTGTGGTAGTTTGAGCATTCTTTGGCATTGCCTTTCTTTGGGATTGGAATGAAAACTGACCTTTTCCAGTCCTGTGGCCACTGCTGAGTTTTCCAGATTTGCTGGCATATTGAGTGCAGCACTTTCACAGCATCATCTTTTGGGATTTGAAATAGCTCAACTGGAATTCCATTTGTTCATAGTGATGTTTCCTAAGGCCCACTTGACTTCACATTCCAGGATGTCTTTCTGTCATGAGGACCAGGAAAAGTATGTAAGACTCATGAAAAGAGAATATATTAGCCAAATAAAGATGGGAAGTAGAATAAATCAATATAGAAATGAAATAAACACATATGTCTCTATAGTACAGTTTTCTTAGTAACATCCTGTTGCTATAACAGAATACTATAAAATAGGTGGTTTAAACAACATAAATTTATTTCTCTATATCTATCTATCTATATATCTTTATATCATATCAATGGGATGGAGAGTCCCAAAGAGGGTATCATCAGACCAAGACATAAAATGGCAAAAGTTAAAGATAAGACAGAATCCTAAAGGCAGCAAAAGCAAAGCAGAGCATCATATAAAAAAAAAATAAATAAAGGTTATTTTTCTGTAGAAACTTTGTTGGCCAGAAAAGAGTGACATATAATTAAAGTGGTGAAATAGAAAATCGTGCATCCTAGGATATCTTACCAAACAAAATTATCATTTAGAATTTAAAGAACTAAAAACCTTCTCAGACATGCAAAAGATAAGAGTTCATCAATAGTAAACCTACCATAAAAGAAATGTTAAAAATTATTCTCTAAATGGGAGGTAAAAAGCTATAGGAAAGGAAGAATTCCTCTAGGAAAGACAAATATATACTAAAGGCTGAGGAACAAATGGTTAAATAAGCTACTACAAAGATTAATAAACAAAAACTTTAAAATCAATTATTGCTAAAATAAACACTGAAGGGATAAACATAAAGTTGCAAAATATAACATCAAAACACACAATGTGATATAAGAAAGTTAAAAAAAAATGTAGATCTTTTAGAATGTGTTTGAAGTTAAATGACTACCAGTTTAAAACAAGTAGATATAAGTTAACATATATGAATTCCATGGTAACTACAAATCAAAAATGTTCAGTAGGTACACAAGACCTAGAAAGAAAGGAACACAAGCATACCACTGAAGAAAAATGATCAAACCACAAGGGAAGAAACTAAAAGAAAAAATTACAGAGAAGAACTATAAAAAAAAAACAAACCAGAAAGCAATAAGTACATACCTATTAATAATCATTTAAACGTCAATGGAATAAATGCTCAAATCAAAAGACATAGGGTGGATCATTTGATTTAAAAAGCCCATCTATATTCTGCTTAGAAGAAGACCCACTGCAGAGCTAAAGACACACAAAGACTGAAAGTGAGAGGATGGAAAATTATATTTTATGAAAATGGAAATGAGAAGAAGGAGCAGCCCCTCGTGCATACTCCTCAGTGCGGCAGTAGGAGTGAGCTCAAGTGGACAACACTCACATAAAATAGGACAAGATCTGTGGACGAGAGAAACTGGCCCCCAATCTTGAGTTGTAGTACCACCTTCAGGAAAAGAAAATAAGTTTCCAGCAGCCATCCTGGTGCATTAGAAGGCGTACAAGTTTAAGGTTTATGCCACAAGAGGGAGCAAGAAGCATGGAGCAGGTGTATCCATATGAGGTTGCAGAAGAAAGTCAGGGACTATATATCAGGAGTAATGGAGAGTAACTCTTACTTGAAAGCAACTGGTAAGGATTAAAGGAGGTGACTGCTGCTTCTCACATGACATCATCAAAGCCAAACTCCAAGGAACATGAAAAATCAAGGAAATACGATGTCATCAAAAGATCATAATATTCCTCCAGTAACCAAACCCAAGGATATGGAGATCTGTCATTTAACCCATAAGGAATTTAAAATAGCTTCTTTTTGCAAACTCAACTATGTAAAGGAAAACACAGAAACACAACTCAGAAAAATCAGGAAAACACTACAAGAACAAAATGAGAAATTTAATAAAGAGACAGAAATAGAAATAACCAAATAGAAATTCTGAAGCTAAAGAATTCAGTGAATGAAATAAATACAACAGAGAGCATCAATAGTGAAATGTTTAAATTCATGAAAGTAATGGATTATCTCATTGTTTCAAACCAAAATAATCTTCTCCAAGACATATCGTTATGAAAGTATCAAAATTCAAAGACTGAAAAAATCCTAAAAGCAGCAAAAGAATAACAGTTTATAAGCTACAAAGCCACCTCTATTAGCCTGTCAGCAGATTTCTCAGCAGAAACCTTACTAGTTGAGAGAATAGAACGGTATATTCAAATTGCTGAAATGAAAAAAGAAAAAAAAAAAGCCAGCCAAGGATATTCTATCTGGCAAGGTTATTCTTCAGATAGAAAGGAGAAAACAATCTTTTTTAAACATATAAAAACTGAGGGAATTCTTTACCACTAAATTCTGAAAGAGATGGGAATACCAGACCACCTGACCTGCCTCTTGAGAAATCTGTATGCAGTTCAGGAAGCAACAGTTAGAACTGGACATGAAATAACAGACTGGTTCCAAACAGGAAAAGGAGTATGTCAAGTCTGTATATTGTCACCCTGCTTATTTAACTTATATGCAGAATACATCATGAGAAACGCTGGGCTGGAAGAAGCACAAACTGGAATCAAGATTGCTGGGAGAAATATCAATAACCTCAGATATGCAGATGACACCACCCTTATGGCAGAAAGTGAAGAGGAACTAAAAAGCTTCTTGATGAAAGTGAAAGAGGAGAGTGAAAAAGTTGGCTTAAAGCTCAACATTCAGAAAACGAAGATCATGGCAACCGGTCCCATCACTTCATGGGAAATAGATGGGGAAACAGTGGAAACAGTGTCAGACTTTATTTTTCTGGGCTCCAAAACCACTGCAGATGGTGATTGCAGCCATGAAATTAAAAGACGCTTACTTCTTGGAAGGAAAATTATGACCAACCTAGATAGCATGCTGAAAAGCAGAGACATTACTTTGCCAACAAAGGTCCGTCTAGTCAAGGCTATCGTTTTTCCTGTGGTCATGTATGGATGTGAGAGTTGGACTGTGAAGAAGGCTGAGCACTGAAGAATTGATGCTTTTGAACTGTGGTGTTGGAGAAGACTCTTGAGAGTCCCATGGACTGCAAGGAGATCCAACCAGTCCATTCTGAAGGAGATCAGCCCTGGGATTTCTTTGGAAGGAATGATGCTAAAGCTGAAACTCCAGTACTTTGGCCACCTCATGCAAAGAGTTGACTCACTGGAAAAGACTGTGATGCTGGGAGGGATTGGGGGCAGGAGGAGAAGGGGATGACAGAGGATGAGATGGCTGGACGGCATCACTGACTCGATGGACGTGAGTCTGAGTGGACTCCGGGAGTTGGTGATGGACAGGGAGGCCTGGCATGTGGCGATTCATAGGGTGGCAAAGAGTCGGACACGACTGAGCGACTGAACTGACTGAACTGACTGAACTGAAAGCTATCTTATGAGAAACTCTAAAAGAAGTTCTTCAAGCTGATATAGAAAGATACTAATTAATAAGATTAAAACATATGAAAGTATGCAATACACTCTAAGGGTAAATATAAAGTATGCCATAGAAAACTGTAATCTGTAATATGATAATGTGTTAACCTCTTAACTAAAGTATGGAGACTAAAAGAAAAGAATATTAAAGTTAACTATAGCTTCTATAATTTGCTAATAAATACAAAATATAAAATGAGGAAAATTGTGTCAATAGCAACATGAAAGGGGTTATAATATGGCTGAGTTTTTATATATGATCATGGTTAAGTTTCTATAAAGCATAAAATAGACTGTTATATCTAAATTTTTTTTTATGTATGCCTCATGGTAGCCATAAGGCAAAAGCCCAAAATATATTCACAAAAGAAAAAGAGAAGGGATACATGTATATGTGGGCTTCTCCAGTGGCTCAGTGGTAAAGAATCTGCCTGCAATGTAGGGGATGCCGGGGTTTGATCCCTCTGCTGGGAAGATCCCCTGGAGGAGGGCACGGCAACCCAGTCCAGTATTCTTGCCTGGAGAATTCCACGGATGGAGAAGACTGGTGGGCTATAGTCTATAGTCACAAAGAGTTGGACGTGACTGAAGTGGCTGAGCAGGCACGCATGTGTGTGTGTGGCTGAGTCCCTTCACTGTTCACCCGAAACCACCACAATAGTGTTAGTCAGCTTTACCACAATACAAAATAAAAAGTTTAAAATTTGTAAAAAAAGAGAAAGGAATCAGAGCATACTATCCCAGAAAATCACCATTCCATCACTGTATATGGCAGTCAAGAAAAAAAGGAACGATGAAACTATAAAACAGCCAGAAAGCAATTTGATGTTATTAAGTTCTTACATATCAATAATTAATTGAAATGTAAAGGACTGAATTCTTCAATAAAAAAACACATATGGCTAGGTAGAATGAAAAATAAGACTCAAATACATGCTACTTATAAGAGACTCACTCCAGTTTTAAGGACACACATAGGTTCAAAGTGAAGTTATAAAAAACATATTCCATGCAACTAGAAACCCAGAAAAGTGAAATAGCTATAACTTATTTCAAACAAAAGTAGACTTTAACCTGAAAAAGGTAACAGGTGACAAGAAGGCCTTTATATGATGATAAAAGGATCAATTCATTAAGAAGATACAATTCGAAATACATATGCACCTAACATCAGAGCACATAATATATTAAGCAAATGCTGATAGGTCTTAAAGAAGACATAAAAACACAGAAATAGTAGGGAATTTCAATATCCCACTTAGAAGCAATAGATAGATAATCCAGACAGAAAAGTCACAAGGAACTGCACTTGAACCATTCTTTAGGGCAAATGGACCTCCATATATGTAGAACATTCCATCCAATAGCAGCAGAACACATATCTCCCCCAGTCCACACAGAGCATTCTCTGGGACAGATCATATTATGGGTCACAAAAAAGGTCTTAATAAATTTAATAAGATTAAAATCATACAAAGTATTTTTTTTTCTGACCACATGGCATGAAACTAGAAATCAATAGGAGAAAATCTGGAAAACTTAAAAAAATATGGGGATTAAACAACATGTTCCTGGCAACCAATTAGTCAAAGAAGAAATAAAAAAAGAAATAATAATATCTGGAAATAAATGAATATGCAAATACAACATATCAAAATCTATGAAATTCTACAAAAGTAATTCTTAGATAAAAGTTTACAAGTGATAAATACATATATTAAGAGAATAGATCTTAAACAATCCAAATTTTCAATGCAAAGAATGAGAAAAAAAAATAAAAATCTAAGCTCAAAGTTAATGAAAGTAAGACAATAAAGATGAGATGAAATAAAAAAATAAATGCTAAGAAAACAATAAAGATCAGTGAAACAAAAACCAACTTTTGTAAAAAGATATACAAAATTGACAACAATTTAGTTAGCCTAGGAAAAAACCTTTAATAAAGAATATCAGAAATTAAAGATGAGATATTACAACTAATATCACATAAATATATTGGATCATAAGATTCTACCCTGAATACTTACAGGCCAAAGTGTTGTATAATCTAGAAGAAATAGATACATTTCTAGAAATGTACAAATTACCAAGGGTGAATCAGAAAGAAATATAACAATATGAATAGACCAATTACTAGTAAGCAGATTTAATCAGAATCATAAGCTCCCCCAAAATAAAAGCCCAGAAGCAGTGAGTTTTACCAAATATTTAAAGAATTAATGCCAATTCTTCTTAAATTCTTCCAAAAAAATGAAGAGGGAACACCCATAAACTCATTTTACAAGGCCAATAGTATCATGATACCAAAGTCAAATAAGGACACTAGAAGAAAAGAAAATTAAGGACTGAAGTTTCTCATAATATAGGTACAAAGTTCAGTTCAGTTCAGTTGCTCAGTCGTGTCCAACTCTTTGTGACTCCATGAATCGCAGAACACCAGGCCTCCCTGTCCATCACCAACTCCCAGAGTTCACCCAGACTCACGTCCATCGAGTCGGTGATGCCATCCAGCCATCTCATCCTTTGTCGTCCCCTTCTCCTCCTGCCCCCAATCCCTCCCAGCATCACAGTCTTTTCCAGTGAGTCAACTCTTCGCATGAGGTGGCCAAAGTACTGGAGTTTCAGCTTTAGCATCATTCCTTCCAAAGAAATCCCAGGGCTGATCTCCTTCAGAATGGACTGGTTGGATCTCCTTGCAGTCCAAGGGACTCTCAAGAGTCTTCTCCAACACCACAGTTCAAAAGCATCAATTCTTCAGTGCTCAGCCTTCTTCACAGTCCAACTCTCACATCCATACATGACGACAGGAAAAACCATAGCCTTGACTAGACAAACCTTTGTTGGCAAAGTAATGTCTCTGCTTTTGAATCTGCTATCTAGGTTGGTCATAACTTTCCTTCCAAGGAGTAAGCGTCTTTTAATTTCATGGCTGCAGTCACCATCTGTAGTGATTTTGGAGCCCAGAAAAATAAAGTCTGACACTGTTTCCACTGTTTTCCCATCTATTTCCCATGAAGTGATGGGACCGGATGTCATGATCTTCGTTTTCTGAATGTTGAGCTTTAAGCCAACTTTTTTACTCTCCAGTTTCACTTTCATCAAGAGGCTTTTGAGTTCCTCTTCACTTTCTGCTGTAAGGATAGTGTCATCTGCATATCTGAGGTTATTGATACAAAGCTCCTAGTAAAATATTACCCAAACCAAATTCATGAGCACATTAAAAGGATCATACAGCATGATCAAGTGGGATTTATCTCTGAAATGCAAGCATGGTTCAACATTTACAAATCAATAAATGTGATATACCACATTAAAAAATAAAAGTAAAAACCATATGATTATCAATAGGTACACAAAAGCATTTAGCAAAATACAACATCTTTTTATAATAAAAACCCTCAACTAATTGGTTGCAGAAGGAACATGTGCTGTGCTTAATCACTCAGTCGTGTCTGACTTTTTGTGTTCCCATGGACTGTATCCTTCCAGGTTTCTCTGTCCATGGGGATTCTTTAGGTAAGAATACTGGAGTGGGTTGCCATGCCCTCTTCCATGGGATCTGTCCAACCCAGGGATGGAAACCAGATCTCCCATATTGCAGGTGGATTCTTTACTGTCTGAGCCACCAGGGAAGCCAAAGAATATTGGAGTGGGTAGCCTATCCCTTCCTCAGGAGATCTTCCCGACCCAGGAATTGAACCAGGGTTTCCTGCAGTGCAGGTATATTCTTTACCATCGGAGCTACCAGGGAAGCCCACAGAAGGAACATACCTCAACATAATAAAGACCATATGAAAAACCTATAGCCTACATCATATTCAGTGTGAAAGTTTTAAAGCTCTTCCTCTAAGATCAGGAACAAGACAAACTTATATTCAATACAGTCCTGGAATTCCTGACAAACTTATATTCAATACAGTCCTGGAATTCCTGACAAACTTATATTCAATACAGTCCTGGAATTCCTAGCCAGAATAATCTGGCAAAAAAGAAGAAATAAAAGGTATCAAAATCAGAAAGAAACAGTAAAATTATCTTTATATACATACGATATGATCTTTTATTAAAAATCCTAAGGATTTCACTAAAAAACTATTGAAACTATTCGAGGAATTTAGTAAAACTGCAAGATATAAAATCAACAAACTGAAATCAGTACATATCAAGCAACAAAATATCAGAAAAAATAAAAACAATACAATTCATAAAAACATCAAAATCAATACAATACTTAGGAATAAATTTAAGCAAAAAATGAAAAGTCTGAAAACGGAAAACTACAAGACTTTGATGAAAGAAAATGAATAAGACATACAAATAGGAAAAAAGGTAAGGAAAATGCTTTATGATGTTGGTCTTGTCAATGATTTTTTTTAATATGACACCAAACGCACAAGCAATAAAAGCAAAAATCAAATAGTGGGAGTATATCAAAGCAAAACATTCTGCACAATAAAAAAAATATTAAAAGAAATGCATAAACCTATTTAATGGGAGGAAATATTTGCAAAATATATATCTGTAAAAGGGTTAGTATATAAAATATATAAAGAAATCATATAATTTAACACCAACAATAAAAAGAAACAATCCAAGTGAAAAATGGACAGAGGAACAGAATAGCCATTTTTCAAAAGAAGACATCCAAACAGGTACAAAAAGTGCCAACAGGGAAATATAGGTGTGAAAAGGTGCTCAACAAGTAGGAAAAGGTGTTCAACAGGGAAATCACAATGAGTTATCACACCATACCTCTTAGAATGGCTACTACCAAGAAGACAAGAAATAACAACACTGGTGAGGATGTGGAGAAAAGGGGAAATTTACGCACTGTTGGTGGGAATGTAAATTGGTTTAGTCAGTTTGGAAAACAGTATGGAAGTTACTAAAAAAAAAAAAAAAAAAATAGAGCCACTTATTTTACTTACCTGGGTAGTTCAGGCAAATGGTTGGTATGACCAGATTTGCAAATCCTACAGAAAAAATCTAAGAAAAATAACAATACTGGTGGACAATTTTCTGAGGCAAAATAAATTGTATTCATTGTGTTTTCATTGCTGTGAAGATAATAAAAGTGAAAACCATGCCAAACTTGAGAACCTCTGCTGAAAAGAACAGTTCCGTCTTAAGCCTGATGGTTGCCATCTGCGTTGGTAGGCCTAATATTGGGCTCCCCTGGTGGCTCAGAGGACACAGAGTCCACCTGCAATGCAGGAGACCGATTTTGATCCCTGAGTTCGGAAGATCCCCTGGAGGAGGAAATGGCAACCCACTCCAGTATTCTTGCCTGGAGTCCGTGGGGTTGCAAAGAGTTGGGCACGGCTGAGTGACTAAGCACACTCATGAGCCTAAAATGACCAGATATTTCACATTTTCAATAAAAGCTGGAGATTGCAATTGGTTTGTGCCATCTATTTTTATACATTGAAAAATAATTCCAAATATGAAAAGGAAAACATTCCGTGGGCCAAATTTCGTATTGTCTGCCAAATGAAACATGTCAGCCATTTACAAAATTTATGTAACAGTGTCATGACTCTGTTTCCTAATCTATTCTGTTAACTCACTGTGACCTCCATCCTTAAAAAATGCCTACATCTAGAGTATGAGTCAAGAGTTAATACACTAAAAAGCCATTTATCACATGGCTATTAGATGCCAGGCCCTATGCTAAATGCTGAGTACTTGGTCCTATTTAATCTTCACAACTATCATTGCTTCAGTGAGGAAATTGAAGATTGAAGCTAAATAATTAGCTCAGGTACAGCAGACTAAAAAAGGTAACTGAGTAAAGCATCCAACACCACAAGGACACTCATTAGTAGCAATCCTTATGATGTGACTTGTCCTAGTGACAAGGATATTGTTAGGGAAGCCTGGTGTGCTGCAGTCCATAGGGTCACGAAGAGTTGAACACAACTGAGCAACTGAATTGAACTGAACTTATGATATGACTTGTCCTGGTGACAAGGATATTGTGTTTCACCCCAAATCACCTGGGTAGTTAGTATCATATTTCTTCCCTTCCAAATTAGGCCTTTCTCATCAAACAAAATTGCCTTGAGTTTTAAAGTGTCTTCTTAATTCAGTTATTTATAAAAGCAATAAGGCATTTCTTACTGTCTCCTTCTATCTTTATATAATCAGTTTGTCAGCCATGCATGAAGCAATTTTCTCAAGAAAGTGGATGGAAGAAATTCTGCAGTCACATGCTTCTCAGGAGATCCTTCCCTGATAAAACAGTCTCATGAGCACGTACTGGTTTTTCTTATGTATTTCCTAAATCTTCTGTTTATACTAAACAGGTATATTTTTTCTTGTGCTTCAAAGATTTAAGAGGAAAATATTGATTTACTCACATATTTCCCCAAATACTTCACCAAATATCTCACAAATCTTAGAAAATGTGTCTCTAAGGCTTTATGAAGGAATATAACTTCTTTACCAGAGAGTGGTTAGCCAAAGTTTGAGTCTCTTGGTAATAACATGTTAAAAATCACATTTTTAAAAAGTTAAATGCCACCTATTTCAGTCTTTTATTTTTTTTTTACTATTTTCCTCTTAAAAATGTTAAGATATTATTTCTAAGGCCACTTATTTCCACAATTATCTCTTCATAATGTGCATCTTGAGATGTGGTTTAGTATTTCTTTACTATAAAGGCATAAATAGTAATGTTTACCTAAGGGCTCTGGACTTTAACTTGGTTAAAAGTCCGTTTGTGGAATCAGATATAATGGTGTGAAAACTGAAATTCTATGTTGTCATACGATTTGTGTGTGAGATTTCATGTCACTCACTTTATTAGTGTTTATATAGCATTTATTGTTGCTCTGAATATGCTGAATATTGAGTCCTGAATATTTCAAGCTCACAGTTTTTGTTGTTGTTGATATAGTTAATATTTCAGGCTGTATTGTACTCCAGTACTGTTGCCCGGAAAATCCCATGGATGGAGGAGCCTTGTGGGCTGCAGTCCATGGGGTCGCTAAGAGTCGGACACGATTGAGCGACTTCACTTTCACTTTATACTTTCATGCATTGGAGAAGGAGATGGCGGCCCACTCCAGTGTTCTTGCCTGGAGAATCCCATGGATGGAGAAGCCTGGTGGGCTACAGTCCATGGGGTCGCACAGAGTTGGACACGACTGAAGCGACTTAGCAGCAGCATATAGCATTTATTGTTGCTCTGAATATGCTGGATATTGAGTCCTGAAAATTTCAAGCCCACATTTTTTGTTGTTGTTGATATAGTTGTTAATATTTCAGGCTGTATTGTTATTCATAATTATAGGTGTGATTGCTTTTCTCAAAACACCTAATTTTTAAAATGAAGGCAAGTACTTTCTGGCTATAGAACATAACCCATATATAATTTATTATATAAATTTTCTTTTAAGAATTGTTTGGAGAAACATATTCTGTTTGTACATTTTCACAATATTACCATTTTTTGGTTTTTAAAATTGAGCTTTGTAGAAGCAGCTATGCATCTTTGAGTACTTTCCTGTATGAAACATGATATTAAAGAAAATTATACCTTTCTAAATAGAAATAGGCCACTTTTATCACGAATTATATCCCAAAGTCTTGGATAAGAAATATGGCCCCATTCAGAGATGAGAAAATTAGTTTTTTGGAACATTGTTTTATGAAATCCAGGCAATAGATTTGAATCTTCGATGACCCAATTAATACTTTTACATTGAAACATTACAGGTTTTTATCTTAATTTGTGCCAAATATAATTTATCTTTGGCAAACAGGATTGAGTGAAATCATATGTGAAAATGTATCAGTAATTTTTGTCTTAAACTCATAGAGTTATGGGAGAAGGCAATGGCACCCTACTCCAGTACTGTTGCCCAGAAAATCCCATGGATGGAGGAGCCTGGTGGGCTGCAGTCCATGGGGTCGCTAAGAGTCAGACACTACTGAGCGACTTCAATTTCACTTTCCACTTTCATGCATTGGAGAAGGAAATGGCAACCCACTCCAGTGTTCTTCCCTGGAGAATCCCATGGACGGAGAAGCCTGGTGGGCTGCAGTCCATGGGGTCGCACAGAGTTGGACACGACTGAAGCAACTTAGCAGCAGCAGCAGCATAGAGTTATAGAAAATAATTGGAAGTCATTTAACTTAATCTCACAGACCTTAAGGAATTTCCTTTTTAACACTCTTGGCTAATGCTCACCAATGTCCTCATCAACTCTTCCATAATGGGATGGTTCCTTCTCAGAGGAAACCTGTTCAATTATTCTTATAGAATTCTTCCTGATATTGAACCTAATAGTGCTTCTCTACTATGTCATTGTAAGTGCAACTTCTGGTACTTTCCCCTTCATTTACATGACTGTCCTTCAAATATTATTTAACCCTGACCTTCCACTGAGAAGACATCAACCACAGGACCTCCTGTACCTGGCCCCATCTACCAGCCTGCCAACACCAGTTCTGGGATACATAGGTGATACAGCAGAGAACTAGCATCTGGCTCCACCTACTTGGGGCAGAAACTAACCCCAGGACGAGTGGGTGGATCCAAGTCCTGAGATCACTTGGACCCCAGTCTAACCCACCAGCCTGTGGACATCAGCCTCAGGGCTACCATAGCCCTACAATGTGCCATGTCAGGGCCCAGCCTATCCACCAGCAGTCCCAGGGGCCCTTTGGGCTCTGGCCCCACACACCCGAGGGCAGACACACCAGCTCTGGGGCTTCCAGGGACCTATAGCTTGAGACCCTGGGATCCAGTTCTGCCCACCAGTTAGCCTGCACTAGCTCTGAGACCCCCCAGAGTCCTGCAGCCAGAAACCCCGGGACCCAGCCCTGCCCACAAGGGGGCTGGTCCTGTATCTCACAAGGTGTCTCAGAGCTCAGGTTGGGCTGCTGTTGAGCAAAGCCCAGACTCATAGGGTCTCACGTCAGGTGCTGTCCTGCTGGTGAGTGGGATTGAAGTTCTGGTCCAAGAGCTGGTGTCTGCCTACTAGTGGCTTAGGGAGGCAGGGTCCAGGATTCCTAGAGCTGGCTTCAGTCCTGGTGGTAGGGCCAAGGCCCTAGAGAGATCCTGGAGCTAGTTCTAGCTCACTGTTGGGTGGAACAAGCTCCTTATGTCTCTGGCTATGGGGTTTGGGGTTCCATAGCTAATATTTTGGCCAGCTGGTCCTATATATCTCACAGTAACCACAAATCAAAAATCTACACACAGAAAATAAAAGCATCTAAACTAACCCTCTAAACTACTCTACCTTGCAACTGGTGCTTTTGAGCCCATGCACCAAACTTTTTATTTCAGTTGTGTTTTTTGTTTTGCAATATCCATTTTGTTCTCTTTATAGCTTCTATCTCTTACCAGAGACTGTTTCTTGCTGAGGCTTTCTTTCTTTTTTTTTTTTGCATTTTATTTATTTTATTATTTTTTTAATTTTATTTTATTTTTAAACTTTACATAATTGAGGCTTTCTTTCTTTCTCTCTGTTTTTTTCGCTCATGAGGTAATTTAAAGTTTTTCAGATAATTCTATCATCTCTGTCCTCTTGCTACTGGTATCTTTTGGTGATTTTAAAATTCATTTTCAATATCTTTTGTTTCTTGGTATAATGAGTGATTTTTTTTAATGACGTGGACATTTTCATATTAGGAGACATTAGAACTTATTTAGAACTTTTATTTCAACTAACTTCCTTTGATACTACTCCAGCAGGGGAAAGGGAGGGGAGTATTACCTCATTATTAACCAGTGGAGATAGAAGTTTAGGTTTTCTAGTGGTCCCAGTTGACACCCATGAGAAAGAGACTGCTCCTTCTTATTGTCAGGTAGGAGTGTGAGTTCTGGCTCACCAATGGGTCTCCATTGACATCATGGTGAGTTTTCTTTTTAACCATTGGGAGATATTGCAAGTCCCTTCTTCTCTCCACTAGGCCTCCTCTGACACTAGCTCAGCAGAGGAAGAATCATATGAAAGCTAGGCTTCCCATGTGGTCTTTACTGATGGTGGTCAGGGAGTGGTGAGAAGGTGAGAAATATAAGTTCCACCTTCCTATACGGCCTTCTCTACATCACTTAGTGGAAATGTTTTTGTTCATCCTCAGAGATCCACAAGAGTGGTAATCTAGAATCTTCATTCAGCCTTTATTTTTTATGTCTGTAGGTACGGATACTTTTTCACAGTGTTTGGCTGAAGTAGAGTGGTGATGGTCTGAAAGTTTTCTGACTTACTAGGCTGCTCTTTTCTCAGTTCTGCTCCTTTCCCGGTTCTCTGATTAAAGGGTTTTGTTGGTTCCTTTTTTTCCTTTACTTGTTGTCATGTCTGGTTTGCAATTTGCAGTATTCTTCAGCTCCAACTTGTGATATGTGAGGCAAAAATCAAATCTAGAGAAGTCATCACCATATTGTTCCTCAAACGTCTCTAGACAGTCTGCCTTCTCTTCACATTTCAGAGTCTTGTATTTGTCTTATGTATAAAGTCCAAAGTTTTTAGTAATACTTAGCGATGGAATTGGACAAAATACAACTGCTCTATCTTCTAATAAGTAGAAATCCTGGTGGTAGTTTCCTGTACAATATAGATTTTCTCCTTCCTAGAATAACTTCATTTTTATTTGGTGCAGCAATATGCCAAGTTAAAATATTCTCCTTCTTTGCCTTTGAGGATGTGCATGTGATCAAGTTTTGGTCCATAATAAAACAGCTAAGGTCTACTGGATATGAATTCTAGAAAGGCTATTGTTCTAGTAAAAATGGAAGATGGAGGCGCACACTTTTGTTCTCCTTTGTCCTTCTCCCTTTCTTTCTGACTAAAATGGAGACATGATGGCTGAAATTAGGACAGTCATCTTACGCCCACGAGAACAAAAGCTATCCATTATAAGTGGCAAAGAAAGAAGCTAAAAGTAGCCTGAATCCTTCACCAACTCCTTGAGCAAAGACACCAGCCTTGTGTTTCCTACTCAAAGAGTATTTGTCATGGAAAAAAAATCCTATCAATTTTAAGCCTCGGTAGTTGACTTTTCTGTTTTGCTCACTAAACACAGTCCTAATAGTTATCCATTCTGTTCTCTTATATCCAGTTTGAAATTGAGTCCTATTTTACTTCATCTTCAAAAATTCTGCTCAAGGCCACCTCTACTAGAATGACTTCCATATTCTCAGCCTAAGACATATGCTTTGCTCAGTTATGCCAGCACAAAGTAACCACCCCCATTCATGCTTTATACAATTGTGTTTTTAAAAATGTATGATCCTTCCAACTTCAGTAGACAACTTCTTGAGAGCAGGAATTATGTTTGCTTGATATTTATTAGCTATTAGATAAATAGCTGTCAAAATGCAGATAAAGTTTTCTAGATGGCACTAGAGCCATTGCAATTTGTCATTGTTGTTTGAAACTATTTTCCAAGTAATTAGCTTCACAGAACATGGCTGTGTTGGCATATCTTACTTTTCTCAACACTCCTGGAAATAGCTGAGATACCAGACAAGAATTATTGCCAGAGTTACATCACATACATTTAATTAAAATAAAACAACACTAATTCATCCGTTCTTTATGAAATTGGCAAGCCCACTTCCTTTATGGTGCCAATTTTTGGGTATATATGTACTTCGTATCTAAAAAATAGTTCAAAGAACCTGAGGAAGAACCTGAGGATGTGGGGGAGCTTCCTGTATAGGTTTTATCAATTTTCTGCCTCCCTAATGTAACCTTGGACTGCAAGGAGATCCAACTAGTCTATTCTAAAGGAGATCAGTGCCATCACCGACTCAATGGACATGAGTTTTATCAAGCTCCAGGAGACTGCAAGGAAATCCAACCAGTCCATTCTAAAAGTCCTGGGTGTTCTTTGGAAGGAATGATGCTAAAGCTGAAACTCCAGTACTTGGGCCACCTTATGTGAAGAGTTGACTCCTTGGAAAAGACTCTGATGCTGGGAGGGATTGGGGGCAGGAGGAGAAGGGGACGACAGAGGATGAGGTGGCTGGATGGCATCACGGGCCCGACGGACGTGAGTTTGAGTGAACTCTGGGAGTTGGTGATGGACATGGAGGCCTGGCGTGCTGCGGTTCATGGGGTCACAAAGAGTCGGACAGGACTGAGCAACTGAACTGAACTGAACTGAATGTTGGCATGTGATAAGCTGAATTGTCCTTCTGGGATCCATCCTGGAATCACTATGTCTTTGCTGTTTATTTGCCTTGCATGGCACTAGGAGGCATTTATGACCACCCCAAATTCACGAAGATTTTGTTTGAAAAAGAATGAGCTACTGTTCCTTTCTGCTGAAGTCATCATCTTCTACTACCGAAGCCTCCTTCTTATCTCTCGTCTTTCTTAGCTCCTGGCTGAGTTCTTCTGAGAAATGAAAATGAATCCAAAGGAAATCTCAAATCTGGCAGCTCTCTAGAAAGAACCAATAACTCTCAGTGCCAGTGTCTTAGTATATCCTGAAGACAGGGTGAAAGGTGGGGAGTCTTCTGAAGTGAAGCGTGGAAGGGCTGAAGGAAAGGTCAGTCAGCTAATATTTGCCTCCTATTTTCTTGATTTACATAGTGGATCTTTTTGCTGTTTGCATTTTTTTAAGAGGCATGGTATACATTCTATGCATTGAAGAACTCTCTAGAGTAAATATATATTCATGCATTTTTTCAGCAAAGTAGAAGTAAAATTATAAATGCATAAACAGTATATATATATATTATATATCAGATATAAATGTATTTCCTACCTACAATTATATAACAAGGAAATCGATTTTCACAATGACATTAGTGGATGCACACAGTTTTATATATTTGAAAATTTTAAAAACATCATATAAAAAAGCACAACACTTTGACTATTAAAATGGGGCATGATCTAGATATTCCAAATAGAATAAAATATATAATACAATCCAGGAAAAAGCATGATGCGGTAAGAAATGTTTAGATACTATGTTACTAATGTTAGATACTATGATACTAATGTAAGAAGATTGGTTCTAAGAAAAAAGATAATTCTGAGTATTTACTTAATTCATGAACTTCAATTTCTTAATCTGTAAAACAACAAATATTTGATATCAATAATTAATATGTATATTTAATGAATATTCTACCTTCATTATAGTTGTTGAAAGATAGCTAATATCAGATAAACTAAATTGCTTTAATACTGCCACAGTGCTACAAATGTAGGTTTTTCTTAACATAGTTATTAAAAATATACACAAGCCATAATTAGCACTAGGAAAAATTAGAACTCAAGAAGTTTCAATGTGTTAGGTTGATCGTGGGACAGACTAACGTTCTACATGTTAAAAGCTTAGCTTTTGGGTTTTATTTACCAAAACATTGCAATAGTGCTTTTTTCCCTTTAAAGATTACCTGAAATACAATTATGATACAACCAACAGCTACAGGAGATGCTCTATATGGTTAAGAAGTTAAAAAATATATAAGCACATTATTATAAGTCAAATAATAACAGAAAGCTAATAATGAGAAAGAGCTAACCCTATTTTAGTATTATCCTTCAAGCAGTTTTGAGTCAGCTGTTTTTGTAGATATGTTTTCAAATAATACTTTTCTAAGAATACCTCTTGGTTGATGATTTTTAGATTCTACCTTTTGATTTTATACAGTAAAGATGAAGATTTAGCTCTTTGAAATCTTCTTACCACTCCCTTTATTTCTCCCAACTTATCTCTCCAGTAATTGGAATTAAATCAATGATCATTGCTTTCATCATTATATTTATGTAAATACTTCTTCCAGAGCCAAGGTAATGCATAAATATTTGTTTTTTATTGTTAATAATTTCCCTAGCTTACACATTCCCAGTTTGCTATCTCAATATTTTTAATTTATAAATTTAGCTTTGTAGCTCTCCATTACCTTTCCATAATCTACTGTTCTCTAACAATTCCAACCTGTTACCTCAAGGGATAAAGAATCCACTTGAAATGCAGGAGACGCAGGAGACACAACTTTGATCCCTGGGTTGGGAAGATTTCCTGGAAGAGGGCATGGCAACCCACTCCAATATTCTTGACTGGAGAATCCCATGGACAGAGGAGCCTGGAAGGCTACAGTCCAAAGGGTGGCAAAGAAGTGGATACAACTGAAGTGACCGAGCACATGCACCTTGAGAAATCCATTCACTGACTTCTTGATTTGATCCCATATTTCCTGACTCCCACCTTTCCCTTCCTTGATTCATGAATTTGCTGAAGAATGTTTTTCAGGACTTTTCAAAAAATGTGTCATGGGAGATAAGTGTTTAGAACCCTGGCAGACATGAAAATTCCTTGATGCCCTTCTATCCTGACATGTGATGAGCATCTGGCTGTGTGAAGTTTTAGTCTGAAAAGCATTTTCCCTCAAAATTTTAAAGTACTTATTCCAGTGGCTTTTAACATGTGGTGGTGCTTATGAGAACTATCAGTCTTGCTTCTTTATTCACAACTTGTTTCTTTTCAATCTCTAGAGACTCTAGAATTTTTTATTTTCTATACTAAAATCTTATAATGATGTGTTCTACTGTGAATCTATCTATTTTTACTCTCTTGCTGGGTTGTTGTTCTGTTGCTAAGAGATGTCTGACTGTTTGGGACCCCATGGGCTGTAGCCCACCAGGCTCCTCCATCCAAGGGATTTTTCAGACAAGAATACTGGACTATGTTGCCATGTTCTTCTTCAAGGTATCTTCTTGATGCAGGGATTGAACCTGAATCTCCTGCATTGGCAGGCAGATTGTTTACCACTGAGGCATCTGGGAAGGCCCGCTTGCTGGGTACTGTAGGCCAGTTCTATTAGAAATGTATATTTTTTACTTTAGGAAAATTCTTTTGCTTGCTTTCTTTAACTCTTTTCCCCTGAGTTTTTTTTTTTTTTCTATTTCTTATAAAATTCCAATTTGTTGAATGTTGAATTTTCTAAATAGTTTCCCTGAGTCTTGATTTTTGCTCATGGTTTAGTTTTCTCTTTCTCTTCTCTCATCTCTGTTTCTGTCTCTGTCTCTCTCTGAATTTCTATTTCTTTATCATTCTTTCAAACTTCCTATTGAAATATGTTTAACAATTATATTTATGTTATAAATAGTTATTTCTTGTTTTCTGATTTTTTTCCAAAACATGGTAGGCAGATTTCTAAGATGGTCCCCAAGCTTCTTGGCCTCTCATATTCATACCTTATATAATTATCTTTTCTTGAGTGTGGGAGGAAACTATAAATATGATGGCATATTATTTCCTTGATTATATCACATCATGTTAAAGAATTTTGCACATGTAATTAAGATCACTAGTCACAATGAAGAAAGCTAGGCACCAAAGAATTGATAATTTCAAATTGTGGTGCTAGAGAAGACTCTTGAGAGTCCCTCGGAGATCAAATCAATCCTAAAGGAAATCAACCATGAATATTCATTGGGAGGACTGATGCTGAAGCTGAGGCTCCAATAGTTTGGCCACTTGATGCGAAGAGCCAACTCATTGGAAAAGACCCTGATGCTGGGAAAGATTGAAGGCAAAAGGAGAAGGGTGCAGCAGAGGATGAGGTGGTTAAATAGTATTATCAACTCAACGGACATGAATTTGAGCAAACTTTGGGGGATGGTGAAGGACAGGGAAGCCTGGCATGCTGCAGTCCATGGGGTTGCAAAGAATTGGACTTGACTTAGCAACTGAACAATGACAACAACAACAATCAGTAGGCTTTGAGTTAATCGAAAGGGTGATTATAATGAGCCAGCTTGAGATAATTAGTTAAGTTCTTCAAAAAGGGGCTCAAAGAACAGTGATAGAGGAAGTCAGAGAGCTGTACTCCTTGCTGGAGACAGTTAACATTCACGCTTCTGGGGATCACCCTGGCAAGTAACTGATGAGTGGTCTCTAGGAAATGAGAATAGTTCTGGGTTATGGCTTGCAAAAAGTGGGATCTCAGTCCTACAGCCATGAAAGAAGTGATCTCTTTCACCAAAATAAATTGGCTTATAAGAGGACCTGAACCTCAAATGAGGTTGCAGCCATATAAGTCTCTGAAAAGAGATGCTGTGAAATAATAAGTTTGTAGTGTTTTAAGCCACCGGAGAAGGCAATGGCACCCCACTCCAGTACTCTTGCCTGGAAAATCCCATGGATGGAGGAGCCTGGTAGGCTGCAGTCCATGGGGTTGCTAAGAGTCGGACATGATTGAGCGACTTCACTTTCACTTTTCGCTTTCATGCATTGGAGAAGGAAATGGCAACCCACTCCAATGTTCTTGCTTGTAGAATCCCAGGGACAGGGGAGCCTGATGGGCTGCCGTCTCTGGGGTTGCACAGAGTCCGACAAGACTGAAGCGACTTAGCAGCAGCAGCAGCAGTGTTTTAAGCCACAGGTTTGTGATAATTTATTATGCAGCAATAAAAAACTAAAAACTTGTTCTTGTTTTGTGGATAGAATATTTTTCTCACCACCTCTTGCCCTGAGGATTCTAATAACAATTTCTTTTGTTCCCTCCCTTACTTTTATTTGTTCTTTGATTGTCTTAGACATTTTCTTGAGTTAAAAGCATTCTTCAAACAGTGATTACTCTTAGTGTTTATATTTAAATGTGAGACACTAAGAAGGGGACCAGGCACCTGAGTGAAGACCTGTAACAATGTTCTATTTATATAGACATGGCCAGATAGGCGGGAATCTTTTCTCTGATCTGACTTCATTTCTCCAGTAGAGAAATATTTTATATTCTGGCTAAGTCCTTAATTCCTGGCTGTTAAGAGTTCTGCTTGTGAAATGAGTGAGGAAGTCTGGGAGTCTGACAGATATATCAGCTGTGAATTCCTATTTTCAGTCCTAAGCTCCTTTCTACTATGACCACATGAAGTTTAAAAATTCCAGACAAAATGCTTCAGGTTCACCTCACCTAAAGGGTGAAATTTTGGATGCCACTGTTCTGTGTGTCTATATGGTCACCTTAAATATTGGATTGTGACAAATCTCCTTTGCAGTGGGAGGTCTCAAAGCTGCCATCTGCTCTACATGTGACTGGCCTGAGAACGTCTCAAGTCTAAACCATATTTTGGTTATCCTCAACTTCAGCTGAACAAACTACCATTTTTAAAGATGGAAATTAAGAATGAACATACTAGGAAAAGTAGCTTGCTGTGGAAATTTCCTAATATATTTTTAGGCATGCATGTGTACATGCTAAGTTGCTTTAGTTGAATCTAACTCTTTGCGACCCTATGGATCGTAGCCCACCAGGCTCCTCTATGGGATTCTCCAAGCAAGAATACTGGAGTAGGTAGCCCTGCCCTCCTCCTTGGCATCTTCCTGACCCAGGGATCAAACTCACGTCTCTTACTTCTCTTGCATTGGCAGGCGAGTTCTTTACCACTACCACCATCTGGAAGTCCCATTTTTTATCAATATGGACGTATAAACTAGTGTTTACATCACAAAATCATTTGAATTGTGAAGGAGGAGAGCTAGAAATAATTTTTTTTATGTTTGGAATATAGATTTGAAATTATGGATTATTTTATACACTCGTTGTTGTGAGAGTAGGTGCAAAAATCATGACTGACACTGCAGAGAATCAGTTGTCACAATTCCTCTCCTCTTCAGCTGTTGTCTAGCTGAAGGCATCTGAGTATTTACCTTAAGGCTCCTTCACCAGCGGCAGCCAATGTTTGTCATTGACTATTTCAACTCTTCCACTGCTCACCACCCCCACCAGCCCAAATGGTATCATTTCTTCTGCAACAACAGTGAAGATGCTGTGCTTAAGGAAACTCTCCTATCAAGTCAGATAAATGTCTCCATGTAGGCAGCTCAGATTAATCAGCTCCCAGGTAGGGTTAAGGAGATGCTTAGTTATAAAAGAAATGTTGGGCATTGTCTCTGCCTTCTGGGTGAGGCAGAGGAAGAACAAAAATGTTAAATTCATTTGGAAAGAAACTATGGCTCTCTGTTAGGAAAGCATAAATAGGTAAATAGAATAAATTCCTGGGAGCTATTTTAAGAAAGATATAAATATCAGAGGTGTGAAAGACTTCATGCCTTTAAATCAAATGCTAATAAAATCTACAATAATATAAGCATATGCATGTAAACATATATAGTTTAAACTATTGCTAGTGTATATGAATTGCTTAGAGTTATACAAAGAGTAATGAGGTTTTAAAGTGGAAAGATTCCATGGAAAATGGTGGAGTTGGAGCAGTTTAATAATGTGTGTGCATGCGTGTGTGATAATTCATTTCAGTTATGTCTGACTCGGTGACCCTATGGACTGTCGCAGGCAGGCTGCTCTGCCCATGGGATTCTCCACACAACAATAAGGAGTGAGTTGCCATGCCCTCCTCTAGGGGATGTATTATTGCCATGTTTCTTGTGTCTGAAAATAGATCTATGTCTTCATAACAGCAAATAAAGAGAAGGATTTGGATTTACATCTGAAAATTCTGGAGGATAAGGAAAAATCTGAAAATGATTGTTTCAAAGCTGACACATAACTCATTCTTATTTTCAAAGAGATTTCAAACATTGAGGAACTGCTCATCAAGATAATATTTGAATTGTCTATTCCTGGGTCAGGAAGATCCGCTGGAGAAGGGATACGTTACCCACTTCAGTGTTCTTAGGCTTCCCTTGTGGCTCAGCTGATAAAGAATCCACCTGCAATGTGGGAGACCTGGGTTTGATCCCTGGGTTGGGAAGATCCTCTGGAGAAGGGAAAGGCTACCCTCTCCAGTATTCTGGCCTGGAGAATTCCAAGGACTGTATAGTCCATGGCATTGCAAAGAGTCGGATACGACTGAGCAAATTTCACTTGCTGTGAAAAAGCTCGCTATCATTTATTTCAGCTATGTCTCTGGATTTTGGGAAATATAATACAGAATTCATATGATTGCTTTTTTGTAGTGAGGGAGAAAATAATAATAATTAGTATTAGTAATAATAGCAGTTGTGATTGCAGAGAGTAAGATCAGTAAAAGAAGCAAAATAATTACATTTTATTTATTCATTTGACTACTAATGTATAAGTATTACAACATGTTGTAGGTAGATACATAATATAAAAGTAAAAATCCCTAATTATAATTATAGATTAAAATATAAATGCAGTGAGTACACAATAAATATGAGGAGAAGACAAAATATATGCTAAATGCCTAAAGGTACTAAGAAAACCAGATTGGGTAATGGCTGATTATATGTAATTTTTAAAGCATATTATTTAATCTTTTACTCTTCCCAAGCAAGAAAAAGTAAGCTTTTTCTCCCTGTACAGGTGATTTTCTATTTTTCTTTTTAAAAATATACTTACAATTATCGTAATAGGTTATTTTAAGCATACAATTTAAAAAAAAAATAGAATGTGATAATGTCATCTATTTTTTTTTCATGTGCTGATAATCACCTACTGAATAAAAAAAGCATGTAAAGCAGGAGATACAGTAACTAAATTGTTTCTTTAGTGAAATGATGAAACTATTCTTTTAAATAAAATATTCATGTGAGTGAGGTAAATTATCTCTTCCACACAGCTATAAGTATGTTTATTCTTCTCTCAGTGCCCTGAATAACAATATTCAGATACCTCAGGAGAGTAAATTGACTTCACATGGGATGACACTTTGTTCTAGAACAATGTAGTTTTACTTGTGAGGTTAAAACTCTTCATATGCTTGGACAATTTTCCCAGTAACTTGACAAGTCTTAAATTCATGACAGCAATAGATTATTTTGCATTTTGCCGTTGTTTTTCTTCTTTCATTTTTTTTTACACTCTTACTGGTAAGACCTGCACACTTCAAGCGAATTGGTAGCAGATACTAAAAAATTTCAAAATTCTTTATGGGGTCAAATATACTTAAATTTAACTTTTTTGCTTTTCTCATGTTTTATAAATGCTCTCATCATATAGAGTACACCACTGGAAAATGGAATGATGATGAATAATTGTAACAAAATTTCTTTTATACACTTTTTATTTTGGAATATCATTCTTTTTGTCAAAATAATAACACATAATGAAAAAAATTACTTGCTCAACAAGTAAATTAAAATTTTCAAATGCAAGTGAAATAAACAGTTTTTGTAAGCCACCTGCCCAGGAAATCAAAGTTTTTATCTCTGTGTATCACACATTAGAGATTTTTCACAGCAAGAATACTGAAGCAGTTTGCTATTTTCTACTCCAGGAGATCTTCCTGACCCAGGGATAGAACCTGTGGCTCCTGAATTGGCAGGTGGATTCTTTACCACTTTACCACTGGCACCACCTGTGACGCCTAGACTAGCTTTTTCATTATTAGAGATCAGCAACGTTATAAACCAGATTTTGAATTAATGATCTGGTTTACAATGTATATGAATTATGACTTATTAGAAATTAATTTCTCTACATATTTGTCTTATTTACTGTATTTGGCACCAAAAGAACTATTCACTTAAGCATAGTTATTGTTTCATTAAATATTCTGTAACTTGGAGTTTTACAAAGTCAAACTTGGCAACAACTCCATTATTCCAAACAGATAAGTTTTTAAATTGATTTCACCAATATATTAATTTTAAGCAGATATTGCACTCTTAGTATTTATCAGATGCCGTGCATATGTGCCAAATGGATCTCAGTCCTTTCCCTCAGAGGAGTTCTCATGTGGTTTGGGAGATACAGCTGAATAGCAAAGTGATAAATGAATTATGATGTGGCATGAAAGTCCAGTGATGAACAGAAGCCGCAAGGTCAGGAACATATTCACAAAGGGAGCAACTGCTGAAAGCCAAAGGTTGACTGATTAACTGGATAAAACAATGGCGAGACGAGCACTCTATTCAAAGAAATCAATATGCAAAGGCATCAGGGAACCAAAATAGAATTCTGAAGAAACTTACATACAATGATCAAAGTCAGCCTAGATGCAATATTGCTTAGCTAGCCCAGAATCTAAGGGTTGAATGGAGGTGGGATTGAGTTTAGAATTTGATAGAAATAATGATGAAACAGCTTCTGAAAGTAAGATTTCCATAAGACTAAAAGGATATCAAAGCTTCAAGGGAGCTTGAAATATTTCATAATTTCAATGAAAGTCAAAATGGCCACAGGAAGGGAACAGGATATTTCAAATATATCGAGTATCAGTCTAGGAAATGGAAAACTGCTGTAATTTTAAAGGCAAAAACAGTGAACAGAAGTGAAACTTACAAGAAGTCTCCATTTAAGGAAATGGGATTACTGGAAGAGAACAGCAGTCTCCTACCTTCTGGTTATCTGAAAATGAATCATGGATTCTTCTGTTTTGGACAATATGTACTTAATTTTATATGATTTTGTCAGTGGCATGCATTTGACTTGCATTTCTCTGTGCTGTGAGAAAACTCTAGCATTTCACATAAGTCAGTTCAGTGGTGGCGGTACTCTGTTGTGCATTGGAACTATGTTTATGAAGTGAATTACTGTGGCAGGAATATGTGGGAGGAATTGGGTGGAGAACTTAACCATGCAACTCAGCTCTATCCCCAGCTTTCTGAGTGACCTTGGGAAAGTCCTTTACCCTCTTCATGCCTGACTTTCTTCTGACACATGGAAAATTTTGTTCCTGAATTATAAAAAATGATCAAAACTGATGTCCTTTTTGAAGTAGCCCCTGGGTAATGGAGGATTTGAGAGGGCTTGAAGTTTTATATAGTGTTTTTAAAATTTTAATATGAAGTGCATCATTCATCAAGACATGATTAAAAGGCATCCTGACATAAAACTAATCTTATTGGATTGAAATTTTTATTTTATAGTTTAATATAATCTTTAATATTTTAAAAAAATCTAAATTTTTCATGTGGCATTCTGTGGTCCCAAGGAAGTGGTCTTGCAATCCTCTAGAGTTCACTGGAATGGTAAAAAATCAGTCTATAGCTAGACTCTCTAGCGTTAAGATCTCAGCTCTTCCACTTGAGTTTGGAAAGTTATTTCATTTCTCTCTACTTCAGTTTTCTCATTTGTAAAATGGGAACAAAAATAATAATAGCTACCTCACAGGATTGTTGTGATGGGAAAAACGTCAATGAATGTAAGGTATATAGAACATTGCCTATCATATATTCAAGAGTTTACCTATTAGAGTTTGTATTTTATTGCCTGAAAGAATGGATTCTATCTAATAAGTGGTTAAAAGAATCTAATTTTAAAAATCTATGAGTAAGCAACGTCCAAAGTGAGGGGTTGTATCTGCCTTCTTCTATAGCTACTTCTATATATTGGTGCATTAGCAGACAAAATGGTGCAATACGCTGCCCTGGTTACCAGAGAGGCTCTAACTCAGTCCTCATTCTGTCCTACTGATGCATTATTTTCTTATAAGCAGTCTTGACATCTTTTATAAATATATCTGAGAGTGAATGTGAAAGTTGGTCAGTCATGTCTGACTCATTGGGACCCCATGGACTATAGCCCGGCAGGCTCCTCTGTCCATGGGATTCTCCAGGCAAGAATACTGGAATAAGTAGCCATTCCCTTCTCCAGGGGATCATTCCAAACTAGGGGTCAAACCCAGATCTCCTGCATTACAGGCAGATTCTTTACCACCTGAGCCACCAGGGAAGCCCAAGAATACTGCCGTGGGTAGCCTATCCCTTCTCCAGGGCATCTTCCCAACCCAAGAATTGAACCTGGGTCTCCTGCATTGCAGGCAGATTCTTTACCAGCTGAGCTACTAGGGAAACCCCATATCTGAGAATAGCTGTCCAAATCAACTTTTAAATAAAAAATATTTCTTCTCCCTTCCATTTATATTCTAGGAAGTCATTCTACATAAGAAAGCCAGGTAACTTTGCTAAGATATTTTTAATGAAGCTTCAATTTTTAGTTTTAGTGTGATAAGCATGAGGACTTGAGAGTAAAAGCTTTTTTAGGTTAATTCCTGACTACCACTTACTGTATGGTGATGGGCAAGTCACCCATGCTTTTCTTCTACATTTGTTAAAGGCGATACTGAGAATGCCTGCTGAATTGTGTTTTTAAAATATTCATTATACATATATCTATATGGTTCACTTTGCTGTACACCTGAAACTAACATGTTATAAATCAACTATACTCCAATGATTTTTTAAAGACTTATTAAACATAAAAATATTTACAACTATGAAAGGTCTTGATATTTACAACTAAGGTCTTGATAAATGCTAGGTATTGTGGTGCTCATTATTGTCCTTAGTATTTAGTTGTAGAGTAGATCCCAGTAATAGAGTAAGCTCAAGTTTGTGTGATTTGATGCTGTGCTTAAAAACATTACAAAACAAACAAATCTAAACTAAACAAAAAATATTTGCAAACATAGCGGAATGAGGACCTCTGAATATTCTCCCTTCCATAAAATAAGAACAATGCAAAAATTGTCAGTTTTTTTTTTTTGAGAACTCTAGAAATTAACCAGAGGCTTGACAGAATCTGTAAAAACAGCTGAATTTCAGTAAAAGCAGTAAGCATTGTGGCATTTTAACTTTCCCTATTCCCATACCCTCCCACCGAGCTCAGTGGTAGCTTTAAAAGAAAATAACACACAATCTTGGTGAAATCCGGCAGCCTGACAGCATGGAGAAGTGCACAATGGGGCTGGAGCTCCTCCAAAGACCCATTCTCAGAGAATTCTCATTGTTTTGTCTGATGGTTGTTACTGGCAAGTCTATTTTTACTTGACCCGACTTGGAACTCACCTAGTGAGAATAGCCTTTTCTCTGGGGACATTCAAAAACAATCGGAGGAAATTGTTAAATATTCTGATTGCCTGAGATGGTAGTTAACAGTTGGAGCAAACAATAGGCTAACCAAAACAGGTTAACATAATCTGGAGAATGAACTGACCATAAGGATGACATATTTCTGAGGATCTAGAAGGCTGCATGCATGCTTAGGGTTCTTTACATAGCTGACTATTGACACAATTGAACAGAAACTTCAGAGACATGACAAAGAATACCTATTTTAAAGATAAGTGAAGAACGGTCAATAACAAACGACTACAGTGAATAGAAACAACAGCAAAGAAAAAGACCTTTAGCCAATAACCCTATCTCCAGCAAAACTATCTTTCAAAAATAAAGGAGAAATTAAAACATTCATAGATAAACCATATGGAGAGCTTTCATTGTTAGCAGACCTCCGCTAGTCCCCTATAAGAAATCATAAAGGAAACCCTTCAGTATCAAATGGAAGAACACTAGATAGTAATACAAATCCAAATGATGAAATAAAGAGCGCCGGTAATGGTTACCGAATAGGTAAATATTTTCTAAAAAATGTAAATGTATCTTTGGGCATTTTCTTTCAAAACTAATTTAAAATAAAACTGCATAAACAACCACTGTAAGTCTGTGTTGGTTGCTGCTAAGTCGTTTCAGTCGTGTCCGACTCTGTGCGACCCCAGAGACGGCAGCCCACCAGGCTCCCCTGTCCCTGGGATTCTCCAGTCAAGAACACTGGAGTGGGTTGCCATTTCCTTCTCCAATGCATGAAAGTGAAAAGTGAAAGGGAAGTCGCTCAGTCGTGTCCGACTCTAGTGACCCCATGGACTGCAGCCTACCAGGCTCCTCTGTCCATGGGATTTGCCAGTCAAGAGTACTGGATTGGGGTGTCATTGCCTTCTCCAGTGTGTTGGTAGTAAATGATATATAAAAATGTAACTTGTATATGAACACAAAGGAAGGGAAAGAAAGTGCATTGTATAGAAACAAAATTTTTGTATGATATTTTAATTAACTTGGTAGTAACCTGAACTAGATTTTTATAAACTGTTACTTTTAAGTCCCAGGATAACCACTAAGAAAATAACTACAAAATATATAGTAAAAGAAACAACAAGGAAATAAAATTGTATGCTGGAAAATACCCATTTAATCTGAATAAAGGTGATATTGGAGGGATAGAAGAACAATAAAGAAATAAATAAAATGGCAGACTTAAATTCTATCTTATTAGTGATCACATTAAAGTATAAAGGATTAGATATTACAACTAAAAGGAAAATATTGGCATAATAGAGTTTTATAAAAAAAATCATCCAACTTTATGCTGGGTGTAAGAGACATAATTTTAGATTTAAAAACACAAATATATGAGAAAAGAATGAAAATAGATATACTTCACAAACATTAAAAAGGAGCTGGAGTAGTTATACTAATAGCAGACTAATTATACTCTAAAACAAAAATTGTTACTAGAGGTAAAGAAGGACACTTTTATAATAATGAAATAATGACAAGCCATCAAGAAGGAAAAGAAGTAAAACACATATGCCTCTAATATCAGAGCCTAAGGTATATGAAGCAAAACTGAGTTGAAAGGGAAATAGACCATTGAACAGTAATAATTAGAGACTCCAATGTACCATTTTCAATATGGGATAAAATAGCTAGACAAAAGATAAACAAAGAAATATTAGTATAGAACAAGGCTATATATGAACTAGACCTAGCAGATATGGAACATTCCATCCAACGACAGAGAAATATATATTCTTCTCAAGTGTACATGAAACAGTCTCCAGGATAGACTGTATCTCAATAAATGTAAAAAGGTTGAAGTAATACAAAGAATATTCTCTGATCACGATGGAATGAAATTGAAACTCAATAACAGAAGAAAATTCAGAAACCTATAAATATGTGGAAATTAAGCAACACACTCCTAAATAATCAATAGGTCAAAGGGAAAAATCACAAGGGAAATTAGATAATCCTTTGAGATATATGGAAATGTAAACATAGCATATTGAGATTTGGGGATTGAAAGAAAATAATGTTTATATTCATTGGAAGGCTGAAGCTCCAGTACTTTGGCCACCTGATGTGAAGAGCTGACTCATTGGAAAAGACCCTGATGCTGGGAAAGATTGAAGGCAGGAGGAGAAGGGGACAACAGAGGATGAGATGGTTGGATGGTATCACCGACTCAATGGACATGAGTTTGAGCAAGCTCTGGGAGTTGGTGATGGACAGGGAAGCCTGGCATGCTGCAGTTCATGGGGATGCAAAGAGTCAGACATGACTGAGCAACTGAACTGAACTGAATGCTTCTAGGGAAATTTGTAGCTATGAGTGCTTAAATTAAAAAAGAAAAAAAATGTCAGCTCAACAAGCTTATACCATCAGACGTTAGAAAAAGAAGAGAAAACTGAGCCTAAATCATACAGAAAGAAGGAAAAATGAAAACTGGTGTGAAAATAAATAAAGTAGACAATAGAGAAAATCAATGAAAGCTTGAATTTGTTATTTGAAAGATCAATGAAATTGACAGACCTTTAGCTAGAATGACCAAGAATAAGGGAAAGAACTCAAGTTAGTAAAACCAGGAATGAAAGAGGGAATGTTACTATTGGTATTACAGAAATTAAAAAAAAAAGGATTATAAAGGAATACCAGAATAATCCTATGTTAACAAATGAGATACATTAATGAAGGGGACAAATTCCTAGAGAGATATTCAAAGCACTGAAACTGATTGAAAAAGAAATTGAAATCCTGATTAAACAAACAAACTGGAAGAAAATAAAAGAAGAAAGATAGAAATCAAAAGAAAGAAAGAAGAAAAAAGAAAAGCAGGGAAAAAAAAAACACAGAAAATGTGGTCTTACTTTATGTCTGTTTCTTTTCCTGTTTCTTGTGTCCAGTTTTTTAAGGAAATTAGCTTTGTTAATTGAGTATTCTGATTTGTTTGTATCCAGCTACTTTTTGAGATAAAACATCTCCCTTTATTGCTGGTCTGAACAATACTGGTAATTACTCAAAATATTGTCTGTTATTTTCCTAATGTTATCATCCTGCTAACTAGAAAATAGAAAATATTCTCATGTTCATGATTGAGAAAGGAATACCACCCTCATACTGGAGCTTTCCATTTTATGGTGGCTTATCCTTAAAATATCATATCTAAAATATTAACAATAAATGCTTATTCTCAGTTTTTATGGTGGCTTACAGGTATATGAAAACTGATAAAATAGGCCATCACAATAATCATTCCTCATAGCAGCACATGTGATTTTTATTATGACATAAACTGGATGTATACTTCTCATTTAAACAAATGTTTCATATTTCATATTTGGATCTCCATGGCATATTTGAAATTAATTCAAGAACCAGTGAAACTCTCCTTAGCAATACAATTATTTACTTTTCCTGCAAACAAAGGCCCCAAGCATAGAATAGTAAGTATGATGTCTGGACTGAACGTGTACTGTTGATAAATATAGTTTTTAAGAAACATATCATTATTTTCAATGTGCTGTCAAAGACCATTTTGCTTTCTAGATTGAGTAGCAACCATGAGGAGAGACATACACTTGAATATCATTTCAGAGATGCAGATTATCCTCCAGGAGAAGTTGTGGGTATGTTTATCTCCTGAGTTTTTTTTTTTATTTCTATGGTCCTTTACCTAACTGTATTTGCCACTTTAGTGCGTGGCCAAAAAGCACTTATATCAATCAATCAAATAAATGGGTAAATTAATTAATTTTTTTTCAAGAACAATTTAAAAAAATTATAGCAAAGTAATTTTGATTTTCAACAGTCCTACTCACCATCTGCATTTAGCAAAACTCTTGACATCAGTCTGGGTTGCTAAACAATAAATATCTCTTCCATGACTCCAGAGTCCCTGGGATCATTCCATTATTTTGTCACTCAAGCATGTCACACAGCTTGATGTGGGCCCCTAATTCCTACACAGTCAGAAATGGAGGCCTGCTGCTCCCACAGTAGAAAGGGAATAAAGAGAATGGGGGGACAGATTGAAAGGTTAGGAGAGCAAGGCTGCATAAATGTCAGAACTGGGGGCAATGCACTTTTGAAATAAAGATAAGTCATTATAAGCTCAGTAGTTTCATCACTTTAATAGTGCAGATAATTCTCCCATCCAGCAGAAACTCACCACCTTTAGGGGTATTTATCCTAATTTTGCTATCTTAGCGATACTTCTCAGATAAAATAAGTTTTGTAAAATCTTCCATAGTATTTTCTTTTTTTTTTTTTTTCACTAACAGTCTGATCTGTTTAATAATACAAATGGTTTGAACTGGCTAAACGATTTGATCTATTTAATCACATACTCCTTAAAGCTTTAAAAATAATCTTCAATAATAAAGCAGACTTCTTTAGGAAGATAAAAATATACAATTTTTCTTTTAGTTGTAATTTTAAAAATTAAGTGTTATTGTAAATAACATTAAGCATAGAGAAATATTCAAACAATTTTAGAGTGAGCAATCAATAACATTAAAATATATTTGTTTTATCATTACACTTTACACCCATCAATCAACCCATCTTTTTAATGCATTTTGATTTGAATAAGTTACAGAGATATTGTTATACTTTAACATACAATATCATTAGGAAGAATTCCATAGTTATTTCCAGTTTATTTTGTTCTTTGAGGTAAAACATATATAATTATGGACCAAAAAAATGTCTCTTTCTGTAAAACAAGGGATGTTGTGGCCACCAAGCCATCAGCTGCTGCAGCTGCACCCCCCACCCCCTACCCTCCCAGTGGGTATGCCTTGAGGAGAATTCAGGATGGAGAAAACCAGGACACTGGCCCGGGATAGTTAAGGTGCATAAGTAAAGGAATAATTTCAATAAGCCCAGACTCTTGCATCCTCCCATATATGAGAAAGCACTACAAACATTAATTTGAGATATCTGATCATTTTTGTGATTAGCAGATATAAAAAATTAATTTTTTTGAGATAATACTTTACCAAGATGTAAACTCAAGTACACATATTTCTGTAGTCAAAAGTAATATATATACTGACATTTATCAAAGGGTAGTCCTGATCATTTGATCATCAGATATATTCAAGTCCTGACTTCAGTGAAGATAGGAAAGACTGTTGAGGGTCCCACGCTAATTTAAAGACTTTTGAGGTAGGCTGACTAGTTTAAGAAACCTCCAACTATTAGAATCACATGCAATTATTTATTTAAGAACATTTTTTTCCCTTTATACCTATGTTAGATTCTGTGAAAATACTTCTTGTACTGACTTTATATTACAATTTAGGTATAGTTACTTACTTCTACATTGTTTGACCTATAAAAAGGGAAATGTGCCCTTTCACAATGACTTACTGGGGGTTTTGAAAATGGGTAAGATGTTTCCTGAGCTATAGGAATAAAGAGTAAAGAATATGCAAAATATGCATGTAAAGATGTTCAATAAATTTGAGTATGTTTTTCAAATTAGTAACTGAGTTCTTTCAAAGAATTAATTTATATTACATAGCACAGATTTGTCTTGAAGAGACAAACTTAACCATATTAGCCAGAAGTAAGATGAAAAAGAATACAGTTCCCTTTCAACTTCCTTGGTGGTCCAGTGGCTGAGACTCCACACTTTTAATGATGGGGGCCTGAGTTCAATTCCTGGTTAAGGAACTAGATCCCACATGCCACAACTAAGAAGTCACATGCCACAACTAAAGATCCCACATGGTATAACAAAGACTGAAAATCCCTCATGCCACAGCTAAGACCCAGTGCAGCCAAATAAATAAATTGGCTTCCCAGGTGGCTCAGTGGTAAAGAATCTGTCCACCAATGCAAGAGGGTAATTTTCTAATATGTAGAATAGTAGAATTGATGTAGATAATGTCTTAAAACTTTCTCATATTTAATATAGGAACTGAAGCAAAGTGTTAAAGCAACTTTATTCAATATGGTAAATTCAATCAAATCAAAGATAAAAAATTGGTCCCATCTGACTGTTTGATTACCTCTATTTATACCATGTTTTAATTTGTCAACAAAATATCTAAAGCCATTCTATTTCAGATAGTCTCAGTATTCTGACAGTGTACAGGATGAGAGATAAAGTGCATCCTTGGAGTGAAATAATCAAGAAGTACAGTGACATCCTGATCTTTCTGAAAGTCAGGCCAGAGATTTTTCACAGTATAACACTTCATTCTACAAGAAGATATATTTCAATATCCTTAGTTTTCAGCTAAAAGAACTAAGCCTTAGAGTTTTAAAGTCACTTACCCCAAGGATGACTTCAGAATGAAGACTAGAATCCACACTTCCTGACTTCCATTCTGGTGCTTTTTCTGTTTATATCATCCAGATTTGTAGACAATCTTCATTCTTATTCTGTACGTTCCATTTTGAAGGATAAATATTATAGGGAAGAAGTGAAAATATTGAGAGTTAATAATATTTTTGAACTAAAAATTTGGATAACTTTTATGAATTATATAATCTTGAGTTCTTTGTGATTAATGATGTTTTTCCTCTTAAAAGATAACCCAAATGTCTACTGGTTTGCAGTTCCTAATGACAAGAAGACAGAATCTCAGTCTTATCCTCTCTCAGCTACTTTTTGATGCCCAGAAAGGACTAGAGCATCTGTATGCAAGGCCATTTTATCAGTTAAAAGCATTGTAGATGGTAATTCGTTGTGTAGTTATTATGTGAGGTGTTATGTTATGCTTGGTATGGGTCATTTAATTGTATCCTCAGAGCAACCATGTATCATAATTACTATTAACTTCTTCATTTGACAAGTGAGGAATCTGATGCACAACCAGGTTCTGGATTTCATAACCATTAAGTAGCACAGCCAAGTTTTGAACCCAGGCAGGCTGGCTCCAGAGATGATGATCGTATTGGTGAAATTCAGCAGCAAACATACTCTCGTACAGTTCAATGTGCAGCACTTTCCCATTTGTGGTAAAAGGGGCTGCTTGAAGTAGCTGTGATACTCCCTCCAAGGGCCTGCAAACTACAAGTGCTTGCCAAGTTTCCAGTTCTCAGCCAAACCTGGGTTATATGACCGAGAGGCTTTCTCTCCAGCTCATGCTGCATTTTGTATCATACACCCTAAAAATAGCTGAGCAAATATATAACTTCACAAAATGAACAGTTTCAATACACTCTCCCCACTTACGCCTTACTCACAGAAGATCAAACCAAGTCCCAGACGCTATAGGAAGATCAAATGCTCCATCTTCTTCCTTTTTATTTTTTCTTTGTATGTTCTCCACAAGACCTTTCTCCTCCTTTGCAGACGAAACTTCTGTGCATGTCAATATGTGTGTCTCCATATACTCAGCTTCTGTAGCCAAATTAGTATCTTTTAACAAAAATAATATTAAATGTCATAACACTTAATTCAATTATCAATGATCAGTTATAATGAAATGGTACCTATTTAACAATTTGAATAGACAGTATTGTCAAAGGTGGGTATATTAAAGAGGCTAAAGATACATGAAGAAGACAGAAAAATCACTAATAATATCACTGCCAATTTAGAAATAACCATTGTCAATTCATTAACACACACCAAACCAAAGTCATATCGTAGCTTGTGGTCTTTAAGATGTATTTTTCATCCTTTTTAAAAAATTTACTCTTCAGTTGAGAACTTTTTTTGACCTATATTTAAGCTCATTGATCCTTTCCTCAATCATGTTGGGTCTACTGATGAGCCCATTGAGCATTCCTCATTCCTATTACTGTGTTTTGATTTCTAAGTATCTCCTTTTGACTTAGAGTTTCTACCTCTTTACTTATATTATTCATCAGTTTTTTATATTATCTATTTTCTTCATTAGAATGTCAGTTATTTCTGACTCTAATTATACCAACATCTGTGTCATATCTGAGTCTAATCTGATGATTGTGTTTTCTCTTCAAAGCATTTTTTCTTGCTTTTTAGCATTCCTTTTTTTTTTTTTTTTTTTTTGTTGTTGTTGTTGTTGTTGAAAGCTGGACCTACTGTTGCAGGTGCTAGGAAATGGGGCAATAGGTATTGTGTGAGGACTGATGTTAACCTGGCTAGGAGTTGCTGCTGCTGCTGCTAAGTTGCTTCAGTCGTGTCTGACTCTGTGCGACCCCATAGACGGCAGCCCACCAGGCTCCTCCATCTCTGGGATTCTCCAGGCAAGAACACTGGAGTGGGTTGCCATGTCCTGGCTAGGAGTTAGGCTATCTTTAATATTTAATGTAGCTATAGGCATCATTGGCTTACATTTCCTCAGCTGTCTTTGTTTTTGTCTCCCCTCCTGACTTCTGTCTTGCCTAAGTACTCCTTCTCAGAAGTCAGGAGGGGAGACAAAAACAAAGACAGCTGAGGAAAGTGAAAAGTTAAAATGAAGTCGCTCAGTCATGTCTGACTCTTAGCGACCCCATGGACTGCAGCCTACCAGGCTCCTCCATCCATGGGATTTTCCAGGCAAGAGTACTGGAGTTTTGCAATTTGTTTAGCTGTAAAACATTGTTATTTATATTATACTGGAACCATGTTAGGTAGGGTATGTGGAAGAGGTAGTGTTTTACAACCTTCTGATTAAATTTCAGGCCTTTACTTGGGATTGTGACCTTCATAAATCTAGTGATGGAGATTTCTTCTCTCCTTCCTCTACTCCTTTCTCTGATTGCAATGTTCTCAATCTATTTCCTCGCAGCCCTGATCCCTATTGACTATTCTTTCATTCCCCTCTTAGGTGAGATACGAAGTCTTGAGGGGAAGGAATGGAGAAGAATTCCTCCTTCCTGATGGGACAGAGTTTCAGAATTGAACTTGACAAAGTCCTTTACTGTTGAGATTAAGCCTTCATTATGTGGAGGATTTTTGGCTTGTTTCACAATGGCTATTGCTCCCTCTTTCTATGTCAGCCAAGAGAGGATCTTATGTTCTCACTGTGAGGAACTGATAGAGATCCTTGAGGAAAAATCACAAAACTGTGGTGGGGTCCCCTAAGACAGTGGCCCTGGGAGTTTCTCACTCTCAAAACTCAACATTCAACATCCAGAAATCTATTAAAATTACCATGTAGATGTCCCAACTAGTTTGTTGTTCCAGAAGCTTCTTCTCCAGATCTCTGTTGCTGTATCTGTATGTCAGTTGCTTAGTCATGTCTGACTCTTTGCAACCCCATGGACTGTAGCCTACCAGGCTCCTCTGTCCATGGTATTCTCCAGGCAAGAATACTACAGCAGATTGTCATTTCCTTTTCCAAGGGATCTTCCCAATCTGGGGTTCAAATCCAGGTCTCCCACATTGCAGGTAGATTTTTTACCATATGAGACACCAGGGAAGCCCATAAGTAAGATGTATAGGCCCCAAATCTACATTTTGAAGTCTGTTTTTTTTTTTTTAAGCTGTCAAATTGCTCTTAAGATTGTTTATAATAGTTTATACTTCTTCTAGCAACAAGAGACCCTGCTTTCTTGCATCTTTACCAGCATTGGTTAGTGTTTTTCACATTTCCACTTTTGTGTTTTGTGTTCTCATATCAGTTTACATTTATCTTACTATTAAGGAACTTGGACATTTTAATTATATTTTAATATACTTTCTACTACTTTTTTTTGAAATTGCCTGATTTATTTGTCCATTTACATAAGCTGCTCAAATTTTTTGACTATTCAGAATTTAATTTTTTTTCTTATTAAAATCGAACTTTTCTTTTAAATTTTATTTACCTTTTTTTTGCCTTTAATATCTGAATATACTTTTGAATTTGAACTTAGAACACAATTAATCAACCATGAATAGAGTTTCAGAATATTTTGCTATGAGTTATGAAGGATACCTGTCTTAAATTGGCAAATATTACCTTTTAGACTCAGCTAAACTTGGGACAAGAATAGATCTCCCTACCTTAAACCTGAAATTATCCCTATTTTGTCATTTCATCCACAAGTAATGCAATATACTCTACTTGGGTATGGACCTCAGAGAAGGCAATGGCACTCCACTCCAGTACTCTTGCCTGGAAAATCCCATGGATGGAGGAGCCTGGTAGGCTGCAGTCCATGGGGTCGCTAAGAGTCAGACATGACTGAGCGACTTCATTTTAACTTTTCACTTTCATGCATTGGAGAAGGAAATGGCAACCCACTCCAGTGTTCTTGCCTGGAGAATCCCAGGGATGGGGGAGCCTGGTGGGCTGCTGTCTATAGGGTCACACAGAGTCGGACACGACTGAAGCAACTTAGCAGCAGCAGCAGCAGGGTATGGACTTATAAATTAAAGCCACTGGGTTTGATCAACATGCTTAATGCCTTTTAGAATGAATAGAGAAAAACATTAAATCTAAGAGAGATCTTATATTCTACAATTTATATCTTAGTTAATATTTAGTTATTTCTCTGAATAGTAAAGATATTCTGATTAACATTCTAGTGACTTTAAATTGGATACATTTACAGTATGAAATAAAAACATCTGCATGACCTGATATTATTTCCTTTAGGTAAATTCCAATAAATTGAATTTATGGATCAAAAGTTCTGCAAATTCTTCCCTCTTACCCTATTTCCTTACCAGATGATGAACATTTTGAAGTCAAACCTCTGTCTTAACTGTGTGTAAACCTCATTGCTTAACAGTCTTACATGTGAGGAAAATGACAGAGTTTAAGTAATTTATCAATGTTTATTAAATAAATAAATTTGGTAATTAAAAAAGAACTTTGAAAGATTGAATGAAAGGAAAAAGATGAGCTTTCAAAACAGTCCATAAAACTTAAGATATAAATAGTTGTTCAATTTTCTTTAGTTCTCACTCAAAGTAAAAATATTTATCAATTATTTTTTGTCTTTAATTATAATTCTATACAAAAATGTTTTGAATATTGCTGAAATTAATCATAATATGCTACTAAGATAAGTATGCCTACATATAAATCTTCTTAAAGAAACACACACAACCTAATGCCTACTTTTAAGTGTCATTTCAAATGGCATTTTGAAAAGAATGGAACATTTATAAATTCATCATTGGATGTTTTAACACATCATCCATTTAGTCAACAATTAGACTATTTTATGTGTAATACTTTGTAATATCTATGAGAACCACGATATAGAAAATCTGGTCTCTTTCCTCAAATAATTACTGTGCAATTGAATCTGAAATACTAAAATGTTTAAATAACTGAAGAGTGTTACTGTAGCTCTAAATATTAATAATTGTAAATAGAAATGCTTCTGATTGAACTCAAATATGTTGACCAGGTGTTGGTTGGAGGAATAAAGACAGAAAGTGTTAAGAATGGAGGAATCAATAGCTAGGACATGGAAGCAACCAGGTTCATTGGCAGATGAATGGATAAGAAAGCTGTGGTACATATACACAATGGAATATTACTCAGCTATTAAAAAGAATGCATTTGAGTCAGGTCTAATGAGGGGAATGAAACTGGAGCCTATTATACAAACTTAAGTAAATCAGAAAGAAAAACACCAATATAGTATATTAAGGCATATATATGGTATTTAGAAAGATGGTAACGATGACCCTATATGCGAGATAGCAAAAGAGACACAGATGTAAAAACAGACTTTTGGACTCTGTGGGAGAAGGTGAGTGGGATGATTTGAGAGAATAGCATTGAAAGATGTGTATTACCATCTGTGAAATAGATCATCAGTCTAAATTGGATACATGAGATGGGGCATTCAAGGCCGGTGCATTGGGATGACCCTGAGGGATGGGATGGAGAAGGAGGTGGGAGAGGGGTTCAGGATGAGGAACACATGTACACCCATGGCTGATTCATGTTAATGTGTGGCAAAAACCACTACAATATTGTAAAGTAATTAGCCTCTAATTAAAATAAATAAATTAATTAAAAAAAAAGAATGGAAGAATGATTCAAAATGGCAAATTGACACCTGAATTTGAGAAGAAATGAGAGTTACGAATTGGCAAAGATGTGGGAAGCAAATGTTTTAACTGCAACATCGTTGTATTTAAAGGCATGGAGATTATTGAAAGGAGATCAGTTTTATAGGAAGCGAAAGGGATATTCGCCTGATTAAGTGAGAATGAGGTTGGTGAAAAGAATAAGAGAACAATTGCCTGAGCTTCTCCAATGGTGATTCAGGGAGAGTTGAACCTGGGCGATGCTCCCATCAGTATCAACAGAGAACACAAAGATGCTGTCATGGTGGTGGGAAAGGCAGCACATTTCTAGCTTATGTGAATTAGGGGAGAGAGAAAGAAGTGGAAATAGATGATCTACGAATAACCTCTTGAGAAAAGATTCAGATAGCCTTGTATGGAAATAAAAAAGTTATTTTGAGACTGTTGTTTCTGGATGGTTCGTTGTGTGTGTATGTGCATAATGTTTGTATATTCACTTCCTGGAAGAAATGAAAATAATAGCTTTCAATCCATGACTTAAGCCCAGAATGATCTTTTGAGTTAAAAACCTGAGTCATATGCAGGGAGTTCATTCTGGGGCTCTGGTACAACGTAGAGGGTTGGGATGGGGTGGGAGGTGGGAGGGAAAATGGAGAGGGAGGGACATATGTATACCTGTGGCTGATTCCTGTTGATGCATGGCAGAAACCAACACAATATTGTAAAGCAGTTATCTTCCAATTAAAAATAAATATTAAAAAACCTTGAGTCATAAGAGATACCATCCTGTGAACTTTACCCTGCAGACTTTATTTAAGCACATAATATGGCTTAGATAATTAACTCTAGCTATTAAATATGTAAGAATGCTTTTATATCAAGGAAAAGTGTGCTTGATGCAATGAAAAATATTACTGAATTCAGAACCACCTGATTTGTAGCAAGGATTTATTCATTTCCGCCCCCTCCCCCACCGGTATGCACAGTGAACCTGAACTCTAAAGTTGGTTTGAGCTCTATGTACTTGAAAAATAAACCTCCAAACGTTTGAGAAAGTACCCTATGGAGAGGATGAGGCAAAACTCTAAAATTGAGGCTTCCAAACAGTGGGGGAGCCTGATTTTAGAAGAACTTGCTAAGTATTAATAAATCACCTGTGCATTCACAATGTTCTTAGTAGCCCTAATGGAGAATGTGCGTAAAAATGCAGCATCTCCCAGAAATGTCATATCAAAATTCGGAGATATTAAATGACTAGCTTTTACATAGAAGTTAGCAGCTTTCAAATCTTTAAAACATTCAAACAAGAGGTCTAAGGCATCCCATTTTATTTTCCCCATATCACTTATTCCTAGTCATCAAGATATTAAACCTCAAACATACTAGTTTACTTCAAGATATTTCTCAATTCTTCTAAACTTACCTTAAGAAGTGCAATATTGTCCATTCAAAAATGCCCAATTTAAGAAAAGCAGGACAATGGAGTTCTGGGGCCCAGACACATCATCCCAAAATATGCTTCAATTGCATGTTAATTATTTTGATTTTAAGTTACTTAATAAAGAGTCAGTGCAAGAGGGACACTCTGACGCTTATATATGTCTCCCTGAATGCAGAAGATCTTCTATTTGAAAGGTGCCCTCCCTGCATCTGGAGGTTTAAGGACACCATTATCACCAGAAGTAGAGAATTGGGGATGAGAAACCTGAATAAATAAACCTTGCCTTTGTTGCTCAGTTGTGACTGACTCTTTGTGACCCTATGGACTGTAGCCTGCCAGGCTCTTCTGTCCATGGGATTTTCCAGGCAAGAATACTGGAGTGGGTTGCCATTTCCTTCTCCAGAGGCCCAGGATTCCTGACCCAGGGATCAAACTCAGGTCTCCTGCATTGCAGGCAGATTAGGTACAAATAAACCTTGGTACTCCTTTAATTTGTTACACCAAACCAATTATTTTTTTTAGAGTCTTCACTAATTAAGCACCCCAAACCTAAGTTCTTTGTTCTATTAACTCTTCACAAATTTATGTTTCTTTGTTTAAAACGCATAAAAGCTGACTGCTTTGGTCACTTCTCAGGCCCTGTTTTATGACATCTACTTGTGCACAAATTCAATTAATTTATTTTTCCCTGTTAATATGCCTTGTAGTAATTTTATCATTAGACCAGTCACAGCAGTCAAGTTGGGTAGAGGGAGAAATTTCCCTCTCCATGGTGGAAGTAATTTCTAAATGCTTATTGGAAGTGAGGAAAAAGGCAATGGAGTTCCTTAATTGGTTGTGAGTGAGACCTTGGCTATGAACATGAAGGTATAGACAAAGATAATTGTGGGAGAGGCTGATAACAAAGATGAGAATGAAAATGGCAGACATGTGGGGAAAAGGGATCTACATTTGACAGACTTACTTGAAGTTTCAGTAACACCTGCCACAGCCAATGAGCACCATCCTGCTAACATGATGGAAACCTTGGCACCGCCGTCTGAAATCCTGTCATCTCCAGTACAGTTGTGCAGGTAACTTCCTCACAAATAGATTTTACTTTTCATTATCAATGCTGACAACAGTACTGGAATACACTGTTTTTCCTTTTAATTTGTGATATTTTCTGGGATTTCTGCTTGCATGTGAATGCTCAAGATGGACATCTTGTCAAGTCATGCATGAAATTGAAAGAAAAAGTCTTGCAAAAAATGCGAGCTGTCCACCTCCTCCAGAGAACACTACCTGAGTAAAAGGAAAGGCGAACTGTACCATCATGTTAGAATTACACTTGCAGGGCCTAAGTCAATAACTGAGAGAAACACAGACTTTTTATTCAGGTTTCCTAAAAATGGATAAAGAGTTAAAAATTAGTTGATAAGATGGAAATAATAGTGATGAAATTTATTCCCTTAAATAAGGGAATGAAACTTCATCTTAAATGTCAATGAGAAGAATGAGAAAAAAATATCATTATTTCTACTATACATGATAATATACACAGAAAATCAGATTATCAATTGGAAAACGTTGATTAGTTAATATGAGAATTCAATAAAGTGACTAGATAAAAGGTGAGTAATAAATTCATCCTAATTATTCATTCATTCAGTATTTTTGAATTCATCTACTCAATAAGATTTGTTTTGCAATCTGAAATCAATAAATTCCATGCTTTTGTGGTCATTGGTGCATATGCACAATGGCAAAAAATTTGAATCATCCAATATGCACATTATCAGCTGAAGTTCAACAAGTTGACACTGTCTTTTTGTTTCAGTTCTCAAACTGTAAATGTGTCCTTTTGGTCATCTATTTAGTGCCATTTTGTGCTTTTATTTGATTAACTACGATTTAACTGTTTAAAATGGTTCTGAAGAATGATGCAAATCTATTGTCTACTGCTCCTAAGTACAAGAAGACTGTACAGTGCCTTATGGAAAAAAACAAACAAACATGTATCTGATAATATATACTCAGGCCTAAGTTATAGTGCTCTTAGCTGTGAATTAAATATTAATGAATCAATAATGTATTAAGTAAAGCATCTTTGAACGGAGACATATAAAACAAGGTTAAGTATTGATTTGTTGATGAAAATGTTGTGACCAGAGACTTTCAAAAACCTTACCCAGTATTTCCTTTGGGAATAATTATTAGGTATTTGCTAATTCATGTGTGTGGTGAATTTATAGAATATAACTACTGAATGAATATGAGAATGATCTATATGCAAAATTTCTCAGGGATCTTATTAAATAGCATATTTGAAATTTTAATATTTTTGTATTACATTTGAAGATTCAACAAAACTGCACTAAATTTAGTAATGAATTTAACTCACCTTGTTCTTTTTTTCCTTTAGAATTTAAGTTGCCTGGGGACAATAGTATGAGATTCTGTTCTGCAATGCAAGCTCCAGAATAATATTTGGCACCTATAAAGGAACCTAATAAGTGGTTGGTATTGTTGCTTTTCCTTGGAGATTTTGCCTGCATTTATTTTACTTCTTTTTATACTGACAGAAGAATTACTGAATGATAAGATTTAAAAATTATACAGGAAAGCAGTAGCTATGGAACAATAGAAAAAAACTTAATGAGAAATATAGATCAATTTAATATGCAAATATTCTATAAATTAAAATGCAACAAGAAATTAATACACAAGGATTATTTTGCACATGCACGTGACAGAAAAGGAGTTAAATTTATTAATATATATAAAGCTCATTTGAATCAATTAGAAAACTTCAATCTCAATAAACAAATAGGAATAAGGTAGACTACTTACACAAAGGAAATTCAAATTGATAATATAATATAATGGATACTATTGTAACAATGAACATGAACTTGAGCAAACTCAGAGACAGAAAAGGACAGAAAGCCTGATGTGCTGCAGTCTGGAGTCACAAAGAGTTGGACACGACTTAGTGACTGAACAGCAACAACAAATAACAAAAATACAACAGTAACAATATTTGCCTTCCACAAACTTGGAGGGCTTTATGCTAAGTCAGTCAGTCAGTCAGTTCAGTCACTAAGTCGTGTCCAACTCTTTGTGATCCCATGAATCGCAGCACGCCAGGCCTCCCTGTCCATCACCAACTCCCGGAGTTCACTCAAACTCATGTCCATCAAGTCAGTGATGCCATCCAGCCATCTCATCCTCTGTCGTCCCCTTCTCCTCCTGCACCCAATCCCTCCCAGCATCAGAGTCTTTTGCAATGAGTCAACTCTTCACATGAGGTGGCCAAAGTACTGGAGTTTCAGCTTTAGCATCATTCCTTCCAAAGATATCCCAGGGCTGATCTCCTTCAGAATGGACTGGTTAGATCTCCTTGCAGTCCAAGGGACTCTCAAGAGTCTTCTCCAACACCACAGTTCAAAGGCATCAATTCTTTTGCGCTCAGCTTTCTTCACAGTCCAACTCTCACATCCATACATGACCACTGGAAAAACCATAGCCTTGACTAGACGGACCTTTGTTGGCAAAGTAATGTCTCTAGTAAAACAAGCCAAATAGGAAAAGACAGATATTGTATGATATCATTTATATGTGGAATTAAAAAAAAAATGTAAGACTTACAGTAACAATAAAAAAGTGATTGTCAGGGTTGGAAATAGGGAAAGTCTGGTAATACTGTGTAAACTATAAATTGGATAAAATCTGACCATCTAACATGGTAACATGATGACTATAGTTGATCACACTGCCCTGTAATATTGAAATGAACTAAGAGAATAGAATTTAAGTGTTCTAACCAAAATGAAAAAATAAATAAATATGTGCAGTGATAGATGTGCTATTAATGATGAGGGATGGAACATTTTACAATGTATATGTACATCAAATCATCACACTGCACCTTAAATAGCTTGCAATTTTATTTGTTAATTAAATCTCATAAAGGTAACCAAAAAAAAAAAAAAAGCCACAAAGGAGTTGCTATTCAAAACTTAGAAAAAAGCTGAAATGAAAAAATAGTAAGTTCATACTTTTGAAGGCTAACAAATAATGAAAATTATTTGCTGCTAAGTGAGATTAATCAGCACTGACAAGTAAGGACACATTGCAATGAGCACTCTCATCTACTGCTACAAAACAGCCTTAAGATTGAGCTGAAAAACCATGAGGAGAATTTTTGTCTCATACAGAGGAAAACTACTCAAACATGTTCATTTTAGAATTCTTTAGAGAAGCTGAAACTCAGGAACAAATTCTATCCCCATAAAGTGGAAGTGCTATGCAAATCATGTTATAGCCATTTTATGGAAAGGTATATATCCATTAAAAAAAAAAGTTTCTAAAAGCTTTTAAACACGTGGGGAAGTGCTTAAGTCAGCCTGTTAGTCACAGTTATGTCTGATACTTCATGATCCCATGGACTGTATAGCTCACTAGGCTCCGCTTTCCTTGGAATTCTCCAGGCAAGAATACTGAAGTGGGTAGTCATTCACTTCTCCAGGGGATCTTCCCGACCCAGGGATTGAACCAGCATCTCCCGAATCTTCTGAATTGGCAGGCAGATTCTTTACTACACAAGCCATCACCAAATCAAACTTGGATTTGTTCATCTTTTCTCAGCAAAGTTAATCTACTAACACCAGGATGAAGTGGAGGGAAGTGCAGTGTTTATTGCAAGGCCAACCAAGGAGTATGGGAGGCTAAAGTTCAAAAATGACCTAAACTCCCCAATGGCTTTTCAGTTCAGTTCAGTTCAATTCATTTGCTCAGTCATGTCCAACTCTTTGAGACCCCATCAACCGCAGCATGCCAGGCCTCCCTGTCAATCACCAACTCCAGGAGTTTATCCAAAATCATGTCCATTGAGTCAGTGATGCCATCCAGCCATCTCATCCTCTGTCGTCCCCTTCTCCTCCTGCCCCCAATCCCTCCCAGCATCAGAGTCTTTTCCAATGAGTCAACTCTTCGCATGAGGTGGCCAAAGTACTGGAGTTTCAGCTTTAGCATCATTCCTTCCAAAGAAATCCCAGGGCTGATCTCCTTCAGAATGGGCTGGCTGGATCTCCTTGCAGTCCAAGGGACTCTCAAGAGTCTTCTCCAACACCACAGTTCAAAAGCATGGACCACAGCCTTGTCTAACTCAATGAAACCAAGCCATGCCACGTGGAGCCATCCAAGACAGACAGGTCTTTGTGGAGAGGTCTGGCAGAATGTGGTCCACTGGAGAAGGGAATGGCAACCCACTTCAGCATTTTTGCCTTGAGAACCCCATGAACAGTGTAAAAAGGCAAAAAGATAGGACACTGAAAGATGAACTCCCCAGGTCAGTAGGTGCCCAATATGCTACTGAAGATCAGTGGAGAAATAACTCCAGAAAGAATGAAGGGATGGAGCCAAAGCAAAAACAACACCCAGTTGTGGATGTGACCGGCGATAGAAGCAAGGTCTGATGTTGTAAAGAGCAATGTTGGGTAGGAACCTGGAATGTCAGGTCCATGAATCAAGGCAAATTGGAAGTGGTCAAACAGGAGATGGCAAAAATGAACGTTCTAGGAATTCTAGGAATCAACGAACTAAAATGGACTGGAATGGGTGAGTTTAACTCAGATGACCATTATATCTACTACTGTGGGCAGGAATCCCTTAGAAGAAATGCAGTAGCCATCATGGTCAACAAAAGAGTCTGAAATGCAGTACTTGGATGCAATCTCAAAAACAACAGAATGATCTCTGTTCATTTCCAAGGCAAACCATTCAATATCACGGTAATCCAAGTTTATGCCCTGACCAGTAATGCTGAAGAAGCTGAAGTTGAATGGTTCTATGAAGACCTACAAGACTTTTTAGAACCAAAACCCCAAAAAGATGTCCTTTTCATTAAAGGGGACTAGAATGCAAAAGTAGGAAGTCAAGAAACACCTGGAGTAACAGGCAAATTTGGCCTTGGAGTACAAAATGAAGCAGAGCAAAGGCTAATAGAATTTTGCCAAGAGAATGCACTGGTCATAGCAAACACCCTCTTCCAACAAGATGGCCAACACCAAAATCAGACTGATTATATTATTTGTGGCCAATAATATAGAGAAGCTCTATACAGTCAGCAAAACAAAACTGGGAGTGGACTATGGCTCATATCATGAACTCCTTATTGCAAAATTCAGACTTAAATTGAAGAAAGTGAGGAAAAACACTAGACTATTCAGGTATGACCTAAATCAAATCCCTTATGATTATACAGTGGAAGTGAGAAATAGATTTTAGGGAGCAGATCTGAAAGACAGAGTGCCTGATGAACTATGGATGGAGGTTCATGACATTGTACAGCAGACAGGGATCAAGACCATCCCCAAGAAAAAGAAATGCAAAAAAGGAAAATAGCTGTCTGAGCAGGCCTTACAAATAGTTTTGAAAAGAAGAGAAGTGAAAAGCAAAGGAGAAAAGGAAAGATATACCCATTTGAATACAGAGTTCCAAAGAATAACAAGGAAATTTAAGAAAGCCTTCCTCAGCAATTAATGCAAATAAATAGAAGAAAATAATAGAATGGGAAAGACTAGAGGTCTTTTCAAGGAAATTAGAGATACCAAGGGAACATTTCATATAAAGATGGACTCAATAAAGGACAAAAAAGATACAGACCTAACAGAAGTAGAAGATATTAAGAAGAGGTGGCAAGAATACACAGAAGAACTGTACAACAAAGATCTTCATGACCCAGATAATCATGATGGTGTGATCACTCACCTAGAGCCAGACATCCTGGAATGTGAAGTCATGGGCCTTAGGAAGCAACACTATAAACAAAGTTAGTGGAGTTGATGGAATTCCAGTTGAGCTATTTCAAATCCAGTTGTTTTTAGGAAATGATTTTCAAAGATAAGAGAGGGAGAGGGTTGTAGGGTGCCTGATAAGCTGGACATTCTTCTGATTGATTGGTGGTAAGGTAATAGGGTGGTATTTGAGGAGTTAAAGTCATCAACCTTCTGGTTCCAACAAGCCTAGAGTCTAGTTTCTGGTGGTCAGCATGCTGTTAACTTCTTCCACCCAGTGGGAGTTTCAGTATCTGCAAAACAACTCAGGGATGTGGCTCAGGATACTATCCACAGCCCTTGAAAAAGAACTAAAAGTTTGTAACTTTGTGTGACAGTCAAGCTATTAATATTTTCTCTGTCTTGACTGTTTTGCTTTGTTTCTTCATTTTCTCATTTCTCTGACTAAATTTGTTCTTTGGAATTTTGGGAAGGCCTAGAAGGCTAAAGCTTTTCTACAAAGAAGAGGTAGGTGGATTCCATGGTGGGTAGGTCTGTCCTAGGATGGCACCATGAAGAGCCACACAGTTACCTATGTACTCTATGATACACTAATGATCTGATATAGAAGTCAATGTTATGGAAAAAGGTTTCCATTATGAAATAATTTGGAGAAACTCAGGATTAATGGCACACATACAGGAAAGTTTCCTTTTTGAAGTTTTCTCAAAATCTTGTATACGCCAGATATTTTTCCATTAACAAAATCACTGGCATAAACATCAATAAACATATTCTGAAAGAAAATGAGATCACATAAGCCAAATCCCCAAAGCTTAAACTTACAATAGTCATTTAGGTACATTTTTATAGTTTACAAATTACTTTCTTACAAATAGTTTTATAATGAAAATAAGAGTTTTTGAGTTAGACTGACATCTATGCCCAGAGTTCTGTGACCCATTTGTTGACCTGAAAGAAATAGACTGCTAGATATTTCTTTAATAAAGATGGGTTTATTTAGGATCAGCAGAGAATTGCAATTTGGGTTCTACAGCAATGGTGAGATCCTTGAAAGTCCCTATAGGGCATAGGGAAAGAACCATTTTTATAGAGATGAGAAGAAGTTGGAAGGGCTTTTTAAAAAATTATTTTTTATTGAAGGATAATTGCTTTACAGAATTTTGTTATTTTTGTAAAACCTCAATATGAATCAGCCACAGGGATACATATATCTCCTCCCTTTTGAACTTCCCCTCTTCTCCCTCCCCATTCCACCTCTCTAAGTTGATACAGAGCCCCTGTTTGAGTTTCTTAGCCATACAGCAAATTCCCGTTGGCTATCTATCTTGCATATGGTAATGTAAGTTTCCATGTTACTCCCTCCATGCATCTCACCCTCTCCTCCCCTCTCCCCATAGCCACAAGTCTATTCTCTATGTCTGCTTCTCCACTGCTGCCTGGTAAGTAAATTCTTCAGGACCATTTTTCTGGATTCCATATATATACATTATAACATGATATTTATCTTCCTCTTTCTGACTTAATTCATTCTGTATAATAGGTTCTAGGCTCATCCACCTCATTAGAACTGACTCAAAGGCAATTCCTTTTTATGGTTGAGTAATGTTCCATTGTGTATATTTACCACTACTTCTTTATTCATTCATCTGTTGATGGGCATCTAGGTTGCTTCGATGCTCTAACTATTGTAAATAGTGCTACAATGAACAATGGGATACATATGTCCTTTTCAACTTTTGGTTTCCTCAGGGTATATGCCTAGGAGTGGGATGGCTGGGTCATATGGTGGTTTTATTTTTAGTCTTTTAAGGAATCTCCATATCATCTTCCATAGTGGCTATACTGATTTACATTCCCACCAACAATGCAAGAGCATTCCCTTTTCTCCACACCCTCTCCAGCATTTATTGTTTGTAGACTTTTTCATGATGGTCATTCTGACCAATGTGAGGTGATATCTCATTGTAGTTTTGGTTTGCATTTCTCTAATAATGAGCAATGTTAAGCATCTTTTCATGTGTTATCTATCTGTATGTCTTCTTTGGAGAAATATCTGTTTAGGTCTTTTTCCCACTTTTTGATTGAGTTGTTTGGTTTTCTGGCATTGAGTTGTAGAAGCTGCTTGCATATTTTGGAAATTAATCCTTTGTCAGGTGTTTCATTTGTTTTTATCTTCTCCCTTTCTGACTGTTCTCTTTTCACCTTGCTTATAGTTTCCTTTGCTGTGAAAAAGCTTTTAAGTTTACTCCCACTTGTTACTTTTGTTTTTATTTTTGTTTCTCTAGGAAGTGAGTCACAGAGGATCTTGCTTTGATTTATGTCATCAAGTGTTCTGCCTATGCTTTCCTCTAAGAGTTTTATAGTTTCTGGTCTTACATTTAGGTCTTTATTCCATTTTGAGTTTATCTGACTGTTCTCTTTTCACCTTGCTTATAGTTTCCTTTGCTGTGAAAAAGCTTTTAAGTTTACTCCCACTTGTTACTTTTGTTTTTATTTTTGTTTCTCTAGGAAGTGAGTCATAGAGGATCTTGCTTTGATTTATGTCATCAAGTGTTCTGCCTATGCTTTCCTCTAAGAGTTTTATAGTTTCTGGTCTTACATTTAGGTCTTTATTCCATTTTGAGTTTATCTTTGTGTATGGTGTTAGGAAGTGTTCTAAATTCATTCTTTTACATGTAGCTGTCCAGTTTTCCCAGCACCATTTATTGGAGAGGCTGTCATTACCCCATTGTATATTCTTGCCTCCTTTGTCAAAAATAAGGTACTTATAGGTACATGGGTTTTTTTTCTAGGCTTTCTATCTTGTTCCATTGGTCTATATTTCTGGTTTTGTGCCAGTACCATACTGTCTCAATGACTGTAGCTTTGTAGTATATTCTGAAGTCAGGAAGGATTCCTCCAGCTCCATTCTTCTTTCACAAGACAGCTTTGGCTATTTGGGTTCTTTTGTGTTTCTATATTATTTGTGAAATTCTTTGTTCTAATTCTGTGAAAAATGTCATTGGTAAGTTGATAGTGATCACATTAAATCTGTAGATTGCATTTGGGAGTATAGTCATTTTCAAAATAGTGATTCTTCCTACCCAGGAACATGGAATATCTCCCCATCTGTTTATGCCATCTTTGATTTCTTTGATCAGTGTCTTATAATCTTCTGTGTACAGTTCTTTTGTCTCCTTAGGTAAGTTATTTCCTAGATACTTAATTCTTTTTGCTGCAGTGGTGAATGAGATTGATTCCTTAATTTCTCTTTCTGATTTTTCATTGTTAATATATAGAAATGCAAGTGCTCTGTGTATTGATTTTGTATCTTGCATCTTTGCTAAATTCACTGATTGGTTCTAGTAATTTTCTGATACTATCTTTAGGGTTTTCTATGTACAGTATCACATCATATGCAAACTGTGAGAGCTTTAATTCTTCTTTTCCAATCTGGATTCCTTTTATTTCTTTTTTTCTCTGATTGCTATAGATAGGACTTCCAGAACTATGTTGCATAATAGTGGTGAAAGTGGACACCCATGTCTTGTTCCTGATCTTAGGGGGAAAGCTGTCAGCATTTTACCACTGAGAGTAAGGCTTGCTGTAGGCTTATCATATATGGCTTTTACTATGTTGAGGTAGATTCCTTCTATGACCATTTTTTTGAAGAGTTTTAGTCATAAATGGTGCTGATTTTTGGCAAAGGCTTTTTCTGTATCTATTGAGATCATCTTATGGTTTTAATCTTGCAATTTGTTAATATGGTGTATCACATTGATTGATTTGCCTATATTGAAGAATCCTTGCATCCCTGGAATAAATCCAACTTGATCATGGTGTATGAGCTTTTTGATGTGTTGCTTAATTCTGTTTGCTAAAATTTTGTTGAGGACTTTTGCATCTGCTTTCATCAGTCATACTGGCCTGTAGTTTTTGTTTTGTGTTGTCTTTGTCTGGTTTTGGTATCAGGGTGAAGGTGGACACATAGAATGAACTTGGAATTGTTCCTTTCTTTGCAATTTTTTGAAAGAGTTTTAGAAGGATAGGCATTAGCTCTTCTCTAAATGTTTGATAGAATTCTCCTGTGAAGCTGTCTTGTTCTTAGATTTTGATTTTAGGAGATTTTTGATCACAGTTTCAATTTAAGTGCTTGTATTTAACTGATACAGTGCTTGTTAATAATTGCTATTTCTTTCTGGTTCAATCCTTGACAACTGAACTTTTCTAAGAATCTCTCTGATTCTTCCAGGTTATCCATTTTATTGCCATATAGTGGTTCATAATATTCTCTTATAATCCTTGGTATTTCTGTCTTGTCTGTTGTAACCTCTCCACTTTCATTTCTAATTTTGTTGATTTGATTCTTCTCTCTTTTCTTATTGATGAGTCTGACTAAAAGTTTGTCAATTTTGTTTATTTTCTCAATGAACCAGCTTTTAGTTTTACTAATCTTTACTATTGTTTGTTTCATTTCTTTTTCATTTATTTCTGCTCAGATCTTTATAATTTCTTTCCCTCTACTATTTTTTTGTGTGTATGTTCTTCTTTTTCAGTTGTTTTAGGTATAAAGTTAGGTTGTCTATTCGATGTTTTTCTTGTTTCTTGGTGTAGGATTGTATTGCTATAAACTTCCCTCTTAGGACTGCTTTTGCTGCATCCCATGGGTTTTGAGTTTTTGTGTTTTCATTGCCATTTCTTTCTAGAAATATTTTTATTTCCTTTTTGATTTCTTCAGTAACCTGCTGGTTATTTAGAAACATGTTGTTTAATCTACATGTATTTTCTATTTCTTTCAGTTTTTTTCTTGTAATTGATATCTAGTCTCATAGTATTGTGGTCAGAGAAGATGCTTGATATGATTTCATTTTTTTTTAATTTACTGGTGTTAGATTTGTGACCCAAGATGTGGTCTATCTTGGAGCATAGTCCATGTGCACTTGAGAAGAAGGTGGATTCTTCTGCATTTGGATGGAATGTCTTGAAGATATCAATGAGAACCATCTTATCTAATGTATCATTTAAGACTGTGTTTCCTTATTTATTTTGTATTTTGATGATCTGTCCATTGGTGTGAGTGGGGTGTTTAAGTCTCCTACTATTATTGTGTTACTGTCAATTTCTCCTTTTATGTATGTATTTGTCTTAGGTATTGAGGTGCTCTTATGTTGGGTGCATAGATATGTACAACTGTTATGTCTTTCTCTTGAATTGGTCCTGGATCATTATCACTATATAAATGATAATCCTTCCTTGTCTCTTGGAATCTTCATTATTTTAATGTCTATTTTGTCTGATATGAGGATTGCTACTCCAGCTTTCTTTTGCTTTCCATTTGTATGGAACATATTTTTCCATCCTCTCACTTTCAGTCTATATGTGTCTTTAGGTCTGAAGAGGGTTTCTTGTAGACAGCATATATAAGGGTCTTGTTTTTGTATGCATTCAGCCAGTCTGTGTCTTTTGGTTGGAGCATTTAATCTATTTACATTTAAAGTAATCATTGATATATATGTTCTATTGCCATTTTCTTAATTGTTTGGGGTTGATTTTGTAGATCTTTTTCCTTCTCTTTTGTATTTCTTACCATACAAGTCCATTTAACATTTGTTGTAAAGCTTATTTGGTGGTACTGAATTCTTTTAACTTTTGATTGTCGGAAAAGCTTTTTATTTTTCCATCAATTTTGAATGAGATCCTTTCTGTGTACAGTAATCTTGGTTGTAGATTTTTCTCATTCAGTACTTTAAATATATCCTGCCATTCCCTTCTGGCCTGGAGAGTGTCTGCTGAAAGATTAGCTGTTAAACATATGGGGTTTCCCTTGTATGTTACTTGTTGCTTCTCTCTTGCTGCTTTTAATTTTCTGTTGTTGTGTTTAGTATTTGTTAGTTTGATTAGTATGTGTCTTGGTGTGTTTCTCCTTGGATGAATCCTGTATGGGACTCTTTGTGCCACTTGGACTTGATTGACTCTTTATTTGTCCATGTTGGGGAAATTTAAAACTAAAATATCTTTAAAATTTTTCTCATACCTTTTTTTTTTTCCTCTTTTCTCTTCTTCTTCTGGGACCCCTATAATTAGAATGTTTGTGTGCTTGATATTGTTCCAGAGGTCTCTGAGACTATCCTCAGGTCTTGTCATTCTTTTTACCTTATTTTGTACTTCAGAAGTTATTTCCACCATTTTATCTTCCAGTTCACTGATTTGTTCTTCTGCTTCAGGTATTCTGCTATTGATTCCTTCTAGAATATTTTTAATTTCAGTAAAAATAAAACAGAGAAACAGTGTTGTTTGTCTCTGTAGGTTTATTCTTTAATTCTCCTAGGTCTTTGTTAATTGATTCTTGCATTTTCTTCATTTTGTTTTCAAGATTTTTGATCATATTTACTATCATTATTCTGAATTATTTTTTAGGTATTTTGCCTATTTCCTCTTCATTATTGGGACTTCTGTGTTTCTAATTTGTTCCTTCATTGGGGTAGTATTTCTCTGCCTTTTCAGGCTTCAAAATTGCATTCTTTTTTCCTTTTGGTTTCTGCCCTCCTAAGGTTGGTCCAGTGACTTGTGCAAGCTTCAGATAGGTTGAGATTTGTGCTGAGATTTTTTTACTGTTGTTGTTTTTTTGTTTGTTTTCCCTCTGAGGGCAAAGCTGAGTGAGGTGGCAATCCTGTCTCCTGGTAATTTGGTTTGTACTTTTGTTTGTTGTTTAGATGAAGCATCCTGCACAGGGTGCTACTGGTGGTTGGGTGATGCTGGGACTTGTATTCAAGTGGTTTCCTTTGTGTGAGTTCTCACTGTTTGATACTCCATGGGGTTAGTTCTCTGGTAGTCTAGGGTCTTGGAGTCAGTGCTCCCACTCCAAAGGCTCAGGGCTTGAGCTCTGATCAGGAATGAAGATTCCACAAGTGGTTTGTTATGGCATTAAGTGAGATTAAGACAAGAATCCAAAGATGAACCTCAGACAAATGGCAGTTACAAAATCAGGCAAATGATAATTGAAATAATGGAATATACACATATACATATGCTCCCATAGGCAAAATCAAAACAGTTCCACAAAAATAAAGTACAGTAGACTGACCAGGTGAACAAAGGAAATAAAAAATTATATTTACCAGTTAAGAACAAAAATAGCCAAAGCACAAACCAGAAAACAAAACTAAAACAAGATGCAAAGTGGGGAATGAAGCAATGAAAACAAAACTAACAAATATGATGAGAGGAAAGGAAAGAAAGACAAGAAAGCAAAAATAGATATATATACATTAAAGATTACCTGTAAGGGGAGAAGAAGCGTAGGAAAGGAAACACAGGAATAAATGTAGGAAAAAATACAATAAGTTTAAAAAATTAAAATTATAAAAAAGAGAAAAGAAAAAAAAGGAAGAAAGAAAAAAAAAAAAGGAAAATTCCACAGAAGTACAAAAGCCCAATGTAGAGACAGAGGTTTAACAACAATAAAAAGTGTGAATGAATACACACATATACATATACACCCACAAGCAAAATCAAAACAGTCAAACAAAAATAAAGTACAACACTTTGACCCAGCAATCAAAGGAAACTAAAAATTATATTTACTATTTAAGAACAAAACTAACTAAAGCACAAACTGGAAAACAAAACTAAAGCAAGGTGCCAATTGGGGAATAAAGCAATGAAAATAAAGCTAACAAATATGTTGAAAGGAAAGGAAAGAAAGAAAGAAAAGAAAGGAAGAATAGATATCCAAAGTTAAATAGAGGTAGATAAAGAAAGTTTATATACATTAAGATCAGCTGCAAGGGGAAAAGAATAGTAGGAAAGGCAAGCAAAGAAATAAATGTAGAAAAAATAATAATAGGTTTAAATAATTAAAAATTAATATTAAAAAAGGAGAAAAAGATAAAAGGAAAACTCCACAGAACTACAGAAGCCTGAGATAGAGACAGAAGTTTATGACAACAGTAAAAAATGTAATTTATTTAAAAAATAGCTCAAAGCTTGATTAGATGTTATAGCGCCATTATAATCAACAACTACAACAGAGGGGGAAAAGAAAAGGAAAAAAAAATCCAAAAGTATCTATCAGATCAGATCAGTCACTCAGTCCTGTCCGACTCTTTGTGACCTCATGAATCGCAGCACGCCAGGCCTTCCTGTCCATCACCAACTCCCGGAGTTCACTGAGACTCACGTCCATCGAGTCAGTGATGCCATCCAGCCATCTCATCCTCTGTCGTCCCCTTCTCCTCCTGCTCCCAATCCCTCCCAGCATCAGAGTCTTTTCCAATGAGTCAACTCTTCGCATGACATGGCCAAAGTACTGGAGTTTCAGATTTAGCATCACTCCTTCCAAAGAAATCCCAGGGCTGAACTCCTTTAGAATGGACTGGTTGGATCTCCTTGCAGTCCAAGGGACTCTCAAGAGTCCTCTCCAACACCACACTTCAAAAGCATCAATTCTTCGGCACTCAGCCTTCTTCACAGTCCAACTCTCACATCCATACATGACCACTGGAAAAACCATAGCCTTGACTAGACGGACCTTTGTTGGAAAAATAATGTCTCTGCTTTTCAATATGCTATCTAGGTTGGTCATAACTTTCCTTCCAAGGAGTAAGCGTCTTTTAATTTCATGGCTGCAGTCACCATCTGCAGTGATTTTGGAGCCCAGAAAAATAAAGTCTGACACTGTTTCCACTGCTTCCCCATCTATTTCCCATGAAGTGGTGGGACCGGATGCCATGATCTTCGTTTTCTGAATGTTGAGCTTTAAGCCAACTTTTTCACTCTCCACTTTTACCTTCATCAAGAGGCTTTTGAGTTCCTCTTCACTTTCTGCCATAAGGGTGGTGTCATCTGCATATCTGAGGTTATTGATATTTCTCCCAGCAATCTTGATTCCAGCTTGTGTTTCTTTGGGTCCAGTGTTTCTCATGATGTACTCTGCATATAAGTTAAATAAATAGGGTGACAATATACAGCCTTGATGTACTCCTTTTCCTATTTGGAACCAGTCTGTTGTTCCATGTTCAGTTCTAACTGTTGCTTCCTGACTTGCATACAAATTTCTCAAGAGGCAGATCAGGTGGTCTGGTATTCCAATCTCTTTCAGAATTTTCCACAGTTTATTGTGATCCACACAGTCAAAGGCTTTGGCATAGTCAATAAAGCAGAAATAGATGTTTCTGGAACTCTCTTGCTTTTTCCATGATCCAGCTGATGTTGGCAATTTGATCTCTGGTTCCTCTGCCTTTTCTAAAACCAGCTTGAACATCAGGAAGTTCATGGTTCATGTATTGCTGAAGCCTGGCTTGGAGAATTTTAAGCGTTACTTTACTACCGTGTGAAATGAGTGCAATTGTGGGGTAGTTTGAGCATTCTTTGGCATTGCCTTTCTTTGGGATTGGAATGAAAACTGACCTTTTCCAGTCCTGTGGCCACTGCTGAGTTTTCCAAATTTGCTGGCATATTGAGTGCAGCACTTTCACAGCATCATCTTTCAGGATTTGGAATAGCTCAACTGGAATTCTATCACCTCCACCAGCTTTGTTTGTAGTGATGCTTTCTAAGGCCCACTTGACTTCACATTCCAGGATGTCTGGCTCTAGGTCAGTGATCACATCATTGTGATTATCTGGGTTGTGAAGATCTTTTTTGTACAGTTCTTCTGTGTATTCTTGCCACCTCTTCTTAATATCTTCTGCTTCTGTTAGGTCCATATCATTTCTGTCCTTTATCGAGCCCATCTTTGCATGAAATGTTCCTTTGGTATCTCTGATTTTCTTGAAGAGATCCCTAGTCTTTCCCATTCTGTTGTTTTCCTCTATTTCTTTGCATTGATTGCTGAAGAAGGCTTTCTTATATCTTCTTGCTATTCTTTGGAACTCTGCATTCAGATGTTTATATCTTTCCTTTTCTCCTTTGCTTTTCACTTCTCTTCTTTTCACAGCTTCTTCCTTTCACATAGTAAGGCCCCCCCAGACAGACATTTTGCTTTTTTGCATTTCTTTTCCATGGGGACTGTCTTGATCCCTGTCTCCTGTACAATGTCACGAACCTCATTCCATAGCTCATCAGGCACTCTATCTATCAAATCTAGGCCCTTAAATCTATTTCTCACTTCCACTGTATAATCATAAGGGATTTGATTTAGGTCATACCTGAATGGTCTAGTGGTTTTCCCTACTTTCTTCAATTTAAGTCTGAATTTGGCAATAAGGAGTTCATGGTCTGAGCCACAGTCAGCTCCTGGTCTTGTTTTTGCTGACTGTATAGAGCTTCTCCATCTTTGGCTGCAAAGAATATAATCAATCTGATTTCCGTGTTGACCGTCTGGTGATGTCCATGTATAGAGTCTTCTCTTGTGTTGTTGGAAGAGAGTGTTTGTTATGACCAGTGCATTTTCTTGGCAAAACTCTATTAGTCTTTGCCCTGCTTCATTCCATATTCCAAGGCCAAATTTGCCTGTTACTCCAGGTGTTTCTTGACTTCCTACTTTTGCATTCCAGTCCCCTATAATGAAAAGGACATCTTTTTTGGGTGTTAATTCACAAAGGTCTTGTAAGTCTTCATAGAACCATTCAACTTCAGCTTCTTCAGCGTTGCTGGTTGGGGCATAGACTTGAATTACTGTGATATTGAATGGTTTGCCTTGGAAACGAACAGAGATCATTCTGTCATTTTTGAGATTGCATCCAAGTACTGCATTTCGGAGTCTTTTGTTGACCATGATGGCTACTGCGTTTCTTCTAAGGGATTCCTGCCCACAGTAGTAGATATAATGGTGATCTGAGTTAAATTCACCCATTCCAGTCCATTTCCATTCACTGATTCCTAGAATGTCAACATTCACTCTTGCCATCTCTTGTTTGACCACTTCCAATTTGCCTTGATTCATAGAACAAGTAAAAACATAAGAATAATAAATGTTTTTCTTGAGTCACTGCTGTCAGGGTCCTTTCCCTCACTGGGAGTCACAGTCCACCTCATCTCCCTATGATGCCCTTTTACACTGTTCTGATCTCTGGACCTGTTGTGGGGGCAGCTGAGATTCTAATCTGGTCCTACTCCTCTGTGTTCCTTCCTCCAATGCCCACAGCTATCAGAACTAGTGCTTTATCTTTTGTGGGAGCTCTTGGTGCCCTTTTGTATATTCCATAGACACAGAGGCTGCCTAGTTGATCATGTGGTTTTAATCTGCATCTTGTACAATTGGTGGGAGGGTTTGGGGTCTTTTTCCTCAGCCACACTGCCCCTGGGTTTCAACTGTGGTTTTATTTCCACCTCTGCATGTGGGTCGTCCACTGGGGTTTGCTCCTGAGGCTGCCCTGGAGGACTTGGGTTTGTCCCTGTGAAGGCCAGGTGTGGAGGTTGTGCAGCTGCTTGGGTTACAGGGGTTCTGGCAGCACCAGGTACTCAGGGGAGTTGGTGGCTAGGGGAGCAGGAAATACAGTGCTGTAGAAGGTATGGCATCTAGTATTGGCCAATACACACCAGTATTCTTGCCTTGAGAACCCCTACTGGCAGAGAAGCCTGGCAGGCCAGTCTACAGGGTCACAAAGAGTCCAGAAATGACCAAAGCTACCCTGTAGGTATAAATGAAAGATTTTTTTGCCTGTGGCAGCTCTGCCCCAGTGAGAGTAGACCATGAAGGTGCAGCAGCTGCTTGGCTGGCAGGGACACTGGTGGCCCTGGTGTGCAGGGACACGGACTGCCTCCACCCCAGGAGTTATGGCCCTCTCAGAGTCTTTTGTCGAGCCTCTTGTAGCTGGTGATCAGAAGGCCTCTTTGGCCAGTCTTTCTCCATAGCTCTGCCCATTCTGGCACTTAAAGGGCTCCCTTGCCTCAGGTCCTTCTCTGTTGTTAGGCATGTCAGGCACATAGAGAGGCCCACCCTGGCTGGGGTTTTACTCTGTAGATTGGCACATCAGGCACTTAAATGGGTTCCCCAGGTGGGGTCCTACTCTGTAGTTTGGCACAATAGTCACTTAAAGAAGCACTCTGGGTAGGGGTCCTATTCAGTAGTTCAGTGCATCAGGTGTTTGATGGGCCAGCCTCTCTGTTGTTCAGCTGCTGACGCTGGCGTGTGGGGAGAGAGAGGCTGTGGTGATGGCTCCATCCCCCACGCGTGACTCAGCAGTGTCTCCTTGCTTCCATGGCTGCCTGGCTTTCCTCCACGGGTATTTTGCACCACAGTCTCCTCCCTCACATCCCCTTGATCTGTCTCTCTGCAGTCAATAGCAGCTCTTGTCCTAGGATTGCTCCACAATCCCTAAATTCCAGCTTCTATCCTCTGCACCTTCCAGGCGACCTGCCTCCCTGTCCAGGATATATATGGCTGTGGCAAGGGCTGTCTGATTCCCATTCCATTTAGGCTGCCACAGATCAACTATTCCACTTTCAGCCTTAACTGTTTCTCCTCTGACTCAGACAATTGCCCTGATGTGGGGATCAGACCCCTGCTTCAGTTTCCCCACCCGCTGAGGACAGGTCCAATCCCAGTAACACTTCTGTTTCCCCTGCTAGTTCCTTTGTCTTATCGAGTTTTGTGTGGTTCTAAATATTTTTTTCCACTGGTCAGGTACCCCTGTCCATTCTCAGCTGGTGCTCTGCATGCACTTCTGTGTCTGAAGGTGTATTCCTAATGTATCCGTGGAGAGAGATGTAGTCCAAGTCCACCTACTCCTCTGCCATTTTGGTTGCTTTTTTCTTGGAGAGCTTTAATAAACAAAGAGCCTATGTCTTTTCATTGGCTGAGCCCTTGCCAGGAAAAGAGTCTTTCTCCTTCCTGCTGGGCCCTGCTATACTTGTAAGTTATGAGTTTTCCCACTTCTGGGCTCCCAACCTCAATTAAGTTTTTGTGTTTATTAATTTTTTTAAACTTTGGCACCTTACTTTGTTTTTAAAACTAAATTTCCTTATTTGTAAATTTCAAACGAATAGTAATTCATGTCTTATTTTGGGGAGTTTTAATGATCAAATGAATACTAATGCTTTTAGTAGATGGTAAACACTCTATGAATAGTAGCAGTTATTATTATTGCTTCAAATTACCAATAGAACTTACAGAGTTGAAGATTATTATGGGCTTGATCACTAAATAGAACCAAGGTTCAAACTTGCACCTTCTGACTTCAAACTCATTGCATTTACATTGTGCACAATGTCTTAGAGAATTTGAGTTAAAGTGACTTACAGACATAAAACTTGACTACAAGCAGAGCATTTTGAAATGACACTGATTATTTTCCACAGTTTTGTTTCTTTGAAGTGTTTCTCTTCCTTTACCTGTGACTAAAGAACACCTTTCCTGAGTAAATTCTTTGAGCACTACTCTCTCTGCTCAACTTTGTCTTCAAGGCTTGTTTTATCAACAGTAATTACCAGAAGATGGGTTTTCAGGCCACTAAATTATCCAAGCTAGAGAACTGTGTTCTCTCTGGAGCTGTGCTTTTTTCTTTTTTTTTTTCCTCACAAGATATAAAGACTTCTTCAAACCTTTGGTTTAAGAGAAGACCGTTGGATTCTTATATCTGCTTCTACAATCAGTGTATTGTTTTGTCATGTTATCACATGTCCTTAAGTCATAGGAAAACTCTACTGTATACTTGTAAGAGAATGAGAATAAAAAAGTAAATGCCTTGGTATCATTATGAGAATAGTTTTTGTTTTAAGAATCCCTAGTCCAGAGTTTTATAAACACTAATTTAAAATATTTGTAGATATGGTATAGGAAAAATAAAATTTATTAACAAGTAAAGCAAATTTGTTTTGTCCAGTTGCATTGACATTTACCAAAAAATTCAGTTTTTATCTCCAAGTACATGTAGTTATTCAACCATTGAGTGAAGTGAAATAAAGGGAAACCTGCTCAGTTGTGTCCAATTCTTTGAGACTGCATGGACTATACGGTCCAGGGAATTCTCTAGGCCAGAATACTAGAGTGGGTAGCCTTTCCCTTCTCCAGGGGATCTTCCCAACCCAGGAATAGAACCCAGGTCTCCTGCATTGCAGGAGGATTCTTTACCAGCTGAGCCACAAGGGAAGCCCAAGAACACTGGAGTGGGTAACCTATCTCTTCACAGGTGGATCTTCCTGACCTAGAAATTGAACCAAGGTCTCTGGCATTGCAGTCGTTAAGTCATTTCCTATAACTTGTGATCCCATGGACTGCAGTATGCTGGGCTTTCCTATCCTCCTCTATCTCCTGGAGTTTGCTCAAATCCATGTCCATTGAGTCAGTATGCCATCTAACCATCTCATCCTCTGTCACCCCTTTCTCCTTTTGCCTTTGATCTTTCCCAGCATTAGGATCTTTTCCAGTGAGTTGGCTCTTTGCATCAGGTGGCCAAAGTACTGGAACTTTAGCTTTAACAACAGTTCTTCCAATGAATTTTTAAGATTGATTTCCTTTAAGATTGACTGGTTTGATCTCCTCACAGGCCAAAGGATCCTCTGGAGCCTTCTCCATCATCACAATTCAAAAGCATCAATTCTTCAATGCTCAACCTTCTTTACAGTCCAACTGTCACAAATGTATTCAGCTAGTGGAAAAACCATAGCTTTGACTATCTGGACCCTTGTGGGCAAAGTGATGTCTTTACTTTTTAATATGTTTACTAGTTTGCTTTATCCAGTTACAGTGAAGCTAACCAAAAAATTCCGTTCTAGGCTCCAAGTATGTGTCCAGCCACTATTTTAGAAATCAGTTGTAAAAAATGAGTTACATAGATTATCTACTTTTAAGGGGCTGGGAGAAATATCAATAACCTCATATATGCAGATGACACCACCCTTATGGCAGAAAGTGAAGAGGAACTCAAAAGCCTCTTGATGAAAGTGAAAGTGGAGAGTGAAAAAGTTGGCTTAAAGCTCAACATTCAGAAAACGAAGATCATGGCATCTGGTCCCATCACTTCATGGGAAATAGATGGGGAAACAGTGGAAACAGTGTCAGACTTTATTTTCTTGGGCTCCAAAATCACTGCAGATGGTGATTGCAGCCATGAAATTAAAAGACACTTACTTCTTGGAAGAAAATTATGACCAACCTAGAAAGCATATTGAAAAGCAGAGACATTACTTTGTCCACAAATGTCCATCTAGTCAAGGCTATGGTTTTTCCAGTGATCATGTATGGATGTGAAAGTTGGACTGTGAAGAAAGCTGAGTGCCGAAGAATTGATGCTTTTGAAGTGTGGTGTTGGAGAAGACTCTTGAGAGTCCCTTGGACTGCAAGGAGATCCAACTAGTCCATTCTGAAGGATATCAGTCCTGGGATTTCTTTGGAAGGAATGATGCTAAAGCTGAAACTCCAGTACTTTGGCCACCGCATGCGAAGAGTTGACTCATTGGAAAAGGCTGTGATGCTGGGAGGGATTGGGTGCAGGAGGAGAAGGGGACGGCAGAGGATGAGATGGCTGGATGGCATCACCGACTCGATGGATGTGAGTCTGAGTGAACTCCGGGAGTTGGTGATGGACAGGGAGTCCTGACGTGCTGCGATTCATGGGGTCGAAAGGAGTAGGACATGACTGAGCGACTGAACGGAACCGAACTGAACTGAAGGGGCTAATCATTTTAATAGATGAAACTCAGGTATACTTACAAGTATCTTGAAAGTGTGAGACATGATATAAGGTAAGAGAAAAATGTCAGCAGAATGCCAGAAGAAGTGCAAAGGAAAGAAAGATCAAGTTAACTTTGGGAGTCTCAAAAGGTTTCCTATTTCTGAGAAAGTAGAATTCTGGTACTAAGTATTGATTTTGGTGGACTTCCCCAGTGGTTCAGTAGTAAATAATTCACCTGCGATGCAGCAGATGCAGGAGACATGGGTTTGATCCCTGGGTCAGGAAGATCCCTTTTAGGAGGGCATGGCAACCCACTCCAGTATTCTTACCTGGAGAATCCCATGGACATAGAAGCCTGGCAGGCTACAATCTGTAGGGTGACAAAGGGTCAAACATAACTGAAGTGATTGGCCATGCAAGCACATTGATTTTTGAGAATATATATTTTTTTGCTACTCACTGTTCTAGGACCTTTGCATATACAAATCCATTTAATCCTAATTACAATTCTATGAAGAAAGTATTATTTTTATCCCATGCAATAGGAGAAGAAACTTACATTCCGAAAGATTTACTAACTTGACAAAGGCCACACAGGTAATATTAAGTGGAGCTAAGTTATTAACTCAACAGTGCAGCACAGGTATCTGTCTTCTTAATGAGCACAGTTACTGTTTTTTCAATAGAGATTTAAAGCAATATGTATGTGTAGAAGGATGTGTGCCATCAGAATTCAGCTCTTAGAGGTCTGGGGAAAGCAGTTCTACTTGGCTGGATAATCAAAATTCCCAAGTAAAATGGTGGGGTGTAAATTAAATTCATTTCAGATTATACTGTAGGGCCTGTTGTCCAACAGAGTAAGATGTACACACAATTTGTTGAGCAGTGGAAAGATACTAAAGGCATTTTGGGAAGCTACTGAAATAATTAACAGTAGGACTCAGAAACAAATCTGGCAACACAGATTGTGAAGGGAAAGAATTAGGCAGATGGACATCATTGCTATTGAGATAGTGAGAATGGGAGGTCACGTTCAGAATGAAGAAAGACAGTCATGGTGGAAGATGAATGTCCAGGATACTGTATTTGAAAAGATGTGTAATTTCTGTATATAGGAAAGAGGTGATTTCAGAGTGGAGTGATGACAGGAAAAGTCAAAAAGAGTGATGGCTTTTCTGAGCCATCACCTTCTAAGCCCCATTTGACAGTGGCCAGTTCCTTCTGTAAGATTAATGTTGTCCTTGGTTTTGTTTTGTTACAGTTGGTAATTTTAATTTAAAAGCAGTTCTTGATCACTCATTTTGTGAAAGGCATTATATCAGATGCTTTGATGAAAATAAAGGTGAAAGAAATGTACTCTTACTCTTGAAGTAAATTTTATGTGTAGGAATTTACTTGAGTGGAACCTTATGAAGACAGGGTTTTTGTCTGGTTTCCCAACTGCTATAGTTATTGCTGGCAAGTGCTCACCAATTATGTGAATAAATAAATGTATTAATGAAAAGATTACAAGTGAACTGATGAGAGAAGGAGAAAAATGAGAACTTGACTGGGAAATGAATGGTGATGGAGTCAGCTCTTGACATTGGATCCTTGGATGTTATAAGACAGAGAGACAATTTTCAAAATCCTTTTCCTATACCATGGCTTATTATAAAGCATCCAGTCTGAGTCTCAGAGCAGCAGAAAAACATGTTAGAATAACCAATTAAAGCAATATTTTTCAAAAGCTTAACAAACTGAGTTAAAAGAACTCAGTGATTCTTTCAATCACTTATTCAAACAAAAACACATGAATATTCTTTGTACTAAAAGCTGTGCCTTCTGGTGAAAATATAAGGGATAATGTAGGACAGTATAGAGAATTTCTTGTCCTCATGGAATTTATAATCCAGTGAGAAAATGTTAAATAAGAAGAGATACAACATATCTGTATAGTGATATGTGCAAGGAAACAATTGTCGGGGTCTTATGATGGAGAGTAGAGTGTTCCCAAAGACTATTAGGAAAGTATCCCTTAGGAGGGGGTTTTTGGGTGAGATCTGATGGATCTAGAAACTGCAGCAGAGAAAGAATGTTCAACAGAAGAACATGGGCAAGAACCTCAGTTAGGGAACATCTTGATCTCTTTGGGGGCTGGTGGCCCACCTGTGAGACTAGAGCATCATGAACCAGGTGGGGTACAGCATCAGATACTGTTCATGAGACAGGTGAAACCTCTTGATACAGTGTCTTATGGACCAGATTAAGGATTTTTAAAGCTGAAAAAAACCCTGGAAGTCATCTAGTTCAACTCACATTCAAAGAGGATGAGATTCAATACCACCACTGATGAATGACGAGCGTACGTCTTGAAAATACAAAGATAAAAGTCATGGTTATATTATGAACTATTTGAAAAAGAAAAAAACAAAACAAAACAAAACGGGCTCTTTAAATTGGTAGAAAATGAATACTGATGAATTTTTTAAAAATACAGTTTTACCAAGTCAGTTAATTGGTGGAGTTATAAGAGCAAATGATAAAAAATATTAATAAAAGCCAGGGTCTCAGTTGTGTATTGCTTCATAAACTACATGTTACCTTCTCCCCAGGATGTAATGAAATTTATTTGAGGGAGATTGTCATTGCCATTGTTTACAGTAGCTGAGACTGAGGGCAGATGTCCGCTTCAGTGGGAATAGTGCTCTTTTTCATTTTCATGGAATTTTATTTGTTTATTTTTTCCCTCAGATATATTACTTCAGTTTCAAAGAACAATTTACTGAGATATTTAAAAGCAATGATCTAAATATGCCTGTGTATAATGAATTAGAGAAATTTATAAATGTTAAAACAATTTCATTTTCAGATTTATAATAACATAAGACTTAATCAATTTGCAGATATAAATAAATGCATAAATTAGTAATAACATTTCTAGTCCTACAATGGAATTTTTTTTTCACACTGTAAAAATTTCCTCCTGCATTTGGGCCAAAACCAGAGATAACAATTGTTGAGCTAAATTGAGCTGATGGGACAATTAAACAAAGAATTAGAAAAGCAAACTTAGAGGGTTCTTTTGGCTGTCAAAAATTGTATGGATTCTTAAAGATAAATCATTTACAATTACAAATGCAATCATTTACTAAAGGAAGAACTTTGAAAGATGTGGTAGGGAAGACAGGAAAGACATTCAAACAGTAGTTTACAATTTTTTGTGTGTGTTAGCCCACAGAAATTTGTTTTACATTGTGGTATATATATATATATATATATGTGTGTGTGTGTGTGTACACACACACAGACAGAAAGTTCATTATTACAGTATTATACTATATATATAGCATATAAAAATGTAACATATATACATGTACAGTGATATAGATAACTGTGTGTTATCTGTATAAGTGTGATGAACTATAACATTGTCTTTTCTTATCTGCATTATTTGTATCAATTAAATTTCATTCTATTTTTAAAAAAGCTTATTTTGATCAATTAAATGGATATTATGCCCTAACTAGTTGGATATTAATAGAGAACTTAAAAAAAATACTTCATGAAAGAAACATCTGGGACTTGACTACACCATAACATTCCACAGAAGATAAAAGATTGAAAAAGGAATAGAAAAGACAAGATGGTAACTGTTCATAATAAAAGAGATTTTGTGTAGATTTGCCAAAGAAATCAGGATAAGTTTCTGGAATTCTCCTTGTCCTGGAGTTTGAGAGCCTGTAGGTAAGGAACATCAAGTCCCAGTTCAATTGCTTTCCAGGGAAATCTTAGCTAACACAGAAATGGGTGGAGAAAAATGAATAGTATTGTTAAAGAGCAGAGGAGAAATGCATGCTTGATTAAGGAAGAACTGAAAGAATCATTGGTTTCTTCTAAGATCTTGTGTCTGAGGTGGAGTCCTAGGAAACAGAGGGTATAACCAATAGAAAATGAATTTATCAGCCAGTAGCTTATATGATATAAAGGGGTCCCTTATCCTTGATTCCTTAGGAATTCTTAATGTCTATGTTTAGTCTACTTGCCTAAAGTTTGCTGCATTGTTATATAACAACTTCTGGTAATTAAGCCACTTGATACAATTTTCTCACAACACTGCTTGTTGAGTGAAATTCTGGAAATTTTCGTTACTTTGCATATAACAAATTGCTTCAAAGTAGTTAAAATGAGTTATCTGAGATGTTTAAGAATATTTAAATGATTTTTTGTGCTATCCTGGGACTCATTGGGGATATTTTTGTGATGGTTTGCTTTTTATAAATCTAGTTCTTGCATCCCTCACCAGTACTGAGGTGAGAACTATGTAGCATACTGCAAGGAGAAAGTTATCAACCGATGTGCTTGTTAGAAGCCTGATGTAGTGGAAACAACATCAGTTCCCTTGAGGTATACTTGATCTTGAAGATACCCTTGAACTATGGGGAAATAAACATGCTTGAATTTCTGTGGCTTAGGAGGTCAGGTTTTGCAGACATCTTCTGAACTTTAAGACTCTCTGAAACAGGAATCAGCAAATCTATACTGAAAAGGGCCAGAAAGTAAGTACTTTTGTTTCATGACCCATATTGTTTCTGTTTCAACTTCTCAACTCTGCTGTCAGAAGAAGCAATTGATAACTAAATAGGTGTTGCTATGCATGGGTTTCTTTTATATACCAAAATAAGTAGTGGTTTGTTTTGGTCTGTGGGATGTAGTTTGCAGACTTCTGCCTTGGAGATATATTTGAGGTAGGCAGAACTAAAATATTTTTACATAAAATTGTTTTCTTTTTATTGATGGGGAGGACTCATTTGATATTAGGATACTCCTTTTAGCCCGTCAAAGGACTAAAAACTGTAGAGGAAAAAAATCAAGGGCATTTGTACAGGCATATCTTGCCTTATCACACTTTGTTTTATATTGCATATATGCATTATATATTGCACTTTTTACAAATTGAAGGTTTGTGGTCACCCTGCCTTAAGCAAGTCTATTGGTGCTATTTTCCTATAGAATTTGCTCACTTTGTGTCTTTGTGCTACATTTGGTTAATTCTGACAATAATTAAAAATTATTCATTATTATGTTTGTTTTGGTGATCAATGATCTTTAATGTTACTATTGCAATTATTTGGGGGCACCACAAAAACATTCCCATGTAAGACCCCAGACTTAATTGATAAATGCTGTGTGTGATGTGACTGCTCCATCAACCAGCCATTCGCCCACCTCACTTCCTCTCCTCAGGCTCCCCGTATAAACTGAGACACAAGAATATTGAAATTAGGTCAGTTAATAACTCTAGAATGGTCTGGAAGTGTTCCAGTGAAGGGAAGAATTTCATGTTGCAGATTTTAAATTTTTAAAAGGTAGAAATGATTAGAAAGGAAGACAGATTAAAAGCTGAAACAGGCCAAAAGCTAGGTATCTTGTGCCAAAGAGTCAAGTTATGAATGCAAAGGAAAAGTTTTTAAGGAAATTAAAAGGATAGATACTCCAGTGAACACACGAATGATAATAAAATGAAACAATCTTATTGTTGATACTTGGAAAAATTTAGTGGTCTGCACAGGAGATCAAGCCAGCCATGCTGCTGCTGCTGCTAAGTCACGTCAGTTGTGTCTGACTCTGTGCGACCCCATAGATGGCAGCCCAACAGGCTCCGCCGTCCCTGGGATTCTTCAGGCAAGAAGACTGGAGTGGGTTGCCATTTCCTTCTCCAATGCATGAAAGGGAAAAGTGAAAGTGAAGTCGCTCAGTCGTGTCCGACTCTTAGAGACCCCATGGACTGCAGCCTACTAGGCTCCTCCGTCCATGGGATTTTCCAGGCAAGAGTATAAGCCAGCCATAAACTTCCTTAAACCAAAGCCAAATCCAGAGCAAGACTCTAACTCTTTGAAATTCTATGAAGGCTGAGAGGGTTGAAGACGCTTCAGAAGAAAAGTTTGAAACTAACAGAGGTAGGTTCTTGAGGCTTAAGGAGAGAAGCTATCATCATAATACCAAAGTGCAAGCTGAAGCAGTAAGTGCTGATGTAGAAGCTACAGCATATTATTCAGAAGATTTAGCTAAGATAATTAAAGAAAGTGGCTACACTAAACACCAAGTTTTTATGTCTTCTCTTGAAAGAAGTTGCCATCTAGGACTTTCATAGGGAGAGAGGAGGAGTGAATGCCCTGCTTCAAAGGTTCAAAGAATAGGCTGACTCTCTTATTAGGGGTTAATGCAGCTGGTGACTTTTAAGTAGAAGCCAATGCTCACTTATGACTCCAAAAGTCCTGGACCCTTAAGAATTATGTTGAATCTACTTTGCCTGTGCCCTAAATATGCAACAACAAAGCCTAGCTTGCAGTACATTTTTTTTAAACATGATTTACTGAAAAATTTTTGTCCAATATTGAGATTTATTGCTCAGAAAATATGATTCCTTTCAAAATATTACTGCTTACTGACAATGAACCTCATCACTCAAGAGTAGTGATAGAAATGTATAATGAAATTAATATTGTTTTCATGCTGTTAATATAACATCCATTCTGCAGTCCACAGATCAAAGAGTAATTTCAAATTTCAAGTCTTATTATTTAAGAAATGCATTTCTTAAGGCCATAGCTACCATAGATAGTGATTTCTCTGATATATCTGGGCAAAATAAATTGAAAACCTCTGCAAAGTACTCACTGTTCCAGATGCCATGAAAGACATTTGTGGTTCTTGAGAAGGAGTCAAGCCGTCAACATTGACAAGAGTTTGGAAGAAAGTAATTTAAAGTTTCATGGATAATTTTAAAGGTTTCCAGGCTTTAGTGGAAGAAGTAACTGCAGATGTGGTGGAAATAGAAAGAGAATTAGAATTAGAGCTGGAGCCTGAAGATATGTTTGATTTGCTGTAAAAATATGGTAAAACTTGAATGGATGAGGAATTGATTCATAGGGATGAGCAAAGAATTCCAATTCTTGAAATGGAATCTACTCCTGATGAAGATTTATTGAAGATTGTTGAGATGATAAGAAAGGATTTAGAGTATTACATAAACTTAGCTGATAAAGCAACAGCAAGATTTGAGACAATTGACTCCAATTTTTAATGAAGTTCTACTTGGATAAAATGCTATTAAATATCTCTCCATACTACAGAGGAATGCTTTCATTTATATGAAAGGAAGAGTCAATCAATATAGTATAATTTACTGGGTTCTTATTTAAGGAAATTACCATGGCCATCTCAGTCTTCACTAACCACCACCCTGATCAGTCAGCAGCCATCAACACTGAGGCAAGACCCTCCACCAGAAGGAAGATTATGACTCCCTAAAGGCTCAGGTGACGGTTAGATTTTTTAGGAATAAAGTATTTTTATTTTATTTTTTTTTTTTTTCAATTTTATTTTTAAACCTGAAACACTGTATTAGTTTTGCCAAATATCAAAACAAATCCGCCACAGGTATACATGAAATTAAGATATATACAGTGTTTTTTAGACATAGTGCTATTGTGCACTTTTAGACTACAATATTGTTACCTTGCTTATTTAACTTATATGCAGAGTACATAATGAGAAATGCTGGACTGGATAAAGCACAAGCTGGAATCAAGATTGCTGGGAGAAATATCAATAACCTCGTATATTCAGATAACACCATGCTTATGGCAGAAAGCCAAGAAGAACTAAAGCATGTCTTGATGAAAGTGAAAGAAGAGAGTGAAAAAAGTTGGTTTAAAACTCAACATTCAGAAAATTAAGATTATGGCATCCAGTCCCATCACTTCATGGCAAATAAATGGGGAAACAATGGAAACAGTGAGAGACTTTAGTTTTGGGGGCTCCAAAATCACTGCAGATGGTGACTGCAGCCATGAAATTAAAAGACACTTGCTCCTTGGAAGAAAAGTTATGACCAACCTAGACAGCCTATGAAAAAACAGAGACATTACTTTGCCAACAAAAATCCATCTAGTCAAAGCTTTGGTTTTCCCAGTAGTCATGTATGGATGTGAGAGTTGGACTATAAAGAAAGCTGACTGCCAAAGAATTGATGCTTTTGAAGTGTGGTGATGGAGAAGACTCTTGAGAGGCCCTTGGACTGCAAGGAGATCCAACCAGTTCATCCTAAAGGAAATCAGTCCTGAATATTCATTGGAAAGACTGATGTTAAAGCTGAAACTCCAATACTTTTGCCACCTGATGTGAAGAATTGACTCATTTGAAAAGACCCTGATGCTGGGAAAGATTGAAGGTGGAAGGAATAGAGTACAACAGAGGATGAGATGGTTGGATGGTATCATCGACTCAATGGACATGAGTTTGAGTAAACTCTGGGAGTTGATGATGGACAGGGAGGCCTGGCAAGCTGCAGTCCATGGGTTCGCAAAGAGTCAGACACTACTGAGTGACTGAACTGAACTGATAGTATAAACATAACTTTTATATGCACTGGGAAACCAAAAGGTCCATGTAACTTGCTTTATTTTGATATTTATTGCTATGGTCTGGAACTGAACTCACAATATATCTGACGTCTGCCTATAGAAGAGTTGTCTTCATGAGATGTTCCACCCTTAACTGACTGGGCATTGCATGCAACTGGGTCAAAACAATAATCCTTGGAAAGTCTTTGATGTTTCTTGAGAGAATATTCCCTCCTTGTCTTGGTATTCATCATCTTGTTTTTCTCTCTGGCACAATTCCATTTCTCCTTTAGGCCAAAGAGATACTTCCAATAGCCATTAGGTTCCATAGTGGGTTCTTTGCCTTTCAGTCTTCCAGATGCTCTATGATTTATTGTGTCTTAATAATTTAAATACTCAGAGGAGAAAACAGCAGCTTACATAAGTGAGGTGAAGCTGAAAAAGTAAAGCTAAGTGGACACGCCAAATCTGGCTCCTGATTCCCATCATACCACACGCCTTCCTCCTGTCTTCATTAAGTCTCCCATGAAAAGTCAAATACCCACCAATCTGCCACAATCCAATCTGTACAAATATAGAGTTTGATCTTGGAATGTGCAATATAGTCCTTCCAGAGTTACAGCAGAGAAAATTCATTAATGCAAAGTTAGCCTCCCCATTCCTCCAGGAAATCTGGTTCTACAAAAAAAATCCCTTGGTTTCCACTTTAGTTATAGCCCACATTCTAATAATAGCTCATGAAGTGCCTTGTCTCCATCCTGCCCCTCAGAATGCAGAACATACCTTGGGGCTATGATAAGATATAAGGGGTAAATGTGGTAGAATTGCGTATACAGTCAAACATCCTTATCTGTGGATTTTGTATCTGAAGATCCAACCAATCTTGGATCAAAAAAAAAAAAAAAAAATTCCAGACAGTTCCAGAAAGCAAAACTTGAGTTTGCCTCAGGCTTAAAATTATTTGCATAGAAGTTACATTGTACTAACTGCTTAAGTAATCTAGAGATGATGTAAAGTATATGGGAGAATGTGTATATGTTATATACAAACACTATTCTATTTTATATAAGGACTTGAGCATCTGGAGATTCTGATTTTTAAGGGGAGGTCCTGAAACCTATGCCCCACCCCTCCTCAGATACCAAGGGATGAATAATAGGCTTTCCTGAATATTTCAGATGGATCTATTTACTGGGGAAAATGCACAAGTACAGCAGATTTATGAGCATGCATCATATGAAAAAAGAAGTTTAGTACAGTGGCAGGGATGGTAGAATCTGGAGCCATATTGGCTGGATTAGTAGCTGAGTACCTCAATTTTCTCATCTGTAAAATGGGTTAATTAAAATATATCATTGAGTTGTTGTGAGAATTGTATGTAAAATACTTGGAACAGTGTCTGGCATATTATAGGCATTCAAAAAAGATGAAAAAAACCTAGAGTGTAGGAAATGTCTAAATAAAGGAATATAGGCAGGGGTAGAAAGTACATAGTCTCCTCACTAAAGATTATGCTAATTTCCCTTTGTGCTTTCATTAAAAACTCACAGCTATCTCTTATCTCCTCCCTGCCTTGATTTTTCCTTTTCCAGCAGTGAAGGACAAGGAATCTTTGATTCTAATATCTCATCCTTTGTGAAAGGTGATGACTAGTGCATTGATTTGGAAGTTTCAACATTTGAATTATGACTGTGAATTGCCTCGTATGTGATGAAGCAGAGCCAATTGTTCTGAACCAATTCCCTTTCTGAGTATCAGTTTTCTCAAGTGCAAATTGAGTTTTTTAATATATACCCTGAAGAGCTACTGTGTATGTATACTGCCAAACACAGTAATGTTTTAGTAGTTAGCTGCTCAGTACATTAGGAATATTATGATTATTTTATTATATTGTTATTCTCTGGCAATCTCTGCTTTTCATGTTAAGTTTGAGGAAAGACATTGTGGATTAGAAGACTGTGGTCAACAACCTGAATTTTGGACCCAAGTTTAATAAATTGGTGAAAATCCAGGTGATTTATCTCTCTTTTTCATAAATTTCTTTTCTCTTTGGGAAGATAAGGAGGTTGTTTTAGTCATATTAACTAGCGTGAGGTGTAGTGAGACTAGATGCTGCTCATGAGAGAGGAACCAGATTTTTAAGGTTCTGTTCCTCACAGCTCCCTGGGTATAACACAGGACGCCATTCAGGGCCACTCAGGGGAAGCTCAGGGTGGAGTTGGGGGGTCATTCACAAGCACAGGGAAAGGGGGAGCTTGGGCAAATGCCTTTATTGTATTTTCTGTGGGAAGGAAGGGTAAGGAAGGGTTAGCAAGTTCAGGATTGACTAATACAAATTTTAGCAGGCTCTGGGGCACTGTCAAGTCATCTGGTACCTAGTCCTGGGGTCATTAAGATGACTGTACAGTGGCTTAGAGTGTGCAAGCCCTCACAAGGGATGTGGTTGGTATTGTATGATGTGGACTTAAGCAGTTACTCAAGAAAGGGGACTGTCTGGCCTCTAGCCCAGGGCCTCAAACTGGGTCAAGATAGTACAAAACATCTGTTACATAGAGGTTAAACCAGACGAGCTTTATATTCTTTCCAAGCTTAACTTCTGATTTGGGGCACAATGTGTTCCTTGTTTTTTAATTCTTGGGCCAGAATATACAGAGCACAGTCATATAAGCAGAGACTCATGTTCTTCCCATGGATGCATTAGCCAGGTATAGCAGTGCTTCCGCTCCCAGGCTTATCAACGGAAGGCACTGGGGATTCTTTCCTCTGAGAAGACATCCAGTCAGGAGAGTTTAGCCTGGAGACTACAGTTATTTTACAGTTTACAATGAAGTCAAAATTCTCATTTTTTCTGTAAACTATGGTCCTGTTTTCCAGGTAGACCTTCTATTGACTTGCTCAGTAAGGATAGCAACTGGATTCAAATACTCAAAGGACTTTATACTCTGAATATCAACTAAGTGATATGTTAACTCATTCCTGAAACTGTAGTTGCCTTTAGGGTAGAAGGTATCAAGTAGTAGGTAGCACACAGGATCACAAAATAGCACCCTGGCTCACAAAATAAAGGCTACCTGATCCAATTCAAAGGTTGACAGAATGCAATTAATGGCAAATTGAATTCAGCCTGGGGTAAAAGAGCAAAGTTTTAAAAAGAGCAGTTGCTAAACTATTTGACCGATTTATGTTGCTGCTGCTGCTGCTAAGTCACTTCAGTCGTGTCCGACTCTGTGCAACCCCATAGATGACAGCCCACCAGGCTCCCCCGTCCCTGGGATTCTCCAGGCAAGAGTGCTGGAGTGGGTTGCCCTTTCCTTCTCCAATGCATTAGGTCTAGGTATTTTGCTAGCAATTTCTTAATGACTGAAATATATAATCTTGGTATTTCACTTTTTAAGCTGATGAAGCAATCATATCATGAAATAGAAACATAATATCAAAACAGGAAAAAAGGTAAAGCTCTTTCAAAGTTTCTAATTGCAATAAATATGGACTCCAAACTATAGATTAACTTAGTAATTTTGACTGAAAAAATGCAGAAGGCTTCAAATAAAAGAGTAGTTTATTTGAAATTTTAAGAATTGCAATTTGGGAGGTACTGATTTGAATTGAAACTCAAGTGTTCTCCAAAGGAAGCAGAAAATTGTGAGGGTGTATAAAGAAAACAAAGACATTCCAAAAGTTACATGGATTGTTTTACAGAACTGTGATTGGTGTCAGCGGGCATTCAGTTACTTAACAGCATCAGATTGTTGCTAAGCTGCAGTTTCTATGGAGTAAAGAAAATTGAGTTCCAGGTGGTCTGTGGATGGCCAGGTCAAAAGTTTACACAGCATCCAGGTATGGATTGTGTGAGTTATACTTTGCTGATGACCTTCTGGCCCCATTTTAGGTCTCTTTGGCATAAATGACTCTATTTTGTTGTTCATACAGCACAATGTTTAGGATCATGTTACACACTAACCCTCTTGCTTTATTTTTTTCCATAGTACCTTTTCATTCCTGGTTTACCAATAAAATTTTAATATAATTTTGGTTTTTAATAAAAAACAGCTTTATTGAGATATCTTTGACACATAAAAATTGTGTCTAAAGAGTACAACTTCATGCTTTGAAACATATATATTATGAAAAGATCACTATAATCATAACATATTGAATAAATGTCATCTCTATTACCCCTACATAGTTATCAGTGTGCGTATATGTGTGTGTTGAGATTTAATATAAGATCAGCCATCTTTCTAAATTTCAAGTATGGAATGATATATTGTTAACTGTTCTCACCATGTTGTACATTAGATTATTTGAATTGGAATATAATTGCTTTATAATGTATTAGTTTCTGCCTCTCTCTCACCCCCATCATCCCACCCCTCTAAGTCATCACAGAGTGCTGAGTTAAGCTCCCAGTGCCTACAGCAGATTTGTATAATTTATTAATCTTGTATAACTGAAAGTTTGTAACCTTTGACCAACATCATCAATTTCCTCTTAATTCCAGACCCTAGGAACCACCATTTTATTCTCTGCCTCTATGAGATTAGCTAATTTAGATTCCACATATAAGTTAGATCATGCAACATTTCTTTTTCTGTGTACAGATATTTTGTTTAGCACAATGTCCTACAGGGTCATCACGTTATTTCAAACAGCAGGATTTTCTTCATTCTTAAGGCTGAATAGTATTTCATTGTGCATAGATCAGATCAGATCAGATCAGTCACTCAGTTGTGTCTGACTCCTTACGACCCCATGAATCGCAGCAGGCCAGGCCTCCCTGTCCATCACCAACTCCCGGAGTTCACTCAGACTCACGTCCATCGAGTCAGCGATGCCATCCAGCCATCTCATCCTCTGTCATCCCCTTCTCCTCCTGCCCCCAATCCCTCCCAGCATCAGAGTCTTTTCCAATGAGTCAACTCTTCGCGTGAGGGGGCCAAAGTACTGGAGTTTCAGCTTTAGCATCATTCCTTCCAAAGAAATCCCAGCGCTGATCTCCTTCAGAATGGACTGGTTGGATCTCCTTGCAGTCCAAGGGACTCTCAAGAGTCTTCTCCAACACCACAGTTCAAAAGCATCGATTCTTCAGCACTCAGCCTTCTTCACAGTCCAACTCTCACATCCATACATGACCACAGGAAAAAACATAGCCTTGACTAGACGGACCTTAGTTGGCAAAGTAATGTCTCTGCTTTTCAATATGCTATCTAGGTTGGTCATAACTTTCCTTCCAAGGAGTAAGCATCTTTTAATTTCATGGCTGCAGTCACCATCTGTAGTGATTTTGGAGCCCAGAAAAATAAAGTCTGACACTGTTTCCACTGTTTCCCCATCTATTTCCCAGGAAGTGGTGGGACCGGATGCCACGATCTTCATTTTCTGAATGTTGAGCTTTAAGCCAACTTTTTCACCCTCCACTTTCATTTTCATCAAGAGGCTTTTGAGTTCCTCTTCACTTTCTGCCATAAGGGTGGTGTCATCTGCTTATCTGAGGTTATTGATATTTCTCCCAGCAATCTTGATTCCAGCTTGTTTTTTTTCCAGTCCAGCATTTCTTATGATGTACTCTGCATATAAGTTAAATAAACAGGGTGACAATATACAGCCTAGATGTACTCCTTTTCCTATTTGGAACCAGTCTGTTGTTCCATGTCCAGTTCTAACTGTTGCTTCCTGACCTGCATACAAATTTCTCAAGAGGCAGATCAGGTGGTCTGGTATTCCCATCTCTTTCAGAATTTTCCACAGTTTATTGTGATCCACACAGTCAAAGGCTTTGGCATAGTCGATAAAGCAGAAATAGATGTTTTTCTGGAACTCTCTTGCTTTTTAAATGATCCAGTGGATGTTGGCAATTTGATCTCTGGTTCCTCTGCCTTTTCTAAAACCAGCTTGAACATCAGGAAGTTCACGGTTCACATATTGCTGAAGCCTGGCTTGGAGAATATTGAGCATTACTTTACTAGCATGTGAGATGAGTGCAATTGTGCAGTAGTTTGAGCATTCTTTGGCATTGCCTTTCTTTGGGATTGGAATGAAAACTGACCTTTTCCAGTCCTGTGGCCACTGCTGAGTTTTCCAAATTTGCTGGCATATTGAGTTCAGCACGTTCACAGCATCATCTTTCAGGATTTGGAATAGCTCAACTGGAATTCCATCGCCTCCACTAGCTTTGTTTGTAGTGATTCTTCCTAAGGCCCACTTGACTTCACATTCCAGGATGTCTGGCTCTAGGTCGGTGATCACAACATTGTGATTATCTGGGTCGTGAAGATCTTTTTTGTACAGTTCTTCTGTGTATTCTTGCCATCTCTTCTTAATATCTTCTGTTTCTGTTAGGTCCATAGAGAGATGGGTAAATAGATGTAATTTTTTTTTTTAATCCAGTCCCCATACTTGAAATCTATAGGGGACTGGAATGGGTAGGAAGTAGTAGGAAGTACTAAGAGATACTTAGTAGGAAGTTAAGAGATACCTGGAGTAACAGGCAAGTTTGGCCTTGGAGTACAAAATGAAGTAGCAAAGTACAAAATGTTAGCAAAGGCTAACAGAGTTTTGCCAAGAGAATGAACTGGTAATAGAAAACACTCTTCCAACAACATGAGATGACTCTATACATGGACACCGCCAATATTGAAATAAGATTGATTATATTTTTTTGCAGCCAAAGTTGGAGAAGCTCTATACAGTCAGCAAAAAAAAAAAAAAAAAAAAAAAAGGAAAAAAAGAAAGAAAAGACTGGGTATTAACTGTGGCTCAGATCCTAAACTCCTTATTGCAAAATTCAGATTTCAGTTTAAGAAAGTAGGGAAACAACTAGGCCATTCAGGTATGACCTAAATTAAATCCCTTATGATTATATGGCAGAAAACAAATAGATTCCAGGGATTAGATCTGATAGACAGAGTGCCTGAAGAACTATGAATGGATGTTTGTAACATTGTATAGGAGTCAGTGATCAAAACCATCCCCAAGAAAAAGAAATGAAAAAAGGCAAAATGGTTGTCTGAAGAGCCCTTACAAATAGCTGAGAAGAGAAGAGACATGAGAGGCAAAGGAGAAAAGGAAAGATAGACCCATCTGAATGCAGAGTTCCAAGAAATAGCAAGGAGAGTTAAGAAAGGTTTCCTAAGTGAACAATGCAAAGAAATAGAGGAAAACTGTAGAATGGGAAAGATTAGAGATCTCTTCAAGAACTTTAGAGATACCAAGGGAACATTTCATGCAAAGATGGGCACAACAAAGGAAAGAAATGATATGACCTAACAGAAGCAGAAAATATTAAGAAGGGGTGTCAAGAATACATAGAAGAACTATACAAAAAAGATTTTGATGACCCAAATAACCACGATAGTGTGATCACTCACACTAGAGCCAGGTATCCTGGAGTGTGAAGTCAAAGGGCCTTAGGAAACATCACTATGAACAAAGCTAGTGGAGGTGATGGAATTCCAGCTGTTGTTCTTCAGTCGCTCAGTCATGTCTGACTCTTTGCAACCCCATGGACTGCAGCATGCCAGGCTTCCCTGGAGCTTGCTCAAACTCATGAATTCCAGCTGAGCTACTGCAAATTCTAAAAGATGATGCTGTTAAAATGCTGCAGTCAATATGCCAGTAAATTTGGAAAACTCAGCAGTGGCCACAGGACTGGAAAAGATCAGTTTTCATTCTAATTCCAAACAAGGGCAATGTCAGACTGTTCAAACTTCTGCACAACTGCATTCATTTCACATGCTAGCAAGGTCATGCTCAAAATCCTCCAAGATAGGTTTCAACAGCACATGTACTGAGAATTTCCAGATTTATAAGCTGGATTTAGAAAAGGCAGAAGTACTAGAGATCATATTGCCAACATCTGATGGATCATAGAAAAAGCAAGGGAATTCCAGAAAAATATCTACTTTATCATTACTGACTATGCCAAAGCCTTTGACTGTGTGGACCACAATAAACTGTGGAAAATTCTTCAAGAGATGGGAATACCAGACCACCTTACCTGCCTCCTGAGAAACCTGTATGCATGTCAAGAAGCAACAGTTAAAACTGAACATGGAAAAACAGACTGGCCCCAAACTGGGAAAGGAGTGCATCAAGGCTGTATATTGCCACCCTATTTATTTAACTTATGTATGTATATGTATATGCAGAGTATACATCTTGTGAAATGCTGGCTGGATGAATCACACAATGGAATCAAGATTGCCAGGAGAAATATCAATAACCTCAGATAAAAAGATGACACCACCCTTATGGCAGAAAATGAAGAGGAACTAAAGAGCATCTTGATGAAGGTGAAGGAGAGTGAAAAAGCTGGCTTAAAACTCAACATTCAAAAAACCAAGATCATGGCATCCAGTCCCATCACTTCATGGCAAACTGACAAGGAAACAATGGAAACAGGAAAAACTCTATTTTCCTGGGCTCCAAAATCACTGAGGATGGTGACAGCCATCATGAAATTAAGACATTTGCTCCTTGGAAGAAAAGCTATGATTAACCTAGAGAGCATATTAAAAGCCTGAGACATTACTTTGCCAACCAAGTTCTGTATAGTCAGAATTATGGTTTTTCCTGTAGTCATGTATGGATGTGAGAGTTGAACCATAAAGAAGGCTGAGCACCAAAGAATTGATGCTTTTGAATTGTAGTGTTGAGAAGACTCTTGAGAATACCTTGCACTGCAAGGGGGTCAAACCAGTCAATCCTAAAGGAAATTACCCTGAATAATTGTTGGAAAGACTGATGCAGAAGCTGAAGCTCCAATACTTTGTCCACCTGATGCAAAAAGCCAACTCATTGGAAAAGACCCTGATTCTGGGAAAGATAGAGGCAGGTAAAGTAGGGGATGACAGAGGACAAGATGGTTTGATGGCCTCACTGACTTAATGGACATGAGTTTGAGCAATCTCTGGGAGATGATGAAGGACAAGGAAGCCTGGTGTGCTTCAGTCGGTGGTGTTGCAAAGAGTTGGACATAACCTAGTGACTGAACAACATCTATAGACAGATGCCAAAATTGTTTGCACATATTGCCTCATGAATAATGCTGCAGTGAACATAGGAATGCAGATACCTTTTGAAGATAGTGATTTTATTCCCTTTACATATATACCTTGAGATGTGATTGCTGCATAAATGTTTTGAGGAATTTCCATACTATTTTCCATGGTGGTTGCACTAATCTACTTTCCTATGAGCAATGTACAGGGTTTCCTTTTCTCCACATTGTCTCCAAAGTTGTTATTTTTGTCTTTTTTGATGTAGCCATTCTGACTGGTGTGAGGTGTTATCTCATTATGGTGTTGATTTGCATTTCTCTGGTTAGAGATGTTGAGAACCTTTTCATATACTGGTACCCATTTGAATTTCTTCTTTCAAGAGGTGTCTACTTAGTTCCTTTGCCCATTTTTAAATTGAGTTATTTGTATTTTGGGTATTGAGTTGTTTAAATTCCTAACATATTTTGGATATAAATCCTTCATCTTATGTATAGTTTGCAAATATTTTCTTCCATTCTACCAGTTGCTTTTAATTTCATTATTTCCTTTGCTGTACATCTGCCTGCAATGCTGGAGACCCGAGTTCAATCCCTGGGTGGGGAAGATCTCCTGGAGAAGGCAATGGCAAACCACATCAGTATTCTTGCCTGGAAAATCCCACGGACATAGGAGCCGGGTAGGCTACAGTCCATGGGGTGGCAAAGAGTCGGACATGACAGAGCGAATTCACTTTCACTTTCACAGAAGCTTCTTAGCTTGTTATAATCTCACTTGTCTATTTTTTTCTTTTTTTTTGCTTATGTTTTTGGTGTCATATCCAAAATATTATTTCCAATGCCAATGTCAAGAATATTTTTCCAGTTTTTTCTAGGAGCTTTGCAACTCCTTTGTAAAACTCTTACCTTTCATTTTGAGTGAGGCAATTTTTCTATATGGTCTGACACTGGGACCTAATTTTATTAGTTTGCTTGTGGCCATCCTGTTTCCCCAAGGACAATTTTGAAGTGCCTATTCTTTACCCATGTGTGTTCTTGGTATCTTGTTGAAAATTAATTGATAATAAATATGTAGCTTTATTTCTGAGTTTTTCGTTTCATTAGTCTATACTTAGGCTGGTTTTTATGTTGGTGCCATACTATTTTGATTATTATAGCTTTGCAGTATAGTTTGAAGAAAGGACTTGTGGTGATTCCAACTCTGTTCTTCTTGCTCCTTGACTATTTGGGATCTTTTGTGGTTCTTATAAATTTTAGTTTTTTTCTTTTTTCTATATGTTCTTGCAAAAAAAAAAGTCATTAGGATTTTGGTAGGGATTGCACTGAATTTGTTGATAGGTTTTGGTACTATTGATATTTTAACAATACTAATTCTTCAAAGTCATGAGCGTGTTTTAGTTTTTCCTTATTTATATGTCTCCTTTAAAATTTCCTTCAACATTCTTTTACAATCCTTAGTATATAATTTTTTCACCTTTTTGGTTAAGTTAATTCCTAAGCATTTCTTTATTGCTAATACAAATGAAGTTGTTTTCTTAATTTCTCTTTCTGATTGTTTATTGGTGGTACATAGTAACACCACTGATTTTTGCATGTTGATTTTGTATCCTGTAACTTTGTTTAATTTATTTATTTAGTTTTATCACTTTTTTGGGTGATAAAGGAGTCTTGGACTTGAAGGAGTCTTGGATTTTCTACATATATAATCATGAGATAAGCAAACAGAAATGATTTTACTTCTCTTTTGATTAAGATACCCTTTTTCTTTTTCTTGTCTGATTATGACTTTCAGTAATGTGTTAAATAGAAGTTGTGATAGTGAGTATTCTTGCCTTGTTCTGGACCTTAGAGGATAAATTTTCAGTTTTTCCTCATTGATTATGATGTTAGCTCTGGATTTTTCACATGTTGCCTTTATTGTATTAAGGAATGTTCCTTATATATCTATTTTGTTGATTTTTTGTATCATTAAAGGATATTGAATTTCTTTCAAATCCTTTCTATGCATCTATTGAGATGATTGTATATTTTTGTTTTGAATTCTGTTAATGTGGTTTATCATGCTTATTGATTTGCATAGGTTAAACCATACTTGCATTCCAGGGATAAACCCCACTTGATCAGTGTACGATCCTTTTAAAGTACTGTTGAATTCAATATGCTAGTATTTTATTGAGGATTTTTTTTTTTTTTTACATTTCTTGTGTGTTTTTATTAAACTGACCTTTCTGGGGGTCAGTTTCCCATATGCAGGAAAAACCTATTCATATTCTTTGATCCAGCAATTTAACTTACTGGAATTTACCCTATAAAATCTTTATTATTAGTTACAAAGATACCTATTTAAATATTGATATTTAATATTATGTGAAAACAAATATCTGATAAAGTAATTTTTAATGTTGTATACACATCTATAAAATGATATTTTAGAAAATTATAATGGCATGAATGGAAAGTACTTGTAACAGTTATAAAACAGTATATACAGTATGATCTCATTTTTGAAAGTTTCTGTATCTTTTTTTTTTTTTTTAATGTTTTGAGTAATTCTTTTTTTTTTTTGCAAAGTTTTTTAATTTTTTATTTTATTTTTAAACTTTACATAACTGTATTAGTTTTGCCAAATATCAAAATGAATCCGCCACAGGTATACATGTGTTCCCCATCCCGAACCCTCCTCCCTCCTCCCTCCCCATATCAGGGATACTGGAATGTACTTTTCTTGTGTTTTTTTGACTGGCTTTGGAATCAGGGTTATATTGTCCTAATGAATTGAGTTTGGGGGGTGTTCTTTTATTTTGAAAGAGTTAAATGTTATTAGTTCTTTTTGAGATGTTTAGTAGAATATAAACATGTAGCCATCCAGTCCTTTGGTTTTCTTTGTTGGAAGATTTTTTATTATTATTCAGTATCCTTGTTACTATTAGATTGTTCAGGCAGTCTATTTCTTCTTGTTTCAGTCTTGGTAGATTGTCTATCTCTAGGAATATATCCATTCTCCCAAGATACCATTTTTTTGGTGAATAATTTTTCACAACAGTTCAATTTTAATTTCTGTGCTTTCATGGCAACCACAAAGGAAAAACTATGCAAAAAAATAAAGAGAAAAGAATCAAACAAAATTGCCACTAAAAATATCAAAAAACAAAAGAAGACATTAAGAGAGGAATGCAAGAACAAAAGATCTGTATAAAAGAAGACACTTAAGAAAAAGACAATTGTAAGTCCTTATCAATCAATAATTGCTTTAAATGTAAATGAATTAAAATCCCCAATTAAAAGACATAGAGTAGCTGAACGGATTAAAATAATCTATTGCTATCATGTCTTCTAGAGACTCACTGCAGATATAAAGATGTACTGCAGATATATAGACTGAAAGTGGAAGGGTAAAAAAAAAGTCTATGAATATGATAAATCACAAAAAGAAGGTGAATATAATTATATTACACAAAATGGACTCTAAGATATAAACTATCACTAGAGACAAAGAAATTCACTATATATTTATAAAAAGAGTTAATTCACATGTTTGAATGAGTGAAAGAAACACTGATTGACAGATAACACTGTCAGATGACAGTCTTATGACAGATAACACTAACAGAATTAATATTGTTTCTGTATATTATTAGTTATGGTATCCAGGCTTTACATTTTGACCCAGTTAATAAATGATGTCAGTCTATGTTTATCAGAGGAAAATAATTTCCAGGTACTTCAAATAAACCCCTGGGATAGAATAAGGCTTTTTTCATCTCTCTTTCTCTCTCTGTCTAGCCATCAATCACCCACCTACTTACCAACTTATTTAGCTGTCTATTGTTACCAGATTTTTTCCTTCTTCTTTTTTTTTTTTAAATTTTATTTTATTTTTAAACTTTACTTAGTTTTGCCAAATATCAAAATGAATCTGCCACAGGTATACATGTGTTCCCCACCCTGAACCTTCCTCCCTCCTCCCTCCCCATACCATCCCTCTGGGTCGTCCTAGTGCACTAGCCCCAAGCATCCAGTATCGTGCATCGAACCTGGACTGGCATCTCGTTTCATACATGATATTTTACATGTTTCAATGCCATTCTCCCAAATCTTCCCACCCTCTCCCTCTCCCACAGAGTCCATAAGACTGTTCTATACATCAGTGTCTCTTTTGCTGTCTGGTACACAGGGTTATTGTTACCATCTTTCTAAATTCCATATATATGCGTTAGTATACTGTATTGGTGTTTTCCTTTCTGGCTTACTTCACTCTGTATAATAGGCTCCAGTTTCATCCACCTCATTAGAACTGATTCAAATGTATTCTTTTTAACAGCTGAGTAATACTCCATTGTGTATGTGACCAATGCCTACTCTAAGCTTAGGCTTCTGATTAGTTTTGAACACAATCAGCTTTCAAATGCAAAAGTTAATTATATTCAAGTCATGTAAAGAAGAATTATTCTGAAGGAGGAATAAGGTCAGGGGAGGAGTAGAAAGAATATGTATTTTATCCATTGCTGAAGTTTTTTGGGAAAACATATTTCTGTATTTTTTACTGAAGAAGTTCATTTATTCATATCCACCAGTGATGTGTAAGTAAGAAGAACCCTGTATGCGAGACAGCAAAAGAGACACAGATGTATAGAACATTCTTTTGGACTCTGTGGGAGAGGGCGAGGGTGGGACAATTTGGGAGAATGGCATTGAAACATGTATAATATCATATATGAAATGAGTTGCCAGTCCAGGTTTGATGCATGATACTGGATGCTTGGGGCTGGTGCACTGAGACAACCCAGAGGGATGGTATGGGGAGGGAGGAGGGAGGGGGATTCAGGATGGGGAACATGTGTATACCTGTGGTGGATTCCTGTTGATGTATGGCAAAACTAATTGTAAAGTAATTAACCTCCAATTAAAATAAATAAATTTATATTTAAAAAAAAAGAGTTAATTCAAAGAACATATAACAATTTTAAATATATACATACCCCATGTCAGAACTCTTAAATATATATAACAAATACAAAAAATCAAAGGGAACAATTAATAGTGAAGTGAGTGAAGTTGCTCAGTTGTGTCCAACTCTTTGTGACCCCAAGGACTATAGTCTATCAGGCTCCTCCGTCCATGGGATTTTCCAGGCAATAGTACTGGAGTGGGTTGCCATTTCCTTCTCCAGTGGATCTTCCCAACCCAGGGATCGAACCTGGGTCTCCCTCATTGTACACAGATGCTTTACCATGTGAGCTACCAGGGAAGTCCCCGATACTTACAATGCTGTATAGAATATCCAAGCAGAAAGCCAATCATGAAACTGACATTAAACAGCACTATAGACCAAATGGACATAACTGATATGTCCATAACATATATATACACACACACACACACATATATATATATATATATGTGTGTGTGTGTGTATGTGTGTGTATTCTGTTCCTAGAACTTTCTAGGAGCAGAATATACACTGTTTTCAAACATTCACTTAAAAATCTTCTGGATAGATTACATAATAGGCCATAAAATAAATCACAGAAAAGTAAAGAAGTTTGAAATATATCAAGGAACTTGTGACGACAGTGGAATGAAGCTAGAAATCAATAACAGAAAGAAAATTAGAATCACAAGCACATGGAAACTACACAACACACTCTAAAAAACCATTGCATCAAAGAGAAAATCAAAAGGGAATTTTAAAAATACCTGAGAACAGACAAAAGTGAAAATGCAACCTAGTAAAACTTGTAGGACACAACAAAGGCAATAATAGGAGGAAAGTTTATAACAACAAACATTTACTTAAAAATGAAAATTTTCTTTTTAAATTGCATTTCTCAAGTAAACCACCTAGATTCATGTTTGAAGAAATTATAAAAATAACAAAGTAAGCCTAAAGTTAGCAAAAGGAAAAAATAATAATAAAAATTAAAGAATAAATAAATGAACTAGAGAACAGAAGAACAATAGAAAAATCAATGAGACTAAGAGTTGTGTGTGTGTGTTTGTTTTACTTTTTTCATTTGTTTATGTGAAGAAAAAGCTTAGGCTAAGAAAAAAAAAGAGAGCTGAGTCAAAAATATCAGAAGTAAAAGAGAACCCATAGTATTATCTATTAGCTAAAAAATGTATATACTTATATATTTGAAGCTTGGTTGTCTCTCTAAATTAGAATGAAAGAAGCAAGGGTTTTGTTTATTTTGTTTGTTGTAGAACCTTCTCTGTCACTCAGTAGTCAGTTTAAAAATTTTGCTTAATCTTTGCTTACAAAGTGACATATTTATACATTTCAGCTACCCTGAATAGTAATATAAAATTTGTTTTAAATAGTAAAATTTTAGAGTGCTGTTGCATTTTTAATACATAACATTTTGCTATGAAAATGATCATAAAATTGGAGAGTCAAAAGATCTACATGGAAGCTTGTCAAACTTTTTTAGTGAAGTTCACCTAAGGATCCTGTAACTCTCAAGTTAAAGCCACATGTGATATTAATGAGTGGGCATTCCCTTTACTGACTTTCATTTAATAGTTCATTTGTCTTATTTTTGAAGAAATGAAAATGAATTTTTTGAGTAATAAGATATAGAATATGTGTGAATAGTGGAGTATATTCTAATTGGGCCCATGCTAGGCATAACACACTCTAAATGGTTTATTTTCTTGATCAATCAAGATCATAGTTATGTGCAAGCAGTTACATGATATGCATCTGTCTGACAATGATGAGGGGCATCCAAATAAATGCTTTATTTTTCCAGCAGGGGCCTGGATTTTGACTTTTTCTGAGAAGTCCTCCATGAAAAGTTGTTCTGTACTCATTTCCTTTTGCTCATTAAGAAGTAGAGTCTTAATTTCCCTTGACTATGGCCAAATTTCTGAAAATTAATGGGCAAATTGAAGGTTAGAGTGTTTTTGGTTTCATTATGTCCTTGAAAATTACCTTACTTCATGTTTTCAGTGACTTGTGAGTTTATTCACCACCCCTCTCCCATCTAGTCTCCCTGAGAAGACAATTGCTGATCACCTGCTCAATCTCAGGCTCTGTGTCAATAGTTGAGCATGTTCTAACAAGCTGTCTTTAGCCTGAGACAGGGAGGCCTGGCGTGCTGTGGTTCATGGGGTGGCAAAGAGTCAGACAAGACTGAGTGACTCTGAACTGAATTGAACTGAGCTTGAGAAATGGAATATTGGTGCCATATCAGTAAGCAAAGAATTTCAGAGTTATCAGTAATTGCAGCCATAACCATGATGAGCTGGTGAGCCCCGAGAAAACAAAAGAAAGTAAAGAATGTTTGCCATCTAGCAGCCATCAGAACTGCAGCCAACCCCAACAGTGAGCTCTGAAAAGACTCAGGATGTGAAAACACAGAACAGCGGCCTGACATGTCTAAGGTGCATATCAAAGGAATGATTTCAGTGAACCCTGACTCTTGAATCTTTCCACACATAAAAACGTGCTAAATTCCTTAACTTGAGATATCTTGTTTTCTTTAATTAACAATAATCTTTTGATGTTTAGACTACCTGACTTCTGTTACAAAAATGCTATATATCTTGGTTTCCCCCATTGCCTCCTTGGAACAGTTCACTCAGGGTGACTGAAGATGCTGCCTTTCAGGCTAGAAGTCCTAAAAATTCCTGCCAAATAAAATATAGATCTCAACTTTTAGATTGTGAATATATTTTTTTAGTCAACAATTCCCACTGTAAATTTTTTTAAAATATATATTTTGTTCTGAAGTAGGTTTTTTTTTTAATACATTTCTCAGGTATGATGATTCAAAAAAACTATTTATGTATGTATATGTCATGTATCTGGGTGAACAGTTTTACTTGTAGAAAGCATAAAGTGAGATAATTCACTGAGATTAAGAAGGTAAGGAAATATGTATGTATTACATGAAAAATAAATTTTATTAGAGATACAGTGGAAAATGTGATGAAAAGTGGGTAGGGAGAGACCAACAAGAAGGTAAACAAAAAATTGTTGGCGTGAGTAGTCCTCTGTCCCTTTCTTCAGCATCTCTGTACAAAAAGACACCTTTTCATCTGAAAGGTTTACTGGGGCAAGAAATTGTGTTTTCCTCATCTCTAACAGAGTTGGAGCCATTGGAAAAGCTTGAGTCTTTCTTGAGTAAAGGTAAGAGATGTATTGGAATATAGTGAATTCTATAAAATGGTCAACTTCTATTTCATTCAAGAATATTTTAGAGGATGTTGATAAAAGTTTAGGACAATTGGAAATTTATCTTGGAGCTGGCATTTAACTATAGAACAAATTATAGAGGACAATAAGATGGGAAATGATGAGGATAGAAGTGACAAGAGAGTCCCAAGAGTGGTAACAGTCAGAACTTGTTGATATAACCTCTCTTTTGGGAGGGAGAATGGAAAACCCACCTGTGATATGGGCAGAGTTAAGTGCATATAGGGCATGATGAGGGGTTTGGCAGAGAGATGGGCTTGAATGTATGTCTTCAGGCAGGTTGAACCCCCATCTCTAAAGTCAAGAGGCCATAATGATGAAATGACAAGCTTCTTTTTTCTGGTTTCCAGGAAGGAGTCCTTAAAACAACAACAATAAGAAATCACATGATTTTTAGTATCTATTCCAACTGGACATGAGTCTTCTGTCATTCAAGGTCAATAAAATCAAAAATCTTCTCAAGGTGCAAGTATACCTTGAGAGATATTGATCTCTATACCCAACTGTAGACCAGATAATGGTCTGCAGTCAAAGCATAAGCTACCTTGACTCCTCAGTTCAGTTCAGTTCAGTCGCTCAGTCGTGTCCGACTTTTTGCGACCCCATGAACTGCAGCATGCCAGGTCTCCCTGTCCATTACCAACTTCCGGAGTTCACTCAAACTCATGTGCATTGAGTCGGTGATGCCATCCAGCCATCTCATCCTCTGTCGTCCCCTTCTCCTGCTCCCAATCCCTCCCAGCATCAGAGTCTTTTCCAATGAGTCAACTCTTCGCATGAGGTGGCCAAAGTACTGGAGTTTCAGCTTCATCATCAGTCCTTCCAAAGAACACCCAGGACTGATCTCCTTTAGAATGGACTAGTTGGATCTCCTTGAAGTCCAAGGGACCCTCAAGAGTGTTCTCCAACACCACAATTCAAAAGCATCAATTCTTCGGTGCTCAGCTTTCTTCACAGTCCAACTCTCACATCTATACATAACCACTGGAAAAACCATAGCCTTGACTAGACAGACATTTGTTGGCTAAGTAATGTCTCTGCTTTTGAATATGCTATCTAGGTTGGTCATAACTTTCCTTCCAAGGAGTAAGAGTCTTTTCATTTCATGGCTGCAATCACCATCTACATTTTGGAGCCCCCCAAAATAAAGTCTGCCACTGTTTCCCCATCTATTTCTCATGAAGTGATGGGACCAGATGCCATGATCTTCGTTTTCTGAATGTTGAGCTTTAAGCCAATTTTTTCACTCTCCACTTTCACTTTCATCAAGAGGCTTTTTAGTTCCTCTTCACTTTCTGCCATAAGGGTGGTGCCATCTGCATATCTGAGATTATTGATATTTCTCCCGGCAATCTTGATTCCAGCTTGTGCTTCTTCCAGTCCAGCGTTTCTCATGATGTACTCTGCATATAAGTTAAATAAGCAGAGTGACAATATACAGCCTTGATGTACTCCTTTTCCTATTTGGAACCAGTCTGTTGTTCCATGTCCAGTTCTAACTGTTGCTTCCTGACCTGCATATAGGTTTCTCAAGAGGCAGGTCAGGTGGTCTGGTATTCCCATCTCTTTCAGGATTTTCCATACCTTGTCTCTTAGATGGTAGCAGTGTGTCTCTTAATATTTTAAGTTCTTGTCACCACTCCAGAACACATAGAATGCTATTTTCTCTCCAATCCCAAGTACTTGCCATTTTTCAAGAGGAGATTTCAACAAGGTATCTTTGGTAAATAGGAATTCTGTGTCAGGTAATAGTAATTCCCCAGCCTAGAAACCATCAAGGTCTTTCTCAGCTCCTTTTATTCTTTCTCTTTTACATGCATCTGTTGAGTAGAGCCCAGAGATGATGCTAAATTTCTACAATGGACAGAATAGACCTCTCAAAACGAAGAATTGTTTGGTCCAAAATGTCAATACAATATCACTGGAATCTAATGATAGAGTAGTCAAATACTTGTAAGGGTTACTATCAAAGGGATTGACAGTGATATCAACCTCAAACATCAACGTATAGAATTTGAACCCAATGATTTTTGCTCCATAAACTGATGCATGCGTGTGGATTAGGACCTAATACATGTATTATTATTTTGTTTACCTTAGCTGATGGGCTGAGATTCATTATATTCCACACAAAGATACTTTCTAGTTGTCCAAAAGGATAAACATCTTCCCAACCTCAAGATAGTAAGTTACGGCAGAGCTTGGATTGAAACCCTAGTCTGACAGGATCACCTATTACTCTGGGAGTTTTATAATCTAGTGCAGAAAGATTATCTAGTTTTGTTCCCCCACTTTCTAGCTACTCCTCTCCATCTCAACCAGCCACCTCCAGTTCTGGGTCCTTTCAGAAAATGGTATGGTGTGTTTTTTTGTTGTTGTTATGTGGATGACCTGGAGAAGGAAATAGAATCATTTATTTAATGAACCAGTAAACAATTTGAGAGCTGCTTTTGGATAAATTAACAACCAACAGAAGCTTGGGAAGTACCAGACACTTGGCTAGGTAAACGTGTGTTAAATGGACTGAATCAAGTGCATTATGAGAAAACAATGAAGCTTATTCAGTTTTTTAGCTTGTGAATATGAATAATCCTACTCTGTTTTTATTAATATATACTTCAAAGGCATCTGGTGGTTTTATAACTAGTATACAAAGCTTAGATATAGTTAAAGCATATAAACAGCAGGCTATAGTCACAAAAGTGTAAAATCATTATGAAAGAATGAACAATTCCAAGTTTTTGCCATTAGAAGTTTGAAAGGAATAGACTTTGCAATCAAATCAACATTTTTCACCAACAGATGGCACAAATAATTTTCACCTTTTTTGACTTACCATGCCCACCCGCACCCCACCCCTATACTCTTCAGAGAGGAGAGAGAGAAAATAGAATGTGTATTATTAGTTTAAAAATAGTAGACATGAGAAAAAAAGTTCTAATTTTATTTCTCCTTTTTAGCAGTATAGTTAATTAATATTATCTGAAAATAAAATAATAGACTTTAATTAACATGGGTGTTCCCCAGCTTGTAATGTCGTCTTACATGTTTGGAGTATTCTAAGCCAATGAGGCCAAGTTTTGTGTCTCTTTAAGTGATCACATTGAAACTGTTTATTTTAATAGTATCAGATGTGCCACCATTAAAAAAATGCATTTAACAGCATCTATATCACTCTATAGCTCTCTCCATTACATTACCATAGAAACCATCTTAAGGAAATGGTGTTCAAAAGATGCTTGTGACCATGGAGGAGACTCATGCCTATGCATCAGAATCCCAGTGGGAAATTTACAATATCCTGGTGTTTGGAGATAGCTAAGAGTTTTCTGGGACATCCTACAATCCTATCATTTTACATTTCATTACCTTTGTAAAGATAACTTTTCAATGGACCAAGGAAATTTAACATATATCTTAACATGCTCTGTACCTTTACCATATCTCTATATTTGGTTAAGCAACATATTGAAATTCAGAAAATATCTCTTAAAAAGATAGCAAAGATGTTTCCTAGGGAGAAAATACAATTTGAACATTAAAAGCAGTGAAATATATACATATAATATATAAATAAATAAATATATATAACATATATATATATCTTAGTTACTTGTTTTGCTGAAAAATAAGTTCCTAGGCTCTAAAGATGCTGCATTAGGATGTTATGTTTGATACAGAACTAAATAAAACCCACAGATGGTATTACTGTCAAAAGATTGGTAAGTCAAAAAGAAAAAAATCCAAATCTATATGAAGTATCTGTTCCAGGGAGGACAAATTACTACTTCATTCATGAAAATAAAATGTGTCTAGTATAATTAATCTTCCACAAGTTGGTCGAAGGATCCCCTTAGGGTTTGTTACTTATCAGAGGATCGGGGCAAATCCAGCCACTGGCAAATTGAATATTCAATTCTAATAACAACCAGGTGAGTCTTGGAAAGAGAAAATTCATGTCATTGAGCCTACACATGACATCTGTTCCTACCAGCATGCACTCCTTGCTAATAAGCTTAATGAAAAATCATTGAGTTGGCTGCACAATGAGCCAGATTGACATCCACAGAGCTGATCATTAAATCTGCTTGATTATGAAAGCTTTATTTGCAGTGGAGACATTTTTAGCAAACACATTAGTAAAAATATTCTAACACTCAAGACCCATTCTATCTACATAAGCTGTCCTTAAACATCCTTGTCTTCCATCTTCTAATCTTGTTCATTCTGAATGATTGATTGTTCATCAAACTAGTAGCCATTATAAAGGAATCGATGGATCATAAGAATGACTGTTGGAATTTCTGCTTATCATGACTACTTCTTATCTCCAATGCCCTTCAGAGTCACACAAGTGGGACTTTCTCCCAAAACCTACTTCAATAAAGTGCCAGTGTGTACTGCTCAGCAATACGGAAAACAGGCTCACATGCTTTCTTCTGAATCATCTGGTTGTAGAGAACTCCATGAGATTGACCTGAGGGTAGAGGCAGGATGGTAAAGGAAGTGCAGAGCCAAAATTTACAGGAGAAACTTGCTTATGGAACTCACTTGTGCACCTACCTACATTCAATCTCATATACACAAAATCCAGTTGACATGCTGCTGTTGACCCCAAATTTTATGGTTTGATCAGATGCTACTCAGTCCATGAAAGGCAGATCAGGCTCATGGTGTCTTTAATTTTAGAGTTAGGCCTTCTGATCTTATTAGAGCTCAAAGGAAGACAAAAGCTTCCTCTCAAGAGGAAATTATTTACTTTCAAACTTTAGAGACATCTGCTATTAATTTCCTACTGAGGTTTGTAAGAGTCATTACCCATCATAACAATCTGTCATAAATATTTCAAGAACAGTGCATCTGTGTAGTAATACCAGTCACACCAGAGAGCCTTCTTTTGTTCAGGGCATAGTCAAAACTGTCAGCCTTTGGGTCATTCAGCAAATGGTTGCAATAACATATCCAAATGGATTTTTTGTTACTGTGAAAGTCCTAAGAGTTTCAAGTACTATGTTTTGGAGTATGCAAGGCAAATGCTTTGTGGAGCATTTATCTAAAACTTCCATTACATCACTTCACATTCTCTCAGCCTGCATTTTGCTTCTGATATGGCTTTTGCAACCAGTGGCAGCAAACACTGTTGCTTCAGCTGCATTTGCACAGTCCTTGCTTCTTGTCTCTGGGAGCTCCTGATGTGTTGGTGTGGGAGACTCGCAGAACCTCACTTGGTGTTAACGGGGTGTTTATGTATGGGCAGTCTGGAAGTACAGAGGAATTATGCTCCATGGGCAGCATATAAAAATGCAGAATACATGCTCAAGCAGAAAAGTTTGAGGCATATTGTACTGCTACACAGAAAGTCCAATGTTAACTATATATTTCTTACTTCCTATCCTTGGGCAGCTATGAGGATGTGGTATGGGGCTCTGTGGAAACCCATTCAGGGTTCATGCAGTCACAGTTTAGAAAATTACAAATTTTGACTAGTGGAAGATGGAGCTGATGAATAAATCACCCACTTGTCTTCCCTTAGGTGGACACTTCTGAGGTACATCCTCTGCAATTCACAAGGTTGGGTGGAATTGACAAGACTCAATAAATTGGCTCGTGTTTTTTTCCTGTTTTACTCTCCTTACCCCCCTTATTTCTGTTTCTTGGGATCACTTTCCAAATAAACTACTTTTACCTTTTTTTGTATCCAGCTCTGCATTTTGGAGCGCACCTTCTAAGAAAAAAGGGGATCTTCCATCATGTCTCGGGGTTCTGGGCCATTCCCACTACTTAAGTGGCAAATACCATTTATCTCCTGCTTTCAGACATGTGTCTTACAAAGATGTCTCAAGTTCCATTTTCACCATGTTATTTGAGCACAGTGTTCTCACTTAAGTAGATTCACAATGATGCCTTGGAGGTGATGAGGTAACTGAGGTTCCCGTGTACTAAATTGTGTCTCAGTGCTGATGAGCTGGCAGAGCCCCACTGTGAGATGCTGAATGAGTGCAGCTGTCCATGTGAAAGTAAATCACTTCTGGGGTTTCCTGATAACTGTGATAGAAGTGATAAAAAAAAAAAAACACCAATAAATATATTCCAGGTATTCAGAGCCATGGTGATTTGCTCCAAGAAAGAGTTTCCATCTGGAAGAGCAGCTGCAATTGCATTCACCACCTGATTAAACTATGCTAATCAAATATTATTTCCAACAGTCCTCTGTCTACACAGGACAGTCCAGGTAAATGGTGATATGATAGGAATCATCAATCTTGTTTTCTTTGGTTTGGTGGTGATTCCCCCAAAAAGGTGGTATTGTTTTTGGTGTATTATTTTGATAAGGAGGGGACACTCAAGAGGCCTTTCTTCTTCTTCTTTTTTTTTTTTTTAATTGGAGTAGAGTTGATTTTTGCAGCTTCCTTTGTAGCTCAGTCAGTAAAGAATCTGCCTGCAATGCAGGAGTCCTGGGTTTGATTCCTGGGTTGGGAAGATCCCCTGGAGAAGGAAATGGCAACCCACTCAAGTATTCTTGCCTGGAGAATCCCATGGACAGAGGAGCCTGCAGGGCTATAGTCCATGGGGTTGCAAGAGTCGGACATGACTTAGCGACTAAACCATAGTTGATTTACAATATTGTGTTAGTTTCACGTGTACAACAAAGTGATTCAGATATAGCTGTATCTATGTCTATATCTATCTTCTTTTTCAAATTCTTGTTTCATATAGATTATTACAGAATATTGAGATTTCTCTGCGCTGTATAGTAGGTCCTTGTTGGTTATCTATTTTATATGTAGCAGTGTGTATATGTTAATCTTAGTGTCTTAGTGTTAGTCTCTCAGCTGTGATCCCATGGACGGTAACCCACCAGGCTCCTCTGTCCATGGAATTCTCCAGTCAAGAATACAAGAGTGGGTTGCCATTCCGTTCTACAGGGGACAGCCCAATCCAGGGATCAAACCTGGGTCGCCCACATTACAGGCAGATTCTTTACCATTTGAGCCACCAGGGAAGCCCATATATGCTAATCCCAACCTCCTAATTTGCCCCTGATTCCTTCCCGCTCAAGAGGCCTCTCATGTGCTGTGTGCTTAGTCGCTCAGTGGTATCCGACTCTTTGTGACCCCATGGATTTCAGCCCACCAGGTTCCTCTGTCCATGGATTCTCCGGGCAAGAATACTGAAACAGGTTGCCATGACTTCCTCCAGGGGATCTTCTCAACCCAGGGATTGAACCCAGGTTTCCTGCCTTGCCGGCAAATTCTTTACCAATTGAACCACCAGGGAAGTCCTCTAAAATTGTAAGCTTTTCTTCATAAGTCAATACTATTTCCTAAATATAGCTTTTTAACCTGCATCCTTAGAAACTAGAGCTATCAGAAGATGGGCATGGACTCCTATGAGGCCCCAAATGAGATGGAATTTGATCAGTTTCCATATTACAATTGAGCTAAGAAGATTTGCCTGCCTGAATACCCATTCAAGCCTTCTTCAGTCATGCAGTTTTCTTCTAGAGACTGGCCATATTGTGCTCCAATTCCTAGCCTTTCTGCAGCTATGACTATGTGACACAGTTCTGGTTAATGGGAATCAGATGTTAGGACTTCCTGAGAAAAATCTGGCAAAGACTTCTGAAAAAAAAAAAAAGCAAATGACATTTTCTTTTGCCACCTTCTTTTTCTTGCCTAAAGTTGGTGCCCAGAAATACAACACTTTGGTCTGCTACCTTCTAAACTTCTCATTACTTAAAAAAAAATGAGTTTTGTGGGCATTTCTCATACTCATGATTCACAGAGCTAAGCAGACAGACCACACAATTCATATGAGCCATACTCTGAGCAGTAACCATGGAGATGAAACCCCTTGGAATAATATAAGTATTTCCTATTTTCCCATTTCACAGTTAGGGGCAGAAGTTTCATGAAAAAGGATATAAGAAAATTTTACCATATAGACCAGGATATTATTGCAAGTCTTCTTTCCCATATTATATGCAAGTGACTCTCAGTCTTTACCTGACTCAGATCTGGGATTGGGGAGGGGCCAGGCTCTGTTGCTATGATGTTAATGTTACCTCTCTGTCATTAGACTTAGAATGTATTTGTTTATGCAAAGCACACAGACCTTAGTTCACTTTGCATCTATTTGAACTTACACATTTCATGTTCAATAATGCTTTCAATAATTTCTTTCTTTATTATTATTTTTTAAAATATAAATTTATTTATTTTGATTGGAGGCTAATTACTTTACAATATTGTATTGGTTTTGCCATGCATCAACATGAATCCGCCATGGGTGTATACGTGTTCCCCATCCTGAATCCCCCTCCCACCTCCCTCCCCATACCATCCCTCTGGGTCATCCCAGTGCACCAGCCTCAAGCATCCTGTATCCTGCATTAAACCTGGACTAGTGATTCATTTCATATATGATATTATACATGTTTCAATGCCATTATCGCAAATCATCCCACCCTCTCCCTCTCCCACACAGTCCAAAAGACTGTTCTATACATCTGTGTCTCTTTTGCTGTCTCACATACAGGGTTATCGTTACCATCTTTCTAAATTCCATATATATGCATTGAGTTCAGTTCAGTCACTCAGTCGTGTCTGACTCTTTACAACCGCATGAATCGCAGCACACCAGGCCTCCCTGTGCATCACCAACTCCTGGAGTTCACTCAGACTCACGTCCATCGAGTCAGTGATGCCATCCAGCCATCTCATCCTCTGTCGTCCCCTTCTCCTCCTGCCCCCAATCCCTCCCAGCATCAGAGTCTTTTCCAATGAGTCAACTCTTCGCATGAGGTGGCCACAGTACTGGAGTTTCAGCTTTAGCATCATGCCTTCCAAGAAATCCCATGGCTGATCTCCTTCAGAATGCACTGGTTGGATCTCCTTGCCGTCCAACAACCACAACACCAGTCTTCTCCAACACCACAGTTCAAAAGCATCAATTCTTTGGCGCTCAGACTTCTTCATAGTCCAACTCTCACATCTATACATGACCACAGGAAAAACCATAGCCTTGACTAGACGGACCTTTGTTGGCAAAGTAATGTCTCTGCTTTTGAATATGCTATCTAGGTTGGTCATAACTTTCCTTCCAGGAGTTATGCGTCTTTTAATTTCATGGCTGCAGTCACCATCTGCAGTGATTTTGGAGCCCAGAAAAATAAAGTCTGACACTGTTTCCACTGTTTCCCCATCTATTTCCCATGAAGTGATGGGACTGGATGCCATGATCTTCGTTTTCTGAATGTTGAGCTTTAAGCCAACTTTTTCACTGTCCACTTTCACTTTCATCAAGAGGCTTTTGAGTTTCTTCACTTTCTGCCATAAGGGTGATGTCATCTGCATATCTGAGGTTATTGATATTTCTCCCAGCAATCTTGATTCCAGCTTGTGTTTCTTCCAGTCCAGAGTTACTCATTTAACTTACATATACGTTAGTATACTGTGTTGGTGTTTTTCTTTCTGGCTTACTTCACTCTGTATTATAGGCTCCAGTTTCATCCACCTCATTAGAACTGATTCAAATGTATTCTTTTTAATGGCTGAGTAATACTCCATTGGGTATATGTACCATAGCTTTCTTGTCCATTCATCTGCTGATGGACATCTAGGTTGCTTCCATGTCCTGGCTATTGTAAACAGTGCTGCGATGAACATTGGGGTACATGTGTCTCTTTCAATTCTGGTTTCCTTGGTGTGTATGCCCAGTAGTGGGATTGCTGGGTCATAAGGCAGTTCTATTTCTAGTTTTTTAAGGAATCTCCACACTATTCCCCATAGTTGCTGTACTAGTTTGCATTCCCACCAACAGTGTAAGAGGGTTCCCGTTTCTCCACACCCTCTCCAGCATTTATTGATTGTAGACTTTTGGATCGCAGCCATTCTGACTGGTGTGAAATGGTACCTCAGAGTGGTTTTGATTTGCATTCTCTGATAATGAATGATGTTGAGCATCTTTTCATGTGTTTGTTAGCCATCTGTGTGTCTTCTTTGGAGAAATGTCTATTTAGTTCTTTGGCCCATTTTTTGATTGGGTCATTTATTTTTCTGGAATTGAGCTGCAGTGGTTGCTTGTATATTTCTGAGATTATTTCTTTGTCAGTTGCTTCATTTGCTATTATTTTCTCCCATTCTGAAGGCTGTCTTTTCACCTTGCTTATAGTTTCATTTGTTGTGCCGGGGCTTTTAATTTTAATTAGGTCCCATTTGTTTATGTTTGCTTTTATGTCCAATATTCTGGGAGGTGGGTCATAGAGGATCCTGCTGTGATTTATGTCGGAGGGTGATTTGCCTATGTTCTCCTCTAAGAGTTTTATAGTTTCTGGTCTTATGTTTAGATCTTTAATCCATTTTGAGTTTATTTTTGTGTATGGTGTTAGAAAGTGTTCTAGCTTCATTCTTTTACAAGTGGTTGATCAGTTTTCCCCGCACCACTTGTTAAAGAGATTGTCTTTAATCCATTGTATATTCTTGCCTCCTTTGTCAAAGATAAGGTGTCCATAGGTGCGTGGATTTATCTCTGGGATTTCTATTTTGTTCCATTGATCTATATTTCTGTCTTTGTGCCAGTACGATGCTGACTTGATGACTGTGGCTTTGTAGTAGAGCCTGAAGTCAGGCAGGTTGATTCCTCTAGTTCCCTTCTTCTTTCTCAAGATAGCTTTGGCTATTCGAGGTTTTTTGTATTTCCATACAAATTGTGAAATTATTTCTTCTAGCTCTGTGAAAAATACCATTGGTAGCTTGATAGGGATTGCACTGAATCTATAGATTGCTTTGGGTAGTATACTCATTTTCACTATATTGATTCTTCCGATCCATGAACATGGTATATTTCTCCATCTATTAGTGTTCTCTTTGATTTCTTTCACCAGTGTTTTATAGTTTTCTATATATAGGTCTTTAGTTTCTTTAGGTAGATATATTCCTAAGTATTTTATTCTTTTCGTTGCAAAGATGAATGGGATTGTTTCCTTAATTTCTCTATTTTCTCATTATTAGTGTATAGGAATGCAAGGGATTTCTGTGTGTTGATTTTATATCCTGCAAATGTACTATATTCATTGATTAGCTCTAGTAATTTTGTGGTGGAGTCTTTAGGGTTTTCTATGTAGAGGATCATGTCATCTGCAAACAGTGAGAGCTTTACTTCTTCTTTTACAATTTGGATTCCTTTTATTTCTTTTTCTGCTCTGATTGCTGTTGCCAAAACTTCCAAAACTATGTTGAATAGTAGTGGTGAAAGTGGGCACCTTTGTCTTGTTCCTGACTTTAGGGGATATGCTTTCAATTTTTCACCATTGAGGACAATGTTTGCTGTGGGTTTGTCATATATAGCTTTTATTATGTTGAGGTATGTTCCTTCTATTCCTGCTTTCTGGAGAGTTTTTATCATAAATGGATGTTGGATTTTGTCAAAAGCTTTCTCTTCATCTATTTAGATAATCATATGGTTTTTATTTTCCAATTTGTTAATGTGGTGTATTACATTGATTGATTTGTGGATATTGAAGAATCCTTGCATCCCTGGGATAAAGCCCACTTGGTCATGGTGTATGATCTTTTTAATGTGTCATTGGATTCTGATTGCTAGAATTTTGTTAAGGAGTTTTACATCTATGTTCATCAGTGATATTGGCCTGTAGTTTTCTTTTTTTTGTGGCATCTTTGTCAGGTTTTGGTATTAGGGTGATGGTGGCCTCATAGAATGAGTTTGGAAGTTTACCTTCCTTTGCAATTTTCTGGAAGAGTTTGAGCAGGATAGGTGTTAGCTCTTCTCTAAATTTTTGGTAGAATTCAGCTGTGAAGCTGTCTGGACCTGGGCTTTTGTTTGCTGGAAGATTTCTGATTACAGTTTTAATTTCTGTGCTTGTAATGGGTCTGTTAAGATTTTCTATTTCTTCCTGATCGAGTTTTGGAAAGTTGTACTTTTCTAAGAATTTGTCCATTTCTTCCAAGTTGTCCATTTTATTGGCATATAATTGCTGAGAGTAGTCTCTTATGATCCTTTGTATTTCTGTGTTGTCTGTTGTGATCTCTCCATTTTCATTTCTAATTTTATGGATTTGATTTTTCTCCCTTTGTTTCTTGAGGAGTCTGGCTAATTATTTGTCAATTTTATTTATCCTTTCAAAGAATCAGCTTTCGGCTTTGTTGATTTTTGCTATGGTCTTCTTTGTTTCTTTTGCATTTATTTCTGCCCTAATTTTAAAGATTTCTTTCCTTTTACTAACCCTGGGGTTCTTCATTTCTTCCTTTTCTAGTTGCTTTAGGTGTAGAGTTAGGTTATTTATTTGACTTTTTCTTGTTTCTATCATTCTGATGATCACTCTACCCTGCAATGTATCACAGTAAGCATGCCCAATTCTGTTAAGTAGTACAACTTCACCTCTGCCAGTCCACGATACCTTCATCATCTTTGAAATTAACAAGCCCATTTTAAATACCCAGAAATTCTATCAATATTCTTGTCATAAAAGAGTTAGCCACTGTGATATTTTTCAAAGATTTAGAAGCCTTTCAGATCCAATGTATTTTTCTGTGTTATGGCCAAATATTATCTTCTGGATTATGACTGGTACCAATTCGGTCATAACTTGGTATTCTTACCTTCAAAATCACAGTAAATTTCACATAATATATTTACATAACATTTTTCTCCATAAACTTGTGCATTCTTTTATCTTTGGTATAAAAAGTAATTTCTTGCATTTTAAACTTGTTTAGTATACCATGAAGTACATACTTCACTAAGATGATAGAGGAGGTTAAAACTACTTCTATGTACCTTATTGAGCAAACTGAATATAACATTTCTGGTCAATACATCTATCTGAGTAAATTCAGCCAGATGTAACAATGTTTCTCTCTATTTAGCACCATTGGATCCCATTCTCATACATTTTTACAAATGCTAATTGATATCGATTAGGAAGTAACATATTGAATTTTGCTTGGTACCTAATCCTTTACACTCCAGAGTCTATGAAAAAGGATAACTTGGGAAGGGATGTGGAAGTATTGAATTGCTTTTGTGTGGCAGAAGTTGTTAGTTGCAGCCCACTACATTGATACTCATTTTCTCTTTCTACATTAATCTCAGAACCCACTTTTTATAGGAACAACCATATGCCTTAAGGAAAACCGTACCCTTCCATTTTCATCTGGATTTGTTGCATAGTCAAATCCTTCCAATGAGAGGCATAAGTTGCATTGTCTTTCTGAGAGGTTCCTTATAGAATGGAGTTCACTCTTCTTCTCTTCCTGACCGGAATTTTAGAACTAGGACAATGTGACAGTACACTAAATATGGGAACTAGAAAGGTAGTTGGAGCTGGTGTGTTGGTGACTATGGAGGACCAACTCCAACCTCGGATTACCTGTTTGGGACTATTATCACTATTAAATGTTTTAATACTCTTAAGTGAGATAGAGTATTAGGCTTTAAAGCACTGCTAATATCTTTTCCTGATAACGCAGCTAGACTTGATCCTGTTTCATGTTTTCAGGTGAATATATTGGTAGGGTTGTTTATGGGTGGTCTTCAAGCAAGACTAAACAACCATAACTGCCAGGAGACCAGGGGATGGTTTTGTAGACAAAGGGGACTCAGTCGACTGAAGAGTACTTACCATTCAAATGTAGTGCTTTTCAATAGGAGTGCTAGGTATATTTTAGGCGAGACAGTTTTTTTGTGTGTGTGTGCAGGGTTTTCCCACGTGTTTTAGGGAATTTAAAGTCATTCATACTCAAGTGATAAATGCTAGTAGCATCCACCAGTGAAAGCACCAACAAATGCTTATGGGAACTTCCTGGGGCTGGCCACATCTCAGGTTGAAAACTACTGCTTTAAACCATGTATAGCTTTCCATGAGTCCTTATGCCAGTTCTTGGTGCCTTATTCATTACAAGTTATAATTCAACTGATGTTATAAATTGTCAAGTCATAAGATTTCATGTTAACTTTAAACTATTGCACTTTCAGCCCTGTGGCTACCAGTGATAAGAAATTTATTTAGCACAATCACAGAAAATTCCTGATTTTCTGACTGCCTGAAAAAAAGGAAATAGAACTTTGAATTTGTCATTTTATTTCTGGAACATTCCAACGCACTTAGAGGCCATTGGTCCATCTCACAGCCCTCATGGTCATCATAGTGCTTTATAGAAGTGGATACCGGATCCTTCAAAGTCTTTCCATCAATGGGCACTTAATGCCAGGTGACCACAGGTGAGAGTAATGAGCCATCTGTTGGGCCAGAGAGTGTTAACAGTTTATAGTATAAGTTATAATCTTACCGCCTCAGAACCAATCAAACAGGAAAAATAATCCTAGATATACTCCTTCAAGTTCATCTGTCTGCAACACATACTAGCTTTTTTTTTTTAATTCATTTTTAAATTGTATGTAAATTAATATTTTGTAGTGGTTTTTGCCATACATTGACATCAGCCATGGGTGTATATGTGTCCCCCATCCTGAATCCCGCTCCCACCTCCCTCCACTTCCCATCCCTCAGGGTCATTCCAGTGCACCAGCCCTAAGCACCCTATCTCATGCATTGAACCTGGACTGGTGATCTATTTCATATATGATAATATATATGTTTCAGTGCTATTCTCTCAGATCATCCTACCCTCGCCTTGTCCCACAGAGTCCAAAAGTCTGTTCTTTACATCTGTGTCTCTTTTGCTGTCTCACATATTGGGTCATCATTACCATCTTTCTAAATTTCATATATATGCGTTAATATACTGTATTGGTGTTTTTCTTTCTGGCTTACTTCACTCTGTATAATAGGCTACAGTTTTATCCACTTCATTAGAATTGATTAAAATGTATGGAGATTCCTTAAAAAGCTGGAAATAGAACTGCCATACAACCCAGCAATCCCACTGCTGGGCATACACACTGAGAAAACCAGAATTGAAAGAGACACATGTACCCCAATGTTCATCGTACTAGCTTCTGAATCAATCTGTGCTCCTAGTTGCAACAAACAGAATTCACTCAATATTGTCTCTGATAAAAAGTAATGTCTGAAAGTTAATCTCAGAAAATGAAGACAGGAACAATCTAACTATACAACAGAGGTTGCTCAGCAAGGAAACCCCATGGAGATCGCTTAGCCCAGTACAGACACATTACCATTTCCAATGATGCTGTGAACAGGACTCCAAAGCTCCACGTGGCATCACCATTCCTGAAAACAGATTCCACTGGGTGCCCAGGTCAGTTGACTCCTTCTGAGCTGGTTTCACAGAGGTGTGCCTAATAAAAGAATTTTTACATGATGAATACATGTTTTTGTTTTTTTTTTCAGAATCTTTCTTTCAAGCTTGTGCTTGAGGTAGATTACTATATTGCTACCAATCAGCATCTTCATAATCTTTGCTAGCTGGATGGTGATTTTCATATTTTAACAGCTTTACTATCTTTTAAAAATATGTAATACTTTGAATACTATATAAGTTGAGAAATTTTCATTTATCATTGTCTCATTTGTATATTTCCTCTGGATTTTTGTGCTTTTTTCCACACCAAAATTTTAATTGCAGTGTTTCCTGAATTCTTTATTAAATTTTTTGTAGTTATTGAGTCTATAAACCATTCTTGTCATCTTTACTATACTTATATTCCCAGCTATGCTTCATGTTTTTCCTAATTTATTTTCCATCTTATGTAGCTAAATTCATAATATTTTCTTTTATCATGTTTTCTATTGTTTTTATCCTGCCCAGGATATTATTTTATTAAATGACCAATTCTTTTTAAAGGCCCACATTTTTGTTGTGGCTAATTCCTTTAATGTGCTTTTGAATTTTATTTCTTAATAATTTAGAGTTCTTGTGTTATAGTCTAAAATGAACTTGGTTGGGGTAGCTTGCAATACTGTTTTTATCCTGTTTTGATATCAGAAACCTTCTTGTAACTAGTCTTTGTTTAACATTCTTGTAAAAGACTTTGTTTTGCTCAGATAGTTTATGAAGATAATTCTTGGGGCATTTCTATGTCTTAACCATTATTATTTATTCAGTTTTTGTAATGCAATTTTATAGACAAATAGAAACCTAACTTTTTTAGAGGAGATCAGTAATTTTCATACTTTAATGTGAATAAGTATGACTTGATAGATATGCATATTCATGGCTCCTTCTCCAAATATTCTGACCCATTAGCTCTAATTCTGATAGACCTAAACTTTTGTACCTTTAATATTCCAGGAAATTCTTAAATAGAAGAGCTGAAAACTGTGCCTTGAGAAATACAGGGATAAATTTCATATATTCTCTTACAAAATCTGTCTCCTTATGCAGGACATTGTATCTTTTACCTCATTCCTAATTTGATTTTCTTGTGTTTGTCTTTTCTCTTATTTGGAATTGCCAGCGGTTATTGCTAACTTCTCATAACTATAATTTATTGTATTCATTTATATTTGTACTCCATTTTATAATTTACTGATTTCCTCTGTGGTTCTTATTATGTTATCCTTTATATAAATTTGTTTTGTTTTTCTCAGAATTCAACATTCAGTATATTTGCTTTATGTCTGTTTAAAAATGAAAATATTGACAGTAATGATTTTAAGTTTGGTGTGTTCATCTCCCATGAGATCTAACATGATATTCTAATTTTAGCTATTCTGTAAAATTCTGGAATCATAATTTTGAACTTTATGTAATACAGTAGACTTTAACAGTTTTTTCTTAAGTTTTAATTGCTTATTATCCCTTTGTTTCTGGTTTATTGTATAGTAGAGAAATATTATAGTTAATATGATTTACTTTTTCAGGAAATCACTGATGTTGCCCTGTGGCTTAATATGCCATCCATTCTTTTTACATAGGGACTGCTTGAAAAGAAAAGCTTTAAGTTTTTAAAATGAATTTCCAAGTTTACTATATTATTTGCACTCTTTGTATTTCATATATTGCATGCATATTATGCACACTTGTTTGAGCTGTAGTTTAAGTACTCTTACAAAACTTTCTATTAATATTTTATTTGCTTTCTATGAGTTTTTACAGTACATAATTTGAATCATTTTTATTTAGTTGTAATCTTTCTTAAACATCATGATAAACTCTTCCTTTTCATGGCATGTGGGCCAATATAAATGAAAATGTAAACTCATTTTAGTTTTCTAACTTAAAAAATTATTAAAATATAGTTGATTTACAATGTTGTGTTAGTTTCAGATATATAGCAAAGTGATTCAGTTTTACATATACACTTGTGTTGTTGTTGTTTTTGTTTAGTCACTAAATCATGTCTGACTCTTTTGCGACCCCATAGATTGTAGCCCGGAGAAGGCAATGGCACCCCACTCCAGTACTCTTGCCTGGAGAATCCCATGGATGGAGGAGCCTGGAAGGCTGCAGTCCATGGGGTTGCTGAGGGTCGGACACGACTGAGCGACTTCACTTTCACTTTTCACTTTCATGCATTGGAGAAGGAAATGGCAACCCACTCCAGTGTTCTTGCCTGGAGAATCCCAGGGACGGGGGAGCCTCATGGGCTGCCGTCTATGGGGTCGCACAGAGTCGGACATGACTGAAGTGACTTAGCAGCAGCAGTAGCAGATTGTAGCCCACCAGGCTTCTCTGTCCATGGGATTTCCCAGGCAAGAACACTGTAGTGGGTTGCCATTTTCTTCTCCAGATATATGTGTGTGTGTGTGTGTGTGTGTGTCTATTAGATTCTTTCCCATTATATTTTATTATAAGATACTGAGCACAGTTCCTTTTGCTACGCAATAGGTCCTTTATAATTTTTGATAGTCTATAATATAACCTGCTTTTTAAAACATCCTGAATTACCACCATTACATCATCATTCTTACATTGCATATCTTACAGTGGACACATATTGTACTATCTTTTAAAGTACTGCTCACTTTAAAAGGGTAGCTTTTTAAATTTTGGTAATTTCTTCTTTGTACCCTCCAAACATGTCTTTCCAACGGGGATGCCATTTCCTGAGTTTTGTCTGGATAGTCAGAGTTGCTTTGCACAGCAGTTGGCCCTGACCAAAGCTAGGCTAACCTGAGTCCTTCCACAGAAAGTTTTGGAGTAGAACTGTGTTAAAAGATAATGTTAAATAATAATCTTTGACATTTGATGCATAAAATGTGTTAGAGTGACAGACATATGAGTTATGAACTATGGAAAGAGTGAAGGCCTATGTTTCCAGATCTTCAGAAAAGATGCTAGTCTCAGAGAAGAAATAGGGTAAGCAGAAAGCAGCGGAGACAGATGAAAATGTGGTCCTGTTGGTGTTTGGCCCCCGAGCTCCTGATGTCCCTGAGTTCCAGCTGTTTCTCTGACTTTATTGAAGCTGTATTGGCCATGCAGTCAATTCTCTAGACTGAACAGGAAAAGAGGGCTTCTGATTGGGGGCAGCAGAGGTTGAAGAGCCCTCTAAATTCTTTAGAAAAAAAATCTCAAGAATAACATGTTGGTTAAAACTTTGTATGCTCAATATGACCCAATAACAGTCAGGAAGCAAAATAAAAAGATGTGCATTCTACTTTCTGTTAAAAAGCACACTTTCTAACAACATAGGGCACTTTGGCCAAAAGTGGGTTTTTCAATTTTTTCCATTGACTCCATGGAGTAAACTTATTCCAGGACTTTGAGAAATATTATGAGAGTATTGTTGCTTTTCTTTCTTTCTTTGCCTTTTCTATGTACTTAGCATATATTAAAGGTAGTTTGAAAGAGAACACTTTAAACCAAATAATATCATGAGTATCACACCTTGTTTGCTTTATCATTTATATAGCTGCTTCAGCCTACAATTCCCTTATCCCATTCTCCATGTCTGTTTAGGCAAAGGGTATTCAGTTTAACTGCTTCTTCTTTCATTATAGAGTATAAAGTGAAATGTGAATCATTTTGCTTCTTAGAAAGCTGATAGGTTGAAGACGTTTAAGATGGTATAAAAAAATACTGAGCAAATTTATTAGATGAACAGCATTTATTCATCCTTTGTTGTTGTTGTTCAGTTGCTAACACATGCCTGACTGTTTGCAACTCCATAAACTGCAGCACACTAGGCTTCCCTGTTTTTCACCACCTCCTGGAGTTTCCTCAGATTCATGTCTATTGAGTTGGTGATGCCTTCCAATCGTCTCATCCTCTGTCATTCCCTTCTCCTCATGTTTTCAATCTTTCCCAGCATCAGGGTCTTTTCCAATGATCTGCTCTTTGCATCAAGTGACCAAAGTACTGGAGCTTCAGCTTCAGCATCAGTCCTTCCAATTAATATCAAGGATTGATTTCTTTTAGGATTGACTTGTTTGATCTCCTTGCTGTCCCAGGGACACTGAGGAGTCTTCTCCAGCAAGACAGTTTGAAATCATCAATTTTTCGTGTTCAGCTTCCTTTATGATCCAACTCTCACATTCATACATGACTACTGGAAAAACTATAGGTCTGACTATAAGGACCTTTGTCAGCAAAGTGATGTCTCTGCTTTTTAATATGCTGTCTAGGTTTGTCATAGCTTTTCTTCCAAGGAACAAGTTTAACTGAATACATTTCTGAAAATAAGGACGAGCAGCTCTGATCTTAAATAACTCCATCTAGAAGTACCAAGGGTACTTTTATTTGAAATGCAACCAAAGTTGACCAATTGTATTAATAGTTCATTACCATTTGACATAAACAATGCAGTTTCACTAAAAGCAAAGCACTGTGTCATTTAAATTCAGAAAAATGTGCCATACTATAAAAAATTAGAAACCCTGATTGACACAGATCTGAGTCCTATTGTTAACCACTTATATAATAGTTGTAGCTCAATAAGGAAAAAAAAAAGATTAAAGAAAAGTAACATCCACTTTATTGCAGTGTGGTAAATGAGGGGTATAATCTATAAGTGGAAGATGTAACATAATTAATTTTCAGAATCATGTTGCTCTTGAACACTGCTATAAATACAATATCTTAGTAAAATGTTATGTAAAACTCATGTCTGCATAACTTTTACTTTTTTCCTTATGATTTAAAAAGTGAAGACACAACTTCTAGGAAAGTTAATTTGTAAGACCATAATAATTATAAGGACCCAACTGGGAAAATAGTTTATTTTACTATATTGGCTTTCTAAGTTAAGTGTCCTTAACTTGTATTAGATTATTTAAGAGATCCTCGAATTTGGAAGAGAAGAAATGCACGTTTGTAGTTATTAATACCTAATTGAAATTTAGGTCTCTTCCTTTATTACCTAGGCAACATATTTCAGTAATATTAGTGGTATCTATGATTTTGTTACCAGAAGAAATTATAAGTATTTTTATAACATTAAACTCAAAATACTGTTATAATTATTTTAAAGTTATAGTAAACTACCTGCTCTATCTCGTAATTGAATGCATTTATAAAATTTATGTATACATCATTACACCACAAATTCATTTTCTAATAATATTTTAGTTCTTGCATCTCAAAATAAAAAGTTTTATTTATAATTCTATATATTTTATGCATTTCAAATACGTAAAAGAAGTGGTCCATGAATAAAAACAACAGAACATTAAGAATTTTTGTTGCAAAGCCATGTAAGGGAAAAAATTAAGGAAAAGAAAGAATAGTAGAATTAATTTTTTCCCATTTTTTCCAATATTTCTTAAAAAGTGAACAAAATAAAGTTTTTGGAAGAAAAAATATATTATGGGGTAACTATATTTCCTGCTTTGCCTGGGATAGTCCTGGTTTTCCTAGAGTAATTATTAAAGCATTCCATTTAACACCCCAAAGTATCTTGGGTTGATGATAAAGGATACCAGCAAGGTACATAGTATGTCCTTAAATTCACAAGGGAGAAGGTTTGGCATTGATTTAACTTAGAGGATTAATAAATGGAAATTTCTTCCTTATTTTTTTCCCTTTATTACAAGATCTTCCATTTCTTATATGTGAAAAGACATATAAGTTGTGAAAAGACAACCAAAGAATAAGATTTATTACCTTTGACACTTAAAATATTGGAAAGCAAAGGCAGAATCTTAGTAAATATTTGTTTAATTAAAAGCTGTTTTAGTAGAAAAGGAATATTCACTAATTTATTCCACATTGCTTCCATCTCTAGTTTAAAATAATGCACACAACAGCCATCATCTAAAATAAACAATAATCATAAAAGGCCATGCAGATAGAATATGGTCTATTATTTATTTTGGGGTATTACTCAGAAATCTGAGACAGGCTAATGGTTTATTAGGAAATATCCATGGAAAGCAGAACAAACAATTTATGCAACAACAGTAACATTTCATCACCGAGAAAAAAAGGACAATGGCAGAGATTGGCAAGATGACACAAATAAGTGGGCCAACCTATTGTGCCTTTCCCTTTAACCATTAGATTGCCCTGCCCCAATGCTTGTGGGAAGATAATTTACATGTGCAATCTACTGACTAGCTTGAATTCATACACACCTTTGACAATTAAATTGTAGACACCACATTCCACACTTTGTTGCCTTACAGTAATTTTTTGTTCTCTCATTTTGGCTTTAATTAAGAATGGATCATTCTTATTTTGCTCTTTCTTATTTAGATATCTTTCAGTAAAGCATCTGAGGTGGTTAGATGGCATCACTGACTGAATGGACATGAGTGAGCAAACTCCGGGAGATAGAGAAGGACAGGGAAGCCTGGTGTGCTGCAGTCTATGGGGTCACAGAGAGTTGGACACGACTTAGTGACTGAACAACAACAACCTAAACTTCCAAGGGAAAAAAGCTACATTTCATGATTGCTTTAAAATTGGGATAAAGCTATTCTAAACTGGAATTGCCTTGGTGGGGAATTGTAAACAATTCTAAAAAAGAAATTAGCATTATTTTATGAAATGAACTTGAACAGCAGAATTATTTTAAAATAAACTGTCTTAAAAAGAAAGATAAGTGTATTTTTTAAAAATCAAAAAGCAGCCACAGCAGAGTGTAAATAAAATATTCTATAAAATACAGTCAGGGATATTTTGATGAAATATTTAGGAAGACAGTAGAAATATGCCTTTGAGCAACACTAGCAGTAAAGCAGCTGAATTTTTGCTTTGTTTTGTATTTTGTATTCAAATAATTAAATCCTTGAGAAACAAGAGAGGACAAAGGAATTAGAGTATATCACAACTGAACAAATTTAAAATATATACCTACACAATGAAATTTGCCTCAAAATGTTTGTACAGTTTACTATTGCATCATTGAATTGAACATCAATCCCAAAGTATTAGCACATGAAGTTTTCTTTAAGTTATATTTCCTAGAGCACCCAGATGAAGACATTATGTATGCACAGTTGTCACAAGGCCATCACTAGTATTTATGATTTCTGACCCTGCTGCTGCTGCTAAGTCACTTCAGTCGTGTCCGACTCTGTGTGACCCCAAAGACGTCAGCCCATGAGGCTCCCCCGTCCCTGGGATTCTCCAGGCAAGAACACTGGAGTGGGTTGCCATTTCCTTCTCCAATGTAGGAAAGTGAGAAGTGAGAGTGAAGTCGTTCAGTCGTGTCCGACTCTTAGCGACCCCATGGACTGCAGCCCACCAGGCTCCTCCGTCCATGGGATTTTCCAGGCAAGAGTACTGGAGTGGGGTGCCGTTGCCTTCTGACCCTATGAATCATTAAATATTTCATTTGCTCTCAGCCAGTATTTCAGGTGACTGAGATTGTTCTCATGATAAGGTGAATCAAACATTTCTGGGGAAGAGAATTAATTAGTGGTCTTATCTCTATGATGTTTCTGTGGTCTTTCTGAACTTTCTGGAGTCTCCCAATAAGTTTTGCTGTTATATTAGGAGGAACCCTAGGGAAGACTTTGGATTTTAAAAACATTACAGCCTTACCTCAAGCAGACTTTTTTCCCTTGAAGAGATCAATAACCCTGTATTTTGCATCTTTGTCTTACAATAAGGTAACCCTGTGTACGAGACAGCAAAAGAGACACTGATATATAGAACAGTCTTATGGACTCTGTGGGAGAGGGAGAGGGTGGGAAGATTTGGGAGAATGGCATTGAAACATGTAAAATATCATGTATGAAACGAGTTGCCAGTACAGGTTCGATGCACGATACTGGATGCTTGGGGCTGGTGCACTGGGACGACCCAGAGGGATGGAATGGGGAGGGAGGAGGGAGGAGGGTTCAGGATGGGGAACACATGTATACCTGTGGCAGATTCATTTTGATATTTGGCAAAACTAATACCATTATGTAAAGTTTAAAAATAAAATAAAATTAAAAAAAAAAAAAAAAAGGAAAGCTTGAGCTGGACAAATGGAAGCAACAGCCCCCACTTCATTGAAACTATTGTAGAGTCCCCTGATAGAAGAACTTACCCGTGTGTTATAAAATCTCCTGGGGGGGATTCTAAGACAAGAGAGTTGGACACAAAACCATAAATGAAACCACTAACTTTGAGGGATTCACTAGGTATGAGAGTGAGAGGCATACAACCTGCTTCTATTCTTTGTTTTTTATATTCCAGGTCTGGTTCAGGGAATATACACATAGGACAGCACCCTAATTTTCTTATTTAGATATCATGATGTTATCTTCTATCTTATTTCCATTCAGACAGCTTCAACTTTCTGTAAGGTCAGCTGATTTGGGGTGAGAAGGTACACAGTTAGCAGTAAATTCCATGAGTGTTAAGCTTAATTAGTTGCTTAATTTGTTTGCATGAAATTAGCTCTTTGATCAGCCACAACGCTGTGAATAAGGCATTCAGCAAACCCAGAGGTGGGGTTGGTGGGAGAAGCGTGTCACAAATGGAAGGAAAACCTAATCCAGAGTAAATATTTGGTCCAGTTAGGGAAAATTATTCTTCCTTTCATGATGGAAAAGGTCTAATGTTCAGTCCACAATCAGATAGCTAGCTAGCTCCCTAGGAAGTAATTACTTTCTTTTACTGGTGCTGGAAAATTGGATACTCAGCAGAAAGGGGATCCAGTGGGGCCATGGAGTGGGGAAATATTTGTTGTTACACTGTCTCTGACCTTGCCATCAAGGTCATGGAATCCTTTGGCCAAGCAGAAGGGAAGCTTGGGAAAGAGGTGACTGAAAACTACCAGAGTATTCAGAGTCCCCATTGCACTAGGAGCCTTTCGGTAAACATTCACACGGCATATCCTCACACTCGGAATCCATTCCAAAAGTTCCATCCATATGCTTCTTTCCAGAACATCCTAGAAATCCACTCCTGATACCAATTTTTCCAAGTTCTTCTCTGTCCAAACAATTATTCACCACTTTCTCGTGTAGATCCTCATCTTTTTCTTTTCTAGCCGTCTTCTCTTTTGCTAAAAGAATTAGATGCCATATAATTCAACTTGTGAGTGGAGCTGAAGTTCCTCATCTCTTGAATTCCTGTTTCCAGAGTGCTATGTAAGGTCTTCAGGAAATCGTTTGGCTCTTACTGACAGCGTGTCCCTCCATCAGCAGTTGCGGTTTGAGGGAGCAGTGGACATGTGGCAAAGGGAAACACAGAGAGAGCGTGAACTGCTCGTGAAAGTGACACACCTGTGCCTTCAGATACTGCCCACAATAACATTTTAGGATTTAGTTCAAGGAACATGCCTGATTTTTCTGCTTTGTAACATTTGATAACTCGCAGTTCATGAGGGGCAGCTCAAATTACTGTGGTACCTAGCTCTATAATCAGGCATTCAATCTCTACAGGGCTCAGCAGCAAGCCAATAATTATTTCTCTAGGGGAAAATAATTACTTGGGAATTACTTGTTACCTGGCTTTACGCAAAAACATAGAATTCTCCATGTCATGGTTCATCACAAATACCACCTAACTTCCAGGTATGCCACAGGTACTATGAATAATGCTGAATTTCATAGTCATAGGGTCCCAGTTAAAAAAAAAATGTATATATAGTAGTACAGCCCAAATCAGTTAAAATACCTACTGTTTTCTATTTTTATCTTAATAGTAGAATTTTGAGCTACTCAATAAATGAACCAGAGCAGCACACCTCAGATAATTACATTTTCCTGCAAAATACAAAAGGATATATCATATGTGGTGTCTCATTCTTAGTGGTAAAGAGTATGAGGAGCTTCAAACTATATTCATTTTAGAAGGAATATCCTGAAATTTCCAGGCTTCTAAATTCTCCAGAACATTACTGAGGAGTCAGGCCCCTGGCTTTTAATCAGAATCATTTCCCACCTTCTGGCAATAGGAACTTACCATGTCATCTTGCAGACCTACTGTTTTCTATTCACCAGGTTCTATCAGACTTATGCAATCAAGGTTGCAAAGCCTCATACAGATTTGAGAAGAAGATAAAAGGATTTGAGAGATAAAGAGCCACTAAAGCAAATTAATAAAGATATGATATTACTCCTATTAAACTAACACAAAGACTGGTGTTTACTGACCTTTGAGATGGAGAAATAATACATATTTATAAATAAATATAAAATGTTTAAATATATAAAATGCAAAATGATAATGCATATAATATGAAATACTATCAGCAAATGGAATTGCTAGGTATTTGAGTTTATGACAATCCACTCATTCTCTAAGATCTACCTATCTTCTGCCCAAGACAACAAGTACATTAACTCATGATGTGTTTGGAATTATCACTTCTATATATATTGTCTTCACTGGTGGCACTAATCTCCAGGACTCAGCCAGACATGTGATACTGCGATTTGTTTTACTTTTTTGAAATGAAATATGTGATGGTTAATTTTATGTTATCAACTTGACTGGGAACGGGATACCCCGATACCTGGTAAGATACTTTTTTTGGGTATGTAAGGGTGTTTTTTCTGTGAGAGTGTTTCTGGAAGAGATTAGCTTCTGATTGAGTAGACTAAGTAAAGAAAATCCACCCTTATCAGTGTGGGTAGGCATCAGACAATCCACTGAAGACTAAAATAGATAAAATTTGAAGAAAGGGTAAATTTCTTCTCTCTTTTTGAATAGAGATATCAGTCTTTTCCTGTTCTCAGACATCAAAACTGCTCGTTCTTGGGATTTGTGTGTGTGTGTATGTGCTCAGTCGTGTTCAGCTCTTTGTGACCCCATGGACTATAGTCCACCAGGCTCCTCTGTCCATGGAACTTTCAGGAAATAATGCTGGAGTGAGTTGCTTTTTCCTAGTCCAGGAGATCTTTCCAACCCAGGGATCCAACCTGTGTCTCTTGTGTTTTCTGCATTCGCAGGCAAATTCCTTACCACTGAGCCACCATGGAAACCCTTCTGGGACTTAGGACTCCAGAAATTATTCTATTGTTCCCCCCAGTTCTCAGGCCTTCAGGCTTATATTGAGTATACCATCAACTTTCCTTGTTCTCCGGCTTATGAACAGGATACTGTAGGACTTCTCAGTCTCCACATGTGAGTCAATTACTATAATAAGTCTCCTTATTTCTGTATGTATGCATGCATCTATCATCTTCTGTTCAGCTGGAGAATCCTGACTAGTAGGAGAAGTGAGGATCATAATCATCTACTTGGCTTTTTTCACCATGTTAACCACAGGACAGAGTTATGAGACTCTCAGTTGCTGATTTTATTTATTCTCATTAATTTAGGAGCCAGAGTAACAACTACTTGTTTAATCACACAGCCAATGGGCCACATAAACACACTTAATACAGTCTTTATTCAGCAGATGATTTCAACAAGTTACCCCTTTGACCAATGGACTAAAGTGTTCTAGATTCCTAGAGATATTAGTATAGAGACAGGGATAATCCAAATTGACCATGAAATATATGGATTTTTCTATTTTGTGTGAATGAGTGCTCTTGTAAATGTCTGTTGGACATTTTGGGGAAAATCAGGATAAAATCTGTAGCTCAAGACTCTGTTATTAGAACAAGATCTTTCTTCAATCATGTCCATGATTTAATGTGTACAATTCTGTTCTCTATGCTCCACTAACATCTTACCCTGGGGGAAATTATTATAAGATCAACAAGCTTTTAGTAAACTTGCCTACTACTAATATTATTTTTCATCTCATTACTAAGAAATCAATCATATTTGAATTCCAAAGGATAAACTGGAAATCATATTAATGTGATTCTGTCATTTAAGTTCTATCATAACAGAATTAATTAAATGTAATTTTAAATGGAATGAAGAAAATCCAAAATTTCTTTTAGACGGTCATAATACACGGAAAAGATTTAAAATTCCGTTCAGTGGATTGACAGGTCAACAAAACAGCCAAACAAGCTACTCTTAATATTGATTTACCAATTATCTCTAAAAGTGTTATGCCTTTGCCTCTGTCACTTGGTTAATATCTAAGCAGGATTTCCATCAGTGATTCTTAATTGGAAAAGAAAATCTCACTCATGAAGACATCAACTAATTAAATATATATTTTTTATGATAACAACTTAGACACTGCAAGTATCTATTTATCACTTTGCTCAAATGCTTAAAAGAGGAAAAAAATCTGCCTTTCATTAATTTATGCTAGATAAGATAATTTTTTATGTTTAAAGATGATAAGATGTGATTCTAGAAAAATTTCATTAGAAGGCAACATGTTATATCAGAGAGTCCAAATTTGGCATAGGGGATCTGCCACTGGGTTTGTTTATTTATTTATTTATTTTTGACTCAGGCAAGAGATTTAACTTTTCTGAACTTTCATTTATGAATCTTCAATTAGAAATGGAAATACCTATCTTGCAAGTTCATAAATTTTATGTAAAGTGTATGTGGCTAGAGTTTGGTACATAGTAAAGTAGGTACCCTAACCCTAATTATATGATTTAAAATAGGCAAATTATGAGATCATGGATTCATAAAGATATATTTTGCATAAACACCTTTAAAAACAGAAGGGGGAGGTACTGTCAATATACCTTTGTAAAGCCTTGAGGCAGCAATCTCTCCTTCCGTGTTCTACCCACATTTCAATCACCCTTTATGAATGACTGTGCAGAGTCACACTGAGGCTTAATTGATACTGGGTGTATGTGGGGAGAGGGATCCAGGACCATGGCCAGTGGCTTGTACATCATCTTTAACTGACAGATCAATAATTTTAGCCATTTTAAATTTGGGTCTTTGGAATAAGATTTAACCTGAAGGAAGAATTCTTTGCTTCCCATATTTTGAAAACCTCTAGCCAACACCATTTCATCTTGGCCTTTTGAGGATAATAGATATTAGTTAAAAATCACAAGCAAGAGCCAGTTGGATGTCATTTCCCATTTCTCCATTAAATAGCTACTCTACTTTTATATAATAGTTGGATGTTAAATTGAGTCTGACCTGAGCACAAAGCCATGGTGAATGTGTCATGTATATTTTGTCTCTATAAAGGAAATTTATTTTTTGTTCTAGTGTTTCCCGTTATATGAAAATGAAGTAAATTACTGTACTCTCATCATTCAAAATACATTGTTTATTTTTAAATGTATATTTTTCTTTTTACAATCCCCAAAGCTTTTAAATTTCCATTTCCTTTCTCCATGCATTTAAATAATAACTACCAATTACACAACATCCCCAATTTGTTTCTACATTCCCTGATCTTTAAAAAAAAATCCGTACTTTGTCAAGCATTTTACTGCTTCTCTTCCACACAGTTCAGGTGTATATTTTTCTTCCATTTAGTATTTTATAAAATAGCATTTTGTAAAATGGACTTGGTCATTTTTTTCTTCTGGAAATGAACAGGTGTGTGCTAAAATAAGAGGTCTGGGTCTCCAGGGAAACGAACACAACACTCTTGCAATGAGTCCCCACTCTATGGACGAGAGGCCACAAACACTCCCCTCCCCCCCGACCCCCACCTCAGGCACCACAGCTTTCAGAAACATCCTTACCTCATGACTCTGGGAAAACTGCACTGGCTAGACAATTGTAGCAGGACTTTTCCAGGGCTCTGATGTTTGGCACAGATTTTCTTTTTTCAGGGAAGATAATGTCTTTGAGTTCAATCCCGACTTCCTGGAGGAAGCTCATGAATGGAACCAGAACAGAGCAAGAAAAGCAACGAGGAATAGCATATCCCACATTATTACTGATGTTGCCAAATGAAGCTCTAGGCAGTCAATCCATTTCAGATCCTGCAAAATAATTTTCAGGCTGGAAATGGATGTTTTTAGGCCAGACACATTCATCAAGTCCCAAGAGAGAAAATCCTATAAATGAAAGAACAGTAGGAATGCGACTTTATAGTGTGCCGCATGCCAAAAACCAAGTAGAGCCAACAGAAACCAGGACACACGTGTGGTTTGCCTGTCCTTCTGAAGATGGACTTTCCAAACGGGGGGGCGCATGGTGGCTTCACTAATGAGAGCTCCTGAAAAGAAGGGGTGCTTGTCACCATAGCTATTAGAGGTCTCTCTTACCAGCGTCCATAATTTTCCAAAATCAGTTTTTTCTTCAATTTCTGGTATTTATTCTTCATTCAGTTGTAGTCAGAGCTCTGATTCCAGTGTGAATAGTCAAACTTGAAAGTTTTTGAGTAGAGATCGTTACATTTCTCTTCAACAAGCCTCTGTTAAAGGGATCCCCTGTTCATGGTCTGATGCTGGGAATTCTGCCGATTTGATTAAACACAGTCCCTTTCTCTGGGTAAAGAATTAATTTGAAACTGAAACCTGAGAACGTATTCAAGAATATGAAGTCACATAAGTTCATTAATGAACTGAAGTGTTTATAGTATAAAGCTTCAGTACCACATTTTCTGAAGCAATCTATTTTTTTTTTTTTTTCAGGAAATTCATCTGCATCAGGAAGATTAGAAAGGTGAGGGAGAAGTAAGAGGCAGGAAAAAGTTTAGTGTGATTGCTACTTTGATCATCCATGTATCCAAAAATGTGAGATGTGTGGCTGTAATGATGATATTGATTTTCCTTTAAACTGAATATGCCAGAACATACACACTAAGGAATATTGTCCTTCAAAGGAGACATTTTGGGAAATTAGTCCTTCATTGTAGCAAAATATCATTGTTAAAAATGTCTGTTAAAAGCCTTCTTAATAGCTATACAAATTGCTGAGGAAAATCAGTGTTGTTATTTAAAGGCATTTTCCAGGCAAAAATACTGGAGCTGGTTGTTATTTCCTTCTCCAGGCGATCTTCCTGACCCAGGGGTCAAACCTTAGTCTCCTGCATTATTACGCAGATCGTTTACCACTTTATTGAATAGGGTGAAACCTGAAAAGCTTTTGACTGTAAACAAGTCTGCCTTTAGAAAATACCAATTTTTAAGTGGAATAATTAAGCAGTTTTTAAATTATGCCTATAAACATGCATATGATCAGTTGGCAGTCCCAAAGTTTAGGGAATACAAAGGATGGAGCGTCCCAGGATATAGCTTATATGGAGATTTGGAAGAATAATGCTCATCTTAAGAGGAGGAGTCTTGTTGTTTTATGTGGATTGAAGACCAAATCCTACCACAACTCTTATACTAGTGCCCAATGTATGAATCTAAATTAAATCTTAACAGATTGGAATCAGATTAATTTGGTGTGAGACCATGATAGATAAAATCATGTAGAATGTGTGCTTTATTTTTTGTTGGCCAACAGTTTCTTCTGACTGTTTTGTGAAGTATTAAGAGTTTTATATAATGGTGCTTTTATGGTTATTAAACATTATAATATGATACTGCTTTTAAAAATAAAATAAGAGGTCTGGAGTCCTTAGAGATATTCCTGGAAGCAATTAAGTTTTTGAGTCCTTACTACCTTGGGGGGATTGGATTGGGGGTGCTTCTAGTCAGTTATGAGAATAGTAGCTGCAGTGGATATAGTTTGGGGTGGTGTTTATAACTTTTAATCACATAAACATTCTTGGAAATAATTCTTCCTTTGTTTTTTGGTGCTTTTCTGCTACTAAAAATCTTGCTTCAAAGTTTTCAGTTTCCTATAATGGCAAAATAACTCCTATTGGACCAAGTCTCCTACAGATAACAACTTTGAACTCTGGACACAATATAAAAAGTAACCATTTTGGAACACTGGTAAGTGGACAAAAGCAAGCAGATACTTGTTGGGTTCCACATGGGAAGAAGGAAACTGTACCATGTGGGCTTTTATGACTTTTAGACCAAGACAGGTCTAAAAGGCATACAGACAGTATGTGTTATCCTAGGTGGGCAACACAGACATTAAAAAAAAAAAAACAACCTTTCATTGTTCAGAGGATAGACTTTCAGACAATTACTGCAACTGAAAAATGAGGGTAGAAATAATGGAAAGGAGGGAGACAAAAAGGGAAGACCAAAATTATTTGTGTAGTCTTTATGCAGATCTCTGTATGACCCATGAACCTCACAGATACTAGAAATATTTCAAGCAGCCCAGTTAAACTAAAAGATCTGAGGTGAAACTTCAATAACCACTCACTACAGACAAGACTATTTCCAATTTGAATCTGAGTTAAGACAAGATAGCTCCCTGCACAAAGTTTTTCTTTGGAGAAATGTAACAAAGTCTGGAGTATCTATTAATACAATGTAGACTTCACAAGACTGTGGATAAAATCTACTATATACCCTGCCAAATAAAAAGAAATAGGAAATTGTTATTTAAATTCTGGAGAAAAGACAATGAAAACTGGGATGATACAGCAGTATTAGCTGACAAGGATTATTAAAGCAGCTATTGCATCTAAGATCACGGTATGAAGGAAAATTTTCCCCTAATAAATGAGAGAGAGAGAGAAAATCTCAGATCATCAATAGAAACTTTAAATGGAGAACAAATGGAAATTCTAGAACAGAAAATGTCATATCTGAAATAAATATCTGGATGGACCTAATAGCAGATTGGTGATGACCAAAAAGGCAATAAATTTCAGGACATAATGAAAAAAAATTGCCAAGGCAGAGACAAATTTAAAAATATTCAGAATCCTATGGGCCAGTTTCAGAAATGTAAATGTATATTACTAGAGTCTCTGAATTAAATGAGAAAAGAATGAGAAAATTATTTGAAATAATGTGCTGTGCTAAGTCACTCAGTCGTATTGTACTCTTTGTAACCCTATGAAATGTTTCCTGCCAGGTTCCTCTATCTGTGGGATTCTCTAGGAAAGAAGATTCTCCAGGGAGTGGGTTGCCATGCCCTCTTCCAGTTTGAATAATAATGCCTTCCAAATTCCTAAATTTGGTGAAAAGCATGTCTATAAATTCAGGAAACTTAGTTAATCTTAAGCTGAATGCATGTAACCAACAACACCCAAGGATATCAAACTGCAAAAAGAAAAATATGAAAAAAAATATTGAAAGTGACAAAGAGTAGGGAGATCTGAACAAGCATCTCATGAAAGAAGATACATAAGGGGAAAATAAGCATATGAGAAGATGCTTAACATCATATGTTATGAGAGAATTATAAATTAAAACAACAATGAGATGCTACTATACTCCTATTAAAAAGGCTAAAACCTAAAACACTGTTCATGAGGATGTTGAGCAACAGGAACTTTAGCTTACTATTGCTGGGAATACAACTGGTACAGTCACTGTGGAAGACAGTTTGGTGCCTTCTTACTAAAGCGATCATACTTTTACCATAGGATCCTGCAGTCACTCCCTGGTACTCACCTAAATGAGTTGAAAACTTTTGTCTACCTACAAACTTGTGTACAAATGGATATAGTATCTCTATTCGTAATTGCCAAAGCATAAAAGAGATAGAGATATCCTTCAGCAAGTGAATGAATAAATAAACCCAGATAGTGAACTATTATTCCATGATAAAAATAAATAAGCTATCAATTCAGGAAAAAGACATAGAGGAATCTCAAATATATATTGCTAATAAAAGGATCTACTCTGAGAAAGCTATGTACTGTATGATTCCAACTATATGACATTCTGGTAAAGGCAAGCCCGTGGAGACAGTGAAAAGTTCAGTGGTTGACAGGGATTTGTGGGGGCGGGGTAGGTGTCACACAAGAGATTTTTAGGACTGTAAAACTATTCGGTTTGGTATAGTACTATAATAGTAGGCGTGTGCTTGCTCAATCATGTTTGACTCTTTGCAACCCCATGGACTGTAAGCCCGCCAGGGTCCTCTGTCCAAGGGATTTCCCAGGCAAGAATACCGGAGCGGTTGCTATCTCCTTCTCCAGGGGATCTTCCTGACCCAGGGATGGAACTCACATCTCTGCCATCTCCTGCATTGCAGGCTGATTCTTTACCACTAGCGCCACCCGGGGAAGCCCTTTTTTCTCTCAGAGACAGGACTTAGGGACTAAACAATAGTTATACATTTATCAAAAACCATCACATGTACAGCACAGAGACAAGTCTAATGTAATGAGAATTTGATCAGAATTACACTAAATTTAGGGAGTAATTTGGGGATATGACCTAGTCATGATTACAAGCATATTTCAAAGTGCTACTTTTTAAGTAGTTGTGTACATATCCGACTCATTGCAATCCCATGGACTGTAGCCCATTAGGCTCCTCTGTCCATGGAATTTTCCAGGCAAAAATACTGGAGTGGGTTGCCATTTCCTTCTCCATGGGATTTTCCTCAACCAGGGATTGAACCCACATCTCTGGTGTCTCCTGCATTAGCAGGTGGATTTTCTTTACCACTGTTGCCAGCTGGGAAGCCATTCCAAACAGGAATATTGTTTAAGAACATGTGACACATGTATGAAATTCTTAAGACAGTTTTCTTAGTAGTGTAAAACTAGCAATACTTTGATTAATTAATATTAGCACTGATTTTAGTAGGTATTCTTGAAAACATTTATCATGTCCTGTTACCTTCACTCTTACTAAAATGTATGATTATATAATTCTAGAAAGATATTTTTATGTCTTGATTACTTGGCTTTAAGTTAAATTCGTGTTATTGAGATGATTAGATGTTTTCTTGTAAAATTAGATGAAGGTAAATATATTAGTGAAGTTAAGACAGTATTTTGGATTTGAGTTTTGATCTTCAAATTAACAATTAACCAAATAATTACAAGTTTGCATTTTATTTGTCCCCAAGTTGTTTCAATCCAAGGAGCTTTGGTTTTGGATGTTAGCTTCAATTTTCTTTAATTCATATACTAGTAATTTTCAAATAAAAAAAAACATATCATATCACAACACATTTTTATAATAATATACGTATAATAGTCTTGCACATTTCAGAAACCTAAAGCAATAAAATGCAATCTTAAATATGCAGCAATGAGTTGAAATATAGTTACATGTAATAGAAAGTTTTATGCTAGAGAACTGGAAAAGAAGTTAATATGTCTCATTCATATTCTCTCTATTATTCCACAGTGTCAGTTAATTACTGTAGAGGTGGGTGGGTGTTCTGTAGATCTTCCAGAGTACTTAGGCATTGCCCTCTCCTTGTTCATTTTTTAAGTCTTCTTGGAAAAGAAGTGCAAATTTTAGAATTTTCATTGAAATTTGACTCTTTGTTTTGATCCTCTTTTTACAAAAAAAAAGATGTAAGAGCCCTGAGAAACTGTTAAATAACACTAGGGTACAATTAATTAGATTCTGATTAACTGGATAACACCATTTGTTCTGAGCAGAAAGAAAAGGTGGATAAAATATGAAAAAATAAAGTATTGTTATTTGTTTTTCAGTATAGCAATTACTTACTTTTATATAGCTTTCTCCAACATGTTGAACACATTACTGGAACTAGAAGAATTAATGCAATCTGACACACTTGTGGCTCAGCTGGTAAACAATTCGCCTGCAATGCGGGAGACCTGAGTTTGATCCCTGGGTTGGGAAGATCCCCTGGAGAAGGGAAAGGCTACCCGCTCCAGTATTCTGGCCTAGAGAATTCCGTGGACTATACAGTCCATGGGGTTGCAAAGAGTTAGACACGACTGAGTGACTTTCACTTTCAGTTGGAAATGAGTACCTCTTTTATATTAACTGGTTGCTGTGGAATATAGAAGAGAACAAAACCTTGAACTAGGCATTTCTGAAGAGATCCTTTTGATTTCTGTTTTCGGGTTTTTCTGGTAAGAATATAGGACTGGGTTTCTATTTCTTCCTCCAGGGGATCTTCTTGACCCAGGGATTGAACCCATGTCTCCTGTTTCCCTCGCATTGCAGCCACCAGGGAAGCCCCTTTGTATTTTAGTGTTGGGATATATATATATAATCCAATGGATATTCGTGTAAAGGATGAATATGTCTGATCCTTAGCAAAGAATCATATTGATATATTTTCTGTATTTCCAGAGAGGAAGGGTTTACATTCTTTCTCCTAAATCTATCTCAATGCTTTGTACACTTCATAAACTGTATAAAAAGCCAAGTCACATAACAAGTTCTTGGTCCATCAAACAAGTTCTCATCAAATCTCACTCTAAATACACATTCCTTTATGAAGGTGTTTATGGCCAAAATCTGCCAAATCTTCAGAAAGTATCATTCATAATGTCTTCACGTAGCTAATAAATTGTTAAAAAAATGAAAAAAGAGTAGACTTGGTCCCCAAGTGGTGGTGATGCTGCTTTCTCTCATATGTTCTCATTTATTCTCTGCCAGAATGTTTATGTGCTGCTGTGTAGTCCCAGGCATGCCATCTGTTCCTATTGTCAAGGCCAGGAAGCTTAGGTAGCAAGAGGGTGCTGCATTCTTGATTTCTGAAGAGATTAGTTAGCTACACCCAGAAATGCATTCTATTTTTGGCTACTTTCTATATCCTCAAATCATATAAACTCTCCTGAAAATATGGGCAATGTGTTACATGGGAGATAAAAGAGTATGAAGCCAGGGTAAATTTAGTATAATCATGAGCAGTTAAGGGTGTGCTCTTTCATCAAACACACTGGACTGAAATTTTGGCTCAGCTACTTACTAGCTCCATGACCTTGGGTGAGTTAATAACACACTTTAAACTGCAGCATCCTTGTTTGTGAATTTTAGAGATAACAAAAGTACCTTGTCTATTATGTTTGCTTATAAAGTAACACATGCAAAACTCTTATCAAAGTACCTAGCTTATTGTAAGCAGTGCATCTTCATTAGCTGTTATTATATGTGCCTTACTAAGTACAATAGCAATTTTAATCCTTTGTTAATGCCCGAAATTATACTGCAAAATAGATCTGAAACATGTAAAATATATTGTATTTTATTGTGGATTGAAGTAAACATACTTGATAGTGTATTCTCAAGCTTGTATGATGTTTCCATGATTGATTTGGCTATAACATCTAGTTTTCTGACATGATCTGCATTTCTTTCCCTCAGCCTAGGATATTTGCTGCTGCTACTGCTGCTAAGTCGCTTCAGTTGTGTCCAACTCCATGCGACCCCATAGACGGCAGCCCACCAGGCTCCCCCGTCCCTGGGATTCTCCAGGCAAGAACACTGGAGTGGGTTGCCATGTCCTTCTCCAATGCATGAAAGTGAAAAGTGAAAGTGAAGTCGCTCAGTCGTGTCTGACTCTTCGCGACCCCATGGACTGCAGCCCACCAGGCTCCTCCGTCCATGGGATTTTCTAGGCAAGAGTGGGGTGCCATCGCCTTCTCCGCTAGGATACTTAGATAGACGTATGTTTTTTAATGCCAATTTATTTCATTTGTACACTTTGTTTTGTGTGTTTTAGTTGAAGGGAAATATTCATCATTATTTGATTTCAGAATGAGCATAGTTTCAAAGTATTGGCAACAATTGACAGTATTGGAGAAAATATCAGAGGAGACGGGAGGACGGTGCTCTGACAACCATGAAAATCATTTGGGGAGGATACAGTTTTAACAAATGATGTTTTGCTAAAGAAAACCATTTATTCAGTAAATGGTAAAAGTCAGCCTGTGATAGAAACAAAATAAATTAACTCTTTTGAGAAATTTTAGCTGAAGTCAATTAGCCAATAGATAAATCCATCAGAGGCAGATCCCACTTCACCTTTTTCAGTAAAAGGAGCTGTCTCTTTTTCAGATAACTGCTGTATTTTTGTAAATCACATTCCTTTGACAGACATGTTTTTTATATATTTTATTATCTTTTAGCTTTTTCTCCTAGATATTGTAAGAATATTTCTGCAAAGAGTTCCCAGACTCTTTTGGACCAAGAAGTACTTTATAAAGTTAGCTTTACCTTACAAAATGTTCATTGTGTTTACATGAGTACTTTCCCAGATATAGTATTTTCAGTTACTCTTGGTCAACGTCTCATAGTTACTGCAATCCAGAGGTACTTAACAGATGGGTACAGAGTTTGTAATATAAAAAATTTCCAGAAAAGTTTATCATCTTTGCATTTGTCTCACATTTTCTGGTGCTACCCACTCTTCCTCTGTGTTTTTCTAGTATTATTTGCCATTGATATCAGGAGATTGTAATACAAAATCATATGTTATGTAAGATTTTCTTTAGTATTTAATGTGTTTCAAATACAACTGAGATCTAAAGCATAGTGAGAATAATACAGACTTTTCCATTAAGGATCAAGGATTTCACAGTGATAGAGGTATCAATTGATCAGAATTAGCATTGTAAGGAGTATGCTGATAGTGGTAGAAGGCACCATGAGAAAAAGGAGGGCTGTGGATAGTATTCCAATCCGGAAACCTAGGGGTCAGTCTGAGCTTATAATAAATTATAGCTTCTGAGGTGTCCACCAGAAGGCAATAGGCAGCCTCTAGAAGGGAGGAAATCAAATCATGTTGATATGACTTTGCCTTATTTCTGTTCTGAAATCTATCAAGTTCATCTCTCCCTTTAGGTCTCTAGCTGAAAGTGTTGCTTTTACTAGGAACCATCTTTTATAAGGATATTATGGCCAATACTTTTTTGCCATTCAGATCTGAGCTCAAATGTCACCTTTTCAGATAGGTCCTCTTCAATCTTTTTTGAGTTACTTTACTTATTTTTTAATGTTGTTTCTCAATCTTGATCATTTCCTTGATTTTATTGATCAATTTTTCTGTCCACTTGCATTTGCCCCTCCTATTTCAATGCAAATGTAATGAGGATAATGCTCTTGCCTTATTCCCTGCTTTGTTGTTAGCAGCAAGGGACAGTCCTGGATGAACACAGTTGCTCAATAACTCCCTGTCCAGTGGATGAATGCATGCATGAATGAATAAAAGCATAGGAGATAATATTAGTGAATGGAAGCATAGGAGACCCAGCTAGGTTTTTATTTTAGGGTAGTCCTTCACCCACTGAAAGGATCAAAGGGTAATAAATATATAAGGGATTCACAATGAGGGTTACTAATGATGAACTGCCAATGTAGAATTTCTTCTAATTCTCCCTTCTGGGATTGTTAGACTGTGGTGAGGAACTGAATGCATAGGCAAGGATTAAATGAATCTTCAAGGAGCACAGGAGAAGGGTGAAAAAATCACTTCATTGTTTTACCTACTCTTTATCTAAAAAGTAACAATCTTTAGGCAAAAGCCTGGATGACATCTGAGTTAGCTGAAAATTAGCTTTCCAAAAGTAGAGTACTCATAATTGACCTATTAGACAGAAATAGCTGGTTGTCTCAGTTAACTGGCACCGCCTTGCTTTTGTACCTCACCAGAACAATGATACTATTCTATTATAGACATCATGTGTTCAACAGAATTAAAATCTGGTGAGTAACAGATATGAACATAATCTCTTTTTGGCTCTTCACATAGACTAAGTAATGGTTCTGGCTCCTTATGATGCCAGCTCATTATTAGACTAGTTTATTTTGGGGATAATGCCTAGTAAGTGTGCTTCAAGAGATAACAGACAACATCAGGCTAATACAGAGTTTATTCCATAATCTTAAGAAGTTTTAATACAAAAGCTTTCAGCTAAGATTTGTTTACATATAATCAAAAAATTAACTTTCAGTAAGCTGTAAACATAAGCAGAATATACTCTGCTAAAAGACAGAATCAAAAACTACACTAAGCTTCATATGGGATGATCAGAATAGAAATACTCCCAAAGTCTGTAAGAACGACATAAGGGTACCCATTTTCATTGCTATTAATCAGTATTTCACTGGAAACAAGCAATACAAAGAGAAAAAGATTTAAAGCCTGTAACTATTTGAAGTGATTATTATCATCTTTTTAAACAACCTAAGCAAGCAAATTAAAAATTTAAACTAATAAAAGAATCTACTAAGAATCTATTAACCAAATAAAGATCAACATGTAAAATAGTGGAAATTTTCTGCTTAAATATATGTGAGAATTTTTACAGAAATAGAAGAAAGTAATCTTATTTACTTCTGCAAGAAAATTAGTAAAACACATAGGAATGATGCTAAAAAATGGTCCTTCATGGTAAAAACTATAAAACTTTTCTAATTAATATGTTCAAATCAATTAATCAGTCTTCTATGACGTCTTAATATTAAATGCCAAACATGAATAATTGCATTTCTATCGACAGAGTTTTTTATAAAATTTGACTAATATTCCAATAAATTTGGAAAAAATAATTTCAACATTTTGAAAAGCAAAAAAAAAAAAAAATCAGGAAGAATCTGTAGGGTGCTTTATTACCATATATGTAAACATATTTGAAAGCTATAGTAACTTAAAACATTGTATTGGTACATGAAAACAAGAAGAAAACCATAACTTTAAATAAAGTTCAGAAATATATATTTATATCTAATATTTAATTTTTAAAATAGGTAGCATTGTTAATTACATTTGTAAGATGGGTTAGGGAAAATAAATGATTAAATGAATGATATTATGAAAATAGGTTACCAATGGGGCAGGGGCAAGCAGGTTAAATCACTGCGTTGTTCTCTTCCAAACCATAATTCTAGATAAATTAAGGAACCAAATATAAAACACATGTAAAACAAAAAAAAAAAACAAAATTAAAGAAAATAAAGCAGACTTTAAAAATCATCTTAAAATGAGAACTATCTTTCTGAGTAAGGCATAACTTAGAAGCCACAAAGGAATAGGCTAACAGGTCACATGACATGAAGATAAGATACTTGAGTGCAATAGAGCACCACATGCAAAGTTAAAAGACAATAGACTAGAGGAAAATACGTGCAATACATTTAACTGATAAGGATTTCTGTGTAGAGTACACACAGACTATGAAAAGAAAAGCAGACCAAAGGAAAAATGTAGAAAAGCTACCATCACGTGTTCACAAAAAGATGATGGAAAACAAATGTGTAAAGTTATGCTGACTCTTAATAGTATTAGAGAATACAGTTGAGCTCAGTTCAGTTGCTCAGTCATGTCCAACTGTTCATGGACTGCAGTGCACCAGGCTTCCCTGTCCATCACCAACTCCTGGAGTGTGCTCAAATTCATGTCCATCGAGTTGGTGATGCCATCCAACCATCTCATTCTCTGCCATCTGCTTCTCCTCCTGCCTTCAATCTTTCCCAGCATCAGGGTTTTTTTCAGGGAGTCAGTTCTTCGCATCAGGTGGCCAAAGTATTGGAGTTTCAACTTCATCATCAGTCCTTCCAATGAATATTCAGGACTGATTTCCTTTAGGATTGACTGGTTTGATCTCCTTGCAGTCCAAGGGACTCTCAAGAGTCTTCTTCAACACTGCAGTTCAAAAGCATCAATTCTTCGGCTCTCAGCTTTATTTATGGTCCAACTCTCACATCCATACATGACTATTGGAAAAAGCATAGCTTTGACTAGATGGACCTTTGTCGGGAAACAAACAGAGTACAAGACAAAGAGAATACAAGTGAGGTTACTTTGTAGATTTTACCAATCTATAAGGTTGGTAACAGGGCTTCCCTGGCGGCTCATTGGTAAAGAACCTGCCTGCAACACAGAACACCTGCAATGCAGGAGACCTAGTTTCAATCTCTGGATTGGGAAGATCCCTTGGAGAAGGAAATAGCAACCCATTCCATATTCTTGCCTGGAAAATCCCATGAATAGAGGTGTGTTGTGGGCTATACAGTCCATGGGGTTGCAAGAGCTGGACATGACTTAGCAACTAAACCACCACCACCAAGCTTGGTAGAAATTTTGAAAGCTTGAAAATGTCAGGTTTGTTGAGGAAACAAAAACAGAAGCCCCCCCGCCACACACACACACAAACTATTAGCAAGAATGAGAATTAATGAAATTATTTTCAAGTGTAATTTGCAGTGTATATGGAAAATATACATCACATAGAGTTAAGCCCATAACAGATATCCACACATCTGCAGAAAAATAGGCTAAATGATATCCATTCCACTGCTGTATCTGTTAGAGGGATAATGAACACAATCAAGGGGTTTCTCTGATAGCTCAGCTGGTAAAGAATCTGCCTGCAATGCAGAAGACCTTGGTTCAATCCCTGGATTGGGAAGATCCACTAGAGAAGGGAAAGGCTACCCACTCCAGTATTCTGACCTGGAGAATTCCATGGACTGTATAGTCCAATGGGTCACAAAGAGTTACTGAGCCTCCATCAATGTCCAAATGTTAAAATGTACATAGTATATCCTAAGGTGGAATATTTTATATCTATTAAAGACAATGAGATTAGCCTAAACATACCAACTAGATATATATGTAAGTCATGTTACATAGAATGCATAGCATGCCTACAGTGATTGAATTTAAAAGTGAAAATTTATGCATGCATGAAGACAGAGCTACACATACAGAGAGCCTGAGAGGAAGCACACTCAGCCTCTGACTGTTGTTACATGTGTAAAGGGAGGGCTTGAAAGCATTGCTGAAGATATTCTCATTTTACTTGTATATTTTTACATTGTTTATATTTTTCAAGGAAGACCCTTTTCTGTTCTATTCAGTTCAGTTTAGTTGCTCAGTCATTTTTGACTCTTTGCGACCCCAAGGACTGCAGTATGCCAGGCTTCCCTGTCCATCACCAACCCCCGGAGCTTGCTTAAACTCATGTTCATCGAGTTAGTGATGCCATCCAACCATCTTATCCTCTGTCATCCCCTTTTCCTCCCATCTTCAATCTTTCCCAGCATCAGGGTCTTTTCCAATGAGTTGGTTCTTCACATCAGGTGGCCAAAGTATTGGAGTTTCAGCTTTAGCATCAGTCCTTCCAATGAATATTCAGGACTGATTTCCTTTAGGATTGACTGGTTGGATCTCCTTGCAGTCCAAGGGACTCTGAAGAGTCTTCTCCAACACCACAGCTCAAAAGCATCCATTCTTCAGTGGTCAGCTTTCTTTATATTCCAACTCTCACATCCATACATGACAACTGGAAAAACCAAAGCTTTGAATAGACGAATCTTTGTTGGTAATGTCTCTGCTTTTTAATATGCTGTCTAGGTTGATCATAGCTTTTCTTCCAAGGACAAGCATCTTTTAATTTCATAGCTGCAGTCACTATCTGCAGTGATTTTGGAGCCCCCCCAAATAAAGTGTCTCACTGTTTCCCCATCTATTGGCCATGAAGTGATGGGACCAGAAGCCATGATCTTAGTTTTCTGAATGTTGAGTTTTAAGTCAACATTCTCACTCTCCTCTTTCACTTTCATTAAGAGACTCTTTAGTTCTTCTTCACTTTCTGCCATAAGGGTGGGGTCATATGTGTATCTGAGGTTATTGACATTTTTTCCTGGCAATCTTGATTCCAGCTTGTGTTTCATCCAGCCTGGCATTTCGCCTGATGTACTCTGCATACTTCCCTGGTGGCTCAGACAGTAAAAGCATATGCCTACAATGTGAGAGACCTGGGTTCAATCCCTGGGTTGGGAAGATACCCTGGAGAAGGAAACAGCAACCCACCCCAACCTACTCTTGCCTGAAAAGTCCCAAGGATGGAGGAGCCTGGTAGGCTACAGTCCATGGGGTCGCAAAGAGTCAGACATGACTGAGCAACTTCACTTTCACTTTCACTTTGCATAGAAGTTAAATAGGTAGGGTGACAATATACAGTCTTGACGTTTTCCTTTCCCCATTTGGAACCAGTCTGTTGTTTCATGTCCAATGCTAACTGTTGGTACTTGACCTGCATACAGATTTCACAGGAGGAAGAAAATAAATACAAGTTATGCCCTGAGAAAATATCATCTGCCCTAGGTCAAAATAATTGCATTTGGATACTTGGACTACTTCTTTCTATGAAAATAAAGCTAAAGCATTTTTGTTGAAATAGACATATCTCCATAGTGTATATTTCTGACTTCTATTAGTTCTTAACCAAAAAAAAGTGCAATTGTAAAGTTAAGACTTCCACTGACAAGTTTCCTGAGACTGCATTTTCTTTCATGCTGTTGGTTTTGATTTTATTGATCCTTGACTGTCTTAGGTGTGTTAGTTACTCAGTCGTATCCAACTATTTGTGATCCCATGGACTGTAGCTCGCCAGGCTCCTCTGTCTGTGGAATTCCCCAGACTTGAACACTGGAGTAGGTGGCCATTCCCTCCTCCAGGGAATCTATCTGACTCACAAGTTGAACCGGGTCTCCTGCATTGCAGGCAGATTCTTTACCGTCTGAGCCACTGAGGAAGCCCTTGACTGTCCTACTAGTTTTTTAGCCACAAAAATACTAGAAAATGGAGGTGGTATTAACAGTAAGCTCAGTTGACACGGTTATTGGCTCAGGCCACTCAAAATCTGTGAATCAGTTTTACACCTTGCTTTATAATGGACAATTCACATATATATGCACCTGTCAAAGAAATTCCAAACTAAATTTGTTATAGTATTGTAATACTGTAACAGAAAGAGAAAAGAAGTGTGACACTCTATACACACACACACACACACACACACACACACACACAGTACATATACATTATATATAAAAAGAAGTTGAAAATGTACCTCAGAAATTTATGGAAAAATAAGATTCCAGTCTATGCTTACCAGTGTTTTAGCATATTAGATGTAGAAAGAGGTCATAGACACTGTGTAGTCCTTCTCCTTGTGTTGTAGACAGAGAAGGGTAAACTAAAGAAGCTAGATTTGTTTAAGGCCACATTTATTATTAGAGCATTGGTAGATTAGATCCCAGCTCTCCCTTTTTGTCCCAGGACTGTTATCCATTTTTCTCAATGATAATGGATGTCAAAATTTTTTTTCTTATTTAGAGAGTTCTGGTTTTACTAGGATGAAAACAAGGTTGCCTTGGATACTAACCTAAGATCCATCTTAAGCAAACCCTGCACCTAAAGCAGTTTTTCTAATGCAATTATATGTATAAGGCTTTTCCCTGATATATATTATAAAATATATCTATATTACAATATATCTGTATTATAATTAGAATATATGTCTATAACATATGATAATAGATAATAGTATATATAATATAATTGCATGTATAAGATTTTTTCTGATACAGATTAATTTTGCTTCTGCTAAGTTGCTTCAGTCGTGTCCGACTCTGTGCGACCCCATAGATGGCAGCCCACCAGGCTCCTCCTTCCCTGGGATTCTCCAGGCAAGAACACTGGAGTGGGTTGCCATTTCCTTCTCCAATGCAGGAAAGTGAAAGTGAAAGTGAAGTCGCTCAGTCGTGTCTGACTCTTCGCAACCCCATGGACTGCAGCCTACCAGGCTCCTCCGTCCATGGGATTTTCTACGCAAAAGTACTGGAGTGGGGTGCCATTGCCTTCTCCCTAATCTCTGGGATCTAATGCCTGATAATCTGAGGTAGAGCTGATGTAATAATAATAGAAGTAAAATGCACAATAGATGTAATGTGCTTGAATCGTCCTGAAACCATTCCCCTGCCCCAGTCTGTGGAAAATATTATCGTCCATGAAACTGGTCCCTGGGGCCCAAAAGGTTGGAGACAGCTGTATTATAGTACTTATTATTTTAAATATACTTGAACATGTAAAACTCTTTCCCACTTTTAAAATATTTACCTCATTCATTCTCTGAACCTAGTACACACCCAGGTTTTGCATAGTATAGTTTATGTATTCATCTGTCTGGCTCTCCAGTCTGGGGACAGTGGTTTGCCCTATGTCTTCCCCTCCCTGTAGGACCAGGAAGAATTGCTAGTTTATTAGTTTGTTCAGCTTTTCATTTTTGCTGGGACAGAGTGACAGATTTCAAGCTTACATGCAAAATTGGAAATTAGAGTCCTTGCTGCGCTACATTTAAAGAGAATTAATAATATCTATGCTCATCATAGATACATTTCTGAGCTTATCCATTATATTGATACAGTATACATATTAAGGGATTTCTGGAGAACTTGGGTACCGTATCACATTGGTTTTTAAATTAAAAAACCTGTGACTTTCCAACACGCAAAGAAAATCTTGATTATAAGATTAAAATCCCTATTAAAATATACTTAAAAGTAGAGTGAATATTCTTCCCATTCACCTTGCAAAACAGGTGTCAGTTATTGGCTTTATAATTATAGGCATTATAAAGATAGATACTTGATTTCATTTTCAGGATCCAGAAGAATGTAATAAAAAATAAAAACTTAATAACACTAAAGATGAGAAAAAACATATCAGCCGTTTCAGTACTCAGGAATAATGAGAGATGATGAAAATCCCAAGACAGTCTCTTGATAGTTCTTAAATCCATTTGCAAAGTTTTCATCCATATGCTTCATAAAAGCATCCATAATGGCAGGAATAGATTAGATCAAACTTCACAAAAATATTGGTGGGATGATTTTTCTGAAAGATTTAGTGAGTGACTGAATCTTGGCTTATCTTTAATTTACATAAACTGTAGCTTTGCTGTACAGGTAGAACAACTGTTAACTTCTACTTTAAGTTCAATTTAACCATCAAATAGTTACAAATGGATGGCACTTTTGCAGTTCACAAGCTGTTATGCAAATCACAAAGTTTGGGATATGTTTTAGAAACAGTTTTTAAATTTTTTGTTGGCTAGAAGCTCACTCTTGGTGAAAGGCTGTTATGTAAAAGCTTATGCTCTATCATAAGAAACACTTTATCATGTACCTTCTATGTGTTTGACATTGGGTTAAAGAATGTAGATACAGTATTTAGCAAGATAAACCCATTTCCTGCTCTTATATTGCCTCATGTAAAGTACGATAAAGAATCTGCCTTCAATGTGGGAAAACTGGGCTTGATCCCTGGGCTGGGAAGATCCCCTGGAGAAGGGCATGGCAACCCACTCCAGTATTCTTGGGTAGAAAATTTCACGGACAGAAGAGCCTGGTGAAATACAGCCCATGGGGGTCACAAAGAGTCGGACAAAAAGAGTGACTAACACATAGACAACCAAGAAAGGCATCCAAAGTAAATGTTAAAATGCTGTCTAGAAAACATAATCTGATATAGATTGCCTAAAAAGCTAAGTGCATTGTTCAGATTAATAATTCTAGGTTTTCTCAACAAGGAGATCCAACCAGTCCATCCTAAAGGAGATGAGTCCTGGGTATTCATTGGAGGGACTGATGTTGAAGCTGAAACTCCAATACTTTGGCCACCTGATGTGGAGAGCTGACTCATTTGAAAAGACCCTGATGCTGGGAGAGATTGAGGGCAGGAGGAGAAGGGGATGACAGAGGATGAGATGGTTGGATGGCATCACCGACACAATGGATGTGGGTTTGAGTGGACAATCTGAGTTGGTGATGGACAGGGAGGCCTGGCGTGCTGCAGTTCATGGGGTCGCAAAGAGTCAGACATGACTGAGTGAATGAACTGAACTGAACTGAACTCAACAATATTCATGAAGAGTTGTTCTTAGCTAAATATAAGACTCAAGAAAGCATCGAATGTTCCACTGAAGAAATTACCAAGAGTATTTCAGAATTATCTGGGGATATTTTAGAAATACTTATGCCTTGTCCTACTCCTAGAAATTTGTCTTCTATAAACATCTCTGCACTAAGATGGCTTCCCAAGTGGTTCTCACCCAGCTAAGAGCTTTGTGTACTAAAAATTCTTATTAGAGAAACATGTAGCCCATAAGCCTCATCCATAGCAACAACTTGGAGGAAAATAAGACATGTAGGGCTTAACTATATTAATTAATAAGAAGAAAACAAACAACACTCAGAGTCCTGAGTGAAAGAAGTTTTGTGATTGGTTAGTGATGTTCTCGCTGTTGGACTTTAGAAGGAGTTGACTCCTGAAGTAAGTGAACTAATAGAACAGAGAGCAGGATATTTCTGGCCATGGATTTGGAAATTTTGAGAAAATGACTAAAGGATTTTCTTAGGCATCTTATGCTTTCCAAACTTGGTATATTTGAATAGTTTCATTTTGATGATGAAGATTCTAGAAAAGAAAAGAAAAAATGAGTGATTATTAAGGATCAGTAACCATCTAAAAAATGCTAAAGAAAGTACCCTCTCCATGTAAGCTTTGCTAAGCATCTAACCAGGATAAGTAATTAACCCTTACCAAATGATTCCATTCAACTGAAATCCCTTCTTGGCATTTGTGCTTAACTCTTTTAAGTTAATAAGGAGGAACAAAATATATTGACTAAACAATGCACTTGTATTAATCATAATTTATTTATGTCTTTACAAATGTTAGAATAAAAATGTTTCTGCAAAGGTGCATATACCTTTGAAAATTATATTTGCGAATATTCCTGCTTACTAAAATAAAGCACATTACTAAAGGAATTTGTCTATATGAATGTGCCAATTTGGTTTCTGCTATCATTAGGAATGCAGACGGTGTGGGGTCTGAGACCCCAAATCTTTCTTTCTGTTTTGACAAGAAATAATAAATGAATCCTTAATTAATATGCAAGGAATATATTTAGTCTTTAATACAAATGCATTATGTTTACTGGTTAATTATATTATCACCAAGGAAACCATAAAGCTTTGTGTAGAAAATCTATTCAGAGTGAGTTAGTGAGTGAAACAGAATAAAGAGCATTTGGATTTAGACTGGAAGAGTATTTGGGTTCAATATGCCTCTTTCAATTAATCTGTCAAATATAAAATGTATAAATGCTTGCACTTAACCTCAGCATATTTATTTTATGTTTTGCCCATCTGTCCATCCAGCCTTACTTCTTTGTCTCTGCTTATTTTGTGACACCTTTAGAGGAAAATAAAAAGACTTGGGTTGTCAGAGACCTCCTATCTCTAACTTCTAGAAATTCTTTATAAAGAGGAATTCTTGTTATTGCTCACTCTATATTAAATATCATGTTTCTTCAATAATTTTTCTTTTCATGTCGGTTTTTTAAGAGTTGAATAAGAATATATTTAGAAAACAGAAGAAATGAGAGTACAAAACTACAGTCTATATTTCAGTCCAGAGAGTTGGCAAGAAAGTTGTCAAAGAGAAGAATTCAAAATAACCAATGGACAATTTAAGGAAAGCTTAAAGTTCTTCTCTATAAAGAAAAGGAATTCAAAGAAAAAAGGAACTCACTTCTATATCTGCAAACCCTCACTTTCTCCACAAATTGCCACTGGGATCCAATTTACTTTTTGCTCTAACTATACATGTTCCTGAGTTAAAACTCAGGCCATTGAACCACATGCTGTGAGCATATCAGAGCTTTTCTAGGTATATAATGGCTGTGTTGGAAATATACAACTCAAATCTATGAAGAAGTGTCTTGTTTTTGTCAAAGAATCCTTTCTCCACCATAATAATCAATTTTTCAGATTAGTTTGGTAGATCAAGAAGCCTATTATACAGAATGAAGTAAGCCAGAAAGAAAAATACCAATACAGTATAACGCATTTATATGGAATTTAGAAAGATGGTATCGATAACCCTGTATGTGAGACAGCAAAAGAGACAAAGATGTATATAGAACAGTCTTCTGAACTCTGTGGGAGAGGGCAAGGGTGGGATGATTTGGGAGAATGGCATTGAAACATGTATATTATCATATGTGAAATGAATCACCAGTCCAGGTTAGATGCATGATACAGGATGCTCGGGGCTGGTGCACTGGAATGACCCAGAGGGATGGGATGGGGAGGGAGGTGGGGGGGGGTTCAGGATGGGGAACACATGTACACTCGTGGCAGACTTATGTCATTGTATGGCAAAACCAATGCAATATTGTAAAGTAATTAGCCTCTAATTAAAACAAATAAATTTATATTAAAAAAAAGAAATAAAATTTCCAAAAAGTTCTTCTCAAGCTTAAAGTTCTTGAGCAAAGTTTTGTTTAAAAAAAATCTTTATAAGCCTAAACATTTCTTTTTAACTATCGATAGGCAGGACAGACTGATTAGAAAATGAACCTTTCATTTATTTTAGCATTTTCTACTAATGATTCTTTTATTTGTGTATTTTATACGCTGGAAGTTTATCTAATGGAAGTTTGACAAGATTAGTACTTTTCATGGGGACTATGTGATCAAACTACTTTATTAATAATAGTAAGGTTTTATTTGCTTTTTTTACTGTCTTGACTGTTTCACTGATAGTGGAGAAGCAATGGTGGACAAAACAGCAGATGTCTTTACCAGAATCAAAGTAGTGGCATGAGACTATTATAGTGGTCCTTGTGTACTTCATTATCATGCACTCATACTTAAAAATTTATGGTATGTGAATAGTTTCACTTAAGAGTGTTCTTAATGGAAAAGAGAATTTATTAATTTCATAAAATCTCTAACCTTGCATATATCATGCTTCACTAGACTGTGTAACAAAATGGGCAATTTGAGAAAAGTATTTCTGTTGATTTCCAAAGTAGCATGGTTGCCTCAAAATAAAGAGATTTGTGCAACTGTTTCATTGTGAACTGAAAGAATAAATGTTTTAAGAAATGATAGGCAAAGAAAGGCAAAGAAAGAAGAAATGATAGGCAAACAATACAGACTTGAGCATTAGGCAAACTTTTTTTTTTAAATGACAGGTGAACCATTATTTCAAGAGCAAAAATTAAAACTATTTGTTGTTAATGATAAAATTTGAGTATTTAACAAAAATAAGAATTTTGAAAATTTCTGTACACCATTATGAACTTCACAGTTCCCTGATACTTAAGGAATTTTCTGATATCTGGGGTAATATTAACAAATATGATTTTTGGAAATCATATTATGAAACATATCAACATTTGGACACTCTGTATAACAGTGAATTAATTTTTTAAATGACCAATGCCTGACAGTACAAAATCACGTATGGATAAATATTCATTTAATGTGTAAGATGGACCAATGTATTTTATTTTAATAGAATATGTAAAAGAGTAAGAAAAGTTTGTTGCCAGGGTTTCAGATTCTATATTGCAACTAATATTTATGGAATGATACTTATTAATTTTTGGTGTAACATCACAAAAGGATAGTTGAAGTTATCTAAAAAGAGTATTAAACACATGCTTTTCCTACCACACATTTTTTAAGGCTGCATTTTTTTCACGGATTTGACTCAACACAAGATAATGCAATATACTGAATGAATAAACAGACAAGAATCCATTTTTATATATTAAGCCAAAAATTAAAGAAATCTGCAAATATGTAAAACAATGTTGCTCTTCTAATGTGTATTAGTTTCAGCTGTAAAACCAAGTGAAACAGCTATATGTATATATATCCCCCCTCTTGAACCTCCTTCTCATGCCCCTATCCCACTCTTCTAGGTCATCACAGAGCACCAAGCTGAGCTCCCCTGTGCTACACAGCAGCTTCCACTGCTTATCTATTTCACACATGGTGGTATACATATGTCAATGCTGCCCTCTCAGTTTGTCCCACCTTCTCTTTACCCATCATGTTCACAGTTCAGTTCTCTATGTCTTAGTAGTTGAATGGATAAAAAGAGGTGGCATATATATTATATATATAATGGAATATTACTCAGCCATAAAAAGGACTGAAACTGGGTCTTTTGTAGAGATGTGGATGAACCTGGAGTCTGTCATACAGAGTGAACTAAGTTAGAAAGAGAAAAAGAAATACTTATATTAATGCATATATATGGGAATCTAGGAAAATGAAATTATTTGTAGGGCAGGAAGATAATTTTTTTAAAAAGGTTGTTATTTATGTTAACATATAATGGTATTATCATTCAGTTCAGTTCAGTCACTCAGTTGTGTCCGACTCTTTGTGACCCCATGAACTGCAGCACAACAGGCCTCCCTGTCCATCACCAATTCCCAGAGTCTACCCAAACCCATATCCATCGAGTTGATGAATCCACCCTACCATCTCGTCCTCTGTCATCTACTTCTCCTCCTGTCCTCAATCTTTCCCAGCATCAGGGACTTTTCCAATGAGTCAGCTCTTCACATCAGGTGGCCAAAGTACTGGAGTTTGAGCTTCAACATCAGTCCTTCCAATGAACACCCAGGACTGATCTCCTTTAGGATAGACTAGTTGGATCTCCTTGCAGTCCAAGGGACTCTCAAGAGTCTTCTCCAACACCACACTTCAAAAGCATCAATTCTTCGGCACTCAGCTTTCTTCACAGTCTAACTCTCACATCTATACATGACCACTGGAAAAACCATAGTCTTGACTAGACGGACCTTTGTTGGCAAAGTAATGTCTCTGCTTTTGAATATGCTGTCTAGGTTGGTCATAACTTTTCTTCCAAGGAGTAAGAGTCTTTTAATTTCATGGCTGCAATCACTGTCTGCAGTGATTTTGGAGCCCAGAAAATAAAGTCAGCCACTGTTTCCAATGTTTTCCCATCTATCTGCCATGAAGTGATGGGACCGGATGCCATGATCTTCTTTTTCTGAATGTTGAGCTTTAAGCCAACTTTTTCACTCTCCACTTTCACTTTCATCAAGAGGTTCTTCTGTTCTTCTTCACTTTCTGCCATAAGGGTGGTGTCATCTGCATATCTGAGGTTATTGATATTTCTCCCAGCCATCTTGATTCCAGCTTGTGCTTCTTCCAGCCCAGCGTTTCTCATGATGTACTCTGCATATAAGTTAAATAAGCAGGGTGACAATATACAGCCTTGACATACTCCTTTTCCTATTTGGAACCGGTCTGTTGTTCCATGTCCAGTTCTAACTGTTGCTTCCTGACCTGCCTATAGGTTTCTCAAGAGATATGTCAGGTGGTCTGGTATTCCCATCTCTTTCAGAATTTTCCACAGTTTATTGTGATCCACACAGTCAAAGGCTTTGGCATAGTCAATAAAGAAGAAATAGATGTTTTTCTGGAACTCTCTTGCTTTTTCCATGATCCAGCAGATGTTGGCAATTTGATCTCTGGTTCCTCTGCCTTTTCTAAAACCAGCTTGAACATCTGGAAGTTCACGGTTGACGTATTGCTGAAGTCTAACTTGGAGAATTTTAAGCATTACTTTACTATTGTGTGAGATGAGTGTAATTGTGCAGTAGTTTGAGCATTCTTTGGCATTGCCTTTCTTTGGGATTGAAATCAAAATTGACCTTTTCCAGTCTTGTGGCCACTTCTGAGTTTTCCAAATTTGCTGGCATATTGAGTGCAGCACTTTCACAGCATCATCTTTCAGGATTTGAAATAGCTCCACTGGAATTCCATCATCTCCACTAGCTTTGTTCCTAGTGATGCTTTCTAAGGCTCACTTGATTTCACATTCTAGGATGTCTGGCTCTAGGTGAGTGATCACACCATCATGATTATCTGGGTCGTGAAGATCTTCTTTGTACAGTTTTTCTGTGTATTCTTGCCACCTCTTCTTAATATCTTCTGCTTCTGTTAGGTCCATACCATTTCTGTCTTTTATTGAGCCCCTCTTTGCATTAAATGTTCCCTTGGTATCTCTAGTTTTCTTGAAGAGATCTCTAGTCTTTCCCATTGTGTTGTTTTCCTCTATTTCTTTGCATTAATCACTGAGAAAGGCTTTCTTATCTCTCCTTGCTATTGTTTAGAACTCTGCATTCAGATGCTTATATCTTTCCTTTTCTCCTTTGCTTTTCACTTCCCGTCTTATCACAGCTATTTGTAAGTCCTCCTCAGACAGCCATTTTGCTTTTTTGCATTTCTTTTTCTTGGGGATGATCTTGATCTCTGTCTCGTGTACAATGTCATGAACCTCCATCCATAGTTCCTCAGGCATTCTGTCTATCAGACCTAGTCCCTTAAATCTATTTCGGACTTCCACTGTATAGTCCTAAGGGGTTTGATTTAGGTCATACCTGGTCCATTGGTTTTCTCCACTTTCTTCAATTTCAGTTTGAATCTGGCAATTGCTATTATGAAAATGTTTCTAAATAATGTTTAAAATTTGTTTTAATTGCTAATGTGTTCAATATCAATAGATATAACCCACATAAACAGAAGGTCTTTGGCATCCTCAATAGTTTCTTTGAGTTTTTGAGACCAAAGTATTTGAGAACCCCCATGGACAGAGGAGCGTGGCAGGCTGCAATCTAAGGGTTGCAAAGAGTCAGACACGACTGAAGTGACTTAGCACTGGCACTAGCACGGGTAGAGTCCTTTGGTTTCTTATGTCAGCATGGCGTTATGTCTCTCTACTTATTATTTTTTAAATACTTATTTATTTATTTGGCTGAACCTGGTCTTAGTCATGATGTGGTATCTTTGAAATTTGTTTTGGCATGTAGGATCTTTAGTCACGGCATGGGAAATCTTAGTTGCATCATGTGGGATCTAGTTCCCTGACCAGGATGGGAGCCCCAGCCCCTGCTCTGGGAGTACAGAATCTTGGCCACTGGACCACCAGGGAAGTCCCTCTACTTATTATATTATACTGTTGGGGAAAAAAATTTCGCATCTACAAAGAGGTAGAGATAATAGCACATTAAATCTTTATATTCCCATACCCAGCTTCAATAATTATGAATATTTTGCCAATCTATTTCAACTATTTCTTCTTCCTATTAACATTTTATTCTGCTTAAGTGTTTTGAAAGCAGATCTCAGATATCATGGCATTGCCTGGAAAAACTTCAACAGGTATATATAACTGATAAAATGTATCACATCAGATCAGATCAGATCAGATCAGTTGCTCAGTCGTGTCTGACTCTTTGCGACCCCATGAACTGCAGCACACCAGGCCTCCCTGTCCATCACCAACTCCCGGAGTTCACTCAGACTCATGTCCATCGACTCAGTGATGCCATCCAGCCATCTCATCCTCTGTCGTCCCCTTCTCCTCCTGCCCCCAATCCCTCCCAGCATCAGAGTCTTTTCCAATGAGTCAACACTTCGCATGAGGTGGCCAAAGTACTGGAGTTTCAGCTTTAGCATCATTCCTTCCAAAGAAATCCCAGGGCTGATCTCCTTCAGAATGGACTGGTTGGATCTCCTTGCAGTCCAAGACACTTTCAAGAGTCTTCTCCAACACCACAGTTCAAAAGCATCAATTCTTCGGCACCCAGCCTTCTTCACAGTCAACTCTCACATCCATACATGACCACAGGAAAAACCATAGCCTTGACTAGACGGACCTTTGTTGGCAAAGTAATGTCTCTGCTTTTCAATATGCTATCTAGGTTGGTCATAACTTTCCTTCCAAGGAGTAAGTGTCTTTTAATTTCATGGCTGCAGTCACCATCTGTAGTGATTTTGGAGCCCAGAAAAATAAAGTCTGACACTGTTTCCACTGTTTCCCCATTTATTTCCCATGAAGTGATGGGACTGGATGCCATGATCTTAATTTTCTGAATGTTGAGCTTTCAGCCAACTTTTTCACTCTCCACTTTCACTTTCATCAAGAGGCTTTTGAGTTCCTCTTCACTCTGCCATAAGGGTGGTGTCATCTGCATATCTGAGGTTATTGATATTTCTCCCAGCCATCTTGATTCCAGCTTGTGTTCTTCCAGTCCAGCGTTTCTCATGATGTACTCTGCATAGAAGTTAAATAAGCAGGGTGACAGTATACAGCCTTGACGTACTCCTTTTCCTATTTGGAACCAGTCTGTTGTTCCATGTCCAGTTCTAACTGTTGCTTCCTGACCTGCATACAGATTTCTCAACAGGCAGATCAGGTGGTCTGGTATTCCCATCTCTTTCAGAATTTTCCACAGTTTATTGTGATCCACACAATCAAAGGCTTTGGCATAGTCAATAAAGCAGAAATAGATGTTTTTCTGGAACTCTCTTGCTTTTTCCATGATCCAGCAGATGTTGGCAATTTGATCTCTGGTTCCTCTGCCTTTTCTAAAACCAGCTTGAACATCAGGAAGTTCACAGTTCACATATTGCTGAAGCCTGGCTTGGAGAATTTTGAGCTAAATTTTGAGATATTTTTTGATAATTTTGAGATAAAATGTATACATAAACACAATTATCTACATCGTATACACACATCTATGAATAATCCCTATGCCCTTATCACACACAACAAAATGATATTCCCTTAATATTAGCCAGCATCTAGTCTATAATAAAATATTCCCAACTGTTTCTGACATATATGATTATAGATTGTAGCTAGAATCTAGTTAAGGTCTTTTCATTGTTATGAGTTATACTTCTTTTCAAATTCTGTGTGGTGTATATATTCATGCTAATGTATGTTGGAGAAAGCTAATCACTTGTCCAATAGAATGTTTCAGTTTCTGCACTTTGGCTAATTGCTTCATTTGATTTCATTAAATTTTTCTCTGTTCCCTGTAAGCTGGTAGTTAGACATGTGGGTGTGATTAGATTCAGATACGTTATTTGGCAAGAATATTTCTAGATGGATGCTTTTAACTTCTTTTTGAAGTACCTCTTAAGTACAGAGTGTCTTGTTTTTCCATTTTTAATGAATGCTAAAGTTAATTAGTGGATACAGGTGGGGTCAGCCTTATTTCTCTATTATAAAGTTCTTCATTAAAATTTCACTTAATGGCTTTAGAATCCATTTAATAATTGTTCCTTGGATTTATTATTAACTTTGGTGGTTTTCAATTTTTGTAATTCTTTCTGCATTTTTGATGAGCTGAACATTTTAAAAAATTTATTTATTTTTAATTGAAGGATAATTGCTTCACAATATTGTGTTGGCTTCTGCCATGCATCAATATGCATCAATACATCCATAAATGCACATATGTCCCCTCCCTCTTGAACCTCCCTCCCACCCCATCCCACCTCTCTAGGTTGTCACAGAGCCCCAGTTTGAGTTCCCTGAGTTATACAGTAAATTTCCACTGGCTATGTATTTTAAATATGGGAGTGTATATGATTCCATGCTACTCTCTCCATGCATCCGACTCTCTCCTTCCCCCTGCCCCATGTTCACAAGCCTGTTTTCTTTGTCTGCATCTCCACTGCTGTCCTGCAAAAGGTTCAGCAGTACCACCTTTCTAAATTATATATAAGTATGTTAGTCAGTTCAGTTCAGTCGCTCAGTCCTGTCCAACTCTTTGCTGTTATGTATTGGTTTTTCTCTTTCTGACTTACTTCACTCTGTATAATACGCTCTAGGTTTATGTATAATAGGCTCTAGGTTCATGTACTCATCAGAACTGACTCAAATGCATTCCTTTTTTTGGCTGAGCAATATACAACAGTTTCTTTATCCATTCATCTGTCAATAGACATCTAGGTTGCTTCCATGATCTAGATATTGTAAATAGTGTTGCAATGAACATTGGGGTACATGTGTCTTTTTCAATTATGGTTTTCTCAGGGTATATGCCCAGTAGTGGGATTGTTGGGTCACATGATAGTTTCATTGCTAGTTTTTTAACTCCATACTGTCTTCCATTAGTGGATGTATTAATTTACAGTCCCACCAACAGTGCAAGAGGTACTCTTTTCTCTACACCCTCTCCAGAAATTATTGTTTGTAGATCTTTTTTTAATGATGGCCATCCTGACAGGTGTGAGATGATATCTCATTGTAGTTTTGATTTACATTTCTCTAATAATGAGTGATGCTGAGCATCTTTTCATGTGTTTAGTAGTTATCTGTATGTCTTCTTTGGAGAAATGTTTGTTTAGATGTTCTGCCCACTTTTAGACTGGGATGTTTGATTTCCTGGTAATGAGTTGCATGAGCTGCTTGTATATTTTGGAAATAATCCATTGTCAGTTGTTTCATTTGTTATTATTTTTCTCCTACTATGAGGGTTGTATTTTCACTTTGCTTATAGTACAAACACATGGAGATTAAAGAATACAATTCTAAACAATGAAAAGGTTACTGCAGCAATAAAAAGGGAAGTCAGAAAATTCCTAGAAAGAAATGACAATGAAAACACCACGACCCAAAACCTATGAGATGCAGCAAAAGTAGTTCTAAGAGGGAGATTTATAACCATACAATTCTATCTCAAGAAGGAAGAAAAACTTGAAATAGACAAAATAACCTTACATCTAAAGCAACTGGAAAAAGAGCAACAACAACAACAACAACAAAAAAACCCAAAATTAGTAGAAGCAAAGAAATCATAAAGATCAAAGAAATAAATGGAAAAAAATGAAGGAAACAATAGTAAAGGTTAATAAAACAAAAGCCGATTCTTTAAGGAAATAAACAAAATTAGTAAATCATTGGCCAGACTCATCAGGAAAAAATGGAGAAAATTAAATCAACACAATTAGAAATGAGAAAGAAGTTACCACAGACAACACAGATATACAAAGGATCATAAGAGACTATGTAGCAACTATTGCCAATAAAATAGAAAGCCTGGAAGAAAGGGACAGATTCTTAGAAAAGTTCGACCTTCCAAGATTGAACCAGGAAGAAATAGAAATGATATGAACAAGCCAATTACAATTACTAAACATTTTCTATAAAGAACAATTTTTCCTCCTTTAGTGATAACTTTGAAATACAAGTTATTTGGAAATTATAGGATGAATGCTTGGCCATTTTCCTTTACTTACTATTTCAAAGTAATGGATTGGTGCCCCAGTAGCCAGCATTATGGGCCAATAAGGCTTTTTTTTATCATTATAAACACAAAGTTTTATGTATAATGCATGTTAATCACTTGCAGTGAATATTCTTTCTGATGATCAGATTGCTCCAAGCATGGCTAATGTGAGCTCCTTTGAGTTGGTTCCTGTTAGTGTGGCATGGTTCCACTAGCTATCCGAAAATTTCCTTCCTTTCTGGCAAAAAAGGATATCTTAGGCTCAACTTGTCTATTTCTTATGTATATGGCAATAGTTATTTATGCAAGGAGATTGGTTTCTTTCCATAGGAAATAGTATTAAAATCTATGAGTGCAAACTTGCTTTACTTTTAATTTCTCATATTAATCTCAACAAATGAAATTAGTAAGTAGTATCTGCTAAGAAAATCCCACATAAGATTTGAACAAAGGGTTGAATCCCACAAAGAGTTCCACGTGACTCAGCATGTGCACACGCACACACACACACACACACACTTCAATTTCCTAATAAAATCTCAATTTACTCACTAATATCCCCTCCAAAAGCCTAGAAAGGATAAATTACATTAAAAAGTTGGCACCTAGATTTATATCACAATATTAATGTTATGGTCATACTAAAAGCTTGCTCTCCTTATAAATTCCTTCAGATTTAAACTACGAGTACCTCAATAGTCCTGTATAGGAAAATTTGGAATTTCTAAGTATCCAAGAAAGTAAAATGATTAATCAAATGGGCTCTTGAAACTTCCAGATTTTGAATCCTTAATATTTACTTTAGATTCTCCATCTAATCAAAGTACTCAAGTAATTTATAAACTCCATGTCACTTCTGTTAAGTTAGATGTACAAGTCCAATGCTGTACAATTTTGATAAATACTTTTAAAAACTGATAGTTTTCAACTTCCTTTCAAATGAAATATAGACCCAATATTGGCAAAGATATAAAAAGAGAACATGCCCAACTGCTTTGTTTAAAGCAGAGATGGGCAAGGAAAAAGGGTGAGACTGAAACCATGAATGGAGTTTCAAATAAACTGATTTTTATCAGTTATTGTCAAAGTGTGCTACGTAACCTGCAGCATAAGCCTCACGTTCTCCAGCCTTACCCTGTACTCACTGAGTCAGACACTGGGGAGTTGCTGTTTGAACAAATTGTCTGTGTTTATGTGTGCTCGGTCGTGTCCAAGTCTTTGTGACCCCAGGGACTGTAGCCCACCATGTTCTCTGTTCATGGGATTCTCCAGTCAAGAATACTGCCATTTTCTTCTCCAAGGGATCTTCCTGGCACAGTGATCAACTCAGTTTTCTTGCTTATCCTTCATCAGAAGGTGTATTATTTTACTACCAACACCACCTGAAAAAAATCCTGATGCATGCCCAAGTTTGAGAAAGTGAAAGTCGCTCAGTCATGTCCTACTCTCTGCTACCCCATGGACTATACAGTTCATGGAATTCCCCAGGCCAGAATACTGGAGTGGATAGCCTTTCCCTTCTCCAGGGGATCTTCCCAACTCAGGGATCAAACCCAGGTCTCCCACATTGCAGGCGGATTCTTTACCAGCTGAGTTTTGAGAACCACTGACATAGAGGACTCCATGTTTTTCAAAGCACAGTTCCTTATTTCGTTCCTTGTATCTTTATAAAACGTCTGCCAAACCTGCCTTATAATTGAGAAACCTGAGACCACAGCAAAGTGATAACACCCAATTTGGGTCTTTTCATCTTTGAATTGGACACATTTTTTCTCATTTTGAATTGGACACATTTTACCCTATCATGCAGTCACATGCTATCTCCTTTGTCATGGATATTGTGTGTTTCACATGCTGAAGCATATTTTAAAGTGATATTTGGCAACAATTAATGCAAGGAGCTTCCCAGGTGGCACTAGTGGTAAAGAACCTGACTGCCAATGCAGGAGACATAAAAGACCCAGGTTTAGTCCCTGGGTTGGGAAGATCCCTTGGAGTAGAAAATGGCAACCCACTCCAGTGTTCTTGCCTGGAGAATCCCATGGATAGAGGAGCCTGGCAGGCTGTGGTCCATGGGCTCACAAGAGTCAGATATTATTGAAGCAACTTAGCATAGCACAGCACAATGCAAGGAGAACACACAATCCTACTCTAGTGAAATGTCTTATGAAACAGGAGTAATGTGAAGGCAGAATTGACACCTTGTGGGGCTGCCAGAGCATTACATGAAATCAAGCTCTGCGCTTTCTAGAGAAGGCCAGCTGGGTGCTGGGTGCATGCCTGGATATTGTTGTTGTTTAGTCATTAAGTCATGTCCAACTCTTTTGTGACCCCATGGATGATAGCCTGCTAGCTCCTCTGTCCATGGGATTTCCCAGTCAATAATACTAGAGTGAGTTGCCATTTCTTACTCCAGGGAATCTTCCCTGACCAGAGATTGAACACGCAGCTCCTGCATTGGCAAGCAAATTCTTTAATGCCAAGCCACTAAGGAAGTATGGCTGTAGTTATTCCTATAAAGCCCTTCCTCATGAAGTAATCACCTACTTATGGAATTGGTACAGTGTAAGATGACTCTATAGTCAGATACTTTCACTCTTTTATTTTCCTTTCAAAATTTATTATTATTTTAATTGGAGAATAATTGCTTTACAATGTTGTGTTGGTTTCTGCCATACACAACGTTGGAGATACATATGTATATCCCCTCCTTGTTGAGTCTCTGCCCCCTCCATTTCAGTCCCTCTAGATCATCACAGAGCACCGGGTGGGGCTCCCTGTGTTATACAGCAGTTTCCAACTAGCTATCTATCTTATACATGGGATTTTCATTCTTGAGGTTCCCTGGACTATGAGGAAACCTTTCAGTTGCTCTTTGTAAGACATGCAAAAGCCTGAGTTTAAAGATAAGAGTTTATTCCCTTCTCCCAAGAGACAAACCTCTTGATTATTTGTTCAGATCTCCTGAGCAGTTAGAGCAGGCAGGGTACAGTAGCCAGGCACAGCATGAAGGGCATTATGTGTGGTGAGAGGGAGATTTGGTACCCAAGGAAATGAAAGAAAAAAAAAAAAATCAGGCCTGTTGTTATCTGTACTTACAATAGAAGTAGCACAGGGGAGATAACAGCATTGGAAATTTTTTAACTTATCTTGCATTATATCTTCTGAGCAAAACCAAGGTGTAGACAACTGAGGCTTGTTCCAATAACAAAATTGTTGCCTGAAATGAAGTTCTTGACGTTCCAATCTTTCTCTGTAGCCAAATCAGTTTTTATTCACATAAAACATGTTTGGAAAATGCTTTAATAAATGTTTTGCACTTAGTCATCCACTTTATTTTCTTTTTAAGAGGTCCTTCAGTAGCCACAAAAGAACAAAGCTCTTCTGGGAGGTATATTTCCTGGCATGTTATTAGCAAAAGGTCTTCCTAGTGAGTTAAGAAGAAACTGACAATAATTGGGGAAAAAAATGTGACTTTTTCTCTGCAATTAAAGGGAGTGAATGAAAAGTTTTGTGATTGCTGTGTTTAATACGGTAGCTGCAATTTTGAATTAAAGTCTTCTAAGGGCCATGGCCTGATAGATCTCATAAAGGGCAAATACTGACTTGACTATTAATTGATGGGAAAGGGTCATTCCAGGTTAAGGCCATGGTCCTTGAGTTTGAGGTGAATGCTGAGAGATATAATTTAGGGGAGGAAGGAGTGACTCTGGGCTTAGTCCAGATAAACCAAACTTGTGTGTGTGCCGTTATTTCCTTTTAGCAAGACACTCTCCCCACCTCATCCTGAGCCTCACTAACCTAACAGCTCAACCTCTCATCACATAGTTAGAAGTAATGATTCACCAGAGCCATCCTTAAGGAGAGTAACACTTTGCTTATTTTTAAAACTAAGATCAGTATCAGTTTCTTTTCTGAGAACAGATTTTAGAAACTAGGTGGAGAAGGAGACTCTAAGGGCGGAGGTGGCAGGGGGCTAATATCTCCACTGAAGTAAAGTCTCTGAGGTCAAGGCCACATCCGCCTTATTCACTGCTGAATTCTGGTACCCAGAGCAATGCCTGCAGCAACGGATTTGTTGTGTGAATGAAGGCTCCTATGGAGAGTGAAGGCTGAGAAGTGTCATTGAGAGTGGAAAGGGAGTTCTGGGTGCCCCAAGTAAACAGTAGGTCACACGTATTTGCAGTTGAAGCTGCTATTTCACTTAGAAGATGCTAGGCATTTGCTCCCCCTGGGTTTTTTAAAAGAATCTACAAATATTGCTAGAAAAACCATCAGATGTACTGAAGCAGTGTGTCTCAAATTACCTGGGGTAAGGGACCAGTTTTGTTTTGTTTCATTTGCATTCAATAGCAGACAAACACTTCAGTAAAATATAATGAAATAAAAATAATAGAATAAGTTAAAGGGAAAAAAGAAGACATACAAGACCATTGAAGAACTATGATTATTGAGTCCGAGCTCATACTGCTCAGTGCAAGATGGCCAGTAAATCAAGAGGTAAGGTATAGAGGCAAGGGACAGTGCTCATTGTTGCAGATTTCTTGATGCCAGCCAGACCCCTTCAGGGATAAAAACAGAATCCTCTGTTTTTACAGCTGTCTATGCAAGTCTGGTCATGATGTTCCTGTAAACCTTCATCAACACAGATGTTATTCTCTGTTCTGCAACTGTATAAGAATGGGAAAGTGTTAACCTCTCAAGCTCACCCATGGATGCAAAGACTTGCAAAAGGGCTATCATGTATATTTCAGGCTTTAGCCAACATTCTTTTACAAAAGGTGCAGAGCGAGCATGATAAAGCACAGGCAACAGAGCCCAAGGGTTACAGTTAAAGCAAGAGATTCAATATGGAGTCAGGTTTGTTCTCTATTACATTATGAGCTTCCACAACCTAAAATCACTCTGTAAGATGATTGTAAAAGTGGCACTTAGCATCAGCTCCAGTGCCGTGTTTCCTTTGCTGCAACCTGGCAACAACAGCTTCCCGGAGAGCACGGTTGCACATCACGTAGTGTGCTGTGCTGCCCTAACACTTGGCCCCAGTATCCTTTACTTGAATGGCAAGAGAGGAATGATCTGGGTGCATTTTTTGTTGTTGATCAGTTGTTATCCAACTCTTTGTGACCCTGTGGACTGCAGCACATCTGGTTTCCCTGTCCTTCACCATCTCCTGGAGCTTGCTCAAACTCATGTCCATTGAGTCAATGATGCCGTCTAACCATCTCATCCTCTGTTGTCCCCTTCTTCTCCTCCCTTAAAACCTTCCAAGCATCAGGGTCTTTTCTAATGAGTTAGCTCTGCATCAGGTGGCCAAATATTGGAACTTCAGCTTCAGCATCAGTCCTTCCAATGAATATTCAGAACTGATTTTGTTGAGAATTGACTGGTTTGATCTCCTTGCTGTTCAAGGGACTCTCAGGAGTCTACTCCAACACCACAGTTCAAAAGCATCAGTTCTTTGGTGCTCATCTTTCTTTACGGTCCAATGCTAAAATCCATGCATGACTACTGGAAAAACCATTGCTTTGACTAGACAGACATTTGTTGGCAAAATAATGTCTCTGCTTTTTAATACATTGTCTGGGTTTGTGATAGTTTTTCTTCCAAGGAGCAAGCGTCTTTTAATATCATGGCCACTGTCAACATCTGCAGTGATTCTGGAGTCCAAGAAAATAAAGTCTGTCACTATTTCCATTGTTTCCCTCTCTGTTTGCCATGAATTATGGGACCAGATGACATGATCTTAGTTTTTTGAATGTTGAGTATTTTGAGGGATTGGCTATTCAGTAGAGAACTGCAGAGCTTATGCCAACCCCACCTTCTGAGATACAGGTAGAAAGAATTAAAGGTACTTTCAACACAAGTACCTGCTGTAAAATAATGTCAAATAAACTTCACATGAAACTGATGAGACAAAGACAATCGTTTTGCTCTTCTACTCTCCCTGTGCTTGTTCAAGGGCAAGGACTATGAGGAGTTAGGGTGAGGAGGAGTGCATATAAGCCAAGTACTTGCTTATCAGATACATGTTTTATTTACTACTACTTTAGACCTACCTTATTTACTGCTACTTTAGAACCTATTTTATTTACTGCTACTTTAGAACCTACTTTTCTTACTGCTACTTTAGAACTGACTTCACTTACTACTACTTTGCAGAATCCACTTTAGAATGCAGGTTTTACAAAGTCAAAGGCATTGATTCTTAATCAGATTTGCCAGTTTTATTAATCAACTTTTCAATCCACTGAAAAATCATAGGGAAGTGAACTATCTTGCTTTTATTTATTTATATTTCAATTACCAATTTAAGTAACAATTATTTCCTTACACTGATAATATGGATATAATTTATTGCTGATTATAGGTCTGCTGCTGCTGCTAAGTCGCTTCAGTTGTGTCCGACTCTGTGCGACCCCATGGACTGCCAGGCTTCTCCGTCCATGGGATTCTCCAGGCAAGAACACTGGAGTGGGTTGCCATTTCCTTCTCCAATGCATGAAAGTGGAAAGTGAAAGTGAAGTCGCTCAGTTGTGTCTGACTGTTAGCGACCCCATGGACTGCAGCCTACCAGGCTCCTCCATCCAAGGGATTTTCCGGGCAACAGTACTGGAGTGGGGTGCCATTGCCTTCTCCCAATTATAGGTCTACCCTAGAATTAAAAGCTTTGTTCATTAAATACATTTAGTATCTATTTTTTTCCATGTAGAATTTTGGACTTTTTTTACTTCATGGCCTACATATTTTAAAATTTCTTTCTGATATCTGCCTGAGGTTATAAATTATTTAAAATTGAAATTTTAGCATCCAAATATATTTTAGTCAACATTTCTTTTGAGTTCTAACTTCAGTGAATTCTAGTCAGTGAACATGGAGTCTACGATACTGATTTTCAAAACCAATTGTGAAAATTTCCTTTTTGGTCTGAAAAATGTATAATGCATGTTTCATATCACAGGTTTGTTTTTTTTTTAATGTATGTCTATGAATTTCTGTTAATAGATTTCCCCTTGAATTATATTTTGTCCAATGCAGCTAACTTTTGGTTAGTACTTGGAAATATAATTAATCTCACTCTTTTTTTTAAAAATCAGCTTATTATATATTTTAATTTTAGTTGCATTATTTACAACAAAAGTTACATTTAAAAATATAATGTGTGAATCTGCTCATAACAAATATAATATTTTACATAGTATATTTGCTATTAGGAAAACACTAACTCATTCTATATATTTCACAGCCTATTAAACAAGACAGAAAGGAAATTTGACTTAGTATCAGCAAATGACACTTGGGAACCAGTCCAGATACAATCTTGCTTCCTCAGAAACAGGAAAATACAGGTGAAGAGAAAGAAGAATGGGGTAAAGAGCAAGAAAATTCTAGAGTATAAACAACCTGAAATAGCTGTGGGGTTAAGAGGGAAAAAATGTAGGTCTGTGACAGCTGGCTAGATCACTATGCATATTATTCATAGGAAGTAAAATCTCAGTTGCACTCATCTCACACGCTAGCAAAGTAATACTCAAAATTCTCCAAGTCTGCCTCAAAAGTACGTGAACCGTGAACTTCCAGATGTTCAAGCCGGATTTAGAAAAGGCAGAGGAACCAAAGACCAAATTGCCAACATCTGTTGGATCATCGAAAAAGCAAGATAGTTCCAGAAAAAAATCTATTTTTGCTTTATTGACTATGCCAAAGCCTTTGACTGGATCACAACAAACTGTGAAAAATTCTTAAAGAGATGGGAAGACCCGACCACCTGATCTGCCTCCTGAGAAATCTATATGCAGGTCAAGAAGCAACAGTTAGACTGGACGTGGAACAACCTAGAGCCCGAGTAGTGTGGGCAGGGAGGCTACACGCACCGTGTAGTGTGGCTGAGGCACTGCGAGCGCACGCCAGTGTTATCTGTTTGCAGCATCCCTCCCTCCCTCCCCACAGCGCGGCTGAACAAGTGAGCCTAAAAAAAAAAAAAAAAAAAAAAAATAGTGTCCTCCACTGTCCCCTTTGTGTCAGGGCGGGAACCAGACACTGAAGAGACCAGCAAACAGAAGAAGCTATAACAGAGGGAAACGCCTTGGAAGCTACAGGCCATAGATTAAAACCCTGTGGTTACTACGATAGATCTTGAGAAATATAAGAAATATAAGTCAGACCAAGGAACTAGCCAAAAATGAACTGAACCCACAATACTCACAACAAAACCAGAGAAAGACCTAGATATATTTTTACTATTTTTATGATCTGTCTTTCTTTCTTTCTTTTTTTTTTTTAAATTTTAAGTCCTCTCTTGTCCTTTAATTTTCACTTTTGTAACTATTACTTTGCAAAAAAAAAAAAAAAAAAAAAGACCCTATTTTTTTTTTCTTCTTCAGCAAACTTCATATATATATTTTATAATTTTTTGACTGTGGCTTTTTTTTTTTTCTTTTTCTTCTTTTCTTTAACATTGTATTTTTGAAATTCCAAACTCTACTCTAGATTTTTAATTTTAGCCTTTTGGTATATGTTATCAATTTTGTACCTATAGTTTTTTTCATAATTTCTGTGACTTTTTTTTCCCCTCTGTTTCTTTCTCTTCTTCTTTTGTATAACATCATATATCTGCAATTCCAAACTCTACTCAAGATTTTTAATTTATGCTTTTTGGTATTTGATATCAATTTTGTACCTGTATTTTCTTTATCATTTTTGCAACATTGTTTTTGTTGGTTTGTTTGTTTTCTCTCTTTATTTTTCTTCTTCTTTTTTTTTAACATTGTATTTTTGAAATTCCAAACTCTACTCTAGATTTTTAACTTTTGCTTTTTGGTATTATTATCAATTTTGTACCTGTAGTTTCTTTATAATTTTTGCGACCTTGTTTGTTTTTCTTTGTTCGTTTTTTCTCTCTTTCTTTTCCTTCTTCTTTTCTTTAACATTGTATTTTTGAAATTCCAAACTCTACTCTAGATTTTTAATTTTAGCCTTTTGGTATATGTTATCAATTTTGTACCTACAGGTTTTTTTTATAATTTCTGTGACTTTTTTTTTCTTTTTTTCCCCCCTCTGTTTCTTTCTCTTCTTCTTTTATATAACATCGTATATCTGCAATTCCAAACTCTACTCAAGATTTTTAATTTATGCTTCTTGGTATTTGATATCAATTTTGTACCTGTATTTTCTTTTTAATTTTTGCGACATTGTTTTTGTTGGTTTGTTTGTTTTCTCTCTTTATTTTTCTTCTTCTTTTTTTTTAACATTGTATTTGTGAAATTCCAAACTCTACTCTAGATTTTTAATTTTTGCTTTTTGGTATTAGTTATCAATTTTGTACCTGTAGTTTCTTTATAATTTTTGCGACCTTGTTTGTTTTTCTTTGTTCGTTTTTTCTCTCTTTCTTTTCCTTCTTTTCATTAACATCGCATTTTTGAAATTCCAAACACTACACTAGATTTTTAATTTTTGCTTTTATGTATTTGTTACCAATTTTGTACCTTTAAGAACCCAATCTTCAGGACCCATTTTTCACTAGGGAACGAGATTACTGGCTTGACTGCTCTCTCTCCCTTTGGACTCTCCGTTTTCTCCACCAGGTCGCCTGTATCTCCTCCCTAACCCCTCTCTACTCTACCCAACTCTGTGAATTTCGGTGTGTTCCAGACGGTGGAGAACACTTAAGGAACTGATTACTGGCTGGATCTGTCTCCCTCCTTTTCATTTCCCCCTTTTATCCTTCTGGCCACCTCTGTCTCCTGCCTCCTTCTTCTCTTCTCTGTATAACTCCGTGAACATCTCTGAGCGGTCCAGTTGTGGAGTGCACATAAGGAAGTGACTACTGGCTAGCCCACTCTCTCCACTATTGATTCCACCTCATCTCATTTGGGTCACCTCTAACTCCCTCCTCCCTCTTCTCTTCTCCATGTAACGCTGTGAACCTCTCTGAGTGACCCTCACAGTAGAGAAACTTTTCATCTTTAACGTAGATGTTTTATCAATGGTGCTGTATAGAAGGAGAAGTTTTGAAACTACTGTAAAAATAAGACCGATAACTGGAAGTAGGAGGCTTAAGTCCAAACCCTGACTCCAGGGAATTCCTGACTCCAAGGAACATTAATTGACAGGAGCTCATCAAACGCCTCCATACTGACACTGAAACCAAGCACCACACAAGGGCCAACAAGTTCCAGGGCAAGACATACCAAGCAAACTCTCCAGCAACAAAGGAACACAGCCCTGAGCTTCAAGATACAGGCTGCCCAAAGTCACCCCAAAACCACAGACATCTCATAACTCATTACTGGACATTTCATTACACTCCAGAGAGAAGAAATACAGCTCCATCCACCAGAACACCGACACAAGCTTCCCTAACCAGGAAACCTTGACAAGCCACCTGTACAAACCCACACACAGCGAGGAAACACCACAATAAAGAGAACTCCACAAACTGCCAGAATTCAGAAAGGACACCCCAAACTCAGCAATTTAAACAAGATGAAGAGACAGAGGAATAGCCAGCAGATAAAGGAACAGGATAAATGCCCACCAAACCAAACAAAGGAGGAAGAGATAGGGAATCTACCTGATAAAGAATTCTGAATAATGATAGTGAAATTGATCCAAAATCTTGAAATGAAAATGGAATCACAGATAAATAGCCTGGAGGCAAGGATTGAGAAGATGCAAGAAAGGTTTAACAAGGACTTAGAAGAAATAAAAAAGAGTCAATATATAATGAATAATGCAATAAGTGAAATTAAAAACACTCTGGAGGCAACAAATAGTAGAATAACAGAGGCAGAAGATAGGATTAGTGAATTAGAAGATAGAATGGTAGAAATAAATGAATCAGAGAGGATAAAACAAAAACGAATTAAAAGAAATGAGGACAATCTCAGAGACCTCCAGGACAATATTAAATGCTACAACAATCGAATCATAGGGGTCCCAGAAGAAGAAGACAAAAAGAAAGACCATGAGAAAATACTTGAGGAGATAATAGTTGAAAACTTCCCTAAAATGGGGAAGGAAATAATCACCCAAGTCCAAGAAACCCAGAGAGTCCCAAACAGGATAAACCCAAGGCAAAACACCCCAAGACACATATTAATCAAATTAACAAAGATCAAACACAAAGAACAAATATTAAAAGCAGCAAGGGAAAAACAACAAATAACACACAAGGGAATACCCATAAGGATAACAGCTGATCTTTCAATAGAAACTCTTCAAGCCAGAGGGAATGGCAAGACATACTTAAAATGATGAAAGAAAATAACCTACAGCCCAGATTATTGTACCCAGCAAGGATCTCATTCAAGTATGAAGGAGAAATCAAAAGCTTTTCAGACAAGCAAAAGCTGAGAGAATTCTGCACCACCAAACCAGCTCTCCAACAAAATACTAAAGGATATTCTCTAGACAGGAAACACAAAAACGGTGTATAAATTCGAACCCAAAGCAATAAAGTAAATGGCAACGGGATCATACTTATCATAATTACCTTAAACGTAAATGGGTTGAATGCCCCAACCAAAAGACAAAGACTGGCTGAATGGATACAAAAACAAGACCCCTACATATGTTGTCTACAAGAGACCCACCTCAAAACAGGGGACACATACAGACTGAAAGTGAAGGGCTGGAAAAAGATTTTCCATGCAAATAGGGACCAAAAGAAAGCAGGAGTAGCAATACTCATATCAGATAAAATAGACTTTAAAACAAAGACTGTGAAAAGAGACAAAGATGGTCACTACATAATGATCAAAGGATCAATCCAAGAAGAAGATATAACAATTATAAATATATATGCACCCAACACGGGAGCACCGCAGTATGTAAGACAAATGCTAACAAGTATGAAAGGAGAAATTAACAATAACACAATAATAGTGGAAGACTTTAATACCCCACTCACACCTATGGATAGATCAACTAAACAGAAAATTAACAAGGAAACACAAACTTTAAAGGATACAATAGACCAGTTAGACCTAATTGATATCTATAGGACATTTTATCCCAAAACAATGAATTTCACCTTTTTCTCAAGCGCACATGGAACCTTCTCCAGGATAGATCACATCCTGGGCCATAAAGCTAGCCTTGGTAAATTCAAAAAAATAGAAATCATTCCAAGCATCTTTTCTGACCACAATGCAGTAAGATTAGATCTCAATTACAAGAGAAAAACTATTAAAAATTCCAACATATGGAGGCTGAACAACACGCTGCTGAAAAACCAACAAATCACAGAAGAAATCAAAAAAGAAATCAAAATTTGCATAGAAACGAATGAAAATGAAAACACAACAACCCAAAACCTGTGGGACACGGTAAAAGCAGTCCTAAGGGGGAAAGTTCATAGCAATACAGGCACACCTCAAGAAACAAGAAAAAAGTCAAATAAATAACCTAACTCTACACCTAAAGCAACTAGAAAAGGAAGAAATGAAGAACCCCAGGGTTAGTAGAAGGAAAGAAATCTTAAAACTTAGAGCAGAAATAAATGCAAAAGAAACCAAAGAGATCATAGCAAAAATCAACAAAACCAAAAGCTGGTTTTTTGAAAGGATAAATAAAATTGACAAACCATTAGCCAGACTCATCAAGAAACAAAGGGAGAAAAATCAAATCCATAAAATTAGAAATGAAAATGGAGAGATCACAACAGACAACACAGAAATACAAAGGATCATAAGAGAGTACTATCAACAATCATATGCCAATAAAATGGACAACATGAAAGAAATGGACAAATTCTTAGAAAAGTACAACTTTCCAAAACTCGACCAGGAAGAAATAGAAAATCTTAACAGACCCATCACAAGCACGGAAATTGAAACTGTAATAAAAAATCTTCCAGCAAACAAAAGCCCAGGTCCAGACAGCTTCACAGCTGAATTCTACCAAAAATTTAGAGAAGAGCTAACACCTATCCTGCTCAAACTCTTCCAGAAAATTGCAGAGGATGGTAAACTTCCAAACTCATTCTATGAGGCCACCATCACCCTAATACCAAAACCTGACAAAGATCCCACAAAAAAAGAAAACTACAGGACAATATCACTGATGAACATAGATGCAAAAATCCTTAACAAAATTCTAGCAATCAGAATCCAACAACACATTAAAAAGATCATACACCATGACCAAGTGGGCTTTATCCCAGGGATGCAAGGATTCGTCAATATCCACAAATCAATCAATGTAATACACCACATTAACAAATTGGAAAATAAAAACCATATGATTATCTCAATAGATGCAGAGAAAGCCTTTGACAAAATTCAACATCCATTTATGATCAAAACTCTCCAGAAAGCAGGAATAGAAGGAACATACCTCAACATAATAAAAGCTATATATGACAAACCCACAGCAAACATTATCATCAATGGTGAAAAATTGAAAGCATTTCCTCTAAAGTCAGGAACAAGACAAGGGTGCCCACTTTCACCATTACTATTCAACATTGTTTTGGGAGTTTTGGCCACAGCAATCAAAGCAGAAAAAGAAATAAAAGGAATCCAAATTGGAAAAGAAGAAGTAAAGCTCTCACTGTTTGCAGATGACATGATCCTTTACATAGAAAACCCTAAAGATTCCACCAGAAAATTACTAGAACTAATCAATGACTATAGTAAAGTTCCAGGATATAAAATCAACACACAGAAATCCCTTGCATTCCTATACACTAATAATGAGAAAACAGAAAGAGAAATTAAGGAAACAATTCCATTCACCATTGCAACGGAAAGAATAAAATACTTAGGAATATATCTACCTAAAGAAACTAAAGACCTATATATAGAAAACTATAAAACACTGGTGGAAGAAATCAAAGAGGACACTACAGATGGAGAAACATACCATGTTCATGGGTTGGAAGAATCAATATAGTGAAAATGAGCATACTACTCAAAGCAATCTATAGATTCAATGCAATCCCTATCAAGCTACCAATGGTATTTTTCACAGAGCTAGAACAAATAATTTCACAATTTGTATGGAAATACAAAAAACCTCGAATAGCCAAAGCGATCTTGAGAAAGAAGAATGGAACTGGAGGAATCAACCTACCTGACTTCAGGCTCTACTACAAAGCCACAGTTATCAAGACAGTATGGTACTGGCACAAAGACAGAAATATAGATCAATGGAACAAAATAGAAAGCCCAGAGATAAATCCACGCACATATGGACACCTTATCTTTGACAAAGGAGGCAAGAATATACAATGGATTAAAGACAATCTCTTTAACAAGTGGTGCTGGGAACTCTGGTCAACCACTTGTCAAAGAATGAAACTAGAACACTTTCTAACACCATACACAAAAATAAACTCAAAATGGATTAAAGATCTCAACGTAAGACCAGAAACTATAAAACTCCTAGAGGAGAACATAGGCAAAACACTCTCTGACATACATCACAGCAGGATCCTTTATGACCCACCTCCCAGAATATTGGAAATAAAAGCAAAAATAAACAAATGGGACCTAATTAACCTTAAAAGCTTCTGCACATCAAAGGAAACTATTAGCAAGGTGAAAAGACAGCCTTCAGAATGGGAGAAGATAATAGCAAATGAAGCAACTGACAAACAACTAATCTCGAGAATATGCAAGCAACTCCTACAGCTCAACTCCAGAAAAATAAATGACCCAATCAAAAAATGGGCCAAAGAACTAAATAGACATTTCTCCAAAGAAGACATACAGATGGCTAACAAACACATGAAAAGATGCTCAACATCACTCATTATCAGAGAAATGCAAATCAAAACCACTATGAGGTACCATTTCACACCAGTCAGAATGGCTGCGATCCAAAAGTCTACAAGCAATAAATGCTGGAGAGGGTGTGGAGAAAAGGGAACCCTCTTACACTGTTGGTGGGAATGCAAACTAGTACAGCCACTATGGAGAACAGTGTGGAGATTCCTTAAAAAACTGGAAATAGAACTGCCATGTAACCCAGCAATCCCACTGCTGGGCATACACACTGAGGAAACCAGAAGGGAAAGAGACACGAGTACCCCAATGTTCATCGCAGCACTGTTTATAATAGCCAGGACATGGAAGCAACCTAGATGTCCATCAGCAGACAAATGGATAAGAAAGCTATGGTACATATACACAATGGAGTATTACTCAGCCATTAAAAAGAATACATTTGAATCCGTTCTAATGAGGTGGATGAAACTGGAGCCTATTATACAGAGTGAAGTAAGCCAGAAAGAAAAACACCAATACAGTATACTAACACATATATATGGAATTTAGAAAGATGGTAACAATAACCCTGTGTACGAGACAGCAAAAGAGACACTGATGTATAGAACAGTCTTATGGACTCTGTGGGAGAGGGAGAGGGTGGGAAGATTTGGGAGAATGGCATTGAAACATGTAAAATATCATGTATGAAACGAGTTGCCAGTCCAGGTTCGATGCATGATACTGGATGCTTGGGGCTGGTGCACTGGGACGACCCAGAGGGATGGAATGGGGAGGGAGGAGGGAGGAGGGTTCAGGATGGGGAACACATGTATACCTGTGGCGGATTCATTTTGATATTTGGCAAAACTAATACAATTATGTAAAGTTTAAAAATAAAATAAAATTAAAAAAAAATTGAATCACACACATATAGATTTCCTTAGTCTGTCAACTCAAAGGGATAGAAGCCATGGCACCACAAAGCAATGAGCACACCTCGTTTCTAAGGGAGAGATCTTGGTTTCTAAAATTATTATTCAATAAAAATAAATCAAATGAATGATTTTGAAACTGCTGCAAGAAAATATAAGATGGACCTGGAGCATCTTGTTCCATCAGAAAGTACAGAGTGCTAAAAAATAGAAACCCATAATCATGGGTATGTCAGAGGTACACAGGAGCCAACTTAAATAGCTCCCAATGGTAGAACAATCTGAGAAAAATATAAAATAATACTGGATAATAACACAAAGTATAAAATGAATATCCATAAACCCTTACTTATATATATAAATAATTGAGTAAACAAAGATGTGGGAGAGAATAGTCATATCACCTGTGCAGAAGAATTCTAAATAATCTATGTTGACACTCTATGCTCAAGAAGAGTGAGCATAAATCCCCATTTCCACTACTTAAACAACTGTTTTCAAAGACTATACTCTTGGAAGACGGAAAAAATCTATAGAAAGGGAGCAAAGAGTAACTGACAGTGGAGAAATCCAACCAGTAGTACTTCAGCCTGGCAATTGTGAATTACACTGGTAATTCATGCTGAAACAATATGGTGTGACCAGATTAAGCTGAAACATGATCTCGCTATTCTTCCTCCCTAAAACGGACAAAATTAAAACATGAGAAAAATGTTAAACTCATCTCACACGCTAGTAAAGTAATGCTCAAAATTCTCCAAGCCAGGCTTCAGCAATACGTGAACCATGAACTTCCAGATGTTCAGGCTGGTTTTAGAAAAGACAGAGGACCCAGAGATCAAATTGCCAACATCCACTGGATCATCAAAAAAGCAAGAGAGTTCCAGAAAAACATCTATTTCTGATTTATTGACTATGCCAAAGCCTTTGACTGTGTGGATCACAATAAGCTGTGGAAAATTCTGAAAGAGATGGGAATAGCAGACCACCTGACCTGCCTCTTGAGAAACTTATATGCAGATGAGGAAGCAACAGTTAGAACTGGACAGGGAACAACAGACTGGTTCCAAATAGGAAAAGGAGTAAGTCAAGGCTGTATATTGTCACCCTGCTTATTTAACTTCTATGCAGAGTACATCATGAGAAACGCTGGGCTGGAAGAAGCACAAGCTGGAATCAAGATTGCCGGGAGAAATATCAATAACCTCAGATATGCAGATGACACCACCTTTATGGCAGAAAGTGAAGAGGAGCTAAAAAGCCTCTTGATGAAGGTGAAATAGGAGAGTGAAAAAGTTGGCTTAAAGCTCAACATTCAGAAAACGAAGATCATGGCATCCGGTCCCATCACTTCATGGGTAATAGATGGGGAAACAGTGGAAACAGTGTCAGACTTTATTTTTCTGGGCTCCAAAATCACTGCAGATGGTGACTGCAGCCATGAAATTAAAAGACACTTACTCCTTGGAAGGAAAGGTATGACCAACCTAGATAGCATATTGAAAAGCAGAGACATTATTTTTCCAACAAAGGTCTGTCTAGTCAAGGCTATGGTTTTTCCTGTGGTCATGTATGGATGTGAAAGTTGGACTGTGAAGAAGGCTGAGTGCCGAAGAATTGATGCTTTTGAACTGTGTTGTTGGAGAGGACTCTTGAGAGTCCCTTGGACTGCAAGAAGATCCAACCAGTGCATTCCAAAGGAGATCAGCCCTGGGATTTCTTTGAAAAGAATGATGCTAAAGCTGAAACTCCAGTACTTTGGCCACCTCATGCAAAGAGTTGACTCATTGGAAAAGACTCTGATGCTGGGAGGGATTGGGGGCAGGAGGAGAAAGGGACGACAGAGGATGAGATGGCTGGATGGCATCACTGACTTGATGGACGTGAGTCTGAGTGAACTCTGGGAGTTGGTGATGGACAGGGAGGCCTGGCATGCTGCAATTCATGGGGTGGCAAAGAGTCAGACACGACTGAGCGACTGAACTGACTGAACTGAACTGAATATAAATATGAATATAAATACATGTATAAATATTTATAATAAATGTATTTGCTAAAAATACAAATAATAAGGGAAATCAAAGGCAAAAGACAAACTGGAAAAATATATTTACAACATACATCACATATACAGAGTTAAAATATTCAATACAATAAAAAATAAATAAATGTGAGGAAAAAAAACTTGAAAGGAATATGGGAAACTGGCAAGAATACACTTATAATCATACATAGACAAGTGCATGAAGTCAAGCGTGCCTTAGGAAGCATCACTATGAACAAAGATAGCAGTAGTGATGGAATTCCAGTTGAGCAATTTCAAATCCTAAAAGGTAATGCTGTGAAAGTGCTTCACTCAATATGCCAACAAATTTGGAAAACTCAGCAGTGGCCACAGGACTGGTAAAGGTCAGTTTTCATTCCAATCCCAAAGAAAGGCAATACCAAAGAATGCTCAAATACTGCACAATTGAACTCATCTCACACACTAGTAAAGTAATGATCAAAATTCTCCAAACCAGGCTTCAATAGTGTGTGAACTATGAACTTCCAGATGTTCAAGCTGGTTTTAAAAAAGGCAGAGGAACAAGAGATCAAATTGCCAACATCATTGTATCATCAAGAAAGCAAGAGAGTTCCAGAAAAACATCTATTTCTGCTTTGCTGACTATGGCAAAGCCTTTGACTGTGTGGACCACAACAAACTCTTGAAAATTCTTAAACAGATGGAAATACCAGACGACCTGATCTGCCTCTTGAGAAATTTATATGCAAGTCAGGAAGCAACAGTTAGAACTGGACATGGAACAACAGACTGGTTCTAAATTGGGAAAGGAGTACATCAAGGCTATGTTTTGTCACCCTGCTTATTTAACTTCTATGCAGAGTACAGCAAGAGAAACACTGGGCTGGAAGAAGCACAAGCTGGAATCAAGATTGCCAGGAGAAATATCAATAACCTCAGATATGCAGGTGACACCACCCTTATGGCAGAAAGCGAAGAAGAACTAAAGAGCCTCTTCATGAAAGTGAAAGAGGAAAGTGAAAAAGTTGGCTTAAAAAAAAGTTGGCTTAAAGCTTCAACATTCAGAAAACAAAGATCATTGCATCTGGTCCTATCATTTCATGGCAAATAGATCGGGAAACAGTGGAAATAGTGACAAACTTTATTTTTTGGGGCTCCAAAATCACTGTAGATGGTGACTGCAGCCATGAAATTAAAAGACACTTACTCCTTGGAAGAAAAGCTATGACCAACCTAGACAGCATATTAAAAAGCAGAGACATTACTTTTCCAACAAAGGCCTGTCTAGTCAAAGGTATGTTTTTTCCATTGGTCATGCATGGATGTGAGAGTTGGGCTATAAAGAAGGCCGAGCTCTAAAGAGTTGATGCTTTTGAACTGTGGTGTTGGAGAAGACTCTTGAGAGTCCCTTGGACTTCAAGGAGATCAAACTAGTCCATCCTAAAAGAAATCAGTCCTGAATATTCATTGGAAGGACTGATGATGAAGCTGAAACTCCAATACTTTGGCCACCTGATAAGAACTGACTCATTGGAAAAGACCCTGATGCTGGGAAAGATTGAAGGTGGAAGGAGAAGGGGATTACAGAGGATGAGATGGCTAGATGTCATCACTGACTCAATGGACCTAAGTTTGAGTAAACTGTGGGAGTTGGTGCTGGACAGGGAGGCCTGGAGTGCTGCAGTCCATGGGGTCGCAAAGAGTCAGATATGACAGAGTGACTGAACTGAACTGAACTGAGACACACACACAGCAGTACACATACATGCATACATGCAGAGAATTTTTAAATATTTAAATGCATGAACAAATGTTCATCTTTACTTATAAGAGAACTGAAATAGCGAACCAATTGTGAAAGCTTGATGACATATTCTGTTGGCAGTGTTGGCAAAGCTGCAGGGACATAGTCAATCAGTTTGCTCTGAAGAAAGCAGTACAACCTCTATGGACATGCAATGTCTAAAAATCAATGTATCGACTTGCCCTTAGACTCAGCAATACCTTTTCTGGAAATTAAAAATTTGCCTCCAACAATACAAAAATGGTTTTCTTCAAGGTTATTCATTAAAGCATTATTTGTAATCGGAAAATATAAACAACTTAAATATCCAAACATAGTGAAATTGTTGAGTGAACTATGATACATACACTCTTAAGGGTACTGTTAAGCTGTGAAAAAAAATGAGTAAAAACTGGTTGAAATGATTTACCAAATACATTGTAAAAGCCATACTATGTAGGGAAAATCTTTTTTATTCTTTATATTTTGTAACATGTAATATATTAAGAAGAGTAAGGCACACATACATATGTAGGATTTTTCCATTTGTGTGTAAAAGAAGGAGAAATTAAACCTACATGAGTCTACTCATTTTTGTAAAAAATAACACAAAATGGTTAACTAGAATCATGTGAGACTGGTAACCTATGAGTTTAGATTAGAGAATAAATAATGAGAAAGTTAGCAGGAGTAACCCCTTTCTAAGTATACATTTTGATTAGCTTGGAAATCATTTTCATACTCTAAGCATTCAAAACTAAATTTAAAAAGAAGAAATTCTAAAATAAATGCAAGAGTAAGTAAATCCCACTGTATTGTAAATGAGTAATAATAATATTGCCAAACTGAGTGTGTAGAGGAGAGAACTAATTCAAGTAGCTATTGAACACAATATTTTGGCTAAATAATCTCAGGTTAGAGGAACAAAGCAAAATAAAATCCCTGTATGTATCTTATCTCTGCCCACTGATAAGACCTAGAAATACTGATGCCGCAATAGCATTGAGAATACCTAGCACCCTAATGCTGTTTTATAAATACCATTTCCCATCCTAAGAAACCATATATTCTTAGAGAAATGGCTAGTTCCAGGACTGGGTGGAGGAAAGGTCCAAGATGAGTTGAGAATTTCCTCTCAGGCCAGAACACAAGCATGTCATTTTTGTTGTTGCTGTTTGTTTGTTTAAAGTAGGGTAGACATTTCTGAGTCTGCAATAGAAACTAGCTGGATAGTTAGTTTAGGTAAATGTCTCTTCTTACAATAGAATGCTGATTGATAAATATAGAAGAAGTGGCAGAGTTGGAAAATTATTATTTTGAAATTATGATTCTAACGATTTCAAGAATCATGAATGACTATTAAGTCCAGGAGGACTTCCCAGGTGGCTCAATGGTAAAGAATCTGCCTGCCAATGCAGAAGACACAGGATATGCAGATGTGGGTTCAGCCCCTCAGTTGAAAAGATCCCCTGGAAGAGGACAATCTTGTATTGTCCAGTGTTCTTGCCTGGACAATCCCAGGGACAGAGGAGCCTGGTGGGCTACAGTCCATAGGGTCACAAGGAGTCAGACACAACTTAGTAACTGAGCAAACACTTTAAATCTATGGGGCTAGCCTGTATGGTGGAGTACTAGGGTAATTGCGTTTACGATAAACCACATAAACTTAAAAAAAGAAACCAAGTTTGATGAAATTCAGAATAGCTGCATAATCTCAAAGGATCTGCCTATACATTGCTTATTACTTGCAAAACAGAAATAACTATTCAGTGGGACACTAGAAAACACTCTGATTGGATGATCAAAATTAACATCCCCGGCAAAGAGCACACAGGCAACAGGTGCCTCCAAAGAGATGTCCTTTAAAAGTCATAATATAATCTAGGATTCCAGAAACTGGAAGTGCATATTTTAAATCTTAGTAACAAGGTGATAAACAGCAAAATTGAAGCACACTCTATAAAATAATTGGCCAGTATACTGTAAACCTTCCATATATGAAATATCAATACAAGGAAAAGAAATGCTGCCAGACTATAGGAGATTAAAGAGATGTGACTACATGCACCATGTGATCTTAAATTGATCTGATATTGCAAGTAAAATTGCTATGAAATGTATCATTATGAAAATTGCAACATGGAATGTGAGTTAGATGAAAGCATTTTACCAGTTAATTTTTCTGAATTTGTAATCAAAATGTGAAGATGTGCACTCTTGTTTTAGGTTCTTTGCTCTCATGTGAAAGTTTTTATGTGTATTCATCTATACACATAGAAAACCACACCAAAATGGTCTAATTTTCCTTTCATCCACCATACATACTTTAAATAAAATGAAAGAAAATATGTCCTTTATGTTTTCCTTTGTGTTCACTCTATTGCTTTTTCTTTTTTTCATTCCCAAAGTTCAGTTTACCTTGTATCATTTCCCTTTATCTTGAAGAACTTTCTTTTGCATATTTTATAGTAGTTCTGACAACAACTTCTTAGTCTTGCTTCACCTATAATGTATTCATTTTATCTTTATTGCTGGAAAACTTTTGATGGATAAAAATTCTGGGTTGTCTATTCTGGTTTCTATTCTTTCAGCATTTTAAAGTTGCTATTCTATAGTCTTCTAGCCTCCACTGTTTGTGGCAAGAAAGTTGCAATTATCTCAGTCATAACATGTTTTCTTACATGTAATGAATTAAGATTTCATTCATTATCTTTGATTTCCATGGTTTAATTTTGATGCATCTTGGCATGGCATTCTTTGAGTTTATCTTGTTTAAGTTTAATGAGCTTCTGAAATCACTGAATTAATATCTTTTAACAAGTGTGGGACATTTTTAGATATTACTTAAATAATTTTTTCCCACACAATCTCTTTCTCCTCTCCTTCTAGGATTCCAATAGCATGAATGATAAGCCTTTTGTTGCTAAACTTGTCCCAAGCCTTTGATATGTTTTAAAGCATTTTATGGCACCCCATTCCAGTACTCTTGCCTGGAAAATCCCATGGATGGAGGAGCCTGGTAGGCTGCAGTCCATGGGGTCGCTAGGAGTCGGACACGACTGAGCGACTTCACTTTCACTTTTCACTTCCATGCATTGGAGTAGGAAATGGCAACCCACTCTGGTGTTCTTGCCTGGAGAATCCCAGGGACGGAGGAGCCTGGTGGGCTGCCGTCTATGGGGTCGCACAGAGTCGGACACGACTGAAGCGACTTAGCAGCAGCAGCAAAGCATTTTAACTAGTATTCCTTTAATTGGAAAATTCTGTTGCTCTGTCTTCAAAATCAATGACTTTTCCCCTGTTGTCACTGTTCTATGAGGGAGTTCATTTATTGAATTTCCTGTTTCAGCTAATAGATTTTCATTCTAAAACTTCTAATTAGTCTTTTTTTTTTTTTTGTCTGCTGACAACTGCATCTCTTAAATTTATTTTAAGTACATATGATGTTTACACTTATAGAGGTTGACTGTAAGTGATGTTTATAATCTTCAAATGGTTAAGCTATTTTATTCCATTCTCTTTTTGCTTGAATAATTTCTGAGGAGAGGGTGACTGTAATCTTATGTTTATTCTTCCCTAAACAAGTATGGCTTCTTTCTGGAGTTTATCTATTAATTACTGTACTTTGAAAATAATATCCCTGGGTGTAGCTTTAAGGCATTTGTCTTGGTGTTTGAGTTCTTAGGAAGTGCAGTTTGTATCTGACATTAGTCTGAGATGATTCTCAGTCATTATAGTTTTAAATATTTCTTTTGTTTTTCACTTTCTTATCCTTTTACTAGTCCCATAAAGTTACACCTTTATAGTTGTTCCACAGTCCTTGGATATCCTGTTCTGTGTTGTTGTTTTCTGTATTTATTCCCCTTGCTTTTTGGTTTTTGAGGATTCTGTTATTATGTCCTCTGGCTCAGAGATTCTTTCCTCAACTGTGTCCAACCGACAATAAGCTCATCAAAGATATTCTTCATTTCTGTTGTAGTGATTTTTTAATCTCTAGCATTTTGAGGGCTCTTAGTACTTCCATCACTCTGCCTACATTGCCCATCTATTCTTGCATGCTTCTATCCTTTAGAGCTCTTAGCATATTGATTATAGTCATTTAAATTCCTGATCTGATAATTCCAACATCGATGCCATGTCTAGTTCTGATGTTTACTATGTCTCTTCAAGTTGTACTTTTTGCCTTTTGGTACATTTCATAAGTTTTTTCTTGATAATTAGACATGATGTACTGGGTAAAAAAACTGCTGCAAATAGGCTTTCTGTAATGTTGTGGTGAGGAGTAGGGGAGGGGAAGTCTTCTTTAGTACTATGATTAGGTCCTGGTCTTTTAATGAGTCTGTGCCTCTGGACTGTGAATTTCATAACTGTCTCTCAGCTCCCCTCAAACCCCCCATAGGTGGGATAGGATGGCTCCAGTGAACTGGAGTTTTCGTTTCCTTTTCCCCAGGTCAGTTCCGCTCTGATGACACCTGCAGGTTAGGCTGTATTACCTGCGGGCAGTCTTTGTTAAGAACAAAGTACCATCCTATGTTTTAGGGTGACTTCTTTTCCTTCTGCTGCCAGAAGTCCAAAAGGATTTTTCTACAAAATTTACTACAGGAACATGGTTAAGTTCTTAGAGGAGAATCTCTCCAAATGATAAGGACATGCTGTGACTGGGTCCCCTGGATTTTTTAACTCTCAGAGTTATCCACACCAAGCCTCCATCAATTCATCAATTACAGTTGAGGTTTTCCTACCCTGACACTGATTTATGGTGATTTTCCTCTCTTTGGGGGATTCAAGAGGACTTGTTTATTTTTACTCTGTTCAAATTTTGATTGGTTGTTAGGATGAACTGGCCACTGGTCCTTATATGGGGGAACAGATTTAAAGTCTGTGTGATAATCCTATATGTGCATCTTCTCAGGATTGTCACTTGTTGACTATATTTTCCTTTGGTATTTAATCATGTTAGCTAACAGAAACCCAAGTAAGATGGTATATGTTGCAAGAGGGCATCAGAGGGCAGACACACTGAAACCATACTCACAGAAAACTAGTCAATCTAATCACACTAGGACCACAGCCTTGTCTAACTCAATGAAACTAAGCCATGCCAGTGGGGCAACCCAAGACGGGCGGGTCATGGTGGAGAGATCTGACAGAATGTGGTCCACTGGAGAAGGTAATGGCAAACCACTTCAGTATTCTTGCCTTGAGAACCCCATGAACAATATGAAAAGGCAAAAAGATAGGATACTGAAAGAGCAACTCCCTAGGTCAGTAGGTGGCCAATATGCTACTGGAGATCAGTGGAGAAATAACTCCAGAAAGAATGAAGGGATAGAGCCAAAGCAAAAACAATACCCAGCTGTGGATGTGACTAGTGATAGAAGCAAAGTTCTGATGCTGTAAGAGCAATATTGCATAGGAACCTGTAGGGGACTGGAATGCAAAAGTAGGAAGTCAAGAAACACCTGGAGTAACAGGCAAATTTGGCCTTGGAACACGGAATGAAGCAGGGCAAAAACTAATAGAGTTTTGCCAAGAAAATGCACTGGTCATAGCAAACACCTTCTTTCAACAACACAAGAGAAGACTCTACACATGGACATCACAAGATGATCAACACTGAAATCAGACTGATTATATTCTTTGCAGCCAAAGATGGAGAAGCTCTATACAGTTAGCAAAAACAAGACCAGGAGCTGACTGTGGCTCAGATCATGAACTTCTTATTACCAAATTCAGACTTAAATTGAAGAAAGTCGGGAAGACCACTAGTCCATTCAGGTATGACCTAAATCAAATCCCTTATGATTATACAGTGGAAGTGAGAAATAGATTTAAGGGCCTAGATCTGATAGATAGAGTGCCTGATGAACTGTGGAATGAGGTTCATGACATTGTACAGGAAACAGGGATCAAGATCATCCACTTGGAAAAGAAATGCAAAAAAGCAAAAAGGCTGTCTGGGGAGGCCTTACAAATAGCTGTGAAAAGAAGAGAAGTGAAAAGCAAAGGAGAAAAGGAAATATATAAACATCTGAATGCAGAGTTCCAAAGAACAGCAAGAAGAGACAAGAAAGCCTTCCTCAGCGATCAATGCAAAGAAATAGAGGAAAACAACAGAATTGGAAAGACTAGAGATCTCTTCAAGAAAATTAGAGATACCAAGGGAACATTTCATGCAAAGATGAGCACAATAAAGGACAGAAATGGTATGGACCTAACAGAAGCAGAAGATATTAAGAAGAGGTGGCAAGAATACACAGAAGAACTGTACAAAAAAGATCTCTACAACCCAGATAATCACGATGGTGTGATCACTGACCTACAGCCAGACATCCTGGAATGTGAAGTCCAGTGGGCCTTAGAAAGCATCACTACAAACAAAGCTAGTGGAGATGATGGAATTCCAGTTGAGCTATTTCAAATCCTGAAGATGATGCTGTGAAAGTGCTGCACTCAATATGCCAGCCAATTTGGAAAACTCAGCAGTGGCCACAGGACAGGAAAAGGTCAGTTTTCATTCCAATCTAAAGGAAAGGTAATGCCAAAGAATGCTCAAACTACCACACAATTGCACTCATCTCACATGTTAGTAAAGTAATGCTCAATATTCTCCAAGCCAGGCTTCAGCAATACGTGAACCGTGAACTTCCAGATGTTCAAGCTGGTTTTAGAAAAGGCAGAGGAACCAGAGATGAAATTGCCAACATCTGCTGGATTATCTAAAAAGCAAGAGAGTTCCAGAAAAACGTCTATTTCTGCTCTACTGACTATGCCAAAGCCTTTGACTGTGTGGATCACAATAAACTGTGGAAAATTCTAAAAGAGATGGGAATAACAGACCACCTGACCTGCCTCTTGAGAAACCTATATGCAGGTTAGGAAGCAACAGTTAGAACTGGACATGGAACAACAGACTGGTTCCAAATAGGAAAAGGAGTACGTCAAGGCTGTATATTGTCACCCTGCTTATTTAACTTCTATGCAGAGTACATCATGAGAAACGGTGGACTGGAAGAAACACAAGCTGGAATCAATATTGCAGGGAGAAATATCAATAACCTCAGATATGCAGATGACACCACCCTTATGGTAGAGTGAAGAGGAACTCAAAAGCCTCTTGATGAAAGTGAAAGTGGAGAGTGAAAATGTTGGCTTAAAGCTCAACATTCAGAAAACAAAGATCATGGCATCCAGTCCCATCACTTCATGGGAAATAGATGGGGAAACAGTGGAAACAGTGTCAGACTTTATTTTTTTGGGCTTCAAAATTACTGCAAATAGTGATAGCAGCCCTGAAATTAAAAGACGCTTACTCCTTGGAAGGAAAGTTATGACCAACCTAGATAGCATATTGAAAAGCAGAGACATTACTTTGCCAACAAAGGTCCATCTAGTCAAGGCTATGATTTTTCCTGTGGTCATGTATGGATGTGAGAGCTGGACTGTGAAGAAGGCTGAGCACTGAAGAATTGATGCTTTTGAACTGTGGTGTTGGAGAAGACTCTTGAGAGTCCCTTGGACTGCAAGGAGATCCAACCAGTCCATTCCAAAGGAGATCAGCCCTGGGATTTCTTTGGAGGGAATGATGCTGAAGCTGAAACTCCAATACTTTGGCCACCTCATGCGAAGAGTTGACTCATTGGGAAAGACTCAGATGCTGGGAGGGATTGAGGGCAGGAGGCGAAGGGGACGCCAGAGGATGAGATGGCTGGATGGCATCACTGACTCGATGGACTTGAGTCTGAGTGAACTCTGGGAGTTTGTGATGGACAGGGAGGCCTGGCGTGCTGTGATTTGTGGGGTCGCAAAGAGTCGGAAAGGACTGAGCGACTGAACTGAACTGAACTGAATGTGTGTGTTTCCATGCTACTTTCTCAACTTATTGCACCCTCTCACTCCCACACTGTGTCCAAAAGGTGTGTCTTTTCCCTGGGTCTTTTTATGTAAGATAATTTTTGATTGCTTTGACTGGACACACATAAAACTTTTTTGTCATGAGAATTGGATCCTTTTAAGATTGCTCTGGAGAAAGTTGGCTTATTGTTGGTGCTGCTGTGACTATACCAGACAATTAACGTGCTCAGGTTCAGCTGCAGGTTCTTTTTTGGTTTTGCCAGCATTGATTCTTTTGTCAGTTATGTTTTGAAAGCATTTGCTGAGGCACTTAGGGTTGATCCACTTATGTGTCTCATGGCACTGGTCCTCAAAGTCTTTTCTGTGCATTTGTGGGCCTTTTCCACATATGTTCAAATTTAACACATTACTAGTGTTAAATGAAAACTGGGCTTGCTTCTTGCTGAATGTAGAGCCAAGAGACACAATCAAGCCAAAGATTGGGATAAGAAATGATTTATTACTTTGGCAATAGTGACCCCTTTCCTTTGCTGATCTGCTCAGAAATACAGGTTTGACTTTGGGATATATTACTATAGTAATACTTTATTATTATTATCAGGACAAGAAAGGATTCCTTCCCACTTCTGTCCTCTCCAATAAAGGAGCAGGTAAGGAAAATACCAGGTACCTTTCCCAAGCAGTGTCTCCTCAAACACCAAAACTGGGAAAGTTTCAAGCTAAGGGTGCTTGTATATTTATGAAGAGACTTGACTTGGGTGGTGTATGCATATTCATGGACAGGCTTTTACAAAGGAAAATTCAGCATAGAATTGAGGCAAAGGTTGACAGAGTAGATGATTAAAGTCATGATAGTCAGCAAAGGTCAGCATCATCAATTCTTAGTCCTTAGGGGATTTTGGATCCTGAAAAATAGCTAAAGAAAATGCTTCAGGCTAACCTTTACCTTCAGAATACCAATAGAAGTGAGAGTCTTTACAATTGTTTTATTGTCTTCAAGATGGTTGTTTTCCTGGCCTGGTCAAGGGCTTAGACCACAGAATGGTTTAAGACTAAAATGGCCTCTCTAATATCAAAGAGGGGTCTGGTCCTTTTCCTCTGGGTACTTCTTAGCCTGCCTGCCTACACTTGCCTTGATTCATACACATAATCATGGGATTCCTTCCTAGTTCTGTCCTCTCCAATACTTCACCTACAATTTATGGCTGACAAGGTGTCTCTTCACAGTTCTTCTGGCTTGAAAGTTAGGTTTCTTTCATAGTTTTATCCTCCTGAACTATTACATTTCACTGACTGGGGATCACCTTCAGGAAGAATTTGAGAGAAAATAGAGAAAAAATAATGGAAATTTCACACCATATACTCTTTGGTAACAGTGACCCCTTTTCTTTGTTGATCTGGCCAGAAATACAGGTTTGACTTTGGAGTTTTATGTACCTATGACTCTATCTTCAATACTGAAGGAGACATACGTTCTTAGAATTGTTTGACACTGCAACAGAGCTAGAAAAGAAAAAAAGGAATTTATCCTTGCCAAGTGAACAAAATGGACAAACTAAGATTTGAGACTTATGTTTCATTCAGTGATCTTACTGAGGACTATAGCCCAGAAATTAGCCTCTCATATAGCTCTGTGAAACTGTTCCAAAGAGGTAAGTGAGGCCAGGGTATATAGGAGTCTTTGCAAATAATAATAATAATAATGATAACAACAATAATAACATGCAGTCAAAAATAAAAATATTACTTCTAATCACAGAAACAGACATTTCAAATTATTGGTTTTAATATGTTACTTTGTATGGGAAGATGTAGAAGTCTAGGTTTATTGAAATAATTCTTTTGATATGCATCTTATTTATCTAGGGCCAGTATCTTAATTTTCCTCCATCCTGAATTCCCCAGTGTTGGGATTGTCTGCAGTTTCTGATTGGCTTAATGGCCACAACATTCTTTGTTTATTGAAATGGCAGGCAACATTCTTTGTCCACACCCTGCTATGGCCAGAAAGAGCCAATTTCTCTTAAAGTTTTTTGCTGTCTGTATCCACTGCACAGCTTCATAACTCTAGCTACTAGATCTTCTTTGGTTCAAGGCTGGGAAACAAAGGAGAGACAAATATGAAAAGGTAACTCAGGAACAGTACTGGTGTTAATTGTTTCTCAAGGTTTTATCTTCTTTTTATCTGCCTGTTGTTTTTCACTTTTTGAGTCCTCAGGTAGTTTTTGTTTGTTTCTCTAGGATTTTGTTTTCGGTATTTTGTTCAGGATGTATAGCTGTAATCAGTGAATCAGTGGGAGAGATAGTCTCTTGTGCTTTACGTGTTCCACGGCATGTAAAGTCTTCATTCCTAAAGGAAAACCTCATGAAATATTAAAAGGTAAAGGGGAATATTATATTTAACCTATTCTTAAATGTTTCAGAGAAAGCAATTATATTTGCATAATCTAAATATGTGTATAATTTTAGAATGAATTTTAAAATATAGCAAAATGTGAAAAATTAGTGGATCTGTTTGAGTGTGTAGCATTCTCTCTTCTAATAACTTTTCATTACAATTTTAATTATTTCAAAAATATCAAAAAATTCTAAAACAACTACAACTTAAAACTATTTTCTAATAAAATTGTTCAACACATGGCATTTAGCAATACAATTTTGAAAGAGCTTGACATCTTTTTTTATAGCGTATGCTTTCCTGGGAACATAGAATGATAACTTTGACACAATAAATCTTCATTATTTGTAAAAGAATATGTTTCTGGAGCGATAGTTCTTGCTATTGCTTTTGTACTATCAATTCAGAAGTCAATGTTTTGTTATAAATTAATATGCTGGGATTCTAAAAACTGACAGAAACACTTTAGGGCACCTTTGTTGTATACATGTCAAGTGTTTTTGAAATGGCTTTTATTTTTCATTGTATTCACTTGCATAAAAATTCTGTATCAAAACAAGCAAAGTAGAGATGAACACAATGACTGTGCTCTATTTCAGCTGAACTGTGATGCCCTACTGAATTATAAGAATGTCACAAAGCTTTATCCTTTAAATAAATTCATCAGTTATTACAGATGTTGATGCTTGGATCAGACAATGGTAAAAGCTGCAGTTTTTTGGTAGCATTTTTTTTCATAAAAAAACTTGTTTCATTGTCAGTGGCATAGAGTTTGACTTTTTTTTTTTCTTCCTGAATGTCTATGCTTCTTGCCTTCCTCAAAGCAAACAAACAAAAAACAAAATGTAATCACAGGGTCCATAGAGTATTTTTAGTAAGATTTAATTCTGGAAAATATTGAGTAGTTCTCTTATTATAAAATATATATTATCTCATTATATATCCAATGACTTTGGGTAGGAATATTTGATGATACATGCTTTAATTCAGTCCCTCAGATTGACAGTTGTTACACATTTGTTTGCTAAATTTTCCCAGGCGGCTTTAGTGGTAAAGAACCTGCCTGCCAATGTAGAAAATGTGAGAGACGCAGGCTCAGTTTCTGGCTCAGGAAGATCCCTTGGAGGAGAGCATGGCAACACACTCCAGGATTCTTGCCTGGAGAATCCAATGGATGGAAGAGCCTGGCAGGCTACAGTCCATAGGGTCACGTGGAGTTGGACATGAGTGAACCAACTTAGCAGGTACACACATTTAGTATGCTTGCAGAACAAAAGGAAGATTAATAAGGTTGGGAAAGAGTGAATGAGGGGAAAGTGGGAAGAGTAGAAGAGTAGACTGGAGAAGAGTAGACTGTGTAGAAAGGTAGACTGGAGAAACCATGTGGGACTCTGAAAGCCATGATAATAGATTAGAATTTTATTCTAAACACTAAAGGAAAGAACTATTTTTTTAACATATGATATTGACAATAAGAATTATGTATTTCTCTGAATGGCAAGTGACTGACAGAACAAAACAGAAGGAAAATCAGGAACACTAGCTGGGAAGTTTTTCCTTCAATCAAGAAGAGATGCTAGCTTGCACAAAGTTGCAATCTATGGAGATGGACAGATATAGATGAACTGGGGACATATTTCTTTTTTAAATAGAATCAACAAGAAATGCTAAAATATTAGACATTGATTTTGGACTGTGAAGAAGGCTGAGCACTGAAGAATTGATGCTTTTGAACTGTGGTGTTGGAGAAGACTCTTGAGAGTCCCTTGGACTGCAAGGAGATCCAACCAGTCCATTCTGAAGGAGATCAGCCCCGGGATTTCTTTGGAAGGAATGATGCTAAAGCTGAAACTCCAGTACTTTGGCCACCTCATGCGAAGAGTTGACTCATTGGAAAAGACTCATGCTGGGAAGCACTCGGGGCAAGAGGAGAAGGGGACGACAGAGGATGAGATGGCTGGATGGCATCACTGACTCGATGGACGTGAGTCTGAGTGAACTCCAGGAGTTGGTGTTGGACAGGGAGGCCTGGTGTGCTGTGATTCATGGGGCTGCAAAAAGTCAGACACGACTGAGCGACTGATCTGATCTGATCTGATTGAAAAAGTAAGAGGTATTATTCCCAAGTTTTTGGCTTGAGTAATTGATTAGATAATTATGCAGACAATGAAGAATGGGGGAGAAAAATCTAAAAAGGAATTCAATTAGGGGTTTAATTTGAGTATCTCAGGGGAAGTGGGAAAGGGTGATATTTATATCACATAATAGAAAGCTTAACACTAGAAAGGAAAAGGATATTTGATCTTTTTTCTTCTTTTCAAAGAATTGGCTGAGTGACTCATGGTTTAATAAGAAGGAGGTATATTTTGAATAATAACTGTGAAAATTTTACTAAATAAGCAATGAAAATAAAATAAAAAGTCAACAGAGATATTTTGAGATGTCACTAGTCAGAAACCATGAATCTGCAATAAATATCTTGAAATTTCATATTAGCCATGATTTATTTTTCATTTTATTTAGAATTGTAGACAATGTAGTCCTTGAGTAACTAAGATATTAATACTTTATACACACCAAAGGGGAGAGTGTGCAGCCATAGAACAGTAGGCCGATAACCAGAACCTCACTGGCAGTGAGCCTATAGTTGGTTCTGCCCCCATCACTACAAGTCTGTTTGCAACTAGCCACTGGCACTCCATAGGACCTGGCAGCTGCCTCCAGAGCTGACTAGGTGCACACCGCTGGCTCTGGCCACCACTGCTGCCTGCGCTCATCCTTAGCTGTCAGAATAGAGGTGCCAGTCAGAACCCCAACAGCAATTGTAGCCACTTCTTACCCCGACATTTCTCAAAAACCACCACACAATTGCCAATGCGGTGGACTCAAGGGGACTGAGCCAAAGTGACATCACATCACCCCTAGACCCAGTACCGCCATATACTTCCACTATTGACACCTGCACCATTAGACCCACACTGTGTTATAACACAAGCCATCATGTCCCCACCTGCAGTTGAAAACCCTCCCTTACCATAATAAATCCATAAAATCTGAAAGAGGTAACTTCTCCTTCAAATGTGAGGAAAACTACGTAAGACTTAAGAGATTACAAATAACCAGGGAAATATTACTCCATCAAAGGAATACAGTAAATCTCCAGTAACTGGCACCAAAGAAATGGAGTTCTAAGAATTCAAAGAAAAAGAGCAAAGAATTCAAATAAATGTTCTACAGATGCTCAGAGAGGTACAAGAGAATACCAATAAACAACATAACAATTGGAGTAGAATAATGCAAGAACAAAATTAAAAGTTCAACAGAGATAAAACAGAAAGAATCAAACAGAAATACTGCAGCTGAAAAATATAATGAACAAATTAAAGAATGCAATAGAGAGCTTCAGCAATAGACTTGAACAGGCAAAGGAAAGAATCAGAAAACTAAAAGCCAGGTCAATTGAAATTATTTAATTGGAAGATCAAAAAGAAAGAAAAATAAAAGGAAAGAGGAAAGGTTATGGGAATTTTGGAATCGTAGCAAAAAGATAATGTGTACAACACTGTTGTCTCAGGTGAAAAGTAAGAGAAAGAAGTAGACAACGTATTCAGAAATATAATGACTGAGAACTTCCTTAACCTGGGGAGAGATATGGACATCCAAATTCATTTAAGCTAGTCAGTTATCTCAAAATTTTAGTCTAAAACAATGTTCTCAAAAACACATAACAATAAAGCTGCATAAAACTGAAGTCAAAGAGAATGGAATGATATTTTCAGAGTGTTAAAAGGCAAAACAAAACAAAACCTGTCAACTAGAATACCTATTATAATACAACCAAGGTTGTCCTTCAGAATTGAAGAATAAATAGCTTTCCCTTAAAACAGGAGCAGAGAAAATTTATGACCACTAAACCTGCCTTTAGTTCAGTTCAGTTCAATTCAGTCGCTCAGTCATGTCCGACTCTTTGCGACCCCATGAATCACAGCACACCAGGCCTCCCTGTCCATCACCAGCTCCCGGAGTTCTTTCAGACTCACATCCATCGAGTCAGTGATGCCATCCAGCCATCTCATCCTCTGTCATCCCCTTCTCCTCCTGTCCCCAATCCCTCCCAGCATCAGAGACTTTTCCAATGAGTCAACTCTTTGCATGAGGTGGCCAAAATACTGGAGTTTCAGCTTTAGCATCATTCCCTCCAAAGAAATCCCAGGGCTGATCTCCTTCAGAATGGACTGGTTGGATCTCCTTGCAGTCCAAGGGACTCTCAAGAGTCTTCTCCAACACCACAGTTCAAAAGCATCAATTCTTCAGTGCTCAGCCTTCTTTACAGTCCAACTCTCACATCCTGCCTTACAAGTTCCTAAAAGGAGCTCTTCAAAAGGATACTGATTAGTAACATGAAAACATGAATGTATATAGCACAATGGTAAAGGGAACTTCCCTGCCTCGTCTTCTACAAAGAATGAATCATCTGGACATAAAATCAAGGGAACATTGGACTTGAGCCATGCTTTAGACAAAATTTAACTAACAGACATAAACTGAATATTCTATCCAACAGCACCAGTTTATAATATTTTTCTCAAGTAGCACAGAACATTCTCCAAAATGTCTTAACTTGTAGGTCTAAAACAAGTCTTAGAAAGTTTAGAAAGACTGAAATCATACCAAGTGTCTTTTCTGACCATAAGATTATGAAACTAGAAGTAAATAATAAGAAGAAAGCTGTTAAAATTCATAAAAGACGTTAAAGAACATGCTTCTGAATGGGGCTTCCCAGGTTACGCTAAAAGTAAAGAATCCACTTGCCAATGCAGGAGACACAGGAGACATGGGTTCAATCCCTGGGTTGGGAAGATCCCCTGGAGAAGGAAAATGGTAACCCACTTCAGTATTCTTGATGGAGAGTCCCATGGACAGAAGAGCCTGGTGGGCTACCATCCACCGGGTCACAAAGAATCATATACAACTGAGTGACAAAGCATGATTGATGACCCTTCTGAATAACCGAATGGATCAAAGAAGAGATGGAAAGGAAATGAAGAAATATCTTAACAAAAAAAAGAAGCACAACATATAAAACCTATGCATGCATATTCAGTCGCTTAGTCTTGTCCAACTCTTTGCGACCCCATGGACTGTAGTCCTGGATTCTTCAGGTTGCTATGCTCTCCTCCAGGGGATCTTCCTGACCCAAGGATCGAAGCTTTGTCTTCTGTGTCTCCTGCATTGCAGGCAGATTCCTTATCCACAGAACAAGCTGGGAAGTCCCCATAAAACTTACGGGAGACTGCAAAAGAAATCCTAAGAAGGAAGCTAATAGCAATAAACACCTACATTAAAAAGAATAAAAGATCTCAAATAAACAAATTGATTTAACACTTCAAGGAATTAGAAAAAGAAGAGCAAGCCAAGCTCAAAGTTAGCAGAAAGAAGGAAATAACAAAGATCACAGCAGAAATAAATGAAAATGAGACTAGAAAGACATTACAAATGATAAATGAAGCTGAGTTGATTTTTTGCAATGATAAAATTGACAAATATTTAGCTAGACTACCTCAAAAAAGAGAACCAAATAAATAAACCAAAAAATGGAAAAAAAGGAGACATTACAATGAATATGAGAAATGTAAATGATCATGAGAGTGGAGAAAGAAATGGCAATCCACTCCAGTATTATTGCCAGGAGAAGCCCATGGACAGAGGAGCATGGCAGGCTACACCCTATGGGGTAACAAAGACTCGGACTGAAGTGACAGCATACACACAAAGGATCATGAGAGACCATTATGAGAAATTATACGCCAACAATTGGAACGACCTAGCAGAAATATGCGAAGAGTTGACTCATTGGAAAAGACTGATGCTGGGAGGGATTGGGGGCGGGAGGAGAAGGGGACGGCAGAGGAAGAGATGGCTGGATGGCATCACCGACTCAAAGGACATGGGTTTGGGTGGACTCCGGGAGTTGGTGATGGACAGGGAGGCCTGGCGTGCTGCAATTCATGGGGTTGCAGAGTCGGACACGACTGAGTGGCTGAACTGAACTGAACTGAAAAGAAATAAATGATTTCCTAGAAACATAAAACATCCCGACACTGAATCAAGAAGGGATAGACAATCTGAACAGACTAATAACAAGTAAGGAGACTGAATCAGTAATCAAAAAATTCCAAACACTGAAAGTCCAGGAGCAGATGACTTCACTAGTGAATTCTATCAAAAATTTAAAGAATTAATGTCAGTCCTTCACAAGGTCTTCTAAAAACTTGAAGAGGGAATACTTTCAAACTCATTTTATGAGACCAACAGTACCTTAATATCAGAGCCAGATAAAGACACCACAAGATAAGAAAATCATAGACCAATGCTCCTGATTACAGATAAATACAGATGCAAAAGTACTCAACAAAATACTAGCAAACCTAATTCAACAGCATGTTAAGAAGATCATACATCACAATCAAGTGGGACTTATCTCTGAAATGCAAGAATGGTTGCAGCTGCTGCTGCTTGCATGCTCAGTCCTGTCTGACTCTTTGTGACCCCATGAACTGTAGCCTGCCAGGCTCCTGGATTTTCCAGGTATAATAACTCTTTGAGTGGGTTGCCATTTCTTCCTCCAGAGGATCTTCTTGACCCAGGGACAGAACCTGCATCTCCTGGGGCTCCTGCATTGGCAGGTGGATTCTTTACCACTGAGACACCCGGGAAGCCCACAAGAATGGTTGAAGACATGCAAATAAATAAATGTGATATGCCACATTAATAAAGTGAAGTGTAACAATCATTTCATCTCAAGAGAGGCAGAAAAAGCATTTGACAAAATACACCATCCTTTCATGATATAAACCTTTAACAAATTGGGTATGGTTACTATAAGGTGAAATTTCAGTTGAAGAGAGCAAAGCTTATGAATGTTATAACATTGCAGAATACAATTGGAAGTTAATACCTTCTTGACATCCTGGAAAACTACCACTGCTAAGAAATCCAAAGACTGAGACTCTCTTCTCCATTAAGCAGTGTCATAATCTTTGCTTATTGTGGTAAAATTGTAATAAATTTAGGGAGACTCAAAGCTCTTGCACTCTTCTATATGTTGTGTTAAACAATAAGGTGAGATTTAAACTGTGGTCAGTAATACTGTAATCAGAGTTGTAAGAAAACCCTTTTTCTCCCCCATGACGTTTCTGAGAATATTGATACATCAGGGAATAAAACAGATTGGAATTCAGATCTCTACTAGTTCACTTGATGCTTACACCCTAAGGCAGAGCCTTGGTAAAAGGCTGCCTTAGGGCTATCTGTTGTTTTCTACTCCTGTGATATATAGTCAAAACTCATGCCTTTCATCCATTTCCTTTCTCTTTGATTTCAAACTCAATATTTATTTTTCTCAAAAATATCAATTTGTGCAGTGGAGTGCCCCATAGACAGAGAGGAATTCCAGTAGTTTCTGTTCTATTAAAAGCTTCCTGACTGTCTTCAGTAGCTTTCTGAGCTTCCTTCTGGGTTATACAGGAAGCTGGAAAGGCCGAGATTTGATATATTGTAGCATTTCACTTCCGGAGAAGGCACTGGCACCCCACTCCAGTACTCTTGCCTGGAAAATCCCATGGATGGAGGAGCCTGGTAGGCTGCAGTCCATGGGGTCGCTAAGAGTCGGACAGGACTCAGCGACTTCACTTTCACTTTTCATTTTCATGCATTGGAGAAGGAAATGGCAACCCACTCCAGTGTTCTTGCCTGGAAAATCCCAGGGAAGGGGGAGCCTGGTGGGCTTCCGTCTATGGCTCGCACAGAGTTGGACACGACTGAAGCGACTTAGCAGCAGCAGCAGCATTTCTCTTCAGTTTCATCATGTCTTATTTTGCGAGTGGCTTTCTTCTCATGAAAGGGACCAGGTTATTCTTATTTCTTACTGGCAGCACTATGCTGCTAAGTCGCTTCAGTCGTGTCCGACTCTGTGCGACCCCATAGACGGCAGCCCACCAGGCTCCCCTGTCGGCAGCACTACGATACCTAGCTAATTACACCTGAGATGTTTTTTGGTAAAAACCTGATCTTCACTTCTCAATGCCATCCATATTTATTATAGTCTTGTAGCTGATCAGACAGAAGGACATCAATAGGGATTTTTCATTTTTTAAAACAATTATTTCTCCCTCAGAGTCCTCCTTAGAGAGCACTTTCCAGTTCCTTGATCCAGGCTTTTGGGATGGGGGATACCCATACACAGACCTCTGAAAACTTGTCAATGGTTAGATCTCTTTGGGGCTTAAATATGCCCATATTCCTAGAACCATTACTAAATGCAATAGTATATAAACATGCCTTTTTTTCTTTCTTGTCCCTGTAGCCTTCATTTAGGAACAGTGGAAAAGAATCCACCTGGCAGTGCAGGAGGCACAAGAGACACAGGTTCGATCACTGGGTTGGGAAGATCCCGTGGAGAGGGAAATGGCAACCCACTCCAGTAAACCTGCCTGGAAAATTCCATGGACGGAGGAGCCTGGCTGGGTATAGTCCATAGGGTCACAAATATTTGAACATAACTGAGCACGTGCACACACACACACACACACACACACACACAAAGCCTTAGTTTTAGAATGGGTTCACTTGGTATAAATCGCTTTGATTCCTATATGTTGCTTAAGGACAGCACATATAGTTAATGCTAAATCTCTACAGTTTTTAGAGTGAAGATACATTTTTTATTTTTAAATATGTTGCAACATTACTCGAATGATATTGACATCTCTTGCAAGCGCCTGGGTTCTTGGGGGAAGTATCCTTCAGTAATGTTAGTATCTGCTTACCGTGGAAATCAGTTTTTTGGTGATAAGATTAAGTATTTCAAGAATCACTTGTGCTACCCTGAGTAAGTGTAAGTAGATAAGATCTCTATGAAGAGCCCACTTTAAAGTCAGTACATAATGTTCAGTAATATTCACTCAGTGATAACTAAATTTTAAAGTATTCAGGGTATATGTAAAAGAATTTCATGAGAAAATGTTTTGAAAAATATGTTTATGGTCTAGGGACAAACCACGATGAAATAAAATTTAATCTTATATTCTTATTTGTGACTGAATGTTGCAAAAACCTTCTAATTTCCAAGGAGTTCTTTGTTGGACATTCTTCATATGACACAAATCCTGGGCTTTATTATGATATGGACAATCAAGATTACCTGAGTAGGGTAATATGAATTGTTGCACTTATAACTGTTCCATGTGATTATGGGCCACACTCTTTTTAAAGATCCAAGGTGCTGGAGTCCTTTGCATAGTATAATCGCACACTTGAAATTTCAATAAGAATGTTATAATATTCTAGCACTGACTGAAGAGTCACTTTCATGAAGACATATGAAGGTATTCTATAGTCAAATTTTCTAATTTTTTCTGATAATTTTAGCAAGGCTTTGTTTTATACTTTGCCTTATATGTTTATTCAAAGCTGTCTTTAAAGTTTCTGTAACTTGGAATAATTTATTTTCTCAAGTAGGATGTTTACGTTCCTTTTTTTCAGAGTCCTGTAGATAATACAAGCCTGGGGACTGGGCTCTAAGAAAGGACAGAGTTAAAAACAAATGAAGATAACTTGAGATGATTGTGTAAACGTTGAGAGTTTGTTGGGATCATGTTGGTCCTGAACTTGTGCTTAAAATATAGAACTATAACAGACATTATCCCTCCTTAACCTTCTTGATCTTAAGACTCTTCTGGTCTGTAGCCTTTCCATGGAATCAACATTGGTTGCCACTGAAATGTTATATTGATTGAGTAGAAAAGTCAGTTGTTTAGGATTGTAGGATTGTAAAATTAGATGGAAGAAAATGATGTAAATGTATCAGTGAAGCTGCAAGTAATGATGGAAGTTGATTACTAATGATCTTGAATAGATTTAGGTATGTCTTCCATATTTTCAGCATAGATGCCTGGCAATAATATGCTTAGATAAGGTTCCCAAGAGGGAGTCTTTTTCACATGACTAGGTCTGTCCACATGTCTTGTAGTGCTGTTTAATATGTTAGAGAATAACTTCAGATTCTTCTAATATGGAGCAGTGATGGCATTGCAGATGTATTCAAAGACTCAGTCAGTGAGAGACCTTAAAATAACTACATAAACTATGTTTTTATTATATCTCAATAAGCCTGACATTATAAAAAAGCCAAGTCATGTACAGTTAAACATAAAAATCAGTAAATTTTCAAAATTAAAAAGATTCTTTTTTTTGGTGATGGTGATAGAATGTTTCATATCAGTTTTACTGTAGCAAGCAAATGAATGATTTCCCTCTTGTGGTATGTACCAGACACTCAGATGAACCAATGAAACGACTGTGGACAAATGCAATTGATATACTCTATCCAGTCATTGAGAAGAAAATGTGAAACACAATGATTACTCTGGAATCAAACAACATAAATTTGAATCTGTCTCTGTCACATAGCAGCTGAATCATCTTGGAAATGTTATTTCATCAATTTGGGCATCAAATTCCATGGACTGTGTAGTCCATGGGGTCTCAAAGAGTTGGACACAACTGAGTGGCTTTTTCACTTTCACATGAGAAAATATGCATACTTAGCTTGTAGGCTTGTTGATGGGATTAATACATACAAATATCAATATTCAATATATTATTGCACATAGAGTAGTGCCTGAGAGACAGCAAGAACAAAGGAGTTCTCCACTATCATTATGCTGATGAGAAGACGAATAAGACAGCTTGTAGGCTTTGATCAGTGCCTCTTTCTTATTGTTGTTCAGCTGCTAAATTGTATCTGACTCTTTGTGACCCCATGGACGGCAGCATGCAGGCCTCCCTGTGCTTCACTATCTCCCATAGTTTTCTCAAATTCATGTCCACTGAGTCAGTGATGTTATCTAACCACCTCATCCTCTGCCACCCTCTTCTCCTTTTGCCTGCAATCTTTCCCTGCATCAGTGTCTTTTCCAATGAGTCAGCTCTTTTGTATCCCTATCCATTTCATACGGGTTATGATTCAGGTCCTATTTGGCTCCTGGTTCATTCCTCGTTTGCTTTTATTATCTCAGTTCCTTGACATTACTGTCATATGGCCCTCTGACATCTGTGACTTCCCTTTTGAGACCTCATCAAGGACTTTCCTTGGATTCATCCCACTTCTTCTCAGTTTTTTCAGTGTCATATGTTCACTTCCTCTGTGTGGGACACCCTGCTCTCAGCTGATCCAACAGGCAGAGAATTAATGAGAACAGATGAGGACAAGCAATTTTCTCCTTTGAGGCCATGGCAGCTTTGTCAGAGCTTTCTTAACAAGAGCACAGGTTGTTGGTTCAATGAACTTGTACTGAAAGAGGACTCTGGGCTCCAATATCATATATACTCTGTTAGTGGCGATCTGAACACTCACTAATGTCCATTAAGCAGGTGTAGTCCTGATGTGCAAGTAAAACCATAGTAAAGAAAAGCAGGCTCCATATCTAGATTGGCTCCATCACAGCCCTGCTGAGTAGTCTCAGGCAGCCTCTCAGAAAATTTCAACTAATCTTAAACCTTAAGTTTCCTCATCTATAAAATGGGAACAATATCACTTTTCCATCATAAAGTTATTCTAAGAATGAAATGAATTAGCTCATGAAAGATAAAACAGGACCTGCTACTTGTGTTACTATTACTATTAAATATATGACCTAAAGGAGATCCAACCAGTCCATCCTAAAGGAGATCAGTCCTGAATATTCATTGGAAGGACTGCTGCTGAAGCTGAAATTCCAATATTTAGGCCATCTGATACAAAGAGCTGACTCATTTGAAAAGACCCTGATGCTGGGAAGGATTGGGGGCAGGAGGAGAAGGGGACAACAGAGGATGAGATGGTTGGATGGCATCACTGACTCAATGGACATGAGTTTGAGTAATCTCCAGGAGCTGGTGATGGACAGGGAGGCCTGGCGTGCTGCAGTCCATGGGGTCACAAAGAGTCAGACATGACTGAGCGACTGAACTGAGATAGGTGGAATGGGCTTCCTATGTGGCTCTAGTGGTAAAGAACCTCCCTGCCAATGCAGAAGACATAAGAGATGAAGGTTCAGTCCCTGGGTCAGGAAGATTGCCTGGAGGAAGGCATGACATCTCAATCCAGTATTCTTGCCTAGAGAGTTCCATGTACAGGGGAGCTTGGTGGGGTACAGTCCATAGGGTGACAAAAGAGTTGGACACTATGAAAGTGACTGAGCAGAGAGAGTGGTGGGATGGGGGCAAGGGGGCAGTATGAAGAGGGATGAGATGTTGTTGCTGTTTAGCTGCTCAGTCATGACAGACTCTGTGGCCCCATGGACTGTAGCCTGCCAGGCTCCTCTGTCCACAGGATTTCCCAGGCCAGACTACTGAAGTGGGTTGCCATTTCCTTCTCCAGGAGATCTTCCTGACCAGGGATCATACCCGCATCTCCTGCACTGGCAGGCAGATTTTCTACCACTGAGCCACCAGGGAAGCCCAAGAGGGAGGTGATTATGTTTACTGATGACTGATTTATATTGTTGTCCAGAAGAAACCAATACAACATTGTAAAGCAATTTTCTTCCCATCAAAAAATAAAATAACCTTGAAAATAATATTAACTTGTTAACTACCCCTTCCTTTTTAGGGTTCATGTGGAAAGGATCACAGCAACCCACAGGTAAACAGTGAAGACACTGACACTCCAGGCCTGAAGGATATGGCAAGATGATGATCCCAGTGCCAGTGAAGCGTGGATGGAGATTGATGGGCCCCTGATGAGGCCCCAGCCGCAGGCACACCTGCCATGCCCACTCCTCACCTCTGAGCATGAGCTTCAGCTTTAGTACAGATGATCCACTGCCCCAAAGCCAGGCCACAGAAGCTATCAAGTGTTCATGATATGGGGGTAAGTATTCATTCTCTTCCAATGGAAGTCAAAGCATGGAATTGGTGTTAAGTCAGTTCAGTTCAGCTGCTCAGTCGTGTCCGACTCTTTGCACTCCATGAACTGCAGCACACCAGGCCTCCCTGTCCATCACCAACTCCCAGAGTTTACTCAAACTCATGTCCATTGAGTTGGTTATGCCACCCAATCATCTCAACCTTTGTTGTCCCCTTCTTCTCCCACTTTCAATTTTTCCTAGCATGAGGGCCTTTTCAAATGAGTCAGCTCTTCACATCAGGTGGACAAAGTATTGGAGTTTCAGCTTCAACATCAGTTCTTCCAATGAATATTCAGGACTGATCTCCTTTAGGATGGACTGGTTGGATCTCCTTGCAGTCCAAGGGACTCTCAAGAATTTTCTCCAACACCACAGTTAAAAAGCATCAATTCTTTGGCACTCAGCTTTCTTTATACTCCAACTCTCACATCCATACATGAGGACTTGGTGAGCCAAGTTCAAATCTGGGCCTAAATTTCGTCTCAGCTAAGAGAAGTGTGACATTCCTCCCTGTTGGGGTTGACATTCCAGAGGCGCCCACACACAGAGTGGCATGGCTTACTCTCAGCACCCAGCCTGGCACGATGCCTATTCCATACCCTTTCTGCCAGTAGGGTGTGAGCACTTTCACTCCAGGACATGATTTTCAGCCTTTGAAATGTTTGTGAAAAGTGTATAATAACATGGGAATTTTATGTTATAAAGTAAAATGGAAGAAAACATGAAATTCATCTTAAAATACTATTTCCTTTTGCCCCATTGAAAAGTTCACCCTTCCTCCAAGTGCTTATTTTCATCATGAAGCAGATAAGTGTGTTTTAAGATATATCACCTTTTAGTAGAGCTTTTGTTTACAATTGCATTTTGAATAAAACATAAGCTCTTTCATGTAAAGTCTTCCTTTTTCTACCTCAGCCCCTAATATTAATTCATTGCCTGGCACATAGCAATTATCCAATATAAGTTCACTGAGTGTATGAACCAAGAAAAAACGCTGCCACGAGGCTAATTTAAAAATTAAGGTACACTTTCATTGTTTGTGTATTTCAAATACCATTTTTAGAGGCATGGATCTAGCTTTAGTTTTTTAGGCCTTCAGTGGCCAGCTGGCTTGTTTTTATGAACCCACATAAATTATACTAAATAACATCTATTTTTCTTTGGAGAAGTCTATTATAGCTCAGAATCATGGGTCTCTTTGTCACTGCATCACCAATCCAAACACATTTAAGCTCCTTAGCCTAACGTGGAGCTTAATGTTTCTTCTTCCCAATCATTTCTGTTGCTTGTCTATTGCACTCCTGGTAGGGTTATATTACCTCAGACAGTATTGTCAGACACGGTCTCCCCAGAGCCTTGCAGAAAAAGGCTATTGCTTTGCTAACGTAGGATCAAATGTCTCTTTATACACAGACTTGAAAAGCACTGTCTGTTTGGGTACCACATTACATTGTGTATGCAAGTCCAATTTGCCCGCAGTTTTCAGCTGCTCATCTCCTTTGGTGATATTGATTTCTAGAGCGATTCTGCTTATTGATTTCAGACTGTTTTCCTGAGGTCTATTTTTGTTTGTTCTCTTCAGCATTTATGGTGTACGTCCTAACTTAGCTTCACATTATTCTATACACCCTTTAAGAAAGTCTTACAACCACTTTGAAGTAGGTTGTTTTTTTTTTTTTTGCCTTTTGCAAATAGACATGAACAAATCACAGGAAGGAAAGACAAACCTCTCTGGAAGGAGTGAATTTTTGGCACAAAGAAGATTAGGAAAATGTATCAGGGAAGCCGGGGTGGGGACAGTGATTACAAAGAAAAAATATGTCCTCAAATGCCCTTGGGTAAATCTCAAATCTCAGTTTACAAATTGTAAAGGAGAAGGATAAGAAAAAGTTTTGCCTTCCCTTATTCACTACCTACCTTACAAAGTTATGTTCAAGTGAGATAATGAATGTAAATATTTCACAAAGGTGAGTCTAGCTCAAAATAAAGAAGCAGGGAGTGTGTTTGATATGTTTCCGCGCAAATCTAAATAAGAAAGTGTTAACAATGCAATAATCACTAATGCTGATGGCCAGTAGAAATTTTCTTTTTTTTTTTTAACAGTTTCTTTCAAGCAAAAGAATCAAGAATTCAAGCATGAGAGTTCTCTGTGTACTTAGTAAAAATGCATGAGATTCACAGAGTTAAATATAGCTCCTCTTCGATGTGTCCTACCTCCTACAAATTAAAATGATCTGTGAGGACTTAAAAGTACCAGATCAGACACAGTTTGAATCTCAGCATCACAGCTTATTGTTGTCGTTCAGTTGCTAAGTCGTGTCCCACTCTCTGCAACTCCAACTATCTCCCAGTTTGCTCAAACTCACATCCATTGAGTCAGTGATGCTATCTAGCCATTTCTTCCTCTACCTCCCCCTTCTCCTTTTGCCCTCAATCTTTCCCAGCATCAGGGTCTTTTCAAAGGAGTCAGCTCTTTGCATCAAGTGGCTAATTATAGTAACCTGAATACTCTTGGAAGAATTACTTACCTATAGTTTCCTTATTATAATATAATGCAGGGTATGGTGTCAGCATCTGTTCCAAGATGAAATGAGACATGCAGCCCAAGGACTGAAAGCAGGATCTGCTTCCAATCAATGCATGCTATTATTAGTTTTCCTTTAAGATACATTTACTGTGAGTATTCCTTTGATAGTTAGCTACCTATCACTTGAAAAAGAGCCTTCTTCTCTTTTCCAGGTTTGTGTGTTAAATGCTAGAAGTAAAAAGATAAGTGAAATTGAATCCTTGCAATCATTAGCTAGGACGTGAACCTTTTCATTTGTACATCTCCCTGAATAACACTATCTGGTACATAGTCATACTCAATAATATTTTAATTAAATGAGTTAATGTCTCATAGTGCTTTTGGCTGAGCAGCGGAGACGATTATATAAAAAAATTTGCAAAGTGCACTGTAATAAGTGTCATGATTTAGGAGTCTACTGTCTCAATTTCATTTTATTTCATCATAATGTGCCACTGTTGCTTACTTGAATTTCTTTGTTTTTATTTTCCTTTTTATGACTTTACTGCTATGGGTTCTTAGGCTTTTCCAACATTTGCAGTCTTTCCCAATTTTGTACCATGTAAACAGTTCATTAATTTTGTATTTATTCCCTCTGCCTGATGTTGAATAAAGATAATTTTATACAACCATTACTAACACCCATCTTCACTCTGTGACTGCCTCCTCCTCACCTATTAAATGCTGCATTTATCATATGCTTTGATCTCTGGCCTCTGAGCAAGTTTGAATATTCACAACGATGATTTTACCAAGAGCAATTTCATAAGCATATTTTCTAATAATATACTTAGGAAGAAATATAGGAGACCTACATCAGCATGTGCATGTTGTGTGAATGAGTGTGTGTGTGTGTGTGTGTGTGAAAGAGAGAGAAATTCAGTCAAATTAAATCTGAATCAAATTTGAAAGATTTATATTTGATAATAATGACATAATAAAATGGTTTAGAAATTACTTTCTAAAGCAGAATATACATTAGAAAAATATTCGAAAAAATATTCAAAAAAATAATAATTGACTAATGTTTTTTGAGTACATAGTCAGGTACTGCTCTAAGTTTTTTATGAGTAAAATCAACCTTTGCATGAGATGAGTCTAGAACTTTCTTTCATCCACAGATGTGGATGAAATCTGAGGCACAGATCAGTTAAGTAACTTGAGCAGAGTCACAAAGCCAATGAACATATGGCAGAGTTTGAACTCCAGTCCCCACATCCTGGCACCAGGGCTCATTTTCTTCCAGAATGGGACTTTTGTTTGTCATAACTTTGCCTGCCAGAGGCCTTTCCTCCTGTCTCTGTTACTAGCACTTTGATTGTGCCGTGGGCACCATCCCAGACCCACTGAAGAAAGTCTCAGTAGAACTGTTTATCAAGCTTCTTGACCTCTCTTTACAAAGAGAGATGTGCATAACTTGAGAGCAAACTTTCTCCTTCAAACTTTTATCTTGACTGGAGGTCTATAAAGAATGAAATTACTGGAGTTCATTCAAGATAGCACCCTGAAGAAACTCTATTAATTCCAGCCTTTAAAGTCTTTGGAGTTTCTCTGATTTTTGACTGTCCAAAGTCTGGTTCTTCATTTCTTCCAATTCTTGGAGATTGTTGAATAAGGCCATGAATTCTGATCATATAAGTTATTCAGTGCCCAACGCTAGTGTGTACAGGCTTGTGCAAAGGCAGCTTAGTCCTTGACATCCACTCAGCAAGCTCCTTTTTGTCTAAATTAGTCATGGTCTGTACCTATTGCTTGTGATTAAAGAACCCTAATGAGTAGAATACAATGAAGGATACAATGGATATTATAAACTGAATTGTGGTCCCCCAGTGTTTTTGAAGTTCTAACATCCAATGGGATGGTATTTGAAGACAGTTTTTTTAGAGAAGTAAAACCTCATTTCAGGTTGAGAGAGGTCATAAGTATAGGGCCTTAATCTGATAGAATCAATATCCTTATAAGAAGAAGAGACACCAGAGACCTCTCTCTCTGCATGAACATAGGGGAAAGGCTACTTGAGGACATATAAGAAGGCAGCTGTCTACAAGCCAAAAAGATACATCTCACTAGAAGCTAACCCTGACAGCACCTTGATCTTGGACTTTTAGCTTCCAGAATTATAAGAAAGCAAATTTCTGTTGTTTAAGCCCATGGTACTTTGCTATGGCAGCCTCTCAGGCTAATATAGTGACCTTGAACCCTTCCTGGATTGGTGGGATGTGCTGTGTCTTCTGGCTATCCAGAGACTAATGTCTACCATGTAAGGCTATTTTGGTTATCCCTCTCAGAGTGTATCATTGTGTGCTAAGCGATGAGGAGTCAGAGATGAACAAAGTAGATGCAATTTCTGCCCTCATGGAGGTATACACAATATTATATATAAAATAGATAATTAATAAGAACCTACTATGTAGCAGGGGGAGCTTTACTCAATATTCTGTAGTGGCTTACATGGGAAAAGAATCTTTAAAAAGAGGGAATATATGAAACTGGAGCCTATTATACAGAGTGAAGGAGTCAGAAAGAAAAATAACAATATAGTATATTAACGCATATATATGGAATTTAGAAAGATAGTAATTATGACCCTATATGTGAGACAGCAAAACAGACACAGATGTAAAGAACAGACTTTTGGACTCTGTGGGAGAAGGTGATGGTGGGATGATTTGAAAGAAAGGCATTGAAACATGTACATTACCATATGTGAAATAGATCACCAGTCCAGGTTCGATGCATGAGGCAGGGTGCTCAGGGCTGGTGCACTGGGATGACCCTGAGGGATGGGATGGGAGGGAGGTGGGAGGGGGCTTCAGGATGAGGGACACATGTACACCCATGGCAGATTCATGTCAATGTATGGCAAAACCCACTACAGTACTGTAAAGTAATTAGCCTCAAATTAAAATAAATTAATTAAAAAAAGAATGAATGTATGTATAACTGATTCACTTTCCTTTACACCTGAAACTAACACAGTATTGTACATCAACTATACTCCAATATTTTTTTAATTATGTAGTGTTATCTTCATAATTTATTAAAGTAGCAAAAAAATTTTATGAAGTAGCAAAGTGAAATTCTCAATTGCTGTCAATTCAGAATTCCTCTGACTTCTCTCTATGTGTTTTCCCTGTATGTGAACAGCTCCTCTCTTCCAGGATGTGTTTCTTTCTGGCACCATTTGTCAGTTCTGGCTTCTTACTCTCTACTGGCCTCCCTCTTACTTGTTTTCATTTATTTTCAAACTTGCTTCCTCTGATCACTTTCCCATTTCTACTTGCCCTCCTTTTTGGTTATAACATGATAACGTAGGTGCAATGTATATTTCAAATGACTTGATTAAGAGGTATATCCATTCTTGTTCATTTAAAAGCTGATAAAGTCATTTAGGTAAAATTCTATCTGATAGAAAAGGGCAAGCCAAGTCATATTTGATTTTCATTCTTATTGACTAGTGAACCATGAATTAAAAATAATGTTTCCTCAGTCTCATAACAACCTCAGAGCTTCACTCTGAAACCACTGATATTCCCACTATCATGAATTTAGAAAGTTAAATTTAGTTGCCACTATTAAAAATTGTTTAATGCCTTACTTAAAAAACTCTCAAAAACCTCAATTTCTGAATCTTCTTGAGGAACCACATCCTGAAGAGGCCCTTGATGATGGTCAACCAGCAGCTGCTTTGTGTGATATACAGCCTTCCCTTTCTCTTTATCCAACAGGTTTTATTAGATTGCCTGCCTCTGCTTTTATCCAACTGTGTCTCATGGTTGGCCCCATTAAGTATGTGACATCCTAATACTGATCTACCCAAGAGAATATTTTGTATAGTATATAAAATGACTGCTTAAAGAAAACCACTGCACTGAGTTAAATCTTTCAAGATTATTTTAATAGAGTAAGAGTTATTTTAAATTAGAATCAATTTGTATCAATATTAATTAATCACCTGCCAAATTTATGGCACTTTCCTGTTTTCTAAATGCCACCAGAGAGTGTCAAACAATCCCTAACTAAGAGTCTGGACCTAATGTTATCTTGCCTCAAGAAGGACTCTCTTCAGCATCTCAATCTTATAGCTAATTCTGCTCTGCTTTTCCATCCCAAGTTCCAAGAGCTAAGATCTTGCATTGTTTCTGGTGCCAAGACCACAGTTTGCAGCTCCATCTAAGCAACAAGCCTCTCCCTTCCTGGCCTTCTGCCTTTACAACAATTCCAGGATTGATGGCCCACCTACTCTCACCAGTTCTTGTAGGGACTAGCTTCTTGCCTTTGAAGTTATGTACATACACTTCATACACTATTCCTTAATGGGAGTTTAGGCATCTTTAGTGCTCCATGTTCTTTCACAAGTGGAGCTGGTCAATGCATAACGCCAGATGAAAGCAAAGTATAGCATTGATTCTATTTTGTGTAAAGTTGTGTGGGAGCCTGTGACTATAGTTTTATTGGAAAGGCGGTGTCTCTCCCCCAAGCTGGATCTTGAGACATTTGGATCTTGACACAATGATACAGAAAGTCATCATACAGAAATGACCTTTATTTGTACAGAATCCCACATGGCTTCATTAAATACATAATGTCCCAAATGTTAGATAGCTCCAGAAAAAGATACAAAGGTGGGTAGGCCGTCAGGTAGACCTCCAAGTAGGCCTTTAGAAGGTCTGGCTTGCTTCCTGGGCCAGCAAGATAAAAGCCTTCCCTAGTGATTAGAATAGCAGAAGAAAGAAGCTGCAGGACACTTCCTTTCTTTTTTTTTTTTAATGCAGTGACAAAGCTCAGAGTTAATGTGACAGTATATAAAGTTTTTCCCTATGGTTGACTGGCATGTTTTTGTTCTTTTTTACATCGATGAGCAAGGAGTTAGAGAAGAGGCAGAAATATTTTTAAGACTGCCTTCTCTTAGAGCTACAGGGATCAACCAAAATCAGTAACATAAGCATAGGTCAATACTTCCTCTGACATCCATAACAAAGTAAGTATACATATTGTGTTCACTTTACAGGTGAGGAAGCTAAGGCTCTGAGACATTAAGCAAATTGCACAAGGGCATATGCCCAGCAGGAGGACATACAGGACTTGAACTTGGCCTCTATTCCTTATTGATAGGAATCCTGAATAGGAACACCTGTCTGCCTAATATTTCATTTTCACTACTGTGGAAGGAACCAATGTTCCTACCTCAACCTACTAGGAAAGCCTATTCTGTAAGTTTTTCTTCACTTATCAGTCATTCATACTAACAACTATGTCTCCATTCTGGTCATTTCATCAAACTAATGTTGTTTGGATACAATATTGGACATTAGAAAGAAGATGACAGGAATGATTGTAATGTTTCTGTCTAATTTCTAGAGACCAAAATGAGAATATTCTTTGCTTAAAGTCATTAACTGTTTGCTTTAGGAGGTAGTGGAGAGATTGGATTGCAGTTTCTTAACGATAGGAGTAATTGTCCTGGAACAGAGCAATGAGTTCATTTGTTCATTCAGAGCAAAGATATATTTGTAAATGATAAAATATTTTATTTATTTTGCTACTTGTGAAAACAGCCCATTGAAAGGGACTACTTATAATCTGTAAGCAAAACTTCCCTGCAGCTTTTAGGTATATCTATGATAGGTCTTGCTGCTGTTTAGTTTCTAAGATGTGTCTGACTCTTTTGCAACCCCATAGACCGAAGCCCACCAGGCTCCCCTGTCCATGGGATTCCCCAGGCAAGAACAATAGAGTGTGTTGCCATTTCCTTCTCCAGGGGAATCTTCCCGACCCAGCGATCAAACCCATTTCTCCCGCACTGGCACTTTCTTTACCACTGAGCCATAAGGGAAGCCCATGATAGATCTGCACTATAAGAACTGTTACAGTGAAAGTCAAATTTAAAGGATGTTTTAAAATCTAAATGTAAATCCCTGAGTGAATTTTGTCCATTTTGTTCACAGTTGTTACCAGCACTCAGAATATAGGATGGTGCATTTTAGGCAATAAATGTTGAATAAGTGAGTAAAACTTCAGAAAACTATTAAGTCATAGGCTGTTGGAGCATGAGTTGTTCACTAGAGCATGCAGATGAATAATTAAGTCCTGTGATGGGATGTTATTATTCAGAATTTATTTTTTCTTTTACTGCAGTTAGCATCAAGCATACATCTGACTTAGCCAAAATCAGTATTGGTTTCCAATGCAGTTAAGCCTCTCAGAGAATCCTCTTTCTACTCACATTAGATGTCCATTTCCAATATGGTCCCTCCTTTCATTTTACTTTATAGTTTCTAAGTGTAAAATATGTTTAGAAGAAAGCATTTCCAATTCATATTAAATGTGGTATAGACACCATAACTTTTTATGCTTTTGGTAGAGATGAACATATAAATGCAATACAAGAGAAACAAGAAAAAGAAACACTCCTGGTTCATTTTCATCTAAGAGAGAGGAAGAATGGATGCACTGCGGGAGCACCAAGTACATGGTGGCCCCTCTGTTGCTGCAGGGCAAGCAGACGCCTGTGCAGTCTGCATATCTGACCACTCTTGGGACTGAGTTTGTGATACCTCAACACATTTATTCATATTATTTAAAAATATTTAGTTCTATGTATTAGAGTGTCTCTCTGGACAATAACAGCTACTCAACTCAAAATGGTAGTGTTGAGCCTTAAAGGATTATTTACTAAATGCAGATGTTTTAATTCAGTTCAGTCACTCAGTCATGTCCGACTCTTTGCAACCCCATGAATTGCAGCACGCCAGGCCTCCCTGTCTATCACCAACTCCCGGAGTTCACTCAAATTCACGTCCATCGAGTCAGTGATGCCATCCAGCCATCTCATCCTCTGTCGTCCCCTTCTCCTCCTGCCCCCAATCCCTCCCAGCATCAGAGTCTTTTCCAATGAGTCAACTGTTTGCATGAGGTGGCCAAAGGACTGGACTTTCAGCTTTAGCATCATTCCTTCCGAAGAACACCCAGGGCTGATGTTTTAATTACAGGTTCATTAAGTTTCAAGGGAGAACTTTGAGAAAGAACAAAAAGAGTCCTCAGGATGTCAGGTTTTTTCATTTTATGATAAATCTAACAGGAAGGATTTATCATGCTGAGATAGTAGAGGTGATCATACAAAGATTCAAAATAGAAAGCACAGAAATTCATTATGTAAGGTATCTAAGTCCTTCAGAGATTTATAAACACTAGTGCGTAACCTGCGGAAGGTGAGCCACCGCTTTCTGTGCAGGTAGCCTGGTGCGTGCATGCTTGGTCGCTCAGTTGTGTCCAACTCTTCTGGGACCCCATGGACTGTAGCCCACCAGGCTCCTCTGTCCATGAGATTTTTCAAGTAAGAATAATGGAGTGGGTTGCCATTTCCTTCTCCAGGGAATCTTCCTGACCCAGAGACTGAACCTGAATCTCCTGCATTGGCAGATTCTTTACCACTGAGGCACCTGGGAAGCCCAGTCAGCTGGGCTTAGTGGTATTCACCCACTAAATGAAGGAAACTAAAATTTATGAGAAAATAGTAGAAATTACATTATGGTCCTCATGCTATGTGGCTTACTCTGATGTCACATTCTGTGCAATTTCTAAATTGCCAAAATGGAGTATATAGACAATACGTAACTGTTTATCTTGACAATATCATTTTATATAATATATGCATCTTCAATTGTTTTAAGTCAGAGTTGTTTATGGATCAACTGCTTTCCTATCTTCTATGATACAGTTTATAACAGCAAGTATCCAGTAGGTGCTTAATAAATATAAATTTGTGGAATCAACAACCTTTTCCGACCAATCCATTGTTACTCTATTTTGATTTTATTTGAACATCAACACTACTAATGTGGCAAAAAATTAAAAGTACTCCCATGAGCTCCTTTAAATTTTTTCACTCTTGTATTCTCAGTTCTTCTGAGAACATCAAGATTACATCTAAAGCTTCCTGAATCAAGAACATGGAGCAGCACTGTGTTCTTTTTATTACTGAATGTCTATTTGGGAAGGGGGAAAGACAAAACTGTCTGTTCAAGGTGAATCTTGTTCTATTACGTGTTATGAACGTTTCTGAGTCTCTGCTAAGGCCCATGAATTCTTTGATAGCCTCCTCTTTGTTACCTGCTTCTAAGTTATCTAATTCTGATATAGCTTCAGAAACATCTTCCTGATATTTTAAAAGTCTTTACTGGGTGCTGAAGTTTTTCCTATATGACACCGGTGATAAAGACCCCACCCGCCAAGGCAGGAGATTTAAGATACATAGGTTCAATCCCTGGGTTGGGAAGATCCCCTGGAGGAGGGCATGGCAACTCACTCCAGTATTCCTGCCTGGAGAATCCCCATGGACAGAGGAGCCTGACAGGTTATGGGCTTCATGGGGTCACAAAGAGTCAGACACCAGTGAAGTGACTCAGCATGCAAGCACACACTGGATGCAGGGTGGAGGACTTCAGGGGGCTTCTCACCTGTTGGACAGGTCCTGAGGAAGGAGCTTCTCCAGAAAGAACTCACTGCATTATCTCTGGAGGTTGATCCTGTGACCTTTTATGGTGACCCGTTTCTAAACCTCATCTAGTTATCTCAGGCAGGTGGACATCAGCATCACTTGACAAGACAAGGCGGAAAACAAAAATGAGAAGAAATTAAGGGATTTAGGAACTCATTTCAAAACTATCAATAAGGCAGAGAGGTTGTGGGGCTTAGTGAGGAAGGTGCTAGGTCTGGACCAAAACACTTAGGCTTGAATTCTGCCTCTGCCACTGATTGGTCCTGGTGTCCTTGGACAAGTTCATTGAGCTTCTTTAAGTCTCACCTTCCTTATAAAAACCACTTTCCTTATAATAACCACAGAGTGTTATGGCCTCTAAGTGACATAGTCTATGCAAAGTCCTGGTACTATGTAGTATTAAAGATATAAGATATCTTATATACAAAGTCCTAGCTTGTATTGTCTTTTATGAACCAGACGAACCACTGCCTGCTTAGTCAATTCTCACCCACCTAGGCATGATTCTTGCAATTTCTGAAAAACATGTCTTTTAATTACCAAAACAAGTTGAAGGTTTCCAGTTTCCTGATGAAAAAGGCTGAGCACTGAAGAATTGATGCTTTTGAACTGTGGTGTTGGAGAAGACTCTTGAGAGTCCCTTGGACTGCAAGGAGATCCAACCAGTCCATTCTAAAGATCAGCCCTGGGATTTCTTTGGAGGAACTGATGCTAAAGCTGAAAGTCCAGTACTTTGGCCGCCTCATGCGAAGAGTTGACTCATTGGAAAAGACTCTGATGCTGGGAGGGATTGGGGGCAGGAGGAGAAGGGGACGACAGAAGATGAGATGGCTGGATGGCATCACTGACTAGATGGACATGAGTCAGTGAACTCCGGGAGTTGGTGATGGACATGGAGGCCTGGCATGCTGCGATTCATGGGGTTGCAAAGAGTCGGACACGACTGAGCGACTGAACTGAACTGAACTGAATTTCCCGATAGCTCTAAACCTGGCTTTCATTATGTTCACCAAAAGCAAACCTTGCACAAGATGCACCTACAGATTCATGGGTGCTTTTAGTTGTTACATAAAACCTGAACAAAGGAGATGCATGAATAATGCCAGCATTCCTGTTCATCAGCTTTGTCCTCAGAGACATTTACTATCTTCACAACATTTATTGGAAAGTCAGAGCACTGCCTGCAGTTTCTCATCTTCCTGGAGAAATGACTACGTTCTATGTGTTTAATTGCTCTGTAAGACTTTCCTTTCTCTCCTGGGAGGGGGAAAACAAGTCCAGCACGTAAGCCACGTTGAGCCCCTGTTTCGGAAACACAGTGCTGGGGGAAGGAAGTGCCTTTGAATACTTCACAGGCCCAGCAGCTCTGAAGCTCTCCAAAGACAGTATTCTGTCTAGAAGGCATCTAAAATGGCCTGTTAGCAAGATCTAAGAGAATGGCACTTCCCTCTGGTTGTATTTAAAAATATGAAGACTGCAAAGGGAGTTGGCTTTTCAAAACACAGCAGAGAACATTCTGTCTCTTACTTTCCCTAAAGTTTGATTTGGTTGTGTTGAAAAAAAAAAAAAAAAAAGAGAGAGAGAGAGAGAGAAAGAAGCAAACCTATTTTGGGGATGGAATGTTTCCTTTCTTTCTTTTTTTTTTTTTTTTTTAAGATTGCTGAGTTCTGTAGTTATCCGTTCACAAATCTAACACCATGAACCCATCCCACTGCTGTCTTGCTGAAATCCTTTTAATCCCCCATCCCTTAATGGGTACATTTGAACAAAAGTGGTTTACTTTATCACCTCCCTGGTTTTTCTCACCAAGTTCACCCTATTTGAAATCCTTTTCTATTTGTTTCCATCTATCAAGTTTTCAAAGATTTAAGTTCTTCCCAAACTACTCTGGGACTTCCTGGGTAGCTCAGCTGGTAAAGAATCCACCTGCAATGCAGGAGACCTGGGTTCGATCCCTGGGTTGGGAAGATCCCCTGGAGGAGGACATGGCAACCCACTCCAGTATTCTTGCCTGGAGAATCCCCATAGATAGAGGAGCCTGGCTGGCTACTGTCTATGTGGTCATAAAGAATTGGATACTACTGAGTGACTAAGCACAGCACAGCTCAAATCTACTCTAAAAATCTCGAGCCAAGGTGGGCCCTTCTTCATCTGAAACTTGGTACTTGACTTGCCTGTATTTTTCATTTCACAGCTATTTATCACATACTACATTAAGGGGTGAGGCTTCCCAGATGGCACAATAGTAAAGAATTCACGTGCCAGTGTAGGAGATGCAAGAGATGCAGGTTGGATACCTGGGTGGGGAAGACCAGCTAGAGTAGGAAATGGCAACCCAATCCAGTATTTTTGCCTGGAGAATCCCATGAACAGAGGAGCCTGGTGGGCTACAGTCCATGGGGTTGCAAAGAGTCAGACATGACTGAACACACACACACACACACACACACACACACACATACGTTAAGAGACAGGTCTGAGATTTTTTGCAACACTATTAAATCTGCCACACAGTGCAATTTTATCTTCCAGTCTGAATGGTAGTTATCTAGGTCCTACTCTACCTTATACAAACAAAGTTTCTTAGCATTTGTTATTTTTTGCTATTTATTTATTTGGCTGCACCAAGGAAAGTAGTTGCAACACGGGGGATCTTTGACCTTTGTTGTGGTATGTGGAATCTTTATTGTAGCATGAGGGCTCTTAGTTTAGTTGTGGCCTGTGGAATCTAGTTCCCTGATCAGGAATCAAACCCAGGCTCTCCACACTGGGATCACAAATGTTATTCACTGGACCACTAGGGAATTCCCAGCATTTGTCATTTTTTAAATGGGTGGATATCACTTCATATTGTCCAAGTTTTGTTTATAAACCTCATTTTTATTGTCTATTTGGCAAAGGGTCAAGAGGATTGGACACACACTCTGATTTGTTGCTTAACTAGTTTCCATGGTATCCATATAAAAGCTGATGTCTCTTAGAATCCTTGCATCTTTGGAAAACCTGCCAAGACGTTTGGTCCTGCATTGATCATAGGCTCAAACCACAGGTCTGTGTGTTCTTCTAATGAAGATGTTATATTTACCCCCAAACACATAAAGAGATATTAGAGAATCAGAAGGAATCATGAATGTCAAGCTAATTAACTATTAAGACTTTGGGGCAATAACAATAAAATCAGGGCTGTAAGCTTTAATCAGTAGAACTAATTCATTGCTCTGAAAGAGAGTGCTCCATACTAGTGTGTCTCAATATAGTTCTTGTTAACAGTATTTATTTGTCTATCTGGATAAGTTATTAATGATTCAAAGACGGAGATTTGATGGAAACATTTAGCTATATAATTATTAAGTAAATCAGTATGAGGATAAATTTATAAGTTATATTGATTGAAAGCTTGCAACCTGGATTTTGTTTTTATTATCCCAAAGCCCTAAGAGTTAATTAACTTGACATTCATGATTCCTTAGACTCTCTAACATCTCTAATTTTTAGGGTAAATATAACATCTTCATTGAAAGTGTCTGGAGACTACCAACTGACCCAACCCCCATGTTGGGCTGGAAGGAGTCAGCAGCCCAAGAACTGGCAATGCCTCAGATATGACTGCCTCTCACCTCAGCACCTGGAGTGAACAGTTCACAGTCTAAGCACCCCCCTGTCTCCAACTTCACCTCCGTCCACCCAAATAAACCCTCATAGCCTAACTATCACTAACTTTCTGGAGGTAGTAGTACTAACTATATGGCCTATTTCCTGGTTATAAGAGTATTTGAGAGGCGCTGGACACCCAGACTATCTCTTCCTCCACAGAGGTTCTCTTCCTGATGCAGTCTGATGGATGGTTACTGTCATTGCCTCTTCTCTCTTGTTTTTCTCCACAGCACACATCACTAGATGAAAAAGTTATGGTTCAATAGTTATCTGTTTCCCCTGACTTGAATATAAATTCTACGGGGACAGGTGTGTGTGTGTGTACATGTGTCTGTGTCTATGTGTGGAAAGGGTGCGGGGGGTGGTCGGTGAAAGTCAGTATTCTGAATCTCCAGTGTTTAGAATAGTGTCTGCACATAGTAGGCACTGGACAGATACTGAATGAATGAATGAATACATGTATCAACATTTCCCTGGAGAGTTTGTCTGCCGATAAAGTCAGGGTTCAGCAGAGGAAGGCCTTTCTCGGTAATTCTTGAAGTCCATCTCATCCATTTCAAGATGCTCCTTAGTTATTTTTTTAAATGCCTGTGTTTGTTTCAAAAGCCAGTCCCAAATTTAAACTCTTTGGGCTCTATGGTAAGAAACAAACCAAGAGAAGGGCAAGCTTTAATGTTTGTAAATGCTGATTGCAGTCTTTTTGAAAATAACTAGACATTTAACCATTTATCTGTCTATTCGGCCATATATCTAGTCAACAAATTTTCACTGATCACATATTATCTACTGCAAAATGTGTTAGATGCTGCATATATCATGGTGAGCAAAGCCAGAATAGTAGCTATCTTCATGGAGAATTTACAGACTAGTGAAAATGATTTAAATCGCCAACCCTGATACAATGACTCAGCAGATTGAATAAGGTTACTTAAAGTATATTTTGCATTTTGATGACAAAATAATTTTGTACTGTTGTATCATTATCCCTGTCATTCTCTAACCACCCTAAATAATATCTAGCACAGACCTTTTATTTATTATATTTCTAAACCTATAACACCTCATATTTTTCTTTTCACTTACTGAGTGAAAGAGTCATGTCTGATTCTTTGTGACCCCATGGATTATACTGTCCATAGAATTTTCCAAGCAAGAATACTTGACTGGGAAGCTATTCCTTCTCTAGGGGAATCTTCTTGATTCAGGGATCAAACCCAGGTCTCTCGCATTGCAGGGAGATTCTTTACTATCTGAGCCACTAGGGAAACCTTGGTATACTCATTTACTGAGTAGTTATGTTTACTATTATTTTCTAATAAGCTGCATATCTCTGTCATAAATTTACCAAATTATTTTGTAATTATTTGCTTATTTGTCAGTATTCTCTTGTTCAGTATTCAAAATAACATATATTCTTATTAATTATTAAAGCTCTAACACAGAAATCACTCTCTAGATACATAGGAAACTACATAAATGTTAATTGATTCATGGATAAATCAATAAATGATTGAATGATGGAATTTCAGCAATACAGAATGATGGGTAAAGCTTGAAATTAGATATGGTCATTCTTTAACAATTTTAATCATTTTTCTTAGCCACTCAGTTGTGTCTAATTCTTTGCAACCCCATGGACTGTAGCCCTCAGGCTCCTCTGTCCATGAGGATTCTCCAAGCAAGTATACTGGAGTAAGTTGCCATGCCCTGCCCCAGGGGGTCTTCCCAACTCAGGGATCAAACCCAGGTCTCCTGCATTGCAGGCAGATTCTTTCCCACCTAAGCCACCAGAGAAGCCCAAGAATACTGGAGTGGGTAGCTTATCCCTTGTCCAGGGGATCTTCTCAACCCAGGAATCGAGCTGGGGTCTCCTGCATTGCAGGTGAATTCTTTACCAGCTGAGCTACCAAGATATGGTCATTCTTTGACAATTTTAATTATATTCAGTAAATATGCATTTAATATTTAATATGAATTTTATCTTCCCAGTTTTCTTATAATTTCTATGCTTATACATATATGAGAAATTTGAGCTTCTCTACCCTAGGGCTGGTGGCTCCAATTGTAAGTGATGGTAAGAGAAAAATACACTAAACATCTAAAATGCTGCAACATAATCTCTTAATATACTTTCAAATCTCTATTTCTGAATTTCATCTCCATTTCCGCAGAGGGTGATTGAATTTTCATTATACTAGTCCAAAAGACACTGCATTGTATGTTTAAGAATGACCCTCTCTATGCTTACCAAATTCCTTTGTTAAGGTTTCTATTTTGTTCAGTTTAGGACCTAGTCAACTACATAATTTAACCAATATTTGCTGGAGACTGAGATACAGCTGTCACCATGAGGGGCCACGGTGAGAAAATGTATCAGATAAATTTCACATCAGAGAAAATATTTATTTCAGAAACTTCCAACTTATTTAATATCTTATAACATGAATGTCAATTTCCATTGTCAATTTTTCCACCTGAGAAGCTGCCTTTTGGTAGGTGAATTAGCTGTCATTATTTACGTTTGTCAATTTTCATATAGTATAAGTAATGTGGCTATTTTACACAGTATAGGTAATGTAGTTTGTTTAAGTGCTGTCGGATTCTTTAGCTACTCCATGGACTGTTGCTGGCCAGGCTTCTCTGTCCATGGGATTTCCCAGTAAAAAATACTGAAGTGGGTTGCTGTTTCCCTTCTGAGGGCATTTTCCCAACCTGGGGATCCAATCCATGTATCTTGCATTGCAGGTAGATTCTTTGCTACTGAACCATCAGGGCAGCCCAGGTAATGTAGTCTCAAAATCAGTCAAGCCATTTCAGTCACTCAGTAGTGTCTGACTCTTTGCAACCCCATGGCACAGCATGCCAGGCTTCCCTGTCCATCAAATTCCCAGAGCTTGTGCAAACTCATGTCTATTGAGTCAGTGATACAATTCAAGCATCTCATCCTCTGTTACCCCTTCTTTTCCTGTCTTCAATCTTTCCCAGAATCAGGGGCTTTTCCAATGAGTCAGTTCTTTGCATCAGGTGGCCTAAGTATTGGAGCTTCAGCTTCAGCCTCAGTCCTTCCAATGAATATTCAGGACTGATTTCCTTTAGGATGGACTGGTTGCATCTTCTTGCAGTCCAAGGGACTCTCAAGAGTCTTCTCCAACACCACAGTTCAAAAGCAATTCTTTGGTGCTCAGCTTTCTTTATAGTTCAACTCTCACATCCATACATGACTTCTGGAAAAATCACCTCTTTGACTAGGTGGACCTTTGTCACCAAAGTAATGTCTCTGCTTTTTAATACACTGTCTAAGATGGATCATTGAAAAAGCAAGAGAGTTCCAGAGAAACATCTATTTCTGCTTTATTGACCATGCCAAACCCTTTGACTGTGTGGATCACAATAAACTGTGGAAAATTCTGAAAGAGATGGGAATACCAGACCACCTGACCTGCCTCTTGAGAAATTTGATAACAGGTCAGGAAGCAACAGCTAGAACTGGACATTGAACAACAGACTGGTTCCAAATAGGAAAAGGAGTATGTCAAGGCTGTATATTGTCACGCTGCTTATTTAACTTATATGCAGAGTACATCATGCGAAATGCTGGGCTGGAAGAAACACTAGCTGGAATCAAGATTGCCAGGAGAAAAATCAATAACCTCAGATATGCAGATGACAGCACCCTTATGGCAGAAAGTGAAGAGAAACTAAAAAGCCTCTTGATGAAAGTGAAATAGGAGAGTGAAAAAGTTGGCTTAAAACTCAACATTTAGAAAACAAAGATCATGGCACCTGGTCCCATCACTTCATGGGAAAAAGATGAGGAAACAGTGGAAACAGTGTCAGACTTTATTTTTTTGGGCTCCAAATTCACTGTAGATGGTGACTGCAGCCATGAAATTAAAAGACACTTACTCCTTGGAGGAAAAGTTATGAACAACCTAGATAGCATATTGAAAAGCTGAGACATTACTTTGCCAACAAAGGTCCATCTAGTCAAGGCTATGGTTTTTCCAGTGGTCATGTATGGATGTGAGAGTTGGACTGTGAAGAAAGCTGAGTGCCGAAGAACTGATGCTTTTGAACTGTGGTGTTGGAGAAGACTCTTGAGAGTCCCTTGGACTGCAAGGAGATCCAACCAGTCCATTCTGAAGGAGATCAGCCCCAGGATTTCTTTGGAAGGAATGATGCTAAAGCTGAAACTCCAGTACTTTGGCCACCTCATGCAAAGAGTTGACTCATTGGAAAAGACTGATGCTGGGAGGGATTGGGGGCAGGAGGAGAAGGGGACAACAGAGGATGAGATGGCTGGATGGCATCACTGACTCGATGGATGTGAATCTAAGTGAACTCCAGGAGTTGGTGATGGACAGGGAGGCTTGGCGTGCTGCAATTCACGGGGTTGCAAAGAGTCGGACACGACTGAGCGACTGAACTTAACTGAACTGAACTGAAGCTGGTCATAGATTTTCTTCCAAGGAGCAAGTGCTTTTTAATGTCATGGCTGCAATCATCATCTGCAGTAATTTTGGAGCCCAAGAAAATAAAGTCCCACTGTTTCCATTGTTTCCCCATCAATTTGCCACGAAGTGATGGGACCAGATGCCATGATCTTCATTTTCTGAATGTTGAATTTTAAGCCAGCTTTTTCACTTTCCTCTTTCACTTTCATCATGAGGCTCTTTAGTTCTTCTTCACCTTCTACCATAAGGGTGGTGTCATCTGCAAATTTGAGGTTATTGAAGTTTCTCCCCGAAATCTTGTTTCCAGCTCGTGCTTCATCCAGCCTGGCATTTTGCATGATGTACTCTGCATATAAGTTAAATAAGAGGGTGAAAATATAAATCCTTGATGCACTTCTTTCCTAATTTGGAACCAGTCTGTTGTTTCATGTCCAGTTCTAACTGTTGCTTCTTGACCTGCATACAAATTTCTCAGGAGGCAGGTCAGGTGGTCTCGTTTTCCCATCTCTTGGAGAATTTTCCACAGTTTATTGTGATCCACACAGTCAAAGGCTTTGGCATAGTCAATAGAGCAGAAGTAGATGTTTTTCTGGAACTCTCTTGCTTTTTTGATGATCCAACGGATGTTGTTTGATCTCTGGTCCTCTGCTTTTCTAAATCCAGATTGAACATCTGGAAGTTCTCAGTTCACACATTGTTGAAGCCTAGCTTGGAGAATTTTGAGCATTAGTTTGCTAGTGTGTGAGATGAGTGCAATTGTGTGATAGTCTGAGGAATCTTTGGCATTGCCTTTCTTTGTGACTGGAGTGAAAATTGACCTTTTCAAGTCCTGTATTCACTACTGTTTTCCAAATTTGCTGGCATATTGAGTGCAGCACTTTCACAGCATCATCTTTTAGGACTTGAAATAGCTCAAATGGAATTCCATCACCTCCACTAGCTTTGTTCATAGTGACGCTTCCTAAGGCCCACTTGTTAAGTCTCAGAATAGTTAGAAAATTACACAGAAAAATTAACTTTATTGCTTCTTATACTTCCTGCTCATGTACTTTTGATCTTTTTAATGGAAACTATCAAACATAAAAAAGTATATAAAATAGATAGCATGGATAGTATGGTAAATCCCCAAGAGCCAATAAACTTATTTTCATGATTATTAACTTTTGACCAGTGTTGTCTGTTCTGTACTGACACTAATTTCTCTGCCTCTTACTCCTGCTACACTGCACATTGTGAAGTAAATACATGATTTCATCCCTAAATATTTGCATATATAACTCTAAAATATAGGCACCAACTTATTATTTTGACAAAAATCACATTATACTAAAATTTTTAATAATTTCTTAATTTTAATGATCATATTTTCAATTGTTTCATAAGCATCATTATCTTTTTCTTTGTTTAAACCAGGATATCTTGTGGCTCAGACAGTAAAGAATCTGCCTGCAATGTAGGAGACCCGGGTTCAATCCTGGGTTGAGAAGATCCCCTGGAGAAGGGATGGCAACCCTTTCTAGTATTCTAGCCAGGAGAATCCCATGGACAGAGAAGCTTTGTGGGCTATGGTCCATGGTGTCGCAAAGAGTTGGACACAACCAAACAACTAACAACTTACACTTCCCTTCATAAACAAGTTACACACACTGAAATTGATTAATGTGATCCTTAATTTTCTTCTGCGTTATAGGTTTTGTCTCTTGTAACTATCTTCTCTTGCAATCTATTGTTAAAGAAACCTTATCATTTGTTCTGTAGAATTTGAAAAGTCTGGATTTTGCTGACTGCATTGCTATAGTTACATATTTCGTATTTTCTGTCCCCTCCTTTTTTTTTAAATAAATCAGTGGCTGGATCTAATAGGATTTAGGTTCCACATTATTATTTTTTTTTTCCAAAAATGTCAGTTTTGTCTTCTATCATGAAACATATAATGTCTGATTATCTCTATTGTTTGTAATGTCAGGAATTCTTGATGCTCAGTTTTCTAGATCAATTCATTTATTTGTAGCTGTGAAAAAGGAACATTGTAAAATCTAACTTTTTTCATTTATTCACTGAAATATTTCTATAAAGAAAAACATCTTTTTTACTATTTGTTCACTAAGTGGAACAATTGGTATGGGGAAGTCAGCTTAAGCTAACATTTATATGCCTAATTTGTTTACTTACCCATTTTCAATATAATAAATTAGTTTATTAACATCTATCCATAGCAACTATTTTGCTTTCTGTTTCTGGTGTCTAAAAGAACTAATAAGTTTAAGCATATTTGGTATTTCCAATACATTGCAATTATTGTTACTGTTAATCAAGATATCCCAGTTTGGGCCAATGGGAAACTTTTCAAATTGCCTTTGAATCTCTTAGACAGAGCCCTAGAAGACTTTGATGGGTTCCTTGCTGTTTGATATAACAAGAGCATATGGAGTACTTTATGTCTTGGTGTTGAAATTAGCCCTTACTCCAAATAACTCTTGTTTCTTTCAATGGGAAATAATGTTCAAAAAATCTAATCTACACACTAGGGGTGCTCATAATAATTAGTTTATATTTATTTCCAGCCTCTTCAGTGGACAGAGAAAAGGAATTGAATGCTTGTATTTTTAAAGATAAACTAATAAAGAATAAGTATTGACAAATTTAAATGACACTATAGAATTTTTACTTAATCCCTTCTATTTTACATCCGTTTCTCCTTTTTCCCACACTAATCCTGACAGCCACTCTGGGAAAGAGTGAATTTGAATATCACATGCTTTACTTTATCCCATGCTACATACATGATATTCTCAGAATAAAATGCCAGTGTTGCCAGCAATAATATGATAATTGAAACAGTTAATTTTTAATACTTTGTTTGCCTTTAGGGTATGTCTCTTTATAGATGACATCCAATTACTCAGTTTCAAAGGCAATTGGAAAAGGTGGTTTCTATGTGGTTATGCTACAAACTAAAGAAATATTTGGATTTATTTGTTTTAGTTTATAATTTTAGGGATGGCTTTTCAAATTTAATTTTGTTTTATTTGTATTCATTAATGTTTTAGAGTCAATTAAAAAATAAATAATGAAGCATAGTTGCTAACAAGGTCATTTCTATTTTCTGAATTCATCTACAGCTAACCATTAAAATATGCTATAGTTTATCCTTTCATTTTTAATGTTAGTATATATTTCAGATTATATATATATATATATATATATTATATATGTGTGTGTGTGTGTGTGTGTGTTTCATCTCTTCTCAGAAATATATTATTTTAGTAGAATTTAGTACTTTGGTAGTCCTCTTTCACTAAAATTTTCTATTTTACTGGCTTTCTTGAATTGTTTTTGCATTTTAACAAGAAGGGCTGTTTTGTTTTGTTTTTTCCAATGGTAATTTTTATGGTAGTCCAGTACCCTTAAAACATTCTTGCAAGTGAAAATGTCAACCTTCTAGTTTTGTCCTATTCTTTTCAACCCCTTGGGCTGTAGCCCGCCAGGCTCCTCTATCCGTGGGATTTCCCAGGCAAGAATACTGGAGTGGATGGTCATTCCCTTGTCCAGGGATCTTTCCAACTCTGGGACCCAACCCAGGTCTGCCACAATGGGGGCAGATTCTTTGCCATCTGTGCCACCAGGGAAGCCCTTAGTTTCCTCTTTTTTTATTTAAAGTTTCACTTGGATAATCAAAATTAAACTAAACTAGTAGCTTCCTTTTTCCATTTGAGCCTAATATCACAGTAGATATGGTTCTTTTGCTTTCAGCTGTTCTTTTTTTTTTTTTTTTAAGCTGCCCTCTTTTTATTAAATGATTCAGGTAGATTAAAGAAATACTTAGCTTCTACCTCTGTTTCCCCAGGTAGAACACAAATATGTAACTTATTTTGCTATCTTTAATATAGCAGATTACTGGGAATTTACTGTAGAAGGAAAAAAAATCAATTTATGATTTAATTTTCTCTTTTACACATTTCCAGTGTAAGGAAAACTATTTTATAATATGTTATAAACAGAATCAGAAAAGAAGAGAATCTAAAGGAAAAGGACAAAAGGAAATATATACCTATTTGAATGCAGAATTCCAAACAAATCATATAAGTTAAGAAAGCCTTACTCAGTGATCAATGCAAAGTAATAGAGGAAAACAACAGAATGGGAAAAGCTAGAGATCTTTTCAAGAAAATTAGAGATACCAAAGGAACATTTCATGCAAAGATGAGCACAATAAAGGACAGAAATGGTATGGACCTAACAGAAGCAAAAGATATTAAGAAGAGGTGACAAGAATACACAGAAGCACTATACAAAAAAAAATCTTTATAACCCAGTTGACCACGATGGTGTGATCACTCACCTAGAGCTAGACATCCTGGAATGTGAAGTCAAGTGGGCCTTAGGAAGCATCACTACAAACAAAGCTAGTGGAGGTGATGGAATTCCAGTTGAGCTATTTCAAATCCCAAAAGATGATGCTGTGAAAGTGCTGCACTCAATATGCCAGCAAATTTGAAAAACTCAGCAGTGGCCACAGGACTGGAAAAGGTCAGTTTTCATTCCAATCCCAAAGAAAGGCAATGCCCAAGAATGCTCAAACTATGACACAATCACACTCATCTCACACACTAGTAAAGTAAAATTCTGCAAGCCAGGCTTCAGCAATACGTGAACCGTGAGCTTCCAGATATTCAAAGTGTATTTAGAAAAGGCAGAGGAACCAGCAATCAAATTGCCAACATCTGTTGGATCATTGAAAAGGTGACAGAGTTTCAGAAAAACATCTACTTCTCTTTTATTGACTATGCCAAAGTCTTTGACTGTGTGGATCTCAACAGTGGAAAATTCTGAAAGAGATGGGAATACTAGATCACCTGACCTGCCTCCTGAAAAACCTGTATGCAGGTCAGGAAGCAACACTTAAAACTGGACATGGAACAACAGACTAGTTCCAAATTGAGAAAGGGGTACTATCAAGGCTGTATATTGTCACCCTGCTTATTTAACTTATATGCAGAGTACATCATGAGAAATGTCAGGCTGGATGAAGCACAAGCTGGAATCAAGATTGCCAGGAGAAATATCAATAACCTTAGATATGCAGATGACACCACCCTTATGGCAGAAAGTGAAGAGGAACTCAAAAGCCTCTTGATGAAAGTGAAAGAGGAGAGTGAAAAAGCTTGCTTAAAGCTCAACATTCAGAAAATTAAGATCATGGCATCTGGTCCCATCATTTCATGGCAAATAGATGGGGAAACAATGGAAACAGTGAGAGAATTTATTTTTCTGGGCTCCAAAATCACTGCAGATGGTGACTGCAGCCATGAAATTAAAAGACACTTGCTCCTTGGAAGAAAAGCTATGACACACCTAGACAGCATTTTAAAAAACAGAGACATTACTTTGCCTACAAAGATCCATCTAGTCAAAGCTATGGTTTTTCCAGTAGTCATGTATGGATGTGAGAGTTGGGCTATAAAGAAAGCTGAGTGGGGAAGAGTTGATGCTTTTGAAGTGTGGTGTTGGAGAAGACTCTTGAGAGTCCCTTGAATTGCAAGGAGATCCAACCAGTCAATCCTAAAGGAAATCAGTCATGAATATTCATTGGAAGGACTGATGCTGAAGCTGAAGCTCCAATACTTTGGCCACTTGATATGAAGAACCGACTCATTTGAAAAGACCCTGATTCTGGGAATGATTGAAGGTGGAAAGAGAAGGGGATGGCAGAGGATAAGATGGTTGGATGACATCACCAACGTGATGGACATGAGTTTGAGTAAGCTCCAGAAGTTGGTGTTGGTTAGGGAAGCCTGGCATGCTGCAGTCCATGAGGTCTCAATGAGTTGGACATTACTGAGCAACTGAACTGAACTTAACTGATATCAGAATAAAATAGATAGCTTGTAGATTCTTGGTGGTCAGAAGGTAAACATCCATCTGAATTGGTCCTTCTTATTACAAATGTATAGGTAATTACCTTCTCCTAAATGTTAAAATCCTCTAAATAGTTTTACACTTTTGGTATTTGTCAGATGACATCCAGGTTTTTTGCCTTTGTTCTTGTATTCTTAAAAGTTAATCTCATAATTAACAAGAAGCAATTATAAAGTACTTTATAACTCACAAGAGATACAGAATAATAACTGAACTCTGCATGCCTTTTATAACCTGTATCTTTTTATGCTGAATAAAATAAAATTACCCTGGAAACTAATGGATAGCTCCACTGTGATGAGTTCAATAATTTGAGCATTAGGGTGAGGGATCTCAAAGGAGGAAAGTATAAAAAGCATCTGAACTGATACACAGGGATAGAGATTGTGTACCATTCAACAAAGTTCCTTTAGGAATGGAGCATATTTACATTTTTATAGTTTATTGAATTGTAGACTCCTAACATTTGTATGGTGGAAGAGAGAGACACAAAAGCTCCCCCTGTGCTTCTGCTGAATTCGGATATTGTGTGTGTGGTCTAGTCAGAGTCACCATCATTTGGTTCCTGCCATGTATTAAAAGCTAAAAAGCAGATATTAGACTTCTGATGGCAAACACACAAAGTGCATTCTGTGATTCTTTTCTTTTCAGAATGAGAAATAATTTTTTTGATCTGTTTAGTTATGTAAACAACAGGTAACAGAGCGTAAAAATACCTATAGAAATAAAGAATATATTTTTCCCTGTGCTTTCACCATGTATGCTGTTTGAAGCATAATGTGTGTGGCACACGTGAGGCATTGGTTAGAGGAAACGTTTATGCAGAAAACATCTGCCTCTACCTCTGTCACTGTCTTACACATTTGGGAAGGAGACAAAAAATCCCTTTTTGGAAGACATTTTCTGTAACACTTCAGTGTTTGCACTAACAATTTGGTTCTCATCTTTCCCAAATGTTAACCAAAGAAATGTTTTGGCTGCTGCAGCTAAAAAAGCAGAGCGTTTTCATCTTGAACGTGAATGCCGTTGTGCTTCATTCCTGAGCAGAGATTTGCGTTGCCAGTGTCCTGGTCGGCACCGAGAAGGAGCTGAATTCTTCAGGGCTCCTGTTATCTTGGGTTGCACGAGAATGGAAGGGGTTAGAGTCCTGAACTTTGGGCATATCTGAGCCTTAGCAGGAAGCTGAAATGCCCCAGGCTCCTTGACTAAGTCCTTCTGGGCTGGTTAAAACAGGAATTTCCCAGACCCTACACTCTGTTCCTTTCGGTGATTTTTAATTTTTTTTTTTTTTCTAAAAGCCACCTACTCACAGTGCAGTCGAAATGAAGGTGATGTTTTCAGAGAACAACATGCTCTGTAGCTGGGAAGTTCAGCAGCCCAGAGATGGAGCTCACCCCGGAGCAAGCTGGTACACAGGGAGGCAAAGTGCCGGACGCTAGTGACCAGCTCCTGGGTTTACCCTCTGGAGACTCGAGTCATCATTTTGCAACTCCTCTCACATTACGGCCTTTGTTGATCGTCCCACTGACTTGACTTTAGGTTATCTCCATAGCTCATTGCTCCAGCCAATGGCCTTCTTTGGTTGACGATGTCACACATCAAGCACCCTTCCTGGGACTTTTCTCTCTGTTTGGAGAGATAGACAGGCAGGTTTGCCCCAGGTCTGCCACTGGATCTTCCCCCAGACACATCCTTTGGTCAATTAATTCTTACAGAGGCCTTCTTTCCACATCTAAAGTGGTCTTATGCACTCCTCAGCATACCATCTCGTAACAAGTTTTCATATTATTGTAATATTAACTTATTCATTTATTTAGTTATTTTGTAAACTTAAGCCCCACCCTACAACATAAATTCCATGCTTTGTTAAAGGAAAGTCTACATCTAACTTATGCATTTCTGTGTCTCCATTGCTTAGATAATATGCACTCAATAAATATTTGTTGAATTGTGTTTTTTGCCTTTTTGGAGTAAGTGTAGCTCCAAAAAAGTCATTTAAAAATCAGTTCAGTTCAGTTCAGTCGTTCAGTCATGTCCGACTCTTTGTGACCCCATGAATCGCAGCACATCAGGCCTCCCTTTCCATCACCAACTCTCGGAGTTCACTCAAACTCATGTACATTGAGTCAGTGATGCCATCCAGCCATCTCATCCTCTGTCGTCCCCTTCTCCTCCTGCCCCAATCCCTCCCAGCATCAGGGTCTTTTCCAATGAGTCAACTCTTCGCATGAGGTGGCCAAAGTATTGGAGTTTGAGCCTCAGCATCAGTCCTTCCAATGAACACACAGGACTGGTCTCCTTTAGGATGGACTGGTTGGAACTCCTTGCAGTCCAAGGGACTCTCAAGAGTCTTCTTCAGCACCACACTTCAAAAGCATCAGTTCTTTGGTGCTCAGCTTTCTTATAGTCCAACTCTCACATCCATACATGACCACTGGAAAAACCGTAGCCTTGACTTAGATGGACCTTTGTTGGCAAAGTAATGTCTCTGCTTTTAAATATTCTATCTAGGTTGGTCATAACTTTCCTTCCAAGGAGTAAGTGTCTTTTAATTTCATGGCTGCAATCACTATCTGCAGTGATTCTGCAGCCCCCAAAAATAAAGTCTGGCACTGTTTCCACTGTTTCCCCATCTACTTCCCATGAAGTGATAGGACCAGATGCCATGATTTTAGTTTTCTGAATGTTGAGCTTTAAGCCAACATTTTCACTCTCCTCTTTCACTTTCATCAAGAGGCTTTTGAGTTCCTCTTCACTTTCTGCCATAAGGGTGGTATCATCTGCATATCTGAGGTTATTGATATTTCTCCCAGCAATCTTGATTCTAGGTTACTTTAGGTATTGATTTTAGTTGTCAGTATATAACTTATGTGAATATCATATGCTCTTTGGCTTATTTCAAAGTAAAATCAATGAGTCACACAGTAATTGATGCAGTTTGATAAATACAGATTGTAAGAACTCATTACCTGCATTTTAAGTGGGCTTCAGTTTTTCACGGTTGACTGTGTGGATCATAACAAACTGTGGAAAGCTCTTATGAGATGAGAATACCAGACCACCTTACCTGTCTCTTGAGAAACCTGTATGCTGGTCAAGAAGCAACAGTTAGAACCCTGTATGGAAAAATTGATTAGTTCAGGGTTGAGAAAAGAGAAAAATAGGGCTGTCTGCTGTCACCCTTTTTATTTAACCTATATGCTGAGCACATCATGAGAAATGAAAAGCTGGATGAGCTACAAGCTGTATTAACATAGGCAGGAGAAACATCCACAACCTCAGATATGTGGATGTGAAGTTGTTCAGTCGTGTCCAACTTTTTGTGACCTCATGAACTGTAACCTGCCAGGTTCCTCCATCCATGGGATTTTCCAGGCAAGAGTACTGGAGTGGGTTGCCATTTCCTTCTCCAGAGGATCTTCCTGAACCACGGATTAAACCTGGGTCTCCTGCACTGCAGGCAGACTCTACTATCTGAGTTACCAGGGAAGCCCCAGATATTCGGATGATACCACTCTTATGGCAAAAAGGAGAGAGGAACTAAAGAGTCTCTTGATGAAGGTGAAGGAGGAGAGTGAAAGAGCCAGCTTAAAACTAAACATTAAAAAAAAAAAGAAAAAACTAAGATCTTGTCATCTGGCTCCATTACTTCATTGCAAAAGGAAGAGGAAAAGTGGAAGGAGTGACAGATTTCCTCTGCTTGGGCTCTAAAAAAACTGCTGATGCTGACTGCGGCCATGAAATCAGAAGAGATTGCTTCTTGATAGGAAAGCTATGACAAACCTAGGCAGTGTGTTGAAAAGCAGAGCTATTACTCTGCCGACAGAGGTCCATATAGTCAAGACTGTGGTCTTCCCAGTGGTCACATGTGGTGTGAGAGCTGGACTGTAAAGAAGACAGAGCACCAAAGAATTGATGCCTTCTAATTGCGGTGCTGGAGAAGACTCTTGAGAGTCCCCTGGACAGCAAGGAGTTCAAATCGGTCAATCTTAAGGGAAATCAACCCTGAATACTTATTGGAAGGACTGATGCTGAAGCTTCAGCTTCAGTATTTTGGTCACCTGATGTGAACAGCCAATTCTTTGGAAAAGTCCCTGACGCTGGGACAGATTGAGGGCATAAGAAGAGGGCATCAGAGGTTGAGATGGCTGGATAGAATCACTGATGCAATGGACATGAACTTGGGCAAACTTCAGGAGATGGTGAGAGACAGGGAGGCCTGGTGTGCTGCAGTCCATGGGATCGCAAAGAGTCAGACGTGACTGGGTGACCAAACACCAATAACAAGAACCCTCAGGAGGAGGAAACTCTGGGAGAAGCTTCTTCTGGATTCCTCAGATTTAATTCCCCCTATTCTGTGACTTTCTAGAATTGATCATTACACCCTTGAATAAGTTGGTAGAAGCAACTAGGGTTTCTTCCCTCCTTCACAAAGGGTTTTTTTTTTTTTTTTTTTTTTTTTTTTTTATGTTGATGTAAATGTTGTTCTAAATTGTGAATTAGCAGGGTTGAGTGTTTAGTTGGTAATTTGGATATGTGACCCAAGTGACCAGATGGCACCTGAGTGACTTATAGGAATCTCAATTATACCCCACCTCATGAAGGGAGGTTATCTTCAGGCGCCTTTTCTTTCCAGCTCTATGTAATAATCCCCACTTTTCAAACATGCAGCCATGCTTCATCAGAAATGGTGACTAGAAGCAGCTGACTTAGCACCATATTAGACTCACAGGCCCCTGGGGTGAGTGCTGTAGTCCCTTCCTTCCTGTGAGCACTGATATTGCATGAAAGTGTGAGTGATGCCACCCACCTGAGACCCACTCTCTTATTCTCCTGGCCCAAGTGTTTGGGAAATGATAATGAGTTGGTTAGAGCATTTGCTTAAAAATGTGGGTGTTGTTCTGCCCTTTGTCACTAGGAATAGATGAAAGTTTCATAAAAGACTAGCTACAAATATGCAACCAAATCTATGACCTGATCATGAATGATACCTACCTTCTCATCTAAGATATCTATTTGAATAACTAAATTCCAAAATTTCTTGTGAATGTAACTGCCATAGAAATCTAAATAAGTTGACTTATAATTTTGGAAGACATGAAATTTTCCTTTTAACCACTAATTTTGCCTATCCCCAAAGTTTGGCAAATTAAATTAAGGCATACGTTTTATCAAGAAATGTGACTTGGGAATTAACACAGTATTTAAATTCTAAATATTTGTTGGCAAAGAAAATCTCCAAAGTCTTAGTTAAGATTACGCTTTTGAAAACTGGAAACTTTATTTCAAGTTCTGACTAAACCCCATGCTAGATATATGAATTTAGGAAAAATATTTAACTTATTTAATTTTACCCACTTCAGCTTTAAAAAGAACTCCCCTCACTTCCAACACTCTAAACCAGAGACCAAATCCAGAATATATTAATAATGGGATCCCTCCACAACTTTCTCCCACTTTCCAGAACACTTCTGCAGCTGTATAATCAAACAGATAAAATCTGTATAACCAAAAGACAAAATTACATTGTCTTACTATATGGGACCTCTGACAACTACCCCACAATGACCAAAGCAACTGCTCTATCACATCTCGATCACAAACATCACTATGGGAACATCACTATGGGAACTTCACTTTGGGAACTGTGACACAATGAATCATTGTTCTGTACACCTGAGACTAACACAATATTGTAAACCAACTATATTGCAATAATAAAAATAATAATTGTACCTGAACTGTTATACTTTGCTACAATGCATTGATCCCATTGGTTAATATGAAAGAAGTGTATGGTTTCATGATTGATTATATTTCAACAGGTGAGAAGGGATGGAAAAGGGACAGCTTGATGCAAAAACTGGGTCTATGAATAAGGAAATAATTTAGCCAGAGAAGCAAATCATCAATGGGAGAAATCCTTGGAGTTGGAAGGACCTATACAGACAAAATGATTGATGACACAGGATGAAACAAATACTGGCTGTTTATTTGTATTTTCTCTGAGCATAATTTCTCAGCTTATTCTCAGAAGTCAAAATAGGCTGGTAGAAGTCTTAGAAGATACCAGGTGAACTAAGAAATTAATTTTCATTGGTCTCTATATCATGAGTGATTCAGTGAAGAGGTCCATCTGGCTTAAATTAGGCAATCTATTTCAGAGTACCTAAGAAGAGCTCTGAAAAATACATTTTGTAATCAGAAAAATATAAAACTGCTGCTACTTTGGAAATAAAAAGGACTAGTCATGCTTATGAAACATCAGTAATTAAGAATGATTTCTTTAAAATTGATTGGCTATTCATTGAGTTTGTGCCTTTCTGTATGGAAGCAAATCTGATAGCTCCCCTTACTGCTATCATGCCAGTGTTCACATCACATACCACAGTCATACGGTAAAAAAGGAACTTTTCAAATTGAAATAAACTGAAAAACAGTTAACTCTATGTAGTTCTAGTCTCCAGAATAAATTAAACTTTGAGACTTTCCCGGAAGCTACTGACTTCTTAATAAACAATTTTGTTCCTGACTTTCACAGTAATGATGCCAAAATGTGGAAAAGCCTTAGCAAATACTATATATATTTGAAAAAACCCTGCTTATTTCCTACCATCAAATGGCTAACTGTAAGCTGTAAGGTAAATTTTGCTATGTTACAGGGATCTTTCTCTTTAACTTTCTTTGTCTTTTTTTTTTCCTTCTGTTAAATTTGGTGTTCAACTTCCTCTAAAGCCTAGACTCCCTGGTAAAACTTTTTCATAAGGGGTCTACTTTGCTCTTCTAAACAATCTTGCCTCTCTAACTCTTCCTTTACGTGGAAATTGTAAAGATAATAAACATAATAGTTCAATATTTTACAATGTTCTAAGAGAATTATATACTCTAAGGCAATATGGGTGTTAATATATGTTAGAGGAGAAACATGATTCATCCTAATGCAGGATGTTAATGGGGCTTGGTTGTATTATTCCTTTATACAAGTAGAAAATTAATGGTCAATATAATAAAAACAAGATACCTTTTATACCAGTTTGACAAACTTTACTATAGGACCTAATATCAGAATACTTGCAGAAATGTACCATTATTATTGATGGGTACACTTAATATAGGGATATTCATTCTCATTTATAACTGAAGCAATTTTAATCAAAATCCCAAGTAGATAATTTAGAAACTTGACAAACATATTTTAAGATTTATATAAAAGAATAATGTATAACAAATAGATAAGTCAATGAAAAACTAAAACAAAGAATGAGGAATTGCACAACCAGATAAAATAATTTACTCAAAAATCTATGACAATAACATTCTATAACAGTATTCTTTAACAGAATATTCTATAACAGAATGATTTGAGGCAGAAACAGAAAAAACAGAAAAGTAGAGCAGAATACTAATCTCAGAAACAGAGCTACATAAAATTGGAAATCCATTAATGGTAAAACTAATGCTACAGAAATTGAATAGAGTTTGTGAAACTGGCTCAGATATGAAGAATATCAAAGTGAGGTTCTTATTTCATACCATATATAAAGAGGTTTACATGTAAAAAGTAAAAGTATAAAGCTAATGGAAGAAGATTTGTGAGAGTATCTTTATATACTTAGGTATATAGTATCTTTATGTATTCTATACTTTCACAAATCTTCTTCCATTAACTTTATACTTTTACTTTTTACATGTAAACCTCTTTATATATGGTATGAAATAAGAACCTCACTTTGATATTCTTCATATTTGAGTCAGTTTCCCAAACAAATTAAGATTGCTGGGAGAAATATCAATAACCTCAGATATGCAGATGACACCACCCTTATGGCAGAAAGTGAAGAGGAACTCAAAAGCCTCTTGATGAAAGTGAAAGAGGAGAGTGAAAAAGTTGGCTTAAAGATCAACATTCAGAAAACAAAGATCATGGCATCTGGTCCCATCACTTCACAGGAAATAGATGGGGAAACAGTGGAAACAGTGTCAGAATTTATTTTTGGGGGGGCTCCAAAATCGCTGAAGATGGTGATTGCAGCCATGAAATTAAAAGATGCTTACTCCTTGGAAGAAAAGTTAGGACAAACCTAGATAGCATATTAAAAAGCAGAGACATTACTTTGCCAACAAAGGTCTGTCTAGTCAAGGCTATGGTTTTTCCAGTAGTTATGTATGGATGTGAGAGTTGGACTGTGAAGAAAACTGAGCGCCGAAGAATTGATGCTTTTGAAGTGTGGTGTTGAAGAAGATTCTTGAGAGTCCCTTGGACTGCAAGGAGATCCAACCAGTCCATCCTAAAGGAGACCAGTCCTGTGTGATCATTGGAAGGACTGATGCTGAGGCTCAAACTCCAATACTTTGGCCACCTCATGCGAAGAGTTAACTCATTGGAAAAGACCCTGATGCTGAGAAGGATTGGGGGCAGGAGGAAAAGGGGACGACAAAGGATGAGATGGCTGGATGGCATCACCGACTCGATGGAAGTGAGTTTGAGTGAACTCTGGGAGATGGTGATGGACAGGGAGGCCAGGCGTGTTGTGATTCATGGGGTCTCAAAGAGTTGGACACAACTGAGCGACTGAACTGAACTGAACTGAACTGAAGTATCTTTATGACATAAGAGTGAGGAGTTATTTTTTTAGAAAATCCAAATAGCATGAATCAGAAGGTAAAAAGTTGATTTGTTAATATTTAGATGAAAGCTTTCAGGTCAATAAAGGACTGCACAAGCAAAATTAATATATAGATAACTATGTAGGAGAAAGGCAATGCCAAAGAATGCTCAAACTACTGCACAATTGCACTCATCTCACATGCTAGTAAAGTAATCCTTAAAATTTTCCAAGCCAGGCTTAAGCAATACATGAACCATGAACTTCCAGATGTTCAAGCTGGTTTTAGAAAAGGCAGAGGAACCAGAGATCAAATTGCCAACATCTTCTGCATCATCGAAAAAGCAAGAGAGTTTCAGAAAAACATCTATTTCTGCCTTATTGACTATGCCAAATCCTTTGACTGTGTGGATCACAATAAACTGTGGAAAATTCTGAAAGAGATGGGAATACCAGACCACCTGACCTGCCTCTTAAGAAACCTGTGTGCAGATCAGGAAGCAAAAGTCAGAACTGGACATGGAATAACAGACTGGTTCCAAATAGGAAAAGGAGTATGTCAAGGTTGTATGTTGTCACCCTGCTTATTTAACTTATATGCAGAGTACATCATGAGAAACGCTGGCTTGTAGGAAGCACAAGCTGGAATCAAGATTGCCAGGAGAAAAATCAATAACCTCAGTTATGCAGATGATACCACCCTTATGGCAGAAAGCAAAGAACTAAAGAGCCTCTTGATGAAAGTGAAAGAGAAGAGGGAAAAAGTTGGCTTAAAGCTCAACATTCAGAAAACAAAGATCATGGCATCCAGTCCCATCACTTCATGGCAAATAGATGGGGAAACAGTGGAAACAGTGGCTGACTTTATTTTTCTGGACTCCAAAATCACTGCAGATGGTGATTGCAGCCATGAAATTAAAAGAGGCTTACTCCTGGCAAGGAAAGTTATGACCAACCTAGATACCATATTCAAACGCAGAGACATTACTTTGCCAACACAGGTCTGTCTAGCCAAGGCTATGGTTTTTCCAGTGGTCATGTATGAATGTGAGAGTTGGACTATAAAGAAAGTTGAGCGCCGAAGAATTGATGCTTTTGAAGTGTGGTGTTGGAGAAGACTCTTGAGAGTCCCTTGGACTGCAAGGAGTTCCAACCAGTCCATCCTAAAGGAGATCAGTACTGGGTGTTCATTAGAAGGACTGAGGTTTAAGCTGAAACTCCAATACTTTGGCCATCTGATGAGAAGAGCTGACTCATTTGAAAAGATCCTGATGCTGGGAAAGATTGAGGGCAGGAGAAGAAGGGGACGACAGAGGATAAGATGGTTGGATGGTATCACCAACTTGATGGACTTGGGTTTGGGTGAACTCCAGGGGTTGGTGATGGACAGGGAGGCCTGGCATGCTGCAGTTCATGGGGTTGCAAAGAGTCGGACACAACTGAGTGACTTAACTGAACTGAACTATGTAGGAAAAAATATTTGCATTCTTCAAAACCAAAATGGAATTTATCTATTTTATGTATGGAATCCTTCCAAAACCAAGGGATAATAAGGAAGTATAAATATTAAGTATAAGTAAAGTATTAGTCACTCAGTCATGCCCAACTCTTTGTGACCCCATGGACTGCAACCCACCAGGTTCTAATGGCCATGAGATTTTCCAAGCAAGGATACTGGAGTGATTTGCCATTTCCTTCTCCAGGGGATCTTCCCAACCCAGGGTTTGAGCCCAGGTCTCCTGCACTGCAGGCAGATTCTTTATTGACTGAGCTACAATGGAAGCCCAATAAGGAAGTATATCTAATAGAAAAATTAAAGGAGTCAAACTGTTAGAAAATTTTAGCAGGCAATTCGTGGATGGGGAAACATGTAGTTAAAGTAGATACTAAAACTCAGTAACAAACTTAAGAAACTCAAACTGAAATGAGATAACATGAACACCTATTGGATTCATAAAAATAAGAAGGTAGGAAACAGCAATTGTTGACAAGAACTGTAGCAAAGATAATTCTCATGTCCACCTTGTGGGAATGTGAGTTGGAATAAATCACATTTTGGGGGGAAAATTAGTTTTCAGAAATCAGTATGGCAATATTTGGCAGAAATAAGAATGCTTGTAATCTAGGTCCCTATGATAGCTCTTCTGGATATATAAGCCAATGAATTCACATACTTATTTTAAGGAATATAAACAAGAATATTTGTTATGCTTATATTCAGTGTGGTGTAGAGGCAAACTGCGTATTTTGAAGGTATATTTCATGTGAGGAAGGAGTAAGTAAAATGTGGCCACTGCATTTTTATAGTATGCTCTGCAGTAATTTGAATCAATACATCAGCATACCAAATATGCATACAACATGGTTAGATTTCAAGTTTTAGTGAAAAAAGCAGCAGTGAGATTTACAGCACAGTACAATTCAAAATAAAACAGTACTCAGTCATATCTAACTCTTTGAGACTCCATGGACTGTAGCACTCCAGGCTCCTCTGTCCATAAAATTCTCTAGACAAGAATACTGGAGTGGGTTGCCATGACCTTCTCCAGGGATCTTTCCAACCCAGGAATTCAACCCAGGTCTCCCACATTGCAGGCAGACTCTTTATGGTTTGAGCTACTTGAGAATCCAATATAAAATGGTGCTACTTATTATATAAAGATATATGCATATATGGGCTTCAAGGAGACCCTAGTGGTAAAGAACCCGCCTGCCAATGCAGGAGACATAAGAGATTTGGGTTCAATTCCTGAGTCAGGAAGATGCCCTGGAGGAGGGCTCAGTAACCAATGCCAGTATTCTTGCCTGGAGAATCCCATGGACAGAGGAACCTGGTGCTCTGTAGTCTATAGGGTTGCAGAGAGTCAGACATGACTGAGCCACTAACACTTTCATGGGGCTTGATAATGAGGAACAAAAAATGAAATAAAACAAATGGAGGAATGACACATGGGCCAGTGATGAGAACATGCGATGAAATGAAGAATATGATCATCATCATACACCTCAATATCTGAGCGCTACACTCTCCTCATCACAGATCACTTTGACTTTCACTGTTTCAACTCATCTAATGTGTTAACGAGAGAAGCCCCTCCCTTAATACTCCCCAATTGACTCTCTTTCTCTGTTTATCTGTGTCTCTGTTTCTCTGTTTTTCTTTCTCTCTGTCTCTCATCACGGATAAACATAATGTGGATTTATACAAACACTGTGTATTGTCTGGTCCCAAGAGATAACTAAGCATTGGAATTTCCAATCACATAATTCAGTTCAGTTCAGTTATCAGTCGTGTCTGACTCTTTGCAACTCCATGGACTATACACACCAGGCCTCCCTGTCCATCAGCAACTCTGGGAACTTGCTCAAATTCATGTCCGTCAAGTCAGTGATGCCATCCAAGCATCTCATCCTCTGTCATCCCCTTCTCCTGCCTTCAATCTTTCCCAGCATCAGGGCCTTTTCAAGTGAATCAGTTCTTCCACAGGTGGCCAAAGTATTGGAGCTTCAGCTTCAGCATCAGTCCTTCCAATGAATATTCAGGACTGATTTCCTTTAGGATGGACTAATTGGATCTCCTTGCAGTCCAAGTGTCTCTTAAGAGTCTTCTTCAACACCACAGTTCAAAAGCATCAGTTCTTCAGCTTTCTTTATAGTCCATCACTCACATGCATACATGACTACTGGAAAAACCATATCTTTAACTAGATGGACCTTTGTTGGTGAAGTAATGTCTCTGCTTTTTAATATGCTGCCTAGGTTGGTCATAGCTTTTCTCCCAAGGAGTAAGTGTCTTTTAATTTCATGGCTGCAATCACCATCTGCAGTGATTTTGGAGCCCAAAAAAATAAAGTCTGCCACTGTTTCCACTGTTTCCCCAACTATTTGCCCTGAAGTGATGGGACCAGATGCCATGGTCTTACTTTTCTGAATGTTGAGTTTTAAGCCAGTTTTTCACTCTCTCATTTTCATCAAGAGGCTCTTTAGTTCTTTGCTTTCTGCCTTAATGGTGATGTCATCTGCATATCTGAGGTTATTGATATTTCTCCCAGCAATCTTTATTTCAGCTTGTGCTTCATCCAGCCCAGCATTTCTTATTATGTACTCTGCATATTAGGTAAATTGTCAGGGTGACAATATATACCCTTGACATACTCCTTTCCCGATTTGGAGCCAATCTGTTTTTCCATGTCCAGTTATAACTGCTGCTTCTTGACCTGCATACAGATTTCTCAGGAGGCAGAAATCTGAGAATGGTCTCAAATGGTCTGGTATTCCCATCTCTTTAAGAATTTTCCACACTGTGTGGTGATCCACAAAGTCAAAGTCTTTGGGATAGCAACAAAATAGACATAGATTTTTTTTTCTGGAGCTCTCTCACTTTTTTGATGATCCAATGGATGCTGGCAATTTGATCTCTGGGTCCTCTGCCTTTTATAAATCCAGCTTAAACATCTGGAAGTTCATGTACTGTTGAAGCCTGGCTTGGAGAATTTTAAGCATTACTTTGCTAGCCTGTGAGATACGTGCCATTGTGTGGTAGTTTGAACATTCTTTGGCATTGCCTTTCTTTTGGATTGGAATGAAAACTGACCTTTTCCAGTGCTGTGGAAAACTTCTGAGTTTTCCAAATTTGCTTGTATATTTAGTGAAGCATTTTACAGCATCATCTTTTAGGATTTGAAATAGCTCAACTGGAATTCCATCAGCTCCACTATCTTTGCTCATAGTGATGCTTCCTAAGGCCCACTTGACTTTACATTCCAGGATGTCTGACTCTAGGTGAGTGATCGCACCATCATGATTCTATGGGTCATGAAGATCTTTTTTGTATAGTTCTTCTGTGTATTCTTGCCACCTTTTCTTAATGTCTTCTGCTTCTGTTAGGCCCATACCATTTCTGTCCTGGATTGTGCCCATCTTTTGGATGAAATGCTCCTTTGGTATCTCTAATTTTCTTGAAGAGATATCTATTTCTTTCCCATCCTTTTGTTTTTCTCTATTTGTTTGCATTGATCACTGAGTAAGGCTTTCATATCTCTCCTTGCTATTCTTTGGAACTCTGCCTTCAAATAGAATCACATGCTTGGATTCATTCTTGGGCTCATGCTTGAATCATTGGTTTGGGCTCTTGCAAACCATCAGAAGTGATGTGAGGGTTCCTGGTTGAAAGAACCTTTGGAGTCTAGTTAAGATAGGCTTTAATTGTCTCCCTGAATAATTTTATTGTTCATTTCCATTCCTGTGGTAAAGAGGGAGTGAACATTATACTGACCTCCTTTAGAAGGTGTTTATCACTATTATTATCTTCATATGACCTCAGGATGACAAGGTCTGTGTGGTTGTATACATTGATCACTAACCAGGCTCTTTTTGGCATAAAACTCGTTTTTCTTACTATTGTACTTTATATTAAAAATATAATCCCTCTAACTCTGCCAACTCTCCAAGACCCATTTGGGCTTTTGAACTTGGATGTGCTACTGTGCTCAATTACATATTCATCTAACTTTCATTGATATGAAATTAACAGTGAGGGCATTTTTACATAGAACTGTCCCCAAATAGATAACTGTTCCTAATCTCTTTTAATGCTCTCTTAATTGTTTTTAACTGATGACTTTTTAGAATCAGATACAGAGTATCCAATTAACCTTAACAGGAGATGACCCTCTTTAATCTGAAGTGCTAGGCTCTGTTCTGAATTTCAATGAAGAAAAGAAGGAAAAGAAAACTTCTCTTCTCTTTAACATCTTAATGCAGATACATGCCTACATTTTTTGCCAGTTAATAGGAAAGAGAAAACCAAGGATTTGAAAATAAGGGTTTATAAAATAGATCCCAGGAAATTCAGTGCAACATAAATTCTGGCTTCTTTTTGTGACTTTATAAATTGGAAGGATGATTACCTGATCAAGCTTGATCATATAAAATAGCAAACTTTTGGATCTGATCTACTTCCATTTCCTTGAGAAAGAAACAACGACTTACTGCATCTGAGTTTCCTTAATTATAAACTAGGCATCTTTTCAAGTTTCTTTGAAAGATCAAATGGGATAATACATTAAAATATTTATATATACACATATATACATATAGCACATATCAAGTACATATGGTACAATAAGTAGCATGATAGTTTTTCATCCTTTCAGTGTCTTGATATGCATATTAATTTGCCACTTTTGAGAGTTTATGTTGTACATCAGAAGTGTGAAGTAAAAAACTGTTAATTAATGAAAAATTTTGAAAAGTGACACTTTAAGTAATGGAATATCTCCAAAATTTACTTTTATGGTAGGTCATTACTTAGAGAACATGGTGAAACCATCCAATCTCTATATATAAAATTCTGAGAAGTTCCTATCAATCTCTCTGATATTTAGTTAATGATTATTACCACTTGTTTAAAATCACACTATAACAAGAATATCTCAGAATTTACTTAAATCGCCTTGTGAATAGTATGTTTTATTCCAGTGAGTTTTCTTAAGAGCATGAAATTATTTCCACTAAGTTTTGATTTTCTTTAAAACAACCATTACATGAAAATGAGTTACTTACAAATAAACTAGAAACTACTTGCATCAGACATGAGCTATTTGTAAATATTAAGTAAATGAAACATATTACAGGAGGAAAGCAATACAGAGTCAATATTTAAGCACTTGCAAATATAGAAACAGTGGAAACAGTGCCAGACTTTATTGTTCTGGGCTCCAAAATCACGGTAGATGGTGATTGCAGCCATGAAATTAAAAGATGCTTACTCCTTGGAAGGAAAGTTATGACCAACCTAGATAGCATATTCAAAAGCAGAGACATTACTTTGCCAACAAAGGTCCATCTAGTCAAGGCTATGGTTTTTCCAGTGGTCATGTATGGATGTGAGAGTTGGACTGTAAAAGAAGCTGAGTGCTGAAGAATTGATGCTTTTGAAGTATTGATGCTTTTGAAGTGTGGCGTTGGAGAAGACTCTTGAGAGTTCCTTGGACTACAAGGAGGTCTAACCTGTCCATTCTAAAGGAGATCAGTTCTGGGTGTTCATTGGAAGGACTGATGCTGAAGCTGAAGCTCCAATACTTTGGCCACGTCATGTGAAGAGTTGACTCATTTGAAAAGACCCTGATGCTGGGAGGGACTGGGGGTAGGAGGAGAAGGGGACGACAGAGGATGAGATGGCTGGATGGCATCACCGACTCGTTGGACATGAGTTTGGGTAAACTTCGGGATTGGTGATGGACAGGGAGGCCTGGCGTCGCAAGAGTTGCAAAGAGTGGGACATGACTGAGCGATTGAACTAAAATATACAAATATATGCTAGGAAGTGATTTTCAATAAAAATGTGCAGTGCATGTATTTACAATTTGAGGAAAACTCCTGTTGGATTGGACCAGTTAATTGCCATAATGAATAATAGGAAAATTTTTGCTTCCTGGATATCAATGGGATATTTTCATATAATGAGCTTCCTAGTAGAAGGCATGATTTCTTAATAGTCTTTGACTGACAAAATAACTATTTAAATTTTCCAAATCAAAGAGCATTTTTAAAAAAGCCTCTTTATCTCTTTCCCCTTACCACATTTATTCAGGATTCTCAGCACCAGAAATTTATTCTTTCCCTTCAAGGTCTGGAAACCCCTTGTTAAGATACAGGTGTCCCTGGTACTAATCAATAATTATTCATTAGCGTCCCACCATTGGCCATGTCATTAATTGCATTCATCTAACTAGACACTTTTGGAGAAGGCAATGGCACCCCACTCCAGTACTCTTGCCTGGAAAATCCCATGGACAAAGGAGCCTGTAGGCTGCAGTCCATGGGGTCGCGAAGAGTTGGACAAGACTGAGAGACTTCACTTTCATTTTTCATTTTCACGCATTGGAGAAGGAAATGGCAATCAGCTCCAGTGTTCTTGCCTGGAGAATCCCAGGGATAGGGGAGCCTGGTGGGCTGCCATCTGTGAGGTCACACAGGGTTGGACACGACTGAAGTGACTTAGCAGCAGCAGCAACTAGACTCTTCAGGTCATGTTGAGAAACACTTGTTCACAGGTCTCTTAGATTTCTGCATGTCTTGAAAATGAAGTTGGCTGGCTTTGTTCTGGACAATCCTTTCAGAGAAGGTTGTATAGTAAATTGCCTTTGGAGATAATGTCTCTCATGCTTTCAGTCCAGTATAGTAAAGATGTTGTGTTCTATCAGAACAAAGGTCAGCAAAGTTTCCTTGTAGCTCAATGGCAAAGACAGGTTTCTTCAACTTGGAGCTTCTCAACAAAACCCCATTGCGTGTACAGCATCCACCCAGGTTACTTTATATCATTTTCATATGACTTGAGGGTCAAAAGGATCTGATGCAACCATTACATTTATGCCACTTGTTATGCTGTGATAAAGTCTGTTGTTTCCGATCCAGTAGCTCATGTTTTCTATCAGCATCCATGAAACTGAGGCAGGCTAACTTGTTGACTTCCAAATATGATAATACCACAGACTTTCACAGTCTTGTCAGGCCATAAAGGAGATACATTGTGATGGGAGGTGAAGCAAGGAATAGTTTTAAAATATAGCGCAGTCTAATGAGATGGACTTTCAGTGGTTTCCCTGGATACAGAAAAGGCATAGAAAGTGAGAGATATTGAAAACTCAAGGGCAAGAATTTGAAGCAGCAATGTTTATTCATAAAAGGATGGAGGGAGAGTGCATGAAAGGATGACCCATCTTATTTATTTAAGTTAGTAATCAAATGTTTTTTAATTCCTTACCAGGAGCTTATTATGTTCTGACACCCTGATATTAGAATATGAAAATATAAACGTTCTATTACCAGTTTATGTCCCTGAAAAGGCATGAAATAATTTATACTAGAATAAGCAAATAATTTTTGTTGTTGTTGTTAATGAAGAGAATATTGAAATATTGGGTTGGCCAAAGGTTTACTTGGGTCCCCACATAAGCTATTACAGAAAAACTCAAATGAACTTCTTGACCAATCCAATAAAACAATGCCATTAAAAAAAATGAGGAGTGATTCAAGTTGAACTTCCAAGTGAATAAATATTAATCAAAATGCTTGCGTGTTCTAAGCATTCCCCACCCTTTCACTTTAATCAGCTAGAGCATTTCCTTTGAAATCTGAGTCAGATTCTGTGCTGCACTGCTTGGAAGTCCTCCAGTTGATCTCCAAATCCCTCAGAAATACACCCAGATTTACTCATATTGACTTACAAGACCCACCACAGCCTTGTGCTTTGTTGTCTCTGACTTCATCCACAACCACTGTCCTCCTCACTCTCTCCTCTCCAGCTGCTTGGGTGCCTTTTGCTTCATCAAACATGACAAGATTTCTTTCATCTGGAAGTATTTGCACTTGGTGTTTCCTCTGCCCTGGCCACATCTCCCCTAGATATCCCCCTGCCTCCCAGGTTTCTTGTTAAATTGTACCTTTTGAGCAAGGCCTTCCCTGAGCACCGTGCTGCTAAGTTGCTTTAGTTGTGTTCGACTCTACTGGACCCCATAGACGGCAGCCCGCCAGGCTCCCCCGTCCATGGGATTCTCCAGGCAAGAATGGCAAGAACACTGGAGTGGGTTGCCATTTCCTTCTCCAATGCAGAAAAGTGAAAGTGAAGTCATCCAGTCATGTCCAACTCTTTGCGACCCCATGGACTGCAGCCTACCAGGCTCCTCCGTCCATGGGATTTTCCAGGCAAGAGCACTGGAGTGGGTTGCCATTGCCTTCTCCACCCTGAGCACCATATATATTAATACAATAGCACTATTTCCTTAGCTTCACTCTCTGTCCTTTTTATGATCTATCATTGTTTTCATCACACAAAACACTACAAGGCATGATATGTGTACTCGTCAATTTGCAATATGTAAGTATACGAACATCCACATCCACTTCTACATCACTTCCTCGGCCATATGAATGGGAATCTAAAAACCTGCTTCATTCACACATGTGATTAAGTTACATTTATCAGTAAGCAGTCAATCATTATGTCCTCATTTACATTTTGGTGTAAAAATTAGCTCTCAACAAGGGGTCTGATATTTGACAGATAAAAGTGAGTGAGGTTGCTCAGCTGTCAGACTCTTTGCAACCCCGTGGACTATATATAGCTTGCCAGGCTCCTCCATCCATGGGATTTTCCAAGTAAAAATACTGGAGTGGGTTGCCATTTCTTTCTCCAGGGGATGTTCCCAACCCAGGGATCGAACCCTGGTCTCCTGCACTGCAGGCAAACTCTTTACATCTGAGCCACCAGGGAAGCCCCCATTCAACAGATAAAGTGACCATAAAGTTTCCTGTTCAAATAAAACTTTTTCAGATTTAAAGGACACAATTATAATCTCATTAGGACAGAGATCATCTTGGATTGTCCTAAGAAAATCAAGGTGCAAAGTCATCCTGTTTATACGTGATTCAGTGTGAGAAATTCAGGGAAGCCGCTTCTCTCAAAATTGGCCCACATTACCAATATCTGCCCTTCTGCCCACAGAAAACCTTTCCTTTAAGACTTATCGCATACTTCCTTCCCTCCATGAAACCTTCCTGTGTACTCTTACACTCTCAGGCACCAACAGAGATAGCCATTGTCTCTTCCAGAGCTTTTGTACATACCTTTGTTCATGAGTGAGCCCTCATGACCCAGGCCAGGGCCTGCTACTGCTACTGCTAAGTCACTTCAATTGTGTCTGACTCTGTGCGACCCCATAGACGGCAGCCCACCAGGCTCCCCCGTCCCTGGGATTCTCCAGGCAAGAACACTGGAGTGGGTTGCCATTTCCTTCTCCAATGCATGAAAGTGAAAAGTGAAAGTGAAGTTGCTCAGTCGTGTCTGACCCTCCGTGACCCCATGGACTGCAGCCTACCAGGCTCCTCCGCTCATGGGATTCTCCAGGCAAGAATACTGGAGTGGGGTGCCATTGCCTTCTCCAAGGCCAGGGCCTAACTCCCATTAGATACTCAGTAAGTCTCCATTGACTGGATGAATTCAGAACTTGAGGCTCACTGGGTCCTGCATGTCTTTACATAAGATGGGACATATTTATCCAGGAGTGGGCCCTGGCTTGGATATCAAATCACAGCTACCACTCACAGGTTGATAAAGAGATGGGAGTCAGAGATCTTCTGATGCATCACATGATCCTGATTTTATTATGCTGTATAAAGATTCTAAGATTTATGTCTGAGATAGTGACTATATAACACAATTCCATGGGAAAGGAGAAGTGTTTTGGGTTTTTATTTCTTGGTTGTTGTGTGTTTTTGTGTGTGGAGGCGGAGGGCAACTTTACTACTCCTTTCTAGCAGCCAGTTGAGTTGCCTATTTTACTTCCCTGTGGAACATGGCAATTAACCACTGCCTAAAGCCCTCCAGTCTGGCCTCTAGGAACTCTTTTAACACCATTACTTCTTCAATTTTCTCTGTTAAGCGAGTCTTCACAGTTCATTAACTGAGTACCAATCTTCTTGTAGCTGTTTTTGCAGGTTTTTCTTAAACCTGTAACATTTTAACCTTTGGGCATTGGAAATTCATCATATAGCTTTTGGTTCCTATTTTGTTGATGTCTTCATTTTTAGAAAATTTTCCTTAATCGGGACCTCATTAATTTTCAGGAGGCTTCTTTCCATTTCTAGCAAAAGGAAAATTCTTCACAAAAGAAATCAGTCCACAAACACTCATTTGACAGAAAAAAGATTCTGAAAAGTAGAAAATCTGTAGCGAGAGGTACAGAATTGGAGAAACTATGCAGCAAACATACCAAAGCACAGATCATCGAATAACTGCTGCGTATGTTGAAGCAGGCACATTATTTTTATGATTTTAATTAAGTACTCATATACTTTTTATAAATTTTTTTCAATTAATGATTTCAGACAATTTTATACATTTCATGCTTTCTGCCTTTACAAATTCTTCCAGAAATACTATATATATTGTGGATTTGTTCACCCTGGTTTCAGACTAAAGAATTTATCTAAGAGAATACTATTGAATATACTTGATAAACACTTTGTGGCTTATAAATAGCTGATAACTATTCCATAGAGACCCTATATTTAAGAGCTTTTTCACCTCATTTGAGACTAGGGATGCTCAAGTCAGCCATCACTGGCCTACAAGACTATGGAGTACATTTGCCTTTAAATTCAGGGCATGTGACATATTTCTTTTGGAAATGTCTTAAAGTCTTAACTCATACTAGAATAGCTAGCCCAGCCATAACAATACAATGTCTTGAAGGCAGTAAGGTAAACTCTCAAATGTGTCTCAGCTGAGGTATCATGTCTTGTCTCCAACTCTGGGATATCCATAGGAATGGGTAGACTCGCCACTTGAAGCCCCTTTGTGGATGAAAACTTCCAGGGCTTAACCAAAAAGGAAGGAAAATCAACCTCACTTTTATCTTATTTCCCTTTTTTTTTTTTTTTTTTTTTTTAATTTCTCTCTCTCATCATGAGTGGGAGGCCACTCATGGGAGGCCTCCCCTGCCATCTTATTTTTCTCTTCCACTTCTCCTCTGAGGACCTCTCTTTGCCATTTATGTGTCAGACTAAATCTCTCCCACCCAGTTCTCAATTTCCCCATTGCTCATGTCATTTAAAAAAATTCTCTTTTGAGACTATATTCAAAGGTAGTTTTTAAGCCAAGTAAGCATAGTTATCTTTCAGTTAATAACAGCTCATTTATTATCAACCTTGTGTGATTTAGGCCAGTGGTTCTCAAACTTGAACATGCATCAGAGAGAGCCACCTGAAGGCTTGTTAAAACTCAGAGGTTCTATTTTAGGAGAGCCAGGGTGGGGCATGAAAGTTTGTATGCCATACAGGTTCCAGCCAGTACTGATGCTCTTAGTCCAGGGATCACATTTTGAGAACCACTGGCTTAGGCAGTGCTGTGAAGAATCCTCATTACAGTTGGTTTGGAGAGATAGAAGTGCTATCTTCAACTTCTACTTAGGTTTCTGGTTTATTGCATTATTATCAAGATGTCCAACTTGGGGAATCTGAAGGCTTGGCTAGTCTGGAATAATATTAATCCAGTGTCACTTCTGGTGTATGAACAATGGCAGTGTGGACTAGTATGTTAGTTGGGAATGTATTTTTTTAATACTTTGAAGTGGAAACTATTAATACTTGGCCATTGCAAAGGATTGTCTTTCTCTATTTTCATGTACCTACTGTGTGCTTGCTACTTAAATTTGAGAATCTATAGAATACTGTTTAGAAAAGCAGGGATTTGTATTATTTGGACCAAAGCTAAACAAAAGAAAAAATAAACAAAAATTCAGATAGCTTGTCTTTTATCTATCTTTGTACTTAAACTAAAATAAAGAAGGGAGTGTAGGGGAAGTATTAGGCTGTGTCTTTTTTACGTAAATTCAGCTTTTCAGCAACATCACCCCTCCTTGGAAACCATAGCCTGTGGGCTCAACATTATAGCCTTTATGGTCTGGTTTCTCAATCATCTCCTGTTTTTCTCTCCCTTTCTCTTTCTCTCTGTTATTTATGTATTTCTATGGTGACTCAGTTTTCAGTAACTTAATATTTTATTGTAATTTCAGAAATCTGGATGAGGCTTTGGAATTAGGTCTCTCAACCATTAAACTGTCATGTGCCACAAGGGACATCAACACTCATCAAATACCAGCTGATAAATGCAAACTGAGCTACTTGTTGTAAAATAATAAAAGTAAGTGTTAGTCGCTTAGTCGTGCCTGGCTCTTTGCGACCCCAAGGACTGCAGCCCACCAGGCTCCTCTGTCCATGAGATTTTCTGGGCAAGGACACTGGAATGGTTTCCCATTTCCTTCTCCAAAATAATGAAAAGGAAGTACTTAAAATATTTGGAGAATCATGGAGGAATGTATATTTCTAATGTTCTCTGGCAGTGCAAGATTGGCAATTTTCTCTCTTTTATTGCATCCTAATTTTTAAATATAGCTTAATTTGGAATGGATTTCAGTACTTAATAGCTCAATTAATTTACTGACTAGGGCCAATAGGATAGAATGAACTCTAGTTTCTTATTTTTAAAAAGAAATTTGTTTCCAATAACACCAAGAACTAAATATACTACTGTAAAAAGGACCTGCTAACTAAGGCTTATATCTGGTTACTGCTTAGTCCCCCTTTGGGTTGTTTAAGGGGCATCCATGTCAACATTACCTTTCTGAGTGGATAAATACAGTGCTAATCTGTACAGCTTTCAGTTTAGCAAGTTAAAATGACCTCAGTCAATGATTTAAATGATACGCTTCCCCTCATCAGTCTGCTTAATATCATCCATTTTCCAACCAACTAAATTCCCTCAAGTTTTCAAATTATCCTTTCATTTTTAAAAGACTCATGAGTTTAAGGTTTTAAAAGAATAGCAGCACAACCACCATCATCTATCCCAAACTGCGATTATTAAATATAGCCACTCTTGTACTCAGATGGCTAGCGCAGAGAAAAAGAGGGAGGCAGTGAGAGGAAATTGGATGTGTTAAGAATCTTATCCATTAGTCATACCTTTTTTTCACCTTGTTCTTATCACCGCGTGAGGCCTTTGCATGCTCGTTTTTGAAGACAATGACTAAACAAAAATTGAGGTCCAGCATATTACTGTTAAGGAAAAGCAAGTTTTAATAAGCTGAATTACACCAAAATTTTAATTTTTTCTGTTTATCTTGTAAATTTGCCAAGGTCATGGCTACAAGTTAAAGCTGAGAATTTGTGTAATCATCTAGATTATCAACCTGAAAATTTTTCCAGTTAGTTCTGTGGGGAGAGTTTAACTTGAAAATTATTTTTAATCCAAAACTACCATTCCATTGCTGTGTAATCAGTCTAGGGGATCCATTCAAAAGGTCCCATAGTTATTATCTCCTGTTGAGGACAGGCATAAATGCTGTATGTATCTCTTCTCATAGTTTGTCATAATTTAAAAGTGCTACTAAGGTGATGAGACATGTATAAATTAAGCATAGCAATACAAGTTTGCTTCAAAGAAATAAATGAAATGTCTTTTTTTTTTTTTAAATAAAAGAAAGGATTAAATTTTTAGGTCCATGAAAAGGATATGGGGCATTCCCTACTTTACTTTCATATACATACTTGTATGAGGCCTAGAAATTACTATAAAATCATTCAAACTTCATTTTGTGATCCTATTTAATATAAATAAATAAGCAAACAAATTTCTTTTACCATGTAACATATTTGCAATCATGTTGAAGTTTAGTGTCATGAATCAAAACTGAAAACTGGAAAACTAAAAATAGAAAATATTTTTTTAAAATCAGAATAATGATTTCATGCTCTTGTTTATTTAAGAGAAAGAAGGTGAAGTGGAAGCAAGCTTTCCTACAATTTCTTTCTGACTTCTATTTTCTCTTTTAAAAGAAATGCTAAAAATATATAGAGTCATATTACTAAATCTCTCCAAGAAAGAAATGTACACACAACAATACTGTTGCTCTTGAATTCTTCAGTGAGAATTGAGAGGGTATATATGTATAACTGGAGAAGGCAATGGCACCCCACTCCAGTACTGTTGCCCAGAAAATCCCATGGATGGAGGAGCCTGGTGGGCTGCAGTCCATGGGGTCACTAAGAGTCAGACACGACTGAATGACTTCACTTTCACTTTCCACTTTCATGCATTGGAGGAGGAAATGGCAACCCACTCCAGTGTTCTTGCCTGGAGAATCCCAGGGATGGCGCAGCCTGGTGGGCTGCCGTCTATGGGGTCGCACAGGGTCAGACACGACTGAAGCGACTTGGCAGCATATGTATAACTAATATACTTGGCTGTACAGCAGAAACTAACGCATTATAAATCATTTATACCCTAAGAAGTTTTTTTTTTTAAAGAGTTAAGCAGATATCAATAAAGTAAAACTGAAACTTTAAGTGCACTGCTATGTATTTTCTGTCTGAGATAACACATCGTAAGCACATAATGAGTGTCTGCTAAACTGAGTGAATGTCCAGACTTAGTTTCTAACCACTAAAACCTGTAGGACGCAGGGAAGAAGCAAAGAGAGTTGGTTGAAAGAAGAAAATGGCATTTCACACAGATAAGAACATATCACATAGTCCCATTTAGGAAACGGTCTTCTACCCTTCAAATTCCCTCTCTTTCAACCACTCATCACAGTAATTGATGTCTCTTTGCAAAGATTAGATTTGTTGAAGACGGCCTTGACCAGATGGTAGGACTGAGGCCATAATGATGATGAGTCTTCATCGAATTAATTCTTCACTTATTGTAGCCCCACACATCTGCCCTTTGCAATCTAAAAATTTAAAACCATTCCTCTTTGACCTTCTTGAATAACAACACTTCAGTTGATACTTAAGTAATGATTCTTACCATGGTTTGTTCTTGATGAGCTTTAAGTTGCTGTCATGACCCAACTTTAATTGCCAAACACAGGAGCCAGTTCAATAGACAATTTGACCTGTTTTCTAACTTCAGAAAGGATGGCTCAAGGTCATCCTCATTTGAATTATCATTTTTGGCAGATGTCTTCCAAAATTAAATTAGTTTAGAATATCAACTATAATTGAGGAATTTTTTTTGTGACAATATTTTAAAGATATGCTCACAGAGACTCTATTAAGCTTGCTTATTTTGTGGATAATGTTTAATTTTTTGTTGAACTGCCATATATATATATGTTATAGGGCCAAAGCAATACTTCCATACTCTGTGTCTCTAGAACTTTGGCAGGAGGATTCTTCATTCAAGTTTCATATCCTGGAGTAGAGGAAGACACGTATTCAAGCAAAAGTCCTAGTTCTATCCACAGGAATATCTACAGTCATCTTTATGAAGACAGTTGTCTATTTTTTCAAGAAAGATTTTCATGTAAGCAACCAAAATTATAAGAGAATATAAACTTACAATTCTTCAGTTTGGCATTTAAAGTATCTTTTCATTAAGAGTTCAAAAATAATGTGCTGCTAGTGAATGTAAACTCAAGCTGTTAATTATAGTAAGTTTTGCCTGGAAAATCCCATGGACAGAGGAGCCTGGTAGGCTGTAGTCCACGAGGTCACTAGAGTCGGACACGACTGAGTGACTTCACTTTCACTTTTCACTTTCATGCATTGGAGGAGGAAATGGCAACCCACTCCAGTGTTTTTGCCTGGAGAATCCCAGGGACGGGGGAGCCTGGTGGGCTGCCGTCTATGGGGTTGCACAGAGTCGGACACGACTGAAGCGACTTGGCAGTAGCAGCAGTAGCAGTGTAAACAAATTAAAAACAAAATAAACTATGTGTAATCCCACTTGTAAAGCAAGAAATGGTCCATAGAATTTTGTCTTACTGTGATACTCACCATTATCATTTAAAGCACCCCATTTCTAGTGCTATTTTGACTTTGGCAGTAACAAGGTTACAATAAAATGAAATCTCATTCAATTAATTAAAAACATATTGCAGTCCAACATATTGTATTAACCTTAAAGAAATAAATATGTAAACAAAAGAGGATACAGAATGAAAGACATTTATGAGAGGTTATTTGATCATTCTGCCATGTTATTATCCATGGAAAGAGTATTGCTGCTCAAAAATATGAGTATTTGTAGTCCAAGGAAAATCTATCACCAGAACAGGAGACCAAGCTTCTAAATATCTTTGAGGAGGACAGTGGTAGATGGTCTATTTCTGGGTGTTTAGATAGTACACTCATCAAGCAATCTTCAGATTTTATTTTGACTATCCATGTAGCTGTTCCACAGAGAGAGACTATGCTAACCATTAAATGTAGACATTTAGTCTACTTGAAAGAAGTGTTTTTTTTAATTATAAATGAATATAATATAATTCTGATTATGTACATCCTTTCCCTCGAGCTTGCTTAGCTTGAATTTATCCCAGAGAGACTTATTAATTCTCAGTTCTTGGTAAAATACAATTTCTGGTCATTCAAAACTGAGAATGAAATCTTGGACATAATGATCTGCCTTTGGAGGCAGCTTCCCAGATATTAAAAGATGGAGTTATATTAGTGATAGAAGGGGTGGCAGAGAGTGTACATAGTGGAAAATACTTGAGGTGTAAAATCAGGCATCCCTTTCTGGCATTTTATAGACCACAACACTATAGTATAGTTGTGGGGGGAAGGCATAAAATATGATAATCTCTATAATCTTGGGAAGAAAAAGCAACAGATTAGTTAAATAGCCAAATCTTCTAGCAATGTAGTGCTGTTCAACATTGCATTCACAGTGTAATCACCAAAGCGGCCAGTGCTTAAGAGGTAGGAGCTTCATCACTGAAGGACTGACATGGACCTAACTAGATGCCAGTTCTAGGGCTGCCAGGGGAACAGAGAGGGGAGAAAAGCCAAAGCTGAGATTCTGAAGGAGGAAGCGGAGAATGACAGTAGATGAGAAAAGTTGGAATTTGAACTAATCACCAGTGTCATAAGGCTCAGTGAAGCGTATTACTGAGGGAAGGATGTTATTCAGAGTGGACTGGGAAAGACTCAAGGGCCTCATACTCTGGAGGTTCACATCCATCTTCAGCAGAAACTATGACCTTCTTTTTTAAAAAAATCATTTTTAATTGAAGGATAGTTGCTTTACAGTGTTGTGTTGGTTTCTGCTACATTATCAGCACGAATCAGCCATAGGTATTTGTATTCCTCTTGAACCTCCCTCCCACTTTCCTCCTGAAACTATGACCTTCTAATGTGCAACTGTATCCAGTCACAAGTCACTTGGGGCATCATCAGGTATGTGATAGCAAATTTCAATGCCAATTCGAGTGGGCCATAGAGTATCTAGAAATTTGGTCAGCCTTTATTCTAGGTGTGTCTGTGAGCTTGGTTGGGGATGAGGTTAACATTTCAATTAGTACTCTGAGTAAGACAGATTGCCCTCACTAATGTAGGTGAACCTCATTCAATTAATTGAAAACCTATAGGATCTTCCTGCTGAGCTGTGGGGTCAGGACTTCAGGCAGAGACTTGACAGTGACATGCCTCAGTGGGCCTGAAATACAGGACATGGATCCAAAGAGGATTATTCTTGAGTTCTAAGATGCCTTGCTAAATTTTGGACTTGCTTAGGACCCATTACCCCCCTTTTCCTTCTTACTTCTCTCTTTTGAAATGGGAAAGTGATAGCTTACAGTGAACAACGTCAGATTCGTGATCTCCGAAGAAGAAGATTTAGCTTTGGGACCAGGTTCCAGACTTGACCACTCAAGAGCTTTTGTGTAGCAGAGTTTTATAGAAGTGAAAAGGGACAAAGAAAGCTTCTGACACAGACATCAGAAGGAGGACAGAGAGTGTCCTCCTTGCTAGTCTTATAAAGGCCTCATATACTTTTATCAGGCCCACTCCAACAGCATACATCTTAAATTAACAAGTTTGGAACTAACAATAGAAAGGTCTTACCAGACCCACTCCCACAATATAAGTCTTAAGATAACAAGATTAGTCAGAAAATTCTTGTTAAGGGGAAACATGTCCTTGAGCAAGATACATTGTTATACTGACTAAGACAAAGAGATGTAGGAAAAAAAAGTTTGTCCTCTTCTCCTCCTTGTGAACCCCAGACCCCTGTCTCCTTCTTGAGGTCCCTAGACCCCTTCCTCCTCAAGGTCCCTAGACTCCTTATCAGCCCACCTAAGGATGAGCTCTCTCAAAAGTATAGACTTTCTGATGTCTGTCCCACTATTGTATTTTGGAAGAACACAACTTATCTGGTTTCACAGGTTCATAGCTGAAGGGGAGTTTTGCCTGAAGGTAAATAACACCTTGAGTTTCACCCTTACCAAATTTAGATGATATATTTAGATGATACTTTGGACTTTAGAGTTAAAGTTGTAACAAGTTAAGACTCTGGAACAAGTTAATTTGGACAAGGCAGGGGTGGAATGCTTTGGACTAAATTGTATTCTCTCAAAATGTGTGTGTTAAAGCCTCAATTCCCAATTTGGAATTAGTTTCCATATAAGAAGATCCCTTAAGCACTTTCTCTCTGTCATGTGAGGACACAGTGAAAAGTTGACCAACAAAGAGACATCAACAGATTCAACCCTGCTGGAATCCTGATTTTGGACTTCCAGCCTCTATAACTATGGGTAAATACATTTCTGCTGTTACATTACTCAATTAATGGTATTATTTTCATGGAAGCCTGAGATAAGGCAAGGATACATTGCCCAGTAGACAGCTGGACAGAAAATACTGAAACTCAGAGAAGAGAAAGAGCATAATGATGTAATCAGGGAAGGAGGAGAGGTATTATGTAATGGTATATCAGTGCTCATGTAGTCAGAAAAGTGAGAGAGGTAGAGTTTCCAGGTAGGTAATTGGTTCAAGGGAAAGTTTTAAGCCAGGAGAAAGCTTCAGATACACTTGAAAAAAGTAAGTCAAATAGCTAGCTAAAGGGGAGAGTTTTTAAGGAAAAACATAAAGGGCTTAAAGGTAGTTTAGAGCCACTGTGTAATGATTCATGTATGAAGATGATGCCTGCATTTCTGAAGCACTGTGCATTACCTGGTTTTTACCTGTGGACGTAAATTTCCACTGATCCTGTGCTCTTCCATATTACATTTTGAAGGTAATATGGTTGGACCATTAAAATTTTTCCAAATCCCAAGGTACTCTGATCCAATTGCACGTTTTGAACATGCCTGACATAGATGAAAGACAGAGTCTGTTGCTATATATAAAAGGGTATTTACTAGTAGAAACAGATATAAAAACTGTGTCCTTGATTTTATTAATAAAACTATTTAATTCAGAGATCACCAAAGTGGGTTCACAAACTCCTCAGGCATATACAATATGAAAGCCAGTGCCAGAAAAATAGCCATGCTTTTATTTCTGTTCATTTAATCTCACATTTTGGTGAATATTCTGCAAAATGACTAACATTAGCAATTCAGTTCAGTTCAGTCACTCATTCGTGTCCAACACTTTGCGACCCCATGAACTGCAGCACGCCAGGCCTCCCTGTCCATTACCAGCTCCCGGAGTTTACCCAAACTCATGTCCATTGAGTTGGTGATGCCATCTAACCATCTCATCCTCTGTCATCCCTTTCTCCTCCTGCCTCCAATCTTTCCCAGCATCAGGGTCTTTTCAAATGAGTCAGCTCTTCACATCAGGTGGCCAAAGTATTGGAGTTTCAGCTTCAACATCAGTCCTTCCAATGAACACCCAGAACTGATCTCCTTTAGGATGGACAGGTTGGATCTCCTTGCAGTCCAAGGGACTCTCAAGAGTCTTCTCCAACACCACAGTTCAAAAGCATCAATTCTTCTGCATTCAGCTTTCTTTATAGTCCAACTCTCACATCCATACATGACTACTGGAAAAACTATAGCCTTGACTAGACTGACCTTTGTAGACAAAGTAATGTTTTTGCTTTTTAATATGCTGTCTAGGTTGGTCATAACTTTGTTTTCAAGGAGTAAGAGTCTTTTAATTTCATGGCTGCAACCATCATCTGCGGTGATTTTGGAGCCCCCCAAAATAAAGTCAGCCACTATTTCCCCATCTATTTGCCGTGAGGTGATGGGACCGGATGCCATGATCTTAGTTTTCTGAATGTTGAGCTTTCAGCCAGCTTTTTCACTCTCCTCTTTCACTTTCAAGAGGCTCTTAGTTCTTCTTCATTTTCTGCCATAAGCGTGGTGTCATCTGCATATATGAGGTTATTGATATTTCTCCCGGGAATCTTGATTCCAGCTTGTGCTTCCTTCAGCCCAGCATTTCTCATGATGTACTCTGCATAGAAGTTAAATAAGCAGGGTGACAATATATGGCCTTGACGTACTCCTTTTCTTATTTGGAACCAGTCTGTTGTTCCATGTTCAGTTCTAGCTGTTGCTTCCTGACTTGCATACAGGTTTCTTAAGAGGCAGGTCAGGTGGTCTGGTATTCCCATCTCTTTCAGATGCGACGGCACAGGAGTGACCAAGAGGAGCTACCACACTCCCAAACTCAGGGGCAGCGGCCTAGAGGAACATTAGCAATTATGTGCATATAATTATAAATAAGTATATGCTTATGAGCCTATGTTTAAGATACTTACTAACAGATCTGTACAACATAAAAGTTTGAAGGCCATTGCTTTAATCAACTGTATTATTCTGCAGGTGAAAGACTTGAATGATTTGAATGATCTTGAGTGGCATTTCTCAGGATTTGAAGAGAGCTGAAGAGCTGAATGATAAAGTCAGACTCTTTCTCAGAGAGCTCCTTCTGAAGACTCACAGGTCTGAGAGGACAATGAAAAGCAGGGTAAGCACTTAATCCTCTCTCCAACTGATAGATAATGAGGGTTTGACCTGGAGAGGGGCTCAATAAAGACTGAGAGAAAAAGGACTGAATGAAGAAATAATTAACAGCCAAAGTATGCTGGGTGTGTTGACGGATTGAATGAGAAGTGTGAATGGAGGACTCTAAGGTTTTTGACCAGATAAAGTTATCTGCAACAGAAAATGCAATTAGGAAATGTTAAGAGGTAATATATAATTTGTGCAGTTATAATGAGAAGCTCATGTGTTTGGTAGGTGAAGCTACACAGAGAAGAGCTGGGATCTGAGGGTCAGAGGAGCGGTCTGGATTGATGTAAGAATTTGAAAGTCAGAAGAGGTAGAATGAAAGGGTCTAGGAATTAAAAAGTGTGAGGATATAAAGTGAAAACCAGTAGCAACAGGAACAAGCACACTGGATATATTAAGAGTATTCTTACGTCAGAGAGGCAAAGGCAAGGCACTTTTATTTATCTGAAAATGATGTGGCTTGAATTTCTTAAGTGAACGGTTGAGGTAGAAAATGAAGACTCATAAGTGGTGATATTTTTTAATCTTTGAAGGCATCTGTTATGCAACATGGCATCATTGAGATGTGAAAGTAAACTTTCATTATGAAAAATTAATGGAGTGATAATTTGTGTTTTACAAAGAATAATAACTTTAATGTTGAAATTAAATTAATTATATGTGAATCTATCTTATAGAAAATATTGGCCATGCTTTGTTAAGATAAATGAAAAATAGCTTAATCCAAATTTTATTTTATCATATTCTGAGAAAAGTATTATGTATTGAAAAAACAACAAATACATTATTTCATCTCAACTAATTAAAAAACATATCATTTTTTCATATTTTGACTCTTCTAATAGTATTTTCCTTCATCCTGAATGTTCTCCCTGAACATTTCATCCTAATTGAACTCATCCCAGGTTGAACTCAACCTGCAACACCCAATTAACAATTTCTTCAGAAAGCTTTATTGGCTTCCTTATATGTTATCTCTTGTATCTATACTTTTATAGAGCATTTTCTTTTATATATTACCTAATTTATCATATTTTACAGTAATTATTGTTTTCTTTTGTTGTAGACTGCATTTACTTATTTACTTAACAGAGTAGTTTTTTCCTTTTGACTCTTGGATACAGAGGATTGTGCTAATAATATTCTTTAGTTTAAGGCATATCATCATCATTTTCCCAGTTGACTCTCCTCTCCTTATGCATAGATGATATTCTCAAGTATCTGTGACATGTATTTTCTTTATATTATTCCAAACACAATATAGCACAAAATATGCATATTGTAGAGGTTTCTTCTTTTGCCTCTAAGCACTGTATTTTCAAAAAAATATATTCTTATTATATTACATATATTGTTGAATCTGCAACTTTGTGAGTTCCAAGTATTCATAGCATGCCCCTTCCACATTTTTCTGAAGGACGCCTGTTTTACCCCTAGTTTGGAGTTAACACAGAGACTGATGAAATACATGTTTTTGAATATATCCTCTTATAGATATAGTTGAAATATTTTTCAACAGTTGGATTACTGGGCTCTAGAATATGTATAATTTTAATGTGAATAATTATTATATTAGCCTCAAAACTAAAACTGGAATAATAAATATCTTATATTGTTACATCTCTACAAATACATGATAACATAGGACTCTAATTTTTGCCAAACATGTTAGCTGTTTTGGTTTTATTCTTCTAATCATGAATGAATTTGAGGATGGCACTTGGATTATCTTGTGTTGACTTATTTTAGAGTTCTGTTTTCTCTCCAGTTGATTTGTAGGTGCTTAGATATATTTCAGATATTGTGTGTTTGTCAGTAGTAGACACTGCATGTGTCCCAACTCAGTACGTCTCCTGTCTGTTAGCTTTGTTCATAATGTCCTTCATTGAAGAAGAAATCATTAATTTTATGTAATCATCATTAAATACTTCCCATTATATTTTCATATACTGTAGAAAATGTATTCACTACATTTATTTTAGAAAATCCAGCCAGATTTCTGACTAGTACTTTTTGCAACAATCTTGTAACACTTGAATTGTTTACATTATGAACATTTGAAATGTCCCTATAAGGGAACATAGATTTTCTCTCCATTAATCTGGAAGCTCTTTTCTATAATAAAATTGAATTTTGTAATGCTTTCCATATCTCTGGTATATTCTTTGTTAATTCGTAGATACTTTAATATTTTTACTGCTATTACAACTGTATCTTGCTTTGGGATATATTTTCTCGTTTGTTGTTGCCTGCGTTTAGAAATGGTATTTATTTTTATACATTGACCTTATTTCAGAAAATACACTGAAATTAATTCCAATATGCTATTAAAGCTGTTGGATTTTTAAATTTTATCATCTCTAAATGATAGCTCTATGTCTTCATTGTCAAAACTTACACATTATTTTCTTTTCCTATGATATTTTCCAGGACCTCAGTACTCTGTTAAACAATATAAGTAATAATGGTCATCTTTGTCTTGGTCTATGTTTTAACAAGGGTCTATATTTGAATGCCTTTTAAAAGTGAAGTGTTATGTTATTGGGTTTTTTTTAGAGATTTACCAGATCAGTGAAATGCCCCTATGATTATAAACTCTGTTTCCCATTTTATACTATGTGCTGATCCATATCAGATGATTTTCTGCTTCTGTTAAAGTAATCATGAGTTCGCTGCTTATATCTGTGGCCAATTACACTGATATATTTTCTGATATTCAATCATCCTTGAATTATTGGGGCAAATGATGCTTAATTCTGATGTATTATAATGGTATGTTACAATCTGATAACTTCAGATGACCAATATTTCTTAAAAATGTGTGCTTCTATGATCATACTGTAATTTACCCATTTTGTATTATCTCCATCCAGGATTGGAATAAAAGGTCCAGTAACCTCATGAAAAAACAGTGTTTAGCATATTTCTCTGTCTCCCCCTATCTCTCAATCAGTACATAAATTAAAAGGTATAGTTCTTCATAATGATATTATCTGTATATTTGTATATGTAAAGTTTTGATATTATGTGCTTTCCTAATCGGAGAAGGCAATGGCAACCCACTCCGGTACTCTTGCCTGGAAAATCCCATGGATGGAAGAGCCTGGTACTGCAGTCCATGGGGTCGCTAAGAGTCAGACAAGACTGAGAGACTTCACTTTCACTTCTCACTTTCATGCATTGGAGAAGGAAATGGCAACCCACTCCAGTGTTCTTGCCTGGAGAATCCCAGGGACGGCGGGGCCTGGTGGGCTGCCGTCTATGGGATCACGCAGAGTCGGACACGACTGAAGCGACTTAGCAGCAGCATCTTTCCTAATATTATCTAGTGTCATTTCATTTTAAAGGTATCCTTTGGTAATGTAATTTGTTGTTTTTCAGTTTCTCAGTCATGTTTGAATCTTTGCGACCCCATGGTAATGTAATAGATCATAAAATAGGTAATATTAATATACTTAATCTCTGACGTTTTAGGAAAATATTTCCTTCTAAATAAAACTATACTGCTAACTATGTGTTTTTGACAAGCAAAACTTCATACTAGATAGTGAGTTCCCTATGCCTCAAGGGTTATGATATCATAGACTTTCTATCTTCAGTTTATGGAGCAGTATAGGAAGTGCTTGATACAAACATGTTAGATGAATGATTGAATGAGTGGAGAAATGGTCATTGTTCCCCAAAAGTATGTTCATTTGGCTAATGAAATTTAGAGTGGAATAGGCACTGGCCAATAGATTGACTTAAAAAGCATAGACACATGGAAACTCTACAAGAAAAATTCTATAATTTCCTCCTCTCTATTAAGCTCCACTTCTGAAATAGTTGATATATTGAATGGGGTATTTAACAGAAATAGTATTTTGCTTATCAGAAGAAAGTCTATTTTTTTTAAGGTTATGCTGTTTCTATTTCCTTATTTATTGGCTGTGCTGGTTCTTCCTTGCTTTGTGCAGGTTTTCTCTAATTATGGTGAGTCGGGGTTATTCTTGGTTGTGGTGCTCAGGCTTCTTATTTTGATGACTTCTCTTGTGGCAGAGCACAGGCTCTAGGCAAGCAGGCTTTAGGAGTTGTAGCTCATGAGCTCAATAGTTGTGGCTCATGGGCTTAGTTGCTTCATGGCATGTGGAATCTTTCTGGACCAGGGATTTCTTCTCTGTTGTTTTTCAATGATCTTTATAATTTTTGTTCTATTGGTTGAATGACATGGAAAGTTGCTTTTGCAGAAATTTTTATGTTTTTGTTTTTTTTTTCTTTTTCTTCTGTGAACATTAAGGGTCATTTAAGGGTCCTTAACATTAAGGAGCGTAACATTAAGGACTCATTGCTGCTGCTGCTGCTGCTAAGTCGCTTCAGTCGTGTCCAACTGACTCATTAAGTGTCCTTTTTTGTCTCAGAGTAGTTGCCATTTCACAAAGCTGGCATTTCCATTTTGTAACATGGCTTTCATGAGAGGGAGTCTGCTGCTTTTAGTCACTGATGGAATGTTTCATTAGATAATGTTAGACATAACTTTATACATTGTCCTCGCTGCAGGGAAGCAGTCATATTCCAGGGCTCTGGATCTGATTCTTTAGTGCATAAAGAGCAGGCTTCCTATGGAAGGACAGATCTTTAGCTGAGCTTTTGCTGGCTGTTTTTTAAAAAGTTAAAGATTAAATTCAAATGAATTTTTGTATCTGCAAATCTCTTTTAGAGTTGTACTCGCAGGTCCTTCTCATGGATGAATTCACAGAAAGATGTGAAGAAAGAGTTTCAGAAGCTCCTATCAAGTATAGACAGACATAGTGATGTCTGATATCTATGTGGAGGCTTACATTTATCATTATAGTTAGAACAATTGAGTCTTTCTGTAAAATTTGATGTCAATGAAAGGAAAACATGTAAGAACTAGATATAGACATGTTTTTAACTTAAAAACAGCAACTTCTATTTTACCTTGTAAATCCATTAATTTCTCAACTCTATTGAGATATAATTGACATATTGTATAAATTTAAAATGTACAACATGATGATTTGATGAATGTATTCTTAAGGAACCTGCAATTATACCTACTGTATATGTGAGACCTTATGCTTCCCTTTGGGAGAAGGCAATGGCACCCCACTCCAGTACTCTTGCCTGGAAAATCCCATGGATGGAGGAGCCTGGTAGGCTGCAGTCCATGGGGTCGCTAAGAGTCGGACACGACTGAGCAACTTCACTTTCACTTTTCACTTTCATGCATTGGAGAAGGAAATTGCAACCTACTCCAGCATTCTTGCCTGGAGAATTCCACGGACAGAGGAGCCTGGTGGCTACACTCCATGGGATTGCAAAGAGTAGGGCACGACTGAGTGACTAATACTTTGACTACATTTGAAGTAGGCTTTGTAAGAGCAGATCCTATTAGGAACAAGAAAACCTTTTTTTTTCTTTTTTGTGTTTTTGTATTTTATGCTTAATTTTCTTAAATTCAATCCAGAAATTTTAAATATTTTGTATATATATCTATATAGAGAGACAGATACATAGGGACTTCCCTGGTGGCTCAGACTGCAAAGAATCAGCCTGCAGTGCAGATCTGGATTCCATCCCTGGGTCAGAAAGATCCCCTAGGGAAGGGAGTGGCTATGCATGGGTGCATACTAAGTGGCTTCAGTTGTGTCTGACTCTTTGCGACCCTTTGGACTGTACCTTGCCAGGCTCCTCTGTCCATGGGGATTCTCCAGGCAAGAATACTAGAGTTGGTTGCCATGCTCTACTCCAGGGGAACCTTCCTAACCTAGAGATTGAACCGATGTCTCTTGTGTCTCTTACATGGGCAGGCATGTTCTTTACCACTAGTGCCACCTGGAAAGCCCGTATATATGTATATGGTGGCTCAGACAGAAAAGAATCTGCCTGCAATGCAGGAAATGCTATTTGACCCCTGGATCAGAAAGATCCCTTGGAGAAGGGAAGGGCTACTCACTCCAGTATTCTTGCTGGAGAATAGGAACCACATCCTATTGAAGTATTCGAAAAGAAGCAACCATGGTCCCCATCCTCCAGACACTTTCTATGCCAGATATTAACAAATGTACAAGGTTTCTATTTTATGGATCTTGATCAATATTTCTATTAGCAATATTATAGGCCAAGACACACAATGTCTACAGAAAATATCTATATTATAGCTAATATTAGAATGTGTCTGATGAATGATGAGGCTGTGCATCAACTGGGCCTGCTGTTTATGTTTTCAAGCAAAAAAGGAAGGAAACTATACTGCTAAGTAGCATCTCTGTGAAGAATTTTACTCTATGGTCTAGAGATAAATCTACTTTTTTTCCTGGAGATCCTAATCTCTTTTTAAAAAATTAAAATATAGTTAATATATAATATTGTGTAAGTTACAGGTGTACAATATAGTGATTCATTATTTTTAAAGATGCTCCATTTATAGTTATCATAAAATTTTGATAACGTTTCCCATTTTGTATAAGACATCCTTGTAGCTTAGTTTACATCTAATAGTTTTACCTCTTATTTCTAGTTACCAGTGCAGAGAGGGAAGTGTGGAGGGGCAATATAGAGCTAGGGAAGTAAGAGGCATTTATTTATTCCCTTAATATCTATTTCTCCCTCATTTTACACACACAAATACATACACACGCCACAAAACTCTAGGAACACAATTAACAATGCCTGGTGCATGAAAAATGTGGAAGTGTTAGATGCTCAGTTGTGTCCGACTATTTGCAACCCCGTGGACTGTAGCCTGCCAGACTCCTCTGTCCATGGAATTCTCCAGGCAGGAATTCTGCAGTGTATAGTCATTCCCTTTCCAGGGGATCTTCCCAAACCAGGAATGGAACCCAGGCCTCCCACGTTGTGGCAGACTTATTACCATCTGAAGCACCAGCGAAGCCCAGATGATAAATACTGAACACATTATTAAATGAATTGTTTGCATATTATTTCATTTCATAGATAAATAAGCCTTACTCTGCTTAACTCTACAGTTGGACAATGCTCTAATAAGTAATGTGATGTTTGGTGAGTTTTTGTTATCTATCAAGTTATGTCCATAAATTTAGCAAAAAAATTATTTGGATAACATTATCAAATTTTGAAAAATTCTCTTTAACAGGATAGCTATCATTAACCTCTTTATAAAAATTTGTAATCAATTTATACAGATTTTCAAACTGTCATTGGAATACTCTATACTAATTTATACTTTTACTGTTTTGCATATAAATGGCTATTTTAGTAGAGTCTAGCCAGGAAAAATATTGATTTTTTTTAAAGCTAGAGTAATTAAAAAAAATTTTATTCTAAATAGGAAAATAGCAAACTGTATTCTCATGTTTTAGTGATGTTTTGTAATTATTCTGCTTTCTCTATTGAAGCTTTATAGTTTAACTGCTGTTTTCTTCACAAAACATAAACATATAGAGATGATACATGTGTGTATATTCCATAGCTAAAATACATGCATATTAACAAAATGTCCACCTTTATAAATAATAAAATTTAAGGAATATATGATATTTAAGAAACACCTTATATTTAAGTTGTGCAGTTTTTCTTATATGTAAGTTGAAACGCCAATACTTTGGCCACCTGATGTGAAGAGCTGACTCATTTGAAAAGACCCTGATGTTGGGAAAGATGGAAGGCAGAAGGAGAAGGGAACGACAGAGGATGACATGGTTAGATGGCATCACTGACTCAATGGACATGAGTTTGGGTAAATTCCGGGAATTGGTGATGGACAGGGAGGCCTGGAATGCTGCGGTTCATGGGGTGGCAAACAGTCGGACACAACTGAGTGACTGAACTGAACTGAACTGTATCTCTAACTGCTAAAATAGCATGGAAACTTGTTTTTTTATCATTGTTATTTTTTTTAGTAATATTTTTCATTAATTTATTTATTTTTTCTTTTAGAAATTTTTTAAAAATTTTTATTGAAGGATAATTTCTTTACAGTATTTTGTTGTTTTCTGTCAACCCTCAACATGAATCAGCCGTAGGTATACATATCCCCTCCCTCTTGAAACTCCCTCCCATCTCCCTCCCCATCCCACCCCTCTAGGTTGATACAGAGCCCCTGTTTGAGTTTCCTGAGCCATACAGCAAATTCCCATTGGCTATCTATTTTGCACATAGTAATGTAAGTTTCCATGTTACTCTTTCTATACGTCTCATCCTTTCCTCCCCTCTCCCCATGTCTATAAGTCTATTCTCTATGTCTATTTCTCCATTGCTGCCCTATAAATAAATTCCTAAGTACTATTTTTGTAGATTCTATATACATGCATTAGAATACAGTATTTATCTTTCTCTTTATGATTTACTTCACTATATATAATAGGTTCTAGGTTCATCTGCCTCATTAGAACTGACTCAAATGTGTTCCTTTTTTGGCTGAATAATATTCCATTGTGTATATGTACCACCACTTCTTTATCCATTCATCTGTTGATGGCCACCTAGGTTGCTTCCATGTTCTAGCTATTGTTAATAGTGCTGCGATGAACAATGGGATACATGTGTCTTTTCCAATTTTGGATTCCTCAGGGTATATGCCTAGGAGTGGGATTGCTGGTTCTTATGGTGGTTTTATTCCTAGTTTTTTAAGGAACCTCCATGCTGTCTTCCATAGTGGCTGTAACAATTGACATTCCCACCAACCGTCCAAGACTGTTCTTTTTTCTTCACACCCTATCCAGCATTTATTGTTTGTAGACTTTTTCATGATGGCCATTCTGACGATGTGAGGTGATATCACATTGTAGTTCTGATTTGAATTTCTCTAATAATGAGCGATGCTGAGCATCTTTTCATGTGTTTGTTAGTCATCTGTATGTCTTCTTTGGAGAAACGTCTGTTTAGGTCTTTTCCCCACTTTTTGATTGGGTTGTTTGTTTTTCAGGTATTTATTTGCTTGAGCTGCTTGTATATTTTGGAAATAAATCCTTTGTCAGTTGTTTCATTTGCTATTATTTTTTCACAGTCTGAGGGCTGTCTTTTCACCTTGCTTATAGTTTCCTTTGCTGTGCAAAAGCCTTTAAGTTTCATCAGGTCCCACTTGTTTACTTTTGTTTTTATTTCCATTACTCTAGGAGGTGGGTCATAGAGGATTTTGCTTTCATTTATGTCATTGTGTGTTCTGCATATGTTTTCCTCTAAAAGTTTTATAGTTTTTGATCTTATATTTAGGCTTTTAATCCATTTTGAGTTTATCTTTGTGTATGGTGTTAGGAAGTGTTCTAATATCATTCTTTTACGCATAGAGGTCCAATTTTCCCATCATCGTTTTTTGAAGAGGCTGTCTTTGTCCCATTGTATATTCTTGCCTCCTTTGTCAAAAATAAGATATCCATAAGTGAATGGGTTTATTTCTGGCTTTCTGTCTTGTTCCATTGGTCTATATTTTTGTTTTTGTGCAAGTACCATACTGTCTTGATGACTGTAGCTTTATAGTATAATCTGAAGTCAGGAAGGTTTGTTCCTCCAGCTCCATTCTTCTTTCTCAAGACTGCTTTGGCTATTCAGGGTCTTTTGTGTTTCCATATGATTTGTGAAATTCTTTGTTCAAGTTCTGCAAAAAATGCCATTGTTAATTTGACAGGGATTGCATTGAATCTATAGATTGCATTTGGTAGTATAGTCATTTTCACAATATTGATTCTTCCTACCCAGAAACATGGAATACCTCTCCATCTGTTTATGTTGCCTTTCATTTCTTTCATTGGTGTCTTATAATCTTCTGTGTACAGTTCTTTTGTCTCCATAGGTAAGTTTATTTCTAGATATTTAATTTTTTGTTGCAATGGTGAATGGGGTTGATTCCTTAATTTTTCTTTCTGACTTTTCATTGATAGCAAATAGAAATGCAAGTGATTTCTGTGTATTGATTTTGGATCCTGCAACTTTGCTAAATTCACTGATTAGCTCTAATAATTTAATGATACTGTCTTTAGGGTTTTCTATGTACACTATCATGTCATCTGTAAACAGTGAGAGCTTTTTCTTCTTTTCTGATATGGATTCCTTTTATTTCTTTTTCTTCTATGACTGCTATAGCTAGGACATCCAGAACTATTTTGAGTAATAGTGGTGAAAGTGGTCACCCTTGTCTTGTTCCTGATCTTAGGGGAAATGCTTTCAGTTTTTCACTATTGAGAATAATGCTTGCTGTAAGCTTATCACATATGGCCTTTAATATGTTGAGGTATGTTTCTTACATGCTCATTTTTTTAAGAGTTTTAATCATAAATAGCTGATGAATATTTTCAAAGGCTTTTTCTGCATCTATTGAGATTATCATATGGTTTGTATTTTTCAATTTGTTAATATGGTGCATCACGTTGTTTGGTTTGGGTATATTGAAGAATACTTGCGTCCCTGGCATAAATCCAACTTGATCATGGTATGTGAGCTTTTTGATGTTTTGCTGAATTCTGTTTCATAAAATTTTGTTGAGGATTTTTGCAGATATGTTCATCAGTGATACTGACCTGTATTTTTCTTTTTTTGTGCATTGTCTTTGTCTGGTTTTGGTATCAGGGTGATGGTGGCCTCATAGAATGAGTTTGGAAGTGTTCCTTCCTCTGGAAATTTTTGAAAGAGTTTTAGAAGGATAGGCAGTAGCTCTTCTCTAAATGATTGATAGAATTCTTCTGTGAAGCCATCTGGTTTGGGTTCTTTGCTTTTTGGGAGATTTTTGTTTACAGCTTCAATTTCAGTGCTTGTAATTGTGTTGTTCATAATTTCTATTTCTTCCTGATTCAGTTTTGGAAGATTGAACTTTTCTAAGAATCTGTCCATTTTTAACAGGTTATCCATTTTATTGCCATATAGTTGTTCTTAATAGTCTCTTATAATCCTTTGTATTTCTGCATTGTCTGTTGTAACCTCTCCTTATTCATTTATATTTTTGTTTATTTTTTTCTTCTCTTTTTTCCTTGATGAGTCTGGCTAAAGTTTTTTCAATGTTGTTTATTTTCTCAAAGAACAAGCTTTTAGTTTTATTAATCTTTACTATTGTTTCTTTCATATCTTTTTCATTCATTTCTGCTTAGATCTTTAGGATTTCTTTCCTTCTACTAATATTGGATTTTTTTGTTGTTCTTATTCTTCTTTTTTTCAGTTGTTTTAGGTGTAAAGTTAGGTTGTCTATTCGATGTTTTTCTTGTTTCTTGAGGTAGGATTGTGTTGATATAGATGTCCCTCTTAGAACTGCTTTTGCTGCATCCCATAGGTTTTGAGGTATCATGTTTTCATGGTCATTTGTTTCTAGAAATTTTTTGATTTCCCTTTTGATTTCTTCCATACCCTGTTTGTTATTTAGAAATGTGTTGCTTAATCTCCATGTGTTTGTGTTTCTTGCAGTTTTTTTCTTGTAATTGATATCTATTCTCATTGTGTTGTGGTTGGAGAAGATGCTTGATATGATTTCAATTTTCTTCAATTTGTGACCCAAGATGTTGTCTATCCTGGAGAATGTTCCATGTGCACCTGAGAAGAAGGTATATTCTTCTGCATTTGGATGGAATTTCCCAAAGATATCAATGAGATCCATCTCATCTAAGATATCATTTAAGACTTGTGTTTCCTTATTAATTTTCTGTTTTGATGATCTGTCCATTGGTGTGAGTGGAGTGGTAAAGTCTCCTACTATTAGTGTGCTACTGTCAATTTCTCCTTTTATGTCTGCTAGTGTTTTCCTTATGTATTGAGATGCTCCTATGTTGGGTGCATAGATATTTACAATTGTTAAGTCTTCCTCTTGGATTGATCCCTTAATCATTATGTACTGTCCTTCCTTATCTCTTATAATCTTCTTTATTTTAAGGTCTGTTTTGTCTGATATGAGGATTTCTACTCCAGCTTTTCTTTGCTTCCCATTTGCATGGAATATATTTTTCCATCCTCTCACTTTCATTCTATATGTGCCTTTAGGTCTGAAGTGGGTTTCTTGTAGACAGCATATATATGTGTCTTGTTTTTGTATCCATTCAGCCAGTCTGTGTCTTTTGCTTGGAGCATTTAATCCATTTACATTTAAAGTAATTATTGATATATATGTTCTATTGCCATTTTCTTAATTGAGGTTGATTTTATAGATCTTTTTTCTTGTTTTGTATTTCTTGATGATATAAGTCCCTTTGATATTTGTTGTAAATCTGGTTTGATGGTACTGAATCCTCTTAACTTTTGCTTGTCTGAAAAGCTTTTTCTTTCCCCATCAATTTTGAGTGAAATCCTTACTGGGTACATCTTGGTTGTAGATTTTTCCCTTTCAATACTTTAAATATATCCTGCCATTCCCTTCTGGCCTGCAGAGTTTCTGCTGAAAGATCAGCTGTTAAGCATAAGAGGTTTCCCTTGTATATTACTTGTTGCTTTTCCTTTGCTGCTTTTAATATTCTTTGTGTTTAGTCTTTGTTAGTTTGATTAGTATTTGTCTTGGTGTGTTTTCCTTGGGTTTATCCTGTATGGGACTCTGCATCTCTTGGACTTGATTGACTATTTCCTTTTCCCTGTTGGGGAAATTTTCAACTATAATCTCTTCAAAAATTTTCTCATACCATTTGTTTTTCTCTTCTTCTTCTGGGACCCCTATAATTTGAATGTTGGTGCATTTGATACTGTCCCTGAGGTCTCTGAGACTATCCTCAGTTCTTGTCATTCTTTATACTTTGTCCTGCTCTTCAGAAGTTATTTCCACCATGTTGTCTTCCAGCTCACTGATTTGCTCTTCTGCTTCATATATTCTGCTATTGCTTCCTTCTAGAATATTTTTAATTTCCGTAATTGTGTTGTTTGTCTCTGTGTGTTTATTCATTAATTTTTACTAGGTCTTTGTTAATTGATTCTTACATTTTCTCTGTTTTGTTTTCAAGTTTTTTGTTTGTTTGTTTGTTTGTTTTTTAATCATCTTTACTATTATCTTGAATTCTTTTTCAGGTAGTTTGCCTATTTCCTCTTCATTTATTTGGACTTGTCTTTGACTTTGAGCTTTTAAATCAGGCATGAATATTTCAGTTTAACAAGTGATTTAAAATTTTACCTATATAATTCATTGTATCACATAATAAACATACTTATAGGATACATGGAATTTTACCATAAAATTCTACCTCCTGTGGAATTGATTTATCCTAAGCAAATGCCATTGATTGTGAAATCCTGCTTTTTGATCAGAGTACCTAAGTTATATGATGATTTGCTAATAAGTTTAAAAGTACTATTAAGGAAAATTCAGCTATATATCTTTCTTAAATACAAAAAAAAATCAACACTTTGTCACAGGTCTTAGAAAGAGTACATTTTGTTTTATATAAATTACAGCTCAATAAAGACAATTTAAGAAAAACACAGAAAATCATTGTGTTTAAGCTTTTCAGTATTAATTGATTAATTTTTGGGTGCTATGCTAGACATTGGGATGCAAAGGTGAGCTATCAATATTAGCAATGAAAAAGACACTTTCTCCTTCTTTTCCTGGAATATTTATTTTTTTGTGGGAGAGATGTTGCACATATCATTCAAATACTGACATTATGAAAAAGAAGCTTATAATTCCTATAAATAATTTGATGGCAAAGAGAGGCCTGTAGGAACAGAGGCATCGTGAACTGATGAATAAATGGTGGTCTGGGGAGATTTTCAGATTATTGTTAAGATAAGAAGAACAATCATATGATTCAGCAATCCCACTCCTGGGCATATACCCAGAGAAAACCATAATTCAAAAAGATACATGCACCCTAGTGTTCATTGCAGGTCTATTTACAATAGCAAGGACATGGAATGTCCAACCTAAATCCATCAAGAAGATTTAAGAAGGTGTATATATTCCATATATACCTTGGAATAGCACTCAGTCATAAAAAGGAATGTGATTTATTTGCAGAGATGTGAATGGATCTTGAGACTGTCATACAGAGTGAAGTAAATCATAAAGAGAAAAACAAATATCATATTTTAATGCACATATGTGGAACTAAGAAAAATGATATGGATGAACTTATTTGCAAAGCAGATATAGAGAACAGAGAACAAACATATGGATACCAAGTGTGAAAGGAGGGTGAGATGGATTGGGAGAATGGTACTGACATATACATTACTATGTATAAAATAGATAACTGACAGGAACCTACTACACAGAACAGGGAACTTACACAGTGTTCTGTGGCAACTTAAATGAGAAAGAAATCTAAAAAAAGAGGGGATATATGTATACATATAGCTGATTCACTTTGCTATACAGCAGGAACTAAAACAACATTGTAAAGCAACTATATTCCAATTAAAAAAAAGATTGGAAATATTAAAGAGAATGAAAATTAAAGAGGAGCAGTGTGAGCATCCTAAAGAGAGACCCTCATGCACAACCCCAGTGATCTAAGTAAACCAAAATGCTTGATAAACTGAAAGATGACCAGGGGGCTGGGACTGCAGAAAGTGAGCAAGAGAACAGCATGAGATATGAGTGTGCAGAGCCAGACAAGGCTGTCTTTATGAGTTATGTGAAGAAGTTTGATTTTTATCCTAAGAACATTGGGGAGCTCCTAAAGGATTCAGCATAGTTGTTGGTGGTGGTTTAGTTGCTAAGTTGTGTCCGACTCTTGAGACCCCGAGGACTGTAGCCTGCCATTCTCCTCCTGTCCATGGGATTCTCCAGGTGAGAGTACTGGAGTGGGTTGCCATTTCCTTCTCCATTCAACACAACTCAGATGAATTAAATTTTCATGGGCCACAGTGAAGGCAGGTACAGTGAAGAGAAGTGAATGATGGAGCAGATATTTAGAAAATAAAAGTCTAGAGTAAGGAGATGATAAACCTTCTTTAGACATCTCCCAAATTAAGAGAATGAAACATTGGAGGTCTCATGTCAGGCTGGGCTTCAGTGGTAACTATTCTGTTATGAAACTAGAGAACATGCTTCAGAAGACATATTCTGTGTTCTCTGAGCAAAGGACTCTGGGTAAAGAAATGTGTTGCTAGAAACTGAGGTTTTCCTATATATTATGCACTATTTAATTCAGCAGAAATCAAGAAACGTTTTCTTTGAAAATGTGTATAGATCACATTTCTAACTATCAGACTTCTCTTAATTTCAACTATCTGCTAACTTTATGTATTAAAAAATTTACCTGCATTTAATATAAATTAACTCTGATAGCTTAAGCTAAAAACACAGCCCTGTTGCAGGAAGGACTAGCTGTTGAGAAACTAGATTACATGAGTTCCCAATCTCTCCATCTCTTCCTTGTATCTTCCAGGGTAATATGTGTTTTTCTTTTCACAGACACTCCTCAATTTTCTTAGTGAAATGTGACCACTATCAAGTTTATATGTTTGATAACTTGATAACAGTTTGTATCAAATGCCCAATTCTTGTCTCATTAGCCACAACTAGTCTATTATATGTCAAATGCCTTCTGGGACTCCTGTTGTCTGGGGAAATGGAAGCTGTTGGCAGTTAAGAGGGTAAACTGGAGTAAAGTATTAGTCACTGTCATGTCTGATCCTTTGTGATCCCATGTCTATCCATGGATTTCCCCAGACAAGAATACTGGAGTGGGTTGCCATTTCCTTCTCCAGGGAATCTTCCTGACCCAGGGATTGAACCCAGGTCTCCTGCATTGCAGACAGATTCTTTACCATTTGAGCTACCAGGGAAGCCCTAATAAACTGAAGCGAGAGGATGTTCCAAAAAGTTTTTTTATATTACACATTAATAGCTTTCTTTCCCCTGCCTGCCTGCCAACTCACTTCGGTCATGTCTAACTCTTTGCAACATTCTCACCTCCTTCATGTCTTTATTTAAATGATATCACCTTGGTAGGCCATCTCTGAAATAAGGAATACAGTAACAGTGCACACCCTCACCACTTGTATTCAACACAGTATTGGAAGTCCTAACTTCAGCAATTAAAGAAGACAGGAAACCAAATTGGAAAGAAAAAATTATAAGTGTCACTGTTTGCAGATGACATGAGACTATACATAGGAAATCCTAGACATCACCAGAAAACTACTCAGTTCAGCTCTGTTCAGTCGCTCAGTCGTGTCTTAACTCTTTGTGACCCCATGAATCGCAGCACACCAGGCTTCCCTGTCCATCACCAACTCCTGGAGTTTACCCAAACTCATGTCCATCAAGCCGGTGATGCCATCCAGCTATCTCATCCTCTGTCGTCCCCTTCTCCTCCTGCCCCCAATCCCTCCCAGCATCGTGGTCTTTTCCAATGAGTCAACTCTTCACATGAGGTGGCCAAATATTGGAGTTTCAGCTTCAGCATCAGTCCTTCCAATGAACACCCAGGACTGATCTCCTTTAGGATGGACTGGTTGGATCTCCTTGCAGTCCAAGGGACTTTCAAGAGTCTTCTCCAACACCACACTTCAAAAGCATCAATTCTGTGCTCAGCTTTCTTCACAGTGCAACTCTCACATCCATACATGACCACTGGAAAAACCATAGCGTTGGCTAGACGGACGTTTGTTGGCAAAGTAATGTCCCTGCTTTTTAATATGCTCTCCCAGAATCAAGATTGCCTGGAGAAATATCTATAACCTCAGATATGCAAATGACACCAACCTTACGGCAGAAAGTGAAGAGGAACTAAAAAGCCTCTTGATGAAAGTGAAAGAGGAGAGTGAAAAAGTTGGCTTAAAGCTGAACACTCAGAAAGAAAACTACTAGAACTCATCAATGAATTCAGTAAAGTTGCAATATACAAAATATACAGAAATCTGTTGCATTTCTATACACTAACAACAAGCTATCAGAAAGAGAAATTAAGGAAGTAATTCCATTTACCATTGCATCTGAATACCCAGTTTACAGGTGACCTCTCAAATTATCTAAGTCTCCTTCCTGGATACTGATTTTCTTCCTAGTATTCTTGACTTTAAAACATGTTTATCTTTTTCTATTATATTTTAAAAGTCACTATTATATAAGTTTTCTGACAGAACTTTGTTCGGTTTTGTTTATTTATCTTCAGTGTATAAAACAGAGCTTGGGACATAGAAGAATTTTAATAAGTAATCAATGAATAACTGAGCCAATGAATGAATTTACTTTTCTCCACTCAATGAATCCTAAATGCATATGCTTTGGATGTGTGTGTATATATATATATATATATATACACTCTAATATCATTTAATAATAACTCATCATTTGTCATGTCAATATAAATTGAAACCACACGGTGGCAATTTTTCAGTAACATCAAAATTTACAAACAAAAGAAATAAACGATGACAAAGATGTGAGGACATCGGTAGTGGCTTTCATTGCTTGTAGGAGAATTTAAATCAAAAGATTTAAATGTGCTTCCTTATTGACCTAACCATTGTACTTAAAGAAAAAGTATATTCTAAGGATATAATCATATTTGAAAATCTTTATTTTCAGTTATATTAGACCCAAAAAGATTTATAATTGCAACACATTTGAAACAACTGTTTATCCATAAAGGATTCGTAATGTTTATTCTGTGCCATAGCTGGAGTGTGATTCTATTATTGAAAATGTCGTGAATGTTAAATGATAACATGGAAACAATTTCCATATTTTGTTAAATGAATCAAAGCAAGTTACAAATTAATTTGCACAGTCTGCTCTTTAAAATAGACCATGGCCCAATAGTTTTTGATCACTGTATTTCTTCTGAATTTAACCTTACAATAGGTAAAAATAAATTCCTGTCTCACAAACAAAAAGCATGTGGTAAATGTTACTGTCAGTCATTTTTCAGTTATTTAACACAGCTGAATGATCTTCATTTGAATCTCGTGGTGTCTTCTCTTCTAAGACATTTCATGTTCTAGCTTTTTCCATTCTTGACCTTTTTTATCTGCTTTTTTTCTTTTTTAATTTCTCCCATGTCAGGAGTAATCTCTAAAAGCCCATTACTGAGTCTTTCCCGTCTTTCTCCTTGTCTCCAATGACAACAGAAATTTATTCATTTACTCATTTATTCATACATGAACTCTTTCAACACATATTTATTACTTAAATATTCCAGGCATGGTGCTCTATGCCAGAATAGAGTCTGAATAATTCAGACTTGACTGCTATTAACTGATTAATTGTGTCCTCTTCAAATGCATATATTGGAGTCCTAATATATGATAGGATTTGGAGATGGGGCCTTTAGGTGGTAATTAGGTTTAGTTGAGGGTGAGGCCCTCATGACAGCTTTAGTGCCCTCATAAGGACAAGCACCATATCAAAGAACTGTGCTGCTTAAAATGATGTTGGCAAGTCCTCTTCTCATCCTCCTATCTTTTAGTGACCCTCTGTACCCTTTCTTTATAGCTCTTCCTTCCTTCCTTCTTTCCTTCTTCCTTTCTTTCCCTCTTCCTCTTTCTCTCTTTCTTGCATTCATTTCTTCTTTGTGTCTTCCTTCCTTCCTTCATTTGTTTTCCTTCCTTCAGGAGATTTAAACAAAAAGACCTTAATTATTGTGCAAATTACTGTACTGTTAAGTAGGCAGTGTTTGGTGAACTGATGACTAGAGAACTTCATCAAGTCATCATTTAAGACCCACAATGTCCCTGAAAAATCTAGTTCTTCCCTGCAAGCCAGCAGCAGAACTCAGATAGAGTCTTCTGGACCATACAGGGTCAGATTAATGTCCTAATTAGCCATAGGAAGGAAATGAGGACTATCAAAGGCCTTAGGATTCTCATAATTTCCTTAAGCAAATGGGAGAACACAGAAGTATGACTTCCTGAGTATCTGAGGGGTATTTGGCATTGAGCATTGTGTCAGGTGGCAGAGATGAAATACTTTGGGCCATAGAAACTGGCAGGGCCATGAATCTGGAAAGAACATGAGGCAGCATAATTAAGCTCCTTAAAATGTCTTACATACCTGGGACTTACGGTGAATATCACACTCATGATTATGTTCAGATGTTTGAGGATAAACTCATTTAAGGAAACTATCAGATCTCCAGCTATCAACGAGGGAGTGAAGTGGGTAGAGTTTGAGTTAGAGAATCACAGAGCAGTTAGAAGCTTGAACTTGGATCAAAGAGACAATAGCTTAATAACCCTCATCCTATCATGGGGTTTACACATTCAAATTTCCAGTCCAGAACTTTACTCTGAATGCCACACTTATTTATCTAATTGCCCACTCAGTCAAGATTCATGTTTGAATGTCTAGTAGAAATTGTGCATATAAAATGTTCAAAACTTTACTGATTCTCTCCTATAAGTTACTTCTCCTATATGCTTGTCCATCTCAATAAATGGCCTTTTGATTCTTGCTTCTAAAGTCAAAAGCCCTGAATTCATTCTTGAAATCTCCTTCAATCTCCATGGATAGTTTATCAGGAAATCATTCTAATTTTGCTTGAAAATATATCCAGAGTGTAACCTCATCTCACCAGCTCCAAAGCATTATTATTTTTACCTGGATAACTGAAATAGCCTCTTCATTAATCTGCCCTGCTTTGACATTGTTCCCACCTCCCAAGAGTTAAGTCATTCTCTTAAAACATAAGCCAGATCACCTTAGTCCTCTGCTCAAAATTCTTCCAAGAGTTCTCACCTGACTCTGAGTAAAAGCTTTAAGACCACCAATCATCATCTCTGTTCCATCAGCTCTCTGATCTCATCCCCAACTTTGCTCCCTTTCCCCCAGCCCTTGATATTCCCCCAGTGTGCAAAGCACTTTCCTCTATCAAAGAATTTGCGATTTCTGTTATGTCTACCTCAAATGGTCTCCTCTAAATCTTTCTAGAACAGTGTCTGGCACACTTCAGTTCAGTTCAGTTCAGTCTCTCAGTCATGTCCGACTCTTTGTGACCCCATGAATTGCAGCACCCCAGGCCTCCCTGTCCATCACCAACTTCCGGAGATCACTCAAACTCACATCCATCGAGTCAGTGATGCCATCCAGCCATCTCATCCTCTGTCATCCCCTTCTCCTCCTGCCCCTAATCCCTCCCAGCATCAGAGTCTTTTCCAATGGGTCAACTCTCTGCATTCAGTTTTAGCATCATTCTTTTCAAAGAATACCAGGACTGATCTCCCTTAGACACTAGATAAAGATTTATTGACTTAATTAGGGAGTCATAGAAGAATTTCCCAAGAAAGTAACATTTTATCCAAGATCAGAAAAATAGAGTACTAAAAATGAAATGGGGTGGGCGTTGATTAGGAAAGAGAAACATTGGTGGAGGGAATAGCATGTGCAAAGGTCATGAGGCAGGAGTGCACATGTTTTTGTGTATTTGAAATATGCTAAAGAGAAGGGGAGTAAATATAAAGCTGAAGAGATAAATGTGCTGTGCTTAGTCACTCAGTCATGTCCAACTCTATAATCCCATGAACTGTAGTATGCCAAGCTCTTCTGTCCATGGGGATTCTCCAAGCAAGAATACTGGAGTGGGTTGGCATGCCCTCCTCCAGGGTATCTTTGCGACCCAGGGATCAAACCTAGGCCTCCTGCATTGCAGGTGGAGATAAATAGAAACACAATTATATGAAGGGATAAAACTAATACATAGAAATGCATGCTATACCTTTCTAAAGAAAATTGTTATTACTTGCCTTACTGTTCTCTCAGACAACCAAGAATTAAATATTTGGAGTACCCTGTAGTTCTCCTGTTGCATATATTTAATCATCTGATCCTATAAATCTGATGACCTCTCTTTTCATAAACTCTATTGCTTGTATTACTACTATGGATTCTTTAATTCAGCTCTGCATCCCCTTTTCTTAGACTATTTTAATAGCACTGATGCTTCACTGCTTCTGAATTCCCTTCTTTATCTGAAGCATACACAACTGCCTCTGGTAGATTCTTTATTAAAAAATATATATATATGATTCTGTCTCATCTAGCTCACTAAACTTCAGCAATTCTACTTTTACTAAGTCAACATTCCTGATTTTGGCATTCAAATTTCATCAGCAAGCATTCTTAGTCTACCTATCTGACATTACTTCTCTACCATGCTGCATTCTCTACCAGACTGGATTTCCCCAGTCTAATGCACCTTAATAGAATTTATCAAATATGGTACATATTTCATCCATCTGGTCATCTATTGAACCATATTTATTGAACATATCTATGCCTCTATGTGTGTTGTTCAAAATATCTGATATCCTACTCTCCACTTTCATTTGTTAAATTACTGCACATTTATCAAGATCTTTCTCATATAGCTCCCTTTATAAGGCCACTATATAAGTTCAGCTTTGGTTATCCTACTGATAATAGTATATTTACTCTTTGAATCCCCATAACATTTTATGCTTTCTGGCTATATTATATTCTGATTTTAATGTAGTTATTTATTTTATTTATTAAACAATTTAGTGAGCATAAAATTATACTGCAAATAGAATTTCAAAGTAAATGTAAGACTTCATTTTGACATTATTATTATTGATATTAATCTTCTTGTCTTACTGCTCACTGCAAGTCTGAAAGTTCATTGAATATGCATTATAATGTACTCTTTGTCTCAGTGTTTAAGGTAGTTATTATGGTGACACAGATATAAATAGCAAATTAATAGATGTCCTTTTAATTGAATTAATACCACAACTTATGTTGAAATAAAAATACATATTAATTGAGGTATAACCAATTTACAGTATTTTATATGTTTCAGGTATGTGAAATATTGATTCACAGTTTTGTATAAAATATGTTTACATGTGAAAATTACTTATTTCAGAGTCTAACCTCATCATCAGAAGTATGTTTTATAGGTTCTGTTTATAAGGACTCTGGTCGTTCATCTTTTTAAATATTTAAGTATCAATTTTTCTCACTTCTTGTACAAGAACAGAATTGAATTGAGAAAAAAATGGTAATGTTTTATGCTCCAGTGGAGATAGAAAAATCTATTGTCTTATATATAAAGAAAACATTTTGGGGGACAAAAATAGTTTGTATATTAAAGAGGGTGTTTTATAATCTAAGAATACTTATAAAGACCATGGTTTGAATTCACTGCTAAAAATTCTAACAAAAAATATGAAGCCACATGCTACTGAAAATACAATGCCCAGGAAAGTTGTCCCACTTCACTTAAAAACAAACAAACAAACAAACAAACAAAAAACAGCAAGAGACTGCAGGTGCTGGTGAAAGGGAGTAATTCAGAGTTACTACTAATGGGTCGGAGAAGGCAATGGCACCCCACTCCAGTACTCTTGCCTGGAAAATCCCATGGATGGAGGAGCCTGGAAGGCTGCAGTCCATGGGGTCGCTGAGGGAAGAACACGACTGAGCAACTTCCCTTTCCCTATAATCCATTTATAAGAGCAAGTGAAGCTCTTTCCAACAGGTTAGCTCTCTTCCCCTGACTATAAAATACATAAGTCAAAAAACTTCTTTGCATAAAAGCTAGGTTAAGCGGTGGCTCAAAACTAGTAGTTACTGCATTGAAATAACATTATCATTCCCTGGGGAGCTTTTGAAACTTTCAATGCCCAGGATATATCTCAAACCAATTAAATCAAAATCTCTGTGGATTGTACCAAGGTATTAGTATTATTTAAATCATATCCATCAATGTATAAAAAGAATAATGTGCCATGACCAAGTGAGATTTACTCCAGATATGCACAACTGGTTCAATATTAGAAAATCAATAAATATACTTTGCTATTTTTAATAGTCTAGTGAAGAAAAAACACATGAGCCTATCAATTGATTCAAAATAAATCATTTGATGAAATCTAACACACATTCAAGATAAAAACTCTCAGTCAACTAGAAATAGGAGGTAATATCCTCAAAATGAAAAAAATTAAAAAATTGTCTATAAAAAAGTCTTAAATGGAATGATGATGAAATCAAAATGCTTTCTTTTGATTTTATCTTTCAGATAAAGATGCATAGGGTAAAATTTGAGTAGTGAATATTAACATTTAAAGTGAATTGGGAGGAAAGTAAATAGCTATTAAGTGTGTTGTGTCATCATATGATGTTTGTAGTTCATACTTTCGTAATCTGTCAGATATTGTCTTCATTTATTCTTCTGTACACATGTGCAGTGTGTTAAGTAAGAACCTAAGAACATGTATTTGAAGGAAGGTCTGACTGTGAGGCTTTCAGGAACATTGACTGACGGCGTTCTTTTTGCATCCAAATAGTGCTGTTAGAAATTGCACTGAGGTGGCTGAAGGTGGGTTCCAGGGATAAAGAGTTATAATTTTGCTCCTTTTCAAGCAAATGGTTTCCTGTTAATAACAAATCTGACATCGAAAAAACAGCATTGAGGCTAATTTATTTTTCTGACATCTTGTTCTATTTTTAGGGGTCAGTTTTATTTTCATGGTTCAGCTATTGGTATTTTTTTGAATCCCTCAAGTTATTTAATTTCTTATAAACAGTAGTTTAGGTTTCTATAAATACTATAAATGATAGTTTCCCCAGCCTTTCATTAAATGATATTATTCACTAATGTTTCCAATTGTTCTGACATGAAATTGAGTGAGTGAATGAGTGAGTGAGTGTATGTGTGTGTGTGTGTGTATTTGTGTGTATGTAAAGGAGAACTTTAACCTTGCTAGTGGTGGGTACCCTCTTTTATTTTACTCTTTTCTGGTTACAAACCCACTGTTAACATTAAAAAGGTGCTTTAAAATAAAATGTCTATAAAGATTGTGCAGTAAGAATTTTTCTTTTTTGACTATTTTGAGTCCCCAACTTATTCTTTAAATGAAAATCAAGGTGCAAAACATATTGAAATTAAAAAAAAAAAATTAAATAAAATTTAAAAAAGGTGAGGGCAAGAATATTTTGTCTCATCACTTTTATATAATATTGGAAGTCTTAGTCTGTGTAATAGGGCAAATATAAAAATAAAAGCATACAACTTGAAAAAGAATAAATATTTCCAGATGATATAATTATCTATGAAGTAAATCCCAAACAATCTATAACAAAATCAGAATTAGTAAAAGAGTTTGATAGTGTAGTATGATACAAGATGAAAACACAAAAATCAATAGGTATATTAGTGAAAAAGTGGAAATAAAATTTTACATTGTTGTAATTGTTTAGTTACTAATTTGTGTCCAATTCTTTTGTGATCCATGGACTTTTGCCCTCTAGGGGATCATCCTCATCCAGGGACTGAACCCACGTCTCCTGCAAGTGAATTCTTTACCACTGAGCCACCACGGAAATCCCAAATTTTAAATACAATATAATTTAAAGTCACTCCAAAAAATAAAATAATGTACAGATTTAAAAATTCATAGTAGCCTGTACTAAAAATTTTAAGTGCTGAGGAAATAGATTAAACTATATTTAAACAAGTGTAAAGGCATATCACGATTATGTATTAGAAGAATCAGCATAGTAAGTAAAAGATGGTATTTACACCTCTCTATAAATATCTATATGTATATATATATATATATATGCTCAATGATTTTCTATTTAAATTCCAGCAACTATCTTTTTGAAATATAGACAGTTAATTCTAAAACTCATATGAAAAAGCAAAGGAAGTAGAATAGCTTAAATAATTCTTTAAAAAAGAATAAAGCTGAAAGATTCTAACTACCCAATTTTAAGTCCATATATAGCCATACTAATTAAGGTAGTATTGTATTGGAGGAGTGACAGACACATTAATTGATGATATAGAAATAGACTCACACAAATGTACTGAACTGATTTTTGAGAAAGGACCAAAAATAATTCAATGAAGAAAGAGCAGTATTTTAATAAATTATTTAAAAATACATTTTCATAGACAAATATTTGAATTTGTCTTAAATTTCACTCCATATAAAAATTAACACAAATGAATAAAATATTTAAAATATAAAATCCTAAATAATCTAGAAGAAAACATAGAAGAAAATCTTTGTGATGTAGAGTTCAGTGAGGAGTTATTGAACACGACACCAAAGATGCAATCTAGAAGAAAAATGATAAAGTACATTTTTTCAAAATTAAAAATATATTTTCTATAAAATATCCCATTAAGAAGATGAAAAGTTAAGCTACAGACTGGAAATAATACTTGCAAAACACACAAGAAATCAAAAAATTCTATCCTAAATACAAAAGAAAAATATATTTTACCTAAAAGGATATGCAGATGTGAAATAAGTAAATAATGGTCAACACCATAAGCCAAACTAAATCACAAATTTAAGCCACGGCAAGATAATACATCCACCTAACAAAATGGCTAAACCAAAAATACTGACAATGCCAAGTGCTAACAATGATGCAGAAAAACTAGTGCCTTCTTAAGCTAGTGGGGATGGAAAATGATACGGCCAGTCTGCAAAACACTTTGACAGTTTCTTGTGAAGTTATATATGCACTTGTCATACTACTCAAGAATCACTTCTGTGTGTATATTTATTCTAGAAAAGTAAAAATAGCTATTCATTCAAAGCTCAGGAGACCCCAGTTCAATTCCTGGGTCAGGAAGATCTACCGGAGAAGGGATAGGCTACCCACTCCAACATTCTTGGGCTTTCCTTGTGGCTTAGCTGGTAAACAATCTGCTGGCAATGTGGGAGATCTGGGTTCCACCCCTGGGTTGGGAAGAACACCTGGAGAAGGGAAAGGCTAACCACTCCAGTATTCTGGCCTGGAGAATTCCATGAACTGTAGTTCATGAGGTAGCAAAGAGTCGGACACGACTGAGCGACTTTTACTTTTTCATTCAAAGCTCTGTATACCAGCATTCATAGGAGCTTTGTAAGAGGCAACAACTGGAAACAACCCACTTGTCTCTCAGTGGGTAAATGGATGCACAAACTGTGACACATACAAACTATGAAATAGTATTCAGCTATTAAAGAAATAAACTTGATATATACAACATCAACCAGGATAAACCTAAAGGGCTTTGTTCTGAGTGAAAAAAAAATCTCAAAAGGTTACACTTTGTATGATTATACTTATATAATTATTTCAAAATTAAAAATTATCTTCATGGAGAGAAAGTAGCCAGGTTTAGGATTAAAGAAGGGTCAGATTATGCACTGGTCAGAGCAAACACCCACTTCCAATAACACAAGAGAAGACCCTACACATGGACATCACCAGACGGCCAACACCAAAATCAGATTGATTATATTCTTTGCAGTAAAAGATGGAGAAGCTCTATACAGTCAGCAAAAACAAGACAAAGAGCTGACTCTGGCTCAGATCATGAACTCCTTATTGCCAAATTCAGACTTAAATTGAAGAAAGTGGGGAAAATCGCTAGACCATAGAGGTGTGACCTAAATCAAATCCCTTATGATTGTACAGTAGAAGTGAGAAATAGATTTAAGGGACTAGATCTGATAGACAGAGTGCCTGATGAACTATGGATGGAGGTTCATGACATTGTACAGGAGACAGGAATCAAAACCATCACCAGGAAAAAGAGATGCAAATAAAGCAAAATGGTTGTCTGAGAAGGCCTTACAAATAATTGTGAAAAGAAGAGATGCAAAAAGCGAAGGAGAAAAGAAAAGATATACCCATTTCTATAGAGAGTTCCAAAGAATAGCAAGGAAAGATAAGAAAGCCCTTTCTCAGTGATCAATGCAAAGAAATAGAGGCAAACAATAGAATGGGAAAGACTAGAGATCTCTTCAAGAAAATTAGAGATACCAAGGGAATATTTCATGCAAAGATGGGCTCAATAAAGGACAGAAACGGTATGGACCTAACAGAAGCAGAAGATATTAGGAAGAGGTGGCAAGAATACACAGAAGAACTGTACAAAAAAGATCTTCACCACCCAGATAATTATGATGGTGTGATTACTCACCTAGAGGCAGACATCCTGGAAAGTGAAGTCAAGTGGGCCTTAGGAAGCATCACTACAAACAAAGCTAGTGGAGGTGATGGAATTCCAGTTGCGCTCTTTCAAATCCTGAAAGATGATGCTGTGAAAGTGCTGCACTCAATATGTCAGCAAATTTGGAAAACTCCACAGTGGCCATAGGACTGGAAAAGGTCAGTTTTCATTCCAATCCCAAGGAAAGGCAATGCCAAAGAATGCTCAAACTACCGCACAATTGCACTCATCTCACATGCTAGTAAAGTAATGCTCAAAATTCCCCAAGCCAGGCTTCAGCAATACATGAACCATGAACTTCCTGATGTTCAAGCTGATTTTAGAAAACACAGAGGAACCAGAAATCAAATTGTCAGCATCTGCTGATCTTCAAAAAAGCAGCAGAGTTCCAGAAAACCATCTATTTCTGCTTTATTGACTATGCCAAATCCTTTGACTGTGTGGATCACAATAAACTGTGGAAAATTCTGAAAGAGATGGGAATACCAGACCACCTGACCTGCCTCTTGAGAAACCTGTATGCAAGTCAGGAAGCAAGAGTTAGAACTGGACATGGAACAACAGACTGGTTCCAAATAGGAAAAGGAGTACATCAAGGCTGTATATTGTCACCCTGTTTATTTAACATATATGCAGAGTACATCATGAGAAACGCTGGGCTGGAAGAAGCACAAGCTGGAATCAAGATTGCTGGGAGAAATATCAATAACCTCAGATATGCAGATTACACCATCCTTATGGCAGAAAGTGAAGAGGACCTAAAACCCCTCTTGATGAAAGTGAAAGAGGAGAGTGAAAAAGTTGGCTTAAAGCTCAACATTCAGAAAACGAAGATCATGGCATCCAGTCCCATCACTTCATGGCAAATAGATGAGGAAACAGTGGAAACAGTGACAGACTTTACTTTTGGGGGGCTCCAAAATCACTGCAGATGGTGATTGCAGCCATGAAATTAAAAGATGTGTACTTTTTGAAAAGAAAGTTATGACCAACCTAGATAGCATATTTAAAAGCAGAGACATTACTTTGCCAACAAAGGTCTGTCTAGTCAAGGCTATGCTGTTTCCAGTAGTCATGAATGAATGTGAGAGTTGGACTGTAAAGGAAGCTGAGCAGCGAAGAATTGATGCTTTTGAACCGTGGTGTTGGAAAAGACTCTTGAGAGTCCCTTGGACTGCAAAAAGATCCAACCAGTCCATCCTAAAGAAGACCGGTCCTAGGTGTTCATCGGAAGGACTCATTTTGAAGCTGAAACTCCAATACTTTGGCCACCTGATGTGAAGAAATGACTCATTTGAAAAGACCCTGATGCTGGGAGGGATTGAGGGCAGGAGGAGAAGGGGACGACAGAGGATGAGATAGCTGGATGGCATCACCGACTCAGTGGACATGAGTTTGGGTAAACTCTGGGAGTTGGTGATGGACAGGGAGGTCTGGTGTGCTATGGTTCATGGGGTCGCAAAGAGTCGGGCATGACTGAGCAACTGAACTGAACTGATTACAAAGGATAAGCAAAAGAAAATTTCTTTTTGGCAATGAAACAGATTTGTGTCACGGTTACAGCAGTTGTTAGATAAATCTATTCATGTGATACAATTTCATTTCACTGCACTGTATAAAACATCAAAAATGAAAGTATGTAGAAATTGCTGAACTATACATGAAGTTTTTAGTTTAGTTAATAGTATTATACCAATGTCGATATCTAGGATTTGAAAATGCATTTTGGCCAACTAAGATGTTATCGGAGGGGAAAGATGGGTAAAAACTGCATGAAAATTCTACTATTTTTGTAACTTATTATGAGTCAATTATCTTCAAAAAGAAAAATTAGAAAAAAAAAAATGAAGCTTCCATTATTTCCAGTTAGGTCTTATGGCTAGAAATAACAGGGGTATCCTTCCCCTCAAGGGGCTCACAGTAAAGCTGCTGCTGCTGCTAAGTCGCTTCAGTCGTGTCTGACTCTGCACGACCCCATAGACGGCAGCCCACCAGGCCCCGCCGTCCCTGGGATTCTCCAGGCAAGAACACTGGAGTGGGTTGCCATTTCCTCCTCCAATGCATGAAAGTGAAAAGTGAAAGTGAAGGCGCTCAGTCGTGTCCGACTCCTAGCGACCCCATGGACTGCAGCCCACCAGCAGTGTTGGCTTTTTAACTAGAATAGTAAACATAGGAGGGGAAGCAGGTTTGAGAGTGGGATTTTGGAAATGCGTGTAAAATCTAAGTGTAAGTAGAGGAGATAGTTGGATGGGAGTAAAATTCAGAAGAGAGCATGCATATACAGGTGGGAGTCATCAACATAGGATGAGAGTATCAAGAGAGAATATTTTATGAAAGATGACTTGGAAAGATACCCTCATAATAGCTGGACTGTCCTCTTCAACTGCACAGCCACACAAGCTTGAGATGGTGTCTCCTCTCCTTCCATTAGCGTATTGGTGCTGTGGCAGAGGTCACAAACTCAAATGCCAAGAAATAACATAAATTTGTGATTTGAGTGCAGCAGAAAGAGGATAGAAGACCAGAGGGCCACTGGAGAATGGTCAGAAGCCTGCCTGTGTAAAGTCTTTAAACTCAAATTTTGTGCAAACGTGTTTCTACTAGCCAAACAGAAAAAGACTGCAGCCAGATTCTGCCAAGAGCTGCTGATTTGCTAATTCTGTCAGGCATGTAGCTGACTGGCTTACTAATCTCTGATTAATTGATGATACATTCACTGCTTAATATGTTATCTGTCTAGGATGCTTATATTTCTGAAAAGCGTTTCATGAGATGCAATATTTTAGCTCGGGAATTTCACATCAAGAAGCACTATAAGATGGCATAGGAGAGTTCTTTCAGCAACTCTATCTAAATTACAATGCAAAGAGAAAATAGTGTGAAATGCCAATCCTTATTTAAAAAATAAGCCCATATAACACAAAGTGAAAGTGACCCTTGGAAATTCTGTTTATCATCAGTTATTTTTTTAGACATCTTTTTGTTGACTGACTTATTATAAACGCTGTGTAAGTACAAGCAAATCTTCTTCCTTGCACATGTTAATCTTTAAGACAGAGATTTCCATTATCAATTCAGATAGCGAGCTAATCAACTAAAAAGCATTTGACACATGGAATATGAGTCAGTCAATTTTACAATTATTATTGGAATCAGATACTTCACATTTTATGTTAATATTAGTGTTTCAGGTGACAGTAATTAGAAATAAATTATTTCTGCAAAGATTCATCTCAGCACATAGCAAATCAGGGGCTAGGAATAAGCTAATTTTTTTAAGGAAATCAGATTGTAGCAAATATCTAATGAGAAGCATAATACTGTATAATATATTAAGAAAGATAAATGTGATATAAGATGAAGTCTGAACATCAGCATGGGTCTTCATAAAAGCTCCTTATGCTGATTTACAAGCTTCTTTACCCTGTCTGAGTTGGTTCATGTCTGCATTGCTAAGCATATATGCTTTTTTTCATCTATTATGCTCTAGCTATGTGATTTTCTTTTTCTATTATTTTTAGACATCTTTTTATTGACTGACTTATTAGAAATGCTGTGTAAGTACAGGCATACCTTCTTCCTTGCACATGTTAATTTTTAAGACAGAGATTTCCATTTATTAATTCAGACAGCAAGCTAATCAACTAAAAAGAATTAATATTCTTTTTGGTTAAACTTAATGGTAAAACTGTTTTAGCTTTAGAGCCTTTACATCAGCTGCTTCCTTTGCCTGGGATCCTCATTCCCCAGATACTTGAACTTTTAACTCCTTTCTTGTCATTCAGATTGTTAATATTATTAAGATATTACTAACTCAGTGAGTTCTGTCTAGAACAATTAAAGTAGTCACCTGATAGCTCTCTATAACATCATTTTATTTTAATTATCTGCATGCACTGATCACCAGCCTATATTTTTAAATTTATTCATTTGTGGTTTTTCTTCCATTTGAACCCATCCCTGCATGAGTGCTGGCATATAATACAAGCTGTATGTAGCAGGCTCAATGGTGTCTTCAAAAGAGATAAGTTCTAATCTCCAGAATCTGTCAATGTGACTTTATACAACAAAAGCTATGAGAAATTAAGGATGTTGAGAGGAGGAGTTTACCCTAATCTATCTGGGTTAGCCCTAACCACACACAGAGAAGAAGGTGATGTGAAGTTAGAGGCAGGACTTGGAAAGATGAAACCATGAGCCAAGGAATGCCAAGGCAAGTCTGAAGCCACTAGAATCTCGAAGAGGACAAGAATTCTTTCCTAGACCCTCCAACAGCAGCACTGCCTTGATGCAAACTTGAATTCAGACTTCTGGCCTCCAGGACTCAAGTTCAGTTCAGTTCAGCTCAGTTCAGTTGCTCAGTGTATATATATATATTGAGCAAAGGAAATACTACTTCCCCCCAACTAATATAATATGATTAATGAAGAAATATTAAGCTGACCTTTATATATTTCCATAAAAATAAAGGCATATCATTATAGAAGTGGCAAAAATAAGAGTTGTCCAATATCAGAGGTGGAAAGAAGGTAACTTATTTAGTCTCAGACTTCCTCTGAACCACACACAACCTCCAAAAATATGAAAGTGTTTGTAAAACTCATTGAATTTAGAAAATAAAAAAATAGCATCAATGAGCCCTTACTGGAATATTATATTTGAGGGTGAAGTTCAACTAATCAAGAGATTAATGATAATAATACAAATATTAGGAATGTAAAATAATAAATATTTGGTATAAGAAATGCTTTCTAACTATGGCTCAAAATCCTGAATCAACAAAATAAAGATTGATTTCAATAACATTACAATGAATTTCTGATTAGTCAATCACAAGATAAATTACTTTATGTGAAAATTATTTTCCGTCTTATCACAAACAAGACCAAATATTTCAAATCTGTAAAGATTTTACAAGTGTTGATAAGGATAAAATCAATAACCTCATAAACAAATGGGCAAATTATGTGACTAGGCAGCACACAAAAAGGCAGAAACAACTTATCCATGTATATAATTAAAGATGTCCAACCTTGTTAAAAACAGAGAAGGACAGTAAAATTGCACTGAAATATCATTTTCCCCTGTTAGTGAAGTGAAAATCCAAAAAATTTGATAATACTCCCATTTGTAATATTTTGAATATCAGGAACTTTTGTACATTGCTGTCTCAGGAAAATTTTGTGCACAATCCAAGGAAGAAAATTTGTAAGAAAATGTATCAGAAAAAAATTAAGAAATAAAATGAATTAGTAATCTGCACACCAAATTCACTTTGGGGAATTTATTTTACAGGTGTACTTCCAGAGAAAGAAAAGTAAATATTGCCATATTTTTTGTAAAAATAAAATATTTTAAACTTCCTAAGTGTTCATTAATAGGGACCTGGTTAAAAGAGTTAAGACACATCAATATAATAGAAAACTGTGCAGTTATAGAAATTTATGACTCCGCAGTAGTGACATGTTGTAAAATAATAGGCATATATTCTCACATATATTGTGAAATGATAAATATAAGATGAAATAAAAGTGAGTATAATGCATTATCTTTGACATTTTAAATACAATGTGTAGTGACGTGGACCTCTTTGTCTTATTTGTAACTCTGTGGGCTTCTTAAACCTGGGTGTCTATTTCCTTTCCTAAGTTAAGGAAGTTTTCAGTCGCTACTCCTTCAAATGAGTTATCTGCCTCTTTATTTCTTACTCCTTCTTCTAGGACCCCTAGAATATGAAAGTTTGTATGCTGGATGTTTTCCCAGAAATAACTTAAAAAGGATCCTCATTTTAAGTTTGTTTCTTTTCTTGCTAAGGAAACAAACAAAAGCTAAGATTATTTGCACTACTCTGTCTTCCATTTCACAGATCCATTCTTGTGTATCATCTAATCTACTGCTGATTCCTTCTAATATATTTTTAACTTTAGTTAATGTATCTTTCAGGTCTGTTTGGTTCTTTATATTTTCTGGTGGTGGTTTAGTCACTAAGTCATGTCCGACTCTTGTGACCCTATGGACTGTAGACTGCTAGGCTCCTCTGTCCATGGGATTCTCTAGGCAAGAATACTAGAGTGGGTTGCCATACCCTGCTCCAGGGGTCTACCCAGAACAGAGATAAAACCTGCATCTCTTATATCTCCTGCATTGGCAGTCTGGCACCATGAAGTGATGGGACCAGATGCCATGATCTTAGTTTTCTGAATGTTGAGTTTTAAGCCAACCTTTTCACTCTCCTCTTTCACTTTCATCAAGAGGCCTTTTAGTTCCTCTTCAATTTTTGCCATAAGGATGGTGTCATCTGCATATCTGAGGTTATTGATATTTCTCCCAGCAATCTTAATTCCAGCTTGTGCTACATCCAGTACAGCATTTCTCATGATGTACTCTGCATATAAGTTAAAAAGCAGGGTGACAATATACAGCCTTGTCATACTCCTTTCCCAATTTGGAACCAGTCTGTTGTTCCATGTCCAGTTCTAACTGTTGCTTCTTGACCTGCATACAGAATTCTCAGAAGACAGGTCAGGTGGTCTAGTATTTCCATTTCTTTAAGAATTTTCCACAGTTTATTGTGCTCCACACAGTAAAAGGCTTTAACATAGCCAATGAAGCAGAATTAGATGTTTTTCTGGAATTCCCTTGCTTATTCTATGAACCAACAGATGTCAGTAGTTTGATCTCTGGTTCCTCTGCCTTTTCTAAATCCAGCCTGAATATATGGAAGTTCTCAGTTCACATACTTTTGAAGCCTAGCCTGAAGGATTTTGAGCATTACTTTGTTAGCATGTGAAATGAGTGTAATAGTGTGGTAGTTTGAACCTTCTTTGAGATTGCCTTTCTTTGGGATTTGAATGAAAACTGACCTTTTCCAGTCCTGTGGCCACTGCTGAGTTTTCTAAATGCGCTGGCATATTGTGGCACTTTCACAGCATCATCTTTTAGGACTTGAAATAGCTTGGTTTGAATTCCATCACCTCCACTAGGTTTATTTACAGTGATGCTTCCTAAGGACCACTTAATTTCATACTCCAGGATGTCTGGCTCTAGCTGAGTGATCACATGACCGTGCTTATCTGGGTCATTAAGATATTTTTTGTATATTTCTTCTGTGTATTTTTGCCACTTCTTCTTAATATCTTCTGCTTCTGTTAGGTCTATACTGTCTCTGTCCTTTATTGTGCCCATCTTTGCATGAAATGTACCCCTGGAATCTCTGATATTCTTGAAGAGATGTCTTATCTTTCCCATTATATTGTTTTTCTCTATTTCTTTGCATTGTTCACACAGGAAAGCTTTCTTATCTCTCCTTGCTATTCTTTGAAACTTTGCATTCAGAAGGATATATCTTTCTTTTTCTCCTTCGCCTTTTGCTTCTCTTCTTCTCTTAGCTATTTGTAGTGCCTCCTCAGACAACCATTTTGCCTTTTCTGTGTTTCTTTTCTTGGGGATAGTTTTGATCATTGACTCCTGTACAGTGCTATGAACCTATGTCCATAGCTCTTTAGGCACTCTGTCTATCAGATCTAATCTGCTGAATTTACTTGCCACTTCCACTGTATAATCATAAGGAATTTGATTTAGGTCATACCTGAATGGCCTAGTGGTTTTCCCTACTTTCTTTAAGTCTGAGTTTTACAATAATGATTCATTATCTGAGCCACAGTCAGGTTCAGGAATTGTTTTTGCTGACAGTATAGAGCTTCTCCATTTTGGGTGCAAAGAGTATAATCAATCTGATTTAAGTGTTGACCCTCTGGTGGTGTCCATATGTATAGTCATCTCTTGTGCTATTGGAAGAGGGTGTTTGCTATGACCATTGCATTCTCTTAGCAAGTATAAGAGGTCAGGACAAATGTCTTCTCATCCCTTGGCTGGATATATATCATTATACCTTTTTCCCAACCCATAGAATTTATAGCACCAATCTGAATCCTTATATAAAACTGAATTTTGGGTGATAATAATGTGTCAATGTAGTATTATCAATTGTAAAAACAGCACCATTCTGGTAGGGAATGTTGATAATGGAAGAAGTCATGCATGACTTGGGAAAGGAGGTATATGGGAATCTCTGTGACTGTGACTCAACTCTGTTATGAATTTAAACTTACTCTAAATAAAGTCTATTTTTTTTAAAAGGATATGCTTTGTAGGTAAGTTCAAAAACAGAAATACAATTACAGATGTGGAAAATAAACTTATGGTTACTGGAAGCTAAAGGGGAGGGGATGGATAAATTGGAAGACTGACATTGAAATATACACACTATTATATATAAAATAGATAACTAGTAAGAATCTACTATATAGCACAGGGAATCCTACTTTATACTCTGTAATGGCTTGTATGTGAATAAAATATAAAAAATAGTGGATAAATGTATATGTATAACAGATTCACTTTGCTATATACCTGAAACTAATACTATATTGTAAATCAATCATACCCCAATAAAAATTTGAAAAGAAAAGGATACTATCGAGTATGCTGTTTATTACTTGTGGGTCATGCAAGTGTATTTTGTCCTAAACTTTAGATTACACATCCCAATATGACCTGGATTTCTAGATCCATAAAATTTCATTTACATGGCTGATCTTTGAATCTTTATGCAGTTTATCTCCCACACTCTGGAGCCTGAGTTTCTTGCTAAGCCCTCTGTGCCCTTTGCCATTTCCTGTTCGACTGTCTGTCAATGAGATATGAATACTAAACTGGACCAAAGTGATGATCTGGGGAATAATCAGAAGGTCAAGTTACTTTTGAAAGTTAATATAGCTCTGGGACCAAAACATAATGTATACTGTTATCCATATTTTGTGATGTAAACAGTTTCTCACTATCCTTCTGAAAAGTAATCTTAGCCAAATCAGTACCTGCATATGTTGGAAGTTAAATTCATATCTTAGGAAAGATACCATCCTCGCACAACTTCTACAATTGAAACTACTACTTAGTAGTCTTTACTAATATTAGGCTACTGTCACCCATAAATCTGTCCACATTTTTAGGGTTTAGACTGCTGAACTATATGGAGGTGGTAAGAACTACCACATCTGTCATCTTAAAAAAATTAGGGTGATAGTGAATAATCTAGTCCTTCAAAAATGTGTTGTTTCATATTTAATATTATTTTCTGGGGAAGTGGAAAGTTTTAGAGGTTTCCAATGGCCCTTCTCCACTATAACTGTAACCACATGGAAAATTTGGAAGTATCACATTCTCAGACCTTAGACTATAATACAAAGCAACAGTAATCGCAACAGCATAGTACATGCAGAAAAAAAGACACAAAGATTAATGGGACAGAATAAAGAGGCCAGAAATAAAGCCACACATTTATGGTTGATTAATCTATGATAAAGGAGGCAAGTCTGTATAACAGAGAGAAGACAATCTTCAATAAATGATGCTGAGAAAACTGAACAGCTATATGTAGAAGAATGCAATTAGAACATTACCTAACACCATATAAAAATGGACTAAAATGGATTAAAGACCTAAATATAATACCTGAGACCATAAAACTTCTTGAAGAAAGCATAGGCAGAACACTCTTTGACATATATTATAGCAGTATTTTTTTTTTAATTTGTCTCCTAAAGCACAGGAAATAAAAGCAAAAATGAACAAATGGGACCTAATTAAACCTTAAAAGTTTTTGCACAGGAAAAGAAACCTTTGACAAGACAAAATATAGCCTGATGAATGGGAGAAAATATTTGTAAATAATGACCAATAAAGGGTTAATATCCAAAGATATAAATAGCCTATACAACTCAACATCAAAAAAAAAAAAAAAAAAAGGCAGATTAAAAAGTCTGTAGAGACTTGAACAGGCGTTCTTCCAAAGAAGACATACAGATGGCCAACAGGTATATGAAAATATAATCAATATCCTTAATCAGCAGAGAAATGCAAATTAAAACTACAATGAGATATTACCTGATGCCTGTCAGAATGGCTATCATCAAAGACCACAATAAAGATGTGGGCAAGTATGTGGAGAAAAGGGAATCCTTGTACCTTGTTGGTGGGAATGTAAATTAGGGCACCACTATATATGGAAGTTTCTCAAAAGACTAAAAATGATGATCTACCATGTTGTTGTTGCTGTTCAGTCACTAAGTCATGTCCAACTCTTTGCGACCCCATGGACTGCAGCATGCCAGCCTTCCGTGTCCTTCACTATCTCCCAAACTTTGCTCAGACTCATGTCCATTGAGTCAATGATGCCATCCAACCATCTCATCCTCGGTCATCCCTTTCTCCTGCCCTCAATCCTTCCCAACATCTGGGTCTTTTTCAATGAGTCAGTTCTTTGCATCAGGTGGCCAAGGTATGAGAGCTTCAGCTTTAGCATCAGTCCTTCCAATGAATATTCAGGACTGATTTCCTTTAGGATGGACTGGTTGGATCTCCTTGCAGTCCAAGGGACTCTCAAGAGTCTTCTCCAACATCACAGTTCAAAAGCATCAATTCTTCAGCACTCAGTCTTATGAACCAACAATTCCAGTCTTCAGTTTTTGTTTGTTTCTTTGTTTTCTTTTTTTTAATGGACAATAGAGCAAAGTGATTCACCCTTTTTTTTTTTAAAGGTGAAATGCTGCAAAGGAAGGATATGCAGCAGTTTTTCACTATTTACAAAACACTGTTGAGAGTGGAAGTGGCAACCATCAGTAGTTGAGGAAATGTCTTGCACATGAGATGGCCACAGAAGTGTGTTTCCTGCCACTGGCTCAGAAAGGCCACACACAGTTCCTGGGTGAGTGAGAGAGTTCCTCTAGTGGAGCACCAAAAAGGTTCAGTCTTGTTTCTTCATATGTTGTCTCATCAAAGGACGTATACAGGAGGAGTACTGACTGATGATGGGAATACTGCAGGTACGATAGGTCCCTGATTTCATCTGTCTCCTTTAAGCAGTATCAAGCATTTTACTGGTATGAGCTGCAGACAGGTAAAACCTGGCTCTGGAGGAAATCCTACCATAACTACACCAATATTCTGCTTCAGCATCTCCTGAATTGTTGTTCTGGTCTTACATAGTATATCACTATAGCAGGCATGTTTCTGTAAGTCATTTCATACTTTCCTCTTCTGTCACTCAGTTCTGGCATTTCTGCTTTACTCATGTGGATCGTCAGGTTTCAGACTTTCTGTGGGACATCCTAGCAATGTGTTACCACTGCCTTGCCAATGTGTTAAATCATGATCATAGGCGAATATGCCATATCAATACAATTGCTATCCAACTTATGTTCTTTACTTCTTGGTCCACCACCTTCAGGATAGTTTCTTTCATGCTCTCTTGGGCCTTTTAAGCAGATTTTGCATTTCCTTTGGCATAGACTCTTTTGTCCTATGGCTAGCTCAGTACTTACTGTACTGGTATTTGACCCTCTTTATTAGTCTGTTTTATCTTCCCAGATGGCACTAATGGTAAAGAACCTCCTGCCAATGCAAGAGACATAAGAGATGCGGGTTTGATCCCTGGGTTGGGAAGATCCCCTGGAGAAGGAAATGGCAACCCACTTCAGTATTCTTGTCTGGAAAATCCCATGGACAGAGGAGCCTGGCGGGCTACAGTCCCTGGGGTCACAAAGAGTCAGACAGGACTTAAGTGACTTAGCACAAGCACATTATTCTGTTTATTTGGAGGGAGATAAGGGTAGATCCTTGGGATGGAGGGTGCACAGGTGGAAATACTGACTTTGAATGAAAGCACCTAACTCATTTGAATCCTCTGCATGATCTCTAAGCAGAGACTCCTTTAAAACAGAAACACAATCTTCAAACAAAGGAGTGTGACTTACCCCCACTACTAACAGGGTTTGGGGGGAAATGGAACTTCAAGGTTCTCAACTTCATCTCATCAATTATCTTTATTCCAAATCTCAGTGGAATATGCCTTTATTATTAGAACTCGGACCTTAGTCTAGGAGATCTACTGGGCTGAAAATTGAATTTTCTTTAATGCTTCACTAGTTTTATGATTAAATTTTGAACCTAGTCTTCTAGTCTGTCTACTCTCTAGTGACAGGCAATTAAATACTTCTTAAATGCTGCCAAGTGTCACTCTGGTATTCAAATTTTGCCTTGGATTGATAATTAATCACCTGAACTTGTCATTATCTCTCTTCAGCTAAAACAAAACTGCCCTAAGTAAAGCCTTCTCAATTCATAATTCTTACACCTACTATTGCCCTTTTGCCACTAGGTTACATATATAATTACATGGTTAGTGTGTCCTCTTTCGCCAGCACTGTGCCCAGTTCAATACTGGTGACAATTTTAACAGTTCAAATAGCAAAGACTTTGTTTTCCAGTTACCACCAGCGTTGGAGTCCTGAATGCTAGATAGCCTTTATAAACAAATTGCCAAAATAATAGCCATTTCATACTAGTATTTTCTTCTTAGCCCTCATTTCATCTTAATTCAATAGGCAACTGTATATTTAGTACTCAGTGCCAGTTCTGTTCATGCATCTTAAGTCATTAAGTTGTCTGTAGTTTATTCTAATAGGTTTCTTAGGTAATGCTTATGGGAACAGTATTCTTTGAATTCTTACATATTAATAACAGCTTGTCTGTGTCCTTTATAATTGAAAGTCACTTTTCTTAGAAATAAAATCATTAGCTTACCATTTTATCCTTGAATACATTAACTGTTTTTCTCCATTTTCTTGTTGTTTAAGTATATAGCTCTTGAAATCCTTGTGATAATTTATGCTTACTTATAGAAAATAAATACTAAATTTTCTTGATGGAAAATTTACTTTTATTATAATTATTAAGAATCTAGTAATTTTATTTGAATATGTAATGTGGTATTGATACCTCTGGAGCAAACAACTTTAGGTTTATGATATGCTATCTCAATTTTTAGTTTCAAATATATTTTTAATTATTATTTGGGGAAAGTTATTTTATTACTTTGCTTTGATCTTCAGCTCCAAAACTCTTATTTTTTAATTTAGACTTTCTTTTCCAATCTTTCATGTTTTCCTTTCTTCCTAATACTTTTATTTTTCTTCAAGCTTTTATTTTATTTTAAAAAGTTACACCTTTACAACTTCTATGTCTTTTGAGGTATCAGTGTTTATTCACTTTTGTATTCTTTCTAGTTCATCGCTATTTTCTAAATAATAATTTTTGTTTCTCATTTTTCCTGAGTACTGAGACCTCTTTTCAAATTTTTCTTTTATGTTATATTTTTTCATGTTTTGTATAATTTTTAAATGTAATTTAGCTTAGCTTAAGGGCATATCTTTATGACATACTTTCATTGTAAGATTGCTATTTGTATTTTTTTCTCGTAGTAATTTTATACTGTATATTTTCACACAGATATTAGACTTCACAAGCTTTTAGGATGAAAGCATATTTAAAGAAAGCTTTGATCAGTTCAGACTCCGCCTCTGTTGATTTCTATAATGAACAAAAGTATGGCAGCTTATTTTCTGAGATATTCTGACTGTAGGCTGCTTCCTCACTTTGGTTTAAATCTTTTTTTTTTTTTTTGCTTTTCCTTTTCCTTTCATCCTCAGTTTTGATTCTTTTCTCAGAAGCTTTCTTTCACTCTTAGGCCCTGTCCAAATAGAGTGCTAATGGGTCAGTTTTCAAGTTTACAGAGGTTGCCCTGCTCCAGCAGTTAAATATCCCATTCTTAGAACAATTTGAAGCATCTCTTGGATTCTTCTGGGAGACATTGGTAAATGGGGTTAATGGAATAAATTGTGGATATATTACACATTTTAAAATGTATTTACATATAACGATAAACTTATTTCCAGATATTTTGTACCAGTCTAGACAAGTCTATCAGCATGGAATAGCAATTTCCGGGTCACCACACCCTTGCATGGACTGAATGTTGTTCTTTTCCTGTCTTGACAATTTAATTAAAGGTCATTTTTCAGTGTCTTGATCTGCATCTCAAATTGAATCTCACTCTATTAAAGCACAAACAAATGTGCTTATATGCCTAAGTTAAATGATGAGCATGAGTGGTTTTTTTTTTTTTTTTTTTTTTTTTTTTTGCTTGGTTTGTTTTTAATAATAAAAAAGTAGTGTGCTTGGTTTGAAAACTTGAGAGGAATTTTATTATGGGAACTCTTAGACATTAGATGGGAGAAGGCAATGGCACCCCACTCCAGTACTCTTGCCTGGAAAATCCCACGGACGGAGGAGCCTGGAGGGCTGCAGTCCATGGGGTCACTAAGAGTTGGACATGACTGAGCGACTTCACTTTCACTTTTCACTTTTCTGCATTGGAGAAGGAAAAGGCAACCCACTCCAGTATTCTTGCCTGGAGAATCCCAGGGACAGTGGAGCCTGGTGGGCTGCCGTCTATGGGGTCGCACAGAGTCGGCCACGACTGAAGCGACTTAGCAGCAGCAGCAGCAGTAGACATTAGATGAAGTGTCAAAACCCAGGTTGGCTGTGACTGGTTTTCTCTCTCTATTCAGATAGGACAAAGGAATTTTTTCAGGCTATGGTCTTTGCACTCTGCTTTTTTGCTCTCCTACTCGTCCCTTCTCTTGCTAATGATGCTCCTTAATTCTTCCACATAGTTTCAATAAAAACTTCATCTTTTATGCCACATAATCATTTTTTTTTTGTATTAACCTCTGTTTCTCTATCATTTCACTTCACCCCCAATATATAAATGTGGATGAGCACACACACAGACACACACACACACACACTCACAGATATCTTTTCTCATAAGAAATTTGTTTTAAATTTCAGCTCTGAACCCCACAATCCTAGCACAGAAGCTGAAGTTTCATGTTACAGGTTAGAAGAAAGAAATACAATGATTTTTCTGAAATAGTAAAAATAGGAGTTTTGAATATAGTGCCTGTGCTACTTGCTACTAGCAAACTGGCAGGAAGAAAATTAGAAATTTCCTTTTAAGTTTTCTAATTAGAAATTAGAAGGAAATTATAATATACTCAGAAAATTATTTTCCTGACATTGTGCTTGTCATTTTTCATGCTATGCTGTTATCTGTCTTTATCAATAATTCAGTGAAATAGAAATCATTATCCCCAGTTTGTGCTCACTCACTCAATTATGTCTGACTCTGTGATGCCATGGACTGTAGCTTGTCAGGTTCCTCTGCCCATGAGATTTCCCAGGAAAGAATACTGGAGTGAGTTACCATTTCGTTCACCAGGGAATCTTCCGGACACAGGGATCCAATTCATGTCTCCTACACTGGCAGGTGGATTCTTTTACTACTGAACCACCTAGGAAGCCCATCACCAGTTTACCAGAAAGGAAACAGACTTGGAAGCATGTGAAATTCCCAAAGAAACAAGTATCAAATCACTCTTACACATTTTGAACTATATCTTAGACCTGTCTGAGTCTTCACAGCCTATGACTTTTTCTCATACTATCAAACTACAGAGAACATTTTTCTATGAGATCTTTATTAATGATGTTATTTGGGTCATGGTAAGACAGTGTCTCTGTTTTAGCTTACTGTGTTTTGTATTGGATTATTGAAACATTTAGTTCAGATTTTTCCATAACATATTACAGAAAACCTGAATGAAGCTTTTTGGCCAATCCAATAGTAGGGAACAAACCCAATCTCTATTTCCTCCCATGGGCATACTTCTCTAATTATCTTGTATGAAAAAGGAATTTTCAAATACTGCTCATGGAGATAATTGAGACAGTCCTTAAGTAAGAGGATTTTTAAACCTAAGTCTTGTGTTTCACACTTAAAATTTACAAGGATTTAGGGTCTGTGGACTTCAAATATTGTTAAAATTACTTGCCTTATTAAAATGCATGTTAAACTACATATTAAAAAGTAGAATGATTCATAAGTATAATAATAACTTGATATTTTAAAAATCTGATATAAACAGGTCATATCTTGCTTTAGTTTAAATCTGTTCTGTTCTCAAGTCCATGAGTATTGCCTGTGAAGAGCAAGGAGGAATAATTGAGTAGGTGTGTGTTGGGATGGGCTTTGTGCTTCTTTTGCAAACTTGGTTTTTCTTCCAGAAGTCTGGTTAACTTTTATGCTCTGTCTACTTCTAAACTAGGCCTAGAGAGTTTAACATGACATTCTGATGAGACATTGCATAAAATTTGATAAATTTACCATTAGTTGAAGATGCTCCTCTTTCTTAACACACTCCTCCATTCTGCAACACAAAGGCCTCGCTTTAGTTTAATAATTTAATTAATTTCAGTGTATAGTAATAAAGGAAAGGAAGAAGTTTTTTCATATTATCATGATGAATGCTTGTAGATTTATGTTATTTTAATTGTTAAAACTAAGTTTTATTGAGTCCATTCAATAAAAAATACTTAATAAAAGAAATTACCCACTTTGAGACCACCAGTTTGAAACTATGACAATAAGCAAAGAAGAAAACCAAAATGCCTGCTAGCTTTATTCTTTCCCCACATTTTGCTTACATGGGTTTGATTATGGAATTCATTATCTATTTATTTTTGAAATGAATTTTAGCAGAATTAAAATGATCATTTTTATGAAGACAGTATTGTATTTAAGACCACTCTTCTTTCCCTGCATTGCAACTAGTATCATAATGCTGTTCATTCAATGTTCTGGTGAAAAGAGCACTTCAGTCACCCCTGTTACATATTGGGCATTTAACCAAAAAATAATACAGCAAATTTAAAATTCTCAATTAGTGTAATTTAGTAGTGCCTCTCCAAGTAATTATATTTATCTTCTTAAATCTATATAAACGAGGAAACCAGACTGACTAGAAATTGTCTTTTATTCTTATGTCCCTGAAATCAGCCCAGCATTCCTGACTTAGATTTTAATAGTTTAGATACTCAGCCAAAGTTATTTAAACATTTTGAAACTCACTTTTTTGACACAGAAAATTTTGCTTAGACTTACTCCAGCTTTTGTCTTATATACCAAATCCTTCTGATCTGTCCTTCATTAGAAGGCATGAGTTTATTTTCAATGGATATTTTAATTGTTAAATTGTATACATGTCATATCAAATATTTTAAAATTATGTAATATCATATTATATTACTACAATAGTACATATAAAATTATATAAAATTCCAACATATTTATAATTTAATAAAATAATTATATAAATGTTTTATATACTGTACTCTTGCCTGGAATATCCCATGGACGGAGGAGCCTGGTAGGTTGCAGTCCATGGGGTCTCTACGAATTGGACACGACTGAGCGACTTCACTTTCACTTTTCACTTTCACACATCGGAGAAGGAAATGGCAACCCACTCCAGTGTTCTTACCTGGAGAATCCCAGGGACGGGGGAGCCTGGTGGGCTACCGTCTATGGGGTCGCACAGAGTTGGACACGACTGAAGCGACTTAGCAGCAGCAGCAGCATATCATATATATATGTATACATGTACACATGTATATATGTGCATGTATATGTACATGTATATGTACGTGTACATGTATATATGCATAATGTGTTTAGTATTCAAATGAAAAGAGAAGGCTAACATATATTATTAGATATTAAAACCTTTGACGTAAGGTGAATAAATGAAAGACTTCGAGGAACAAGTTTCATAATCTGCTTTTCAGATGAAGAAACTGAAGCTCATAGAAACTGAAACACATAAACAGGATCATCTAGCCAGTTGGAATAAGAACCTCACTTATAGAAACAAATTAGTTTGACTTAAAAAACTTATGCTTTACCAAACCAAGTCATATAATAACATAATGGGTTGGATTAACAAAAAATTAATAAAGTGTGCTGTGTATAATGCATTGCTCATTCTGCATTAGAGTTTTATTTAAAATAAAACCAGCATTAATTCTGTTTTCATCTAATCATAAAATTCTCTGATAAGATTTGGAGTGTGAATTAGCTAGTACTAACTGAAGAACAGAAAAGAATATCAAAGCAAGATCTTTTTTGCTACCTCCTAGAATAATGGAAAAAAAAAACAACAACAAATTAAACAAATGGAACCTAATTAAACTTTAAAGTTTTTGTAAAACAAAGGAAAGCATAAACAAAACAAAAAGACAACCCAGAGAATGAGAGAAAGTATTTGCAAAGGAAGCAACCAAAAAGATTGCTCCAAAATATACAAACAGTTCATGCAGCTCAATAACAACAATAACAAATAAAGCCCTGTTGAAAAATAGGCAAAGATCTAAATAGGTATTTCACCAAAGAAGACATACAGATGGCCAACAGCCACATGAAAGATGTTCAACATCACTAATCAGTAGATAAATGGAAATCAAAACTATAATGAGGTATTACCTCATGTCAGTCAGAATAACCATGGTCAAGAAAATTTATAAAAAAAATAAATGCTGGAGAGAGTGTGGAGGATAAGAAACACTTCTAAATTGTTAGTGGAAATGTAAATTGGCACAGCCACTTTGGAGAACAGTATGGAAGCTCCTTAAAAAAGTAAAAATAGAGCTACCATATGATCCAACAATCCCATTCCTGGGTATATACCTTCAGAAAATTGTAATTTAAAAAGCTACATAGACCTCAGTGTTCATTGCAGCAGTATTTACAATAGCGAGGACATGGAAGCAATCTAAATGTCCATCGACAGGAATAGATAAAGAAGATGTGATACACACACACACACACACAATGCAATATTACTTAGCCATAAATAATTCCATTTGCAGTACATGGATGAACCTAGAGATTGTCATACTGAGTGAAACTGTCAGACAGAGAAGGACAAATACCTTACGATATTGCTTAGATGTGGAACCTAAAAATAATGGTACAAATTAACTTATTTACAAAACAGAAACAGTGTCACAGGTGCAGAAAATAACCTTATGGTTACCAAGGGTGAAAGGAGGGAGAAGGATAAATTGGGAAATAGAGATTAACATATGCACACCATTATATATAAAATAGATAACTAATAAGGACCTACTGTGTGGCAAGGGTTCGTTTTGTTACAATGAATGTGTAACATTATTGGTAAAAGACAAAATATCAGTAAAATGTAAAAATATCTTTAAATAAAATAATTTGAAGAGTGACAAAATATATAGAGATAAAAATTAGAAATAATTTACTGGGATAACATCAGCACAAGTCTGCATTAATGTCAATCAATCATTCCCAGTTTCTTTGGGGTTAAAGCCTCTTTGTTTGGAGGAAGTAGAATTGTGACCTTCATGTCAGTCTAGATAAACTGCTTATATCATCACATTTCTGTGGCTCTAAATTTTATTCTCCTTTTTCACCGTCTCATGCTTCCAGCCTATTGCTAATAGCAGAGACTTCTGCTCATGCAGAGATTGCTAGTTTTCTTTGATGCAGAGGACATCTGCTTTGTTTCCAAAAGGGATCAACAACTCTTTCTGTTGTCCTGTTTTGGTTTCTAATTTTAAGTTCATGAACCCTTGCTATATCATGCATCTTCAGGAAGGGAAGCTTTCTTGAAAAATTTATTCGGAAGGTGGATGTACAGTGTTGGGCTGACTATTTATAAAAGGTATATTGTGATACATTCTATTTGTTATATTGAACATTTCCCATGAAGTTCTGCTCTGCTATTCTTTGAATACCCTTCCTTCACTGATTATCCACTACAGATATTTGTTAGATACTCAACCCTGAGACTGAATTTATTTTAGCCCTCTAGGATTTTGCTGTTTCACTTCTTGATAGCAAGTTACACCAAGGTTTGGGTTGCCTTGACTTTCAAGTGTCTTTCAAGATTCTAGAGATAAAATCATGCTGAAATGATTTAGTAGAAATTCTTTTTTGTTTTGATGATTAATACTGGACATTGAGTAGACCAGGTTAGGAATACTTGGCTGATTTCAGGTGACATTTGGACATTAGGGAAAAGGATAATTTCTCTTTTTCTCTCTATTTCTTTCTCTTTCTTTTTTTCTGCAAATATTTTCCCGTGTGTTCCAATGTGGTAGTTGAGAAGGCCAATGCTAGTCTGTTTTCTTTTCTGACTGAAAACAAGTTTTACCTATGTGGGAGCTTGTAAGGTATGCTTTTAATTTGGAAGCTGCAGAAATGTTACCAGGATCTATTTAGTTCAAATCTGGGTGTGTTAATTTTTTTCATTAGCCCTATATAAAATTGTATATCCATTTCCATTAGGAGAAACTAGCATTCCTATTCATGCAAAATGTCTTTATCATTTCTTTAATTTGCTATCTCATCATCTTTTACTATTTTTCTTCCTAAAAACTATTACTTGAATGTTAGGGTTTATGAATCTGTCCTTGATATAAGTTATGGGAATTTCAAAACTTTTAAAATTTATTGTGAAATTTCCTAGGATATGCCTTTCAGTTTATTCTATTACATTTTTGCATGTAGAAATTATTTTTTGTCCCATGCAATGTATTATGCTTCTTTCCATGGGAGCTCTTAATATCACATATGCATTTTTTTCTAGTGCCTCACTAATATCTAACGATTATAATATTTAGTTTTATTTTCCTCCTTCATACCCACAAGTCCTTGCAAATGGATATGCCAGCCATATCTATTTGCAAGTCGCTTCAGTAGTTTCCGACTCTTTGTGACCCTATGGACTGCAGCCTGCAAGGCTCCTCTGTCCCATGGCTTCTCTGGGCAAGAGTACTAGAGTGGGTTGCCAGTGCCCTCCTCCAGGGAATCTTCCCGACCCAAGGATCAAACCCAGGTCTCCTGCAGCTCGCACATTGTAGGCGGAGTCTTTACCGCTGAGTCACTGGGGAAGCCCTGCAAAAGGGTATACGGAGCTTTTATATTCATCTTTACTGTTTCCTACTAGGTATGCTGTCAAGTATCGCATGTGGAGGCCACTGGCAGAAAATGATAGTTCAGTTGCAGAACCAGAACTTCTCCAATGGTTCTCTGGTGACATGGGGACAGTGGGTGGCTTCTCTGCTTCCAGGCTTTTTCATGTGTAAATGGGGGTGGTGTGATCCTGTAAGGCATAAGGAGGCAATTAAGTTCACCTGGATAGGTCCTCTCCAGGGTTTCCATCATCAGCTCCATCAGGCGGAGTCCTATAGCCAAGTGCCTACCAATGTGGCGGGTTCAAACTTTCACTTCATACCATCAAAGCAATGCTCTGACACGTGTGACAACTGAGTATTCTTTGGGTTTTTCTCCGGACTTTACGGGAAACTTGGGAATCTTTGATTTTCTTAGATATTCCAAATAATTTTCCTCTGGATACTTTCGTGTTCTGCGATGCACTAAGGTCCACCTCCTTCTGATTTATTTTCAATACTTTCAGATTTAGAAGACAGGGGAGTTAAAAATGTAAATTTCTAATACTTCCTCCTGTAAATAAGCTTTTGATGATCCCATTTCCTTTACATGCTAAAAAAACCACTTCACAACCAGTATATGAGAAACTACAAAAGAATGGCTTATTGTGTGGAAGGAGGCCTTCTTGAAACAATGATCATGATGATAGTGTCGGTAAAGACATCTATTGTCAAGGAGTCCAAAAAAAGATAAACACACACAAAAAAAATCTGTAGAAAATAGACCTTGAATCACATTCACTCATGTATTTATTTATTCAATAAATGTTTCTTTACATCCATTATGTACTAGGCACTTTTTTTTTTTGCTGAGATATAAAGATAAATAAGACAAAACCCCTTCTCTTAAATGTCTAATAGTTTAAAAGTTTTGGTGGCATTAGTTGTAGCAATAGGTAGTAACAGTAAGCAGCATTTCTTGTGCACCAAAAATATTCAGTGTTCTCTTTTAAGTGTTCTGTATGTGTTTTCTCATTTCACATTACCTTATTTAATGTTCAAAATATTTCTATGATACAGGACTGTTATTACCCTCATTTTTCAACTTAGAAAACAAAGGCATTTAAAAATCAAGCAGCAAGATCACACCTGTATAGGTAAAAGTGAAAGTGAAGTCGCTCAGTCGTGTCCGACTCTTTGCGGGTCCCCATGGACTGTAGTGTATCAGGTTCCTCCATCCATGGGATTTTCCAGGCAATAGTACTGGAGTGGGTTGCCATTTCCTTCTCCAGGAGATCTTCCCAACCCAGGGATTGAACCTGGGTCTCCCTCATTGTACACAGATGCTTTACCATCTGAGCCACCAGGGAAGTCTGTTAGTTACTATGACATTTAGCGGCCTCCGAGAGAAGCAACCCCACTTCCAAGGAGCGGCAGCTGTGCTGGAGCAGGAGGGCCCAGAGGAGCTACTCCATGTTCAAGGTCAGGAGGGGTGACCTCGTCCAAGGCAAGGAGCAGCAGCTGTGCTTTGCTGGAGCAGCTGTGAAGAGATAGCCCATGTCCAAGGTAAGAGAAACCCAAGTAACATGGTAGGTGTTGTGAGAGGGCATCAGAGGGCAGACACACTGAAATAATAATCACAGAAAACTAGACAATCTGTTCACATAGACCACAGCCTTGTCTAACTCAATGAAACTAAGCCATGCTGAGTGGGGCCACCCAAGACAGACGGGTTATGGTGGAGAGGTCTGACAGAATGTGGTCTACTGGAGAAGGGAATGGAAAACTACTTCAGTATTCTTGCCTTGAGAACCCCATGAACAACATGAAAAGACAAAATGATAGGATACTGAAAGAGGAACTCCCCAGGTTGGTAGGTGCCCAATATGCTATTGGAGATCAGTGGAGAAATAACTCCAGAGAGAATGAAGGGATGGAGCCAAAGCAAAAATAATACCCAGTTGTGGATGTGACGATAGAAGCAAGGTCCAGTGCTGTAAAGAGCAATATTGCATAGGAAGTGATCAAACAGGAGATGGCAAGAGTGAACGTCGACATTCTAGGAATCAGAGAACTAAAATGGACTGGAATGGGCGAATTAAACTCACATGACCATTATATCTACTACTATATCTAAGGGCAGGTATCCCTTAGAAGAAATGGAGGAGCCATCATGGTCAAAAAAAGAGCCCAAAATGCACTACTGGGATGCAATCTCAAAAATGACAAAATAATTTCTGTTCATTTCCAAGGCAAACCATTCAGTGTCATGGTAATCCAAGGCTATGCCCCAACCAGTAACACTGAAGAAGCTGAAATTGAGAGGTTTTATGAAGACCTACAAGACCTTTTAGAACTAACACACAAAAAAGATGTCCTTTTCATTATAGGGGACTGGAATGCAAAAGTAGGAAGTCAAGAAACACCCAGAGTAACAGGCAAATTTGGCCTTGGAATACGGAATGAAGCAGGGCAAAGACTAATAGAGTTTTGCCAAGAGCATGCACTGGTCATAGCAACACCCTCTTCCAACAACACAAGAGAAGACTCTACACACGGACATCACCAGATGGTCAACACCGAAATCAGATTGATTATATTCTTTGCAGCCAAAGATGGAGAAGCTCTATACAGTTGGCAAAAACAAGACCAGGAGCTGACTGTGGCTCAGATCATGAATGCCTTATTGCCAAATTCAGACTTAAATTGAAGAAAGTAGGGAAAACCACTAGACCATTCAGGTATGACCTAAATCAAATCCCTTATGATTATACAGTGGAAGTGAGAAATACATATAAGGGACTAGATCTGATAGACAGAGTGCCTGATGAACTATGGATGGAGGTTTGTGACATTGTACAGGAGACAGGAATCAAGACCAATTCCACGGAAAAGAAATGCAAAAAAGCAAAATGGCTGTCTGGGGAGGCCTTAAAAATAACTGTGAAAAGAAGAGAAGTGAAAAGCAAAGGAGAAAAGGAAAGATATAAACATCTGAATGCAGAGTTCCAAAGAAGAGCAAGGAGAGATAAGAAAGCCTTCCTCAGCAATCAATGCAAAGAAATAGAGGAAAATAACAGAATGGGAAAGACTAGAGATCTCTTCAAGAAAATTAGAGATACCAAGCGAACATTTCATGCAAAGATGGGCTCAATAAAGGACAGAAATGGTATGGACCTAACAGAAGCAGAAGATATTAAGAAGAGGTTGCAAGAATACACAGAAGAACTGTACAAAAAAGATCTTCATGACCCAGATAATCACGATGGTGTTGTCACTCACCTAGAGCCAGACATCCTAGAATGTGAAGTCAAGTGGGCCTTAGAAAGCATCACTATGAACAAAGTTAGTGGAGGTGATGGAATTCCAGTTGAGCTATTTAAAATCCTGAAAGATGATGCTGTGAAAGTGCTGCACTCAATATGCTAGCATATTTGGAAAACTCAGCAGTGGCCACAGGACTGGAAAAGGTCAGTTTTCATTCCAATCCCAAAGAAAGGCAATGCCAAATAATGCTCAAACACTGCACGGTTGCACTCATCTCACATGCTAGGAAAGTAATGCTCAAAATTCTCCAAGCCAGGCTTCAGCAATACGTCAACCGTGAACTTCCAGATGTTCAAGCTGGTTTTAGAAAAGGCAGAGGAACCAGAGATCTAATCGCCAACATCCACTGGATCATGGAAAAAGCAAGAGACTTCCAGAAAAAACATCTATTTCTGCTTTATTGATTATGTCAAAGCCTTTGACTATGTGGGTCACAATAAACTGTGGAAAATTCTGAAAGAGTTGGGAATACAAGACCACCTGATCTGCCTCTTGAGAAACCTATATGCAGGTCAGGAAGCAACAGTTAGAGCTGGACATGGAACAACAGACTGGTTCCAAATAGGAAAAGGAGTATGTCAAGGCTGTATACTGTCACCCTGCTTATTTAACTTCTATGCAGAATACATCATGAGAAACCCTGGGCTGGAAGAAGCACAAGCTGGAATCAAGATTGCCAGGAAAAATATCAATAACCTCAGATATGCAGATGACACCACCCTTATGGCAGAAAGGGAAGAGGAACTAAAAAGCCTCTTGATGAAATTGAAAGAGGAGAGTGAAAGAGTTGGCTTAAAACTCAACGTTCAGAAAACTAAGATCATGGCATCTGGTCCCATCACTTCATGGCAAATAGATGGGCAAACAGTGTCAGACTTTATTTTTGTGGGCTCCAAAATCACTGCATATGGTGATTGCAGCCATGAAATTAAAAGATGCTTACTCCTTGGAAGGAAAGTTATGACTAACCAGATAGCATATTAAAAAGCAGAGACATTACTTTGCCAAAAAAGGTCTGTCTAGTCAAGGCTATGGTTTTTCCAGTGGTCATGTATGGATATGAGGGTTGTAGTGTGAAGAAAGATGAGCACAGAAGAATTGATGCTTTAGAACTATGGTGTTGAGAAGACTCTTGAGAGTGCCTTGGACCACAAGGAGATCCAACCAGTCCATCCTAAAAGAGATCAGTCTGGATGTTTATTGGAAGGACTGATGCTGAAGCTGAAACTCCAATACTTTGGCCACCTCATGTGAAGAGTTGACTCATTGGAAAAGACTCTGATGCTGGGAGGGATTAGGGGCAGGAGGAGAAGGGGGATGACAGAGGATAAGATGGCTGGATGGCATCGACTCAATGGACATGTTTGGGTTAACTCTGGCAGTTGGTGATGGACAAGGAGGCCTGGTGTGCTGCGATTCATGGGTTGCAAAGAGTCGGACATGACTGAGGGACTGAACTGAACTGAACTGAACTGACTAAACTTATAAAAACATTAAATTGAGAAGAAAGTAATAAAATAGACTTGAAAAGTCATCTAGGTGACACTTAGTATATAAGAAAGACCTCTGCTATGGAATAGACTCCTATGAGAGTCCTCAATAATTCCTGCCATGATCAACACAATGTTAATCCCATTGGGTTAGCTGAGAAGATTTGTATTGGAAGGAGTGTAGTTTGGAAAAAAACAAAATTAACAGAAGAAAATTGTCCCATTGGAGAAGATCACAATAAAACATGGAATGGAAAGGTTTACTGTTTTACACAGATCACTAACTTTGAACCCTCAAACATAGGGACAATTAATTTTTAAAAATTCTTTCAAATGATAAGGATTGATACAGCAATTCTTATAAATTACACATAAGACTGATGAAAATACAAAGTAGTTTTAGTTAAAAGGAGAAAAATTTAATCATATGGAATCATAAAAATCATTAGGAATCCTTGAAAAAACATCTTATTTCTATTTTAGTGAATAAAGAAAAAACATTATTGTAGTTTTAACATTTGTCCACTTAAACAAATATGGGTAGCATGAGCTAGCAATTCTTAGGTATGTTTAATAGTTTAGTGTTCTGTTATTGCCAACAAAATAAATTTTTGTTAACTTTCTTAATTGCAACCATGTTTCTTTTACATCTATTCAATACAACATGTAGCAGAATAAATTGTCAAAACAAATGGACCCAACAAGCCATGTCTGTTATAAATCATGTTTGTAGAAAATCCTGGGATTTATTTTCATATATTGCCTTTCATATATTGATAGAAAATGTAATAAAATTGAGTTTCCTTTTGGGAGAGGGCTTTTAAGACTCTCAGGCTTGATGTTTTAAATTTTTCATAGGTTTATTCTTAACTGTTTTCTTGAATGGTGAAAACTAAATCACTTCAACTTCAGTATCCATAGCTCTTTATTCCTATGTTCATCTCTATATAAATTTATTTATAATTATCATGGAATGGCACAGCAACCCACTCCTATATTCTTGCCCGGAAAATCTCTATAGACAGAGGAGCCTGCAGGGCTACAGTCCATGATTGCAGAGTCAGACATGACTGAAGTGACTTAGCATGCATGCATATATATTACGTATGTATTTATGTTTACTTTTTTCCTTTCAACTTTTGTGCAGGTTTTTCATTCCCTTAGTGTTCTAAGTTTTTCAACACCATGTTGAAGTAGTGAGAAGAGATTACCTTGGGTTATTCCCAATCTTAATATGTTGTCATTAAGTATAATAGTAGATGTATTTTTCCACCAGATTTTCTTTATTAAATAGAGGAAATTTTCACCTATTGCATATTTGCTAAGATTTTAGGATTGTGAATGAGTGTGGAAATAAGTCAAATGCTTTTTCTGTGGCTACTGAAATTTATAAACACACACTTAATTCTGTTAGTGTAGTGTGTGTTACAAGAATTGTTTAATTTTGAATCAACTTCGTATTATTGGACATTTTAAAAACATTGCTGGATTTGCTTTGCTAAATTTTTGGCAATTATTTTACTTTTATTGCTAAGAGTAAAGTTAGTATGTAATTTTTTTTATAATGTTCCTATATAGGAATTATATGGGACTCACATAATACATTGGTAAGTATTAACTTCTGCTCTATTTTCTAAAGCAAAAATATATAAGATTTGTAACATTTCTTCCTTAAATATATAATAGAATGTATCAGTGAAGAGATCTGGGCCTGGAGTTATTGTTACAAGAAGATTTAGTTATGAACCCAGTTTATTTAATTTATTCAATGTACTTTAAAGTGCTCAATAAATACATGTCTGTTTTATTTAATGAATTTAATAATAATTCCATTAAATAAGTATACAACTGTTCTTTTGTTTATTTTAATAAATTGTTTTACAGAATTTTCCCATTGCATTTAAATTGTCAATTTTATTACAATAAAGCTATGCATAATATTTCTACAGTATTATTTTAATTTTAAATTTTAATGACTTTTAAAAATTTCTAACATTAGTACTTTGTGATTTTGACTTTTTTATTTTATACATTTTAACATATATTTAAATGATTATAATAATCTAGAAAATGAACTTTTGACTTTGCTAATTTTCCTTATTGAAAGTATATTTTAAATTTCATTGACTCTGCACTTGGTTTTTATTATTTCTTTCTCCTAATTTCCATGAAAAAAATTATTTAGTTTTTTAATCCTAACTAAAATCTTTCTTTATTCTATCTGTATTTATTTCAATTAGTGAAATCAATGTTTTTAAATCTTTCATTCTAATATGCTTTTTAATTTGTCCTTTGCATTTTGTGCTCCTCCATTTTTCTCTTCTCAATTTTTTAATCTATATTTTGCATTGATCTATTAATGGGAAAGTTATGACTAACCTAGATAGCATATTGAAAAGCAGAGATATTACTTTGCCAACAGAGGTCCGTCTAGTCAAGGCTATGGTTTTTCCAGTGGTCGTATATGGATGTGAGAGTTGAACTGTGAAGAAGGCTGAGCGCCGAAGAATTGATGCTTTTGAACTGTGGTGTTGGAGAAGACTCTTGAGAGTCCAACCAGTCCATCCTAAAGGAGATCAGTCCTGGGTGTTCATTGGAAGGACTGATGCTAAAGCTGAAACTCCAATACTTTGGGCACCTCATGTGAAGAGTTGACTCATTGGAAAAGACCCTGATGCTGGGAGGGATTGGGGGCAGGAGGAGAAGGGGACAACAGAGGATGAGATGGCTGGATAGCATCACCAACTCAATGGATGTGAGTTTGAGTGAACTCCAGGAGTTGGTGATGGATAGGGAGGCCTGGTGTTGTGATTTATGGGGTCGCAAAGAGTCGGACACGACTGAGCAACTGAACTCAACTGAACTGAACTGATTAATGCTATGTGTTTAAAAATTTTCCACTTTTATGTTCTTTACTAGCTTTTTAGTTTCGGTTATGTTCTTAGTATCATTAACTTACTGGTTACCTTGGAAATTATAAAATACAATCTTGAATTGTTGGCAAGATGGCAGTGTAGAAGGACATGAGCTAAACCCTATACAAAAACACTAAAATCATAACTACCATCACCAGCAATAAAAATGTTGGAACTTTCCAAAAAAATACCTGACACCTAAGGACAAAAAAGAAGCCACAACAGAATGGTAGGGAGGGAGTAATCATGATAAAATCAAATCTCATACCTGCATATCTCACAAACTGGAAAATAATTATACCATAGAATTTCTCAGGAGTGAAAGTCCTGAGCCCAACATCAGGCTTCCAAGCCTGGTGTCTGGCAATGGGAGGAGACCCCAGAGAATCTGACTTTGAATGCCAACAGGGTTTGATCACAGAAATTCCACGGGACTGGGGGAAACAGAAATTCTTGGAAGGTAGACACAAGGTCCTGTGTGCACCAGGATCCAGGGAAAAAAGCAATGACTTCCTAAGAGACTGGTCCAGACCTGCTAGTGGGTGTGGAGAGAAGGGAACCTTCCTACACTGTTGCTGCTGCTGCTGCTAAGTCGCTTCAGTCGTGTCCAACTCTGTGCGACCCCATAGATGACAGCCTACCAGGCTCCGCTGTCCCTGGGATTCTCCAGGCAAGAACACTGGAGTGGGTTGTCATTTCCTTCTCCAATGCATGAAGGTGAAAAGTGAAAGTGAAGTCACTCAGTCATGTCTGACTCAGCGACCCCATGAACTGCAGCCTACCGGGCTCCTCCATCCATGGGATTTTTTGAAGTACTGAAGGGGGTTGCCATTGCCTTCTCTGCCTACACTGTTGAATCTAAACTGGTACACCCACTATGGAGAACAGTATGAAGGCTCCTCAAAAAAACTAAAATAGAACTACCATATGATGCAGCATTCCCACTCCTGGCCATACACCCAAAGAAAAACATAATCCAAAAGAATACATGCTCCCCAATGTTCATTTCAGTGCTGTTTACAATAGCCAAGATATGGAGATAATCTAAATGCCCCTTGACAGAGGAATGATAAAAGATACAGTACATATACAAAATGGAATATTAATCAGCCATAAAAAGAATGAAATAATGCCATTTGGAGCAAGATGGACAGACCTGGATGTTATCATACTAAGTCAGAGGAAGACAAATAACATTTCATATCGCTTGTATGCAGAATCAAAATAAAAGAATATGATACAAATGAATTTAATAAATATTGAACTTATGGTTACCAGGGGGGAAAGATGGGGAGAGGGATAGACTGGGAGTTTGAGATTGACATATACACAGTACTATTTAAAATAGATAACCAACAAGGACCTAGTATATAGCACAGAGAACTCTGCTCAATATTCTGTAATAACCTAAACAGGAAAATAATTTGGAAAAATAATTTGTTGTTGTTTAGTTGCTAAGTCAAGTCCAACTCTGCAACCCCATGGACTACAGCACACCTAGCTTCTCTGTCCTTCACTGTCTCCCAGAGTTTGCTTAAATTCACATCCGTTGAGTCAATGATGCCATCCAACTATCTCATCCTTTGTCGTCCCCTTCTCCTCCGGCCCTCAATCTTTCCCAGCATTAGGGTCTATTCCAGTGAGTCGGCTCTTCACATCAGGTGGCCAAAGTAAGATGCATGTTGTGGAGAAATTAGCAAGATGGCACCAGTCAGGCTCTCTTGCTCCACACTCTCATGACCTCTTGCCCCACATTCTGTAAACAATGACTTTGCATGGTTGTTATGGCTGAGATTACTTATAGCACTGTTGCATGCGTGTCACAAGGTGCTTGCTTGGTCGCAGGTTACTTTGTGCCATATGCCTGTATGAGCTTCGCCATGAAGGCCCTGGGTGTTGCTGCACTGGGGCTACATTGGAGAGACATCATGGTTATGTTATATGAGGTTATGTTCTGCCTACGTTATGGTTATGTTATGGCTGCTGCTATGGCTGCTGCATCAGCCAGGAGAGAGGCTCTGTTATGGCTATTGTGTCAGCCAGGAGACGATAACGTGTCTGCAGTTCCTATGGCCCCTCAAGCCTTCTTCCAGCCTCTTAATTCACACCTTGCCTACCCTGGGTTCAGGTTATTTTTTATCTGAGAGTTCGGTAACATAAGAACTTTGTCTTTACTAATACTGTCTAAAGGCAGAATATTTCCTATTTAACAATGAAATAAGTTACTCACCAATCAACAGAATTATAGCAATGCCTGTGTTTTTCACAGTGTGATTTTAATATCCCAAATTCTTTGGAATAAAATTTATTAATAATTAATTCATTTTGATGTTGGGAAAAGCATACTCCAACAATTTCTGGCTCAGAAAAAAATGTAAATGCTTTAATAAAAGGAAACACTGTGGTTATTTTTGCAATCATATGACTTTACTGAGATATGCTGATTTGGGTTATTGCTTTGTGAGGTTTTACCATGTATCTTAGAAGGACTTTGTTCTCCTGATCTATAGAAAACATATGACCTGCTAAATTATAAGACTCAGGCTATCCTTGAAACATATAAATGAGGGTCTTCAGTTTTCTTTGTCCTTCTTAAAGATCCTTGTGGAAGGAAGGAACTAGTCAGGGTTTCTCAGCCTCAGCACTATTGACATTTTGGATGGAATAATTACTTTTTGTGATAGGCTGTCCTGCACATTATTAGTTGTTTAGCAGCATCCCTGGCTTCTACCCACTGCATGCTAGAAGTGTCTGCCCATCCCAATGTGTCAACTAAAAATGACTCCAAACATTGCCAAATGTCTCCTAGAAGGTGAGACAGCTATAAAATGACCCTCTGTTTTGTCAAGTCAGGAAACACTTTGCTAGAGGATATAACATGGTTCCCATTAGAGATAACATTGCTGGAGAATGTAGATTCATAGCAGCAGAATGGTAGAGTAGGTATGGCATAGAGTAGTAATAGGAGCAAGAATTTAACATATGCAGTACTTAGTATCTGGTAAGCATTTCTATAAGTTTTTACCTATATTAAATTACTTAACACTCTCAACAAGCTTATTGATTAGGTCTTATTATCTGTATTTTACAGTTGAGGAAACTGAGGAATCAAAATTCATTTGTTCAAAGTCACACAACTAGTAAGTGGTTTCAATCCTAAGGAACTTATTTCCAGCATAGGAGAGTGTTTGTTTTTAATATATTTTTATTTAGAATAGTTTGAGAGTCACAGAAGAATTGCAGTGATAGTACAAAGAGTTCCCATATGCTTCATATAATCCTTTCTATTGTTTCCCTAATTTACTTTAGTGAGGTGCATTCATTCTAAGTAATGACTACATATTGTTATACAATGAGCAAGAGTCCATATATTATTTGACCACTTTTGATTTTACCTAATGTACTTTTTCTCATCCAGAATCTCACTCAGATACTACATTACATTTAGGCATAATCTTGTATTAGAGTTCCCTACACTGTGGCAGTTTCTCAGATTTTCTTTGTTTTTTGTGGGTTTTTAAAAATGTTTTTATGTTTTGTGTGTATGTGTGTGTGTGTTGTGTTTTTTTCCTGGAGAAGGAAATGGCAACCCACTCCTACTCTTGCCTGGAAACTCCCATGGGACAAAGGAGCCAGGTAGGCTGGTCCATGGGGTCGCAAAGAGTTGGCCGCGGCTGAGTGACTTTATTTACTTACTTACTTACTTTTTGTGTTTTTACGGTATTGAGGTGTACTTGCCAGGTTTTTGTAGAAGGTAGGAGAAGGCAATGGCAACCCACTCTGGTACTCTTGCCTGGAAAATCCCATGGACGGAGGAGCCTGGTGGGCTGCAGTCCATGGGGTCACTAGGAGCGGGACATGACTGAGCGACCTCACTTTCACTTTTCACTTTCATGCATTGGAGAAGGAAATGGCAACCCACTCCAGTGTTCTTGCCTGGAGAATCCCAGGGATGGGGGAGCCTGGTGGGCTGCCATCTATGGGGTCGCACAGAGTCGGACATGACTGAAGCCACTTAGCAGCAGCAGCAGCAGCAGCAGCAGCAGAACGTCTTTATGCTTTCTCAGTAGTATACTGAGATCCTGAACTTTGGGGATGGAGAACACAGAGGTAAACTGACCTTTTTGACATACCATATCAAGAGCACAGGCTGTAAATATGCATTATCAATGTTAATAACTTTGCTCATATGGTTGAGATAGTGATTGTCAGACTTCTGTAAAGTCACTCTTTTTTTGTTTGTTTTTTTTTTAAGTGTAAAATTAATCTATGTGCAAACTAAAATTACAGAGTGGGAAGTTATGCTCCACCATAAACTTATGTAGTTCATGTATGTAAATTACTTGGAATTCTACATGCACCATTAATCTTTCAATTCTTTATTTTTTCCCATCATTTAGCTATATTAATATGAGCTCTTGTTTATTTTATTTTTAACATAAATTTATTTATTTTAATTGTAGGCTAATTACTTGACAATATTGTATTGGTTTTGCCATACATCAACATGAATCTGCCACGGGTGTACACGTGTTCCCCATCCTGAACCCCCCTCCCACATCCTTCCCCTTACCATCCCTCTGGGCCATCCCAGTGCACCAGCCCCAAGCATCCTGTATCATGCATCAAACCTGGACTGATGATTCCTTTCATATATAATATTATACATGTTTCAATGCCATTCTCCCAAATCATCCCACCCTCTCCCTCTCCCACAGAGTCCAAAAGACTGTCCTATACATCTGTGTCTCTTTTGCTGTTTTGCATACAGGGTTATCATTTGGGTTATAATCCACTATTATTTTACTTCTTTTGTTACTCAAATTGCTCCAGCTTTGACATTGAGAGCTTTTTTAGTTGGTTCCTATTTCCATTTGATATAAACTCCCATCACTCTGTGTGTGTGTGTGTATGCGTGTGTGTGTGTTAAACACTTCCTTATTTTATGGCATTATAAGATGTCCCCCAGGTTCATTGTGCATAGTCATTGACTCAGACCTAGAATCAGCCAATTCTTTTTTAATTTAGTTGGAGAATGGTATTAGAAAGCAAGATCCAGGTACTGGGTTTGCTCATTGCTACTAGGGAATTCTAGGGAATGTCTTCTTCTAGGCCCTCTCAACTAATAGAGCAAGGGAATATATATGTATGTACTAACCCATGCATGCAGACTGTTTTATGCCAGTATCAGCATTTTGATAATGATTCTCTGACTTAAGAATGCCTGAAGGCACTGGGTCATTGCTGATTGATTTTGATTTTATCTTTCAGTTGTGTCCTACGCTTTGTGACCCCATGGACTGTAGCCAGCCAGGCTCTTCTGCCCATGAAATTTTCCAGGCAAGGATACTGGAGCAGGTTGCCATTTCCTCCTCCAGGAGATATTCCTCACCCAGGGATAGAACTTGCATCTCTTATGTCTCCTGCGTTGGCAGGTGAGTTCTTTAGCACCACCTGAACCTTTCCCATGCTACCTGTGATGAAAAGACACAGACACATTCCCAACCAGAGACAACGTTGCAACTGGACCAGCCCTTGTGGGTCTTATTATGATTGCAGGTGCACCTCAGCAGCAACCATCAGAGAACCTTGAAAACCCAAAGATCACAGATCCTGGAGAACATGGCATGCCTGGGACCACACAGTAAAGAGAGTGAGGCTACTGGGGGAGAGAGAGAGAAGGAGAGGGGCAGAGAGTGGGGAGAAGGGCATGAACCTAGGGTTCTGCCTTCATTAAGAGTGAGGTGACTAGGGTTTCACACGTTCACTCAAGTTTAATGTATTAAAGCTCAACATTTCATGAGAAAACAATCTTTGGGTGGTTAATTTAATGGAAGCTAAATTGTTTAAAAGCTCATGGTGTGCACGTGAATCAAAGTAAAGAAGTACAGGGAAAATACCATGTAAGTAAATGGAAAATCATGGCCTTCCTTTTCAGTTCTGCTTGCAAAATTTTGGTCATTCTGTCTCACAAACCCTAGCCTTTTTAGTGAAAGTGGGGCACAATCCAAAACTTACCTTCTAGAAAGAATTGCATTAAATGCCTGCTGCTGCTGCTGCTAAGTTGCTTCAGTCGTGTCCAACTCTGTGCGACCCCATAGACGGCAGCCCAACAGGCTCCCCCGTCCCTGGGATTCTCCAGGCAAGAACACTGGAGTGGGTTGCTGCTGGGAGCCAGCATATTGCATATTGAGTGCATATTGCATATTGCATATTGAGTGCATATTGCATGTTGAGTGCAGCACTTTCCACAGCATCATCTTTCAGGATCTGGAATAGCTCAACTGGAATTCTATCACTGCCTGTAGCCAGCATGAGGAACTCCGCCCATTACAAAGGTCATGAGGAAGGAGGCTCAGCATACACAAAGGCGGGATTGAGCCTCAGGAGTCCCCCTGGAAATTCTCCAGCATCTACCCTCAAAACCAGAGTCTGCCTACTTTCTGCTTTGTGCTTTGACCTATACCTCTGACTTTATGGGGGGCTGTCCCCCACTATCTCTCTCTGAAAGAAAGAGTTAACTTACAGCTCCAGTTAATAACGTGCCTGGGTTTGATAGTGTTTCAACCTACAAACTCCTTTGGAAGTCCTCTAGCCTGCCTGAATAGGTTTTTCCAGCCACATGTGATTGCTCATAGCCTCCCAACTGTGAGAGGCAGGAGATGTTCTAAACTGTCTAAACACAGATTCCTTTGAGCAGTTAAAAGATTGATTAGAAATTGTATTGGTGAAGGGATTTTCACTTGTTGGGCCAATGTTTGCTGCTAAGTTTCCATAGCCCTTACCTACTGTGTCCCTGGCAGTGTATTGATTAATATAATTGGTGTAAATAGTAGCTTTAATGTTTGTAACCTGGGACCCTTGAGTTAATTCTTTTTCTTGTTATAGCCCACCACACCTTTGCTCTGTAGGAATGCAACTTTATCTAATGCTTTTGGAGGGTGGCGCTTGATTAATCACCTTTAGAGAAAAATAAGTTTTCTGAAGAAAGGGTCTTAAAATGTTAACAGGCCTCTGGGCCAGAAGATGATGCAAATCACCTAAACTTTTGCATATGATAAGTTTGCAGGAAGAAAGCCTGGCTTACTGCATGACTCTACCCCTTCCCCCATTATCCTCTATGCATAACTTAAGGTATAAAAACTACTTTGGAAAATAAAGTGCGGGCCTTGTTCACTGAAACTTGGTCTCCCCATGTCGTTCTTTCTCTTGCCTTCTGGCTGAATTATTCAGCCTCTTTTCTTCACTGAATTTTCCTACTGAGCTATCCTTATTTCACCACTCTTTATATCCTTAATTAACGTTTAAATAAGCAGTTGTTTCCTGATCCTCGCTGACGCCGTCCGTCTTCGAATTCCCTGGATCCACCGGGGCTGGACCCCGACAGGTTGCCACTTCCTTCTCCAATGCATGAAAGTGAAAAGTGGAAGTGAAGTCGCTCAGTTGCGTCCGACTCTTAGCAACCCCAAGGACTAGAGCCTACCAGGCTCCTCCGTCCATGGGATTTTCCAAGCAAGAGTACTGGAGTGGGTTGCCATTGCCTTCTCCACATTAAATGCCTACTTAAGTCAAAATACAGGAAAAAAAAAAATCTAAAGCTTAAGAGTCAATATGAATTATCATATAAATCATAAGTGTCATCTTTATTGCTATCTTGGAAAAAAAAGTTTATAATTAAGAAAACTTTTTCAAGATTTGATAAAGACCATAACTTAGCTCATAGACAGAAAGAAAATTAAGTCGAATAGGTAGTCTAATTGTCTCTTCTAGTGCAAGTAACTGAGACAATGGTAGATCACAAATAGAATCAGTTTACCAAAGAAACATCGTGACCTGAGAAGAACAGGGACCAGTATCAGTCTTTGGGGATAAACATATTTAGCAATCAGAGATTACCTCAATATATTATATTACACCTCTTCTTTGAACCCAGTGTTTTAAGACGAATATTTTAATTATTTTTATTTTAAAAATTACTTGTAGCTATTGGTACAATCAAATGACAAAAATGCATGACTCCTATTTTGATATTTATTAACATATTGATAGCAATAAAATAAATAATAAAGATCAAGATGACTGTAACAAATTCACAGGTAGTATTTCCATGACTCATGGGTTTTTTAGGCAAAAAAGGATATAGAATGTGTTAGTTATCTTGGGTGAGGAGACTACAGAGATGGGGGATTGGTTAGAAGATTTATCTGGAGGAACCTATTGCTGATCTGTGAGTCTACTCTGTGTGTGTGTCCTCCATATTAAGCCTTGTGATAGGTGTTCCTATGTGACATCTTAGCATATATAAAATATAATCCTTATAGTTGGAATACTGAGAAGACTAGTAAGAAAGAGAACTGATCCTGTTTGGAGCCACAGTATAGAGGTGACTGACCTGTAATCAGCCTTTGAAATAAGATTGAAGATTGATTAGTAGAATTGATTGAATGAATTTCCAAATTGGGCTTTACTTGCAAACAATTGACTATATGCACATTCATTACCTAGAAGACAACAGTGAAGTCATGAGATTATTGGAATTTTCATTCAATTGTAGGGGAGCATCAATTCATGAGAATGACTTTTAAAGGGCAATGAGTGACAAAATAAGTTTAAAAAGTAAATGTTTCAGCTGTTTCTTTCTGCTTTTCTTCTACTTTATGAGACATTCCTATCCTATTGTTCAACATATAATTATAAACATTAGTAGGAAGTATTACTAATTTTATATATATTTTCAATTAAAAAAATTTTAATATTATTTTTCAATTAACATTTTAACTTTGGAAATATGTCTTTATGTAATTTAGCTCTAAAGGTGATAAGTTCATTTACTTAAATCTCTGTTATTTAAATATGATATAGATTCCTTTTATTCACTTCTTAGATAAGAACCTGAGAAAGAAACATATTCTCTTCATAAACAAGAAAAAAAAATTATTGACAGTGTAATATTGAAGCTATATCATCATTTTAAAGTCTATAGTACCCTAAAAGTGATAAACACAAACCTACTATAAACATTAGGAAATCAGTCCTCATTAATGTTCCTAAAATGAGGTTGGCTTCATAACTATAAAAAGATAAAATGGTAATAATTCATAAAAATTTGGATGATGAAAAAATAAAAAATGAAATTGGCCATTTAATAACAAATAATTAAAAAGAAGAATAAGACAAGAGAAGGAAAATGCTGAAGCCAAAGCTCTTTTCTGAGATAATTTTTTTAAAAAAGATATGTGTAAGAGATGGAAAGAAAGAAATAAAGATAAGTGTAAAACAGTGGTATGATATTGTAATATAATTTCAGAGAGAGAAAACTAAACAAAAATAGGAAAATCCTTATTTTGTGTACTTATGTTTTGGTTACAAAAACAGAAGTAAATGGGACCTTGTTTTAGAATAAAAGGAGAAGGACCAATGAAAAGACTGCATGACTGTTTCGGCTAGGGCCAGGAATGTGGCCAACTTCAGACAAGGAAGGCTACACAAGGAACTGAAATGACATCCACATTTTCTCTCTGCCCTTCATCCTTACTTTTTCATCACATCTTCTTCATCTCTGTCTTTTGGGCCACTGGTTTTCTCTGTTTTGGCTTTGGGGTAAAGTAAAAGGTATGGTCACCATTATCTCTCAAGTTTACATTTTATAGGTCAGCTACCCGTGGGAGATGAAATTTCTCTCTTCATATGAATTCAAGGGTCTTAGGAAAGGGATTCTGATTGGACTACTGATTTTGGATACATGCAGCTTGACCCATCAGCTGCGGTCAAACGGATATGGTTGCAGTGAATAAAAGCATGGTGAGTGCGAATCCCAGTGCAAACTTTGTCCCTATTACTGTGGGTTAGAGATGTGGTAGGCATCAGGGAAGAGGAAGCTGTGACCTGGAAGGACTCCACAAGTACCTACAGTCAGCTGAGAAAACATGCTTGTCATGCACATGATTGCCTTAAGGAAAAGTTTTCCCTCCTTGATTCCTCTCTCTCCATATTCACTCTAAGATGGCTTATTTATCTTCCTGACCAATGTTCATTTGGTTATACTTGGGATCCTGCCTCAAGGCTGCTGTCCTTCTAATCAGGAATGATGCTAATTAGCTATACCAATTCAGTTCTTTTATTCAGGACTTTTTTTTCCCTCAAGAACAGTGAAAAGGCAATCACAATAATTATAAACAAAACAAAAACCACACACAAAGAATTTAGTAAGAATACAGCAAAAGAAATCTGTAGTAATAACATTTCTGATGAGCTAACTGTGGGACATGGCCACCTAGAAAATGAATGCAAACCTAGATTACATTAATTGACACAAACCCAGGTCAGTTTTCAGAAGATGAAAGGTGATGTCATCACAAGCTCCATAGGTCAGAAGACAGGGGCGTATGATGCTTGGTTCTGAGCACAACTTGATACAAGAGATCTCTACAAAAAGAAGCATGATTAGAAAGATATGATTTGAATACTGAAGGCGAGAAAGCATGTGATATAAGACATTTTGAAAAGAGGTTTAGGAAGTTAAGCCTGGAATAAAGCATTTGATAGGGAAGGGAAAATATGCCCACTATCTTTGTGTACTTTAAAGTCTATCAGCTGAAAGAGCAATTGACATTATTTTCAGTAACTATGTAGGGAAGGACCAAACCCACATGTGTAAGAATGGAAACAGCCTTACTTTCAGCTATGATCATGTGTAATAGGGCTGATTAACAAAGGAGTGGGCCACTTCAGTAGTGGTCTCTCAGTATGCAGATGAGAGGCAAAATAACCATCTTCATTGATGCTGTGGAATAAAGTACTTTGTGATTGCAGTTAGGATCTAACATTAAAAACCAAAAGTTTGAGTGCTGCTGGGAGACCAGAGAGATCAACTGGTAATAGCACAGACTGCAGTGCTGCTAGAAGGGAGAAAGGTCATCTGTGGCCTCATTTCCAGAACATGAAGAAAGACCCATGTTCTCAGGATGCACACTGGGTGAGTAGCTGGTATAACCTTAGAAAAATCCCCTTAGCTTCCTTGTTTTAGAGTGAGAGAATTGGACTGGATGATATTTAATATCCACTTTGCCCCTAAATTTTTTTAAATGCAGTTTATTTATATTGCAAATCTCCCCAAACAATAGAAACTCATCAACATCCTCATGTTTGTTGGCTATGCATGAACTGATGCATTCACAGAGCCTTTATTATGGCTAGGCATTCCATCAGTACTATCTCCTTGTTTTGGGGAGCTCTGCTTGAGAAACTGGGCTGTTATAAAAATAAATGTAGAGCAATATACTCATATTTATGAAACTTTTTTCACAACTCAAAAGAGTATATTTCGAAAGGAATTTTGTGAACATTTGTTTTAACTCTTTCACTTAATAAATTGCCAACATCCACTGGATCATTGGAAAAGCAAGAGAGTTCTAGAAAAACATTTACTTCTGCTTTATTGACTACTTCAAAGTCTTTGACTGTGTGGATCACAACAAACTGTGAAAAATTCTTCAAGAGATGGGAATACCAGACCACCTGACCTCCTGAGAAATCTGTATGCAGGTTAAGAAATAACAGTTAGAAATGGACATGGAACAACAGACTGGTTCTAAATCAGAATAGGAGAACATCAAGGCTGTATATTGTCACCCTGCTTATTTAACTTCTATGCAGAGTACATCATGAGAAATGCTGGGCTGGAAGAAGCACAAGCTGGAATCAAGATTGCTGGGAGAAATATCAATAACCTCAGATATGCAGATGACACCACCCTTATGGCAGAAAGTGAAGAGGAACTAAAGAGCCTCTTGATGAAAGTGAAAGAGGAGAGTGAAAAAGCTGGCTTAAAGCTCAACATTCAGAAAACTAAGATCATGGCACCCAGTCCCATCAGTTCAGTTCTGTTCAGTCGCTCAGTCATATCCTACTCTTTGTGACCCCATGAACCTCAGCACGCCAGGCCTCCCTGTCCAGCATCAACTCCCGGAATACACCTAAGCCCATGTCCTTTGAGTCGGTGATGCCATCCAACCATCTCATCCTCTGTCATCCCCTTCTCCTCCTGCCCCCAATCCCTCCCAGCATCAGGGTCTTTTCCAATGAGTCACCTCTTCGCATCAGGTGTCCAAAGTATTGGAGTTTCAGCTTCAATATCAGTCTTTTCAATGAACACCCAGGACTGGTCTCCTTTAGGACGGACTGGTTGGATCTTCTTGCAGTCCAAGAGACTCTCAAGAGTCTTCTCCAACACCATAGTTCAAAAGCATCAATTCTTCGGTTCTCAGCTTTCTTTACAGTCCAACTCTCACATGCATACATGACCACTGGAAAAACCATAGCCTTGACTAGATGGACCTTTGTTGGCAAAGTAATATCTCTGCTTTTTAATTATACTGTCTTGATTGGTCATAACTTTCCTTCCAAGGAGTAAGAGTCTTTTAATTTCTTGGCTGTAATCACCATATGCAGTGATTTTGGAGCCCAGAAAAATAAAGTCAGTCACTGTTTCCACTGTTTCCCCATCTATTTGACATGAAGAAGATAGGGGAAACAATGGAAACAGTGGCAGACTTTATTTTTGGGGCTCCAAAATCACTGCAGATGGTGATTGCAGCCATGAAATTAAAAGACACTTGCTCCTTGGAAGAAAAGTTATGACCAACCTAGACAGCTTATTAAAAAGTAGAGACATTATTTTACCAGCAAAGGTCTATCTAGTCAAAGTTATGGTTTTTCCACTGGTCATGTAATGATGTGAGAGTTGGACCATAAAGAAAGCTGAGCGCCAAAGAATTGATGCCTTTGAACTGTGTTGTTGGAGAAGACTCTTGAGCATCCCTTTGGACTGCAAGGAGATCCAACCAGTCCATTCTGAAGAAAATCAGTTCTGAATATTCATTGAAAGGACTGATGCTGAAGCTGAAACTCCAAAACTTTGGCCACCTGATGTGAAGAGGTGACTCATTTGAAAAGACCCTGATGCTGGGAAAGGTTGAAGGCCAGAGGAGAAGGGGAAAACAGAGGATGAGATGGTTGGATGGCATCACCAACTCGATGGACATGAGTTTAAGTAAGCTTCAGGACTTGGTGATGAACAGGGAAGCCTGGTGTGCTGCAGTACATGGGGTCACAAAGACTCGGACACAACTGAGCAACTGAACTGAACTTAATAAATAGGAAAACTAAGGCATAGATCATCAACCAAAATCAAATATTAGCAAATTTCATTTTAGCTATATTTAAAAACAAACTGAAAGCAGAGCTTTTTATAAGAATAAGCAGAATACATCATAGTCCATAAGGTTGCAAAGAGTGACACAACTGAAGCAGCTTAACACACGCTCATCCTACTCTCATCCAGGATGTGACCACTTGTCAGTGAACTCTCTCCTTGCTAAGCCCACGATGGTCATGCATAGTAGAATCATGGTCAGTGGCATCCCATCGTCTACTTTTTCTTAGGCTCAGCAAAGTCCACACATCCCAACACTTTTGCAGCCAGGCAGCAAGTGCCAGTAACACTTCTCCTGTGGGCTGAGACAATGAAATCCCTCATGACTCTGTAGTTTTCTTTGTCCCTAAGGGAAGGTAGCACATTTGGAATTATCACTTTGCTCTTATTTCGGTTCAGTTCAGTTCAGTTCAGTCACTCAGTCGTGTTCGACTTTTTGCAAAACGATAACTTCGGTTAGGTTTCAGTCACTTTGAAATACATTACTTAAACTTTAGCTTGTTGGCACATTTCCAGAAAATTATCTCTTTAAGCAGTTTGCCATGCTTTTAGTATAAGTGGTAATGTGCTCACATTACCTGATACATTCTTGATAGCAAGGAAATATATAATGCGCAGGGACGTTTGGACCATCATGCCTTATAAAAAGGCATTATGATTATATAAAGCAGCTTAGATTATATAAACTGGCTTAAGAACTGGATGGCTGAATGGGTTTATGTAAGCCTGTACCCATTTAAAACCCTTGGCAATGTCTTGCATCACTATGGCATTGTATCTGAGCTGATGGACTTGTTTAATTGATTATGGAATTTCTATTCTTCACTGATTGTTTCATCCAATTTTTTTTCTTACCTTTCCTCATTGTGATAATCATCAGGCATAACACTACCTCTTAAATTAGCCAAAGAAAGAGAAAGGCAACACTGTGCATTGTTTCTGGGCTTTTAGAACCACTGTGAGATTTATTTCCGTATCTTTTTTTCCTGCCCTGGTGCTGTGGGAAGCATATACATCAAGGTGGATTCTCCATAAATCTGGGCTGAGACTAAAAACAACAGAGCCTGCCTCCAACACATTAAACATGTTGCATAAGCAAGAAATAAGCTTTGACTGATATAAGGCATTGATATTTTGGAATTGTTTGTTACCACAGCAAAACCTAGACTATCCTGAGCAAAACGTTTCCAGATGTATTTAGGTAGAGTAGACCATTCCACAGATGAAACACCTAAACTTTTAACTCTCTCATTGCTCTTTTTCTTTCCCAAGCAGATTGTAGTCTCTCAGACAATAGGAATTGAATCTTTTCTTTGTAGTACTTCTGTTGTGCCCAGTAAAAAGCTTAGTCTTTTTATGTAATCCACTGCTTGTACTATTACTACTAGTATTAAATTGAGTGGCATTTGTAGCAGAGTGGCTGTGTTCTGGAGATTTTAAAGATGAGATTCTAGAGATGAAGGCAAAACTGGATAATTAAAATAAGTGCTATTAAAAGAGAAAATACCTTTTAGTAGCATAAAGCTTTCATTCCTTGAGGGGATTTTGTTGTTATTATTAGAGTCTAGATTTAACCTGCTAGGAAAGTGGAGCCTATTTATAAACTTAGGAGAATTCCATGGAAGCAATTCAATCCTGATGGAAGAGTTTCCAATGCACTTGAAAATAGGAATGGCTAACCTAGAGTACAAGGAGGGGAGATGACAACCCACTCCAGTATTCTTGCCTGGAGAATCCCCATGGACAGAGGAGCCTGGTGGGCTACAGTCCATGCGGTCGCAAAGAGTCAGACACGACTGAGCAACTAGGCTCAGCACAGCACAAACTAGAGTATGGAAACTGGTGACAAGGATTTTTAAATGGATACATTCAGGCCAAGTGAAAAGAGATTCTTCACACATACACCATCATCCTTATGTAAATAACTAGGTAACTTCATATCTTAATTACATCACAGTAAGTGCTGCTTTGAAGAGTTCACCTGTTGATAGCTCTGGGGAAAGTGTAATTGCTTTAAATTACTTCAAAGTGCATTTGATAAAGTCTTAATGGCAAATTAAAATTTTTGCCCAAAGTAATATTTTGTACTAAACATAGTTTCACGTTTTCATTCAGGGATAGGTTTGACACTGAAAAAAAAACTGAAATAATTAATACATATATTCATTGCAACTCTAGAGCTGGAATCTGCGAGCTCTATGTAATAAGGACTGTATAAAATGATGAGAACTGACTCTGGTATCATAGAACAGTGTTTGTTCTAATGTATTCCATCCAGATTATATCAGGATCTTCCAAAATTAACAAGATGTGGATCACTTCTAAAAATCAGAAAAAAATGGAAGGATATTTTCAGCTAAAATGATGAAGATACAGTAAAAATTAATTCTGTTCAAAAGCAAATATGTCAATAGTGTGTTGTCAAAATGGACAATACATGCATATTATCTTGTAAGAGCCCAGAGTTAGGCAGACAGCAGAAAGACCACAGTGTAATATGTGCTATAATGGAGATGAATGTTCAGTACTATCAGTACAGTGATTTGGAAACAAACAGATGTTACAAGATGTTACAAGGTGGGATGGGGAGAAGAGAATGGAACAGACAAAACAAGGTTTTGTGTTGTCCATTCATTGTCTAATAATTTAATGTGTACCTCAGATTCTGATAACTAAGATCAAAAATTCCAACATTATGAAACAATAACAATAAAAAACAAGAAAGATATATTGTTTTCTATCAATGATGACATGATCTTGGAGATGCCTGACACCAAATTGGGATGATAAAATGCCAGGGTTCTTATAAGTCTCTATTTTTTGAAATAAAAGACTTCTGGGAAAAAAAGATCACATTACATATTTCCCTACAAGAAGAAATCTAAGATATGGAGTAGGAAACTAGAGGCTATTTGAAGAAAAAAGGTCAGATTGTAATTTGTTTTACCCAAGGAAACAAAAAAATGTTTCCATGCTCCATCAGGATTAAAGAAATAAGCTGTGCATCTGTGACAATAATTTGAATTACACATTTTAAATATTAGGTTAAAAAATTAACAAAGTAGGAACAGAGGATAAGGGCAGTATGTTGCAGCCTCAGAGTTTAGAAATGAGGAAAATTAAATTTTCTTTAAAGTAAGTATAAAGAATGAGTTGATATAATGAATATTACTAAAAGAGAAAAAAAATTGATTCTTGGGGGACATTGAATGGTTGGGAGGTATGTGAACATATACAAGAATAGGGAAGGAAGACAATAGCCATGCAACGATGATTCAGGGAAGAACCAAATTTAAAGTGGTTTAATAGTAAAGTGAGCAGATTGGTTTCATCATGATGAGCAAGGCATGAAGTGACTGATGTCATTAGCATTGAAAAAACACAAGAATCCAAAGTGTGCAAGTGCCCCTCTTTATTCTTGTTCCATACATACCAAGAACACATTTTGACTTCAACATGAGCTGCCCATTAAAAGAGAATCTCAGTCAAGCTAATGTAAGGCAGTTATATTTTTTGACAACTATATTTCTCATTGTAAGGTATCATGCCATCTTTTTAAAACTTTTTCAGGAATATTTCATATTCCATGCAATGCTAACTTCAAGGCAGTTACAGTTCAAGGATAAACATATAGGGAGAACTATAAGTTATGCTTCTCAAAAAATAGTTAACATTTCTTTAGCATTTGGGCAAAAAGCCAAAAAAAAAAAAAAAAAGGCAAATTGACAGCTATCTCAAGGAAACAACAACCCATTTTGATATCCCTTGTGTTAACTAGAGGGATGAGGAGGGAATGTTCTTGTAGTAAAGAGACACTCCAGCTAGGAAAGATTAAACATAGAACATAAAAGCTATTGCTATTTACTTTGATACCTATTTCAGTAGATGTTTGAAAAGTAAACATATTAGAACTCTGGGACTCCTCTCAGTATCCCATTAGACCTGTATTCAGGTTTATTTCAAACTCCAATGTACAAATAAAACCCTGGAATCCTCTGTGATCACAAAGAGAGCAGGAATGGGGGTTGTGGAAAGAGCTTCTCCATCACTGAGTGAGTTAAGGACTGCGTGATGTCTCCATTCTGCCAGCATTGAGCCCTGCTCTTAGATAGCTTAGCCTGCTGTGCATCTGATGTAAAACCTGGGGCCCTACTCCTGCAAGACCATTGCCATAGGCTTCTGAACTCAGTATTCTGAAAACAGTTCTCATCAGAGAGACTGCCTTGTCTACTGAAATGAGAAATACCCTAGGAGGCATGAGGTGGTGTGGACAGTTGAGAATGGTTGCTTCGGTTCTGCTGTATGGATCCCTGGGTAGCCCTGGCCACTCTCACTGGGCTTAGGCAGGGCAGTGATGCTTGGAGATCTGAACATAACCTAAACTGGTGACCCTCTTTTGATGGTGTCTTACCTCTTCCCTGGTGACTCAGACGATAAAGAATCTGCCTGCAGTGCAGGAGACCTAGTTCAATCCCTGGGTTGGGAAGATCCTCTGGAGAAGGCAATGGCTACCCACTCCAGTATTTTTGACTGGAAAATTCCATGGACCGAGGAGTCCAGGGGGATACAATTCATGGAGTCACAAAGAGTCGGACATGACTGAGCACTAACACTTTCACTTTCAAACAAAGTGAAGTAACTGGGGCTTTGCTAATGGCTCAGACAATAATCTGACCGCGGTGTAGGAGACTCAGGTTCGATCCCTGGGTTGGGAAGATCCCATGGAGAAGGGAATGGCTACGTAGTCCAGTATTCTGGCCTGGAGAATTCCATGGACAGTGGAGTCTGGCGGGCTACAGTCCATGGAGTCACAAAAATTCAGATATGACTGAGCAACTATCACTTTCACTACTTTACTTCTTCTCAGTCTCTGGTCTCACAGTAACTTAAGAAAATGCTCAGCTTGCTTTATTTGGTGAGATAAAAAATGTGAACCATATGCCATTAAGACAGGAAAAAAAAAAAGTAATGATTTTAAAGTTCTAGAGCCTTGTAAAGCCATTAGCAATGAACTGAGAACTGCCCAGCAAATTATAGCTTCAGAGCTGGAAGGGCCCTTTGAGAGCCTCTTAGTTCAAATCCCCCATTTTGCACATGAGAAAATGGATCTTCCATAGCTTCAGCTTGAAAGAGAAGATAGGAAAAAGCAATTTAATTCATTATTGACTGTATTAAATTTGAGTGGATAGTAAGATGCCTAGTGAAAGTGAAAGTTGTTCAGTCATGTTTGACTCTTTGCAACCCCATGGACTATACAGTCCGTGGAATTCTCCAGGCCAGAATACTGGAGTGGGTAGCCTATCCCTTCTCCAGGGGATCTTCTTGACCCAGGAATCGAACTGGGGTCTCCTGAATTGCAGCCAGATTCTTTACCAGCTGAGCTACCAGGGAAGATACCTAGGGGGCAATATTAACTGGATATTAGGCAATGTGATCACAGGAATAGACTTTCTTCTAGTTCTATATGGTATATGTTCTGAAACAATTTTCCCAAGCTGTGATAACTTTAAATATCACATATTTGTGCTGCCAAGAAAGATTGTATCTCTTTATTATATATTGGGAACAAGAAAGTTAAAACAACATCACTCCTAGATTTTCCACTGGATTTTCTTCTCAGCATTGTATCCATGAATCTGTAGTAATCCTACCTCATCTATGGGCTACCCTTCACTCTGTGAGAGGTTATTTACTCTCTAGAGCTTTTGGGAAAGTCCTGTTTGTGAAAGCCTACATCCTTCACGTGGGAAGTCAGTAGCTATGGATATACAGCATGCTGGGGGTCTGTGACTCCAACAGACAAATCTGTACTGGTACTTAGAGTTCTGGAGTGGCTAAAGAGAACTACAAGACAGAAGGGGAAATAAAACCACATATTTGTGTCTTTCCCCAGTGCTCAAGGAAAAGCTTCCTAAAATAAAGTACTCTTGAAACTTCCTTTTATGGAAATTTCCTGGCCTCTGGTGCAACTTGACTGTAAATACCCAGTGGTTCCCAGGTGGTACAGTGTTTCTGCCTGCCAATTCAGGAGACATGGGTTTGATCCCTAGATCTGGAAGATCTGCTGGAGAAGGAAATGGCAACTCATTCCAATAGTTTTGCCTAAAAAATCCCAGGGACAGAGGAGCCTGGCAGGCTATAGTCCATGGGGTGGCAGAGAGTCAGACATGACTGAGCACACACAAACACATTCAATGATTCCCAATTCTGGTTGCCCATTAAAAAGCCTTGAGTTTTTGTGTGTGTTTTACTTTGATTTTTGTTTCCCCCCCTCCCTTTTTTCTAGTTGATTTACAATATTGTGTTAGTTTCAATATTCAGAGGGTTTTTTTTTTCAGATTATATTCCATTATAGGTTATTATAAGATATTGGGTATAATTCCCAATGCTACATAGTAAATCTTTGTTGCTTATCAGTTTTTAGTTGTTTGTATCTATTAATCCCATACTCCTAAATTGTTCCTTCCCTACCTCTCCTTTGGTAACCATAAGTTTGTTTTCTATGCATGTGAATCTGTTTCTGTTGTGTATGTACATACATTTGTATTATTGTTTAAATTCCACATATAAGTTGTATCATATAATAGTTTTATTTCTCTGTTTGACTTGTTTCACTAAGTGTAAGTATTCTATAGGTCCATCCACATTGCTGCAAATGGAAATAGTTCATTCTTTTTATGACTAATTTCCATTATATACATATGTATATGTGTGCGTGTATGTGTATGTTTGCAAGTGTGTATATATTTATAATTATGTATATCTCTCTCTCACATCTTAAACCAATTTTTCTGTTGATGAGCACTTGGTTTTCTATCACATCTTAGTTATTGTAAATAGTGCTGCTATGAACATTGGGGTATATCTCTTTTTGAATTAGAGTTTTTGCTTTTGCCAAATATATACCCGAGTGGAATTCTTGAATCATATGGTTTGATAGCTCTATTTTTACATTTTTAAGGAACCTGCATACCATTTTCCATAGTGACGGCACCAATTTACATTACCACACCCTCTCTGCTGCTGCTGCTGCTGCTGCTGCTGCGAAGTCACTTCAGTCGTGTCCGACTCTGTGCGACCCCATAGACGGCAGCCCACCAGGCTCCTCTGCTCATGAAATTTTCTAGGCAAGAGTACTGGATTGGGTTGCCATTGCTTTCTCCAGGACACCGTAAAGGAAAGTGAAGTAGCTCAGTCGTGTCCGACACCCTCTCCATCATCTAACATTTACAGAGTTTTTGATGATAGCCATTCTGACCAACGTAACATGATATCTCATTCTGGTTTTGCCTGGCTTTTCTCTAATAATTATCAATGTTAAGCATCATTTCATGTGACTGTTGGCCCTCTACATGTCCTTATTTGTACAGTTATCTCTTCACATCTTCCTCATGTTTTGACCGGGTTGTTTGTTTTTTCTTGATTCTGAGTTGCATGAAATTTATATTTTGTATAATGTATATTTTGGATATTAACCCCCTGTTGGTCAAATCATTTGCAAATTGATTTTGTTTGAAATCTTCTGTTTTTGTGCCTCATTATCTGTTTCCTTATTTAGGATTGGGAAATTTTCAGCCATGATTTCTTCAAATACAATTTAGGTCCCCTTCACTCTCTGTTCTTTCTGAAACCCCTATTATGGATAGGTTGGCACATTTTTTATTATAAAATAGATCTCATATGTTTTCATTTTTCCTACTTGTTTTTCTTTCTGCCATTTTGATTCATGATTTTCATTATTCTATTATCCAGGCTATTTATTTGTTCTTCTGTATTATTTAATTAGCTATTCATTGCTTCTAGATTGCTTTTTATCTCAGAAATTGAATTGTGTATTTTTGGTTTGTTCATCTTTATATTTGCTAGTTCCTTTTTCCAGTCATCTGCATTTATACTGATAATATGGCTTAATTTAGTTAGCATTTTTATTACCACTCTTTTGAATTCACTTGTCCAGTAGACTGGTGATCTCTGCTTCATTATTTATTCTTCGAGGGGATTTCTCTTGCTCTTTTTTTTTTTTTTTTTTTCTCTTGCTCTTTTAATTGGGAGTAGTTCCTCTGCCTTTTCATTTTATTTAACTCTGTCCCTGTGAATTTAGGAACAATTCTAAGTTATCTATTGAGGTCTCAAAGGGATGTTTTATGTAGGAGTCCTTGAGTATACTGTGTATGTTCGGTGTTATCAGTGTGAGGGCTGGTTTTTATGTGGGCCATGTCTTTCTTCAGGGTGTGCTGATTGCCATCACCTTTAGATGAGGTGTGGTTATTACTGGGGTATCTAAAACCTGTGCAAGTGTGAGGCAAAACTTCCTCTCTGCTCCCTGACTATTGCTTCTGTTAAGGGTTGGGTCTGTCCCCTAGTTGGAGTAGTACCCATGAGGGTCAGTCTCAATCAGGCTCCATCCCTCTTGAGTGGGTTCCCTGTACTAAGAAAGGGGAGTGCTGAAAGAAGTGATGTCCATTCACTCACAGAGGTCTGATGCATGACATGAGTAGGTGTTTGAGGCTCATTCCCCCTGCTGTGGTTGTCCCAGGTCCACTGCACGGCTATGGTGTGGTGTGGGCAGGGCCAAAGAACATGCAAAGCTGGACCTAGTTGTCAGGGCAGGGCCCTGTGGCTTCAAGAATTGAGGCAGCCACACTGCTGCCAAAGATCTGGATAAACTTCCATGATGATGTCAATCCCTGATCCATCATCAAGCTGCGGCTGGTGGGCAGACCTGTATTACTTGCTCAACTGGGAAATGGACCATGGGACGCTAGTCACTCCTGAGGCACTGCCAGAGGAAGCACTGGCAATGGCCACCTTACACCTACTTGGACCACACCCCAGGCCTCTGGGCCATCTTTGCATCCCTAGATCGAGTCTTCTGCCAGGGTCTATTTGCTACAGATCCAGCATCAAACTCTACCATGGGAATGGGCAGTAAAGAACCCATCTGCTATTGCAGGAGATGTAAGAGACATGGGCTTGATCCCTGAGTCAGGAAGATCCCCTGGAGAAGGGCATGATAACCCAATCCAGTATTCTTGCCTGGAGAACCCCACTGGCAGAGGAGCCTGGTGGTCTACAGTCCATAGGGTCACAGAAAGTCGGAAACAACTCAAGTGACTGAGCACACATGCATGGGAGGAGGTCAGCTGCCATTTTGATCTGATCTGTGGTTCTGTTTTATAATGCAAAGGCTCAACTTGCATCCACATAATTGAAAACAGTATCTTTAAGGAGGTTTTGTTGTTGTTCAGTTGCTAAGTTGTGTGCCATCTTTATGAGGTCGATCAAGCAATTAAAAGTTTTAAACACTCTTCTCAGGTGATTTTTAGGTACAGACAATGGGAATCCACTCCAGAACTCTTGCCTGGAAAATCCCATGGACGGAGGAGCCTGGTAGGCTACAGTCCATGGGGTCGCAAAGAGTCAGACACGACTGAGAGACTTCACTTTCACTTTAGGTACAGACAGGTTGAGAAACACAGTCTTGACATGTCTTGGGAATGAGACAAGGCTGGATGATTGTTCTAACAAAATAATAAGTAGGAGACGTAGATTTGATCCTGGATTAGGAAGATCCCCTGGAGGAGGGCATGGCAAGCCACTCGAGTATTCTTGCCTGGAAATCCCCATGGGCAGAGGAGCCTGGTGGGCTACAGTCCATGGGGTCACAAGAGTCAGAGAGGACTGAGAAACTAACCACAGTACAGTCACTTTTAGCAATCCAATTTTTGAGAACAAAGAGGAATTTGGGGGCTGTGGGTCCCACAGTACAGTTTATCTTGTACATGGGAACACCAAACAAATACCCTCAAAGGTTTCTCACCCAACTTCATGCACCAATTAGCATGGGCTGTAACCTTATTTCAATATTTTTCAGATTTTCCAAGGGGTAAAGTTGCATAAATCAAATTTGTAAACATTCCCCACCAAGCCCCATCCCATACACACAAATCTTAGAACATTAAATCTCAGAGACCAGATCATCTCACTAGAGTACTTTGAAGCCCACATAAATAATGTATATTTCAGAATGAAATTCATGTGAAACAACAAAAAGTGGTGAAATCCCTAGTCACCAGAGAGAATGTGTCAGAATCATTTTTTAAAAATCACTAGACTGGTCAACTAAAGCGAGTCCATGGCAATATTCATGACCTCTAGCTCTTGATCTGGTTTTCTAACTAGTTCATACTTACGAAATCATCTCTCTTCCCAAAATGGAGTTTGTCTGTCCCATTATGAAGCATTGAAGCGTAGTTCCTTTACTTTTTAAAGTCCACATCCCCTTGCACTTGTACACTGTGCTTCCTTAGTCCTGTGGAGAGTAAATAGACAAGCTCATTGCTAAGCCAAATGCTTCTTACTGGCTACTACATAAAGAGACATCCAAATTTTTCAATGGCCTTTCTCCATTAATTTCTTGTCCAAGAGCCGTTTTTATCTCTGGTCTCTGTCTCAATGGAGATCTGGATAAGATGGGGAAGAAATATTGTTTGTTTTGACTTTGCTTTTTTGTTTTGTTTTGTTTTGTTTGTTCTTCTATGCCCACTGAAGGCAAGTTGCTCACATAGCCAGGAACAATCATGTACAATAGAAATTCACACAATAATCAAATTGTGGACAGATATTACTAATTATAGCCAGATTTACACAATTTCGTGTCTTTAAATATAGAATGAGATGTTGATAATTAGTTACACATTTATCATGATGTCCTTTGAAGATTTCTCTGTGTAGAGCCAAAGAATCTTTGGATAAAGATTAAATAAAACAAAACAAATAACTAAAACAAAGAAATTACAGGGGAACAGTTTTTGTGTACACTTCTCTTACCTTCCCAAATTGAAAGAAAGCACTCTGAAGACAGGAGCTATCCCTCAGTCTATATTTGTGTAATACCTAAGGATTATATAGTGTCGGACACATGGCAAATACCCACTAAACATTAATGAGATCATATTTAATTTTGTTTTGTATTATACAAATAAGTTATAAAGCATTGTTTTTCAATGTGCTAATATAAGTATATTCTGGTTTCCTTAGCATCCTGAGGAAGATTGGAAAGACGATCCTTTTAGAACTGATGGGTACAGCTGTTATAGGGATAATGCCTGAATGGGTACCATTGAAAGGGAACTTCAGGTCTAAGCATACCAATATTTAGGTAGCTTTATCATATACAATTATTTTTTCTAGAAATGTTGAGATCATTTTTGTAAATGTTGTTTTGGAAATTGTTAGGCTCCAAATTTTCCCTTTTGAATATCGCTGTCTATGATTTCTTGGAAAACATTGCGATAGGGAAATATGTAAGCAAGAAAAGTTACTGCTACAAATCATTCATTCATTCAAATTTTTTTTATTTTTAATTTATTCTTTTATTGAAGGATAATTGCTTTACAGAATTTTGTTTTCTGTCAAACCTCAACATGAATCAGCCAAAGGTGTACATATATTCCCTCCTTTTTTATTGACATTTTACTCTGTGCCATGTATTATTTCAGGAAGCTTAAGCTACATCAGAAAACAACACAGAGAAATCTCTGTCACCATTGAGTTTGCCTGGTAATTAAAGGAATTTTTTCTAAGTGTAATTAAATTTTGATAAATACTAATCAATTTTTGTAGTTGACAAACTGTTAACTAATTATTTTGCAGATGTTTAGCTAAATATTCATTAATTTTAGTTTTGCAGCTTTCTTTTGCAATTTAAAGTATATATGTATATAAACACACTGGCACTCACTGCATATATTCATATGTATGATTATATTATTTTTATTGCTGTTTCATTGCTAAGTAGTGTCTGACACTTTTGCAACCCCATGGACTGTAGCCTGCCAGCCTCCTCTGTCCATGGGATTTCCCAGGCAAGAATACAGGAGTGTGTTGCCATTTCCTACTTCAGGGGATCTTCCCAACCTGAGGATAGAACCAAAGTCTTCTGCATAGGAAGCAGATTCTTTACTGATGAGCCACCAGGTAAGCTAATTATATTATACTTATAATATATATATATATATATATATATATATACATATTATACATAGATAAGCTATTTTATGTATTATATACATTTAGCAGGACTGGAAAAAGTCAGTTTTCATTCCAATCCCAAAGAAAGGCAATGCCAAAGAATGCTCAAACTACCACACAATTGCACTCATCTCACATGCTAGTAAAGTAATGCTCAAAATTCTCCAAGCGAGGCTTAAGCAATACATGAACCGTGAACTTCCAGATGTTCAAGCTGGTTTTATAAAAGGCAGAGGAACCAGAGATCAAATTGCCAACATCTGCTGGATCATGGAAAAAGCAAGAGAGTTCCAGAAAAACATCTATTTCTGCTTTATTGACTATGCCAAAGCCTTTGACTGTGGATCACAATAAACTGTGGAAAATACTGAAAGAGATGGGAATACCAGACCACCTGATCTGCCTCTTGAGAAACCTCTATGCAGGTCAGGAATCAACAGTTAGAACTGGACCCGGAACAACAGACTGGTTCCAAATAGGAAAATGAGTATGCCAAGGCTGTATATTGTCACCCTGCTTATTTAACTTCTATGCAGAGTACATCATGAGAAACCCTGGGCTGGAAGAAGCACAAGCTGGAATCAAGATTGCCTGGAAAAATATCAATAACCTCAGATACGGAGATGACACCACCCTTATGGCAGAAAGTGAAGAGGAACTAAAAATCCTCTTGATGAAAGTGAAAGAGGAGAGTGAAAAAGTTGGCTTAAAGCTCAACATTCAGAAAACGAAGATCATGGCATCCGGTCCCATCACTTCATGGGAAATAGATGGGGAAACAGTCAAAACAGTGTCAGACTTTATTTTTTGGGCTCCAAAATCACTGCAGATGGTGACTGCAGCCATGAAATTAAAAGACGCTTACTCCTTGGAAGAAAAGTTATGACCAACCTAGATAGCATATTGAAAATCAGAGACATTAGTTTGGCATTCTAAAGGAGATCAGCCCTGGGTATTCTTTGGAAGGAATGATGCTAAAGCTGAAACTCCAGTACTTTGGCCACCTCATGCGAAGAGTTGACTCATTGGAAAAGACTCTGTTGCTGGGAGGGATTGGGGGCAGGAGGAGAAGTGGAAGACAGAGGATGAGATGGCTGGATGGCATCACCGGCTCGATGGATGTGAGTTTGAGTGAGCTCCGGGAGTTGGTGATGGACAGGGAAGCCTGATGTGCTGCAGTTCACGGGGTCACAAAGAGTTGGACAAGACTGAGCTACTGAACTGAACTGAGCAGTTATATATATATTTTTCTTTTTACCTTTCCTGGGCTCCTGAAAAATCTAAAAGATTCTAGATATTCCTCCTGTTTCCTCCTAATGGTAAAATGGTTCTGATTTTTGTTAAATGTTCTGAATTAGAGAAATGTTGGTTGATTCAGTGCTGAATATGTTTAATAAAACATAATGAAGAAAAAAAATATAAATTGGAATAATGTGATAGGAAGAACACTCCTGGATATCTCTTTTCCATTACCCACACAGAACATTTCACTTCTGACACTTGCCCAAGCCAAGCAATCTCTACAACACCAGTATATGTATAATTGTCTTACAATTCAATTTTGACACTAACAGAGTTAGCTTATATCCCACAGTTTAAGAGCTCTGTCCCGCAAGACTTCCCTCCACTTCAGACTCCACTTGCAAATAGTAAGTCTTCAAGTTACCCAAAGCTTCTGTACAAATTGACCACAAATCAGATGTGTTCATGAATGTCCTTCTTATTTTTATTATTTGCTAGAAGAGCTTACAGAACTCAGGAAAATACTGACTTATATTTACAAGTTTATTATATAGTAAAGGATATGATTGGTAAAGGGTATAGTGTACAGTCAGGTGAAGAAATACATAAGGTAAAGTTTGGAAGGTTCCTGAATGCAAGAGCTTTTGTTGGGTTGTACCATTCTCCCACCAGATGGATACATTCACCAACCTGGAAGTTCCTCAACCTTGTACTATTTGGATTTCTATGGAGGCTTCATCAATGTAGGTATTGACTCAGTCTCCAAGCCCTTTCCTCTTTGTGGAGGACTTGTAGTGAGACTGAGAGTTACAAGTTCCTAATCATGGCTTGGTCTTTCTGATGATCAGCTCCATCCAGAAACCTACCAGGAGTTACCTCCTTACAAGAAAAGACATTCCAATCATCCAGGAAATTCTGAAGGATTTGAGAGTTTGATGTCAGATGCTCCTATCCTCAGGAAATTACAAAGATCTTAGGAGCTCTATGTCAGAAATTGGGGCCAAAGACTAAATATTAGAACAAAAGATTATGCTAAAACCCATATTTACAAAGATTGTAGGAGGTCTGTATTAAGAACCACAGCATATATTTATGTATCTGTGTGTATGTAAATACAAATATTAATGTATTTTTTGATATTTCTTATTAATTCATACTGTGATATAATGTGATAAAAAATGGTACAGAATCACCAAGAAAATTCACATGGAAATTTCCATTAAAGATCAAAACTTTTAAACTTTAAGGACATTTTGATATCAATGAAACTGTGATAACAGAACCTGAGTGTAACTTTCACTATTTATAAAATTAGGGAAAACACACTAGAACTTAATTTATTTGTCACCTACTAAGTTGAGAAAATGAATACAGCAGTAGTTAATATTTGCTATTGTAACAAAGTACATCTTATTTAAATTTAAGAAATTGGTGAGAAATAGTCCATATGGAATTTATTTTATCCATCACTTTTGAGCTTTACTGAGGCCTACAAAAATAAAAATAAAAATATATATTTGCCATGACATTGGTTTTTTACAGCCATTCTGAGGGAGGTAGAGCATGACAGCAACAGCATTATTTCTTGTTGCTTGAAACCTTAATAAATTCTGCAGACATATCCAGGGTTTAAAGGTTTCTATAGAATGACTGGAGGTGTGCTTATAATTGGCATGTCTACTACCAGATGGAATTCCCCTACTTCAGAGAAGTAAGTGTAGAACTCACTGTGTTTCTGAAGAGAATTTAGAAAACTTCTCAAAACCTGAAACTCTGTTCAAATGTTCCACTTTTAAGATAATAAGATATTTTTGAATAACTTTTTTTTAAAACTTTCAAATAGAGTTATAAGATAGTTCATTGGTCCCAAGTTATGTGTTACATTTCTTTTTGCTTGAAGTCTGAAGAATTGTATGCAACCTCAGGAAGCCAGTGACCCTGGAATAGCAATCCATAGGAGTACAACCTTATGTACAAAAACAATGACCATCATAAATGCATTAGAGACGCTTCTGTTCACCAGAAGTGTTGTATGTGATCACATCCAGCAAAAAGTGCTTCTAGGAAAGACATTCTGGTTTATTTTCACTTTACTGTCATCACACTAACAGGAATATCTAGCAAATATAAAAAAAAATTTATCAATACATTTTATCTTTTATTTTGTTATATTAAGAATTATACATACATATAACAGTGGAAACAGAGTCAGGCTTTATTTTGGGGGGACTTCAAAATCACTGAAGATGGTGATTGCAGCCATGAAATTAAAAGACGCTTACTCCTTGGAAGAAAAGTTATGACCAACCTAGACAGCATGTTAAAAAGCAGAGACATTACTTTGCCAACAAAGGTCCATCTAGTCAAGGCTATGGTTTTTCCAGTGGTCATGTATGGATGTGAGAGTTGGACTGTGAAGAAAGCTGAGCACTGAAGAACTGATGCTTTTGAACTGTGGTTTTGGAGAAGACTCTTGAGAGTCCCTTGGACTACAAGGAGATCCAACCAATCCATCCTAAAGGAGATCAGTCCTGGGTGTTCATTGGAAGGACTGATGCTAAAGCTGAAACACCAATACTTTGGCCACCTCATGAGAAGAGTTGACTCATTGACTCCCTCCTCATGCTGGGAGGGATTGAGGGTAGAAGGAGAAGGGGACGACAGAGGATGAGATGGCTGGATGGCATCACTGACTCAATGAACATGAGTTTGTGTGGACTCCAGGAGTTGGTGATGGACAGGAAGGCCTGGCATGCTGTGATTCATGGGGTCACAAAGAGTTGGACACGACTGAGCGACTGAACTGAACTGAACTGATAATAGAAAGGAAAAATAATAGCAACAAAGCTGAAGATCACCCATGGCCCCACACTACAAAGATACCTACTATAGATTTTTCTTTTTATATTGTTCTAATCTTTTCCTATGGCTTATTATTTAGATTTAGGAGCCATAATCACACTGTATATAAGATTTTGCACTCTTTATTTAGTAAATTACTATTTTACCCTCAAATTTTCTATAGACACGTGAATATTATCTTTTAGATTTTTCCATTATACCTGGGAGAGTGAGGCAGAGAAACAGACATACAGAATACCAAAGATGGCCTTATTAAAGAATAATCAAAAGAAAAGAGTAGCAGAAAGACAGTAATACTGAAATTTTCAACTCCTGGAGATGCTTCTTTTTATTCTTGTCAGTATCCAAATATATCACTCCTTCATACTCCATCAAAATATTAAATAAATAAAACAAAACTTTCTGTGGTTGTGATAAACACATTCTATTAATAAAAGTTCTTTAGTTATCCCCACCTGTTTGTATTCACACCCCTTGTTTGATGTGGGAGGGACCTATAACATTTCAAACAAATGGAATATGGCAAAGTTTATGGAACAGTACTTTGTGATTACATTATTTAAGACCATAGCAATTGCCTTTGGACTTTGTCCTTTATTGTCTTTGAGGAAGCAAGTGGCCATGTTGTGAAGATCCACATGGCAAGAAACTGAGAGCTGCCTCTTGCTGATAACCAGAAAGAAGTGGAAGGTCTCAATCCAAAATCCTGCAAGGAACTGAATATCACCAACAACATGAGCTTGGAGATAAATCCTTCCCCGGAAAAGACTCCTGATGAGAACCTAGCTCTTGATGATGCAATGATTGAAACCTTGTGGTAGACCCAGTTAAGTTGTGCTCCTGATCCATAGAAGCTGCAAGATTATATACTTGCATTGTTTTAAACTGTTAGATTTGAAGTGATACTGTAACATATGGAAGTAATACAGTGTTATCAACTAAGTTTTAGACACATGCTTAAGGAATAGAAGGAGATAAATACAATATGCATTTAAAGAGATTTCATACTTGCTTGGTATGTAAATAACTTAAAACAATAGAAGCTCTAATATTTAGTTCAAAGTTCTGATTGAGTAAAAAAAAGAAAAGATGGATGATTTTGTCTATATATTGAGGATGCTTTCAAAGAGGTAACCTTGGATATCTGTCAAACAAAAGCAGACTCACACAAGATCAATTTATCCACTAGATCAAGGAGAAATGCCAATTAAAAAGTAATTTGGTCTTTATGGAAGGACATGTGTGGTGGCCAGGAATAGGTGGTCAGGAATTGTACCATGTGTTGAAAATTAACATTTCATAAAATCAGCATTTATTTTTCAACATTTCTCTTTTCACCCTCCATCATAACTCCCAACAGGGCTTCCCCAACGGCTCAGTGAGTGAAAGAATGTCAAAGGAGATGTGAGTTCCAGCCCTGGGTGGGGGAAATCTCTTAGAATAAGAAAATGGCAACCCACTTCAATTTTCTTGCCTGAAAAATCCCATGGAAAGAGTAGCCTGGAAGGCTACAGTCCAAAGGGTCACAAAGAGTCTGACATGACTGAATACTTACACATAATCCATAACACCTCCCAACCCCAACAGTCATGTGTGAGTACACACATATACACACAAACATACAAATATACACACACACATACACATACACACATACGCAAGTACTCTTCTTAACTCTATTTTCTGAATGTGCAAAAGAATAAAAAGCGTCAGTTTTCCAGGGGATTATTTTGATGCCTGGGAGAGGTGGACTATGTAATGATTGGGAATTGTGGCAAGAGATAGGGTAAGATGGTAGGATGAAAATGTCTCTTCCTCCTGTTCTAGAAATTTCAGCTCAATCCACAGAAATCAGAGACTCAAGTACTTGATAGCTAATTAGAAGATAATTCCTAATAGTACCAATATGTTTCCAAATTTATGTGTTTTTAATGTTGCAACAATATCATTATTAAGGAAAGCAAAGGTGGAAGCCCATATTATATTCACATTGACAGACTGATTATCTCAACTTCTGTTGAAAGTTTATCAATTAAACCTCTCTCATGTTAACAAAATGGTGGAATTTATTTACATGTATTTTTTTTCTGTTTGGAGTTGTCTAATGAAAAAAATGACATTTGCATAAGAATTACTTTCCTGTAAGTGCCCTCTTCTAGTATTATACCACATGCAACCTTGACTACCAAGACAAAAATAGACTTTTGTGCAAAAAAATCGATCCCCATGTCTTATGTTTATTTCCTGAGAAAAGCAAAGAATTATAAATATTTAATCTCTGGGAGCCTCTTGGTCTTGAAGAATAAAAAGTCTGAATGTAAAAAATAGAGCAAATGAAAAACTTTTGTATTTTTCTTGTTGAACATGTTGGTTATCTTCTAATTTATATACACAGTTCATTTATAATTTAACTTAAAGGAATTGCACTTTAAGCAATTCTTTCATTGAGAGATTTGTCTTGTATTGTTTATACATTTACTCTGGTGCATGAATAAAACAGATTTTGAAACTATATGAAAATATATGTGTCTAGGCATTTAAAAAAATTGTTAAAGAATAATTTTTAACCTTGAGCCAATGAATGTGCTCTTATTTGTCTAACCTTTCCTAAAATAAGTCAGGACTCCAGGTGTAGTTTTATAAGTGGAGAAATCCTACAAAGAATCTCTGCTCTTGTCCTTTCACTGGGGCAACATTTCACTGCATTCTGTTGTCTCATATTGACTATGTAATTAACTGGCTCCCTGATTTAGAAAACAATGGTGCATTTGTTCAGTTTTCAATAACCCCTTTTCTGTAGGAACAGCATACTCCAACAGTCAAGCGTCTACTCTACCATCTTGCCTGCTGCCGTGGCTACAGTTAATTGGACCAATGCGGACACTTGCTTCTGGCTGGTACAATTATTCTTCTACCTGGAGTTTGGTATACAGACTAAGAGATAGACAAATTCCATATATTTTTTTTCTTTAAATTTTTGTGATTGATTATGCTTTGTATTTTTTATATTGTGTTTTTGAGAGTACTTCTAGGTGTTTAGTCTTTGCTTTTGATATCTGTTATCAATTATGTACCCCTGAGAATCTAATCTTCAGTGTTCATTTTCACTTAGGGATTTGATTACCAGCTTTATTGCTCTCTCCCCTTTTGAGACTCCCTTTTCTACTCCAGGTCACCTCTATCTCCTTACTCCCTTTTCTCATCTCTACATAACTCTGTGAGTCTCTCTGGGTGTTCTAGGCTGTGGAGAGCATTAAGGGAACTGATTACTGACTAGATTGCTCTCTCCTCTTTTGATCTCCCTTTTCTCCTCCTGGTCACCTCTATCTCCCTCCTCCCTCTTCTCTTCTCAATATATCTCTGTGAATCTTTCTGGATGTTCCTGGCTGTGGAGAATTGTTTCAACAAAAATCTAGGGGGGTTATCTTCTATAATGTATGAATGGAGAAGTCTTGAGGCTACTGTAAGAGAAGGACTAAAATCCAGAGGCAGGAGGCTTAACTCCAAAATTTTTAGAACATCAGAGAACTCCTGACTCCAGGGAACATTAATAGATAGGAGCTCACCCAAAAGTGTCCACACCTACACTGAAACCAAGCTCCACCCAAGAGCCAACAAGATCCAGTGCAAGACACACCATGCTAATTATCCAGCAAAACAGGAACACAACCCTGAACGTTAAAAGATGGGTTACCCAAAGCCATGCCAAACCCATAGACACCTCCAAACACACTACTGGGCACTTCATTGCACTTCAGAGAGAAGAGATCCAGCTCCAACCACCAGAACACAGTCACAAGCTCCCCCAACCAGGAAACCTTGACGAGACATTAGTCCAACCCCAACCACAGGGAGCAGACTCCACAATTAAGAGGAACCACACACTTCCAGCCTACAGAAGGGCACCCCAGACACAGCAATCTAAACAAAATGAAAAGGCAGAGAAATATTCAGCAGGTGAGGGAACATGATAAAAACCCACCAAACCAAACAAAAGAGGAGGAGATAAGGAGTCTATTTGAAAAAGAATTCAGAATAATGATAGTAAAGATGATCCAAAATTTTGAAAACAAACTGGAGCTACTGATAAATAGACTAGAGTCAAGGATTGAGAAAATGCAAGGAATGTTTAACAAGGACATAGAAGAAATAAAGAAGAATCAATCAATAATGAATAATGCAGTAACTGAAATCAAAAGCACTCTGCAGGGAACTAACAGTAGAAAAACTGAGGCAGAGAGAGGATAAGTGAAGTGGAATATAGAATAGTGGAAATAACTGAAGCAAAGAGGAAAAAACTATTAAAAGAAATAAGGACAACCTCAGGGACCTCTGGGACAATGTTAAATGTCCCAACATTTGAATCATAGGTGTCCCAGAAGAAAAAGACAAAAATAAATGGCATGAGAAAATATTTGAGGAGATAATAGATGAAAGTTTCTTTAATATGGGGAAGGAAATAGCCATCTAAGTCCAAGAAACCCAGAGAGTTCCAAACAGGATAAACCCAAGGCAAAACACCCCAAGACACATATTCATCAAACTAGCAAAGATCAAACACAAAAAGCAAATATTAAAAGCAGGAAGGGGAAAGCAAAAAATAACACACAAGGAAATCCCCATAAGGATAACAGCTAATCTTTCAATAGAAACTCTCCAGGCCAGAAGGAAATGGTAGGAAATACTTAAAGTGATGAAAGAGAAAAACCTACAGCCAAAATTACTCTACCCAGCAAGGATCTCATTCAGATATGAAGGAGAAATCAAAAGCTTTACAGACAAGCTAAAGCTGAGAGAATTCAGCACCACCAAACCAGCTCTTCAACAAATGCTAAAAGATCTTCTCTGGACAGGAAACACAGTAAATGGTTATAAAAATTAACCCAAAACAGCAAAGTAAATCGTAATGGGATTATACTTATCAATAATTACCTTAAATGTAAATGAGCTAAATTCTCCAGCCAAAAGACAAAGACTGGCTGAATGGATGCAAAAACAAGACCCTTATATGTGCTGTTTACAAGAGATCCACCTCAAACCTAGGGACACATACAGACTGAAAGTGAAGGGTTGGAAATATTTCATGGAAATGGAGACCAAAAGAAAGCAGAAGTAACAATACTCATATCAGATAAAATAGACTTTGAAATAAAGACTGAGATAAAGGACAAAGATGGATACTACATAATGATCAAAGGATCAATCCAAGAAGAGGATACAACAATTATAAATATATATGCACACAACAGAGGAGCACCTCAATACATAAGGCAAGAGATAACAAGTATGAAAGGGAAAATTAACAGTAGCACAATAATAGTGGGGACTTTCACACCCCACTCATATGTATGGATAGATCAACCAGAAATTTAGCAAGGAAATGCAAGCTTTAAATGATATAATGGGGCAGTTAGACTTAATCGATATCTATAGGGCATTTCACCCCAAAACAATGGAATTCACCTTTATCTCAAGTGCACAGGGAACAGTCTCAAGGGTAGATCACATCCTGGGCCTTAAATGTAGCCTTGGTAAATTTAAAAGAATTGAAGTCATTCCAAGCATCTTTTCTGACCACAATGCAGTAAGATTAGATGTCAACTACAGGGGGAAAAAACTATTAAAAATGCAAACATATGGAGGCTAAACAACACGCTTCTGAATAAACAAAATATCATGAAAGAAATCAAAAAGGAAATCAAAATATGCAGAGAAACAAATGAGAATGAAAACATGACAACCCAAAACCTATGGGATTCAGTAAAAGCAGTGCTAAGGGGAAGGTTCATAGAAATGCAAGCCCACTTCAAGAAACAAGACAAACATCAAATAAACAACCTAACTTTACACCTAAATCAACTAGAAAAAGAAGAACCCTAATGTTAGCAGAAGCAAAGACAGCATAAAAATCAGAGCAGGAATAAATAAAAAAGAAACAAAGGAGACCATAGCAAAAATCAATAAAACTAAAAGCTGTTTCTCTGAGACGATAAATAAAATAGACAAGCCATTAGCCAGACTCATTGAGGAAAAAAGGGAAAAGAATCAAATTAATAAAATTAGAAATGAAAATGGAGAAATCTCAACAGAAAACACAGAAATACAAAAGATCAAGAGACTACTATGAGAAATTATATGTCAATAAAATGCACAACTTGGAAGAAATGGAAAATTCTTAGAAGAGTATAACCTTCCAAAACTGAACCAGGGAGAAACAGAAAATCTTAACAGACTCATCACAAGCACGGAAATTGAAACTGTAATCAAAACTCCTCCAACAAACAAAAGTTCAGGACCAGATGGCTTCACAGGTGAATTCTACCAAAAATTTAGAGGAGAGATAACACCCATCCTACTCAAACTCTTCCAGAAAATTGTAGACGAAGGTAAACAACCAAATTCCTTCTATGAGGCCACCATCATCCTAAACCAAAACCAGACAAAGATACCACAAAAAAAGAAAACTACAGGCCAGTATCACTGACGAACATCGATGCAAAAATCCTCAACAAAATTCTAGCAAATGTAATCCAACAACATATTAGAAAGATCATACATAATGACCAAGTGGGCTTTAACCAGGGATGCAAAGATTTGTCAGTATTCACAAATCAGTCAATGTGATACACCATATTTACAAATTAAAAGATAAAAACCATATGTTTATCTCAATAGATGCAGAGAAGGCCTTTGACAAATTTCAACACCCATTTATGACAAAAACTCACCAGAAGGCAAGCACAGAGGGAACATACCACAACATAATAAAAGCCATATACAATAACCCCACAGCAAACATTATCCTCAATAGCAAAATATTGAAAGCATTTCCTCTAAAGTCAGGAACAAGACAACGGTGCCCAGTCTCACCACTACTATTCAAAATAGTTTTGGAAGTCCTAGACAGAGCAATCAGAGAAGAAAAAAAAATTAAAGGAATCCAGATTGGAAAAGAAAAAGTAAAACTCTTACTGTTTACAGATGACCTGATCCTCTACATAGAAAACCCTAAAGACACCACCAGAAAATTACTAGAGCTAATCAGTAAATATAGTAAAGTTGCAGGATATAAAATTAATACACAGAAATCCCTTGCTCTCCTATACATTAACAATGAGAAAACAGAAACTAAGGAAATAATTCCATTCAACATTGCAACGAAAATAATAAAATACTTCAGAATAAATTTACTTAAAGAAACAAAAGTGAAAGTGAAGTCATTCAGTCATGTCCGACTCTTTGCGACCCTATGGACTATAGCCTACCAGGCTCCTCTGTCCATGGGATTTTCCAGGCAATAGTACTGGAGTGGATTGCCATTTCCTTCTCCAGTGGATCTTCCCAACCCAGGGATCGAACCCAGGTCTCCTGAATTGTAGACAGACTCTTTACCGTCTGAGCCACCAGGGAAGTCCAAAGAAACAAAAGACCTATGTATAGAAAACTATAAAACATTAATGAAAGAAATCAAAGATGACACAAACAGATGGAGAAATATATCATGTTCATGGATTGGAAGAATCAATATACTGAAAATAAGTATAATATTCAAAATAATCTATAGATTCAATGCAATCCTTATCAAGCTACCAATGGTATTTTTCACAGAACTAGAACAAATAATTTTGCAATTTGTATGGAAACACAAAAAAACCTCGAATAGCCAAAGCAATCTTGAGAAAAAAGAATGGAACAGGAGAAATCAATCTTCCTGACTTCAGACGTATGGTCCTGGCACAAAGACAGAAATATAGATAAATGGAACAAAATAGAAAGTCCAGAGATAAATCCATGCACCTATGGACACTTTATCTTTGACAAAGGATACAAAAATGTACAATGGAGAAAAGACAATCTCTTTAACAAGTGGTGCTGGGAAAACTGGTCAGCCAGTTGTAAAAGAATGAAGCTAGAACACTTTCTAACACAAATATAAACTCAAAATAGATTAAAGAACTAAATGCAAGACTGGAAACTATAAAACTCTTAGAGGAAAACATAGGCAGAATGCTCTGACATAAATCACAGCAAGATCCTCTATGACCCACCTCCCAGAGTAATGGTAATAAAAGCAAAAATAAACAAATGGGACCTAATTAAACTTAAAAGCTTTTGCACAATGAAAAAACTGTAAGCAATGTGAAAAGGTAGCCTTCAGAATGGAAGAAAGTAATAACAAATGAAAGAACTGACCAAGAATTAATTTCCAAAATATACAAGCAGCACTTGCAGCTCAATACCAGAAAAATAAACAACCCAATCAAAAAATGGGCCAAAGAACTAAATAGACATTTCTCCAAAGAAGACATCAGATCAGCTCAGTAGCTCAGTCGTGTCCGACTCTTTGCAACCCCATGAATTGCAGCACGCCAGGCCTCCCTGTCCATCACCAACTCCCAGAGTTCACTCAGACTCAAGTCCATCGAGTCAGTGATGCCATCCAGCCATCTCATCCCCTGTCGTCCCCTTCTCCTCTTGCCCCCAATCCCTCCCAGCATCAGAGTCTTTTCCAATGAGTCAACTCTTCGCATGAGGTGGCCAGAGTACTGGAGTTTCAGCTTTAGCATCATGCCTTCCAAAGAAATCCCAGGGCTGATCTCCTTCAGAATGGACTGGTTGGATCTCCTTGCAGTCCAAGGGACTCTCAAGAGTCTTCTCCAACACCACAGTTCAAAAGCATCAATTCTTTGGCGTTCAGCCTTCTTCACAGTCCAACTCTCACATCCATTCATGACCACAGGAAAAACCATAGCCTTGACTAGACGGACCTTTGTTGGCAAAGTAATGTCTCTGCTTTTGAATATTCTATCTAGGTTGGTCATAACTTTCCTTCCAAGGAGTAAGCATCTTTTAATTTCATGGCTGCAGTCACCATCTGTAGTGATTTTGGAGCCCAGAAAGATGAAGTCTAACACTGTTTCCACTGTTTCCCTATCTATTTCCCATGAACTGATGGGACTGGATGCCATGATCTTTGTTTTCTGAATGTTGAGCTTTAAGCCAACTCTTTCACTCTCCTCTTTCACTTTCATCAAGAGGCTTTTGAGTTCCTCTTCACTTTCTTCCATAAGGGTGGTGTCATCTGCATATCTGAGGTTATTAATATTTCTCCCGGAAATCTTGATTCCAGCTTGTGTTTCTTCCAGTCCAGCATTTCTCATGATGTACTCTGCATATAAGTTAAATAAACCGGGTGACAATATACAGCCTTGACGAACTCCTTTTCCTATTTGGAACCAGTCTCTTGTTCCATGTCCAGTTCTAACTGTTGATTCCTGACCTGTATACAAATTTCTCAAGAGGGAGATCAGGTGGTCTGGTATTCCCATCTCTTTCAGAATTTTCCACAGTTTATTGTGATCCACACAGTCAAAGGCTTTGTCGTAGTCAATAAAGCAGAAATAGATGCTTTTCTGGAACTCTTTTGCTTTTTTGATGATCCAGCAGATGTTGGCAATTTGATCTCTGGTTCCTCTGCCTTTTCTGAAACCAGCTTGAACATCAGGAAGTTCACGGTTCACATATTGCTGAAGCCTGGCTTGGAGAATTTTGTACATTACTTTACTGACCTAGAGCCAGACATCCTGGAATGTGAAGTCAAGTGGGCCTTAGAAAGCATCACTACGAACAAAGCTAATGGAGGTGATAGAATTCCAGTTGAGCTATTCCAAATCCTGAAAGATGATGCTGTGAAAGTGCTGCACTCAATATGCCAGCAAATATGGAAAACTCAGCAGTGGCCACAGGACTGGAAGTGGTCAGTTTTCATTCCAATCCCAAAGAAAAGAAATGCCAAAGAATGCTCAAATTACCACACAATTGCACTCATCTCACACGCTAGTAAAGTAATGCTGAAAGAAGACATATAGATGGTTAACAAACACATGAAAATATGCTCAACATCACTCATTATTAGAGAAATGCAAAGCAAAACCACAATGAGATACCATCTCTCACCAGTCAGAACAGCTGCCGTCAAAATGTCTACAAACAATAAATGCTGGAAAAGGTTTGGAGAAAAGGGAACCCTCCCACACTGTTAGTGGGAAAGCAAACTAGTATCACCAATATGGAGAACAGTGTCAAGGTTTCTTAAAAAACTGGAAATAGAACTGCCATAAGGCTCAGGAATCCCACTGCTGGCCGTACATCCCAAGGAAACCAGAATTAAAAGAGAAACATGTACCCCAATGTTCATTGCAGCACTGTTTACAATAGCTAGGACATAAAAACATGGAAGCTACATAGATATCAATTGGCAGATGAATGGATAAGAAAGTTGTTGTACATATACACACTGGAATATTACCCAGCTATAAAATAGAGTGCATTTGAGTCAGTACTAATGAGGTGGATGAAACTGGAGTCTATTATACAGAGTATAATAAGTCAGAAAGAGAAACACCAATACAGTATATTAACATATATATATGGAATTTAGAAAGATGGTAACAACAACTTTGTATGTAAGACAGCAAAAGAGACACAGATGTAAAGAACAGACTTTTGGACTATGTGGGAGAAGGCAAGGGTGGGATACTATGAAAGAATAACATTGAAACATGTATATTACCATATATAAAATAGATGACCAGGGCAAGTTCGATGCATGAAGCAGGGCACTCAAAACTGGTGCTCTGGAACACCCCAGAGGGATGGGGTGGGGAGGGAGGTGGGAGGCGGGTTCAGGATGGGGAGGACACCTGTACATCCATGGCTGATTCATGTTGATGTATGGTGAAAACCAGCACAATATTTTAAAGTAATTAGACTCCAATTAAAATAAATAAATTAATTAATTAAAAAAAGAAAATTGTTGAGTAATTTTTAATCCTTGAGTCAATGCATGTGCTTGTTTGTCTAAGCTTTCCTAAAGTAAGTCAGGCCCACAGGTGTTGCCCTTTCACTGGGGCAACATTTCACTGCGTTTGTTGTCTCATGTTGACTATATACTCAATTGGTTCCCTGATTTAGAAAACAATGGTACATTTGTCCAGTTTTCAATGACCCCTTTTCTGTAGGAACAGCATACTCCAACAGTCATGACTCTACCATCTTGCCTGATGCCTTGGCTACCGTTAATTGAACCAATGAAGACACTTGCTTCCGGTTTGTACAATTCTTATTATTTTTCTACCTGGAGTTTGGTATAGGGACTATGAGATTTGTAGTCAGTTTGCTTAGATTAAGAAAATGAATTAAATGCAAACTGTAAAATTCAGAAGGCCAGTATTCCTTGTTGGATGGCATCACCGACTCAACGGACATGAGTTTGAGTAAACTCCCGGAGTTGGTGATGAACAGGGAGGCCTGGCATGCTGCAGTTCATGGGGTCACAAAGAGTTGGACTTGACTGACTGAACTGAACTGGGTATTCTTGGTACGTGGCATTAGCAGTAAAGAACCCGCCTGCCAATGCAGGAGACATAAGAGACACGGGTTCAGTCCCTGGATTCAGAAGATCCTCTGGAGAAGGGCATGGCAACCTACCCCAGTATTCTTGCCTGGAGAATCCCATGGATGGAGGCGCCTGGTGGGTTATGGTCCATAGAGCTGCAAAGAGTCAGACTGAAGCGACTTATCATGCACATGAAGAATCAAAGTGAAAAATCATGCAAGAAAAGAAGAATGAATGAGACAATGGAAAGATGAAAAGATGAGAGATGGAGAAGGATGACTATTTGGGTTTCTAATAACTTTCTGGTTGTTAGTTTTAATGATGTCTTTGGTTTCCATGAAATAACTAAGGTTTCATCAAGTACATATAATTATTGATATTTTCCTTAAGTAACTTTAGTAGCTTTCTGTTAGCTACAAATCACTCATGACTAAAACGTTTCCTAGGTCTCCTTCACATGCAATGTTCCCACATTGGACTAATGTAATAAATTTCTAGAAACTAAATGGAAATCTCCATGTGTATTACTACTATTATAGATAGTTGATAGATTGATAGAGATACATTTAAGCTTATGCTATAGCCTATTGAATTAATTTTGAAACTTCAACAAATATATTATCTTGTTTATATGTTTGTAACTCCACAAACATTGTAAACCTTCCTTGTGTTTTAATACCTAACTAGATAAAAATATTAAATATCATATGTCCTAAGACAAAGATCTGCACCGCACTACTGGAAATACCCTTGAGTGATTAACATTCTCTTAATCGACTGTTCTCTAGTATGTTTTACCTAAATAGATCTTCCTCTTCAGTCATGAAGGCTACATCCCTAAAGCTCATAGTATCTGTATTTGAGTGTGTGTGTATATGTGCATGCATGTAAAGTCACTTCAGTCGTGTCTGACTCTGTACAATCTGGTGCTTGAGCAGACTAACTTTGCAAAAGTTCATTAAACTATCCTGGATGTTCATTAGTAATGTTTTTGAATATGAAATTGTTTCCTCATTTTAGCAGTTTCAAAACTTCATGAGTTTCATCGTTTGCTCTGGGCTTACTGCAGGAACATCCTAACATATCCTATTGATTTCTTAGGTGCATCAAGTAGTACATTGTCTAACTAATCTCCAAATTTATACCTTAATATTTATTACTACTTAGTATATATCCCTAGCTCTTACTATGTTAAGTTAAAATATATACCCTATCGAGTTTACTTATTTAGCCCATTTGTTCTATGGTAGTATTTTTTATTGTACTGCTACTCCTTCTACAGCTATTCCCCAGATTTACCATGCTAACTCAGTTTCTCAGTTTCTAATATTTCACCTAGCTAGAAATTCTGTATCACACCAATCTGACAACTTTCACTTTTCACTACTTACTGTTTATCTCAGCTGTATGCATGCATGCAAGCTAAGTCATGTCAATCATGTCTAACTCTGTGATTCTATCGAATGTAGCCTGCCAGGCTCCTCCGTCCATGGGATTCTCCAGGCAAGAATACGGAAGTGGGTTGTCATGCCCTCCTCCAGGGATCTTCCTGGCTCAGGGATAAAACCTGCATCTCTTACATCTCCTGCATTGGCAAACAGGTTCTTTACCACTAGTGCCACCTGGGAAGCCCCACAATTGTATACTTAGTGCTTTTCATATATCATCTCACTTAACTCTTAAAACCCAATGCAGCATACATTATTGTTGTTCACATTTTTCAAGTGAGAAGATAATTTGTGTGTTTGTTTGTTTGTTTTACCCTAAAAGGTCAAACAGTTGATTTATGATGGGTTATGATATGAAGGATCTCTGTCTGCTCTAGAAACTACATTCATAATGATTACCCCTAAAGACTCGGCTTCATTTCTCTGTGATCTATTTTCATAACTTAAATTGTACTAGTTCTGAATATCTTATGATTATTGACTTTTCTATGTTGACTTAGAATGAATGATCATCTAAAATTGATTTGAAACACTGCTGTGTGATCATACACTCATTTTTGGTTGAATTCCACGATACTGTGCTGAACATACAATTTAGGCTAGCAGGGAGACTCAGTAATGAGGGAAATATTCTCATTTTCTAGAAGCTTAGCATTGTTGCTGTTCATTCACTCCATCATGTCTGGCTCTTTGTGACCCCATGGACAGCTGCATGCCAGGATTCGCTGTCCTTCACTATCTCTCAGAGCTTGCTAGAACTCATGTCCATTGAATCTGTGGTGCCATCCAACCATCTCATGCTCTGTCATCCCCTTCTCCCGCCTTCAATCTTTCTGAACTTGAGGGTTTTTTTCCTAATGAGTCAGCTGTTTGCACTGCATGGCCAAAGTATTGGAGCTTCAGATTCAGCATCAGTCCCTCCAATGAATATTTAGGGCTGATTTCCTTTAGGATTGACTGGTTTTATCTCCTTGCAGCTCAAGGGACTCTCAAGAGTCTTCTCCAACACCACACTTCAAAAGCATCAATCCTTCAGCACTCAGCCTTCTTTACGGTCCAACTCTCACATCCATACATGACTACTGGAAAAACCATAGCCTTGACTAGACAGACCTTTGTTGGCAAAGTAATGTCTCTGCTTTCTAATATGCTTCCTAGGTTTGTCATAGCTTTTCTTCCAAGGAGGAAACTTTTAGTTTCATGGCTGTAGTCACCATCTGAAGTGATTTTGGAGTATAAGAAAATAAAGTCTGTCACTGTTTCCATGGTTTCCCCATCTATTTGCCATGAAGTGATGGGACCAGATGTCATGATCTTAGTTTCTTGAATGTTGACTTTTAAGCCAGATTTTTCAATCTCCTCCTTTACTTTCATCAAGAGGCTCTTGAGTTCCTCTTTGCTTTTCACTGTAAGAAGCTTAGTATAGCAGAGACTAAATACACATGAAGAAAAAAACAGTTAAACCCTTCCCTTTAATTTTTGTAACTTGGGATAAAATTGAGATCAACTAAGAATGGAGTGGGCTGCACCAGGGAGAGTTTTAAAGATCTCTCCTGACCCTAAGTAACTCAACGGATAAACATTTAGTATATTTCAGTGCCTTGGAAACATTCTGAGAATACATTAAATAATATTTAGGAAGTCTCTGCCTTGAAAAAAGGCAGTTCAGCATGTCCGTAATTAGGGATGAGTTTCCCTGGTGGCTCAGTGGTAAAGAATTCAAATTCCAATGCAGGAGACGCAGATCAGGTAGATCCCCTGAAGGAGGAAATGACACCCACTCCAGTATTCTTGGCTGGGCAATCCCACGGACAGAGGAGTCTGTTGGGTTAGACTCCATGGGGCTGCAAAAACTCAAACACAACTTAGCAACTAAACAGCAACAACAAAATAGGGAGGAACTTAAAATTCAATTTTAACCTGTTTTCCACCAGGTTAATCATTAGTATGTCACTGTAAATATACTTTTATATTCTATTATCAGGTTATGATAACTAGGAATAAAAGCATAACTGATGTCACAACTCATGATGATTTGCACTTGTGACTGAGAGAGGTCTTTGTTAACCTTCACTTGGATGGGGAAAAGTTACCTTATACATAAAGATGTGGGCAGTACAATTTTATAATAGGCTGGATGCTTAAAATGAAAAGTTCTGTATTTTAAAAGTTATAATTCAAAAGTGTTCACAATGCCTATTAACAGTAGCATTTACTGTGCAACACCCACTCTGTCCTTCCCTGGTGTCATGTTGAATATGATATATCAAAAGAACAACCATCTCTGCCCCTAAGGAATTTTCACCTCAGAAAGGGCAAAACCATTATATATATATATATATATATATATATATATATAAAACCATTTATATGTTCATATATATATATGAAGAATAGGCCAGGGCAAAACTGATTAGTGAAATATAAACAGTAATGTCAGAGAAACTCTGATTATCTGAATATCCTAAAGACAAGAGTAAAGAGTGAAGGCCCAGAATCTGAGAAAAATTTCTGTGCATTTACAGAGAGTATGAGAGTTTTGTGAAGGGAAATGTCCTGTTTGAAGGAACATATGAGGAAAAAAAAAAAAAATCTTTTCAAAGCCTCTTGAGAGCTTTCTTACTTTGTTTCTATCTTTGTTTTGATAGGTTAAGGTCTGTTAGGTAGTTAAAACAGGAAAAAGGAGTCCAGAATGGTGGTGGCTAAAAAATAAGGAAGGGAAAAGCCGGTAAAAATAGAACAAAGGAAGGTCTGAGGACTGGAGTGAGGTCCTCAGGTAAAACAAACAGCACTCCTAGCTAGCCCAATTTACATAGGGCAGGCCCAGGGGGAGGAGAAAAAACATATAAAAAGAGGAGCCAAAATTAGACTGGGGGTCTCTCTTCTTCTGGTTGTCTGTGCCTAACACCATTTGCTTAGTAGGCTCACTTTTAAGGTGTACAACAATCCCATACTTAAGACAGAGTTCCTTCATATCTCTTAGTCAGAAGAAAATCTATTTCCCTTGTCTTTTGCAGAATAAGTCTGGCTGCAGGATGGTATTGTAATTCAGTGGTTAAGAAAGGGGAGCAGTTACAGGCATTCAGAGAGAGAGAGACTGTAGCTGTGGATGGGGCTGTGGGACAGGAGTTATGATCTTTGGTAGACAAGTGATGCTATGACCAACTGCAAGGTTATTGTAAGGCTAGTACAGAGAAAAAGAGAGCGAGCTGGGCAGTCAGGCAAATGGGAAATTTATTAGAGAGAAACGAGAGGGTGACTGTCCCTTAAGGACAACCAGTGTCCTCCGTTTCTGATGTGGTCTTTCTTACATCCCACCAATGTAAACTTCTCTGAAGGGATGGTTAATTTTTAGCCTACAGTTGAGTCTTGTGGTCATGTAGCTGGAGGTCTGGAATCTGGTGGTCTCATAGCTTTGAGTAGGTAGGTGCCAGTGAGAACACAGAACTTGTCTGGGCAATTTGGTCAGTCTCGAGGGTCCCTGAGCTTTTGTTCTTTGTTTGTGAGGTCAACATAATGAGCCATCTTAACAATGAGCCCCCGTGTGGGCCCTATCATCCTAGTCTTTTGATTTAGGATAAGGGCCAAAGGTCAGTCTTTTGTAACTGCTTCCTATGGGACAGGGGCGACGTGGGGGTAAGATAAAAAAAGACAGGAATGTGGGTCAAGGGGATTTGTATGGGGTCAAAGTTTTTGATAATTTGAGTGAGTTGGAAGTAGCTCATGGATAGTTGGGTTGTTGAACGCTTGTAAGTGGTCCTGAAGAAATTTTGAAAAAAGATGCATTAGATGTGGGCCAAAAGTTAGAATAAGGGTAAGTAGAAGGAGAAGGCCTAGAAAATGTAGGACCAGGGAATCCAAATCCAATTGCTTAACCAGTTTTCCCATGAATTACTGAGGTAATTGAGGTGTTGACATATTCCTGAAGCCCTGTTTGTCAGATTTCTTGCTACTTCCTTTACAATGCCTGATTTATTGGCATAGAAGCAGCAAGTGAAAGTGAAGTCACTCAGTCATGTCCAACTCTTTGCGACTCCATGGACCGTAGCCCTCCAGGCTCCTCCATCCATGGGATTTTCCAGGCAAGAGTATTGTAGTGAGTTGCCATTTCTTCATCCAAAAATAGGCATAGGCCTCCTTTTTCTGCTGTGAGGAGGTCTAATCCTCTTCTGTTTTGGAGGACAATGGCTACCATGGAATCTAGCTGGTTTTGGCTAATGATAAGGCTGGTAGCTATTTCTCCTAGGCTCTCAGTGAGGTCTTTAGAAAGGCTTTGATAGTAATTTAAAGAAGTTGTGAGTCCTGCCATCCTTGTCCCAATCCCACCTGCTATTCCTAAACTGATTAATAGAGGAATGAATTGAATTGCCCATCCGGGTTGGTTATGAGTTAGTGGGATAGGGAGGGTCTGATTATTGGGAGCAATAGAAATATCTGGGGCCAGATATACCAGGGTGCATGTTCCTGTCCAGTTAGTGGGAAGACATAAATAGGTGGTAGTTCCACATAAGAAAAATATCCCAGGAGTAAGAAGACAACAGCTGAAACTGATAGCAAATAGAAGTAAAACTGATAGCAAATAGAAGTCTTTCTGGGAACTTGTTAGTAGTCTCTGAAACTGACAGTGAACTCACCAGTGTAGCCCCTACAGGAGGAGTATTTACACCATATGCTGAAGGGAGTATCTGCATATAAGAAAGTAAAAGAATGTCCCACAGTTCCAGAGGCTTGGTAGATGGATCAGCCTGAAGGGAAGGAGAGATGTGAAGTGTGATTACAGAAGTGTGGCGGTATAGCTCTTAGTTGGGAGTAAGAATTGTTTATAGAGCTTTGTCTGGAAAAACCAAAAGAGGCCTGTTGTTGACAAATGTCAGAGGTGGTGGGCCCTCCACCACCAGAGGTGGTGATAGTCCTTTATGATTAGAAGTGAGATCAATAAGGAGGGAGGTCAGTATCTCATCAGGATTGCAAATTTGATCAACCGAATATAAGCAATGTATGTACAATGAAAAGAGAGATTCTCCTCTCTATGTGTGATAAACAGATGTGTTTATGTGAGTCCGTTGATGTGTGGAAATAGGGAGTGCTGATCCTCTGGGTGAGGAGATAGATAAACAAATCCAGCAATCACTGGCCAGGGTTGGGTTTGAGGTATTGTGTAAACGATGCATCAGATTTAGAGTTCTGAATATGTAGGCAAGGTTTGGGGCAGGGTGAGTTATAAGCAGGGTATTAATGTGAAGTTTGAACTGTAAAAGAAGAGAAAGTAAGAGTAAAATCATGATGTGAAGTCTCATGTCTAAAGGGAGAAAATGATAAAAATAAGAATCCAGGTGTAGAAATAAATCTGGATTGGTGTGAACTTTATGAAATCTCCATGGAGTCAAAGATCGGTTATAAAGTCAAGGAGTGAAGGGAGATCAGTAGCAGTGGTGTTTCCAGGAAAGGTAAGGGCTTGTGTTACTATGTGAAGGAAAGTGGATAATGAATTCATCTAGGCTGATCACAGTAAGAGGAGGGCCATGCTCCAAAAAATAAGAACTATGAAGAAGTAGGTAAGACAGAGGGAAAACTTTTGAATGATAGTCCACTCAGAGGGAGACACAGAGTAAAGTCCTATTGTGAATAGGATAAGTAGGGGAAATCCCAGTCCAATTAATAACCAATACATCTCTTTTGATTTACTTATCAGTATTCATTTTCGACTGTTGTGTTTCTTCAGGAATTCGATACAGTTAAAGCCTGGTGGGTCCCAGAAATGTGCTGGTGTAGCAATGAGCATCTGAGTGGAAAATGTTTCTTGGCAGAAATGAAGAGTCTCCTGAGGCCCTCTTTAATCCAGAGATATGAAACCAAGAGGAATGACCTGCTAGTTTAGCAGCTATTGGTGTGGTTAGAATGACCTCAGATGGACCAGTCCTTCGAGGCTGGAGATCCTTATGGTGTAAGGTCTTAAGCAGGACTCAATCCCCGGTATGAGTGTTCAGTCAGCTGGATTTGTTTGATGAGGCTTTGGGAGACAGCAATCTGCATGTTCTCTCATGAGGTGTCTAATAAGGTTAAGTGGGGCAATATAACTCCCAGCAAGGGGCTCACAGTAAAGAACTTACCTAAGAGTAAAGGGCGTTCATATATGAGCTCAAAAGGACTAAGGAAAGATGGGGCCAGTGGTATAGCACTAATGTGAGCCAAAGCCAGGGGAAGGAGTTCAGTCCATGGCCTTTGTAGTTCTAGAGAGAGTGTGGTTAGGTGTGTTTTGAGACTAGAATTTGTCTTTTCTACTTTTCTTGAGGAATGGAATCTATATGTATATGTATACATATACATATATCTATATGTAGTTTCCAGGTTATGCCAAGGGATTGGACTACTTGTTGAGTGATTTGGGAGATAAAAGCTGGCCCATTATCAGATTGGAGAGAGAGTGGGAGGCCAAAGCCAAGGAATGATTTCTCGTATGAGAAACTGTGTTACCTCTGAGGCAGTTTCTGATCTCGTAGGAAAAGCCTCAGTCCTGAAAAAGTGTCTACCAGAGTGAGTGTGATTTTTATTTTTCGTGTTGGAGGCATGTGAATGAAATCAATTTGCCAGTCCTCTCCTAGGATATGTCCTCGAGTCTGATGTGTTGGGAATGAGGGGAATAGGCTGTAGGGCTCCCTGTGGTGAGACTGAGGAGCAGATAATGCAAGTGAGGGATTTGTTGTAGGAGTGAAAGAAGGTTAGGATAGGTGATAAAAGATCTTAAGAGATGATAAAGAGGTTTAGTGCCTACATGTAGGGCCTGATGAATGTCTGTAAGCATCTGTGTGGCCTAAGATTGGGGAAGGACATAGCAGCCCTGTTTTTGTAACTAATCTCCTTGTGGAGATTATGCTCCCTCTTGTAATAATTGTGTTTTTTCTTCGGGGAGGTAAAGGGGCTTTATGTTGGGGGTTACTAAAAGTTGTTGAGCCGATGATCAGAGTGAGGCTTGTTTTGCTTCTCTGTCTGCAGTGTTGTTGCCCTGTTAAATGGGATCTGAGAACACCTGGTGACCTCAGCAATGAATGATGCCTACTTCAGTTGGCATGTCACCTGCTTTTAAAAGTTGGAGTATAAGTGGGGCTTTAGTTATGGGAGACCCTTTAGTAGATAGGAGCCCTTGTTCCTTCCAGATGGCAGCATGTGAGTGTATGATGTGGAAAGTATACTTAGAATCAGTGTATATGTTTGCTCTCTTATTAGCTGTGAGGATAAGGGCTCTAGTTAGTGCAATAAGTTCTGCCTTTTAGGAAGAGGTTCCTAAGGGGAGAGAGTGGGATTCAATCATTTTAGTGTCAGAGACAATTGCATATCCAGTTATTTTTTTCCTTCTGATGTCATAGAGGAGCTGCCAACAATATACCAGATAAAGTCAGGGTTACTTAAAGGGGTTGAGGAAATGTGGGAGAAATGGGGCATCAGGTCTTCTAATGCCTCTTTGCAAGTATGGATTGGGGACTCAGAAGAATTAGGGATAAGGGTGGCAGTGCTGAGAGTAGGACAGCATTTAAAGGAGAACTCGGGAGATTCGAGAAGGGTAACATGAATTAGTTGGATGTGTGAAGAAGATAGAAGGGTCATGGATTTGTGAGAAAGCAAGTCCACCTAAAGGTGGACGAATGACAGTGGACAAAAACTTACTTACTTACTCCAAAAGTAAGTTTTTCACTTTCCTGAGCGAGGGGTGCAGCTGCTGCCAGAGTACACAGGCAGGCTGGCCATCCTTGAATTGTGGTGTCTAATTGCTTTGATAGATAAGCGACAGGGGTGAAGGAGGGGCCCTGATTGTGTCCCAAAACTCCTAGGGCAATTTTGTGTCTCAGAACTATAGAGTATAAAGAGGCAAGAAAGGTCAGGAAGTATTAGAGCTGGGGCTGAGAGAATTGCTTGCTTAAGGGTATTAAAGGCTGAATGGATATTTGATTTCAGCTCTAGGGGTTCTGAAAGACCTCCTCAGGTGGCGTGATATCGGGGTTCTGCCAAGTAGGTGAAATTAGGAATCCAGAAGCGTAGATATTCAGCTAACCCCAAGGTTAGGATCTCTGTTTTTGATACAGGGAGTGGTAGTGTGGATATAAGGGACTTTCTATCGCTGGTAATACAATAGAAATTTGTTGGTGTTAAAAGGACTCTGAGAGGGTGATTCTAGGAAGAGAGAGCTGAACCTTGGTGGGATATACTTGATAGCCTCAATCAGCTAGAAAATTGAGTTGTATAGTGTGTTGTTGAGAATGTGTAAGTGAAGGATTACAAAGGAGGAGATAATCCACATGTTGAAGGACAGTACTCAGAGTAAGGTCGTGGTTAGGTCTGATGCTAGAACTTGGCCAAAGAAATGAGGGTTATCATGAAACCCTTGTGTGAAAACTATCCATGTCAGCTGTTGGGAGCAATGATTGTCTGGATCAGTCCAGGTAAAGGCAAAGAGATCTTGAGAGTCTGGGTGTAAAAAGTAAAGAATGCATCCTTGAGGTTTAGAACAGTGAAATGGGTAGTGAAAGAGGGAATGAGAGAGAGAAGAGTATGGGGATTTGAAATTACTATATAATAGCCATATTGGTAAGTCTTAGGTCCTGTACCAGATGATAGGAACCATTTGGTTTTTTGACAGGTAGGATAGGGGTGTTATAGGGAGAGTGAGTTGGGTGCAAGGGGCCCTGATGTTAGGAGTTTAGTGACATAGGCTTTAACCCTTGTTGATGTTTTAGGGAGAGAGGGTATTGTGGTTGAATGGGGAATTTAGAGGGGTCTTTGAATCAGATATGAATTGGAGTATAGTGAGAGGAAACTAATGGATTGTCTGTATTGCAAACTATGGGATTTATGGATGAGGAGGGCAATAGGGTGTGGGAAGAGAAGGTGGGGTTAAGGAGCAGTAGCCAGGCTAGATCAGAAGGTGGGCTTGGGATAGTAACAGAGACTGAATTTTGAGAGGTCTCTCCCAAGAATAGGAGTGGGGCATTTTGAAATTTTGAGAAAAGAATGGGAAAATGGGGTATCTTAAAGTGTGCAAGGTAGAGGCTTGGTTATTCATGGTTATTCATGGTAGATATTAAACCATCAACCCCCATAACAGAGACCTGAGAGACCTTGGTTTTTCTGAAGTAGGCGGACGTAGCAGAATAAGTGGCCCCTGTGTCAGTGAGAAAGGGGATAGGCTTTCCTGCCACTGTGAGTTACCCTGGGCTCCACAGAGGTGATGAGAGTCAGGACCTGAGGCCCTGAGGCTCTGGGCATCTTCAGTCTTCAGTGGTGAGTCGGAGGAGGCTGAGCAGAGCTGGATCAGAGGACTCCTGCTCAGGACCAGGAAAGGGTTTCTAGATCCCTAGCGGGATCAAATATCCCTTTATGCCACAGCTGGGACATGGACCTGGAGGAGGCCTTGGCTGTAGGCATGAGCGGGCCCAGTGGCCTTCTTTGCTGCATTTGAAGCAGGGTCCAGGTGGGTGGCTTCCTATCTTTGTTTGTTGATGGAAGTTTGGAGCCATGTAGGGCAGTGGCTAAAAGGTGGTATTAGGCCTAATCTCATAGGGCCTTCTCTAGCTTTGCCTGTTTTTCCTGGTTATTGAAAATCTTAAAGGCTAAATTTAAAAGGTCTCGTCAAGGGGCTTGAGAGCCTTCTTCTGCCTTTTTTAGTTTCTTTCGGATATCTGGGGATGATTGGGAGATAAAATGGGTGTTAACTCCCAATGCCAAAGAATGTTCAAAATACTGCACAATTGCACTCGTCTCACAAGCTAGCAAACAAATGCTTGAAATTCTCCAAGCCAGGCTTCAACAGTACATGAACCGTGAACTTCCAGATGTTCAAGCTGGATTTAGAAAAGACATAGGAACCAGAGATCAAGTTGCCAACATCTGTTGGATAATCGAAAAAGCAAGAGAATTCAAAAAAAAAAAATTTACTTCTGCTTTATTGACTACTATTGACTACCATAGTAGATATAATATATGTAGATATAATATATGGTTTTGCAGTGAATTCTGAATGGAAAAAAATCATGCCTGAAACTAATGTGATTGGAGAAGGAAATGGCAACCCACTCCAGTATTCTTGCCTGGAGAATCCCAGGGATAGGGAAGCCTGATGGGCTGCCATCTATGGGGTCACACAGAGTCAGACACAACTGAAGCAACTTGGCAGCAGGAGTAGCAGCAGCATTGACTACCAAAGCCTTTGCTTGTGTGGATCTACTTCTGCTTTATTGACTACACCAAAGCCTTAGACTGTGTGGATCACAACAAATTGTGGAAAATTCTTCAAGAGATAGGAATACCAGACCACCTGACCTGCCTCTTGAGAAATCTGTATGCAGGTCAAGAAGCAACAGTTAGAATTGGACATGGAACAACAGACTGATTTCAAATCGGGAAAGGACTACATCAAGGTTGTATATTGTCACCCTGATTATTTAACTTATATGCAGAGTATATCATGTGAAATGCCAGGCTGGATGAAGCACAAGCTGGAATCAAGATTGCCGGGAGAAATATCAATAACCTCAGATACACAGATGATACCACCCTTATGGTAGAAAGTGAAGAGGAACTAAAGGGTCTCTTGACAAAAGTGAAAGAGGAGAGTGAAAAAGTTGGCTTGAAACTCAACATTCAGAAAACTAAGATCATGGCATCTGGTCCCATCACTTCATGGCAAATAGATGGGGAAACAGTGACAGACTTTATCTTTTTGGGCTCCAAGATCTTTGTAGATGATGACTTCAGCCATGAAATTAAAAGATGCTTGCTCCTTGGAAGAAAAGCTATGACCAACCTAGACAGCATCTTAAAAAGCAGAAACATTGCTTTGCCAACAAAGGTCCTTCTAGTCAAAGGTATGGTTTTTCCAGTAGTTAGGTATGGATGTGAGAGTTGGACTATAAAGAAAGCTGAGTGCTGAAGAATTAATGCTTTTGAACTGTGGTGTTGGAGAAGACTCTTGAGAATCCCTTGGACTGCAAGAAGATCCAACCAGTCCATCCTAAAGGAGATCAGTCCTGAATATTCATTGGAAGGACAGATGTTGAAGCTGAAACTCCAATACTCTGGCCACCCGATGTGAAGAACTGACTCATTTGAAAAGACACTGATGCTGGGAAAGATTGAAGGCAGGAGGAGAAGGACACAACAGAGTTTGAGATAGTTGGATGGCATCGCTGACTCAATGGACATGAGTTTGAGCAATCTTCAGGAGTTGGGGATGGACAAGGAAGCCTGGTGTGCTGCAGTCCACGGGGTCGCAAAGAGTTAGACACGACTGAGCGACCAAACTGAACTGAAGGACGATGTTGCCCTCTGCTGAAGTGGGGTCTAATTTTGTGTATTTTTGTAGGGCTTCCATTAAGCTGGATAGAAATTGTGCTCGTTTTTCATCTAGTCTTTGAGTTATTTCCTGGAGCTTATCAATTTGATAGCTTTATGCCCTGTCTTTTGCAGGCCCACAATGAAGCAAGCAACCATGTGATTATGGGCTGCTTGTCCAGGTCTCCGTGCTTGATAATCCCATTTGGGATCTTCTTGGGCGATAGCTGTGACCCCTATGGGCTTAGTGTCGTCAGCATGTGCTGTGCATTTCATCAGCATGTGCCTGAGAGGCTTGCCATACTTGTTCCTTCTCTTCAAGGAGAAAAGTGGAGGAGATACTTGAATTCTTTTAAATAATTATCAGGGTCTGAGGAGAAGGAGCCAGATGCTTTTCAATTTGAGATAGATGGGTGACGGAGAACGGGACATGAACTGAACAATGCCTTCTGCTCCAGCTACTTCCCCTAAAGGGAAGGGTGGAGCGGAGAAAGGATCGGGGTCCTGTGGTGAGGTTTCCTGTTTTAGGAAGTTGTTCCGGACAGGGTACAGTGGGGATCTGGGGTGGGGATGGGGTTGGGGTAAAGGCTTGGGATCATTGGGGTAGAGGGTGGGGCTGAGGTCTAAAAGCTTACCTCCAGCACAGGCTGGAGAGGTGGGTTGGAAACTGCAGCAGTGGCTTGTGCTTGAGAAGGAGGGAGGGAGGGAGAAGGGGTCGTAAGGTGGAGGTTGTGGAACTGGATCTGAAGCAGCTGCAATGGGATTGGGAAAGATAGGGGTGGGCTGTGGTCAGAAGGGCCAAAGGAAGAAGAAAAGTCTGAACAAAGAAGAGGAGACATTGTAGGAGGAGGATGTGGCCCAGAGTTGGCTAAGAGTATTTGAGAAGTAGACTAGGATTCACAGAGGGAGGTTCGAGAGCAAAGAGCAAAGAAAGCCTGAACGTAAGAGATTTCTAACCACTTGCCATTGCGGCGGCAAAAGTTATTGAGGTCCCGTAGAGAATCATAATCGAGAGTTCTGTTTTCTGGCCTTTGGGGCCTCTTCTCAAGTCTGTATTGCGGCCAGACAGTGTTAGAATAGTAAATAAGTCTTTTTGGTCTTATCTCCCCTTGGAAGCCCAAGGCTTTTAGATTTCGGAGAAAGTATCCTAGAGGAGTAGATTTTGAGGGTTGAGATTGAGAATTTCCCATTGCCGCTGAATAGGGAGGTTAGAGAGGCACGAAAGAGAGGAGAAAGGTCCGAGGGAAAAGGCGTCCCTGTTCTCAGGACTTTTTCAGAGAGTAGTAACAGTCTGCTTTGAAATGGGTGTCCCCTATTTCAAAGTCAGAGGGTGCATGAGGCTGAAGGCCTGAGGGCTGTGGGGATCCTCCTGCCTATCACTAAGACTTGGAAATGAGGTGAGAGAGAGAGGATCTGAGAGAATGGGATTTCACTCACCCTTGTAACTGATGGATGAAATGTGGGCCAGCGTATGGATGTCAGTCCAGCAAGACAAGTGGAGAGTCCCGTCCGGAGCTCATCTCAGTTTCTTGGCAAGATTCAAAGGAGGGGACCACCAGTGGTGGGTTCAGGAGAGGAGCCCACCAAGTTGCAGTGGATCTTCCCTCCCGGGTTTCAGCACCAGAATGTAAGACAAGTGCAGAGAAAAAGAGAGCGAGCTGGGCAGTCAGGCCAAAGGGAAATTTATTAGAGGGAAATGAAAGAATGCCTGGCCTTTAAGGAGAACTAGTGCCCTCCCTTTCTGATGTGGTCTTTCTTATACCCCATCAATGAAACTTTCTCTGAAGGGATGGTTAATTTTTAGCCTATAGTTGAGTCCTGTGGTCATGTAGCTGGAGATCTGGAATCTGGTGGTCTCATAGCTTTGAGAAGGTAGGTGCCAGTGAGAACACAGAAGTTGTCTGGGCAATTAGGTCAGTCTTGAGGGTCCCTGTGAGTTTATTCTTTGTTTGTGAGGTCAATGCAGTGAGCCATCTTAACAATGAGCCCCCACGTGGGCCCTATCAGTTATCATGAAAAAAAATTGGAGATATAAACATCCTTCATTCACCAGCTCTATGATCTTTTAAACCAGCCTCATAAACCAGCCCATCCAACCAGAAACCAGAGAACAAAATAATCTACAACTTCATCTGAAAAGGTATGCATTTCAGAGCACAGAGTGTGGCACAGAGGGTGGGAGAGGCTATGGAGGAGCAGAACAAAGTCTGTTTCTTTTGTTGCTTTTATGTATATATGCTGCTGCTGCTGAGTCACTTCAGTCGTGTCTGACTCTGTGCGACCCCAGAGATGGCAGCCCACCAGGCTCCGCCGTCCCTGGTATTCTCCAGGCAAGAACACTGGAGTGGGTTGCCGTTTCCTTCTCCAATGGATGAAAGTGAAAAGTGAAAGTGAAGTCACTCAGCCGTGTCCGACTCTTAGTGACCCCATGGACTGCAGCCTACCAGGCTTCTCCATCCATGGGATTTTCCAGGCAAGAGTACTAGAGTGGGTTGCCATTGCCTTCTCCATATATATATATATATAACCACTATAGATGCCACATTTGCTATTGGTCAAAAGGCCTTCTTTAACAAGCAATGCTTAATTTTTCTATAACCATTTCATGTCCTCTTTACACTTTGCTTGCTTATACCATCATTGGACAAGTTGGAATAACCCAATATTTTATTTCTATATGTTCTAAGTCTTTCCTGCTCTTGACTCTTTTGGTCATTGTAGTTTTCCACTGAAAAAGACAATAGGGCAAGATAGTACTAGGAGGAATCTCTGCTCCAGACACAGTTCTTTTGTACCCACTGTATAAATGCAACCTATTTTTTCTTAGAAATGTAAATAAATTCTCATGACCATTAATCTCTTTCTCTGCCTTTTGGTACAATGACATGAAGACCACAAGCTGCCAACAGGCTGTGTTAACATCCAAACTAATGAAACAATGTCTATGCTCCCTGGTAGAAATAATTCCTTCTTTATACATTAGGCCCTTCATACCAACTAAACTCCAAGTAAAAAAAAAAAAAAATCACTTAAGTGGAATCTACTACTGTCTATGGGGAAGGCAGTACCACATACTCCCTGCTAATATAAGACATATATCATGGTCTATAAGCAGAGAACCCCTATTACACACAGTGTGATCTTCCAGCTGGATCTTTAATAAACATTCACTGGGTCACTTCACCACTCTATCTGGTGCTGCTTTCAGATGTACACATGTAAATTTTTATTTCATGGGTGTGATCCCTATATGAATTTTTTGTGTGTGTGAGAAAATGAGTTCTCTAGTCAAAAGCAATGTTTTTTTGGTATATTTTCCCCACTATGGAACTAGCAAAGGGATTTTGTAAGTCAGTGAGTGGTAGTATAACTGTTACTGGGTCCAAGCTTGCTCTGCTTGCCACATAATAGGAAAATGAATCTGGGAGACAAAGGCTTGAGACAAAGAAGGGATTTTATTCAGGGAGCCTGCTGACCCAGAAGATGGCAGGCTAACACTTCAAACTAACCATCTTGTTGGGGGGCCTGGATGCCAGGTTCTTTTATGGACCAGATACGGGGGAGAGGTGAGGAAACAAAATAAAAAGACTATTCGGTCGTTACAAATGTTTCCCAGGATGGCAAGCCTAAGGCAGAGGTATGTGTGTTGGTTTCACTTATAGTCTTCACAGGTGGTTGGGCTCAGGTTATCTCCCTGAGACAGGCCATTATGCATGCCTACAATAACAAAAGCAGCAAGGTTAAAATCACAAAACTAGATCCAGCATGAATTCAGAATCAACCCTTCACCACTTACATTACCAGAAGTGTTGAGAGCAATAAAGGAAAGTCAGTATCTATTTCTATAAGTCTTGCAATTCATAAGCTAACTGTTTCTGGTCCAAGCCTTGTACTTCTCCATCTGGTCTATGATGAACTCTCTTACCTCTCATTATAGGCCTAGAAGAAATCAAGTACTGTAAAAGAATAATATCCTTTTATGGAACAACTGAGAAATTTTTGAAAAGCATTAAACCAAATGAAGTCTGGCTCTCATGAGTAGGGAAAGCAGAGAAGAGATGCTTTCACAGTAAAGAATAATTTTGGATTTCAACATTCTCAAACTTTTCGGGGTATATTCACATGATGCTTTATCACTTTAGGCTTTAATTTCTTCCTCATTAGTGTCATTATCGTACCGTAAGAGTGTTGGTCTTGCCATTGTTATAGTTGGTGCTAAAATTATACACTTAAAATTAGATCTTGGGCTTGGTCCTCAGTCATATTTATCCATAGGTTATAGGACCCAAAGGACTACTTCAAAGCTTACATAAAGTTTTATTTTCCCACCTGGTTCTGGGAACACGGATATTATGGTGATCAGCTTATTGTTTTCCACCTGTATTCTTTTTAGGGTCATCAGAAGTTGCCATCCATTGTCACAATCTGTTCTAATCTCTGCTATCACCATAGTGAACATGTACCACAGAAAATTGCTCTACCAATGCCATGCCCTTCATGTGTACATTATACCATAACACTACATATGATAATCTGAATAAACACTATGGCACTTTATACTCTGCTTTAACACTTCCTTTTTCTACTCCTGGCAAGGAAGTTACTCATGTGCTTCTCAAATATGTGAGCACTGGTTTGAGCTCCCTGAGTCATACAGCAAATTCTCCCTGGCTATCAATTTTACATATGGTAGTGTATATGTTTCCATGCTACTCTCTCCATTCGTCCCATTCTCTCATTCCCCACTGTGTCCACGAGTCTGTATGCCTGCATCTCCATTGCTGCCCTGCAAATAGGTTCATCAGTACCATTTTTCTAGATTCCATATATATGCATTAATATACAATACTTGTTTTTCTCTTTCTGACTTACTTCAGTCCGTATAGCTTTAGGTTCATCTGCCTCATTAGAACTGACTCAAATGTTTTCTTTTTATGGCTGAGCAATATTCCATTGTATATATGAATCAGTTTCTTTATCCATTCATCTGTTGATGGACATCTAGGTTGCTTCCATTTCCTTGCTATTGTAAATAGTACTACAATGAACGTTGGGGTCCATTATGTCTTTTTCAATTTTGGTTTTCTCAAGGTAAATACCCAGTAGTGGGATTTTTGTGTCATATGGTAGTTTTATTTCTAGTTTTTTAAAGGAATCTCCATACTTCCCTCCATAGTGGCTGTATCAATTTACATTCCTGCCAATGGTGCAAGAGGGTTCCCTTTTCACCACACCCTCTCCAGCATTTACTGTTTATAAAACCTAGAGAGGTGGGATGGTGTGGGAGTTGGGAGGGAGGTTCAAGAGAGAGGGAACCTATGTAAACCTATGGCTGATTCATGTGATGTATGGCAGAAACCAAAACAATATTGTAAAGCAATTATCCTTTGATGAAAAATAAATAAATTGAAAAGTAAATTAATTTTAAAAATATGTGAGCAATCAAAGTTTGGTTTCCAGACTTTGCAGAGAAATTGAGAGAACTAATTCTTAGGTAGGTTGATAAGGAGTCCAGGGCCCTCAAGGAGGAAAAAAGAACAAACATTTTTTTTCTACATTGCTTTGCCTTAGTCGCATAAGATGTTTTTTCTTAAACTCTGAGTTGTTATGACAACAGTCTTTAAGACTAATTTTCTTTAAACCCAGAGTTAATGATGACACAACAAAACAACTTATCTTGTCCAAGGGTATGTTTTTTCTTAAGCTCTGTGCTAATGATAATATAACAACAGTGTATCTTGCTCAAGGACATGTTTCTCCTTCTTAACAAGAACTTTCTGACTAATCCTGTTATGTTAAGATGTATGTTGTGAGAGTGGATCTGGTAAGACCTTTCTATTGATAGTAACCGATTGAAAAAGTATACAAGGCCTTGATAAAAGTAGCACGTGGGGGCATACTCTGCCCCTTTCTGATGTCTGTCAGAAGCTTTCTCTATCTCTTTCCACTTTAATAAAGCCTTTGCCACAGGGAAGCTCTGAGAGACTGAAGCCTCATCTCTGGGGCTAAATTCTCTTCTTTGGAGATCACAAATCTGATACCATGCACTGTAAGCTATCAAAATGTAGTCACTTCCAATCAAACCTGTAAGCAAGGATCTTGATATTTTCTTTTCTTTTGATATTTATTTATTTATGTATCTATTTATCTATTTATTTGCATGCATTGGGTCTAATTCGCAGCATGTGGGCTCTTTGTTACATCTCGTGGGATGATTTGCTGCAGTACACCAGCTCTTTAGTTGTGGTGCAAGCTCTGGAGAGAGCAGGTTAGTGTTGCACCTGGGCTTAGTTGCTCCAAGGCATGTGGACTCTTAGTTCCCTGACCAGGAATTGAACCTGCATCCTCTGCATTTCAAGATGTGTTCTTAACCACTGGACCAAAAGGGAAGTCCCGAGTCCTCGTGTTTTCCCAAACTTATTTTTTTCTTTTCTAACTTCCGTATTCATGTTTATGGTTTTAATTAGCCAGAATCAAATAGCATTTTTGTGACTAGAAGCCTAATTAATGGCATTCATATATCTGGACCATACAGTAGGGTAGAGTAGGATAAAGTGGGATAAGTAGGTATATTCAAACAAAGTGAATATTCAGCACATCTGTATGTAATTTTAAATGACAACACAAAATCTTAATCACAAAGGACATTTCTGAGACTTAAATAGAGATTGTTTGACTATGTCAATGTTCTATCCATTGACTATGTTTAAAGACACTTTGATAACTTTTTGTATTTCCTAGCTCACTGTAAATTGTCACTGTAGACTTTAAAGTGAAATAATTGAATTATTTAATAATTAAATTATTAAACCATAGCCTTGACTAGACAAAGTAATGATGACAAAGTAATATCTCTGCTTTTTAATATGCTGTCAAGGTTGGTCATAACTTTCCTTCCAAGGAGGAAGCGTCTTTTAATTTCATGGCTGCAATCACCATCTTGCAGTGATTTTGAAGCCCCCAAAAATAAAGTCAGCCACTGTTTCCACTGTTTCCCCAACTATTTCCCATGAAGTGATGGGATGGGATGCCATGATCTTAGTTTTCTGAATGTTGAGCTTTAAGCCAATGTTTTCACTCTCCTCTTTTATTTTCATCAAGAGGCCCTTTAGTTCTTCTTCACTTTTTCCATAAGGTTGGTGTCATATGCATATCTGAGATTACTGATATTTCTCCCAGCAATCTTGATTCCAGCTCTTGCTTCATTCAGCCCAGCGTTTCTCATGATGTACTCTGCATAAAAGTTAAATAAGCAGGGTGAGAATATACAGCCTTGATGTACTCCTTTTCCTATTTGGAACCAGTCTGTTGTTCCATGTCCAGTTCTAACTCTTGCTTCCTGACCTGCATACAGGTTTCTCAGGAGGCAGGTCAGGTGGTCTGGTATTCCGATCTCTTTCAGAATTTTCCACAGTTTATTGTGATCCACATAGTCAAAGGATTTGGCATAGTCAATAAAGCAGAAATGGATGTTTTTCTGGAACTCTCTTGCTTTTATGATTACCCAACGGATGTTGGCAATTTGATCTCTGGTTCCTCTGCCTTTTCTAAAATCAGCTTGAACATCTGGAAGTTCTGGGTTCACGTACAGCTAAAGCCTGGCTTGGAGAATTTTGAGCATTACTTTACTAGTGTGTGAGATGAGTGCAATTGTGTGGTAGTTTGAGCATTCTTTGGCATTGCCTTTCTTTGGAATTGGAATGAAAACTGCCCTTTTCTAGTCCTGTGGCCACTGCTGAGTTTTCCAAATTTCCTGGCATGTTGAGTGCAGCACTTTCACAGCATCATCTTTCAGGATTTTAAATAGCTCAACTGGAATTCCATCACCTCCACTAACTTTGTTCATAGTGATGCTTTCTAAGGCCCAGTTGACTTCACATTCCAGGATGTCTGGCTCTAAGTGAGTGATCACACCATCGTGATTATCTGGGTCGTGAAGATCTTTTTTTTACACTTCTTCTGTGGATTCTTGCCACCTGTTTTTAATATCTTCTGCTTCTGTTAGGTCCATACCATTTCTGTCCTTTACTGAGCACTTCTTTGCATAAAATGTTTCCTTGGTATCTCTAATTTTCTTGAAGCGATCTCTAATCTTTTTCATTCTATCGTTTTCCTCTATTTCTTTGCATTGATTGCTGAGGAAGGCTTTCTTATCTCCCCTTGCTAGTCTTTGGAACTCTGCATTCAATTAGGTAGATCTTTCCTTTTCTCCTTTGCTTTTGGCTTCTCTTCTTCTCACAGCTATTTGTAAACCTCCTCAGATAGCAATTTTCTTTTTTTGCATTTCTTTTTCTTGGGGATGGTCAACAAAGGTCTGTCTAGTCAAGGCTATGGTTTTTCCAGTAGTCATTTATGGATGTGAGGAGTTGGACTACAAAGAAAGCTGAGCGCAGAATAATTGATGCTTTTGAACTGTGGTGTTGGAGAAGACTCTTGAGAGTCCCTTGGACTGCAAGGAGATCCAACCAGTCCATCTTAAAGGAGATCAGTCCTGGGTGTTCATTTGAACGACTGATGTTGAAGCTGAAACTCCAATACTTTGGCCACCTAATGCGAAGAGCTGACTCATTGGAAAAGACCCTGATGCTGGGAAAGATTGAGGGCAAGAGGAGAAGGGGATGACAGAGGATGAGATGGCTGGATGGCATCACTGACTCAATGGACATGAGTTTGGGTAAACTCCAGGAGTTGGTGATGGACAGGGAGGCCTGGCGTGCTGCAGTTCATGGGCATGCAAAGAGTCGGACATGACTGAGCTACTGAACTGAACTGAAGTGGAGAAGAAGAAGAAGACAAGCTAATAGTCATCAATATCATAGCTCTCTCTAGTTCTCAGAATGTACCATCAAATCCATCTTGTATGTGTTTGCATGCCATATTTAATTTAGAAATATAAATGGAGATAAAAATGTCAGTCTTTAGTAGTTGCTAAAAAAGGATAGTGCATAGGAAGTTAGACTGGATTCTATTCTCACTATTGCTTTCCTGATTCTTTGAGATTTGAGAAGTATTATTCATTTGCAACGACTAAAATTATCAAATAATAACTTGTTAAATAAGTAACCATGGTTCTTTCTAACTCTACTGTCTACCAGATGCAGGCATTTTCATGAGAATCCTGTGTTAGCATTCAAGTTTCAGGTGGACTTTGGAGGCGGCAGTAGAATACAGTGTGGACAGAACTGAATCTTTAATTAAGTCATTTGTTTCTTTTTCATGGAGATTTGAGCAATGGCAACACACTCTCTCTCCACGTGTCTCACTTCTCTGTATTCCTGATTCTTCCCTTATTCTCATTAGACAAAACGTTTCAAATACTCACTGTCAACACTTTGATATAGTTGTCTGTGATTCTACACTAGGAAAATATACAAATGTATCACTATTCTAACATGCATCAATGTTACAAAATTCTAGATCCTCAGCTGCTTTGTTGATAGGGGAAACAAAACTACAGAAGTTCTTTGTGAATACAGTGTTCAGCAAAATGATTTTGGAATTTTTTATGAACTCAAAAAGTTAAGTTATTAAAAGCTTTTTTGAGAATTTTGTACCTGAATCTAAAAAATAAAGATGGGTTATAAATGATGGAGTTACAGCAGTATTTTGTGCTTAACTTTATATGCACATATATTCTTTCAAAAGTTTTTTATTGAAGTATAGTTGATTTATGATATTATATCAATTTCATGACTGAGCATCTTCACTTTCACTTTTCACTTGCATGCATTGAAGAAGGAAATGGCAACCCATTCCAGTGTTCTTGCCTGGAGAATCCCAGGGACAGGGGAGCCTGGTGGGCTGCCATCCGTGGGGTCACACAGAGTTGGACACGACTGAAGTGACTTAGCAGCAGCAGCAGCAGCAGCCCAATGATTCAGTATTTTTGCAGATTATACTCCATTAAAAATTGCTACATAAAACTAGCTATAATTTCTCATGCTGTATAATATATCCTTGCTGCTTATCTATTTTATACTTAATAGTTTGTATCTCTTATTTATATATTCCAATTTTGCCTTTCCTCCACCCCTCAACTAGTGACGACTACTTCTTTTTTCCCCCGCTCTGTGAATCTGTTCCTTTTCTGCTATATATATTTTCCTTTTTTTTCCCCTTTTTTTTAGATTCCGCATATAAGTGATATTGTAGAGTATTGGCTTCTCTGTCTGACATAGTTTACTAAGCATACTAATTTTAGGTCCACCCATCTTGCTTCAAATGACAGAATATCATCATATTCTATGGTTGAGTAATATTCCGTTGTACTGCTGTTGTTTAGTTTCTGTCATGTCCATCTCTTTAAGACCCCATGAACTATAGCCCACCAGTCTCCTTTGTCCATGGGATTTCCCAGGCAAGAATACTGGAGTGGATTACATTTCCTCCTCCTAGAGATCTTGTCGACCCAGAGATCAAACTTGCATCTCCTGCATTGGTAGGATAATTCTTTACCGATGAGCTATCAATTACCATACCATTGCTGGCTTTGTAAAGTAACTTTGCACAAAACTCTGATTTCGTTTTTTTAAATCAGATCATTTTAGGAGGGATTTCCAGAAAAATAAACTTGAAAACAACATGAGGATGGATATTTGCATGAGTAAATCTTCTAAGAGTATTTTCAATTTATTTCTTATATGAATTGAAAAATACTTATTAGTTCAAATAACTTTGGTAATTGCTCTATAAACATCATTGTGTGTAAATTTTTGAAACATTAGCAAAACAAACAAAACTCTATAATCTGAAGTAAATGTATTAATTTGGTTAAATCCAACATTTCTCAAGCATATTTATCTGTGGAAACTATACTAATATAACATTGAATAAAAGTCTATTGATACTACTTGAAAAATACTTTGTTAAACAATGCTCAGCTTCCCTGATGGCTCAGCAGTGAAGAATCTGTCTGCCAGTGCTGGAGACATGGGTTTGATCCATGGCTAGGGAAGATCTGCTGGAGAAGGAAATGGTAACCCACAATGGTATTCTTGCCTGGGAAATCCCACGAACAGAGGAGCCTGATGGGCTACAGTTCATGGGGCTGCAAAGAGTTGGGCATGATTTAGCCACCAAACAACAACAAAAACAATGTACAGGGAGTCTGTGACTTAAAAATAGCAAGAGTAAGTTAAGGATCACTGATGAGTAAGAATTGAAAGTTTCTGCCAAATCACCACTAAAGAGACTGATTCTAAAATTCTAAAGTGAAATAGAATCAGTTAATGTCACAAATAAAGTGAGACAATTCTGACAAGAAATCCTTTTTCCTTTGCTCTGACGCCCACATTTGGGGAATCTTAAAAAGAGTGGTCTAAGAGATCCAGGTAATCTCACCTTCCAGTTGAGGAAAGCTGAGACCCTGGGCCTCTGAAAAATTCCTTCTGGTGCATGAGTAATAAGTCACTTCAATCGTATCTGACTATTTGAGACCCTTTGAAATCTAGCCCACCTAGCTCATCTGTTCATGGGATTCCGCAGGCAAGAATACTGGAGTGGGTTGCCATGCCCTTCTTCAGGGGATCATCCAGACCCAGGGATGGGACCCCCATCTCTTAAGTCTCCTGTATTGGCAGGTTGGTTCTTTAGCACTAGTGCCACCTGGAAGAGATCCTGAGTTGCCAAAAAAATTCTTGACAATAGATGGGAGTATTTTTTAGTCAGAAGGTCTCATGTAAGGAGTAACTGCAGTCTGTTTTAGGTGAAGGCACTCAAGTACAGGACTATCTGAAATCAAGTCATTGGGGTGAAACTAAGGATAAGAACTAGGTTAAAAGAGAAAGATGTATCCAGAGAAAAGCCCTGATGGGGCCATCTGGGTGGATTTCTAAGGGAGATGGGATGCCTGGGAAGAGCCTCATCCCTGAGACCCTCAGCCAAGCCCCCTGTTTGGAGACAAAAGCTGTGATGAGGGATGGGAGGCTGAGAGTGATCAATACCAAGTTCACTGACTTGATTGAAATGTACTAGTGCATTCATGAGTGTATAGTTGATCATTCTGATTTCTCTAGGATAGAAGTGACCACTTATGGATCATTCAACAAAGTACTTTTCTGGTTGTGTGTAGTCTGCTGTGCTACACTTTACTATAAAAGCATTGCTGAAGCTTCAAGGACTGGATAAACATATTTAGTGCACAAGATTTTTTTTTTTCCCTTTTAGCTTCAAATCTAGGGAAATCTAAATTTAAGTCAATGAGGAAGGAAACCAATATTTAAAGAGCTATTCACATAATCACAAAACTAAAATCAGTGAAACCATCTTACAGTGCTGAGGTCTGTTGAGAAAGCACCCATCAATAAAGACTCATCTCTTGTTATACAAAATGAAAATATAGTTCAGTCAAATAAAAGCTACTTGATCTTCTTCATTTTTGTAAATACTTTATCTTTTTACCCTAGCATTGCCTTACAAGCTTCCAGAACTCCTATAAACAACCAAAATGGGTTTATTTCATTTCCATTATCATAAAATATTTTGGCCTCTTTACTATACATATATATATCTTCTCTCAATCAAGATGATTGAAAAAAATCATAAAGCAGTGATGTATTTTTAGCGCCTATAGAATTTCTAAGAATTAAAATATATTTTTCTCTGTTTCTGAGAGGCTATTTTGAAAGCTAAGTTATCAACTGCTATTATACTGATGAATTAATATATTCAGTTATGACAATCTTATTTTGCATTTATTCACAAGAATGCTCTGGAAAAAAATAAATTTGGTGAATGATGGGATTCCATAAGAAATGGGATCACTGGCTTCCCAATGGCAGTATAAAGAAGAGTTCTACACTGGGTGTCATTTTTCAAAGAGGATGTTTACCTGTTAGTGCCAAAAAGCATAGTCAAGAAGTATAGTTAAGTTGATCTGGTTAAAATCCCTCTTTAAAATTCCTGAAGTATATGATTTATCTTGGATCACTATGGAAAACATTATTACAGAGACTCAAGATAATAATTCAAAAGCACCCAAGTAGCTTTGTAATGAAGGGATGTTGCGACTGTATATAGGGTAATTATGGTAGATCTTACTGAAAAAGGTGACATTTGAATATTAAGAATAAGGTAAAGAATATTAAGAAAAATATTAATTAAAAAAAATTAAGAATAAGGTAAAGGAGGTAACCATGTGCTATCTATGGGGAGAATTTCAGGCAAAAGAAACACCTCTTCCCAAGTCCCTAAAGTGGAGAATGGCTCAGGTATTAGGAATGGCAAAGACCAGTGTGGCTGGAAAAGAGGGAGCAAAAAAGAGAGTAACTAGAAATGAGAATGGAGAGTAAAGGAGGTGAGAGTGGAGATCATGTCAGACCCTATGAGCCATTATAAGGATTTGACTTATTCTGAGTGAGATGAAATGCCAATAGTTTTGAACTGAGGAGCAACTGAGATTTAGAAGAATCAATTGGACATTGTGTGAAGAATAGAAAGTAGCATGCAAAATGGAAGCTGGGCGATCAGTTAACAGGTTACCGCATTCATCCAGGTAAGAAGTCATGTGGCTTAAAACAGGAGCTGTTAAGATGGTGAGAAATGGTCAGATTTGAAGATATATATGTATACATATATGTATATATACACATATATTTTGGAGAAGGAAATTGCAACCTGCTACAGTAGTCTTGCCTGAAAAATTCCATGGATGGAGGGGCCTGGTGGGCTACAGGCTATGGGGTTGCAAAGAGTTGGACACTACTAAGCAACTAATACACACACATGCACATACTTCACCATATAAAGTTATTATAAAATATTGAGTATACTTGTGCTATGCATTATATTCTTGTGACTTATTTACTTTATAACTGGTAGTTTGTACCTTTTAACCCCCTTTACTTATTTGGTCTCTTTCCCCACACTCTCTCTTCTGGAAACCACTAGTTTGTTCTCTGTGTCTATGAGCCTGTTTGTATTTTACTTGTTTTGTTTTTTAGATTCCATATATAAGCGAAGATACACAGTATTTGTCTTTCTCTGTCTGACTTATTTCACTAAGAATAATACCCTCCAGATCTATCCATGTTGTCACAAGTACCAAGATTTCATTCTTCTTATGGCTGAGTAATATTCCATTGTGGGGCTTCCCTTAGTAGCTTAGTGGTAAAGAATCTACTTACAATGCAGGAGCCACAGGAGATGTGGGTTTGATCCCTGGGTTGGGAACATCCCCTGGAGAAGGGCATGGCAAACTACTCCAGTATTCTTGACTGGAGAATCCCATGGACAGAGGAGGCTGGAGGGCTACAATCCATGGGGTCACAGAGAGTTGGACACGACTGAAGCTACTTAGCATGCATTATTCCATATAGATATAGATATAGATGGTATATATATATTATATCTTTAGCCTTTAATTTATGGATGGGGCCCTTAGATGCTTCCATATCTTGGCTATTTAAAATAATGCTGCTACAAACATTGGGATGTACATATCTTTTCAAATTAATGTTTTCATTTTTTAAGGTATTTACTGGCACAAAAGCAATCACATAGAACAATGGAACAGAATAGAGAGATGAGAAATAAACTCACACACATATGGTCAATTAATCCACAACAAAGAGGCAAGGATATATAAATGGGGAAAAGACAGTCTCTTCAATAAGTGGTGTTGTAAAAACTGGACTACCACACATAAAATAATGAAACTAGAACATTTTTTTCACACCAGATATAAAAATAAATTAAAAATGTATTAAAGCTTAAATGTAAGACCACAAACCACAAAGTCTTAGAAGGAAAAAATAGTCAGTAAGCTCTTAGGCACCAGTCTCAGCAGCATTTTTTTTTTTTTTTTTTTTGCATCTGTCTCCTCAAACAAGGGAAATAAAAGCAAAAATAAACAAATGGGACTTAAGCAAACTAAAAACCTTTTGTAAAGCAAAAGAAATCACCAATAAGGCAAAAAGGTTACCTATAGAGTGGATGTATTTTGAAGATAAAGCCAAAATGATTTCCTCAGAGGTTGAATAAAGGGTTTTAGAGAAAAGGAATGGATAAGGATAATTGCAAGGTTTGTAGCCTGAGCAGCCTGGAATGATACTATTCACAGTAGACTTCTCTCTAACTTGAATCCTAATTAATGTCATCTCCAATTAGGAGTTTGCATTTTGATGACTATTAGCTTGAACTTTTTTACTTAACTTTTCATCAATTCAGAAAACCTGGTTCCAGAATTTTCTCCCTGCAGTTGTATCTTTTGGATAAATCCAACAAGTCAGTCAGTGCATGCACATGTGCTCAGTCACTAAGTCATGTCCAACTCTGCGATCCCATGACTGTAGCCCACCAGGCTTCTCTATCCACGGGACTTTCCAGGCAAGAATACTGGAGTGGATAGCCAGTTCCTCCTTCAGGGAAACTTCCTGACCCAGGGATCGAACCTGCATCTCCTGTGTCTCCTGCATTTGCAGGCGGATTCTTTACAACTGAACCACCTGGCCTGTAGCAACTAGAAACATGATCTTCTGCCATTCTAATGTGACATGTGTGACTACAGTGTAGTTTTGAATATTTACCACAGTCCATCTGTGCCAGGACTGGGCTGAGGACATTATCCAGGACTGGCTGAAGCAGCATCTCTGCTCTGGTTGGCGTCCAGAGGCAGATCATTCGAAAAGTCAAACACTAGCTTTGGAGAGAAGCCCAGCCAAATTTGAATTCCAGTTCTGGCCATCACATAGTTAGCTTGAGGCTCTCATCTGTAGAATGAGGAGCATAATATTATTTCCTTATATTTTAAAGTCAGTATTTAAGGAAATACCTATAGAGTTCTTATAACTGCTGATTTTTATTCTCCTCTCAGCTTTCCTCTTACTTTTAATCATATGCTAGTATTGACAGTTTTTGAGCCACGTGTCAGTGTCTTGTAACACCACCCATAAAAGCCTGCATCATCTTAATAATCCACCGGTCCTCTCTTGGGCATCTTTTGTTAATTATAGAAAGGTTTCCTGCCTAGGCTTGATCACGATCCTGGTTCTTAAAACAGATTTTCTTCTTCAGGTACTCAACTTTTCACTTCTCATTCTGCCACCTTTATGATTTGGATAGCTGTTCCCATTTGGTAGATGGCATAAAGCAAGAATTCAATCAATGTTCTCTATTGTTATAATAGTTTGGGCTACCCTCATAGCTCAGTTGGTAGAGAATGTGCCTGCAATGCAGGAGACCCCGGTTTGATTCCTGGCTCAGAAAAATCCTCTGGAGAAGGGATAGGCTACCCACTCCAGTATTCTGGCCTGGAGAATTCCATGGACTGTATAGTCCACGGGGTCACAGAGAGTCAGACACAACTGAGTGACTTTCACTTTTACTTTCATTGTTACTAGACAAATAAGATGATGGATGTCCATATACCTATGGTATGTGGGACCTGTTTTTTTTCCCCCCATGGAAAATCAATTTATAGATTTTTGCAATACTATGTGATAAATGTAAATCTAATCACACATGAACTGAAGATCTCTCAATTTATGCATCCTTTTCCTGTCATGTTGCTGTTTCTTGTCTTCAATCAGAAGTATCCCTGTTGCCTCAGGACTTATTTAGCTGATCCAGGCTTGGGTTTACTGCTCAAGGTTTTGTGTACTCCTCATATTCTCCACATAGATGTAAATCTGAGAGTTGTTCACGTGAATGAAATAAAAATGACAAGGAATGAGTAAAGTTGATGGGAGAAGAAATTGAGTATGAAAATAAAATCAAGATTCCATGTAAAATCAGGGGTTGAAAGATGTACTAAAAAAACAGTCAGTGCAGACTTTCCATATTTGCTTTTGTCTCATGTTCATTTTCTGACAAAAAAAATATTTTGTTGTATTTTGATTGACCACATCAGTCCTGTTCACAAGAAAATGTGTGGAGCAAATTTTAAGTGAAATGCTAATTACAAAAGTATCCATTGATAGCACTTTTGACCCCACTCTTCTTTCTTGAAAGAGAAGAAATAAGTTTATTTTCATTGAAATGTTCATTGCATGCTTTTTTCATAGATGGAATAATATGTAGCTTCTTTTTTTTAATTTATTTTTTAAGTGGAAGAGAATTGCTTTACATTGTTGGGATGGTTTCTGCTGTGGACTGCAAATCAGCCATAAGGTATTCATGAATCTATCCGCAGGGAAGCAATGGAGACACAGATACAGAGAATGGACTTGTGGATACAGTGAGGTAAGGAGAGGACGGGACGAAAGGAGAAAGTAGCATTGACATATATACACCACCACGTGTAAAATAGCTGGTGAGAAGTCAGCTTTAGCATTTTAACTCTCCTTGCTGACATAGGGCTTCCCTGGATTTCAACAAGTCACTCTTTGATGCCTTTCTTCGCGTATCTATCAGGTTAGACACTGGCATGACTTAAATTGGAAAATGCCATAAATGTAGAGTTTTCTGGAGAAAACAAACCCCATTCTGAGATTGAAAAAGTTAATTCATCAGTTTCCAAAGGGCAATAAGAATTCTTGATTCAGTGTCCTTACCAAGTGTGTTCATATTCCTACATTTTCCATAAGGTGTTACAGAAAAACCCGAACAGAACTTTTGGCCAACCCAATATTTTTTCAGTGAATGCAGATGACGCACTTGAGTGGAGGCCTGGAAAAGTATTTCTTTTTGAATCTTACAAAGTCTTTGATCTTTCTTTGTATTTTACTTCTGTTTCCTTACTCTAAGACAAAGATGTCATGCGCCTGGCAGAGATGCTATAAGAAGTTCTCTTTCATTATTATTTAAGCATTTAGAAAATATATCCCTCTGTTGTTATACACGAGTCAAGTAAGATGATAAATGTTTTGCATTATATAAACTCTCTCCTAAAATAGAGATTTCTGAATACCTATCTGAGCCATTATGTTTGGACATGGCGACTCAAACAATACTAAGGGAAGTTTCATCTAGTGATTTAATTTTTTGATAATTTTAAGCAGAATGTGATCTATGGATATAATTATTTAGGTAGGCAAAACTATTAAATGCGCTTTTGTTTACATCAATGGAAGAAAGACAGTTAGTAAGGTTTTCTCTGTTATTTTCCCCCAGACAATGTGGGAGAGGTAGATAGACATGAGTACTTTTGTGAATCAAAGTAAACTGATTAAGAATTTATTTTAAAATACCTGAAAGTACAGTTAAATTTCAGTAGCTAGCCAGTCTGTCGTTTTGATAATTCACCCTTTGTTATGACTTTTAAATGCATATTTTCTACTCAGTGCTTTTGGAGACTGAAAGCAAAAGGAAGCTTCTCTATAATAAATACTCTTTAGCTTCACTAAAGAAAACAATAGCTTTCATCAAAATGCTTGAAAGAAGACTGTGTGCACTTTTCCCACTGAATATTTAAACAAAGGACTATAGATTTATTATGATTAATATCATCATATTTTCCTAGCCATATTCATTGTTTTTTTGTTAGCTTTTAAGGCTTGTTCTGCTATCATTATCTTTCCCAAATGATACTTTGGAAAATTATACAAGTGAAAATTTAAAACTGTTGTTCATTTCCCTTAGGTTGATGCACCCCAGGAATTCACTAGTAGTTCTCTTTCATGTAGTACATGGAGATCATAAGCATGAAGAACATCTGATATGAGTATGTAGATATCATGATTGCAAAAGTTCTCATGAAACAGGTGAACCAGAGCTTCCCTACCTTCATCCCTGTAGAAAAGAGAACACCTGGAGGATCTCTTCAAAATGGTTATGTATTCATTGATTGTGACCCAATAAATTAAGCACCCCTTTTAAAACACACTTAATCTAATGTTTAAAATGTCATTTAACTGATGAGTTTCAAAGGAAAATACATCTTAATGACTGAAAATAATGGGCTTGATCCAAGTATTTTGATTTTCTGTTTTCCAAGCTCTTCCAGTTCAGAGTGATCATGTCATCAGTAGCTTTCATACAGTCCAAACTTCTGCAGGGCACATCTGAGAGAAACACAACGAACAGAAAAAATACTCAGTGGTACCCCTCTGTGGCCACTCTGCTGCTGCATTCTCTAAAAGTGGCTCTAAATCCATCAGTTTCAAAGATTGAAATGTTTGAAAAGGCTCCGCATATATTAGTTTCATAGGTAGAAATTCCTACAAGTTTTCATTTGAAGAAGTAATCTTGCTGCTTTTTACAAACTGTGAAAACTCCCTTGCTAAGCTATTGAGCATCAACAGTTTTGATGTTCTGCCAGAATCCAAAGGCCAGAACCTACAGACCTTGTTGACAGGAGTGAATATCAGGTCAGAACAGGAAGGAAGTCAGGAACTCACAAAGGAACGTCCTATGTTAATAAAGGACAGATAGGTTTAAGATGTCAGAGCAAGAGAAAGTGTTTTTTTGTTTTGCTTGCTAAAACTACTTCTTTTTAAAATTTTTATTGACATAGTTGATTTACCATGCTATGTTAATTTCTGCTATATAACAAAGTGACTTAGTTATACATATATATATTATATATAATATATATATATAGCTTTTCATATTCTTTTCCATTATGATTTATCATAGGATGATGAATGTAGTTCTCTGTGCTATAGAGTACGATGTTGTTGTTTACCCAAAAAAGTTCTAAACTCTACACAGAGAGGTAAAATAGAGCCCCATGAAATGGAACTGACTTCATTCCTTATGCTCAGATTTGGTTGATATCTACGTGTGGGTTTCTTGAGCCTATGAGCACAAACTGATTAAGGTTTCTACATGATTGCAAAGCTGTTGAGAACATGCTCTTAATTTGATTAATATGCTTTCCTCATGAGCTGTGTTATTTTGTTAAATAGTCAAATATATTATGGATTGTAGGGTATCATTTAGGCTAGTGGTTCTCAAATTATTGTGTATTCATCAGAATCAGCTGAAAGACATGTTAAACTTCAGAATACCTGGTCCCATGATCATAGTCCCTGATTCAGCAGGTCTGAAGTGCATTTTTAACAAGTTCTCAGTGATATCTCTGCTGCTGTTCTAGGAATCATACTTTAAGAATGAATCAACAGTTTAGAAATGACTGCAATTTGCTTTTTTAAAAAACTGTATTGGAGTATAGTTGATTTACAATGTTGTGTTGGTTTCAGGCATACAGGAAAGTGAATTAGTTATACACTTACACATACCCACTTTTATTATTTTCTTAAATAGGCCATTATAGAGCATTGAGTGGCATTTCCTATGCCATACAGTAGGCTCCTATTAGTTATCTATTTTATATACAATAGTGTGTACGGGCTTTCCTAGTGGCTCAGTGGTAAAGAATCTGCCTGCAGTGCAGGAAACCTGGGTTCAATCCCTGGGTTGGGAAGATCCCCTGTAGGAGGGCATAGCAACCCACTCCAGTACTCTTGCCTGGAGAATTGGCAGGCTGCCATCCATAGCATCTCACAGAGTCGGACAAGACTGAAGTGACTAGGCAGCAGCAGCAGCAGTGTATGTATGTCAATCTCTGTCTCTCAATTTATCCCTCCCCCCTGCCTCACCCCTTGGTAACCATAAGCCTAAGCCCCTGGTAACCATAAGTTTGTTTTCCACATCCACACCTCTACTTCTGTTTTGTAAATAAGTTCATGTAATTTTCTTTTTGATTACATGATATCCATAAATGCAGGTTGACATTTTCTTCTTTCCTGGATTACCTCTCTAATCTCAATTCCCATCCTTTTTCTATGGGGACCCATCAGAGTGATATGTTAAGTTTGTGCTTCCCGAGAAGTGCAGTGGTAAAGAATCTGCCTGCCAATGAAGGAGACACAAGTTCAATCCCTGGGTTGGGAAGATCCCCTAGAGAAGGAAATGGCAACCCACTCCAGTATTCTTACCTGGGAAATCCCATGGACAAAGGAGCCTGCTGGGCTACCCTCCATGGGGTTGCAAAGAGTTGGACACAACTTAGTGACTAAACAACAACAGCAACAAAGTGATCAAAATTAGCAAAAGGAGAGATTTTCTTGTTGTGAAGATGCTGCACCACACCATGAGATCATATACAAACCAATAGGGTCAGTGGGCTATACTGGGCCCAGTAACTGAACGTTCTTTCCTTCTGAGAAGAGTCAAAAATACTAGATTATAAATTTGTGTTGTAATCTTTCTTCTGTCCATGGATGTAGAAAGCTGGAAGGAGCGTTGTTTTCATGCTTACAATTTAAAGAGAATCAGACTAACTTCAAAATCATGACTTTATTAAAAATTGTTGGATAGCTGAGGTCATAAAGTAACCAAACCAATCAAAATGCAGAAGTGACAGTGACATCAGGGATAGGAAAGATTTGAATATATGCACTCACCTGGAGTAGATGCAACCGCACAACCATATGGATAAATAAACTGAAATAGTTCATTAAGGTTGAGGGGACAAAGTAAAACTCTTAGGCAAGCAAAGGTGTTGGGGAGTCTGTTTTCTTCTGCAGACTTTGTCTACCTGAACTTTACAGAACACTCAGAGAGAGATTAAAAAAAAAAGAAAAAAATCCCTAAGAAGTGCACTTGTGATTCATATGTGAGAGAGGGGAATAGCAGTCTTGCAAGAGAATAAGAAGCTTCTCCTATATCTTCTTCTGTCTCCCCTACAAAAGACTTTACAGGTGAGGCCTGGGAAAGAAGTCAGGGGATACAAGATGTTTAATCTGATACAAGATGTCTATAAAAACCCTACAGGAATAAAATATAATATTAATAAAATGAAATTTTTTCCCTCAAATCAAGAATAAGACAAGGGTGACCTCTCTCACTACTCCTATTCAACATCACACCAGGACTTTTAGCACACCAAAGTAAGAAAGACAAATAAAGGGTAGACATTAGAAATGAATAAAAATTATTGTGTATTTTTTTTGCAGAGGACATGAGATGGCTGTCTAAGTAGAAAATCCCCCAAAATCTGTTATAAGTAAGAAGCTTAATAAATAAAAGCTAATAAAAATCAATTATACAAGCATCCTAGCAATAAGCAATTACAATCTAGACATTTTAAAAGATATTTAAAATAACACTGCATTAAGTGAAATATACTAATACAATCTAACAAAAGATTGAGAGATCTCTATGTTGAATATAATCAACATGAGACATCTCTATGTTGAAAATTATAAAACATTGATTTTTAAAAAAAATTTAAAAAGTCATAATAAAAGGAGATGTGCAGGTTTCATGGACTGGACGCTTCAATATTGTTAAAGTGTTAGTTTTCCACTACATATTTAACAAAGATTCTAAGGCAGTTCATTAGGCAGTAGAAATCTTTTAAAAAAATGCTCCAAGAACAATTGGATTTTCAACTGGATATATTAAATATAAAACAAATGTACAACAGTGAGAATTGAAAAGATTATAGTGATTCTTTACAAATATTAATGAGTGATCCATCTTCTTACATACCAAGAGAAACTTTAAAAAAAAGACTTGAACTAGAATACATTAAAAATGAGACATGAATACAGATGCTGCAAACATTAAACATGTAATAAGGGACTGTGTGTCTTTGTGTCAATATTTTTGTGTAGTTAGAAAAACTGAAAGATGGTAACAATAACCCTGTATACGAGACAGCAAAAGAGACACTGATGTATAGAACAGTCTTTTGGACTCTGTGGGAGAGGGAGAGGGTGGGATGATTTGGGAGAATGGCATTGAAATATGTATAATATCATATATGAAACGAGTCGCCAGTCCAGGTTCAATGCACGATACTGGATGCTTGGGGCTGGTGCACTGGAACGACCCAGGGGGATGGTATAGGGAGGGAGGAGGGAGGAGGGTTCAGGATGGGGAACACATGTATGCCTGTGGCGGATTCATTTCGGTGTATGGCAGAACCAATACAATATTGTAAAGTTTAAAAATAAAATAAAATTTAAAAAAAGAAAAAAGAAAAACAAACTAGTTACAACTAACATATACAACTAGTAAAACTGCTGTTAAATGACAAACCATTGTCTTATAATAATTGAATAAGTTGAATTAGTAAAACATATGCTGCAAAGAGAGGTGCTACTGGTGATATTCACCAAATATTAGAACAGTCCATCCTGGCAAATGATTTACCCCAAGATTCTACTTTCACAAAACTATTTTAAAAGGAGAGAATATTCATTAACTCATTTTTTTTGTTTGTTTGTTTTTCAATTTTGTGATGGTTATTTTATGTGTCAGCTTGGTTGAGTCACAGGATGGTCAGATAGATATCTGTTTAAACATTATATCTGTGTGTGTCTGTGAGGATGTTTCTGGATGAGATTAGCATTTGAATTGGTGAACTGACTAAAGCAAAGGACCACTTTCCATATGAATGGGCACCAGCCAATCCACGGAGGGTCTGGATAAAATAAAGAAGTTCAAGAAAGTTGAATTAAAGCTCTGCTTGACTGTGTGAACTGGGACATGATCTTCTGCCTTCAGTGTCCTGATTCCCAGGATCTCAGATTTGAACTGGAATCTACATTAGGCTCTTCAGCTCTCTAGACTTTGAAAAACATCACTGACATTCTTAAGTCTCCAACTTGTGGAGGCAAATTGCGACAATTCTTGGCCTCCATGATCATGTGAACCAATTTGTTATAATAAATCTCTCTTTTTATACATATATACACACACGTATACACACACACACACATTTGTTGTTGTCCTTTAGTCACAACTCTTTTGTGACCCCGTGGACTATAGCCCTTCAGGCTCCTCTGTTCATGGGATTTTCCAGGCACGAATACTGAAGTAGGTTTCCATTTTCTTCTCCAGAGGATCTTCCCAAACCAAGAATCAAAACTGCATCTCATGCATTGCAGACAGAATCTTTACCACTAAGTTATCATGGAAGACCATATATATTTTTTCCATAACATTTTAATGGAAAAATCTGAATAACTTTTAGGCCAACTCTCTCTCTCTATACACACACACACACACACACACACACACACAGCTTCTATTGGTTCTACTTCTCTATATGTGTGTGTGTGAAGTCGCTCAGTCATATCTGACTGCAAACCCATGGACTGTAGCCTGCCAGGCTCCTCTGTCCACAGGATTCTCCAGGCAAGAATACTGAAGTGGGTTGCCATTTCCTTCTCCAGGGGACCTTCCCAACCCAGGGATTGAACCCAGGTCTCCTGCATTGCAGGTAGACACTTTATCCTCTGAACCACGAGGGAATCTTCTCTATAGGACCCTCATTAATACAGACTTATATAATTTTGATATTAAAACTCAACAAACAAGTTTCTAAAGGAAAACCACAGGACCATATTGCTTATGGGTATAGATGTAAATCCCCTAAACAAAATTTTAGTCAACTGAATGCATCAATATATAAAATATATAATTTATTATCATTAACTTAGCTAGTTTTATTAGTGAAAGTTTAGTAATATATTAGCTGAGTAAAACAGTAATCCATAAACTAATTTTATTAGATTAGTGTCAATAAAAGTTTCTAATCTATTAATTAAATTCAGTAAAAGTATTTGAGGAACATAGCAAATAGTTTATGAAATATCTATAGCACTATTTTATGAAAGGTGAACAACATTACTCTAATTAAAGGTGTCTACAAAGACCTATGGAAACATCACATTTAATAATTGTCATGGTCCAGGTGCGGGTTGGAAAAGAATTTCCAGACATGAGACAGAATGAGAGGGAAATAAAGTTTATTAGATTGGGAGAATCCCAGGGACAGAGGAGCCTGGTGGGCTGCTGTCTATGGGGTCGCACAGAGATGGGCACGACTGAAGCGACTTAGCAGCAGCAGCAGATTGGGGGACGTGGGGTATCTCCTCACAGCTGCTCCAGTGCCATGCAGCCAACAAAGGTCTGTCTAGTCAAGGCTATGGTTTTTCCAGTAGTCATGTATGAATGTGAGAGTTGGACTATAAAGAAAGCTGAGCACAGAAGAATTGATGCTTTTAAACTGTGGTGTTGGAGAAGACTCTTGGGAGTTCCTTGGACTGCAAGGAGATCCAACCAGTCCATCCTAAAGGAGATCAGTCCTGAATATTCATTGAAAGGACTGATGGTGAAGCTGAAACTCCAATACTTTGGCCACCTGTTGCGAGGAACTGACTCATTTGAAAAGACCCTGATGCTGGGAAAGATTTAAGGCAGGAGAAGTGGACAACAGAGGATGAGATGGTTGGATGGCATCACCGACTCAATGGAGATGAGTTTAAGTAAACTCCTAGAATTGGTGATGGACACGGAGGCCTGGTGTGCTGCAGTCCATGGGGTCTCAAAGAATCAGATATGACTGAGTGACTGAACTGAGAATGAGAGATGCTGTTAGAATAGCGGGTGAGCTCCAGGGAGAACTGACGTTGAACAGGGGTTCTTAGTCCACTTTTATACCCAGGGTACAAGAAGTGGTGTACCACTTCTTGTGGGTCATTTGCTGATTAGATGAGGCACATATACCGGATGAGGGAAGAGTAAGGCAAATAACTTCTACCTGTGTGGGATATGAGGGGAGACAGGTTATACTACTCAGGAGGACCTGAAATTCATTAATAATTACAGCATGGGGGAGAGAAGGATGATAAAGGTCTGCTTTTTCAGTTTTTGTATTCCAAGATCCTCCTTGGTGCTATCTGCTCTTTCGTCCTTGGATCACCACAATAACAAAATGCTAAAAAATAGTTCTGAAATCAGAAATGGAGCAAAGATGCATACTTCAACTACTTCTATGCATAATTTTATTGGAGGTCTTAGATGGCTTAGTTAGGCAAGAAAAAAAAATACATGATATAAGTTTAGAAAAAGTCTCATTTCTTATAGATTCTAATTTCAAAATTATTAAAACAATACCACTATAGGCTACTCATTAGGATATTTTTACAAAAGGATCATTTGTACTTACTATTTAACAAATAACTAAAGCATGGAATTACCTGTGAAGATAGATATATATTCACTTTTCTTACAAAATATTCAAGCACATGCCTATGCAGTATTATTATTAACAAAACCATGAAAGATAAAAATAACTTTTGAAACAAATCAATGTCTCAGCTCTACCTTTCTTATCATCCTCCTTCTGTATGTATATAGTGTGGTATTATCAGACCATCTTCGATTACGTGACTTCACCACTCACAAGGTAGGTGAATGCTTTCTCTAAGCTTAGCTGCAAAACAGAACTACAACATCTACCATGCAAATTTGCTGCAGGAAAGGAATAACATAATTCATGCCTTGTGCTTCATTCATAATATATAATTATTTAAATAACTGATATTATCAGCTATAGCAAAGATTTTTTTCAGATTTCATTCTGTTTTCCTCCTTTACTATAATTCAACCAAATAGGCAAAATATTTCACTTAAATGTAAAACATGTCCATAAGGTAATTTTCATCTTTTCAAATCTCAGAAGTAAAATGATTCCCCAAATAAAATGTGCTCTTTTATTCTCTTTTGAAAAAACAAACAAGCTAGGATTTTTTTTACCATTCCAAAAAAAAGTTATAATTGCTTTTTAACATGTTGACCTTTTTTGTATTGATTTTTGTATTGATTCAATATTGGATTGAAAGTGCAACTGTGAATGAGAGATAGACGGTTTATTCCCTGTACTGTCTACCCTTCCTCCTGCCTACCCGAGAGAATGGTCTAGCTTCAGTCTGTTAGTGCAGCTGTTCAACTGGCAGATTCCCTCAGCATTAAGATGGGCATCTGGAACCTAACCCAAGCATCTCCTGAATTGCCACCAAAGCATGCTTTTCTTTTGCAGCCAAATTCTTGAACAGCTCAACTCATAATTCCTTCATTCTCTTCTGTCTTGGTCTTTGAGCTTGCTACAATACACCTGCTACATCATTTCCCATTTGTCTTACCCTGTGACCACTCCTTTACAATCTGAGCTCCCATTTCACAATAATTCAAAATCCCTGTGCTATGGCCACAGCCTTCAGCCACACTTGGGGTGCTCTGCTGGCTTTACAAAGTCACTGGGATTCTTCCTCCTCCTATAGGAGATTCTGTAAGCTGGCTCACTCTATTCTCCCAAGTAGAACTGGAGAGATACAGATAAATGAGAAACATTTGCAGCAAGATGAATCATATTGGAAGTATATTGCTCTAGGTCACACACACAGGTTTTCTATAGCTCCAAATTCAGTGTATGCAAAAGTTCTGTCGTCTAAAACTGTTGTCCCTAAACTTTGGACCAATATCTTCCCATTGTAGATACAGTCATTGTAGTCTATAACTGACTCTGCTATTTCCCTTCTCACCCTACCTAACAGTGAAAGGGAAGTAAGACAAAGAAATAAAGAATATTGGATGGCCAACTGAATGCTTCATCTCTAAAGTACTTAGCTCCTACTCTGCTCCAGGACATAGTTGTATGTGAAATCATATTCTAAGGTTTGAGAGTTTTTTGTTTTTTAAAGAATCCTGATATTTATAAGCAAAATACTACAACGTTTTATTGTTTGCAAGTAATTAATTTTTTGGAATCCCAATGCAACTCATCAAAAGACACACTCATGTGAGCAAGGGGACCACTAGTTTGAACAGGGGACCCTAGTTTGTGGCTTTTATTTTAAGAGTTGGCCTAATGGAAAAATCTGTTTTCTAGCATCCCAAAGGATCCTTAAGCCTCCATGACTTTGCTTCGGGTTTTATGTTCAATGCAGGAATATCAGAATATAACAGCTCATAGTTTTGTGCATACTAAGTTGCTTCAGTTGCATCCAACTCTTTGCGACCCTATGGACTGTCATAGTTCCAATTCTCTAAAATCTTTGAGAATGGGGAGGGTTACCTTTGTTTAGGATGGTGTATGGCCTTAGTCCCTTCAGGTTTATCACTGATGTATGCTAAAAATCCTTGTAATGCTGTTTGCAACGTTAATGCTTCATCTGAGTTTGAAAAATTATTCATTTTCATTTGCCAGGTTTTAACCACTAATATTCTTTTCTGGTATAACCCTGTTTGTGCTTGAATTCTAACTCCTAAGCACTTGAAAACGTGACAGCTGTACAAATTCGATTATTATAATGCATTGTCATTCCAAATCTCTGTAATGAGAAAGATGCCCTGACTCAAAAGAATAAATATAAAGGAAGCAATACATATTCACTGGTGTCACAGATTAATTGAGTTTCCTCACTGTGCAAAGGAAAAAGCTGTGACTTTTGAGTTTAAATGGATTCATAATCAAATTATAACACCTAAAGAATGACAGTAACCACTGATATAACTCACAAAAAAGACCTTGGGGAAATTGATTGGTAGGTGTAAGAACTTTCGATGGATCTCCCACTCCATGCAGGTCAAAGAAGAAGGACCTGAATACAGCTAAATAAAAGCCTAATATTCCACAATCATGGGATGTTTGAAATACGTAGTAAATAAGCAAAGTCTTATAGATCACTTTCACTATTATTTGTAGTAACTCAAGAAAGTCTTAATTCTTTGGGGTATTATAACCTTGATAAAATTTTAAGACAAATTGTAATTTTGTGCTCAATATCTTTGGACATTTTTATACTACTTCCTTATGTTGTTACTCAGAGAGATTTTAATGATTCAAAAAGATTCTTGCTGTTTTCTACTCCTAAGACTAACTAGTGAAAATCTTCTTAACAATTCTTTTCCCAAAGCTTTTTACTAAAATTCTCATTTTTGAAATTTCAGAGGAATCTGTATTCAATATTAGTCTCCCATTTATCTATTTTGAAGAAATATACTGAAGACCTGGATTGCATGTAAATTATTCTCTGTAAATTAAGAATCTGAGTAGCAAGTAAACTTCTAATTTTCACCAAATTAATCCAGTTCACCTAAAGGTTTCCAGACTTACATAACAATAGTAAATTAAAACATTCTTCCATCCTTACTTTCAAAACACACGTTTTTGAATGATGGACTAAATTGGGATGAACACAAGGAAGTTCTATTATTATAGATATATGTCTTGGGAAAAAGATATCAATCTCATGTTCAGCTAAGAATATTGAAAGAGGTTCAATATTCTATCCAGTCTGGGGATAGCACTAGACTTTGGAAAACAGACAGACAAAGTGAAATATAAATCCCAAGGAAGAGAAAGATTCAGACACTATGTTCTTTGGTAGAGAGTTCCAGCAGTCAGTGAGTCAGTGAGAGGAGAGAAAGTTTCAGAGAACTGTCTTCAAATATTGATGCCTGTTATGTAAAAGACTTGCTGGCTTTCAGCTATGCTAACAAGCAGAGCTAGTACTAAAGAGTACCAAGAGACATATTTTGACTACTATAAGGAAAATCTTTGTAAGAATTAACAATGTTCAGCAATGAAATGGATCATTTTATGAAGTAGGCAATCCCATATTTCAAAATGGTTTGGGAACCCGAACAACTATTTGGGCTGCCAGTGCAATTCTTTCAAAAATTCCAATGTGAAATGCCTTCTTCCTCTAGCTTATTGCATGTTTACTCATTTCTAGCCTTTCTGCCATCTTTTCTAATAGAGTATTTATTTTCACATTGGCACTCTTTCCAACCTGGTCACCATCACCAACAGATTCAGTGGACTTTTGGTACAAGAGTACTTATACCAAAGTACTCTATAAGAAGGTACTTTCCTCCCTAAGATCACCAACATACAGTTACCATACACTCATTCCTTGAATTAGGATGATTCACAATGACTTTTCAAAGCTTAGATAGTGAATCTTTACTATTTTCCAGGTACCAGGCCCAGTGTTTCGTAAGCAGTGCAGAGGACATCCTCACAGACTGACAAGGTGTATTAAGTGAATTCTGATCCAACCTAAGATATACAAACTCCAAAACAAGTCATCTGGTTCTCTAGGGAAACATTTTAATTGGCTTTCTTGACGTTATATTTTGCAGATTTCTACTGAGTGAATTTGGCAATAAAGAGTTCATGGTCTGAGCCACAGTCAGCTCCTGGTCTGGTTTTTGTTGACTGTATAGAGTTTCTCCATCTTTGGCTGCAAAGAATATAGTCAATCTGATTTAGGTGTTGACCATCTGGTTATGTCCATGTGTAGAGTCTTCTCTTGTGTTGTTGGAAGAGGGTGTTTGCTATGACCAGTGCATTTTCTTGGCAAAACTCTATTAGCCTTTGCCCTGCTTCATTCTGTATTCCAAGGCCAAATTTGCCTGTCACCCCAGGTATTTCTTGACTTCCTACTTTTGCATTCCAGTCCCCTATAATTTTCATTATACCTCTTTTTTGGGTATTAGTTCTAAAAGGTCTTGTAGATCTTCATAGTACTGTTCAACTTCAGCTTCTTCAGGGTTACTGGTTAGGGCATAGACTTGGATTACTGTGATATTGAATGGTTTGCCTTGGAAATGAACAGAGATCATTCTGTTGTTTTTGAGATTGCATCCAAGTACTGCATTTCAGACTCTTTTGTTGACCATGATGGCTATTCCATTTCTTCTAAGGGATACCTGCCCTTAGATATAGTAGTAGGTATAATGGTCATCTGAGTTAAATTCACCCATTCTAGTCCATTTTAGTTTGTTGATTCCTAGAATGTCAATGTTTACTCTTGCCATCGCTTGTTTGACCACTTCCAATTTGCCTTGATTCATGGACCTGACATTCCAGGTTCCTATGCAATATTGTTCTTTACAGCATCGGACCTTGCTTCTATCACCAATCACATCCATAACTGGGTATTGTTTTTGCTTTGGCTCCATCCCTTCATGCTTTCTGGAGTTATTTCTCCACTGATCTCCAGTAGCATATTGGGCCCCTACTGACCTGGGGAGTTCCTCTTTCAGTATCCTATCATTTTGCCTTTTCATACTGTTCATGGAGTTCTCAAGGCAAGAGTACTGAAGTGGTTTGCCATTCCCTTCTCCAGTGGACCACATTCTGTCAGACCTGTCTACCATGACCCTCCCATCTTGGGTGGTCCCACGGGCATGGCTTAGTTTCACTGAGTTAGACAAGGCTGTGGTCCTAGTGTGATTAGATTGACTAGTTTTCTGTGAGTATGGTTTTTCCAGTGGTCATGTATGAATGTGACAGTTGGACTGTAAAGAAAGCTGAGCACTGAAGAATTGATGCTTTTGAATTGAACTGTGGTGTTGGAGAAGACTCTTGAGAGTCCCTTGGACTGCAAGGAGATCCAACTAGTCCATTGTGAAGGAGATCAGCCCTGGGATTTCTTTGGAAGGAATGATGCTGAAGCTGAAACTCCAGTACTTTGGCCACCTCATGCAAAGAGTTGATTCATTGGAAAAGACTGTGATGCTGGGAGGGATTGGGGGCAGGAGGAGAAGGGGACGACAGAGGATGAGATGGCTGGATGGCATCACCAACTCGATGGACATGAGTCTCAGTGAACTCCGGGAGTTGGTGATGGACAGGGAGGCCTGGCGTGCTGCGATTCATGGGGTCGCAAAGAGTCGGACACGACTGAGTGACTGATCTGATCTGATAACCACCTCACTGGGATGATAATCCTGTTTAGTTCTTTTGAGAAACTAAGCCTATTCTTTTATCCTGGAGTTGTGGATTTCTTTATATTTCTATGACTGCTCTTGGGGGTTTTGAGAGGATTTGGCTGGCCTGCTGGCCTGGTACAGCAAGGTACAAGCAATAAATCTACTGAATGTGTTATGAGTACATTTTGTCATGGAATCATTCATACTCATGTCTCTTATGAACTTACAGTCTTTATGGCTAATACAAAGTATTCCTGGCTCATGCTTGAATTTTTTCAGTTTAACAGGCTGAATCAGAAGCCAATACTAAGCGCTTCTGGGTTCCAATGATCCTGATACATATGAAGTCTTATTTCTATTAGCTGAGCAGCTGTTTCTGAATATACTGGACTTACTTTGGAATACATTTAATTATTTTAGTTTCTATATTATAGGCCAATATATTGGTCTATAGAACAATATGGTAAACAGAATCCTAAAGAGAGGGTAGAGAGCTTAGAGTCAACGGATCACTCACAGAATAAGAATCTGTATCTTAATGAGAGCCACCTTTTCATTCTCTGTGTTCCAGGATTCACTAGCACATTCAAACATGAGAAACTGTCATTCAGTGAATGTTCTAAGTATATACTCTTATCTAGAATGTGTAATTTGAATCCTTTCCTGAAGGTTAGCAATTACTCTAACCTACCATTGTTGGCCCTTAACTACATGTCATAAGCAACAGTAATTTTTCAGTAAACACTAGTCTGTTTCTGTTTTTTGAGATGTTAAAGATGACTGAAGATTACCTATATATGACATCATATAAGAAATTCATGAGGATATTTTTGATTTATCCAAATAGTCTGACATCTTTATAAGAGGAATAACTGTTAACTTGTGGTCTCTAAATCCTTGATGAATGCAAGTATAATTTTGTGCACAGGTATATGGGATTCTGCCCTAAGATCCAGACGTATTTTGCAGGTCTATATTTAGGCTGTATTTTTGGTTTCACCATTGACTTGTTTCATCCTTTGGGGTTAAGTCATTATCTTTTGTTACCAAATAAATGAAGAAAATGTGATGATTTGCTCTATATCTCAGAGGTTGTGTAAAGATCCCTGGGTTTAAGTGCTATATGTGTGATGCATGTGTAAAGGTGAAGTACTGCTAATAAAGAAATCATAGTTGTTTTGAGCAAAGTTCCGAACTTTACTTACTAACTTCCCAATTGTCATCCTGAGAGAGTATAATGTTTCAGATCAGATCAGATCAGATCAGTCGCTCAGTCATGTCCAACTCTTTGTGACCCCATGAATCGCAGCACCCCAGGCCTCCCTGTCCATCACCAACTCCCGGAGTTCACTGAGACTCATGTTCATCGAGTTGGTGATGCCATCCAGCCATCTCATCCTCTGTCATCCCCTTCTCCTCCTGCACCCAATCCCTCCCAGCATCAGAGTCTTTTCCAATGATTCAACTCTTTGCATGAGGTGGCCAAAGTATTGGAGTTTCAGCTTTAGCATCATTCCTTCCAAAGAAATCCTAGGGCTGATGTCCTTCAGAATGGACTGGTTGGATCTCCTTGCAGTCCAAGGGACTCTCAAGAGTCTTCTCCAACACCACAGTTCAAAAGCATCAATTCTTTGGCGCTCAGCCTTCTTCACAGTCCAACTGTCACATCCATACATGACCATAGGAAAAACCATAGCCTTGACTAGACGGACCTTTGTTGGCAAAGTAATGTCTCTGCTTTTGAATATTCTATCTAGGTTGGTCATAACTTTCCTTCCAAGGATAAGTGTCTTTTAATTTCATGGCTGAAGTCACCATCTGCAGTGATTTTGGAGCCCAGAAAAATAAAGTCTGGCACTATTTCTACTGTTTCCCCATCTATTTCCCATGAAGTGGTGGGACCGGATACCATGATCTTCATTTTCTGAATGTTGAGCTTTAAGCCAACATTTTCACTTTCCACTTTCACTTTCATCATGAAGCTTTTTAGTTCCTCTTCACTTTCTGCCATAAGGGTGGTGTCATCTGCATATCTGAGGTTATTGATATTTCTCCCAGCAATCTTGATTCCAGCTTGTGTTTCTTCCAGTCCAGCATTTCTCATGATGTACTCTGCATATAAGTTAAATAAGCAGGGTGACAATATACAGCCTTGGCATACTCATTTTCCTATTTGGAACCAGTCTGTTGTTCCATGTCCAGTTCTAACTGTTGATTCCTGACCTGCATAGAGGTTTCTCAATTGGCAAGTTAGGTGGTCTGATATTCCCATCTCTTTCAGTATTTTCCACAGTTTATTGTGATCCACACAGTCAAAGGCTTTGGCATAGTCAATAAAGCAGAAATAGATGCTTTTCTGGAACTCTCTTGCTTTTTCCATGATACAGCTGATGTTGGCAATTTGATCTCTGGTTCCTCTGCCTTTTCTAAAACCAGCTTGAACATCAGGAAGTTCACGATTCACATATTGCTGAAGCCTGGCTTGGAGAATTTTGAGCATTACTTTACTAGCATGTGAGATGAGTGCAATTGTGCAGTAGTTTGAGCATTCTTTGGCATTGCCTTTCTTTAGGATTGGAAAGAAAACTGACCTTTTCCAGTCTTGTGGCCACTGCTGAGTTTTCCAAATATGCTGACATATTGAGTGCAGCACTTTCACAGCATCATCTTTCAGGATTTGGAATAGCTCAACTGGAATTCCATCACCTCCACTAGCTTTGTTCGTAGTGATGCTTTCTAAGGCCCACTTTACTTCACATTCCAGGATGTCTGGCTCTAGGTCAGTGATCACACCATCATGATTATCTGGGTGGTGAAGATCTTTTTTGTACAGTTTTTCTGTGTATTCTTGCCACCTCTTCTTAATATCTTCTGCTTGTGTTAGGTCCATACAATATCTGTCCTTTATCGAGTCCATCTTTGCATGAAATATTCCTTTGGTATCTCTGATTTTCTTGAAGAGATCTCTAGTCTTTCCCATTCTGTTGTTTTCCTCTATTTCTTTGCATTGATCGCTGAGGAAGGCTTTCTTATCTTTTCTTGCTATTCTTTGGAACTCTGCATTCAGATGTTTATATCTTTCCTTTTCTCCTTTGCTTTTCGCTTCTCTTCTTTTCACAGCTATTTGTAAGGCCTCCCCAGACAGCCGTTTTGCTTTTTTGCATTTCTTTTCCATGGGGATGGTCTTGATCCCTGACTCCTGTACAATGTTTAGATATTCCTAAATAGGCTTCTCCTTGGATTTTTGGAATTTATGAAATCAGCATCAGTTCCAGAGATAAATTTTTCTGAGTATACTCAGTAGTGGCACATTGTCTTCTGAGTGGGATTTGTTTTAAAGATAGGCCCTTTCAGTACTTTTAGTAGCCCAGCAGTCTATAAGAATAGGAATATCTACATCTTGGTTTCTCTAATTTCAGTGTAAATTTGGGCCTGGTATGTAAAAGCCTATATCAAGACTTTTTAAGTGATAGAATAAATGAATAGTTAAATGAAGAAAACATAAGTGAGTATTTAGCCATGTATTTTAAATAAAATTTTTATAAATGTAGCTAGAAAACAGATATAAAATATTTCATAAATAGAAGCTTCAAAACTACTTTAAGCAATGGAATTAGTGTAGAATTGCAAAGGAAAGGGAAAATATTGACCTTGAAAGACAATTTCTGTTGTTTGTTTAAATCAGTTTGGTTTTAATAATACACACACATTATACATAACATAGTTACAGCTTTAATTATGTGTTTCTAGAAATACAAAGAAAGTGATGACTAAGGTTATTTTCATTATATTAGCCAGCACATCTCTTTCTAAATTATTTTACAAAATTGCTCAAGTGCTTGGCAATCAGCTCAGAGAGTGTAAAGTGCTAATTTTTGTGTCAAGAACTAAGTTTGTGGTCTCTACTGCTGAGAATTCTATTTGGCTGTAGTGAACCACAAAATGTCATGCCTTTCCAGGATACAGTAGCTCTAGAGGTCTTGGCAGCCTCAGGCTGACCTATTCAAAAAAAGATATTTGTCAGTTAACACTTATGTCTGAGAATAGCTTAGCTTGAAAGAAAGGGCTACCATTAGGTTGAAATACTGAGAGATTCTCCATGAAAAGCCCAGAGACTTTACTAAATCCATATGACTAGGGCAGTGTAGGACTGGAGATCCAGAGATGGAGGGAGGGCTCCTCTCTGTGAGTTCTCTGGTCCACAAAGAGCTCAGACCACAAGTGAAGTTACTTTGGGCTTCCCAGGTGGCAGAGTGGCAAATACCCTCCTGCAATGCAGGTGACCCAGGTTCGTTATTTTGACATCAGCTGATCAGCCAATGGAATAAATATGCTGAGGTAAAACAAAGACAAACAAATCTAGAAATGTAGTAATTATAATTTATAGACATTCTTATCCAGTGACTCAAAGAAATTGTCATGTGTTAGTGTTCATTTGCCAGAGATGCTCCAAGTCATTTGTCCCCAGACTCATGATGAATTAGTAGGTAATAGAACATTTCCCATTTTGCTTAAATATATAATAGAACAATACAAATTTTAAAATGACTGTCATAATTGTTGTCTTTTATCAGTATCTTTTATGGGGGAAAAAAGGCTCTTCCTAGACTGGCAGCAAGCAACACTGCAAAACAAGTTTGCTTTCCTCTTTCTCTGTTTTCCTCTCATCAAAGAATATAATCAATGACATGAAATTATAAGGACGACTATTAAAACAACCAGTGGGAAGTTACTGCAGGCAGAGACTCTGCCTTAAGAGTACTAACTTTGATCCTCACCGAGTCCCAAGTGACACCCATTCTTTTTAGCATTTTACAGATGCATTTTACAGACTGAGACAGAGACTAGTTAAATGACTTGCTCAAAGTCCTTAAACCAGGCAGTGGAAAACTGGACAGTGTGACTCCAGAGTTAACACACAGAAGCTCAAGCAGGGGTAGCAAATGTCCTTGCATAAACATATTTGCCTATTAGGAGAGTTAGTTCAAAAATCTCTAAGGAAATAGTCTGTGAGATTTCACTCTAAAGAATTTGTGACCTGAGTCTGAACTGAGTCAGGAACTGTTTTGACTAGGAGAGGCCTCCCTAATGTTCCTGGAGCAGAATCTCTTGGGAGCTAAACCCCTTTGCCTAACTCAGGACCATGGAAAGGGAAGTAAACATTGAGTCCAGTATCTGGTGAAAATATCTTCTTTTCCCATGTGATCTGTTCCAAACTTTCTTTTTTTGGTGGCCCTTGGTGACTGCCTTTGTGGTATCCTTTACAACTTTCTCCTCCACTCAGAGTGTCCAAGCTACATACTCTCCATTCTCTTTAGCACTTCTGTGACATTGATGCTACTTGTTTAATGCTTCTTTTTCATTAGATGTGAGTGAGTTCTCCAGTGCAGGGACTACACCACTCTTCCTGGGTACCCAACCTCTAGCATTACCCTAGAGGTGCCAGGTGCCAGAACTCATAAAAGTTTTATGGCAATGGTATTAATTAACAGAAATTTAATCAAGATATGCTGCTGATTGTTGTTGCATACGACTCATTGCAATCCTTTGGGCTGCAGCAAGCCAGGCTCCTCTGTCCTCCACTGTCTCCTGGAGTTTACTCAATTCATGTCCATTAAGTCAGTGATGCTATCTAACCATCTGATCCTCTGCCACCCGTCCCTTTCTCCTCCTGCCTTCAGTCTTTCCCAGCATCCGGATCTTTTCCACTAAATGGGCTCTTCTCATCAGGTGGGCAAAGTATCAAAGCTTCAACTTCAGCAACAGTTTTTCCAATGAATATTCAGAGTTGATTTCCTTTAGGGTTGACTGGTTTGATCTCCTTGCATTCCAAGGGGCTTCTCTAAGAGTCTTTGCCAGCACTAGAATTAGAAAGCATCCATTCTTTGGCTTTCGCCTTCTTTATGCTGCTGATTCATGCATGCGTGCTCAGTCACTTCAGTCATGTCCGACACTTTGCGACCGCATGGACTGTAGCCCCCCCCATGCTCCTCTGTCCACAAGATTCTTCAGGCAAGAATACTGGAGTGGGTTGCCGTGCCCTCCTTCAGGGTTTCTTCCCCACCCAGGGATTGAACCTGGGTCTCCTGTACTGCAGCTGGATTCTTTACCACTGAGCCACTGGGGAAGCCCTAATGCTGCTGATATGAGGTATCAAGTATTGTTGATTTCACAAGTGGAATAGCTCTTAGAGAAAAACAGTATTAGAGATGGACTATGGCAGTGTAAGTCAGCCAAAATCTATACAGATGCAGCTGTAAGAAACTATGTAATGTTGATGAAGATAAAGAGAAAAAGTCAGAAGAAGCAAATTATAATAAACTATGGCATCCTCCCTTTTGAAGCACAAGTCTAGTCTAAGTCACTAAGAGTTTCCTGAAAGCTGTAATTCTTGTGTCTAATATTGTAGTCTTTTTGAGACAGATTATTTATAAAGTACTTTCTTTTAATCTTTATTTTTTTTAATGTTATTTATTTCTTGACCACCCAGCATGCCAGATCTGAGTTACCCAACCATAGATGGGAAGTGGGGACCCTTGCACTGGAAATGTGGCATCTTAACCACTGGACCACCAGTGAAGTCCTTATAAAACACTTTAGATAGCAGACCTCAAATTGGATGCATGGACATTACATTTTTTCACCCTAAAATTATGCAAAATCTGGTGTAAAATACCACTTTAGTCTCTCCTACTTAAAATACTCACCAACTTGAAAACTAAGGTTTTATGCTGCTGAAATTCCATGATTCTGGTTCTTTCCCTCATGGTGATGTCACATATTTTGTCTTTCATGCACATACATGAAAATGCTTTATTCTCATACTGAAATGTTATCATGTACATTCCACCTAGACATATCATAGTACAAGTTAACATTTATTGAGAGATATTTACATGTGCCAGGGCTTAAGCCTAGCACTCTATGTGGACTATATCCTTGTAAGAATTCAGGAAATCACCTAACTTTATTTTTATATTTTTACAGATAGGAAAATTGAGAGGTGAATCCATTTACCTGAAGTTCCTTATCTAATAAGTGGTGGAGCAGTATTTATTCTCAGGCAGTCTGAGCTCAAGAAGTTATATCATCCGACTTTAATATAAACTGAAAAGGAGAATAACCAAAAAGAGCCATCTTGAATTCTTGGAAAGCATTCAGCCATAACTTAAACATATAAAACCATTTGAATGCAGCTGAGAAAGCAGGACTTAGAACAGTCACGAGGTTGTGACACAGTCCTTCTTCTCTTCTGTTTACATCAGGGCAGCTTCAGGGCATATGTTAGGATCTAACCTTGACATACAGGAAGTGGTGTGAAGCGTCACTGGTCCTGGATGTTCCAATGTCCTGACTCTTCCTATGTGTTCTTGTTCATGGATCAGAAGAATCAATACAGTGAAAATGAGTATACTACCCAAAGCAATCTATAGATTCAATGAAATCCCTATCAAGCTACCAACGGTATTTTTCACAGAGCTAGAACAAATAATTTCACAATTTGTATGGAAATACAAAAAACCTCGAATAGCCAAAGCTATCTTGAGAAAGAAGAATGGAACTGGAGGAATCAACCTGCCTGACTTCAGGCTGTACTGCAAAGCCACAGTCATCAAGACAGTATGGTACTGGCACAGAGACAGAAATATAGATCAACGGAACAAAATAGAAAGCCCAGAGATAAACCCACACACCTATGGACACCTTATCTTTGACAAAGAGGCAAGAATATACAATGGATTAAAGACAATCACTTTAACAAGTGGTGCTTGTAAAACAACCACTTGTCAAAGAATGAAACTAGAACACTTTCTAACACCATACACAAAAATAAACTCCAAATGGATTAAAGATCTAAACATAAGACCAGAACTTATAAAACTTTTAGAGGAGAACATAGGCAAACACTCTCCGCATACATCACAGCAGGATCCTCTAAGACCCACCTCCCAGAATATTGGAAATAAAAGCAAAAGTAAACAAATGGGATCTAATTCAAATTAAAAGCTTCTGCACAACAAAGGAAACTATAAGCAAGGTGAAAAGACAGCCTTCAGAATGGGAGAAAATAATAGCAAATGAAGCAACTGACAAACAACTAATCTCAAAACTATACAAGCAACTCCTGCAGCTCAACTCCAGAAAAATAAATGACCCAATCAAAAAATGGGCCAAAGAACTAAATAGACATTTCTCCAAAGAGGACATACAGATGGCTAACAAACACATGAAAAGATGCTCAACATCACTCATTATCAGAGAAATGCAAATCAAAACCACAATGAGGTACCATTTCACGCCAGTCAGAATGGCTGTGATCCAAAAGTCTATAAGCAATAAATGCTGGAGAGGGTGTGGAGAAAAAGGAACCCTCTTACACTGTTGGTGGGAATGCAAACTAGTACAGCCACTATGGAGAACAGTGTGGAGATTCCTTAAAAAACTGGAAATAGAACTGCCATATGACCCAGCAATCCCACTGCTGGGCATACACACCGAGGAAACCAGAATTGAAAGAGACACATGTGCCCCAATGTTCATCGCAGCACTGTTTGTAATAACCAGGACATGGAAGCAACCTAGATGTCCATCAGCAGATGAATGGATAAGAAAGCAGTGGTACATATACACAATGGAGTATTACTCAGCCATTAAAAAGAATACATTTGAATCAGTTCTAACAAGGTGGATGAAACTGGAGCCTATTATACAGAGTGAAGTAAGCCAGAAAGAAAGACACCAATACAGCATACTAATGCATATATATGGAATTTAGAAAGATGGTAACGACAACCCTGTATGCGAAACAGCAAAAGAGACACAGATGTATAGAACGGTCTTTTGGACTTTGTGGGAGAGGGAGGAGGGGGATGATTTAGGAGAATGGCATTAAAACATGTATAATATCATATAAGAAACAAATCGCCAGTCCAGGTTCGATGCAGGATACAAGAAGCTTGGGGCTGGTGCACTGGGATGACCCAGAGGGATGGTATGGGGAGGGAGGTGGGAGGGGGGTTCAGGATGGGGAACACGTGTACACCCGTGGTGGATGCATGTTGATGTATGGCAAAACCAATACAATATTGTAAAGTAAAAAAAATAAATAAAATAATAATTTTTTAAAAAATTTAAGCATTTATCACTTAAATAAAAAATTATATATGCTTAAGCTATAAAACATGATGATTTGATATACATAGGCACAGTTGAATGATTACTGTTGTTTAGTATTTGTGCCCAACTCTTTTGTGACCTCATGGAATGTAGCCCACCAGGCTCCTCTGTCCATGGGATTCTTCAGGCACGAAAACTGGAGTCGGTTGCCATTTCCTTCTCCAGAAGATCTTCCCAACTCAGGGATCAAATCCACATCTCCTCTATTGGTAGATTCTTTATCACTAGTGCCATCATATTAAAAAGCAGAGACATTACTTTGCCAAAGTAAAGACATTACTTTACTTTTTAAAGGTCTGTTTAGTCAAGGCTATGGTTTTTCCAGTAGTCATGTATGGATATAAGAGTTGGACTATAAAGAAAGCTGAGTGCCAAAGAACTGATGCTTTTCAGCTGTGGTGTTGGAGAAGACTCTTGAGAGTCCCTTGGACTGCAAAGATATCCAACCATTCCATCCTAAAAGAAATCAGTCCTGAGTGTTTATTGGAAGGACTGATGTTGAAGTTGAAACTCCAATAGTTTGGTCACCTGATGTGAAGAACTGACTCATGAAAAGACCTTGATGCTGGGAAAGATTGAAGGCAGAAGGAGAAGGGGATGACAGAGGATGAGATGGTTGGATGGCATCACCGACTCAATGGACATGAGTTTGGGTAAACTCCGGGAGTTGGTGATGGGTAGGGAGGCCTGGCGTGCTACAATCTGTGGGGTCGCAAAGAGTTGGACACGACTGAGTGACTAAATTGAACTGAACTGAATGTCATCAGGGAAATCCTGAATGATTTCTACAGTCAAACAAATTAACACATCTTGTTATATAGTCACCATTTTTATGGGATGAGTGAACCTGAAATCTCTCTTAGCAAGTTACCAAGATTTGGTAAAGTAGTATTAAGTATCGGCATCATACTCTACATTAGATCCCTACTCTTACCCTAGATAATTATTCCTACTTTGTACCCTTTGACCTACATCTTCTCCCTTCCCCTGACAGCCACCTACTCTCTTCTTATATGTAGTCAGCTTTTTTTGATTCTACATGTATATGAAGTTGTACAGTTTTTGTTTTTTTTTTTTCTTTCTGTGTCTGGTTTATTTGACTTAGCATATTGTCTTCCGGATTTATCCATGTTGTTGCAAATGACAGGATCTTCTTTTTCTTAAGGCTTAATAATAGTAATAGCTTAATAATATTTATTTCCACAATTGTGAATCTCCTCTTAAAGGTAATTGTTAATGTGAGGAAGCTGTCCCTCTGATGAAACTTTTTATAAAGGTAAATGGGAAGAAAACTAACCAATTTCTCTGAGTGCTGGTTGGCTTTATAGCTCTAGGGATGAAGGAGAGACATATTTGGAAATAATGCTTCTTATTGTGTTGAATTTGACTTACTCTAGAGAATGAAGTGTCACATTCCTCTGCATCTAGTGGAATATTGTGAATCACAGACGTGGAATATGAGAAATCCAAACTAAAGTACCCAAACCAGACCTCTCTGCTCAAATCAATGCCTGTCGAGCAGAGCCTTGATCACAGCTTGGCCAGCCACACATCCTGCTGGTGTGGTTGCCAGGTCTGGAGCTCACACACACAGATGCTCTGCAGTCAGCCATTGAAGTTCACCTGCTTGGAGTTTGACCACAGAGAGACACAGACAAAGAGGTCTTGAGTATGCTATGCTATGCTAAGTCACTTCAGTCATGTCCGACTCTGTGTGACCCCATAGACAGCAGCTCACCAGGCTCCCCCGTCCCTGGGATTCTCCAGGCAAGAACACTGGAGTGGGTTGCCAAAAGAACATATTATATTTCATTTACATAAAGAAATCAAGACCCAGAGGTGATGAAAACATTGTCCAATGTCTCATAGCTGAACAAGGACAGAACTCCAAGCTTTTACATCATCCTTCTTTTACTGCCTCTAGATTTGTATCTTTAGTTAAGGTCAAAGACTATATCAGATTTCTTTTGAAAGAAATTTTATTTTTTAGTTTGAAATTCACATTATTTTTTACTCATCATGCATTTAATTTCTTGCTAAGTGTTTTATTTTTTCCTGTTTCCTTTGGACCTGATTTCACTTAGCTGTCTCCAGTGGCTAGCATTGGCATGGTTGTTGGTTATGATATGTGGATCTAAATGGGAAAGAGCCATACTGAATTTGCTTTGGACATAAAAAGCATAGTGATATAATTGGATTTCTGGTGGTTCATATGGTAAAGCGTCCGCCTGCAGTATAGAAGACCCAGGTTCAACCCCTGGTTGGGAGATCCCCTGGAGGAGGGAATGGCTACCCATTTCAGTATTCTTGCCTGGAGAATCCCATGGACAAAGGAACCTTGTAGGCTTACAATCCATGGCATCACAAAGAGTTGGGCACAACAGAGAGACTAACACTTTAAAAAATGCACAGGATTGCCAATCCATGTGATACATAAAAAAGGAGGGCATATTTTCTATCCCTCCAGAATGTTCTTTGAAACACTACAATAAATGTTTTACTGTTATGTCCATATGCATCCTTTCTCAAATTTGTCTTGAAAAGCTTCTTAGTTGATACAGCATTTTAATACTGCCCAGTCCACCAATGAAAGCATCCAATAAACAAAATTAAGTCTGCCAGCAGACATTAAGAGCCATCCTGTTCAGTTTCTCAAAATCATATGCCACACTTGCCTCATACCTACAAGTATAGTAAATCCAGTAAACATTGGCTAAGTGTGATGCCAGCTATGGTTGATGAATATAAGATTTAATGTCAAAGGAAATCTGTGAAAAGTAACTTTGTGAACAGACACAAAAACCAGCTGGCCTTGGTAGATGCTTTAGTGAACCTGACTTTAATAGTAAAGACATTTGCTATATGACATTACCTGAAGTTGGTTGATTCATTCTTTTGCTTAGCAATAAGCTGAGTTCTCAGGTTCTTCCCATCTCTCTCTTATCCCAGCAACAATGTTGGCTTTATCTGTAGCCTCGTGGCTGTAGAAGTACTATTTACCCTATGCTGACAGGAACTATATCCAAAGGCTAATTAACAAATCACTTTCTTACTCTATTACTAAACTGTGTGGTATTTTTTTTATTATTATTGATTTGACCTTACTTCTTATTGCTTAAACCAAATTTCCATTGGTAGAATGGATTGCTCTCCTTAGACATGATGGCTATTGAAGGCAGAAGTGGGTTTACATACAGTGTTGGCTATTGCAGTATTATAGATTGAAAGTTTCATGGAGTCCAGCTTAGGAAATAACATAGATAAATGGGGATTATGGCATATTTCATTCCTCCACTATTCTTAAATGCTGTATGATACATATTTCCAACTTATCTTTGCTTTAGTATAATTATTACATATTCAACATTATTTCCAAAGTAATTTCCAATATATTACAATAAGTTATCTAATTTGCCCCTCACAAAAATCATGTGGTATAAAATAGTGTATAGTTTTCTATGTCTGCTTTAGCAGATTACCATAAATGTAATGGCTCAAAATAACATAAATAGATTATATTACATTTCAGAAGGCCAGAAGACTGATGAAGGTTTCAACGAGCTAAAATCAAGGTGTTGAAAGGCTGGTCTCTTTCCGGAAGCTCTAAGAAGGACTGTCTTCTTACCTTTTTCAGGCTCTAGAACCTGCTATCAGTCCTTGGGTCACGCATGCTGCTATTTTCAAAACCAACAATAGCAGGTTGAGTCTTCCCATTGCATAACTCCAGCCTTACTTCCATTGTCACGTCTCCTTCTCTCCTCCATCTCCCTCTTCCACTTACTAGGGACCCTGTGAACACTGTTCATATCTGGATGACCTCCCCATTTTAAAGTCTGTTTATTAACGACCTTAATTCCATTCTGTACTCTTAGTTCCCCTTCGCTATGTAACATAATTGTTTCTCAGATTTCTAAGATTAGTACATGCTCATCTTTAGATGAGAATTACTAGGCTTATCAAAGATACATATCATATTCTATCCTCATTTCTTAAATTAAAAAAAAAAGAAGGCAAAGATTTTTACCGTTTGCAAAAGGTCAGAAAACTAATAACTGACAGAATTAAAGATTTTACTCATTTACTTAGACCTCAAACTCAGTGAAATGTTTTAGAAAACAAAACAGTTGTTCCCAAATGACTTTCTAAAGATGCTTTATAAGATTCACACTGCATATAAATATTAAATAGAATGTTTTGAAGGTATACTATGAAAATTATTTTATGCTGGAAGCATAAATATTAATTTGACCACAGCTGCTTTGAAAAAATGTAAAGAACAATCGCTTGTCATCAGGTTCTCCTCTCACAGATATTTCAGGGAAGGGATGAGGGGGCACTCTTGGGTCTAAACAGTGTCCTACCCTTAGCCTCATGCTCTTTTTTTATCATATCAGCTGTTATTTTCCTCATGGGAACAATAAACATACAATATGATGTTTACATTTTTATCCAGTTGTTGCATAACCTTTCTCCTCTCACAGACAAAGAGAGTTAAGTTTCCTGCAAACAAGAATGATATTCCTCTTGATCATTTTTTTTAATCACCACAACTAAGGTAGAATTTGACATTTAGTAGAAAATCTATAAAACAGCTGTTCAGTGAACCATTGCCAAAATTATTTCCATACAAGATGGCAGACGGGGGTTGGGTAAGACCAGGTCTTTGACCAACTCTGCTCTTACACCATAGATTCTGTAGAACTGGCTACATCTATACACACAAAAATATTTTCCACCATCTTCTCATGGCTTTGTATTCAATTAAATTCTCATGTTCCTTTTCCTCTATTAAAAATAACAGTGATAATATCTTACAAAATTGCCTTGCCTTGATTTTTATCCTTGTATTAAATTCCTAAAATTAAAATATGGAGTTAAATGATCAGTGAATTTTTAAGACTCCTGATAAATATTTTTTAGTTATTTTCCAGAAATGTAATATCAAATTATTATTTTCAGAATTTGTGGAAGGACCTTTGTGATCATATTCTTGGAAATAGTGAGTAGTATTCTTTTTTTTATTGAAGTGCAATATTAGTTTCAGGATTACAGTAGAGTGAGTCCATATTGAATTTAAAGTTTTTACAAGATAATGGCTATATTTCTTTGTGCTATGCAATATATTCTTGCTGCTTATCTATTTTATAGATAGTAGTTTCTATCTTTTAATACCAATCCTGCTTCCTTCTTCCCACTGGTAACCTCTAGTTTCTTCTCTATGCTTATGAGTTTCTTTCTATTTTGTTATACAGTCATTTGTGTTATTTCTTTAGATTCCATGTAAAAGTGATAACTTGGAGTGTTTGTATTTCTCTGACTAATTTTGTTAAGTATAATACTGTCCAGGTTGACTCACATTGTTGCAAATGGCAGAATTTAATTCTATTTTATGACCGAGTGATATTCCATTGTATATATAAAACCACGTTCTTAACTCATTCAGTCGCTGATGGACACTTGGGTTGCTTCCATATCATGGCTGTTGTAAATAGTGCTGATATGATCATTTGCTGTTGTTCAGTCGTTCAGTCATGTCCAACTCTTTGCAACTCCATGGACTGCTGCATGCCATGCCTCCCTGTCCTTCACCATTTCCCAGAGATTGCTCAAACTCATGTCCATTGAGTCAGTGATGCATCCAACCATCTCATCCTCTGTCATTCCCTTCTCCTTCTGCCTTCAATCTTTCCCAGTATCATGGTCTTTTTTAATGAGTCAGCTCTTTGCAACAGGTGGCCAAAGTACTGGAGCTTCAGCTGCAGCATCAGGATGTCCAGTGAATATTCAGGATTGATTTCCTTTATGATTGACTGGTTTGATCTCCTTGCAGTCCAAGGAACTCTCAAAGAGTCTTCTCCAACACTGCAGTTCAAAAGCATCAATTCTTCCCAACTCAGGCTTCTTTATGGTCCAGCATTCACATCCATGCATGACTACTGGAAAAACCACAGCTTTGACTATACAAATCTTTGTCTGCAAAGTAATGCCTCTGCTTTTTAATATGCTGGCTAGATGTGCCATAGCTTTTCTCCCAAGGAGTGATCGTCTTCTAATTTCATGGCTGCAGTCACTGTCTGTAGTGGTTTTCGAGCCCAAGAAAATAAAGTTGTCACTGTTTCCACTGCTTTCCCATCTATTTGCCATGAAATGATGGGACAGGATGCCATGATCATAGTTTTCTGAATGTTGAACTTTAAGCCAGCTTTTTCACTATCCTCTTTCACCTTCATCAAGAGACTCTTTAGTTCCTCTTCATTCTCTGCCATGAGGGTAGAGTCATCTGCATATCTGAGGTTATTGTTATTTCTCCTGGCAATCTTGATTCCAGCCTGTGCGTCCTCCAGCCCAGAGTTTCTCATGATGTATTCTGCATATAAGTTAAATAAGCAGGGTGACAATATACAGCCTTGATGTACTCCTTTCCCAATTTGGAACTGTCTGTTGTTCCATGTCCGGTTCTAACTGTTGCTTCTTGACCTGCATACAGGTTTTTCAAGAAGCAGGGAAAGTACTCTCATATTCCCATCTCTTGGAGAATTTTCCACAGTTTGTTGTGACCCACACAGTCAAAGGTTTTAGCATAGTCAATGAACAAGAGGTAGCTGATTATCTGGAATTTTCTTGCCTTTTCTATTATCCGACAGATATTGGTATTTTGATCTCTGGTTTTTCTGCTGTTGGATTTTTCTAAATCTGACAGGAACATTTAAAAGTTCTTGATTCACTTAATGTTGAAGCCTAGCTTGGAGAATTTTCAGCATTACTTTGCTAGCATGTGAAATGAGTGCAATTGTGTGGTAGTTTGAACATTCTTTGGCATTGCCTTTCTTTGGGATTGGAATGAAAACAGACTCTTGCCAGTCCTGTGGCCACCACTGTGTTTTCCAAATATGCTGGCATATTGTGTACAACACTTTAAAAGCATCATCTTTTAGGATTTTAAATAGCTCAACTAGAATTCCATCACCTTCATTAGCTTTGTTCATAGTGATGAACAAAGGGCCACTTGACTTCACACTCCAGGATGACTAGCTGTAGGTGAGTGATCACACTATCATGGTTATCAGGATCATTAAGATCTTTTCTTGTATAGTTTTCTGTATATTCTTGCCACCTCTTCTTAATACCTTTTGCTTATCTTAGGTACATACTGTTTCCATCCTTTATTGTGCCCATCTTTGCATGAAATGTTCTCTTGTTATCTCTAATTTTCTTGAAAAGATCTCTAGTCTTTCCCATTCTATTGTTTTCCTCTATTTCTTTGCATTGATCACTGAGGAAGGTTTTTTAAATCTCTCCTTGCTATTCTTTGGAACTCTGGTCTCATATGGGTATATCTTTCCTTTTCTCCTTTACCTTTCCCCTCTCTTCTTTTCTCAACTATTGGTAAGGCCTCTTCTGACAACCATTTTGCATTTTTGCATTTCTTTTTCTTGGGGATGGTTTTGATTACCAGCTCCTGTGCAGTGTCACAAACCTCCATCCATAGTTCTTCAGGCACTTTGCCTATCAGATCTAATCCTTTGAATCTATTTGTCACTTCCACTGTATAATCATAAGGGATTTGATTTAGGTCATACTTGGATGGTCTAGTGGTTTTCCCTACTTTCTTCAATTTCAGTCTGAATTTGGCAATAAGTAGTTCATAATCTGAGCCACAGTCACCTCCCACTCTTGTTTTTGCTGACTGTATAGAGCTTCTCCATCTTTGGCTGCAAAGAATATAATTAATTTGATTTCACTATTGACCATCTGGTGATGTCCTTGTGTACTGTCATGTCTTGTGTTGTTGGAAGTGGGTGTTTGCTATGACCAGTGCATTCTCTTGGCAAAATGCTGTTAGCCTTTGCTCTGCTTCATTTTTTACTCCAGTCCCCTATGATGAGAAGGACATTTATTTTTTGATGTTAGCTCTAGAATGTTTTGTAAGTCTTCATAGAACCATTTAACTTCAGCTTCTTTGGTATTAGTAGTTGGGGCAAAGACTTGAATAACTGTGATATTGAATGGTTGCCTTGGAAATGAACAGAGATCATTCTGTCATTTTTTGAGATTGCAGCCAAGTACTGCATTTCAGACTGTTGTTTATTATGAGGGCTGCCCCATTTATTCTAAGGGATCTTGCCCACAGTGGTAGACATAATGGTCATTTAAATTTAATTTGCTCGTCCTTGGGGAACATGTATATGTTGGAATTAATGTTTCTTTATTTCCTTTATCTCAGAGTGGAATTACTGAAACATATGGTAGTTCTAGTTTTAGTTTTTTGAGGAAACCTCCACATTGTTTCCCCTCCTTGCTGCATTAACTTTCATTCCCATCACATTGTACAATACTTCTCTTTTCTCCACATCATTGCCAAATTTTGTTTTCTATATTTCTATTTTCAGCTATACTGATAGGTATTAGGTGATATCTCATTATGGTTTTGATTTGTGTTTCTTTAATAGTGATATCAATAACCTCAGATATGCAGATGACACCACCCTTATGGCAGAAAGTGAAGAGGAACTCAAAAGCCTCTTGATGAAAGTGAAAGAGGAGAGTGAAAAAGTTGGCTTAAAGCTCAACATTCAGAAAACTAAGATCATGGCATCTGGTCCCATCACTTCATGGGAAATAGATGGGGCAGTGGAAACAGTGTCAGACTTTATCTTTTTGGGCTCCAAAATCACTGCAGATGGTGATTGCAGCCATGAAATTTAAAAATGCTTACTCCTTGGAAGAAAAGTTATGACCAACCTAGATAGCATATTCAAAAGCAGAGACATTACTTTGCCAAAAAGGGTACGTCTAGTCAAGGCTATGGTTTTTCCAGTAGTCATGTATGGATGTGAGAGTTGGACTGTGAAGAAAGCTGAGTGCTGAAGAATTGATGCCTTTGAACTGTGGTGTTGGAGAAGACTTTTGAAAGTCCCTTGGACTGCAAGGAGATCCAATCAGTCCATTCTAAAGGACATCAGTCCTGGGTATTCTTTGGAAGGACTGAGGCTAAAGCTGAAACTCCAGTACTTTGGCAACCTCATGCGAAGAGTTGACTCTTCATTAGAAAAGACTCTGATGCTGGGAGGGATTGGGAGCAGGAGGAAAAGTGGATGACAGAGGATGAGATGGCTGGATGGCATTATCAACTCAATGGACATGAGTTTGGGTGAACTCCGGAGTTGGTGATGAACAGGGAGGCCTGGCGAACTGCAATTCATGGGGTCGCAAAGAGTCGGACATGACTGAGCGACTGAACTGAACTGAACTGAATAGTGATATTATGCATCTTTTCATGTACCTGCTGGTCATCTGTATGACTTTTTTGAAAAATGTCAATTCAGGTCTTTTTATTTTTAATATTGGGTTGTAGAATGTGTTTATATATTTGGAATATTCAATCCTTATTTGTCATATCATTTGCAAATATTTCCCCCCTTTTATTAAGTTGTCTTTTCATTTTATTAATGTTTTTTTTTTTTATCTGCAAAAGCTTTTATGTTTAATTAGGTCCCATTTGTTTATTTTTATATGTTTGTTTTTCCTTATGAGACAGATAAAAAATATTGCTACGATTTTTATCAAAGCATGATCATATTCCTGGAAATAGTGAGTATTGACTTTTAAAATATTACTAATTTGAGTAATCAAAGTTTTCATGCTGGCTCTCTTTGGTAAGTCTATTCATAATTTCATATGTTACATTTCATGTCTTTGACTCAATTTTCTGTTGAGTTATTCCCGTTTTAATGTTCCTATTTTTTAGATAAATAAAATATATAAAATCTCTACTACATTTGTGGTATTTTCCCATTTTGTCACTGATATTTTTATAAACAGATGATTTTACTTTTTCATAACTTGAGAAATATGTTGATTATACCCCTCAGCTTATGATACGTTGTCATCAACTTGTATAAGACACATTTTTTTTCTTCCTTAATAATTTTTTGGTGTTTGTGTAGTCAGAAAATACACTATATTTTAATTTATATGTCTGTTTTGATTTAAAAATTCAATATTTTTCTTTCATTCAGCTGACTTTGAAATCAGTTGTTGTGTGTAAATATAATGACAGTGTAGTATTAAATCACATTCAATGATCACTGTAGCAGATTCTCTTGATGTTCTACCCATCCCCTCACAGGGTGTTACTTTTTTTGTGTTGCTATACCCACTCCAGTGTTCTTGCCTGGAGAATCCTAGGGACGGGAGGCCTGGTGGCCGCCGTCTATGGGGTCGCACAGAGTCGGACACGACTGAAGCGACACAGCAGCAGCAGCAGCAGCACTTGCATTCTCACTAGTGGGGCTTGCCCTTGTGCTACAGGAATTCATGCTGCTAAAGTGCATTGCAGGCCAGAGTGCCTGGAAATTAGCATCCCCTGGGCAGCACTGGACGTGGGTGGTTAAACGTTTTTGCTCCCTCACCCTTGACTGAGATTATTTTGAGGTGTGTGTTCTGCAGTTTTTCAGAGTCTGTCAGTGGGGTTAAGCTTCAGTTGCCCACTGTAGTAATTGGCTTTAAAATAATCTCTTATTGGCTGCTTCTATCTCAGACAGACAGCAGTAAGCCATCCTGAAGAGAGATCTTAGTTCCCTGCCCAGGAACTGAACCTGGGTATCCTGGACGAAACTCAGGAATCCTAGCTAGTAGGAATCCCACCAGGGGCTAGAGGCTGGAAGCAAATTTCCCCTGGATTTTATCCCTATTTGAAAGCAACAATGTTCCAAGGAGGGAAAAACTGTAAGAACAGGTACAAAATTTATTCTCTATACTTTCAGTTGCCTTGAGAATTGCCACCCAGTTACACTCTCACAAATACTATATGTCTTCTCTGTTCCCCTCACATCCTCACCAACATCTTTTTTCACAGTTTGGTATTAAGCAGTGTTTTATTGTCATTTGATTTGTATTGAATATATCTTCTACTTATTAGTGAATTTAAGCATTTTTCTTTCCTAGTTTTGTATTCTGAATGGGAGAGGTCTATTCCATGAATTCTCTATTTTTATTCTTAGTTTGATTTTTCCACTGAACTTCTTAATTTTCTTTCTGGTTTACAGAAACTCCTATATAACAGATTTTATATGATTTTCTCTTTTTTGACATTGCAAATATCTTTTCTCATGTTACATCTTTGCTCATGTTGTGTGAAATATTCATGGAACAGACAACTTCAAACTGATTAAGCAAAGTTCACCTGTCTATCCCATTATATCTTATGCTTTGAGATTCTTAAGAAATCCTCCTCTACCCAAAGTTCACAAAGATATTTTCTCACATTTTTTTATACTATTATGTTCAATTTAGAACTGTAATGCATTTAAAGTTTATTTCTATGTACTGTGAGATGTAGAAATTCAATGTTATTTTTCTTTGGATTGCAAGTTAAATTTTTTGACACCATTAACTATATAGTCAATTATTTTCTATAATTATTTTTGATGCAATCCTATACTTTTCTAATTTTGTCTATCTTGTTTATCAGGTCCATTTACGAGCCTATTTGTTAATGCAACACTGCTTTAATCATTTTTGCTTTATAATGTCTAGAAGGGAAAGTATCTTTCCCCAGACTTTAGATCTTCATTTTCAAAATTGCTGTAGATCTTCAAAGACCTTTATTTTTCCATACATATATAGATATATATAGGATCATTTTGTCAAGTTCTCAAAAGACAAACAAAAACAACTTCTTCCAGTCAATTGAATTGAATTGCACTGAATTTATAAATTAATTAGCAATTTACTCCATGGCAATCGTGCTGATGTTTCCTTTCCCTATCCTGAAAGCTGATGCATGTTTACATACATTTAAAAAAATTCTAAATAAATCTTTACACATTTATGTCAAAAGATTTGAAATTTATTTTGGTAAGTTACAGGAGTAAATATTTGATTATATTTTTGTAATAAGTTACTATTTGTCTAGTTATTTCTTTACTGATTTGTGATAAAAGTTTAGTGAATTTTAACTTGTTACAGTACAAGAATTATTTTTTCTGCTCTCTATTCTATTTCAATGACCTGTTTTTTTTTTTGTTTTTTTCTTATCATTTTTTTTATTTTTAAACTTTACATAATTGTATTAGTTTTGCCAAATATCAAAATGAATCCACCACAGGTATACATATGTTCCCCATCCTGAACCCTCCTCCCTCCTCCCTCCCCATTCCATCCCTCTGGGTCGTCCCAGTGCACCAGCCCCAAGCATCCAGTATCGTGCATCGAACAATGACCTGTTGAATGCATCTTATTATATTATATCATATATTATATCAAGACCTTGGGAAGACATGACCTCATTGATTGTTTATGTTCTTCAACATTTTTGGAGTCTTCTCTTGTTAATTTTTTATATACACAATTCACATAATTTTTCAACTTTAATTTAAAGTTCCCTTTAGAATTATGTTAATTTGTGAAGTTATGTATTCATAGCATTCTGTATTTTAATATCATTTCCATTACTTGTAATCTTATTCTATGTCACTTACATATGCTTCGTATGTGTCTGCCTTGGAAATGATCTTTCTAAAGTAGTCTTCAGTCCCTCTTTTAATGGCAGAGATTGATAAGAATGGAGGATCACTTGGAGACACTGTGCCTAACTAAAAATATTGAATAAGAATATCTTTGAATGTAAGTATCATTGACTCTGGGCTATGCCACTCATAAGATCAATTGTGATTCATTAATAAGAAATACCATTTTATCCAAAATCAACATTTAAATAGTCCATATATTAATAAGGAAATTGATTTTGTACAAAGAAGGTATTCAGGGACTGCATCATTGAATGATTGAATGCTGCAACTCTAAGCTCCCATTTTTCTAATTTTTATAGACTAAGAAAATTTAGTTAATGATGTAGCAAGATTGGCCTATCACAATTTAAGTATCCATTCAGAGGTCCTGTCATACCAATGCAAATAGTCATTCTTCTGGTTTAGTTAATTGAAGCTTTGCAAACTACTCATTGTTAGCATTCACTTGATTTAGTGATAGCTTCAGAAATTTTACATACAGCAAATATTCTCTACACATGACTTCACTAATCACTACTAAACTGAGAAAGAAGCCAAAGCACTTGATACTAATGACTGTTTTTGTTGAAAATCTCTATGTGCAGTTATGTGCGCCTTCATTTTTCCTGGTATGTGTTATTTAATGATTTTAATTGCATTGTGGGAGAGGTTTGCATAGACTGAGTGAGAAAAATAAGATTAAGGATATCCCTGAAGACCAGCTCTTCAGGCCGCTCATAAATCTTTACCTTGGCAGCTCATGTTACAGTGGTGATTCCAATCATCAGATCAGATCAGATCAGTCACTCAGTCATGTCCTACTCTTTGCGACCCCATGAATTGCAGCATGCCAGTCCTCCCTGTCCATCACCAACTCCCGGAGTTCACTTAGACTCACGTCCATTGAGTCAGTGATGCCATCCAGCCATCTCATCCTCTGTCGTCCCCTTCTCCTCCTGCCCCCAATCCCTCCCAGCATCAGAGTCTGGCAGCTCATGTCACAGAGGTGATTCCAATCATAGACTGGTGCAAAACCTAATTGGAAGTTTGGAGCAACAGTAGAGTTACCAAGTGGACCATTCACATGCCTATCTCCCGACACCAGTACCCATTCTCAGTATTGGAAAGTATTTTATCCTTTCAATTCCAACTACTGGAGTATACTTTTTAGTGTCCATTTGGCTATAGTACAAGGCTTCCCTGGTGGCTCAGAGGTTAAACCGTCTGCCTGCAATGTGGGAGAATTGGGTTTGATCCCTGGGTTGGGAAGATCCCATGGAGAAGGAAATGGAAACCCACTCCAGTATTCCTGCCCGGAGAATCCCGTGGATGGAGAAGCCTGGTGGGCTACAGTCCACGGGGTTGCAAAGAGTCAGACACAACTGAGCAACTTAACTTTCACTTTCATTATTATAATACACATGAAATAATTTAATTTCAAAGGATTAAAAGCACAGAGTTACAGATATCTGTTTCTGTTTTACTATAGGTAGACCTATAAGTGCCCGAACGGAATTCATTTCAGTTCAGTTCAGTCGATCAGTCGTGTCCGTGTCCGACTCTTTGTGACCCCATGAATCGCAGTTCGCCAGGCTCCCTGTCCATAACTGACTCCCGGAGTTCACCCAAATTCATGTCCATCGAGTCAGTGATGCCATCCTGGCACCTCATCCTCTGTCGTCCCCTTCTCCTCCTGCCCCAAATCCCTCCCAGCATCTGAGTCTTTTCCAATGAGTCAAATCTTCTCATGAGGTGGCCAAAGTATTGGAGTTTCAGCTTTAGCATCATTCCTTCCAAAGAACACCCAGGACTGATCTCCTTTAGATTGGACTTGTTGGATTTCCCTGCAGTCCAAGGGACTCTCAAGAGTCTTCTCCAACACCACACTTCAAAAGCATCAATTCTTCAGCACTCAGCCTTCTTCACAGTCCAACTCGCACATCCATACATGACCACTGGAAAAACCATAGCCTTGACTAGATGGATCTTTGTTGGCAAAGTAATGTCTCTGCTTTTCAATATGCTATCTAGGTTGGTCATAACTTTCCTTCCAAGGAGTAAAACATCAACATCTTTTAATATCATGGCTGCAATCACCATCTGCAGTGATTTTGGGGCCCCCCAAAATAGTCAGCCACTGTTTCTACTGTTTCCCTATCTATTTCCCATGAAGTGATGGAACCAGATGCCATGATCTTCGTTTTCTGAATGTTGAGCTTTAAGCCAACTTTTTCACTCTCCTCTTTCACTTTCATCAAGAAGCTTTTTAGTTCCTCTTCACTTTCTGCCATAAGGGTGGTGTCATCTGCATATCTGAGGTTATTGATATTTCTCCCGGCAATCTTGATTGCAGCTTGTGCTTCTTCCAGCCCAGAGTTTCTCATGATGTACTCTGCATATAAGTTAAATAAGCAGGGTGACAATATACAGCCTTGACGTACTCCTTTTCCTATTTGGAACCAGTCTGTTGTTCCATGTCCAGTTCTAACTGTTGCTTCCTGACCTGCATATAGGTTTCTCAAGAGGCAGGCAGGTCAGGTGGTCTGGTATTCTCATCTCTTTCAGAATTTTCCATAGTTCATTGTGATCCACACAGTCAAAGTGTTTGGTGTAGTCAATAAAGCAGAAGTAGATGTTTTTCTGGAACTCCTTTGCTTTTTCAATGATCCAGCGGATGTTGGCAATTTGATCTCTGGTTCCTCTGCCTTTTCTAAAACCAGCTTGAACATCTGGAAGTTCACGGTTCACATATTGCTGAAGCCTGGCTTGGAGAATTTTGAGCATTACTTTACTAGCTTGTGAGATGAGTGCAATTGTGCGGTAGTTTGCGCATTCTTTGGCATTGCCTTTCTTTGGGATTGGAATGAAAACTGACCTTTTCCAGTCCTGTGGCCACTGCTGAGTTTTTCAAATTTACTGACATATTGAGTGCAGCACTTTCACAGCATCATCTTTCAGGATTTGAAATAGGTCAACTGCAATGCCATCACCTCCATTAGCTTTGATTGTAGTGATGATTTCTAAGGCCCACTTGACTTCATATTCCAGGATGTCTGGCTCTAGGTGAGTGATCACACCATCGTGATTATCTGGGTCATGAAGATCTTTTTTGTATACTTCTGTGTATTCTTGCCACCTCTTCTTAATATCTTCTACTTCTGTTAGGTCCATAACATTTCTGTCCTTTATCAAGCCCATCTTTGCATGAAATGTTCCCTTGGTGTCTCTAATTTTCTTGAAGAGATCTCTAAATGAATTAGCATCTGGTAAAGTCAAAACCAAATTTCATTCTAAGCCTGAGTTCATGGAACCTCGCTTTATCTTATCCTCAAATCCAGATACAGGGCTCACCTTTTTGCTTACAGCCGGACTTCAAATATCTTGCCCCTATCTCATCTATCCTTTAACACTTTTTTTTTTTTTTTGGTCTCCATTGAGCTACCAGGTTTTCTCACATAAAATAAATAAATAATATTGCATCATTGTTATGTTAAAAAAAAAGTGTTATATGATCTCACTGTAGCTTGCTTTTTGAAGTCATCTGCTATCACTTCCCTTTTGGTTCAGTTCATTCTAAGCACATGGGGCCTTCCCTGGCGGCTCAGTGGGTAAAGCGTCTGCCTGCAATGCAGGAGACCTGGGTTTGATATCTGTGTCAGGAAGATCCCCTGGAGAAGGAAATGGCAACCCACTCCAGTATTCTTGCCTGGAAAATCTTATGGACAGAGAAGTCTGGTAGACTACAGTCCACGGGATCGCAAAGAGTCAGACACAACTGAGCAACTTTACTTTCTTTCACTTTCTTTCTATTCCAACCACATAGCCTCTTTGCTGCTCTTCGGACTTGCCAAGCTTATTCCTACCTCAGATGCTTTGCACACTCCTCCCTCTATCTGTGGGCTTCTCCACTTAATAAGTCTTTCTTTTAGGTTTGGCATCTCCTACAATCTTAAACATTTTATTCAAAATTTCTCTCATCACATTTATGATCTGCCCTGTTTTTTTTAATCTGTGTCTTCATTGTCTTTTTTTCTACACTGAAATGTTAGCAACACGAAACAAGAGTTATGTCATACTGGGTCTCATTGCATCGTCTTTTCTATCACGCAGATTTATTCACAAACATCAAATATGTGTAAGAGCCAAGTCCATGTTCAATGTGATTTATCTGATTCTGGGTGAAGAAGAGTTAAAAAATATCACTCCTAGGCTTATTCAGTCATGGAGATATTTGAGTTACTTGTTAAACAGTCAACTAATACTAAGTGAGCACTTGCTAAGAGTGAGACCCTGTTCTAGGCACTAGGGATGCAGTGGTGAGCAAAACAGATGTGTCTCCTTAGTTCAGACCTTATATCCTGGTGATGTTGTTCATACTGAAATTAGTATGAAAGCTTATACTCATTAGGAAAATCTATATTTACCTGGGATCCCAGTAAGAAGAAATATTTTGCTTACAATAAGAAAGGATCCCTGAGAAGTTTCTTCTGAAAACTTCAGTTCACCTTCATAATAAAAATGGTAACTGAATATCCCCCAAATATTTCTCTATTATTTGTTGGCTTCTGTTATGCAAACAGAAACATGCTGTGAAATATGGACATCAACTCTAACTACTTGTTAATTTGTGAGAACTAGAGACAGCCGCACAAAGACACTGGCAGTACCTTATAATAAATACATATATCAACATATATATTTATAGGTTTAGGACCACTTAATCTCTGTCAACAGCAACTTTCCAAAATTTTTCACTCACTGTTCACTTTTCACTCACAAAACTATCAGTCATGTTTATCAGTATCACTACCTGTTGCTTTCAGGTAATGAAATATCACCTGAAGAACTATGATAATGACTGGGCTATTACTGGTGTTTTAAACCATTTATAGTTACCAAGCCCACCTAATCCTATGGATTTTGGTTATTTGTGGTAGTTTCCACTGTAGAAAAAAAGTCTTTGCATTTGTGAATTAAAATATTTTCCCCAGAAAAAATAAAGAAGAAATCTTGTCAATTTAAAGACTAGATATTCCTACTTCAGTGACCTCTGAAGAATATGGAAATAGAAACAGAAGCCCAGTCCTGTGGGCAAAGACCAGCAGAGTTAGAACCCAGTAGAAACTCATGAAAGCTAATCGTGGAGAAATAAGAGATTTGAAGCAGGTGTTCAGGAGCGTATGTGTGTAAGGGAATAAAAACTTCCTTAAAAATACTCTTGAAAAAGTTTAAGTGAAGTTTAAGCAAGTACAGGTGCATAGATTAATACTTTTACACAAAAGCAAGTTTTATAAAGGGTATTAAAAAGGGGGGAAATAAAAAATTTAACTTTCAAATAATTTTTTTTTTTTTTGATTCTGAGGCTAGCAATCAGAGACAAATGGAGGCAATTAGGTTTGAAGCAAAGGCTCAATGGAAAATGTTATGTGTCAGTACCTTATTGCTTTACTATTTTATTTCTCTTAGATATTCACTTAGTGGGAAATATCTATCTCTAAATATTTTGTTTTCTGATTCTCCCATAGTTTTGGATTCAGTACTGATGAACATAATTAATTTAACTATAAGCCCCGAAACACTTTTTTGTTCATAGTAGATTGTACATATCATGTCCCATTTCTGATTGAAAACCTACCATTACCATATGGAGGGCTGATATGCTACCATCCTTTGCCACAAGTCCTGCTCATAAGAGCTCAACAAGGAAGCTTGCCTTTTTAACTACTTTCTGTTGTTGCTGCTGTTCAGTCACTAAGTTGTATCCAACTCTTTGCATTCCCATGAACTGCAGCAGGCCAGGCTCCTCTGTCCTTTACTATCTCCTGGAGTTTGCTCAAATTCATGTTCATTGAATCGGTGATGCTATCTAACCGTCTCATCTTGTACTGCCCCCTGCTCCTTTTGCCTTCAATCTTTCCCAGGGTGAAGGTCTTTTCCAATGAGTCAGCTTTTTGCATCATATGGAAAATGTATTGGAACTTCAGTGTCAGTCCTTCCAATGAATATTCAAGATTGATTTCCTTTGGGATTGGTCAGTTTGATCTCCTTGCAGTTCATGGGACTCTCAAGAGTCTTCTCCAGCACCACACTTTGAAAACATCATTTCTTCAGCACTCAGCCTTCTTTATGATCCAACTCTCACATCTGCATGTGATTACTGCAAAAACCATAGCTTTGATATTATGGACTTTTGTTGGCAAAATGATGTAACTAATAGCATTAATTAACCCCTCAACGTGATGCCTTTATAACTATGTTAAATGATGTATATTTTTTTTAACTCATGGATTTTATGCATATGTCTGAATTAACAATTAGATTCCAGACTTAGAGCATATCACATCCCTATCTGCCTCCCCTACAATACTTTTTATTGGTTCCTGTAACTGAGCAGGATCCTGTGGCCTTCCCAAAATAGACCCTACCCGTGTCCACCTGCCTTTTGTCTGTGGAAAAACTTTAAGCAAAGAATACATTTAATTAAAAAACAGAAAACACGGAAAGAAAGGAAACAGTCAAGCAAGAAAAAATAATAATACTTTGTTCATTAAACAAAGTCAAAGATCTTTAGTTCTTCTTAAGGACTATAGATAAGAGTTTGAGCCACACCTTGGAACTATCTTGGCAGATACTGAAACCCTACCAGGTATCTGAAACCCTACCAGGTGGAAGAAGTTAACTGTGTGCTCCCCACAAGCATGTAGACTCCAGACCGGGAGGGACCAGAAGGTTGATGATGCTGACTTTCACTCACCTCACAACTAACCAATGAGAAGAATGTTCATGAGCTGACTGTGTTTGGCTCCTTGAACACTGTAAGACTCCTCACTAGCCTCTCCAGGGTGGAAAACAGTTTTGAAGGCATTAGCCTGATGTGGCCTCCTTTGTCTGGCAAAGCAACAAAGTACTCCTTTCTCTTTCCTCCCAAACTCTGTCTCCATATTTCAGTTTTGGCAACATTCCTAATGTATCTATGTAAGGGTTGCTTTTTTTTTTTTTTTAACTTTGAAAAAGGGGTTGCTTAGTAACATCTTAAAAAATCTACTAAATAAATGAAGAAATAATACTTTTGCTTTAGGAGGCTGGAATATTTGCTTGAAATCTAAAGGGAGATACTATTAGAAAATATTATAGTAGTTCAGAGGAGGAAATGTTTTAATAAAACCATTTACAACTTAATATTCCATTTAATTACTATACCCCAAATTCAGATAGTTGTTTCATATAAACGTTTCTGTGTACCTATTGGAAAACTGATAATATAATAAGCAGTCATTAAATGTTTGTTGGCTATTTTGTCTATTTTTTTTCTTTTTTTGATATTTCTAAGAGTTAAGATTTATGGACTTTAAACCTTTGTAAGTCTTTTAAAAGTTATAATTAGAAATGTATGAAGAAACATACTGCTGATAAAAGCAGTTAAATCATGTAGATTAGATGGATTTTTTAGGAAGTTTTCTTTTTCCCTTAGACAAGTTCATTTTTATTTCTAGCTTCAAACATTTGGATCACTAGAAGAACTTCTGGATTCCAGAGTACAAAAACACTGAAATATGCTTTTTTCTCTGCTTGAAGGTAATAGCCTATTAATGGGAAACTCAATGCAGAGATTTTTCAACCTAAAAATCCCATATTACTTTCAGAAATATGGGATTTGAAGTTTTTAAATTATAATGGAGGATGTTTTAAATTTTGAGCATTCATATGATTTCTTTCCTTGAATAAATCTGGTTTAACATTTTCAAAGCTTTTTACAGTCATTAGTTTGCCACACTGTTTTCTTTAGAGTATGTCAATGATTTTTTCTTTATAGCATGAGAAAATTTGTCAAAGAGACATTTAATAAAACAGTAAAAGAAGCCATAAGATTTTCTAACTTCTCTCTCTAGAACTATTTTTTTGAACTTCATTCAGTAATTAATAGTATAATCCAGATTACTTCTCTCTGAAGTAATCACATTAGAGGGTAGGACTTAGGGGAGTGTGACCTGATCAAAAATTATTCCCTTAGTCTGGACAGAAAAACACATTTCTTCTACAAGCTATTGAACCATTTTAGGTTTGGCATTCCAACATTTATTTGGTCTGCCTCTAGACATATGACCGTGTCTGTGACCAGCTTTGCTTCTTGCTTCCTAAGAAAGAGAAATTTCCCTGAAAACAGCAACTGTGTTAGACAAAAAAGATCAAAACAGAGAGTAAAAATAAGACAGAACCATGCAGCTTCATTTATGTGACCCATGGTGTGAAAAGCATTGGAAGCAAAATTGAATATGATTGAGTAGAAGATAATAAAATCTGTGGATTTCCAGTTGAGAAGGAATTTGTTCTGCCCTTTCACTTATAACTGCAATTATGGAAGCATTATCACAAACAAAGGAAATTATCTTCAGTAATCAGAAAGCATCATAACTGGCTGGCCAGAGTTCAGGGAGTTCAGAGGCAGTTACAATTGAATACTGCTCAGACAGCGGTGACAGACCCATGCTCATTGATTGAAAAGGACAAAAACGGAATAAACTATTCTAGTGGTTTCAAAACAAAAAAAAAGTTAAGATACTCCTTATATTAGGAAGACTTCAAAGTAAAATACACAAAACAAACAGATAATACTGTCTAAGGATCAAATAATTCTGAATGATATTCTGTGACATATACTGAAAATTTTGAAATAAATATTGTAGACAAGCTCTTTAAATAAAGAATGTGATCGAACATGACATGGTACAATGCCATAAACTGAAGTCTGAGATTTTGTCACATACAAGCTGCCAAATGCCTCTGTTGACGCAGTCTGTGTGCTCTCTCAGAAGAACGTATGTTGAGAAGCTCCCCCCAGTGATTATTAAAATGCCTCTACTTTTAAGACAAAGGCCACACCAGTGTTTCCTATGCTAAGCTTGGGGTTATTTTTCAATCTGCTTGCCTCATATTGTCACACTTAAAAGATTCTAAAGAATAACCTATATAGTGAAAGACCTTCTAATTCAAAGCAATGAGGCATCGGCACGGCTGTGACTGCCTTTTCTCTCTCCCTACTATCCTGAAACACATATAGCCTCTGCAGATTAGATTTTTGATTTCTTTCTCCACCACCAGAGACCTCAGATGAAGTACATATCCCAGAGGAATAATTCATCCAACAGAATACAAGTAAAGTGTGGTATTTGGTGCTGGCCCCCAGTCCACGCTGAAAGAGGGGACAAAAAACAATGTCAGTGCAAAATGTTTGTTCTTGGAAAAAACTGTCTTTCCTACTGTTTATCATATTACAGTCATAGTTAATGTAAGTTGTATTTTCCTTAATTAACAAACTATTCTTTGGCTGTTCCATTGATCTTTATTTATAAATATATATTAATTTATGATTATTAATGGGAGGTGGACCTTCTCTAATTCATATAATTCAACAATGAAGTAAGCTAAAAACTCTGATGGAAAATGAACAATGAAGTCTGAGCAGCCCAGCCCTTCCTTGTAAAAGAGGACACAACAGAATGGGACTCAAGAAAGAATTTAAGATTAACAGGTAAAATGAAATAGTTCCATCAGTTCAGTTCAGTCGCTCAGTCGTGTCCGACTCTGTGACCCCATGAATTGCAGCACGTCAGGCCTCCCTGTCCATCACCAACTCCCGGAGTTCACTCGGACTCATGTCCATCAAGTCAGTGATGCCATCCAGCCATCTCATCCTCTGTCGTCCCCTTCTCCTCCTGCCCCAAATCCCTCCCAGCATCAGAGTCTTTTCCAATGAGTCAACTCTTCACATGAGGTGGCAAAAGTACTGGAGTTTCAGCTTTAGCATCATTCCTTCCAAAGAATACCCAGGGCTGATCTCTTTCAGAATGGACTGGTTGGAACTCCTTGCAGTCCAAGGGACTCTCAAGAGTCTTCTCCAACATCACAGTTCAAAAGCATCAATTCTTTGGCGCTCAGCCTTCTTCACAGTCCAACTCTCACAACCATACATGACCACAGGAAAAACCATAGCCTTGACTAGACGGACTTTTGTTGGCAAAGTAATGTCTCTGCTTTTGAATATGCTATCTAGGTTGGTCATAACTTTCCTTCCAAGGAGTAAGCATCTTTTAATTTCATGGCTGCAGTCACCATCTGCAGTGATTTTGGAGCCCCCAAAAATAAAGTCTGACACTGTTTCCACTGTTTCCCCATCTATTTCCCAGGAAGTGATGGGACCGGATGCCATGATCTTCGTTTTCTGAATGTTGAGCTTTAAGCCAATAGCAAGAAGAGATAAGAAAGCCTTCTTCAGTGATCAATGCAAAGAAATAGAGGAAAACAACAGAATGGGAAAGACTAGAGATCTCTTCAAGAAAGTTAGAGATACCAAGGGAACATTTCATGCAAAGATGGGCTCAATAAAGGATAGAAATGGTATGGACCTAACAGAAGCAGAAGATATTAAGAAGAGGTGGCAAGAATACACAGAACTGTACAAAAAAGATCATGACACAGATAATTACAATGATGTGATCACTGACCTAGAGCCAGACATCCTGGAATGTGAAGTCAAGTGGGCCTTAGAAAGCATCAGTACGAGCAAAGCTAGTGGAGGTGATGGAATTCCAGTTGAGCTATTTCAAATCCTGAAAGATGATGCTGTGAAAGTGCTGCACTCAATATGCCAGCAAATTTGGAAAACTCAGCAGTGGCCACAGGACTGGAAAAGGTCAGTTTTCCTTTCAATCCCAAAGAAAGGCAATGCCAAAGAATGCTCAAACTACCACACAATTGCACTCATCTCACATGCTTGTAAAGTAATGCTCAAAATTCTCCAAGCCAGGCTTCAGCAATACGTGAACCGTGAACTTCCTGATGTTCAAACTGGTTTTAGAAAAGGCAGAGGAACCAGAGATCAAATTGCCAATATCCGCTGGATCATCCAAAAAGCAAGAGAGTTCCAGAAATAGTGCCATAGTAAGCTAAATTCACATTTATTTAGGGACCTAAGATTCCCTTAGTCCCACCCTGTCACTTAACAGAGGTGAGGCTCAGGTCACTAGATTTACCCAAGCTAGGGAGTCAGCTCTGGGCAAAGTGAGAGTCAGAATCTCATTCTTCTCCTGAAGTAATATACATTCTGTTCCAGCAAGCTGCTTCATTCAGATATCATGTAGTTAAGCCTGCTCATTTATAGTAGGAAAGCTAGAGCATACAAGGTTTGTGAAACTATGTTATAAGGAAAGAATATTCGAATGCTTCACTGGGGAAAATAAGATTATGAGAAATTTTTAAAAAATGCTATATTCAATGAAAAGAGAATATCAGAGCAATGGTGAAAAAGAAATGTCAGAAGATCAGTCTAGGAGAATAGATGGGGCTGAGAAATAGAACTGAACTACCAGGAACAAGGGAGTTTCCTCTTGGCCACTCCTCAACCCAAATCTGCTTCCCACTCTGCCAGCCAATATCTGAAGCCTTTTGAAAGCAGATGTCTTAGGTAAAAGGAGAGAACTTTGTGTCATAGAGCCTCCTAAAGACCAAGGAAAACCCTATGAAAGAAACGATAATGAGAGATGATCTTTTTTTTTTTTTTTTTTAACTAGCAGGGCAGAAAGAAGGAAGCAATATAGGCAAAAGACTGATGGTGATACAAATACCAACTGAATGAATATTCAGTAACCTATAGGCAGCAGGCTGACAATAGCCAGTGAACAGCTTGCACAATGGCATAGAGTATCTCTGATAACTCTCAAGGAAACCCCCTCACTCCTAGAGCTTCTTAAAGAAAGAGCTAAAGACTCACAGACTGTTGAAAGGAGAAAAGTTAGGGGGGAAAAAATCCCATAACACAGGTAAGGAAGCCCAAGGGCTCAAGGGAATAACAGGGGAAGGATATTTCCTTGGGGAAAAAAAATTGGCTTCTTATTAGGCAGAGAGCTAGGATTTCAATAAAAAACTATTAAAAAAAAATCTTAGGGTGTTTAAGTGTGATGCTTTCATATCCATAGGCCACAAATTATTATTTGTTTGGTTTTATCTGCATACAAAGGTGGGCAGAGGAAAAAGAAAAAAACTAATAAAAGATAAAATAAGAATTGATAGAGCACCAATCTGAGGCCGTTTAGCATAAGTAAGCAACTCCTTCATCGTGAAGTCGCTCAGTCGTGTCTGACTCTTTGTGACCCCATGGACTGTAGCCCACCAGGCTCCTCCATCCATGGAACTCCTTACCTGACACAAAAATTAGATTCCTATTCCAACAATCCTTTATGACAAAAAATGGTTTGAATGACTCTACTTTATCTATGCTGCTGCTGCTAAGTCGCTTCAGTCGTGTCTGACTCCGTGCAACCCCATAGACTGCAGCCCATCAGGCTCCACTATCCCTGGGATTCCCCAGGCAAGAACACTGGAGTGGGTTGCCATTTCCTTCTCCAATGCATGAAAGTGAAAAGTGAAAGTGAAGTTGCTCAGTCGTGTCCAACTCTAGCGACCCCATGGACTGCAGCCTACCAGGCTCCTCCGTCCATGGGATTTTCCAGGCAAAAGTACTGGAGCGGGGTGCCATTGCCTTCTCCGACTTTATCTATAGAGCTCTGTTTTTTCCAGTGCTATTTTCTTAGTTTTGTGATTAACCAAGAAAGTTGTTAATTGACCTTTAACACTCCTTGCTCTCCTTTTTTACAGGAAAAGCTAAAACCATTAGGAAGTATGATTGGCTTCCCAGGTGGTTCAGCAGGAAAGAATCTGCCTCCAATGCAGGAGACACAAGAGACTCAGGTTCTATCCCTGGGTTATGAAGATTCCCTGGAGTAGGAAATGGCAATCCTTGGCAGAAAAAAACCCATGGACAGAGGAGCCTGGTGGGCCATAGTCCATTTGGTTGCAAGGAGTAAGACATGACTGAGCTACTGAGCCCACATGCATGAGTAGCCATGCTGAAGGAAGAATTCTGCCTCCATGTTGAAACTGTTTCTTTGACTTTGACCCTTATTTATTTATTGCCAGGCTTGTCATTATAATCATACATAATGGCCTGCCTCTGGAGAAGGAAATGGCAGCCCACTCCAGTATTCTTGCCTGGAGAACCCCGTGGACAGAGGAGCCTGGCAGGCTACAGTCCATGGAGTCGTACAGTCGGACACAACTGAAATGACTTAGCATGGCATGGCAATGGCCTGCCTCAGAGAATCCTACCCCTCTGCTGGACTGTTCAGCTAAAGTGCCTTTGTTCATAACCCTGTCCATGGCAGGAAGAAAGAACTTAACACATCCCCCTGCCTGAAGCTTGCTATTTTAGGAGATATTTGCAAGAATTAACCAGTCTTTTTACTTTGTTTCTTCACCTATCCCCATCTCTGATCCATAACAGAACTTAACATCCATACCCCAACAAGATGGTTATTTGAGACATTAGTCTGCCATCTTCTCAGTCACCCAGCTCTCTGAATAAAATCATATCCCTTGCCTCAGCACCTTGTCTCTGATTCATTGGTCTATCATGCAGTAAGCAGAGCGAGCTAGGACTTGGTAACAGCCAGAAAGCAGTCATCAGAGAGAGATAAGAATAGAAGAAATACAAAAGGAGAAAAATAGCAAAAAATATGAGACTCAACTTACAATGCACTGCCCTAACTAGAGTTGATAAATAAACCTCTTCCTTTTCTCTAGCTTCCTTCCAGAGCATATATAGCTAGGAATTAGTATCTAGAACAGAGAGGAACTGGGAGTGTGTGGGATGTAGAGGCCTTGACTGAGACTGACCTAACTCCACTTTCCAAAGCAGATTACTGAGAAGTCTGCATCTGTCCATGATGTACTGGGCTGTCCCTGTTTAAAATAAAATGCTTCACATTTCCCCATTGGTTAAGTTTACTTCTGGATGTCTCATTTGAGGGAGATGCCTCACAGTAAGAAATAGTGATTGACAACAAAACTTGGTGATTGTTTGGTTCTAAAAAATACTACAGTTTGTTATGGATTGAATTGTGTCCCCTTAAAAAAAAATTCATTAAAGTTCTAATCTCAGGTGCCCTGGAATGTAATCTTATTTGGAAATAGAGTTATTACAGATGTAATTAATTAAGGTCATACTTGAAGTAGAGTAGGCTTTTAATTCCATATGACCAGTGTTCTTATAAGAAGAGGACATTTTGGTCACAGAGAAGATAGTCATAAGATGACAGAGGCAGAAATTACAGTGTTATGCCTACAAAGGAATAAATCCTAAGGATTGCTGGAAAATACCAAAAGCTGGGAAGTGGCAAAGAAAAAATTCTCCCCTAGAGCCATCAAAGAGAACTCGACCCTTTCAACACCTTGATATTAGACTTCCAACCTCCAGAACCACAAGAATATCAATTCCTGTGATTTTTAGTCAGGGAATTTTTGGTTCTTTGTTTCCAAGGCAGTGGGAACCTATATGCCATGAATACTAAAAGCAACCATATGTCTGTTACCGAATTCAAGCTCATACTACTCACCTCATGACAGGCCAATAAATTGAGAGATGAATCGTTGGGGCAAGGAATAGCAAGTTTACTTGAAAAACCAGCTGACAGAGAATATGGTGGACTAATGTCTCAAAGAACCAATGTATCTAAGTAAGAATTCAGGCTTCTTTCATACCAAAAGAGGAGACAGAGTCATTGGTTGTTGCAAACTTCTTGGTGTCAGAATCCTAGGTCTTGCGACTGTCTATGTAGATCAGGACACAGTGTTCTTGTGAACATCTCCAACAAGATAAATGTTACTCTCTGTTCTGCAAATTTCTATCTCCATATGAATAACAAAATATTATAACTTTAAAGGTCAGAACCTTGAGAACAGGCTCTCCTATATATTTCAGAGTATAGACAATATTCTTTTTGCTTGTAGCAAAAGCAATAGAGCATAAAGTTTAAAGTACAAGAAACATATCTATTAATAATATGGAGTCATATTTGTTCTTATTTTTCACATGCCCCTTCACTGCTAACCTTTTATGAAATATCCCCCAAATTAGGAGTTAATCACTTTGTGTGTGTGTGTGTGTGTTCTTGATTTTTTTTTTTCCATTTCATTTATTTATTTATTTATTTATTTTAACTTAACAATAATGTATTGGTTTTGCCATAGTAGCCATGAAAATACAGCATGAAGGCCAAATCTGTGTTTGTTTGCTTTTATAAATACACTTTTATCAGAATATAGCTATATTCATTTGTTTATAAATTTCTTGTGATTACTTTTATATTGCAATGGCAGAGTTTCTGCTAAGTCACTTCAGTCGTGTCTGACTCTGTGCGACCCCATAGATGGCAGCCCACCAGGCTCCCCTGTCCCTGGGGTCCTCCAGGCAAGAATACTGGAGTGGGTTGCCATTTCCTTCTCCAATACATGAAAGTGAAAAGTGAAAGTGAAGTCGCTCAGTCATGTCCAACTCCTAGCGATCCCATGGACTGCAGCCTATCAGGCTCCTCCATCCATTGGATTTTCCAGGCAAGAGTACTGGAGTGGGGTGCCATTTCCTTCTCCAATGCATGAAAGTGAAAAGTGAAAGTGAAGTCGCTCAGTCATGTCCAACTCCTAGAGATCCCATGGACTGCAGCCTATCAGGCTCCTCCATCCATTGGATTTTCCAGGCAAGAGTACTGGAGTGGGTTGCCATTGCCTTCTCTGAATGGCAGAGTTGAGTAGATGTAATAGAACTGTATGCCCCACAAAGCTGAAAATATTTATTATCTGATCTTTATAGGAAAAATTGTTAACCTCTCTTCCAAACCTAGCTACAATTTGATACTTTTAATCACTACATGAGATAGAAATATTAACACACAAGAATATAGAAATCACAGATAGAATTTTTCAAAATATGGTAAAGAATCTGTCTGCAATGCAGGAGACACAGGAGATGTGGGTTTGATCTCTGGGTTGGGAAGATCCCCTAGAGGATAAAATGGCAACTCTCTCCAGTATTCTTGCCTGGAGAATCCCATGGACAGAGGAGCTTGGTGGATTATGGTCCATGAGATCACAAAGAGTCAGATATGACTGAAGCGACTGAGCACAGCACATATGTTATTCTTTATTGTCACAATGTCCTCCAAAACTTAAATTTTACTTCTTCCTGAAGGTAGAAAATATAAGAAGTCTGAAAAGTCCTGAGGCTTTGAGCTAGCTTATTCATGTTGAGGGTAGGCAAACAGGGTTGGTGCCCACAATTTAGGGCAAAACCCAGTTTAGGGCCCACAGTTTAGGGTTATTATTAGGCCATAATAACCTGACAAATGGAGGGAGTGTTCCTGTACCTTTTGTACATTGTGGTGGCCAAGGCGGAGGTTGTGGTGGTTTAATGACCAGATGGACTCATAGCTTATTGGAGTTTAATTCCATTAGTTCTTTCTGGGAAAAATACTCACCCAGGCAATGTTACAGACCTTAAATAGTAACAGCAGCAGCAACAAATGCAAAAGAATTTCCTAATAAAGAAAGGAGAGACAGGACTCCTGAGCAAAGGAATTGAAAATGTGATTGATGTTTCCTTACCACAAGCACATCTTTCTTCTTTTCATATGTTTTGGAGCATCTCATGCTATCCTTTCAAAATTTATACAAAAGATAAGACCAGATAGCATCAATAAGTCTGCCTAATTTGGAAAAAGTAAAAATACTCAGTGAAAGAATGATGTTGTCTACCTAGTATTAATTCTACTCTTCTTCTTTGGTGACAAAATTCTAACTATACTCAGGATGGTAACATGCATACCTAAAAGACACCATTTCCCAGACTCTTCTACAGCAAGTTTGGCTGCACAATTACGTTCCAGCCAAAGAGATTTAATAGTTGATAGGAATATTTCTTAATGGAAAACCAAATACTTGATAAACACTGCTTCATTTCTTCCTCCTAATTCTTGTTTTAAGTGCTCTATTTTTGACAGCTGTCATGGCCCTTTAGAGAAAGGAGAGGAATCATATGTTAAGCTTGACAAACTAGATATATAGAAGAAATTTTAATCCCCAAGTCTATCCTGGAGCTGCCATATTGTACTTTATGATATTTGAAATGTGAAAAAACTCTCTGAACCCTGTTTAGCTACTGTTAGTTTTAATTTCTATGATATACAGTCTCCTCCACCACTACCATATTCTTCATATTGGAAATGAAAAGACAGAATTGTTCACCATCACTCTGACTAACACCTTTGAAACGAGAATGATTATCAAACATACTTCAACAATACAAAATATAGTCAATGACACAAAAAGCAATGATAAAAATAGTAAACATGTATTATTAAATATAAATAAAAATTTGCTTAAATAAATAGGAATGAACATAGACTATGATACCAGAAAGTGATGAGGGACAGTGAAAATAGATATTACTCTAGACTTTAATATGAAGCATATTAGTTCAAAGTAACCACTAGAAAATCAAAGAAAAGATATAAATTTTAAACATTTAAAAATTGTGTTGCACGTGTCTGAATAACAATTAACACTATTTTGAACAAAGAGTTGGATAAAAAAGTAAAACATATGCCTAAAATATCCTAATCTCTAAATCATGTATTAATTTAATTTTCTTAACCATTTATAAATTTGATCTGTATACTGCCTATCATGAATTTACTCACAGAAGATAATATAGTTTTCTTCAAGATTTATTCAAGAAATTGGATATATCAAAGGATATATCAAAATTCAAAATTGGATATATCAAAATTCATCCAAAGATGGGCACAATAAAGGACAGAAATGGTAAAGACCTAATAGAAATAGAAGAGCTCAAGAAGAGATGGAAAGAATACATGGAAGAACTGTAAAAAAAAAAAAAGATTGCGATGACCCAGATAACCACGATAGTGTGCTCATTCAACCAGAGCCAGACATACTGGAGTGTGAAGTCAAGTGGGCCTTAGAAAGTCCTGCTGTCAATAAAGCTAGTGGAGGTGATGGAATTCCAGTAGAGCTACTTAAAATCCTAAAAGATGATGCTATCAAAGTGCTGCACTCAATATGTCAGGAAATCTGGAAAATCCAGCAGTGGCCACAGGACTGGAATAGGTCAATCTTCATCCCAGTTTCCAAAAAAGGCAATTCTTAAAGAATGTTCAAACCACTGGACAATTGCACTCATCTTCCCTGCTAGTAAGGTTATGGTCAAAATCCTGCATGATAGACTTTAGCATTATGTGAATCAAGAACTTCCAGATGTCCGAACTAGATTTAGGAAAGGCAGAGTAACCACAGATCAAAGTGCCAACATTTGCTGGATCATAGAGAAAGCAAGGGAATTCTAGAAAAACATCTACCTCTGTTTCATTGACTATACTAAAGCCTTTGACTGTGTGGATCATAACAAAATGTGGAGAACTCTTAAAGAGATGACAATACCTGTAATACCATCTTATCTGTCTCCTGAGAAATTTTTTTGAAGGTTAGAACTGGATATGAACAACAGACTGGCTCAAAATTGGGAAAGGAATACATCAAGGCTGTATATTGTCACCCTGCTTACTTATACTCTGAGCACATCATGAGAAATACCAGGCTGGATGAGTTACAAGTTGAAATCAAGATTGGCGGGGAAACATCAACAACCTCAGATAGGCAGATGATATCCTGTAATGGCAGAAAGCGAAGAAGAACTAAAGATCTTCTTAATAAGGGTGAAGAAGGAAAGTGAAAAAGACAGCTTAAAACTAAATATTAAAAAAAATTAAGTTCATGGCATTCTGGCCCCATCACTTCACGGCAAATCAAAGGGGGAAATGTGGAAGTAGTGACAGATTTCCTCTTCTTGGGCTCCAAAATCACTGCAGATGGTGACTGAAAGATCCATATAGTCAAGGCTATGGTCTTCCCAGTGGGCATGGTATGGCTGTGAGAGCAGGACTGTAAAGAAGGCAGTGCACCAAAGAATCGGTGCCTTTGAACGCTGGTGCTGGAGAAGACTCCTGAGAATCCCTGGCCAGCAAGGAGATCAAACCAGTCAATCTTAAGGGAAATCCACCCTGAACACTCATTGGAAGGACTGATGCTGAAACTGAAGCTCCAATATTTTGGTAATCTGATGTGAACAGCCTACTCATTGGAAAAGCCCCTGATTCTATGAAAGATTGAGGGCAGAAGGAAAAGAGGGTGACAGAGGACAAGATGGCTTGATGGCATCTCTGATGCAATGGACGTGAACTTGAACTCGGGAAAACTCTGGGAGATGATGAGGGACAGGGTGCCCTGGCATGTTGCAGTCCACTGCAGCATGTCCAAAGAATCAGATAGAACTGGGTGATTGAAAAACAATAGCAAATAAAATATCACATATAAAATATGTAAAAGTGTTTTTTGTTGTTGTTGTTGTTGTTTTTTATGTGTTTTCCAAATGAAAGGGTGTCAGTTATTTGGGAAGATGCAGTGGTGCTTTTAAGCCCCATACTGCCATCTGGGTTACAAAGCAATCAATTAACAAGTTTAAAGTTTTGATTGAATTGATCTTAAATTGATTAAGTCAAATTGAGATAAATTTGAGAAAAATTACAGAGAGCAATTTGAGAAAATTTGAGAGTTCATTACAGAAAAATCATATGGAATATTTTAAATTTGGACTTAGAGGCATCACTCATAGATGATATTGTTCTAAAATAATTGTGTTTTTACTAATTAGCTTAGGTAATTTTATTTTATTTTATTATTTTTTTTTGGAGGAAACAGAAAGGTGGCTTTATTTATTTATTTAATTTAAATTTATTTATTTTAATTAGAGGCTAATTACTTTACAATATTGTATTGGTTTTGCCATACATCAACATGAATCTGCCACGGGTGTACATGTGTTCCCAATCCTGAACTCCGCTCCCACCTCCCTCCCCATACCATCCCTCTGGGTCATATGTTTTTGCATGTATTATTTGCTTACTACATGATACACTTTATATGGGAAAGATGTTTTCTTATTTAATCAGTTTTCAGGGGAATGGATTGGTTTTTTGCCATCCTCAAAAGTTTACTTTTTCTTTTATTAAAAGCTAATTAATATTTAGTAGCTGGATATCCATTATAATTTCATATAGACATGAAAATCTCAAATTGGTCACTGGGACCTCTTCAAATTGACTTGATATCTTTTTATAGTGACTCTAGTTGCTTTTAATAGCTATTCTGCCATCTTATATAGATCTTCCAAGTTCATATTTTACAATTCCTACTATGGACATGGATCAGCCAGTTATCCTAAATACTCTGATATTTAAAATATTTATTTACTTTTTAAAAAATTATTTATTTTAATTGGAGGCTTAATTACTTTACAATATTGTGCTGTCTTGCATATAGGGTTGTCATTACCATCTTTCTAAATTCCATATATATGCATTAATACACTGTTTTGGTGTTTTTCTTTCTTTTTTTAATATTTTATTTTATTTTTTAACTTTACAATATTGTATTGGTTTTGCCATATATCAACATGAATCTGCCACAGGTATACACTTGTTCCTCATCCTGAACCCTCCTCCCTCCTCCCCCCTCCCACCCCATACCATCCCTGTGGGTGGTCCCAGTGCACCAGCCCCAAGCATCCAGTATCGTACATCGAACCTGGACTGGCGACTCATTTCATATATGATATTATACATGTTTCCATGCCATTCTCCCAAATCATCCCACCCTCTCCCTCTCCCACAGAGTCCAAAAGACTGTTCTATACATCAGTGTCTCTTTTGCTGTCTCGTATACAGGGTTATTGTTACCATCTTTCTAAATTCCATATATGCGTTAGTATACTGTATTGGTGTTTTTCTTTCTGGCTTACTTCACTCTGTATAATAGGCTCCAGTTTCATCTACCTCATTAGAACTGACTCATATGCATTCTCTTTTAATAGATAGTAATATTTCATTGTGTATATGTACCACAGCTTCCTTATCCATTCATCTGCCAATGACATCTAGGTTGTTTCCATGTCCTGGCTACTATAAACAGTGCTGTGATGAACATTGGGGTACATGTGTCTCTTTCAATTCTGGTTTCCTTGGTGTGTATGCCCAGCAGTGGGATTGCTGGGTCATATGGCAGTTCTATTTCCAGTTTTTAAAGGAATCTTGACACTGTTCTCCATAGTGGCTGTACCAGTTTGCATTCCCACCAATAGTGCAAGAACGTTCCCTTTTTCTCCACACTCTCTCCAGCATTTCTTGTTTGTAGACTTTTTAATGGCAGCCATTCTGACCAGGATGAGATGGTACCTCATTGTGGGTTTTTGCATTTCTCTGATAATGAGTGATGTTGAGCATCTTTTCATGTGTTTGTTAGCCATCTGTAGGTTTTCTTTGGAGAAATGTCTGTTTAGTTCTTTGGCCCATTCTTTGATTGGGTCATTTATTTTTCTTGTATTAAGCTGCAAGAGCTGCTTGTATATTTTGGAGATTAGCAAATTGTCAGTTGCTTCACTTACTATTATTTTCTCCCATTCTGAAGTCTATCATTTCACTTTGCTTATAGTTTCCTTCATTGTGCAAAAGCTTTTAATTAGGTCCCCTTTGTTTATTTTTGCTTTTATTTCCATTACTTTGGGAGGTGGATCATAGAGGATCTTGCTGTGATTTATGTCAGAGAGTGTTCTGCCTATGTTTTCCTCTAGGAGTTTTATATTTTCTGGTCTTACATTTAGATCTTTAACCCATTTTGAGTTTATTTTTGTGTATGGTGTTAGAAAGTGTTCTAGTTTCATTCTTTTACAGGTGGTTGACCAGTTTTCTCAGCACCACTTGTTAAGGAGATTTTCTTTAATCCATTGTATATTTTTGCCTCCTTGGTCAAAAGGAAGTTGTCCAAAAGTGCATGGATTCTTCTCTGGGGTTTCTTTTTTGTTTCATTGGTCTATATTTCTGTCTTTGTGCCAGTACCATACTGCCTTGATGACCATAGCTTTGTAGTATAGTCTGAACTCAGGCAGGTTGATTCCTCCAGTACCACCCTTCTTTCTCAAGATTGTTGTGGCTAGTTGAGGCTTTTTATGTTTCCATGCAAATTGTGAAATTATTTGTTCTAGTTCTGTGAAAAATACCATTGGTAGCTTGATAGGGATTTCATTGAATCTATAGATTGCTTTGGATAGTATACTCATTTTCAGTATATTGATTCTTCCAATCCATGAACATGGTATATTTCTCCATCTATTTGTGTCATCTTTGATTTCTTTCATCAGTATTTTATAGTTTTCTATGCATAGATTTTTTTGTTTCTTCAGGTAAATTTATTTCTAAGTATTTTATTCTTTTCATTGCAATGGTGAATGTAACTGTTTCCTTAATTTCTCTCTCTGTTTTCTCATTGTTAGTGTATAGTAATTCAAGGGATTTCTGTGTTTTAATTTTATATCCTGCAGCTTTACTATATTCATTTATTATCTCAAGTAATTTTCTGGTGGTGTTTTTAGGGTTTTCTATGTAGAGGATCATGTCATCTGCAAACAGTAAGAGTTTTATTTCTTCTTTTCCAATCTGGATTCCTTTTATTTCTTTTTCTTCTCTGATTGATGTTGCTAAAAGTTCGAAAACTATGTTTAATAGTAGTGGTAAGAGTGGGCACCCTTGTCTTATTCCTGACTTTAGAGGAAATGCTTTCAATTTTTCACCATTGAGGATAATGTTTCCAGTGTGTTTATCATTCATGACTTTCATTATGTTGAGGCATGTTCCTTCTATGCCTGCTTTCTGGAGAGTTTTTATCATAAATGGGTGTTGAATTTTTTCAAAGGCTTTCACTACACCTATTGAGATAGTCATATGGTTTTATCTTTCAATTTGTTAATGTGGTATATCACATTTATTGATTTGTGAATATTGAAGAATCCTTGCATTCCTGGGATAAAGTCCACTTGATCATATTGTTTGATATTTTTAATATGTTGTTGGATTCTGTTTGCTAGAATTTTGTTGAGGACTTTTGCATCTATGTTCACCAGTGACATTGGCCTCTAGTTTTCTTCTCTTGTGGCATCTTTGTCTGGTTGTGATATTAGGGTGATGGTGGCCTCATATAATCAGTTTGGGAGTTTACCTTCCTCTGCAATTTTCTGGAAGAGTTTGTGTAGGACAGATGTTAGCCATCCTCTAAATTTTTGGTAGAATTCACCTGTGAAACCATCTGGTCCCAGGCTTTTGTTTGCTGGAAGATTTTTGATTACTGTTTCTATGTTCTTGCTTGTGATGTATCTGTTAAGATTTTCTGTTCCTTCCTGATTCAATTTCAGAAGGTTATAGTTTTCTGGGAATTCTTCCATTTCTTCCAAGTTGTCCATTTTATTGGCATATAGTTGCTGATAGTAGCCTCTTATGACCCTTTGTATTTCTGTGTTGTCTGTTGTGATGTCTCCATTTTCATTTCTAATTTTGTTTATTTGATTCTTCTCCCTTTTATTCTTGATGAGTCTGGCTAATGGTTTGTTTATTTATCTTCTCAGTTTTTTTGATTTTCAGTTTTTTTGATTTTTGCTATTGTCTCCTTTGCTTCTTTTGTCATTTATTTCTGCTCTGATTTTTATGATTTTTTCCTTCTACTAACTTTGGGTATTTCCAGACATCAAAAAGTGAAGACACATTGATTTTTTTTTTAACACAACTGATTTATTGTAGTGTTTCAGCTTTTTGTTTTAAACCATGAAATGGTATTATTTTCCCTAATATTGGCTAGTAATTGTGCTCTAGTTTTTCCAAAATGTTGTTACAAAAATTTTAAAACATAGAAACAACTTAAAAAATATTTTCTATAAACATCCCTAAACCCATTATTATTTTGTTGTTCTTGCTTCATTGGCTATGAATTTATCTAATACCTTTACCTAGCTTCAAACCCTTCACAATTATTTATCCTTAACTCTATGTATATTTATTTAGATTTATTGACATATAATTTGCATAAGAAAATTCCTCCACTGTAGATGGAACTTGATAAGTTTGTATAAAATTTATACAATTGTAAAACCATCACTACAATCTGCTTTTATAATACTTCTATCATCCAAGAAATTGTCCTTGTTCTTGCATAAACTCAAAATAAGTTAATATCTGTTGAATAAACGCATATAAGATGACAGTCCTTATTTAAACATCATCATCTAGTTAGTTGCTTGCAGTCTGTAGTGTGCTGAGAATTTTTGAAACAAAGCATGCTCTAGTTATGTCCAGCAGCAGAGATGTTCAGATTCTTGGTGACTATAGTACATGAAATTCAAGGGAGATTGACTTCCAATTAACAGTCTTAAATAAAAAGAGGTTTCTTTTGTTCCTGTTTTGTTTCTCAATTGTATTCTTTTTTTTTTTTAACTTTTTATGTTGTATTAGGGTATAGACATTTAACAATGTATTCTTGGTAAAACACTGAAGAAGAAATTTCTTGTAAAGTAAGATGTCACAGATTTGTTTCATGAGTTGGAATCATGTTATTCTCCAAGCTACCAAATAATATGTTGAACATAGAATCAATTCTAAATACATTTTGATAATGAATTGGAAATATCCTCTTTCCTAGGTGTAATGCTAGTGCTTTTAAATTTGAAATAATATAACAAATATGTTTTCATTACTTACAGATTCTCCATTGTCAGTAAGGTAAGCATGATGGCTTCAGTAAAGAATCACTTCATTTATAATGTAAATATTGACTTCAGGTTATATATAAATATTTTATGTATTACAGGATATCTTATTTGCACCTTTTTTGTTAACTCAAGCATGATATAAATCTTGTGATACATTGCATACACTGTGCTTAATTTAACACTATTAATAAAATTTGAAAAACAATTGCCATTGACTATGTCAAAGGGCATGTTTGAAGATTAATTTGAACTACAAAGAAGGTATCTCCAGTGCCCTGTGAGCTCCTTGGAGATCACACAGGGAATGCCCCTCAGGCTTATGATTCTCCTCATTAACTTCGAATTATTCATTTTTGTTTGTGAGGTCATAACCCTGTGCACAGATGAACTTGGATAGGAAATGCTAGAGGCATAGTTTGCAAAAGGCTCTTACAGTTTTTTAATTATGAAATGTAGAAAGTGGGTATAAATATCAGAAAAAAATATGTATTCAGTTTGTCCCAGGTTGTAGCATTCAAATTCTTTACCATGTCCACTTACAAAGTATATTTTTCATATGTAACCAACGAATAAAATCACATTTATTTTTCTTAGATATAAATTCCTCTTTGACTCTGGAGTACTTCTAGCTAAGGTTACTTTTAAGGCTAATTTTGCTAGATTTTTAAAGCAATGTTGTGTGACGAAAATCAAACTCTTTCCAGTGTGACATGACCTAAGAATATATTCTATCCATGTCATAAATATATGATAATAATTGATGTCATTTTGAACTTCACGAATCATAATACAAATGCATTTTTCTATTATTTTCTCTCAGACTTTACTTATAGTGATACCTTTGCCTCTATATTAACTTCTAATATTCCTAGTCAGGAACAAAATGGCAGCAAATCACCTACCAAAGCACTGTTACAGTATTCTTTGTGTCATTTTTCCATTTTTATTTTAGGACAATGACTTAAAAGTAAGATAACTGGCTGTAAAGGGGGGAAATAGGTAGTGATTTCTCACTAACATGTTGCATTTTAACAAGGATGAAGATGCTCAACAGAAAGTATAGGTTGTTAACTGATTTCTGACAATATACATAGTTCTTTGGAATCATTGCTTTCAGATTCCAATGATGTTGAGTTTTAGGTTATTATGAACTTGATACCACCCAGGTCTGAAACACTGGAGTAAAAATAAAGTCACGTAATCATAAGTTCTGTACACAATTTTTTTTTTCTAACCAGCAATTTCCATCTTCCAAATGAAAAAAAAAATCACCTTATGATTTCTACAGAAGAAAACTTTGAGCAGTGTCAAATCATTTTTAACAGTTATTTAACCAGGATGAACATTTCAATAATGAATGTTTCATGGTTAAGTTAGGTAAAGCACCTGAACAAAATAAAGCATTTGTAACAAGTGATGATGTGCATCCATGACAACAAATGACTTAACTAATTGGATTAAGCATTTGAAATTTCATGTTTCCATACTCTTCAAAAGTATTTTATGAATAGGAGTCCCAGAAGTAGCAGATTTAGTTAATAAAATTTTAAATATTTATTTTCAGTGCACTTTGTACTTTGACAATGTGATAACAAACCTCATAAGTTATGTAAACAAAAATACTCAACCACTTCTTAGAAGAAAATTATTTTAACTAACCAGAAATTTGCATATTGAACAGCATGATAGTCAATTTTATAGTGGTAAATTATAACTTATTTAAACTGAAAGTCATTCAATCGTGTCCAACTCTTTGCAACCCCATGGACTGTTTAATCCATGGAATTCTCTAGAACAGAATACTGGAGTGGGTAGCCTTTCCCTTTTCCAGGGGATCTTCCCAACCTAGGGATTGAACCCAGGTCTCCTGCATTGCAGGTGGATTCTTTACTACCTGAGCCAAAAATTACTATTAAAAATGAAGTAGCAACATTTAAATGGAGTAGGAAATGACAACTCACTCTAGTATTCTTGTTTGGAAAAGTCCATGGACAGCAGAGCCTGGTAGTCTACAGTCCATGGGGTTGCAAAGAGTCAGACTCAACTGAGAGACAGAGCATGCAAACAGTAATGGTTTGTCATAATTTTTTTTTTTGTCATAATTTAATGCATGTTAGAGCTGTCATCTTTCCATTCATATGTAGATGTTTATCAAGTGTATATTGTGTGTCAGGAGTCCTGAACAACAAGACCCGATCCTTTGTGTGAAATTTTCTTTGGTTTTATCTCTAATAAATTCATTTTCCATTAGACATTTTGGCTTTTGTAATTTATTTATGGTAGTTTTCTTTGCTTCTACTATTCCAAAGATTTGATCTTATTTCTATTTGCTTCTCAAAAAGACATAGATCCTTTTTTAGTTACCCAATTCAGATACAAGAACTATGTTCTATATCTAGGTTTTGGAAAGTATTTTTACTATCTAGCCTTGCTATCTTTATTAATAATTTTATTGTCCTACATTTCAAAAATGTTCCCTAGGTCACTGTCCTGGTGGTCCAGTGGCAAAGACTCCCTGCTCCCAATACAGGGGACAGGGTTTGATCCCTGGTTGGGAAACGAGATCCCACATGCTGCAACTCAGAGTCTACATGCCACGAATAAAAAGATCCTACATGCTGCAACTAAGACCCAGCACAGCCAAATAAATACACACATACATATTTTTAAAAATATTCCTTGGTAGTCTTTCATAAAAGATAAATTTAATTTTTCTCCCTTATGAAGTCCATGGGGTTGCAAAGAGTTGGATGTGACTTAGCAACTGAGCACAGCACACACCCATATATTCATATCATGAAATATGAACAATTAATGCAAAGATGTTTCTTCTTTCAAGAATAATTTGAAACTTTATATCTAAACAATTTTTAAGCTTTAAATAGCCAAACAGCACAAGATTATATTTTTCTTAAATGATTCAAATTATTAATTAACACATTTCTTTTAACAAAATGGAAAATTAGTGGAACATTTGCAAACTACTTTTCCCAAAGTAAAAGAACTATTTGACATTTTTCTTTTATTTATTGGTACAGGCAAAGTCTAAGAAGCACTAAGCAAAATGTTAATTAAATCAAAATTAGAAATGCTGACACATATCTCTTTCGATGAATGGAACAGCGTATTACCTAAGGATATTAAATGACACATTGCCTATAGTGGTTATTATTAGTGCATAATTATCAGATTTCTGAAATAACCTTCAAGTTGAAACATTAACATTTTATTTCTATAACTCTTACTTTGAAGTGTGAATAGTGTGCATCAGGGAGATTAACTGACATGTAGCATTTTGTCGTGTTTTGTTTTGTCCAAAAGCTGACTTGGATCAGAATATTCTTAATACTTTTCCTCTCTTTTCTTGTTGGGAGTGGGGCGGGCCTTGCCTGTAGCTCAGATGGTGAAAGAATCTGCCTGCATTGGAGGAGACCCAGGTTAGATTCCTGGGTTGGGAAGACCCCCACAGTGAAGAGAATGGCAACCTACTCCAGTATTCTCACCTGGAGAATCCCACGGACAGAGAAGACTTGTGAGCTACAGTCTTTGGGATCGCAAAGAGTCAGACACGACTTGCAAAAGACTAATACTATTCCTTTTCTAGGAGCAACACTGGTGCATGTCTGTTTAAACAAATCAAATTTATTTCTACTGTCTCATTTTACTGGAGGTGGAGGAGTGGCAAAGCTGTATGACCATTGAGTTAACCAATTGTACCTATAATATTTCCAACTACAATAGTTTCCTTGCATATTAACTTACTCCATTTATTTAAATAGAATCCACCACCTATTCCTAAATAAATTCCAACATGAAAATTAGTTAGGAAAATTTGAATTCCTCATCTCTGCCACGACATGGGCCCTGGTTGCTTCAGTGCCTAGAATGCTGTGATTCTCCAGCTCTCTCCATTGCCCACTGCCTCTCAAAGTTTAATAAAACTTTCCAGGTTCCTTCTAATAAACTATGAAGGAAACTAGCCACATTCACTGCAGCTTTCAGGCAATCTTTGCCAACAAGGTCATAGAACAGATCTCTGTCAGATTTTTGGATCTGGGTTCTCCAACAGCAGTTCATGTGGTTGACAACCTGTATACCCTCATTACCCTCATTAAAATGCTAACCAAGATTCAGGATTGTAAGTTAGAGATTCCAATTTCTTGCTATATTCTATCAATATTCCTTGTCTTTCTCTTGAGATCACATTTCTTTTACCTCATCTGGACACACATCCTAATCTATATACTTGTCTGACAATGTCTTTTCAGGCCACTGGAATTTTTACTGTTCCTCAAACTAGCTATCTTAAGACATTAATGGAATTATAAATATCTCTTAAAATGTAGTTTATTTGCCATAAAAGACACAAAATGATTTGAATATAATGACTCAAGGCATAGCAGGGGGTTCCTATAAAAGAGCTGCTTCTCCTATCTTTCTACCAAAGATGTTGCTGAGCAGAAGAAGCTTGAGGGTGGAAACATCCCTAAAATTCCTTGTCTAGGTTTTATAATATTGTTATGAACATTTTTCTAATAATGGTTCCATTCAGATTAGACACTAAACCTTACTGTTTTTGTGTTAGTCACTCAGTCATGTCCAACTCTTTGTGACCCCATGAACTGTAGCCCATCAGTCTCCTCTGTCCATGAAATTCTCCTGGCAAGAATATTAGAGTGGGTAGCCATTCCTTTCCAGGGGATCTTCTTGACCCAGAAGTTGAACCCAAGTCTCCTGCCTTCCAGGCAGATTCTTTCCTGTTTGAGCCACCAATGAAGTCCAAGCCTTACTATTGCTCAGTCATCAAATCATGTCCAACTGTTCCCTACCCAATATTTTGTGGGGTTGTCATGGCAAGTATTCCGGGGTAGTTTGCCATTCCCTTCTCCATGGATCACGCTTTGTTAGAACACTCCACTATGACCGATCCGTCTTTGGTGGCCCTGCACAGCATGGTTCATAGCTTCATAAGTCACATAAGCCCTTTGGCCATGACAAGGTAGTGGTTCATGAAGGGGATCTTACTATTACACAAGCCAAATTCTCTCAGCTTTAAGGCCTCTGTTCTTGCTGTTTCTTCTGCCTCCCTTATTTCTATTCTAAGATATTGGAAAAAGGTCATTTCTCATCTTCAAGCACTGACTTCAAGCCCCACTCCTTCCACCAAGCCTTCTCTATTCATCCTAGAGTGCCGCCCATCCATTAGCAGCCTCTGTTCCACTGTTCTATTTATTGTTCTTAAAAAGCTCTTTAGGAAAACTGAATTATCTTATGCTTTCATATTCATTGCCAATGCAATCCCATAAGAATGGAAGCTTCATTAGGCCAGAGAAGGCACCTGCCTCATCAGGTTCTCTGCTAAATTTCTAGATATTCAATAAATAATTCTTGAATCAAAGCAATAAAATTGCAGTGAAGCTACAAAGCTATCAAAATGCACACTTTTTTGGAAAATGAACAGCACAATTAATTTGGGGTTCATTTTCTCTGCTTCTACAACCCATCATTCTTCCATCATTGCAGTACTGTTCTTTGTTGAACTTAATTGCTCATAAATTTATCATTCTCCTTGGAATGACAGGAGTTCAACTCTCATCACTTTGACACCCTGTGGCACCCTATCCCAGTTCCTAGATGCAAAGAGGAGCTCAATATACTTGTTGAATTTCTAAGTGGGTATATGAAATCACCAAGTACTTATGAATAAGTGATGCAATTTAGTTATTGATTTTTCAAATAACCTTATCATAGTTGCAAAACTAATCGTTAATAGTTCTTGGATTTAATAAAAGACATCTCCCAGTAAATGTATGCAACATATCAGAACCTTGTTACTTAACACCTAGTACCAGATTATGTCTGTGTATCTTCTATTTCTATGGGAAAATACATGCAACAAATGTCAATATTAATAATTGGTTAACAATCCCATACCCAAATTAGTCACTGACCTTCTGCTTGCACATGCTCAGTCATGGCTGACTTTCTGCAACCCTATGGACTGATGCCTGCCAGGCTTCTCTGTCCATGGGATTCCTCAGGCAAGAATATTGTGTGAGCTGCCATTTCCTCCTCCAGGGGATATTCCCTGACCCAAGGATAGAACCTGTTTCTCCTGTATTTCTTGTATTGCAGGTAGAGTCTTTACCCACTGAGCCATCAGAGAAGCCCAATGACCTCCTATCACCTAGTTTAGAAAGTGGTACAGGGTCTTCAGGATTCTTGGCAGTTTTCAGGTTCCCTTAACCAAGTCATCATTCTTACACGCATCTTCATGCAGTGAATATGCTGCATCTTTGCCAGGTTAAAATTTACTTTTCTATTTTCTTTATTTTGTTAAGTCTTCATAATAACTTTGTAAATAGAGTGTTATTTTTTCTTAATTATAATGTTTAACAGGATATATCCCTAGTTTTCACTATTACTGCCATTATTATTACTATTATTTTGTGGAGAAAACAACTGTAAACAAGCCATGTTTTCTACATGAAAGGCTTCCCTTAAGTGCTTCTTCAGTTATTAGGTGGCAGGTTATTGTTCCCTTACATTACATGCAATGCTTAAGGACACTGGAAGTAAGAACACATGTCATTTCTAAAAACTGTCTGAACACAGGACTCCCTGATGAGGAAGTTTTCTCATCAAACTCACCATTAGACATCTGAGAGGGGGAAACCTGCAAGCAAATGGTATGAGGATTTCAGCTGGCACATTGTACCCCTGCCACCAGTCTGAGCTCTTCCAGGAGGCTCTGTATTTCATAGGGTTGAACAGAGCCTGGAATTGCAAAAGAACAGATTGGGAAGAAACCAGTAGGCTTAAATGGATAATAAGTGCTGTAGAAAGCAATCAATTTTCATGAATGAGCTAAAAGGGGTGACTATGGAAACAAATAATTAGAATGGCAAAACTAATCAGCTGCTTTCAGTAGGTCATTAAAATATTCCTCTAGTATGACAGCCAGAGAAAAAGCCACATACTGTAGATGAAAAATGAAGTTTACTGACATTTAAAAAAAGTGTAAGTGGATTTTTTTCTTTCTTTTTTTCCTTTCTACTATTCTTCCAATCCACCTTTCTCCTTTTCTTCTCTCCCTACACTCTCTTTCTTATTTTCTTTCCTTTTGAAAGAAGTTTGAGTGACTTTTAATTTAGAAAGAATATTTTTCTTTTGTTCTTTCCTCTTTTGTGTCTTTCTTTCATTTTCTTTAAATTGGGGGCAAAAAAGGCTATGGAGATACAACAAATTCACACTAGGGAATGGAATAAAAGCTATTTTGCAGATTATGGGATAACACACCAGACTAAAAGGTAGTTAAAATATGGAATCCTGAATGACACACAACTAATGAGTAGTTGTTAATTATTTTTCAATTTTGCTGTGATAATGAGATTCAAGAAATATACCTTTTATGTTCCCATGGCTGCAATCTTTAATTTCCCTGTGCTCAGAGGTGTATCTTCTCTAATTGTAGTGTTTCTCAGGACTCTGACAGGAATTATTTTCTTGACAGAAAATGTGTAGGTGACATTTCATATTTGTCTGGTTTAATAATTATTTTTGTCAAATGAAATATGAACACTTTATGTCAACAGATCAATTTTGAATAATAAGCTTTTTTTCGTCCCCAAAAGGCTAAAGAAGTTGTTTATCAATGTTTTCTGAAACTTTTTCTTTCATCCATCCATTGATCCAATGTGTGTGCATACTAAGTTGTTTCAGTTGTGTCCAACTCTTTGTGACCCTATGAACTGTGGCCCACCAGTCTCCTCTCTCCAAGGGATTCTCCAGACAAGAATACTGGAGAGAGTTGCCATGTCCTCTTCCAGGGGACCTTCCCTACCAAGACATCAAACCCACATCTCTTTAAGTTGCCTGCACTGGCAGGCAGGTTCTTTAACACTAGCACCACCTGGAATGCCCCCCATTGATCCAATACTTACACATGCACCCATCCATCCATATATCCATCCACTATCTTTTGAAATGGACAAAGACTCTTCTTAAATAAATTTTAGTTATGTTGCTCTCAGACTTTGTCTTGACTAGGCTGCTATCTTATCATCAGCCTGCCTAGCCCAGTGTTAGGATCCTTAGTATCTGATCATCCTTGATATTTGATCAAGTTCTTCATCCCCTGTCTTTGATGCCTAAGTCCTTGGCCTCCTTTAGCAAGAATTCTTTTAGGTCAGTTTATAAAAATTTCCTTCCCCATAGTCAGTTTCCATCCACTGACTCCATGATCCTGTTGCTGCTGCTAAGTCGCTTCAGTTGTGTCCAACTCTGTGCAACCCCATAGATGGCAGCCCACCGGGCTGCCCTGTCCCTGGGATTCTCCAGGCAAGGATACTGGAGTGGGTTGCCATTTCCTTCTCCAATCCATGCATGCATGCTAAGTTGCTTCAGCCATGTCCAACTCTGTGCGACCCTATGGACAGCAGTCCACCAGGGTCCTCTGTCCACAGGAGTCTCTAGGCAAGAATACAGGAGTGGGTTGCCATTTCCTTCTCCCTGTGTTCCTGTTACTTGGTCATAAATTCCCACTTGTCCCAGTAGTCGGAGGTGAGTTGGTTCCTCTCCATTATTTCAATAATCTTGAATAAAGTCATCCTTACCATTTTAACAAACATAATTATTTCTTAAACAATATGGTCCCAAAATTTTGACAGGATCAGATTCATTAGTGGACTTGGGCCTCTCACAGAGCACCCCAAGTGTACACCATTCAAGCCTTTGTCTTCACACGTGACTGACTGATCAGGGATCCACTGGTGAGTTCAACTTCTAATCCAATCTTTGTCCAGATGACAACATAATGAAGCAGGCTAAGAACAAATTCTGCTTCTTAAGACTCTAAGTGCATGCTCCGAGATCAGGTTAGTGCCCCAGTCTTGTTTGGTTAAAAACTGTCTGAGCAAGAATCTTCCTTGATGGAAGACTTCCTGGCTCTTTTGGGAAGGGTTTTATATCCTGATGCTTGAGGTGAAATGCCTGGCTCTTTTGTGAGGACTCTCTGTTTGTAAAATAGACTGGGTTGGAGGTCCCAGGCTTTTTTGTCTGAGGGACAATTAATTAAAATCACAGGAGCTCTCAGTGAACTGAACCTTCCCTTCTTAAATCCTTACCATTATAATGCAAATTCTGCCCATTTTTTTTCTTGCTGGCGTGATTTTAATACCAATTGATTAGAAATTCATTGGCTTTGAAAAGCTTAAGATCTCCTCCAACTGACTAACCTAAGATCTCTTCCTCCCCTTCACCTCCTTTTTACCTTATTTTCACCATCTTCAGTCTTCCATTTAGTACCCAGAATCCTTTAAAGTGCCACCTTCCAAACCCTTATCTCCTCCCTCTCCATCTATCTGTTGGAGCATCCCCATTCCACCCCCGTTCCTCAGCTCCTCACAGTCATTAGAACTTTAGGCCTCTGTCCTCATCGGGACCTCCTGATAGACTCAGGATGCCCCAAAGTAACTACATATCAGGACAAATAAAAATCTTAAGTCTCTTCCACAAATAATTTACTAAGCTTTGTCACCAATCATTATATGTATTTATTGAGTTGTAAGGTGCAATTTGTGCACTTTTCTCTTTTTAGAAAGATGACAGAAATTGTGCTTTTTTCAGGTTAATGTTCTACTGACTTTTTAGTTGTCATATTAGCATTTCTTGAAATGCGATTTAGTTCAATAAGAAACTATAGAATTCCCTCTTTAGAATGTCAGGAATAACTATCACTAACAACTGGAGTTGATTCACATAATATGACTGACTGGCAGGTATCTCCCATCTCCTTTGTCCCTGCCACTTACAGTTGCTCAATGTCCTAAAAAATATGATCTTCCCAAAGATATATATATTTTCTGGGCATATTTCTGAATATGCTAAATTAAAATCCATATGAATGGATTAGAAGCATTTATTTTTAATCCCCTAAATCATTTTATATGGCTTAAAAATTTTGATATATTTGCCTTTCTTAGGTACCATGAAGAAGTAAGTAAAGTTGAAAGCCTTAATATTGTGTATTTATAAATCTCCCACCACTGGCATATCTTGTTAGCAAGAGCTCTTAACTTTTCAAATAAATCAAAGCTGAACTAAATAAAAATTAGAAAAAAAGAATGAAGCAAAATGTACTCTGTTTCATTATGTTTTATTTTTTCTCATAAAAAAAATATATGATAATTGTAGGAATTTTAGAAAATTTAAGAAAAAATAAAGTAAAAAGTAACTAAAAATTGTACCAATGAATAATTACTACTCAAAGAATAATTCTCTCTATGTGTCAGTAACAATCCACACAAGTAAATAAGATGATCACCAACTCGATGGACGTGGGTTTGGGTGAACTCCAGGAGTTGGTGATGGACAGGGAGGCCTGGCATGCTCCAGTTCATGGGGTCACAAAGAGTTGGACACAACTGAGCGACTGAACTGAACTGAACAGAACCATAATAATTAGAACATAGAAAATAATATCCACTTTCTTATATAGGATAAAAAGAAATTTTCTCATCATATAAAAATTTAAAATGATGGACCAGTTTTTCAGTTGTATTAAGGATAATTTGAAGTAAATATTAGTTGTAAACATTTTCACATGATACCTTTAATAATGAAAGCTACCATTGTTGGTAGTTTTAGATATAAGGGATTTTTACATGACTTTAGATGTAAAGGATTTTTTTAAAAGAAGTTTTGAAAATATCAACTAAATAATGTGTTTTTAAACATTTAGTACTCTGTCTCTTTCTTGCTCTCTTTCCATCCTTATTGCTATCTAGCTCCTCTTCCATTATTCAGCTTTCAAAGGGAGTGAGAGATGATGCTTCTAAACTTGCTTTTTTGAATTATCAAAACTTGCTTGCATCTCATCTTCTCTGCATGGACTGCTGATAAAACTCTTCCTATATCACTCATCTTTTACTTTACCCATCAGTCACACACATATTTAAGGTCTCTATCTCTTCACTGGAATCTTGCAGCTTCAGGACTACCAGGCTCCTCTGTCCATGAGATTTCCCAGGCAAGAATACTGGAGTGGGATGCCATTTCCTTATTCAGGTTATCTTTCTGACCCAGGGATTGAACACATACCTCTCACATTGGCAGAGGGATTCTTTACCACTGAGTCACCTAGGAAGCCCTCTGATTGTTCTTGAAGTAAAAGTGAAAGTGTTGGTCTCTCAGTGGTATCTGACTCTTTAAACCCCATGGACTGTAGCCTGCCAGGCTCTTCTGTCCATGGAATTCTCCAGGCAAGAATACTGGAGTAGGTTGCCATTCCCTTTTCCTGGAGATCTTCCTGACCCAGGAATTGAACCTGGGTCTCCTGCATTTCAGGCAGATTCTTTACTATCTGAGCCACCAGGGAGGCCCATGATTGTTCTTACTTGGCACTATTTCAGGCTTCATTTGTGGTAGCCATTCTTCTTTTGGAGATACGTAGTTATAAATCCTAGTTAGCATGTTTATCCCAGTATCTCGTCCACTTTAGCATTTGTCTTGTATTTCTCATTTTTCAACAAAAAAGGCATTTTATTTTTAAAAAGCAAAATTTTATCTTAAATTCCTTTTCTTTTGGTAACTTCAATAACAATCACCCATGGAGCTCTTGTCATTTTTTTCCTTTGATTTTCATTCACTCAGTATATTTTAGATAGTATTGTATTTTTTTAAGTTTAATCCTAGACATTAAATAAGAAAAAAAAAGCCCTAGGTGATATTATCTTCTTCCAGAAAGGGATAATTTTTCTTTTCAAAAGATTTTAGAGTGTCAGATATTTCCTTGATCTTCTTAAAATTCTGGATTTCAGATTTCTCAGAGATAGCATATATGAAGAATGTATGCTGCTGCTGCTAAGTCGTTTCAGTCGTGCCCAACTCTGTGCGACCCCATAGACGGCAGCCCACCAGGCTCCCCCATCCCTGGGATTCTCCAGGCAAGAGCACTGGTTCGAGTTGCTATTTCCTTCTCCAATGCATGAAAGTGAAAAATCAAAATGAAGTCGCTCAGTCATGTCCGACTCCCAGCGATCCCATGGACTGCAGCCTACCAGGCTCCTCCATCCATGGGATTTTCCAGGCAAGAGTACTGGAGTGGGGTGCCACTGAAGAATGTATGCTAGGCTATAATTTCTCATTTCAACTGTGTGGTCTTTTTGGAACCTCAATAAAAGCCCAGGGTTTTACCAAGGCCTCCCTGCCCCATAATAGCAGGATTTGTACTCCATTGTCTGCCTCCGGAACATTTTGTAACTGCTAAATTATCTCCTTGGTTCTTTAATTTTCCAGTCACTGTTTCTACCTGGAGTTATTGAAATCTTACTCTGTGCACTTTTAACTTAGAAGTAAGTTTTGAGAGGGAAGTTGCATGTGACTTTTAAGCTCCTTTCCCTGAAGTCTCTCTTTTCAAGATCTTACTCCTAAAGTCCTTTACCAGATTTCAAATATAAGTTTTACTACTCAACCCGATGAAACTGTACTTTTACTCTTCACTTTGTGAGATAGCTAAAAAGACATAAATGGGAGCAACTTGCTGTGCTTCTCTTTATAGATGAGGATACGGGGACATAACAGGTAAGGCTGCTGAAGTTTCCAGAGTTAGTTAATGGCAGATCTGGAATTCAAACTCAGCCTGTCTGACTTCTGAGGCTCCGCTCTTACTGTCTAAGGTAGGCCATCGCCTCTTTATTAAGATGTATTCTTCTGTTGTTGGAGGATCCACACTGAAGGGCTTGTCCACTGAGTCAGCCACTGATGCCTTCCTAAGCATCTCACTCCCATTTCTCCCTCTTCTAAGATTCCTGCTTAGCTGGTCACCCCCACTGCTGCTGGGAGAATTATTAAGCTGGTTTAAGTAAATCAATCTTTACAGCTACTCCTCCCAGAACATGTTGCATGGAGAGGAGCTAGACTGCAAGTTTAAGCCCTGAATTCAGAGATCCTGCCTGTGTTATAACCCAGCCAAGACTACTGCTTTTCTGATCTGGGAACACATAGAAGTTTCCCCAACAGCCCCAGACTCTTGGTTGTATGTCAGTTCCATCTACTCTGAGGGGAGCTTACACCTTGAGTTCAGATTGGTGAGATATATTGGAGACTTCTGACCTTCAAAACTGTGTGATTAAAAAAAAAATGTATTATGTTAAGCTACTAAACTTGTGATGATGGTTAGGAAACAAATACATTTGTGCTTCAGGTACCCAATACTTTTGAACTCCGGTGTTGGAGAAGACTCTTGAGAGTCCCTTGGACTGCAAGGATATCCAACCAGTCCATTCTAAAGGAGATAAGTCCTGGGTGTTCTTTGGAAGGACTGATGCTGAGGCTGAAACTCCAATACTTTGGCCACCTCATGAGAAGAGTTGACTCATTGGAAAAGACATGATGCTGGGAGGGATTGAGGGCAGGAGGAGAAAGGGAAGACAGAGGATGAGACAGCTGAATGGCATCACTGACTCGATGGACATGAGTTTGGGTGAACTCTAGGAGTTGGTGATGGACAGGGAGGCCTGGCGTGCTGCAATTCATGGGGTCGCAAAGAGTCGGACACGACTGAGTAACTGAACTGAACTAAATCCAAGTATGTACTTTTTACTTCATTTTCCATGTATGTAAATTTATTAGCTGCAAATATTAAATATTTTGTTCTCCTAGAGCATTCTCTAAAGATTACAACATATGTATCTATAAGGGGTGCATTATTGAGTTCTAACCTGAATGATTAACCAAATTCTGGACAATTTAAGAAAAGCAAGACAACGGAAATCTGGTTATGCTTCCTACATTTGTGCTACTGCTATAATATATTTTAATCTTGTGTGTTTTAGAAACTCCCCAAAACATTATTTTCAAGTTATATGGTATTCCCATTTCTTTATCTACATTAAGCTTAAGCTCCCTATCAGATCTATGATCATTTTCCTTCTGCTTAAAGGCATTCTATTTTTAGTTATCTAGTGCAGGACTGCTATTTTTAGTTTATCTGACAGATGTCTTTAATTGTCCTTTATCTTTGAAGGATATTTTTACTGGTATGGGACTCTAGAATGGTAGCAACGTGTTTTCATTATTTTGAAAATGTCATCCTACTGTCTTCTGGCTTTTATTGTTTAACTGAGAATTCAGTTGTGTCTCTTACACTGACTTCTTTGAAGGAAATGAAAGTGAAATTCGCTCAGTTGTGTCTGACTCTTTGTGACCCCATGGACTACACAGTCCATGGAATTTTCCAGGCCAGAATACTGGAATGGGTAGCCTTTCCTTTCTCCAGGGTGTCTTCCCAATCAAGGGATCGAACTCAGGTCTCCCACATTGCTGGCGGATTCTTTACCTGCTGAGCCACAAGGGAAGGAAATCTGTCTTTTATTTTTCTTGTTCTTTTAAGCTTTTAGTTTGAATATTTATTTTTATATCAGTAGATTTGCTTCTGTGTGTCTAGACTTAGTTTTCTTTATATTTATTCTTCTGGAAGCTGTAGAACTCACTTATTGGGAAATAAGAACTGCGGTGTGATGACTCCTTTAGCAGAAGAATATTTCACACTGTTTCTCTCTTTCCTGTCACAAATATGATGCTTGAAAATGACTGAGCCTTTGAAGAACTACTTTGAAAATTTACAAAATTATATACTAGTGTCCTTAATGTTTTGAATACTTAAAAAATTGTCTGCTTACTTGTCAAATATTATTTGAAAATCTTCAATCAACAATTACAATGTCCAAATGCTTCTATATCTTCAGGCTTGTGGTAAGTTGCAATTACTGGGAAAAAAAACACACACACTTGTAAATAGGAACACATTTAAATGTATTCCTAAGAAACAAATAGAAATAGAAAAAAATTAAACAGCTGTAGCTCAAAAGTTGTATACTACTTTATTCCGAGCTATTATACAATACTTGCTTTGGATATTTTGACTTGTGAGAATATTATTTTAGAGTGCCAATATTTAGTTCAATAAATTTATATTTTGTTTTAGAACTGAAGAAGGCCTATAATTTTGCAGTATCCAAATTTAACAAATTATTTGAGATAATCACAAATAAAGAAAACTCACTTGATGAGTATTGTTCTTTAGAAAGCTTTTAAGAAATGATAATTTTAAATAAGTCATATATAGAAACAAATTATTGCTGTGAAATATTTACAAATTTCACTATGAAAAAGGTTGAAATTGATGATGCTTCCCACTTCAGTTCAGTTCAGTTCAGTCGCTCAGTCATGTCCAACTCTTTGCAACCCCATGGATCGCAGCACACCAGGCCTCCCTGTCCATCACCAACTCCTGGAGTTCACCCAAACTCATGTGCATCAAGTCGGTGATGCCATCCAGCAATCTCATCCTCTGTTGTCCCCTTCTCCTGCCCCCAATCCCTCCCAGCATTAGGGTCTTTTCTAATGAGTCAACTCTTCACATGAGGTGGCCAAAGTATTGGAGTTTCAGCCTCAGCATCATTCCTTCCAAAGAACACCCAGGACTGGTTTCCTTTAGCAGAATTTTATTTGAGCTTACCTGGAACTTCAGTAGCTGTAAAAAATTATTTTTTTAATTAAAAATATTTTAGTCTAGGAAAAGAATCTAAATAACAAAAAAAGTGTGTGTATAAACTTTTGAAAAAATTACAAACAAATTTATTTAAAGGATGATCTTTCATATAAAAGTAGAGTTTTCTTCAGAAAAACATCAGTGACATGGAACTGGAGTCATAGGTGGCTAAAAAATTAATTAAAATATGTGAAATGTGAAAAGAATATGTGTCCTACTTATGCTATTTTTTTTAAGTTCTGATAATAAAATTAAGGAGAGCTTAAAATTTTTCCTTAATGATCATTAATATAAACATTTTTTTAAGAAGCAGATTATTTTTGAAAATACTCTCTGCTGCTGCTGCTGCTGCTGCTAAGTTGCTTCAGTCGTGTCCAACTCTGTGCGACCCCATAGATGGCAGCCCACCAGGCTCCCCCATCCCTGGGATTCTCCAGGCAAGAACACTGGAGTGGGTTGCCATTTCCTTCTCCAATGTATGAAAGTAAAAAATGAAAGTGAAGTCGCTCAGTCTTGTCCAACTCTTCATGACCCCATGGACTGCAGCCCACCAGGCTCCTCCGTCCATGGGATTTTCCAGGCAAGAGTGCTGGAATGGGTTGCGACTGCCTTCTCTGGAAAATATTTTCTAATAGTGATAATATGACAGATTGTCATTCACTGAATAAATAGAATTAATTTCAAGAATCATCTCAATTGTTTTAGTATCTCAGAATTTTTTTATTGGTAAAAAAATCATGAGACATATTCTCTTATCAAATTTATCAAATTATTAGAGTATATTATAATAATGTTAACTATAAACATATTTCTGTGTAGCATATCTATAGAATTTTTTCATCTTGTGTGCATAAAATTCTATATTCATAGGGGAGCAATTCCTTTATTCTCCTAACCCCAGTCACTGGCAACCACTATTCTACCTTCTCTTTCTATGAGTTTGACTACTTAATTACTACGTATAAGTGGGTTTATGTAGTATTTGGCCTTCTATGACTGGCTTATTTGATATAATGTCTTCAAGGTTTATTTATGTCATGTCCTATAATAGGATTTTTCTATTTTAAGGCTGAATAATATTTCATTGTATGCATGCATATACCACATTTTCTTTATTCATATATCAATGGACATTTAGGTTTTTTCTATTTCCTTGGCTACTGCGAATAAAGCTGCAGTGAAAATGGGAGTCTGATATCTCTTCAAGATCCTGTTTTCAACCTTTTAAGGTAAATATCCAAAATGGGATTGCTGGATCACATGGCAGTTCTATTTTTAATGTTTTGAGAAGTTTCCATATTGTTTTTCATAGCAACTACACCATGTACATTTCCAAAAGTAGCAGACAAAAGCTTCAATTTTTTCACATCCTTACCAGTGCTTTTATTTTCTGGGTTTCATTTTGTTTTGCTTGTTTGTGATGACAAGGCCATTCCAACAGGTGTTAGGTAATACTTCACTGTGGTTTTTGGTTTGTAATTCCCTAATGATTTGTGATGTTGCATACACCTGTTAGTCCTTTGTGTATCTCTTTTGGAGAAATGTCTATTCAAGACTTTTGCCCAATTTTTATAAAGATTTTGGCTTTTTGCTACTGAGTTGTATTAGTTCCTTACATATTTTGGATATTAGGTTTTGATCAGATACATGCTTTGCAACTATTTTCCACAATTCCTAAGACTGCCTTTTAAGGCTGTTGATTATTGTTTTGTCATAAAGAAACTTTTTAGTTCGATGTAGCACACTTGTCTGCATTTCCTTTTGTTGCCTGTGTGTATGGTGTCACAGTAATTTCCAGAAATCACTGTGAAGAGCAATATTAGGAAGTTTGTTTCCATGTTTCTTTCTAGAAGTTTTATAGTCTCAGGTCCTACATCTAACCCTTTAAAGCATTTTTAGTTTAGTGTTTATTTAATGGTATAGGATAAGTGTGCAATTTCATTCTTTTGCATGTTGATATCCAGTTTTGAAGAGCTTATCATTTCCCATCATGTAGTTTTGACATGCTTACCAAAGATCACGTGCCTGTATTTACATGAGTTTATGTCTGGGCTCTCTATTCTCTTCCATTGATCATAAGTCTGCCTTTATGGCAGTACCATATGGTTTTGATTACTATAGCCTTAGAATATGTTTGAAATAAAGAAGGGTAAGACATCTATATTTTTTTTCTCAAGAAAATTTTGGCTATTTGGGGTCTTTTGTGAGCCCACATGATTTTAGATTTTTTTTTCTATTTCTGTAAATAATGCTTTTGGGATTATGATTGGAAATGCAGTTGGCCAGAAATTATGACTTTTCATCTTGAACCAGAGGACTTGACCTCTAAATTGAAGAAAGTAGGAAAAACCACTAGGCGATTCAGATATGACCTAAATAAAATCCCTTACAATTATACAATGAAAGTGATAAATAGATTCAAGTGATTAGATCCAATAGAGTGCCTGAAGAACTATAGACAGTGGTTCATGACATTGTACAGGAGGCAGTGAACAAGACCATTTCCAATAAAAAGAAATGCAAAAAGGAAAAATGGTTGTCTAAAGAGGCCTTACAAATAGCTGAGAAAAGAAGAGAAGCTAAAGGCAAAAGGAGAAAAGGAAAGATATACCCATTTGAATCCAGAGTTCCAAAGAATAGCAAGGAGAAACCTTCCTAAAACCTTCCTAAGTGATCATGCAGAGAAAGAGAGGCCTTAGTTGGCATCACTACAAACAAAGCTAGTGGAGGTGATGGAATTCCAGCTGAGCTATTTCAAATCCTAAAAGATGATGCTGTTAAATGCTGCACTGAATATGCCAGCAAATTTGGAAAACTCAGCAGTGGCCACAGGACTAGAAAAGGTCAGTTTTTATTCCAATCCCAAAGAAAGGCACTGCCAAGGAATGTTCAAACTACTGAACAATTGCACTCATTACACATGCTAATAAAGTAATGCTCACAATTCTTGAAGCTAGGCTTCAACAGTATGTGAACCGAGAACTTGCAGATGTTCAAAATGGATTTAGAAAGGCTGAGGGATCAGAGATCAAATTGCCATGATCCATTGGATCATCAAAAAAGCAAGACAATTCCAGAAAAACATCTACTTCTGCTTCATTGATTATGCTAAAACCTTTGACTGTGTGGATCACAACAAACTCTGGGAAATTCTTCAAGAGATGGGAATACCAGAACATCTCACCTGCCTCCTGACAAATTTGTATGCAGGTCAAAAGACAACAGTGAGAGCTGAACATGGAACAGTGGACTGGTTCCAAATTGGGAAAGGAGTGCATCAAGGCTGTATATTGTTACCTTGCTTATTTAACTTATATGTAGAGTACATCATACGAAATGCCAGTCTGGATGAAGCCTAAGTTAGTTTCAAGACTTCCAGGAGAAATACCAACAACCTCAGATATGCAGATAACACCAAACTTAGGGCAGAAAGTGAACAGAGACTAAAGAGCTTCTTGATGAAAGTGAAAGAGGAGAGTCAAAAGCTGGCTTAAAACTTAGCATTCAAAAAATGAAAATCATGGAATCTGGTCCCATCAATTCATAACAAATAAATGGGGAAACAATGGAAATAGTGACAGACTTGATTTTCTTGGGCTCCAAAATTCACTGCAGTTGGTGACTGCAGCCATGAAATTAAAACACTTGCTCCTTGGAAAAAAAACTATGACTAATCTAGACAGCATATTAAAAAGCAGAGACATTGTTTTGCCCAACAGAGGTCTATATAGTCAAAGCTATTGTTTTCCCAGTAGTCGTGTATGGATGTACAACTTGGACCATAAAGAAGGCTGAGCATGGAAGAATTGATGCTTTTGAACTGAGATGTGGGAGAAGACTCTTGAGTCCCTTGGACTGACAGGAGATCAAACCAGTGAATCCTAAAGGAAATTTACCCTGAATATTCATTGGAAGGATTGATGCTGAAGCTGAAGCTCCAATATTTGGCCACCTGATTGCCAAGAGCTGACTCACTGGAAATGACCCTGATATTGAAAAGATTGAAGGCAGGGGGAGAAGGAGACAACAGAGGATGAGATGATTGGATGACATCACTGACATGAGTTTGAGCAAGCTCTGGAAGATGGTGAAGCATGGGGAAGCCTGGCATGCTGCAGTCCATGGGGTCTCAAAGAGTCAGAAGCAACTTAGCAACTGAACAACAGCATAAACTTTACATAGCAAAGAAATGTATATATTTTGCTGTTAATAAATATACAAATAAATAAAGGTATATATTTTTAGTCAAAATGAGCAAGATCATTCACAGCCAGATGGAAAAATGATTATTAATGTTGCATTTTTACTCAACAGCAAGCTCACTTAGCTCTAAACCCAGATATTTCCTGGTATCTTCCTTGCCTCTTAGGACTCTCAGGATAAGTGCTTTTTTCATCTCGATCAGTGAACCCTAAGGCCAAGGCCATAGAATAGATTTGATAGAAATTTGTTGACCAACTAATTGAATAATAAACTCTTCTGAAATGCAAAATTATGAGCTTGACTCTTGATCTTCTGTGCACCTTTCCATGTTGGTACCTCTGATAACTTCCATAAGACTCTCTACCAGAACTTTATCATTTCAGTCAGCTTGGTGTGGTACTCTGCTCATATTCATTAGACATCTGGCATTAATGATAGTGATGGTTTACAGAATGTGTTGAATTTTTGTGTCATTTTATAATTTCTTATTAGTTTGGAATACCACTAATAAATTACGATTCAGTTCAGTTCAGTCGCTCAGTCGTGTCCGACTCTTTGTGACCTCATGAATTGCAGCACGCCAGGCCTCCCTGTCCATCACCAACTCCCGGAGTTCACTCAGACTCACGTCCATCGAGTCAGTGATGCCATCCAGCCATCTCATCCTCTGTCATCCCCTTCTCCTCCTGCCCCCAATCCCTCCCAGCATCTGAGTCTTTCCAATGAGTCAATTCTTCGCATGAGGTGGCTAAAGTACTGGAGTTTCAGCTTCAGCATCATTCCCTCCAAAGAAATCCCAGGGCTGATCTCCTTCAGAATGGACTGGTTGGATCTCCTTGCAGTCCAAGGGACTCTCAAGAGTCTTCTCCAACACCACAGTTCAAAAGCATCAATTCTTCGGCACTCAGCCTTCTTTACAGTCCGACTCTCATATCCATATATGACCACTGGAAAAACCATAGCCTTGACTAGACGAACCTCTGTTGGCAAAGTAATATCTCTGCTTTTGAATATGCTCTCTAGGTTGGTCATAACTTTCCTTCCAAGGAGTAAGCGTCTTTTAATTTCATGGCTGCAGTCACCATCTGCAGTGATTTTGGAGCCCAGAAAAATAAAGTCTGACACTGTTTCCACTGTTTCCCCATCTATTTCCCATGAAGTGATGGGACCAGATTCCATGATCTTCATTTTTTGAATGTTGAGCTTTAAGCCAACTTTTTCATTCTCCACTTTCACTTTCATCAAGAGACTTTTTAGTTCCTCTTCGCTTTCTGCCATAAGGGTGGTGTCATCTGCATATCTGAGGTTATTGATATTTCTCCCGGCAATCTTGATTCCAGCTTGTGCTTCTTCCAGTCCAGCATTTCTCATGATGTACTCTGCATATAAGTTAAATAAGCAGGGTGACAATATTATATCATAGCAAATATCAGAATACAAAATTTTGCTCTTCAAAACTATTTCCTCTCTTAAAATATAAGACATTTTATTGAAAAATTGTCTAAGAGAACTCAAATGTATCTTTCTACTAAGGTCAGGTTCTCCTTTTAGATACTGTTACATATTAATATAGCAAATGCTATTTTTCATTTTACAATTAATAGTAATCTATTCTTGTTTCACTTCCAGTTTCTCATTCACTGGAGAAACAAATTAAATGATTTTACACAAATACTCATTTAAAATATTTTAAAATCAACTGAATTAATGTATAAATATGGCATAGTATATAACACTGTTAAATGTAGAGTGAGATGGGTTTGACAAGTAAACTCTCTTGTGTGGCTACCATCTAATACAGATATAGAGTATTTCATTAAACTAGAAAGTTGTCTCATGCCACTTTCCAGTTAATGATATTCACTCCTTCCTATATAAATTGATCTATATTAGTCTTAACTGTTCTATAATTTTAAATAGAACCAGGCTCACACAGTATGCAATAATTTTGGGGTGGAGTTATTCATTTTTTGTGCATTTTGGCAGCTTATTCATTTTTATTCTGATTACCATTTCACTATATGACTATACCACAATTTGTTTTCTAGTATATATGTTGGTGGACATGTGGATTGTTTCCAGCTTTTATCTGTTATAAATACAGCTGCTCTGAACAGTGCATGTAACTTCTTGAAGACATATTTTCATTTCTCTAGGAATAAAATTGCAATGTTGTAAACTAGGCATCTATTTAATTCAATAAGGCACTCACTGCCCAAGTGGCTAAGCCATTTAACAATGGCAATAAAAATATATAAGAGTTAAGAATCACTCCAAAACCTTGCAAGCACTTAGTATTTTTTAGTTTTAGCCATGTAGGTGAGTGTGAAATTGAATCTTGTAGTTTTAATTTACATCTACTTAATGGATAAAGATATTGAGAATGTTTTCATACACTTATTGCCCATCTATGTACCTTCTTTTATGTCAGTATAAGATTTTTGCCTGCTTAAAACTTCAATGACTCATTGATGTTTTTATGGTCTGGATACAATTCCTTTTTCAGATATATGTACTGCATATATTTTCTTCCAGTTTGTAGTTTAACTTTTCATTTTCTTAGTGGTGTTTTTTTCAAGACCTTAATTTATTAATTTGATGAAGTTCAATTTATCATGAACTAAGATGAGATGGTTGGATGGCATCACTGACTCAATGGATATGAGTTTGAGCAAGCTTTGGGAGTTGGTGATGGACAGGGAAGCCTGGCTTGCTGCAGTCCACGGGGTCTCAAAGAGTCAGACAACATTGAGTGACTGAACTGACTGAAGGAATCTTCACCTAACTCAAAGTGGTGGTGGTTTTCTCCAACTTTTTCTTAGAATTTTAATCGTTTAAGATTTATTTTAATTCTATAATCCATTTTAAATTTATTATTATTTATAGTGTGAGTTTAGGGTCAAGGTCCACATTTATATCTAGTTAATTCAGAAAATTAACTTGTTGAGAGCATAGTTCTTTTTCTTTTGAATCACCTTAGCTATTGGTCAAAATAATTTTATTTATATGTGTGTCTTTCTATTTCTTGATATTCTAATATGTTCCATTAGTCTTATATCATTGTCACGCCTTCTTGATTATTCATTTCAGTCTCTCAGTCATATCCAACTCTTTGTGACTACATGGACTGCAACATGCCAGGCTTCCCTTGAAGCCTAGCTTCAAGAATTTTGAGCATTATTTTACTAGCATGTGAGATGAATGCAATTGTGCGGTAGTTTGAACATTCTTTGGCATTGCCTTTCTTTGGGATTGGAAAGAAAACTGACCTTTTCCAGTCCTGTGGCCACTGCTGGGTTTTCCAGATTTGCTGGCATATTGAGTGCAGCACTTTTACAGCATCATCTTTAAGGATCTGATATAGCTCAGCTGGAGTTCCATCACCTCCTCAGACAACCATTTTGATTTTTTGCATTTCTCTTTCTTTGGGATAGTTTTGCTCACTGCCTCCTGTACAACATTATGAACCTCTGTCCATAGTTCTTCAGGCACTCTGTCTATCAGATACAATCCCTTGAATCTATTTGTCACTTCCTCTGTATAATCATAAGGGATTTGATTTAGGTCATACATGAATGGTCTAGTGGTTTTCCCTACTTTCTTTATGTCTGAATTTTGCAATCTGAGCTTCAGTCAGCTCCCAGTCTTGTTTTTGCTGACTGCATAGAGCTTCTCTATATTTGACTGCAAAGAATATAATCTGATTTCACTATTGATCATCTAGTCCCGTCCAAGTGTAGAATTATCTCGTGTGTTGTTCGAAGAGGTTGTTTGCTATGACCAGTGTGTTCTCTTTGAAAAACTCTGTTAGCCTTTGCCCTGATTCATTTTGTACTCCAAGGCCAAACTTGTATGTTACTCCAGACTTCCTACTTTTGCATTCCAGTTCCCTATGATGAAAAGGATACATATATTTTTTAAGTTATTTCTAGAAGGTCTTGTAGTTCTTCATAGAAACATTCAACCTCAGCCTTACTTGTTGGGGCATAGAGTAGGATTACTGTGATATTAAATGGGTTGCCTTGGAAACAAATAGAGATCATTCTGTTGTTTTGTAGATTGCACCCAATTACTGATTTGGCACTTGGTATAATAATCTTGATTATTGTAGAATGATAGATAAATCTTGAAATCAGTACAGTAAGTCCTCAAACTTTGTTCTTTTTTATTTTTCCAAAGTTTATTTGGCTGTTGTGGGTCTTTCAAAATTCCCCCAAATTTTAAAATCAGCTCATCAACTTCTGTACAATAAAAACATGGTGTTGTTATGTTTGAGAGTATGTTGCCTCTATTTACCAAAATTGAGAGAATTAATATCTCTTAGTCAATGACTATGGCATATTTAAAATTTTTTTTTTAATTTCTTTAATTTTCTCAGTGATGTTTTATAGTTTTCAGTCTAAAGGTCTTATTTATTTTGTTAAGCTTATTTCTAAGTATTTCTATGCTTTTTATATACTATTTAATAGTACTATTACCAGTAGTAACGTATTAGCCAGTGGTTTTCATGAGCATATACAAATTAAAATTATTTTTTATTTTGAGCTCATATTCTTCGAGTTTGTTATTTTTAAGATTTTCATAGATTTCTTGAATGTTTTACCTAAATACTATGTAATATAGAAATAAAGACAGCTTCACCTTATCCTTTAAACATTTTAAACATTGTCAAATGATTTCCTGTATCTATTGAGTTAATCATATAATTTTTATCCCTAATTGGATTAATATGATTCAGTAACAATTGATTTTCAAATATTGAACTGTTGTTGCATTTTAGGGATAAATTACATTTGATTACTGTATGTATGTTTTCTATGAAGAAAGTCCAAATAAAACAGATCCATCTTACAGACAATCTCAACTTCAGGGAAAAGTACACTCGATATCAGTAGCTCTAAGGTCACTGTTAACTATTGAGATCTGAGGTTCCAGATGCCAGCATTTCTCCCAGGTGCTAGATTGACTCTGTCTCTGTTCATGTTATTGCTTTCTTTCATCATTTTAGCTGTGGGTGCTTTCTCTATTCAACATAGCCTCTGTAGTTCATGTTTTCACTGGCCTGCCCAACCTGTCGTTTGACACTTCAGCTGTCACTGATTCAAATTTGACCTTCCCAAAATAGATAATGCAATCCCTTTACCTTCCCTAAAGTGTCCTGGAATATAGGTATTAATGTGTATTTAGAACACAACTGAAGAGGCTCTTGATAAGTGTGAAAGAGGAGAGTGGAAGAAAAAAAAGACTGGCTTGAAACTCAGATGTATAGAACAGTCTTATGGACTCTGTGGGAGAGGGAGAGGGTGGGAAGATTTGGGAGAATGGCATTGAAACATGTAAAATATCATGTATGAAATGAGTTGCCAGTCCAGGTTCCATGCACGATACTGGATGCTTGGGGCTAGTGCACTGGGACGACCCAGAGGGATGGTATGGGGAGGGAGGAGGGTTCAGGGTGGGGAACATATGTATACCTGTGGCGGATTCATTTTGATATTTGGCAAAACTAATATAATTATGTAAAGTTTAAAAATAAAATAAAATTTTTAAAAAAAAGCATTAAGATCATGGCATCTGGGCCCATCTCTTCGTGGTCAATACAAGGGGAAAAAATAGAAGCAGTGGCAGGTTTTATTTTCTTGGTCTCCAAAATCACTGCCGATGGGGACTGCAGTCATTAAATTAAAAGACGTTTCTTCCTTGGAAGGAAAGTTATGATAAATCTGCCTGCTAAGCCTTTTCAGTCATGTACGACTCTTTACAACCCTATGGACGGTAGCAGATCAGCTCCTTGGTCCATGGGATTCTTCCAGCAAGAATACTGGAGTGGGTTGCTATTTCCATCTCCATGATAAACCTAGACAGTGTATTAAAAAGCAACAGAGACATCACTTTGCCAGCATATGTCCATATAGTCAAAGCTATGGTTTTTCCAGTAGTCATGTGTGGATGTGAGAACTGGACAGTAAAAAAAGCCCATCGCCAAAGAATTGATGCCTTTGAATTGTGATGTTGGAGAAGACCCTTGTGAGTCCCTTGGACTGCAAACAGATCCAACCAGTCAATCCTGAAGGAAATCAACTCTGAATACTCATTGGAAGGATTAATGCTTAAGCTCCAGTAATTTGACCACCTAATGCAAAAAGCCAACTAACTCATTGGAAAAAATCCTGCTGCTGGGAAGGATTAAAGGCAAAATCAGGGTCGGGGGTAGGGGAGGGAGTGGAGCAGAAGATGAGGTGGTTAGATAGCATCACCAAATCATTGGACATGAATCTGAGCAAACTCCAGGACATAACTAAGGACAGAAAAGCCAAGTGTGCTGCAGTCCCTGGGGTCGCAGCGTCGGACATGACTTTGCGACTAACAACAAAAAGGACGCTGCTGCTGCTGCTGCTGCTGCTGCTAAGTCGTGTCAGTCGTGTCCGACTCTGTGCGACCCCATAGACAGCAGCCCAACAGGCTCCTCTGTCCCTGGAATTCTCTAGGCAAGAACACTGAAGTGGGTTGCCATTTCCTTCTCCAATGCATGAAAGTGAAAAGTCAAAGTGAGGTCGCTCAGTCGTGTCCAACTCTTAGTGACCATGGACTGCAGCCCACCAGGCTCCTCCATCCACGGGATTTCCCAGACAAGAGTCCTGGAGTGGGGTGCCATTGCCTTCTCCGCAAAAAGGACGCAACTACCTAAATTTAGTTTATTCCTTTAACTATGATATCATACCTATGGTTATTCCTTGCTAATCAAGTTGTTTCAGACTGAAATGTCTCTTAATTCAGAGTGATTTGCCTATTCCTACTGGTGCAATATTCTTAGAAAATTTATTTATAATTTTATTTTGTTTTCAAATGTTAATCTTGGAAACTTCTGACCTGCATTTCTGTCAGTCCTCTTTTCCTTAAAACCCCTCTTCCTTCAATATCCTGGAGTCCTCAGGCAAATACAACACCTGACAACTTGCTTTAATTTCCCAGTGGTGCTATGCAGAGTATGTCTGTAAGGCCCCCATGTTACCCATGCCACAATCAGAAGAAAACTAGTAACAATAATAATTAACATATCATATTTTTAATACTTTCTGTACACCAGGCATTTGCTAAGCACTCAACATACAGAAGCTCATTTAAAACTCATGTAAACTCTGGGAAGTAAGCTCTGTAAACCCTAACATACAAAGGAAATAATTTGCCCCAGGCAATTTTGAACCATGGATGAATTATACTTCAAATTCAGATTGATCTCATTCAAAACACTTTCTCCTAACCTCATGCTAATTTCTATAGGAAAATCACAGTATCCTTAACGTTCCACCCAACCATCCACATACCAAAGAAACACAAAACCATCCTAATGATTTCTCCACACATAAAACAGTGATGCTATACATGCCTTAAGTCTGACTTGATGAACTGTCTTAGAGAAGTACCTTGAAATTGCTTTTGTTGAGCAGGGGTTCATTATGTGTTTCAGTTCTTAAGTTGTACCAATTCTGACATTAAGTTTTGTTTGACTCACATACACTTTTTCCTAGACCATGAACCTGTTCTTTAATGTTTGTAGACATTTTATAGTATCCACAGTGGGCCCCAAATCTCTACATTATCTTGTACTTTAAAAAAAGGTTAACCCTGTATGCAAGACAGCAAAAGAGACACAGATGTATAGAACAGTCTTTTGGACTCTGTGGGAGAGGGAAAGGGTGGGATGATTTGGGAAAATGGCATTGAAACAGGTATAATATCATATATGAAATGAATCCCCAGTCCAGGTTCGATGCAGGACACAGGATGCTTGGGGCTGGTGCACTGGGATGACCCAGAGGGATGGTACGCGGAGGGAGCAGGGAGGAGGGTTCAGGATGGGGACCATGTGTACACCCATGGTGGATTCATGTTGATGCATGGCAAAACCAATACAATATTGTAAAGTAATTAGCCTCCAATTAAAATAAATAAATTTAAATTAAAAAAATAAAATAAAACTGTGGGGAAGCCCAAGTTTGCATTTGGAGGTCTGTATTTGTACTTTACCCACCTCCTGTGTAAAGATAAACTAGAAATAAAGACCTGTAAAGGACAAAAAAAAAATAGGTTTTGGACTTTTATTCACTTTATAATCCCTTGTTGTTTAATCTTTAATTTAATCATTTTCTATAAAGTTTATTTTGGCAAAGTACTTGCACTTAACCTAAACTTCCAAAGCATAGTGTTTGTTTCTATAAGTATGTTTTCTCTAATTATTACATTATTACAAATGGTTGCATTAATTATTATAAAGAATCAACTGAATTTGGAGGGCAGTCTTATTGGAGCAAGTATGAAACAAAACTGATAATAAACAACCACTATTTACTTTAATCCATTTGACCAACTGATTTATCATAATTCAGTAAGACCAAGCTACCTGAGCACTGTAAATGCGTGGTGATTCGTGGCATACAGGTATAATATAATGTGATCTGCTGCCTTAGAAAGAAATTTAAGAAATCAAAAGATAAACTGACCTATGACAATCTAACCAAGAAAAAATATGTCTGTAATTTATCTGTGGGACAGATGGCTGTCTCAATCTTATTCAAAAAAGAATTCAGTTTCTATAGATCCTTATCAAATCTTCTATTCTCCCCAGTCTCAATTATCTCAAAAAATGGTATCACTATCAATCTGTTTGCTCAAGCCAAAATGTACACTTATGCTTCAATTTTCACTTTTTTTTTTCATCCTCACACCAATAAATTCTATGTATGCATCTCCTCCTGTTCTTCCATTACCCTCATCTTAGTCCAAGCAACATCGTGTTTCCAGGTTTACTTCAATAGACTTCAACTGTTTTAATTTCATTCTTGCAACCCATTCCAAAAATGTCTTCTAACATTAATTTATGCTACTATTATAATACGCAAATTCTAACAGTTTAACATCACACTTAAAATATTATTCAAAACCTAACCAAGACCCATAAGCAACTACTTTATATATCCTCTGATGTTTTTTCTTGAGCTCATCTTGTACTAATCTACATGTGCTTCATGCCCCAGACACACTGACTTTTCTTTCTGGGATACATGATATACTAAACTCAATAGTATCTTAAGATTTTTACTTTTGGATAACTTTGCTTGTCTGTACCATTCCCTTCATTCAGGTATCAGCTCAAATCAATTCTTTAGAGAGGCTTTCTCTGATACTCAAATTAAAATGAATGTTTCCAAAGTTCTATCACACCAATACATGGATTTTGATATTTTGTTATTTATTTTTTATTTTTATTGGGTTTATTCATGCATAAGGGTTGGGACCAAATGTATTTTCTTAGCACTATGCCAATAAACACTTTTGGGATAATTAAATGAATAATGAATGAACAATTTGTATATAAATACTAAGAAAAGAAAGAAAAGTGAAGTCGCTCAGTCCTGTCCGACTCTTTGCAACCCCTTGGACTGTAGCCTACCAGGCTCCTCTGTTCATCGGATTCTCCAGGCAAGAATACTGGAGTGGGTTGCCATTTCCTTCTCCAGGGGATCTTTGTAACCCAAGGATCGAACCTGGGTCTCCCACATAACAGGCAGACACTTTACCCTCTGAGCTACCAGGGAAGTTCTATATAAATACTAAGGCACATGTAAAAACTGTGACATTGACAGGGAATATTAATCATGGGAAATATTTGTTATGATCATGGGTCTAGTGGCTTAGAAGGACTTCCTGGAAGTGGTAGTATAGAATAAAGCCTTGAACTTCCTAAAGTGAAAGTTATTCAGTCGTTTCTGATTCTTTGCAACCCCATGGACTATACAGTCCATGGAATTCTCCAGGCCCGAATACTGGAGTGGGTAGCCTTTCACTTCTCCAGGCGATCTTCCCAACTCAGAAATCGAACCCAGGTCTCCCACGTTGCAGGTGGACTCTTAACCAGCTGAGCCACAAGGGAAGCCCAAGAATACTGAAGTGGGTAGCCTATCCTTTCTCCAGGGGATCTTTCTGACCCAGAAATCGAACCAGGTTCTCCTGCATTTCAGGCAGATTCTTTACCAACTGAGCTATCAGGGAAGCAATCCTAACTCCCTAAGGCCTGGCGAAAAAGAAAGAACCGGAGTTGAAAGAAAAAGCAGTGGGAAGAACTGATCATCTGATTATTTCAGGAGATTTCCTGGAGGGGTGGAGTGTTTCTACTTCCTTCTGGTTCTGATTTTAAGCCATAGACTCTTGACATCTGAATTCTCTCTAACTTCCTTCTACCAGTGAGTTGATAGCATGATGATAAGAGTCTTCTGGAGTTTGATTTTAATTGTGCCATAGGATAGTAACCCAGCAGCCTCCTCCACAGTTCCCACAGTGACACCTGTAAATATACTATGTCTTTATTAGCCCTGGCACAGGTTCTCAGGAAGTCTCACCCTTGTCTTAGCTCTCACCTTGCTTAAACAAAAGAGATATATGAAGGAAGCATGTGAGATGAAAGAGAGAGAGGAATTCTGTTGTTACTTGATAAAGAAACTTAGAGTTGAATGTTAAAATTTGATTCTGATATATCAGCCATTTCTTAAAGGGACAATGCCCTGAGTGTAACATGCCTTTACATGTTCAGGATTGTCAATAGTCAATATCGACAATATTTGTATATTGGTCCAACAATGTATAAAAAGGGTTATACTCCATGGTCAAGTGGATTTATCACAAGGGTGCAAGAATGGTTCCATATTTCAATTCAATCATATAATGTGATGTACTACATTTAGAACAGAAAAGATAAAAATCATATGATTACTGTAATAGACACAGAAACAGCATAGACAAAATTCAACATGCATTCATGAGAAAAGCTTTCATCAAAATTGTTACAGAAGGAACATATCTCAACATGATAAAGATAAGTTATGACAATACCACAGCTAAACCATACTCAACAGTGAAAAGCTGAAAACAGTTCTCCCAAAATCAGGAACAATATCTCCTCTTGTGTTCTCAGTTGCTCAGGCATGTCCAGCTCTTTGCAATCCCACAGACGGGGCCTATTCTTGCCACTTTTATAGTACTGTAAATCCTGGACTCAGCAATTAAACATGTAAAAGAAATAAAAGGCATAACAAATTGAAAGGGAAGAAGTAAAGCTATCATACATGTTAGAACATCTCCTCATATGACATATAAAAGTAAGCTCAAAATGGATTAAAGGCCTAAATATAAGACCTAAAACTATAAAACTGCTATAAGAGAGCATAAGCAAAACATTCTTTGACAACTTAGCAAAAGTTTTTGGATCTGTCTCTTAAAGCAAAGTAAATAAAGCCTAGATAAAAGTACAAAGCCTAATTTAACTTAAAAGCTTTTGCACAGTAAAAGTAACTATACAAAAAATGAAAAGACAGCCTACTGGTAGGAGAAAATGTTTGCAAATAGTATAATCATTATGGTATAATCAATAGTATAATCATTATAATATCCAAAATATATAAAATAGCTCATAAAACTCAGTAGCAACAAAAGCAAACAAGATTTAAAAAATCTTCAGAAGACCTGAATAGACATTCTTCCAAAGAAGCCATACAGATGGGTGAAAGATACATGAAAAGATACCCAACATCACTACTTACTAAAGAAATACAAATTAAAACCACAATGAGATATCAACTCACTCCTGTCAGAATGGTTATCACCAAGATGTCTACAGGTAAGAAGTGTTGGCAAGGATGCAGAGAAAAGGGAATTCTCATACACCATTGGTAGGAATATAAACTGATGTAGCCGCTATGGAAAACACTAAGAATGCTCCTCAAAAATTGAAAATATCATATGACTCAGCCATTCTATTCCTGGGTGTATATTCAAAAACATAAAAACACTAACTTGAAAAGATACATGCATCCCAACTTTCATAGCAATATCATTTACAATAGCCCTGAAATGGAAGCAATTCATCTGTTCATCAACAGATGCATGGATTAAGAAGGTATAGTTTTATATACACAATGGAAGGCCACTCTGCCAAAAACTATTTGAAATTCTGTCATTTGTAACAGTATGGGTGGACCCTCCAACCAGGGAAGCCTCAGATGGTAAAGAATCCACCTGCAAGTGCAGGAGACACAGGTTTGATCCCTGGGTGGAAAGATCCCCTGGAGAAGGGAATGGCTACCCCTTCCAATATTCTTGCCTGGAGAATTCCATGGACAGAGGAGTCTGATGGGCTATATAGTCCATAGGTTTGCAAAAAGTCAGACATGGACACAATTTAGCAGCTAACATTTTGGCTTTCAAATGAGCAAGAGGTGGATGCATAGGTATCTGTAAGAATAATTAATATTATAAAACCATACTTCATGAAAAGTCAGATTAGTATGCAATATCTGTTATTAGCTAGTCTTACAATATTCTTATTTTTCCTCTCACCAAGATCTCAAATATATTAGTATTTTTGAGTTACTATTAAGTTCCAGTGAAAAATCTGAAGTTCTTAGAGTTTAATGGTGACAGAGAACTGATTCTCAAACATAATCCTCAAATTTGAAATGTATAAATATTTTTAGGACACTTTTAAGTTTGCCATTTCTTTCCATTCTTGAAAAGTATTATAATATATCTAATTATTATTGCATCATTTTATCTGTGAATGTGAAAAATTTGCATGCCAGATAATGTGAAGATCAAAAGTATATTTATGCAATATATCTTAAATATATTTAAGGTTCATCTTAAATATACTAAGCAAACCCATTTGTTATATCCCAAATAAGAGCCATGCTTACACTATGACCACGCTCTGTCAAAATAATAAAAAAGGAGAGGGTGGGATGAATTGAGAGTAGCATTGAAACATACATTTCTACATTACATATGTAAAATAGTCAGCCAGTGGGAACTTGCTGTGTGACACAGGGAGTCCAAACCCAGTGCTCCGTGACAACCTAGAAGGGTGGAATGGGGTAGGCAGTGGAGGGAGGTTCAACAAGGAGGGGACATATACATATAACTATGGCTGATTTGAATTGATGTATGTCAGAAACCAGCACAATATTGTAAAGCAATTATTCCCCCAGTTAAAAATAAATAAATTATAAAATCAAAACAAAACAAAATCAACTTAGTCAGGCTACAACCAAAAGGAAGAGAGATTGAACCTGTTACTGAATCATAACTGACTTGAGAGCACACTGGCCTCCCTGGTGGCTCAGATGGTAACGAATCCACCTGCAATGCGGGAGACCTGGGTTTGATCCTTGGGTTGGGAAGATTCCCTGGAGAAGGGCATGGCAACCCACCCCAGTATTCTTGCCTGGAGAATCCCCATGGACAGAGGAGCCTGATGGGCTACAATCCATGGGGTCACAAAGAGTTGAACACAAAAAGCGACTAAACACACAGAACTGACCTATCAATTCTTTCAAAAAAGCTTATGTAGTAATTCTACAAGTAAAATTTACCTTCCTTCTTAATATTTCCTTCTCCTTTTTAATAAACAGTTAATTGAAAATCTCAATAAAATTTATATGCTATATGTTTAGTTTTAAAAGGACAAAAATAAATCTAAATAATATCTTTGCGAGCCAAACAATTATTTTTGTTCTATTTCCCAAAGGGTTATACTCAATTGCATATTTATTATTCTAGCTACTCAAATTTTCATTTAGTTCTTAAGTTTTATCAGTATGCTTGCTTGTTTCAGATAGGGGAAAAAAACTGTTAAATTTGTCTTATAGTTTTATAACACAAAATCTAGCACTGAGTCAATACATCTCAGTTTAAATGATAAATAGTGGAAACTATCATTATAACTATAAAGTAAAATCATAGGAAAGTGTCATTTACAACTCTCTATATCAAGTAAGTTATGCCACTGAAAACATGACTAACCATCAGACAAAGCTCTGCTGATGATGCCCACTAACAGCAAATGAAATGTTAAGAAGAAAATATTTTAAGAACAAAAACAACATACTTGGAGGATGAAAAGTAATGTAGTAAAATGTAAATTCAGTAAACTGAATTTTAAAGTGTTAAAGCAATACATTACATGAATACTAGAAAAGATTTAGAAGAATATAAAGCAATGGTGACATCTGACAAAACACTGGATCTTCAAAATGACCTTGGAGGGGCAAGACAAATAATTCATAATCTAACAGTGTTAGAGGATCAAATGGAGAACTCATTAATGAAACTTATTCTAGATAAAGATGTCAAAACAAGTGAATAATATGCTATAGTCATCCCAAGAACTTTGAAGAGCTCTCCACTTTTGTACATTTGACTGGTTTCTTTACATTTTACAACATGAGATAAAATTATTAAACATTCTCTGCTAGAGGAATTGGGTTATGGCATACGATCTTGTTCAGATTCCATCAGGTTAGGAAAATCTCTTAATTCTGGCCAGGATATAGCAACAAGGGACCAAGGCAGGAATAGGCCATTAGTGTTTGAAAGACGACATGTGTGGGTTGTTTCTACTCTTAGGGAACTCATTCAAGGACAAGTCTTTAACAAGAAATAAACTCAGAAAACCTAAACAGTGCCTTTAGTTCACAGATTTTTAGTATTCCACTTGGGGAGATATTTTTATTAATTTAGATTTTTTGCCCTACACAAAACCCCTTGAATAAGAATTTATTGGGTTATAGGCCATGAATCAGCATGTTTAAATAAACACCAGGCAATTCTGATAAATTGCATTGAAAACTCAACATTGGAGGATCTGACAAACCATATGGGTTACCTGAATAAGACTTCATTTTGGGAGACCAAAAAGAAGCTACTTATTAGATGTAGAGACCTTAATAAAGTAGAAGAGGGATGGGATGTGAGCCTAGGAGTCTTGCCGACCTTGCTATCAGAATTAGGGTGAGGTATAATGTCAAGAAATCATATAAAGTCTAAATCCAGGGTTTAAATGATTCATTTCACCCTTGGAAACAAGTTTTCCAAGAATAAATCTAGGAATAGGGAGAACATATAGGTCAGAGTAACACAGAGATTGATCTTGATGTAAATATAAAATAACTGAAAAATACATTCCAAAAAATCTTCTCCTGAAAGATGCTGTGTTGATACACCAAAATCACAGTTAATATAATTACTGAGGAATAGAGAAAAGATGAAAATAATGAATGAAAGTGAATTAGACATGATAGGCTGTTTTCTATCATTAGAAACACCCAAATCTCAGTGACATACTATAAAATTTATTATATATTGCAATTTAATTGCCTCAATACCTACCATCTTGGGCTTAGGATCCTGTTCCAGTACCAACAGAGGTTTGCTATCACTGGGTTGAAAAGAAGAAAAATACTTCTGTCTAAGATGAGCCACAGCAGAGTTTACTGCCATGAAGGGAAGAGGTAAGAGTGCTAAGGAATAAGCAACAATAACTCAGCACCAAAAGGCAGGTTCACTAGGCCAATTAAGATTGAGGTTGTACCTGCCCCATTACAACCATAGCACCAACATCAGTCCACTTCTGGGGAATGGAAATACCATGGACAGCGACTCCCTATCCTGTGTAGGATAAACAACACTTTAGAGAGCCAATATAGGATTCAGCCATACCAGAACAACAGCAATAAATATAACAATAAAACATATAGTAGGGTAGCTATATTTTTAGCATGAAAATGACAGTCACTAGAAACTAATTATTTTTCTGTTTTATTTTTACATTTTGTTACATCAGTGCTACTGATTAATCAAAATAATGATTGCAGCAATAAATAAGTAATATTAAGGCTACTTAAGTAATATGTTTGACAAAATAGAGTAATAAATATGAAAACTTTTTACGTAAGTTGTGCTGTCTGAATACCGGATCACCTGACCTGCTTCTTGAGAACCTGTATGCAGAGAAGGAAGCACCAGTTAGAACTGGACATGGAACGACAGACTGCTTCTAAATAGGAAAAGGAGGACGTCAAGGCTGAATATTGTCACTTTGATTATTTAACTTATATGCAGAATTCATCATGAGACACGCTGGGCTGGATGAAGCATAAGCTAGAATCAATATTGCAGGAGAAATATCAATAACCTCAGATATGCGGATGACACCACCCTTATGGAAGAAAATGAAGAAGAACTAAAAGGCCTCTTGATGAAAGTGGAGAGTGAAAAACGTTGGCTCAAAGCTCAACATTCAGAAAACTAAGATCATGGTGTCCAGTCCCACCACTTCATGGTGAATAGATGGGGAAACAGTGGAAGCAGTGGCAGACTTTATTTTGGGGGGCTCCAAAATCACTGCAGATGGTGACTGTAGCCATGAAATTAAAAGACACTTACTTCTTGGAAGGAAAGTTATGACCAACTTAACAGCATATTAAAAAACAGAGACATTGCTTTGCCAACAAAGGTTCATATAGTCAAGGCTATGGTTTTTCCAGTAGTCATGTATGGATGTGAGAGTTGGAATATAAAGAAAGCTGAGCACCAAAGAATTGATGCTTTTGAACTGTAGTGTTGGAGAAGACTCTTGAGAGTCCCTTGGACTGAAGGAGATCCAACCAGTCCATCCTAAAGGAAATCAGTCCTGAATATTCATTGAAGGACTGATGCTGAAACTGAAACTCCAATACTTTGGCCACCTGATGTGAAGAGCTGACTCATTTTGAAAAGATCTCAATTCTGGGAAAGATTAAAGGCAGGATAGGAAGAGGATGACAGAGGATGAAATGGTTGGGTGGCATCACTGACTCAATGGACATAAGTTTGGGTAAACTCTGGAAGTTGGTGATGGACAGGGTGGCCTAGCAGGTTGCAGTCCACGGGGTCACAAAGAGTCAGACATGACTGAGTGATTGACTGACCTAACTGTGCTCTCTGATAGAGAAATTTATTTTACTTAAAAAGAAAAAAAAAAAAAAACCTATCGGATATTCACATGTTGTAAGCTAGATAGCATATTAAAATATGTAAACAGAAGAATATTGTGTTGTGGCAGAGGAACATGGCGAAGTAGAAGATGTGCTCTCATCTTCTCCTGTGAGAACTCAAAAATTACAACTCACTGATGAACAACCATTGACAGGAGAATGTTGGATGCCACCAAAAAAGATACAAGTTCAAGGGCAAAGGAGAGGCCCCAACAAGTTGATCAGAGGGGCAAAATCACATTTAGAATCAAACCCCATACCCACCAAAGACACTCGGAGGGCTGAAACAAACCTTGTGTGCACCAGGACCCAGAGACCCCACAGAGACTGAGCCAGAACTGTGTTTGAGTGTCTCCAGTGGAGGTACAAGTCAGCAGTGGCCTGCTGCAGGGGTAGGGGCTCTGGGTGCAGCAGACCAGGGTATGGCATAAGCCCTCTTGAAGGAGATCACCATTAACCCCACCATAGAGCTGCCAGAACTTATACAGGACTGGAGAAACACAATCTTAGAGGGCAAAAACAAAACCTTGTATATACAAGGATCCAGGACAAAGGAGCAGTGACCCCAAAAGAGAATGACCCAGACTTGCCCACGAGTGTCCAGGAGTCTCTGGTGGAAGCAAGGGTCAGCGGTGGCCTGCTGCAGGGTCGAGGGCACTCAGTGCATCAGTGCATGCATGGGACCTTTTGAAGGTCCCCATTGTCTTCATTACCTCCACCATAGTTTGGCTCAGGCCAAACAACAGGGAAGAAAGACAGCCCCACCCATCGACAGAAAATTGAATTAAAGATTTACTGAGCATGGCCCCACCCATCAGAACAAGACCCAATTTTCCCATCAGTCTCTGCTATCAGGAAGCTTCTGTAAGCTTTCTATCCTTATCCGTCAGAGGGCCAACAGAATGAAAACCAAAATTCCACACTAAACTAATCAAACTGATCACATGGACCACAGCCTTGTCTAACTCAATGAAACTATGAGCCATACCAAGTAGGGCCACCCAAGATGGATGGGTCATGGTGGAGAGTTCTGACAAAATGTGGTCCACTGGAGAAGGGAATGGCAAAATACTTCAGTATTCTTGCCTTGAGAGCCCCATGAAGAGTATGAAAAAGCAAAAAGATGGGACACTGAAAGGTGAACCCCCCAGGTCAGTAGGTGTCCAATATGCTACTGGAGATCAGTGGAGAAATAACTCCAGAAAGAATGAAGAGGCAGAGCCAAAGTAAAGATAACACCCAGTTGTGGATGTGACTGGTGATGGAAGTAAAGTCTGATGCTGTAAAGAACAATATTGCATAGGAACCTGGAATGTTAGGTCCATGAATCAAGGCAAATTGGAAATGGTCAAACAGGAGATGGCAAGACATTTTAGGAATCAGTGAACTAAAATGGACTGGAATGGGAGAATTTAACTCTGATGACCATCATATCTTCTATTGTGGGCAAGTACCCTTTAGAAGAAAAGGAGTAGCCATCATAGTCAACAAAACAGTCCAAAATGCAGTACTTGGATGCAATCTCAAAAACAACAGAATGATCTCTATTTGTTTCCAAGGCAAATCATTCAATATCACAGTAATCCAAGTCTATACCCCGACCAGTAATGCTGAAGAAGCTGAAGTTGAACAGTTCTATGGAGACCCACAAGGCCTTCTAGAACTAACACCCCAAAAAGATATCCTTTTCATTATAGGGGCTGCTGCTGCTAAGTCTCTTCAGTCGTGTCCGACTCTGTGCGACCCCATAGATGGCAGCCCACCAGGCTCCCCCATCCCTGAGATTCTCCAGGCAAGAACACTGGAGTGGGTTGCCATTTCCTTCTCCAATGCATGAAAGTGAAAAGTGGAAGTGAAGTCACGCAGTCTTGTATGACTCTTCGTGACCCCATGGACTGCAGCCTACCAGGCTCCTCCGTCTGTGGGATTTTCCAAGCAAGAGTATTGGAATGGGGTGCCATTACCTTCTCTGTCATTATAGGGGACTGGAATGCAAAAGTAGGAAGTCAAGAGATACCTGGAGTAACAGGCAAATATGGCCTTGGAGGACAAAAGAGAGCAGGTCAAAGGCTAACAGAGTTTTTCCAAGAGAACACACTTGTCATAGCAAACACCCTCTTCCAACAACACAAGAGAAGACTCTACACATGGACATCACCAGATGGTCAACACTGAAATCAGATTGATTATATTCTTTGCAGCAAAAGATGGAAAAGCTCTATACAGTCAGCAAAAACAAGACCAGGAGCTGACGGTGGCTCAGATCATGAAATCCTTACTGCCAAATTCAGACTGAAACTGAAGAAAGTGGAGAATACCACTAGACCATTCAAGTATGACCTAAATCTCATCCCTTATGACTATACACTGGAAGTGAGAAATAGATTTGAGGGACTAGATCTGACAGACAGAGTGCCTGACAAACTATGGACGGAGGTTCATGACATTGTACAGGAGGCAAGAATCAAGACCATCCCCAAGAAAAAGAAATGCAAAAAAGCAAAACAGCTGTCTGAGGAGGACTTACAAATAGCCGTTCAAAGAAGGGAAGTGAAAAGCAAAGGAGAAAAGGAAAGATATACACATTTGAATGCAGAGTTCCAAAGAACAGCAAGGAGAGATAAGAAAGCCTTCCTCAGGGATCGATACAAAGAAATAGAGGAAAACAACAGAATGGGAAAGAGTAGAGATCTCTTCAAGAAAATTAGAGATACCAAGGGAACATTTCATGCAAAGATGGGCTCGATAAAGGACAGAAATGGTAGGGACTTAACAGAAGCAGAAGATATTAAGAAGAGATGGCAAGAATACACAGAAGAACTGTACAAAAGAGATTTTCACCACCCAGATAATCAAGATGGTGTGATCACTCACTTAGAGCCAGACATCCTGGAATGTGAAGTCAAGTGGGCCTTAAGGAAGCATCACTATGAACAAAGCTAGTGGAGGTGATGGAATTCCAGTTGCGCTATTCCAAATCCTAGAAGATGATGCTGTGAAAGTGCTGCACTCAATATGCCAGCAAATTTGGAAAACTCAGCAGTGGCCACAGGACTGGAAAAGGTCAGTTTTCATTCCAATCTCAAAGAAAGGCAATGCCAAAGAATGCTCAAACTACAGCACAATTGCACTCATCTCACACACTAGTAACGTAATGCTCAAAATTCTCCAAGCCAGGCTTCAGCAATCCGTGAGCTGTGAATTTCCAGAGGTTCAAGCTGGTTTTAGAAAAGGCAGAGGAACCAGAGATCAAATTGCCAACATCCGCTGGATCATCAAAAAAGCAAAGAGTTCCAGAAAAACATCTATTTCTGCTTTATTGACTATGACAAACCTTTGACTGTGTGGATCACAACAGACTGTGGAAAATTCTGAAAGAGATGGGAATACTAGACCGCCTGGCCTGCCCCTTGAGTAATCTGTATGCAGGTCAGGAAGCAACAGTTAGAACTGAACATGAAACAACAGACTGGTTTCAAATCAGGTAAGGAGTACATCATGGCTGTGTATTGTCACCCTGCTTATTTAACTTATATTCAGAGTATATCATGAAAAACGCTGGGCTGAATGAAGCACAAGTTGGAATCTAGATTGCCGGGAAAAATATCAGTAACCTCAGATATGCAGGTGACACCACCCTTATGGCAGAAAGTGAAGAAGGACTAAAGAGCCTCTTGATTAAAGTGAAAGAGAAGAGTGAAAAATTAGGCTTAAAACTCAACATTCAGAAAACTAAGACAATGGCATCTTGTCTCATCACTTCATGGCAAATAGATTGGGAAATAATGGATTGAGTGACTTTATTTTTTGCTGCTCCAAAATCACTGCAGATGGTGGCTGTAGCCATGAAATTAAAAGATGCTTGCTACTTGGAAGAAAAGCTATGACCAATGTAGACAACATATTAAAATGCAGAAAATTACTTTGCCAACAAAAGTCCATCTAGTCAAAGCTATGGTTTTTCCAGTAGTAATGTATCGATGTGAGAGTTGGACTATAAAGAAAACTGGGCACTGAAGAATTGATGCTTTTGATCCGTGGTGTTGGAGAAGACTCTTGTGAGTCCAATGGACTGCAAAGAGATCCAACCAGTCCATCTTAAAGGAAATAAGTCCCGAATATTCATTAGAAGGACTGATGCTTTAGCTGAAACTCTAATACTCTGGCTATCTGATGCTAAGAACTGACTCATTGAAAAAGACCCTGATGCTGGAAAATTTTATTGAGGTCAGGAGGATGGAATGAGATGGTTTTTGAGTCGACTCTGAGAGATAGTGAAGGACAGGGAAGCCTGGCATTCTCAGTCCATGGGGTTGCAAAGAATCAGACACAATTAGCAACTGAACAATGAGTTTTCTATTTATAGAAGAATTTTATAAGTTAATTAAACAAATGATATATATTTCATAAAATATATTTTATCATATGGTGTAATGTATTATTTTTACTCTTTTTTCAACCTTTTTTAGTAATACTTGCCTAAACTGCCTGCAGTACTTTAAAAGAAATCTTTTTCTTCTTTCATGAGATTTTAAAATTGAATATAGTCAATCACAAATTTTGTTCATCTTACAGGTCTGTTTTTATCAAATTTACATAATACCACTTTCTGATATGAATCTAGTGTTATGCCAACAAACTAAATACCTTCTTTAAAAAACATTGCTGTATGGGACATAATATTTTACTTACTAACAACAACATAGTTTTAAACATATGGAATTAGTTTCCAGCTCTCCAAAAATGACCACCCACTTTGCATCTATAACCTTGTTTTTGTAGATCGGGTATTTGTCTTTTGGATCTATATGTTCATAATATAAGCTATCCATGTCAAAATGCCCAACATTTTTTAATACTCTGAAATGCATTGACTATTATTGCAAGTTAAATTCTTTCTCAGGAATAATGGTTTTAAAACACAGAAGTAATTTGAACATGTGAAAGTTGAATTCCAAAAAAAGTTCCAGCTTTAGTAAAGAAATGAGAAAATTGTGCTTAATTTAGCCGCCTTTATCTGGTGAAATATTTTTGAGTTCTGAGGCAGTGTTCTTTCAAAAGACGTTGTCTTTTTTCTTTGTGACTTGTCACAACCTACACATAACATCAAATAACTCAAGTGCAGTAAGTTAATCCTTTTGTTGGCATGTTATGGCTTCTTTCGAGGTTATCAAGAAATTTTGAGTAAATATAATATAAATTTGTGTTTTATTGTAACTGTTTTTTGACTCATATTCTTACTATATTTCCAAATTAGAAAGCACTTATTTTTGTCCCACAGTCTGAAAATGTAATTTTTTACAGCAGACATATATTTTAGCACCTTTTCTATGGTGGAAGATAGTTATTCTATAAATTCATGCTGAAAGAGACCATTTTGCATTTCAACAAAGTAATGTAAATTTCAATAAATACTTCATTTTGAGAAAACCAAACACTACACAAAATCTTTATTAAAAACCTCAGCATCACAGGTAAACAAACTACATCCTGTTTTTGCAGTTAATTATACAAGAAAAGAGCAAATTTATAACTATATTTTTATTTTCTTTGATTAGAAATTTGCAGACTTAATTAAATTTGCCAAATTTTTATTTTTACTGTCTTCCAAATAAGCAGATTAGAGAAGCAAAGTATATTTTGAATTTGACAAAATGCAACAATCTTTAGTTTTATGTTTTCTTACATTTCACTTAGAAATTTCATTCATAGAAATCAAGAAGGTTATTGCAAACTCTGTTTTTCAAACCAAAGTTCCTCATCTAAGATCTAGAGAGGGACATTTTTGTTGTTGCTGCCGTCATTCAAAGAGTCACTTGATATGCTCTAGAAGCATGATCATTGTCAAGATTTGACATAATTAGCTCTACTTGGTAAAGCTTCAGTACATTTGCTATCAAAATTTCTTCCTTTGTTCTTCCAAAAGACAATTTGACTGCAAGTTCTGAATGAGGGTATGTATCCTTATTGAGCTTTATAGAACTATCAAAGGAACAAAGCAATAATGCATGTTTATTTGTGTGGTATGCCCAAATTCAGTGACTTCTGTCTTCAGCTGAACATTCTTATCTTTGTGGGAAATGGAAAGACTTTGGTTTGGTTTCGGAGTGCTTGCCTATCTCACATCGGACTTGTAAGAGTCAGTGTTCATGTACATTTTCACATCCCCTTCTCCCCCACATCCAAGCCCACATTCTCTTTGGAGTATGCTGTATTTTGGCTACCTCCCTAATCCAGTTCCTTCAAGTAACAGTTATTTATCATTTTCCAGTGCTTCATGCTGGTTTTGACATTGCAGTCGTTTCATAATTTAACTCTTAGAAAACATGGTCACAGTAATCACTGTGTCCGAGACTAAAGTCGCTATTTCTTTATACAAAGCACAACAGTTAATCCATACATAAAGACAGATTGTTTAAGTTCATTGTTATTAAACTGCACACAAGTCACATCAGTCAGAAGAAATGAAATAATCAGTGGAATGGGCAAAATACAATTACAGTAACAACAGAAGGTGAATGTTCTTTATCCATTTGACATTAAAAGTAGGGTTCTTGCAGCCTCTATCTTTAGGGCTACAGTATGAGTTTTGTAAATTAAGTCAATTTTCTTTCCTCATCATTGATAAACCAGTACTTCCTGCATACTGGAGATGGGTTTCTCAGAAGTGTGTAATAGAAGTACCTAAACTGGGATAGTCCTGGGCAAATTAGCACAGTTGATGACTCTATCAGAAGTTCAGGTCCTCTTGATAACTAAGCATGGAGTGGAACAATGGGGAAATCTCTATTGCTAAATTAGTTTGGCATTCCTGACGTGAACTGCAGCTGTACTTGGTATAGACTTTAAATTTTTTTTTTTAATTGGAGGATAATTGTTTTACAGTTGTGTTGGTTTCTGCCAAACATCAACATGAATCAGCTACAGGTATACTTGAACCTCCCTTCCACCCCACAGACCATCCCATCCCTCTAGGTTGTCACAGGGCACTGTGCTGAGTTCCCTCTGTCACAAAGCAAATTCCAACTGGCTATCTATATTACATATATGTTTTATGTATTATTGGGTTGTTTCACAAAATTTTGTTAAGAAGTATTAAAGATTCTTCAATATCCACAAATCAATCAATGTAATACACCACATTAACAAATTGAAAAATAAAAGCCATGTGATTATCTCAATAGATGCAGAGAAAGCCTTTGACAAAATTCAACATCCATTTATGATAAAAACTCTCCAGAAAGCAGGAATAGAAGGAACATACCTCAACATAATAAAAGCTATATATGACAAACCCACAGAAAACATTATCATCAATGGTGAAAAATTGAAAGCATTTCCTCTAAAGTCAGGAACAAGACAAGGGTGTCCACTTTCACCATTAGTATTCAGCATAGTTTTGTAAGTTCTGGCCACAGCAATCAGAGCAGAAAAAGAAATAAAAGGAATCCAAATTGGAAAAAAAGAAGTAAAGCTCTCACTGTTTGCAGATGACATGGTCCTCTACATAGAAAACCCTAAAGACTCCACCAGAAAATTACTAGAACTAATCAATGATTATAGTAAAGTTGCAGGATATAAAATCAACACACAGAAATCCCTTGCATTCCTATACACTAACAATGAGAAAACAGAAAGAAAAATCAAGGAAACAATTCCATTCACCATTGCAACGGAAAGAATAAAATACTTAGGAATATATCTACCTAAAAAAACTAAAGACCTATATGTATATAAAACTATAAAACACTGGTGAAAGAAATCAAAGAGGACACTAATAGATGGAGAAATATACCATGTTCACGGATTGGAAGAATCAATATAGTGAAAATGAGTATACTACCCAAAGCAATCTATAGATTCAATGCAATCCCTATCAAGCTACCAACAGTATTCTTCACAGAGCTAGAACAAGTAATTTCACAATTTGTATGGAAATACAAAAAACCTCGAATAGCCAAAGCGATCTTGAGAAAGAAGAATGGAACTGGAGGAATCAACCTCCCTGACTTCAGGCTCTACTACAAAGCCACAGTTATCAAGACAGTATGGTACTGGCACAAAGACAGAAATATAGATCAATGGAACAAAATAGAAAGCCCAGAGATAAACCCACACACCTATGGACACCTTATCTTTGACAAAGGAAGCAAGAATATACAATGGATTAAAGACAATCTCTTTAACAAGTGGTGCTGGGAACTCTGGTCAACCACTTGTAAAAGAATGAAACTAGAACACTTTCTAACACCATACACAAAAATAAACTCAAAATGGATTAAAGATCTAAACGGAAGACCAGAAACTATAAAACTCCTAGAGGAGAACATAGGCAAAACACTCTCTGACATACATCACAGCAGGATCCTCTATGACCCACCTCCCAGAATATTGGAAATAAAACCAAAAATAAACAAATGGGACCTAATTAACCTTAAAAGCTTCTGCACATCAAAGGAAACTATTAGCAAGGTGAAAAGACAGCCTTCAGAATGGGAGAAGATAATAGCAAATGAAGCAACTGACAAACAACTAATCTCGAGAATATACAAGCAACTCCTACAGCTCAATTCCAGAAAAATAAATGACCCAATCAAAATATGGGCCAAAGAACTAGACATTTCTCCAAAGAAGACATACAGATGACTAACAAACACATGAAAAGATGCTCAACATCACTCATTATCAGAGAAATGCAAATCAAAACTACTATGAGGTACCATTTCACACCAGTCAGAATGGCTGCGATCCAAAAGTCTACAAGCAATAAATGCTGGAGAGGGTGTGGAGAAAAGGGAACCCTCTTACACTGTTGGTGGGAATGCACACTAGTACAGCCACTATGGAGAACAGTGTGGAGATTCCTTAAAAAACTGGAAATAGAACTGCCATGCAACCCAGGAATCCCACTGCTGGGCATACACACTGAGGAAACCAGAAGGGAAAGAGACACGTGTACCCCAGTGTTCATCGCAGCACTGTTTATAATAGCCAGGACATGGAAGCAACCTAGATGATCATCAGCAGATGAATGGATAAGAAAGCGGTGGTACATATACACAATGGAGTATTACTCATCCATTAAAAAGAATACATTGGAATCAGTTCTAATGAGGTGGATGAAACTGGAGCCTATTATACAGAGTGAAGTAAGCCAGAAAGAAAAACACCAATACAGTATACTAATGCATATATATGGAATTTAGAAAGATGGTAAGAATAACCCTGTGTACAAGACAGCAAAAGAGACGCTGATGTATAGAACAGTCTTATGGACTCTGAGGGAGAGGGAGAGGGTGGGAAGATTTGGGAGAATGGCATTGAAAGAAAATATCAAAAAAAAAAAGTATTAAAGTTCTTTGTATTGATGTGAATGAAGGATTCAGGCCTATAGTTCTATTTTCTGGTAAAGTTTCTGATTGCTTTTTTATCCAGTTAATATTGACCTCATAATACGAATTGGGAAGTGAAGGGATCCCGAGATCCATCTACTCACCTAGATATCCGTTTCATCCAGAGCCCTCATCCTATTCCAGGTTCATTTCACCAAGATGTTCTTTTCCAACTGTTCAAATTCACTGCTTAATTTCTAGTCTGCTCTCCTCACCCAGTCCCAAATGCATTCTACTGTCAAGATACAGTTTAATATTTTTAATTTTATGAATTCCAGATCTCCAATATAAAAGAGTACAAAATGTAAAGTCATTCTCCAGCATCTGTACTTTTCCTTCAGATCTTCAAATTCTCTATCCCAGAAGCTCTCAAGCCCAGACATATATTAAAATCTCTTGGGAAGCATTTTTCAAATACTGATCATGTCATACAGGAAGTTATGTTATTGCAATGGTAGTCTCCAAGTACAATACCAACTGAGCTATTTCAGAGGTCACATAAAGGTGAGATTCACAAAGTTAAATTACTCAAATGGCCTTATTACTAAATCATTTTTTAAAGCATACAGTCAGAAGCAGGGGAAAGATATGGGTAATTTAACACATTTATGATAGAATACAAGAATACAAGCAAGAAGTACCCAGATCTTGTTTCGGAGAGAAGAAAAGAAAGGGAGGATTTAAATTTAAATGGGCTATTAAGTGTCACATGTACTGTATCTCTCCCTGCCACATCAGTTTCCCCTGCTGATGGTGTGGTTATGAAGACCAGAATTAGACTTTTTAGCATTTGGGTCCATAGATAGAAAGGGCCCTTGGTCTTCTCTTTTGACTTGACATGAGGATAATAATTCCTGGCAACAGCTGTCCTTTGCCAGTTAGCCAGCAAAATACTTTTATTTATGTTTTGGGAGCACAGAACATTGGAGGCAGAATGAAACACATGGTCAGATTGAAACTTAGTCACTATCATATGCCTCTTGTGTATATTTTTGTTATTTACATGTCTCATAAATAGTCACTCTTGGTACTTACTATCTAGTCATATGCATGCTAATTCACTTCAGTTGTGTCCAACTCTGTGTGACACTGTGGACTATAGCTCACTAGACTCCTGTGTCCATGGGATTCTCCAGGCACAGATACCGGTGTGGGTTGCCATGCTGTCCTTCAGGGGATCTTTCCAACCCAGGGATCGAACCCACATCACGTCTCTTATGTCTCTAGTATAGACAGGTGGGTTCTTACCACTAGTACCACTTGGGAAGCCCACCAACTACTTAGCTTATACTTAATGCATCTCTTCTATTTCTCTTTATTTTATACTTAATACATACTCTGAATTCTGGCTTTCTCTAACAAGTATTCTGCTCACTAGTTACAGATACTGAAAACATCTTTAGAAGTTTGGCCTATGCTTTACAAAGTACCTACTTATTTATCTAGTGGGTTTGGATAATCTCCAAAACAAATGCAATCTATAGATTAAGTGCCTGAAATTCACTTAGGACCGAATGAGTTAGAATCTCTGTGAGAAGGATCTACATCCTGCATGTGACAAGCTCTCCAGATGATTCCACTGTGCAACAATGGGGGACATTTCTCTGCCCCATCCCACCATGAAACCCACCTGAGAAATCATATGGATGTACTGAGAGTTTCTGCCTCTGCTCTGTTGTGCATACTGTTTCATCTCATCCACCTGAGTTATCTCTTTCTAGCTAAAACTTATATAAGCCCCATTTCACTCTAAAGCTCTATCTAGTCATTGAACTAAGTTACCAGTTTAACTTCTCAAAGGTTAAAGCAATCAGCTGAGAACAGCCTCTTCACTTAAAATGTTTTCTGGATATCTATTACCATTTTCTACTTAATCCTGTGAATGCTGGCCTACTATGTTTATAGTATTTTAATTATGTATATATTTATTTTATTAATATTGAACTACTTTGTGTATATTTGCACTGAGCAATTACAAGAGTTTAGGTGGCAACTGAGGAAGGAATTAAAATAAAATAATCCATGCAAACTCCAAGTAGGTTCTCTTATGGAAATACTTAAGAGACAAGCAAGCACACTTGACTATTTGCCTATCTGCCAGGAGAGAGAGGCAATGGAAGAGGAGGGGAATAAAAGACAGGGAGAGAGGGAGGATATAAATTTTAAAAAATTAAAACACGTCTAAGTAATTATAGAGAATTTTCCTTGACCACTTCAGTAGAACCAGAGAAGTTACCCATCTTTAGTGAACTGCCATTTTGTTTGGTGTGTAGAAATTGTTATATAATGAAAAGGGCATTCTTAGAATTTCATTTTAAATTACCCTATGAGATCATTTTGATATTTGGCAAATCTAATACAGTTATGTAAAGTTTAAAAATAAAATAAAAAAAAATAAATAAATAAAAATAAAAACTTCAAAAAAAAAAAAAATAAAATTCTTACTTGATTATTTAGCACTGAAAAAAAAAAAAAAATAAATTACCCTATGGATTTACTTCAGAGAGCATAGCTTTTGCTAAATAATTCTGAAGACCTATTTGTATTAAATTGATTATGGCTTATGTTGTCTTCATGCAAACTCTCAGCAGTATAAATTCATGAAAGTGTCACACACTTGAGCAGAAAAACGAAAATCCTATTGAATAAAGCACTATTTTAGACACTAGACACCAGATTAGCAATCAGAAAATGTTTGGTCCTGACTTTGTTTTTTATTTTGAATATAAATATTCTATGAGACTTTTTATTTAGAAAACTGTTCTTGGTACTCAGAGAAGGCAATGGCTTCACTTTCACTTTTCACTTTCATGCATTGGAGAAGGAAATGGCAACCCACTCCAGTGTTCTTGCCTGGAGAATCCCAGGGACCGGGGAGCCTGGTGGGCTGCCGTCTATGGGGTTGCACAGAGTTGGACACGACTGAAGCGACTTAGCAGCAGCAGCAGCAGTTCTTGGTACTAAAGTAAAATTTTCTTCTATTACACAAGCTTCAGAATTGTCTATTGACTTAATAAGGTAGCTGTTTTATTTGATTAGTAAAATATTATCTTAATATTTAATATTTAATTCAATTGACCTTTGATTGAACTGACCCTGTTTATCCAAACCAAATGAAATAAAACTTCAATGTAATGTGAGGCCCATTATTGTATAAAGGAAAAGATATTCCTGATAGAATTCTTGAGAAATAGAAGTTCCTGTTAGGTTTTCAAAAGTATGGGTCACGAGTACTGCTCTTACATTCCACAGCACAGGAAGTATGAAGGATCAGTTGCTTACAAAGTGCTACAACAGTCTCCTGATCCATCAGTGAGCACTGGGGAGATACCTGAAGGTGCTTGGTCTTGGTTAGACTTTCAGTTCAGTTGTAGTTCAGTCTCTCAGTTGCGTCCAACTCCTCTCGACCCACGGACTGCAGCACGCCAGGCCTCCCTGTCCATCACCAACTTCCAGAGTCTATTCAAACACATGTCCAGTGAGTCAGTGATGCCATCCAACCATCTCATTCTCTGCTGTCCCCTTCTCCTCCTGCCTTCAATCCTTCCAAGCATCAGGATCTTCTCCAATGAATCAGTTCTTCACATCAGGTGGCCAAAGTATTGGAGTTTCAGCTTCAACATCAGTCCTTCCAACGAATATTCAGGACTGATTTCCTTTAGGATGGACTGGTTGGATCTCTTTGCAGTCCAAGGGACTCTCAAGACTCTTCTCCAATACCACATTTCAAAAGCATCAATTCTTCAGCACTCAGCTTTCTTTATAGTCCAACTCTCACATCCATATATGACCACTGGAAAAACCATAGCTTTAACTAGACAGATCTTTGTTGGCAAAGTAATGTCTTTGCTTTTTAATATGCTGTCTAGGTTGGTCATAACTTTCCTTCCAAGGAGGAAGTGTCTTTTAATTTCATGGCTGCAGTCACCATCTGCAGTGATAAAATCCTTCACTGTTTCCATTGTTTCCCCATATATTTGCTATGAAGTGATGGGACCAGATGTCATGATCTCAGTTTTCTGAATGTTGAGCTTTAAGCCAACTTTTGCACTCTCCTCTTTCACTTTCATCAAAAGGCTCTTCAGTTCTTCATTTTCTGCCATAAGGTGGTATCATCTGCACATCTGAGATTATTGATATTTCTCCCAGCAATCTTGATTCCAGCTTGTGCTTCATCCAGTCCAGCATTTCTGATGATGTACTCTGCATATAAGGTAAATAAGCAGGGTGACAATATATATAGCCTTGATGTACTCCTTTCCCAATTTGAAACCCATCTGTTGTTTCATGTCCAGTTCTAATTGTTGCCTCTTGGCCTGCATTCAGATTTCTCAGGAGGCAGGTCAGGTGGTTAGACTTTAGGTAAGCTATTAATTCAGCTTGTCAAACAGTTACTATATATTGCATATGGATAGAATGAAAAGTTCCTCTTTCATTACTAATTCTCTACTGTAAGCGATTACCCTCATTAGATTTTTTTTTAATGCCCTAGATTCCTGCAGCAAGTGGAACACTTTAAATTTTACTTTCGTCCTTGAATCAGTTTTATCATTAGATTATACAAGGGTAATAGATAGATCTGAAATATCATCAGTATTATGGCATACATTTCATCTCATTTTGTTTGAGCAAGACTGAATTACCAGTAACAGTGAAAGTTTTTAAATTATAATGCCAAAATAAAGTCCAATTATGTGGGCATTTGGATAAGTTAGACAATCATGTGAAAGACAGTGGTTGGCTTCTCATTGGTGGAAATTTGAGCTCCCGACAAAGATGCAACATTCCAAAATTTGGGAATGTTCAAATTAATCTAAAATAATGAAAATTACTTTCATTCTTTGTTGTTTATGATGAAGCCATATATATTACAAACTTAAATTTTATGGCACGTCTAAATTCTTTATTTGAGTCTTTTCTGTCCTGATATGAGAAACTCCTTTAAATGGACAGATTTACTCAGCACATGCCATTTTTAATAAAAAGAAGATTGAGGAAAATCACGAATCCATCTTCCTTTTCTATCCCAGTCTAGCATGGTTTAATCTATAATATTTTCTAAAATTTTGTTTTATAAAATAATGTTTTACATTGCTTGGTTATAGAATCACATACAAATATATCACCCATTGGGATAAATATACTTAACACTAATACTCACTTTGTGGCTTTTCAGAAGATAGAAAAGTAAAAAGTGCACAAATAATAAATGCTGGGAAAAGTGAGGAGAAAGGGGAACCCTCCTACCCTGTTGGTGGGAATGTACATTGGTGCAGCTTCTTTCGAGAACAATATGGAGGTTTCTTTCAAAAAGAAAAGAAGAATTGCCATAAAAGCAAACAATCCTACATCTGTATATGCATGTGTGCATGTTTAGTCTCTTCAGTCATGTCCGACTCTCTGAGACCCTATGGACCAACGCCTGCTAGGCTCCTCTGTCCATGGGATTCTCCAGGCAAGAATAATGGGGTTGGTTGCCATTTCCTTCTCCAACTTCTGTATATATCTCTATCTATCTATCTATCTATATAAAAGATGAAAACTCTCACTCAAAAAAAAAAATACATGCACCCTTATATTCATAATAGCACTATTTACAATTGCCAGGACAAGATAGCAACCTAAATGTTCACTGGTAGATGAAAGAATAAGGAAGATATGATTTATATTCACAATCAAATTCTACTCAGCCATATAAAAGAATGAAATCGTGTCATTTGCAGCAGTGTGGATGGACCTAAGAGATTATTATACTAAGTGAAGTAAGTCAGACAGAGAAAAACAAATGTCATATGACATCACTTATATGTGGAATTTTCAGAAAAAATGATACAAGCAAACTTATTTACAAAACAGAAATAGACTCACAAATACAGAGAACAGACTTGTGGTTGCTGAAGGGCAAAGGGGAGAGGGAGGATAAATTAGGACTTTGGGACCAACAGATACATTCTATTGTATACAAAATAGATAAATAAGGACAGGAAACAACAAATATATATGACTATATATGCAAATATATGAATCCATGTACATATAAATAAACATATACACACACACACACACACATATATATATATATATGTATGTATATACATATATTGCAGTCCCATGGACTGCAGGGCCCCAGGCTTCCCTGTCCTTCACTATTGCTTGAAGTTTGCTCAAATTCATGTCCTGAGTCTACAATGTTATCTAACCATCTAATCCTCTGCCTCCCCCTTTATCCCTTTTCCTTCAATCTTTCACAGCATCAGGGTCTTTTCCATATGACTGTGCAAATTTCCTTATGGGTATATATCCAAGAGAATTGAAAAAAATGTGTCCATGAAAAAACTTGAACATAAGTGTTCATAAAATCACTCTTTAAAATAGCTCAAAAAAAAAAAAAAACAATCAATATACTCATCAACTGATGATTGGATAAACAATATATGGCATTTTCATACAGTCGAATATTACTCAGTCATATAAAGAATGAAATACTGATGCATGCTACAACATGGATTATCCTTAAAAGCCTCATTCTAACAAAAGAAGTCAGACACAAAGATCATATGTAGTGTGATCTGTTTGTATGAAATTTTCAAAATAGGTAAATCCATAGAGTAAGTCTGGATTAGGAATGATGAATGACCTCAAATCGGTGTGGAATTTCTTTTTTGGAAATGAAATATTCTGATATTAAAGAGAAGTAAAGGTTGCACAACTCTTTTAATGTCATAAAATCCCTGAGTTGTGCACTTCTTTAAAAATGAATGGTATAGTATGTGAATTATATCTCAATAAAGCTACTATGGTGGGCTGCCTGGTGGGCTACAGGCCATGGGGTCTCAAGAGTCAGATATGACTTAATCACTAAACCACCAAATATAACAAATATGGTATATATATGGACTTCCCTGGTAGCTCAACTGGTAAATAACCCACCTGCAATGCTGGAGATCCCAGTTCAATTCCTGACTAGGGAGGATTCCCTGGAGAAGGGATAGGCTACCCACTTTAGTATTCTTGGGTTTTCCCTGATGGCTCAGATGGTAAAGAATCTGCTTACAATGCAGGAGACTTGGCTTCAATCCCTGGGTTGGGAAGTTCCCCTGGAAGAGGGCATAGCAACTCACTCCAGTATTCTTGCCTGGAAAATACCCAGGGACAGAGGAGTCTGGAAAGCTACAGTTTATGGAGTCACAAAGAGTTGGACATGAATGAGTGGCTAAGCACAGCAGATACACACACACACACACACACACACACACACACACACACATACATATATGTATATGTAACCAGAGTCCCTTGGACTCCGAGGAGATCAAACCAGATCAAATCCTGAAGGAAATCAACACTGAATACTCACTGGAAGGACTGATACTGAATATGAAGCTCCAATACTTTGGCCACCTGATGCAAAGAGCCAATTCATTGGAAAAGACCCTGTTGCTGGGATAGATTGAGCACGAGAGGAGAAGGGAGCAACAGATAATAAGAAGATTAGATAGCATCACTGATTCAATGGACATGAATTTGAGCAAACTCTGGGAGATGGTGGAGGACAGAGGAGCCTGAGTGTCTTACAAACAGTCAGACACTACTGAACAACAACAATATATATGTAACTTAGGGGCTTAAAACAAATATTTTATCAAGTTCCCTGAATCTGGGATCAGGACTTTGGGCCAGGTTTTGTGGGAATGATTTTCCTTGGCTTTCTGATGTCTGAGACTTCCACCAGGAGTCAATCAGCTAGACGACTATGGCTGGGGAATAGCCTCATCTGGAAGTATCTTCACTTACATGTTGGTCAGTGGATGTCGTGTGTTCTGAGACTTAGACTGAACCTGTCAATCACACTTATTCAGCACTCTTCCATGCACCCTGGCTTGCTAACCATGCATGGCAGCTGTAATGTACTCAGACTTATAAAAGCAACTCAGGGCTCCACAAGAAAGTGTTCCAGTGAATAAGGTATATAATATATTGCCTTCTCTGATACCATAATTATTGCATCTTTCTGACACATTTTATTGATTTCAAATGAGTCAAAAACTCACCTAGATTCAAAGGGAGGAGGCAGAGAGCCTGTTTCTCAATGTGAGTCAGTGAATTTATGGTTGTGTGTGTTTTATGATGGAACACACATAAAACAAATGTAACATCTTAACCATTTTAGGTTCACAACTCAGTAATGTTAAGTACATTCACAATGTTGTGCAGCCAATCTCCTAAACTCTTTTCATTTTACAAAGCAAAAAGATCTCTAAACCTATTAAACAACTTCCCTTTCTAGTTCCTGGTAAACACCTTTCTATTTTCTGACTCTATGAAATTTATTACTCTAGGTACCTCATATAATTGAGGGGGATCAACAATATTTTCTTTTTGCAACTAGCTTATTTCACTTAATATAATGTCCTCAAGGTTCTCCCATGTTATTTTGTCTATCAAAATTCCTTTTCCTGTTTCAGTTCAGTTCAGTTCTGTCACTCAGTCATGTTCGACTCTTTGTGACCCCATGAACCGCAGCAGGCCAGGCCTCCCTGTCCATCACCAACTGCTGGAGTCCACCAAAACCCATGTCCATTGAGTTGGTGATGCCATCCAACTATCTCATTTTCTTGTTTAAGGCTGACTAATATTTCATTGTGACTTCCTTGGTTGCTCAGTGATAAAGAATATGCCTGTCAATGCAGGAGACAAGGGTTTGATCCCTAGATTGGGAAGATCTCCTGGAGAAGTGGCAACCCACTCCAGTATTCTTTCCTGGGATATTGCATGGAGAGAGGAGCCTGGTGGGCTTTAGTTAATAAGGTTACAAAAAGTCAGACACTACCGAAGCAACTCAGTATGCATGCACACAACCATACTACATATTATCTTTATTCATCTGTTGATGGTTTGCTTCTCATCAACACTTGGGTTGCTTCCACATTTTGGCTATTATGAATAATTTTTTATGATCAAGGGTAAACAAATATCTCTTTGAGTCCTTACTTTTTGGGGTATATACTCAGAAGTAAAATTACTGGATCAAATGGTTGCTGCTGCTGCTGCTGCTAAGTTGCTTCAGTCATGTCCGACTCTGTGCGACCCCATAGACGGCAGCCCACCAGGCTCCCCTGTCCCTGGGATTCTCCAGGCAAGAACACTGGAGTGGGTTGCCATTTGCTTCTCCAATGCATGAAAGTGAAAAATGAAAGTGAAGTTGCTCAGTCGTGTCTGACTCTTTGCGACCCCATGGACTGAAGCCTACCAGGCTCCTCCGTCCATGGGATTTTCCAGGCAAGAGTACTGGTGTGGGGTGCCATTGCCTTCTCCGGATCATATGGTAATTCTGTTTAAATATTTAAGCAACTACTATAATATTTTCCATAATGGCTGAACCATTTTACATTACTACCAATAGTGAACAAGGGGTCCAATTTCCTCACATCCTTGACAGTTCTTGCTATTTTCTGTTTTGTTTGTCTGTTTTTAATTTACAGTAACTGTCATAATGGATGTGAAATGGTGTGGCTATATTTTTAAATACTAATTGGGCAAGGGAAAAATGTTACCAATTAAACTGCTGACTTACCTAATCAGAATAGCTTATTGTGTTGAATTTGAACTGGCCTTGTGACTTACCTTGGCTCAGTAACAGAATGCAAGGAGAGGAACATTATAGGGCTTCAGAGAAATCTCAGTAGCCATTGAAATTGCTTCTATCACCCTCTTGGAAATCTACCCTGGAACTTCCAAGTAAAGATCTTCCTTAGTCTATAACAGGATGAGAGTCTGTGGGAGCCTACAGTGAGTACTGTCATGTGAGTGAGACCCTCTTGGTCCATCCTTTCTCTATCAAGATGCCAATTAACTGCAACCAATAATTGTAGTGTCTCAGGAGTGGTCCAAGAAGAAAACATCAGGGGAATACCTAGTTGTTGGGGGAGTTTGTAATTTCCTCCGTTCTGTCTCACTGCAGCTAAAATTTGAAGTGGTGGATGGACCAGTGTTACAGTTGAGTTTTATTTGGCAAGCAAAGGAAAATAATGCTCGAGGTGTGATGGCAGGCAGAACCAAAAGACACGAAGAGAAGAGAGGCCCACTGCTCAATTTTGGCTCCTCTTTTTATATGCTCTTTCTCCTCCCCACTGAGCCTGCCCTATGTAAATTGGGCTAGCCAGAAGGGCTGTTTGTTTTACCTGAGGTTCTCACTCTGGCCCTCAAACTTTCCTTTGATCTATTTTTGCAGATTATTTCCTTTCTTAGTCTTTTAGTCACCACCATTATGGACTCCTTTTTCTTATTCTAACTACCCAGCATTCCCCCCTCAAGAGATGGGGGGCCCAGTTCTTTGGGAATAGGGGCTTTGAGGTCTCTCTGGCTACTTCCTGCTGAACTGGGATGGCAAGGGGCATTGGGCCTCCCCCTCTTGCTAGTCTCAAGCCTCAGAGTCCTTATAATGGTGTCCATCTAAGGGTGAGTGATATTTTCCATGGTTGGCTGTAGTTTTATATCTCCTTGTTGAACCGGCACTGCATGTTGTAGCTTGTTGACCTGGGCAGAGACAAAACAGATTAGACAATTGATAATACATGGAGCAATCATAAGTGCATCAACATAATGATTATAGGGATTAGTAGGGGGATTAGCCAACTCCAAATTCCCCATCACCAGGAGAAGGATCCCTCAAAGAGAGATTGTAGCCACTTCAAGAAATTCCCAGCTCATCTTTGAGGTCCTATTGGATCTGGAATGTTTTTCTTGAGGACCGTGAGACTTTCTTTAACTTAGCTGGAGGCATTTACCCAGAAACAACACATCTCATTCAAGATGGCTCAAGTTTCTCCTTGTTCAGAGATCAGGAGATCTATCTCCTGCCTATTTTGTAGAACAACCCCTACCAGGCTGTGTTGGCTCTTTAGAGCTGTATTGAGAAATCTTATTCTCAGAAACTGAATTTTGGGGGTGTTCATTAGAATGCCACTCATTTGTAGCTCTGAATAGGTATCTGAGATCTCCCAGGGGCTCACGGATATATTGAGTGTCCTCTTCTGTTTACTTCCATGGCTTGATTCATGAGTAGTGAATCCAGAAGTCGTGCCCTGGTACCTTGACTGCTGTGAGAGTAGAAAGTATTACAGGGTAGGGGCCCTTCCATGTGATCTGGTGTTGAGCCTTTGGGGACTTATGTTTCCAGACTTTAATTAGGACTTGAGTCTCTGGATCATAGAGTGGTGGCTCTTGAGAATCTTTGGGGTTGACACCCCACAAGCATATATCCTGTTGGAATTACCCAATGGCCATGGTATAAAACTAGAGGGTCTGAGCCTCTGGATTTAGGAAGAGGTCATCGACATAAACAAAAGGCTTCCCATATAGCATCTCATAAGGACTAAGATCAACATGTTGCTTAGGGGCAATACAGGTGCAGAGGAGAGCTGTTGATAAAGCCTCCTTCCATCCCAGGTAGGTCTCCTGGATTATCTTTTTATTGCTGATTTTAAGAATTGGTTGGCTTGACTCTCTCTACTTTTCCTAAAGACTGGGGCCTTCAGGCACAATGGAGATAATAATTAATGCCCAGTGCTTTAGAGACTCCTTGGGAGGAGCTACCCTCTGTCCAAGGTCAGGGGTGGCGGCCGTGAGGACATACCCCACATCCAAGAGCAGTGGCTGCGCTTTTCTGGAGCAGCCATGAAGAGATAGCCCACGTCCAAGGTAAGAGAAACCCAAGTAAGACCATAGGCCCTGAGAGAGGGCATCAGAGGGCAGACAGATTGAAACCACAGTCACAGACAACTAGCCAATCTGATCACATGGACCACAGCCTTGTCTAACTCAATGAAACTAAGCCATGCCTTGTGGGGCCACCCAAGACAGTCAGGTCATGGTGGAGAGTTCTGACAAAATGTGGTCCACTGGAGAAGAGAATGGCAAACCACTTCAATATTTTTGCCTTGAGAACTCCATGAACAGTATGAAAAGGTGTGCTGTGGTTCATGGGGTCACAACGTCAGACATGACTGAGTGACTGAACTGAACTGAACTAGGTGACCTTAGAAGTAAATGATGTCTCATTGTCAATTTGTAATGACCTGGGCAGACCAAATCTCAGAATGATTTCATGGAGCAGTTTTTTACCACCTCCTCAACCTTCACAGTCCGGGTGGGAAAGCTTTCAGTCCATCCTGTGAATGTATCTATCATGACTAATAGGTATTTATACACCAGAAAACCTGGCATCTGGTTGAAGTCCATCTACCAGTCCTCTCCTGGGTAGGTCCCACGTTATTGGATGGGCTGGGCCAGCTGGGGTCTTCAAGCTCCTTGGGGTTGTTTAATTGGCAAGTGGGACAAGAGAAGACCACTTGACATATTGTTGTTTGGAGGCCTGTTCCTCTGAAGGACCTTTCTAATAATCTTTGGAGGGGCCTATTCCCCTAAACGAGTGGTAGCATGTAGGGGGTTAACCAACTTCCATTGGAGATTTCCAGGCAGAAAAAAGAGTCCCTCCTTTTGGAACCACCCCATATGATCTTCTTGAAAGCCCTTACTCTTAGCTGTAAGAGTCTCACCTTCTGTATATGAAGGTGTTTCTGACAAATTAGTCTGTGGAACTAAGGTGGAGATCCCAATTAGGTCATTGTTCTGAAATGCTGCTCTCTTAACTGCCTGGTCAGCTGATTGGTTCCCTCGTGTCACTTCTGTGCTCCCTTTTTGGTGTCCTTTACAATGGGAGACTGATACCTCAGCGGGCAGATGAACTGCCTCCAAGAACCTAAGGATTTGATCACCATATTTGATTGGGGACCCTCGAGTGGTCAAGTGGCCTCTTTGTTTCCAAATAGCAGCATGTGCATGTAGCACCAGAAAGGCATACTTGGAGTCAGTGTAAATGGCTACTCTTTTTCCTTCCCATATCTAAAGCTCAAGTCAGGACTATGAGTTCAGCCAATTGGGCTGAAGTACCTGGTGGCAAAGGTTTAGCCACTATGGTCTCAAAATTGGAGACTACTGCATGTCTGTCTCTTCTTTTTCCATCCAATACAAATTTCTTACATCAGTGTACCAGATTTCCTTAGGATTGGTCAGCGGATCTTTTGACAACCCCCCTCAGGGTTTTGAGTCAAGGTCCAAGGTTTCTAGGCAAGAGTGAAAGGGGAGACAGCCCTCGGGGATAGGCAAGGAGGGTAGCTGGGTTAAGAACCTCACAAGGGGATATAGTCAGGCCTGGATTTTCCATCAGCACTACTTGATATCTGAGGATCCTTTCATCAGACATCCCTAAATGGCCTCTCTCTTTCAAGAGTTGTTTCACTTGGTGGCTGGTAAAAATAGTTTGCCCCCAAGACAGAGTTTTAAAGCATCATCTATTAGGACTGCAATAGCTTCATGATTTTGAAGGCAGGGAAAGATAAGGGAGTAGGACACTCAGGGCCCACCAGAAACTGGTGGGAAAACATTTGTCCATCCAAGCAACAAAGAAGTGCTCAGGTGAATCTTTTAGTAGTTGTTTTTCCTGTAGCACCCCAAATGGTATAAGCTTGGGAGGAGAAGGCTCCGGAGTAGGAAGTCAGGACAAAGTAGGTAGCCACTGTGTCAACTAAGAAATTCTCAGACCTACCTGCCACATCCAGTTGCACCCTTGGCTCCAGCCCTGTGGTGGTTATCTGTTTCAGAGGAGCTGGATCAAGCAGGCCACTTCAGTCCTGTTGAACCATCATGAGGGAAGGCTTGGCACTTGATCTTGAGGCTCTTGGGTCCCCAGGTAAGATTGCTTTTCAATATCCCAATTTATGATATTTGTAGAAATCTGTTTTAGGAGACTTGTCACAGTTTGTACAGTCTTTGGCCCAATGTCCCACCTGTCTACAGATAGGCATTTGCCTCATGCCTTGTCCTTCAAGGACTCAGGGTTTGCCACAGGGCTTCCCTGGAGGGCAGCCAGCATCTGGGCATGCCTTGTCTCTTTCCTTTTCTCCCCTTCCTGGGCATTGGCTTCCCTCTGCTGTAAAAGGTATTGGTGGCTATCTGAACCATCTCATCTAAAGAGGCAGTAGGGTCCTGCTGCTGTAGCTGTTGTAACTTTATCCTGATGTCTGATGCACTTTGGGACAGGAATTTGTCCTTTAAAATCACCTGTCCCTCATAAGAGTCTGAGTCCAGATTGGTAAACTTTTGGAGGGCCTCTTTTAGCCTTTTCAGAAAGGCAAGGGGATTCTTGTTGGGCTCCTGAGTTATTGCTGAGACCCAGACATAGCTGATGGCTTTTTGCTGGGCTGCTTTTAGTCCTGCCTTTACACAGATTAGAAAATGATCCCTTTCCCAGAGGTCCTCAGGTCATTATAATTCCAGTTAGAATCTGAGGAGGGGACCCCAGTTTCCCCTACTGGGTATTTATTGTTTGACATGTGAAGCCCCATAGCATACCTTCAGTCTTCCTTTAAGACCCTAGTATGCTAGTATGCTCAAGGTCAGATAAAGTTTGACTAAATATGACCATGATTTCCTTCCACATCAAGTCAAAGGCCAAGGTAATGTGTTGGAATGTATCTATATATTTGCCTGGGTCATCTGTATAGCTTCCAAGTCTTGTTTGATCTGCCTTAGTTCTAAGAGGGAGAAGGGCTTATGGACCCAGATTGGTCCAAATTCTCCTCCAGTTTTAACTAAGGCACATACTCGAGTTGGCTTTTGTGGACGGGGTGCTCCCAGATATGGGGGGACATTTGTATACAAGGAAGGAGCAACAGGCATCTCGGGAGCTGTGGGAGGTGAGCCTTCATGGGGAGGGGCTCCTTCTTTTGGTTGTTTGTGCCTAACATCATTTGCCTAGTAGGCTCACTTTTAGGGCATACAACAATCCCATACTTAAGACAGAGTCCCTTCATATCTCTTAGTCCGAAGAAGATTTGAACATAGGGGATCTCTGTCCATTTCCCTTGTCTTTTGCATAAAAGTCTAGCTTCAGGATGGTATTGTAATGTAAACTCCCATCCTCAGGCCAGTGTTCCTTGTCCCCCAGAGGATACCATGGCCATGCAGTGGCACAATAGAATTTTAAGCGATTTATCCTTAGGGTTAGAGGATCAAACAGTTTCCAGTTACCAAGGATGCATCGTAAGCGCACCTGCTGGGAAGCAGATTGGTTATTTCCCATCTGAAAGACAGTGATGACGGGGGGGTGGGGGGGGGGGGAACCTAATAAGCCTCCTATTTCCATGGGTGGACTTCCTTAGGGGTGAGTCTTTCTGAAGTTTATCCTACCCAGTACTGTTGCAACAAGAGAGCCAGGCACAGGTCAGAGTGCAGATTTCCAGGCAGGCTGAGGCATGGCAGCCTCTTGGAGATCAAATCCCTGGGCAGATTGAGGCAGGTTGACCTCCCAAAAATTGGGTCCCTGGGCAGGTTTAGGCGTGTCAACCTTCTGGGATCCCTGGACTGGTGGATCCCTGAGCAGGCTGAGGTGTGACAACCTTTCAAGGACCAGATCCCTAGGCAGGTTGAGGCAGGTCGACCTCTTGGGATCCCTGAACTGGAGTTGGCATCCCCAAGGTCTCCAGCATGACCAGTGCTGGGTAGGATTAAGGTGTTATAATCTTAACTGATTGATGGTTTGTCCACCATGAATGGGAATAGATATCATGATGTAAAGCAATCCAAGCCTGTGCCCTGAGACTGAGAACCAGGTGAAACAACTATAAGCTATATCCGCACATTGCTCTGAGGGAATTCAAGTCACTGATTTCCTCCCCTAGTCCTCCATAAGAGCAGTTTAGAGTGTTTCCAATGGTAAACATTTCATTGTCATAGACCCATTTTAGGTAATAACAGAAGTAATGACAAAGGAGTGGGTTATATGGTCCTGTTTAGGGCCTTAGAGTATTTTAATAATAAGCAGGGTAGAGTGATGTTGCCTACAAAGGGGCAGGATCTGGTTGTAGGAGTTAGTAAGTGGCTTAAGAACAAATTGATAAGAGGCAAAAAACAAGATGTTCCATAAAAGTAGAGTGAAGATTTGATCCAGATGTATATTTGTAAGGAAAAGGTCAGTTTTCATTGCAATCCCAAAGAAAGGCAATGCCAAAGAATGCTCAAACTACCACACAATTGCACTCATCTCACATGCTAGTAGAGTAAATGCTCAAAATTCTCCACGCCAGGCTTCAGCAATATGTGAACCGTGAACTTCCTGAGGTTCAAGCTGGTTTTAGAAAAGGCAGAGGAACCAGAGATCAAATTGCCAACATCTGCTGGAGCATGGAAAAAGCAAGAGAGTTCCAGAAAAGCATCTATTTCTGCTTTATTGACTATGCCAAAGCCTTTGACTGTGTGGATCACAATAAACTGTGGAAAATTCTGAAAGAGATGGGAATACCAGACCACCTGACCTGCCTCTTGAAAAATCTGTATGCAGGTCAGGAAGCAACAGTTAGAACTGGACATGGAAAAACAGACTGGTTCCAAATAGGAAAAGGAGTACATCAAGGCTGCATATTGTCACCCTGCTTATTGAACTTCTATGCAGAGTACATCACGAGAAATGCTGGACTGGAAGAAGCACAAGCTGGAATCAAGATTGCTGGGAGAAATATCAATAACCTGAGATATGCAAATGACACCACCCTTATGGCAGAAAGTGAAGAGGAACTAAAAAGCCTCTTGATGAAAGTGAAAGAGGAGGCAGAAAATGTTGACCTAAAACTCAACATTCAGAAAATGAAGATCATGGCATCCGGTCCCATCACTTCATGGGAAATAGATGGGGAAACAGTGGAAATGGTGGCAGACTTTATTTTGGGGGGCTCCAAAATCACTGGAGATGGTGACTGCAGCCATGAAATTAAAAGATGCTTACTCCTTGGAAGGAAAGTTATGACAAACCTAGATATCATATTCAAAAGCAGAGACATTACTTTGCCAACAAGGGTCCATCTAGTCAAGGCTATGGTTTTTCCTGTGGTCATGTATGGATGTGAGAGTTGGACTGTGAAGAAAGCTGAGCACCAAAGAATTGATGCTTTTGAACTGTGGTGTTGGATAAGACTCTTGGGAGTCCCTTGGACTGCAAGGAGATCCAACCAGTCCATTCTGAAGGAGATCAGCCCTGGGATTTCTTTGGAGGGAATGATGCTAAAGCTGAAACTCCAGTACTTTGGCCATGGTTGACTCATTGGAAAAGACTCTGATGCTGGGAGGGATTGGGGGCAGGAGGAGAAGGGGATGACAGAGGATGAGATGGCTGGATGGCATCACTGTCTCGATGGATGTGAGTCTGAGTGAACTCCGGGAGTTGGTGATGGACAGGGAGGCCTGGAGTGCTGTGAATCATGGGGTCGGAAAGAGTCGGACACAACTGAGCGACTGAACTGAACTGAACTATGTTTGTAACTTTAGGAGAAGGGTGGTAAGAGTTTGGGCCCAAACGGCCTTCAGGGTTAACTCCCAAAGTGGCAAACATTATCCCTGGAAGCCCAATTGCCCTTGAATGAACCACCAACATATTGAGTTCTAGCAGGCCTTATGTGACTGTCATCCACCCTAGCGCGTTCACTGAAAAATGCTGTTGTTGCGCATGTTGCAGGAAACATGGAAGATTAAGGCCTAAATATCTAGTTCAGTTCAGTGGCTCAGTCGGGTCTGATCCTTTGTGACCCCATGAACCACAGCACGCCAGGCCTCCCTGTCCAACATCAACTCCCAGAGTCCACCCCAACCCATGTCCACTGAGTCGGTGATGCCATCCAGCCATCTCATCCTTTGTCATCCCCTTTTCCTCCTGCCCCCAATCCTTCTCAGCATCAGGGTCTTTTCCAATGAGTCAGCTCTTTGCATGAGGTGGCCAAAGTACTGGAGTTTCTGCTTCAACATCAGTCCTTCCAATGAACACCCAGGACAAATCTTTAGGATGGACTGATTGGATCTCCTTGCAGTCGAAGGGATTCTCAAGAGTCTTCTCCAACACCACAGTTCAAAAGCATCAATACTTTGGCGCTCAGCTTTCTTTATAGCCCAACTTTCACATTCATACATGACCACTGGAAAAACCATAGCCTTGACTAGATGGACATTTGTGGACAAAGTAATGTCTCTGCTTTTGAATATGCTATCTAGGTTGGTCATAACTTTCCTTCCAAGGAGTAAGCGTCTTTTAATTTCATGACCACAATCACCATCTGCAGTGATTTTGGAACCCAGAAAAAATAAAGTCAGCCACTGTTTCCACTGTTTCCCCATCTATTTCCCATGAAGTGATGGGGCCAGATGCCATGATCTTCATTTTTTGAATGTTGAGCTTTAAGCCAACTTTTTCAGCCTCCTCTTTCACTTTCATCGAGGCTCTTTAGTTCTTCTTCACTTTCATCCATTAGGGTGGTGTCATCTGCATATCTCAGGTTATTAATGTTTCTCCTAGCAGTCTTGATCCCAGCTTATGCTTCATCCAGCCCAGCATTTCTCATGATGTACTCTGAAAATAAGTTAAATAATCAGGGTGACAATATACAGCCTTGATGTACTCCTTTTCCTATTTGGAACCAGTCTGTTGTTCCATGTCCAGTTCTAACTGTTGCTTCCTGACCTGCATACAGGTTTCTCAAGAAGCAGGTCAGGTGGTCTGGTATTCCCATCTCTTTCAGAATTTTCCACAGTTTATTGTGATCCACAGAGTCAAATGCTTTGGCTTAGTCAATAAAGCAGAAATAGATGTTTTTTTGGAACTCTCTTGCTTTTTCAATGATCCAGCAGATATTGGCAATTTGATCTCTGGTTCCTCTGCCTTTTCTAAAACCAGCTTGTACGTCTGGAAGTTCATAGCTCATGTATTGCTGGAGGCTGGCTTGGAGAATTTTGAGCATAACTTTACTAGTGTGTAAGATGAGTGCAATTGTGTAGTAGTTTGAGCATTCTTTGGCATTGCCTTTCTTTGGGATTGGAATGAAAACTGACCTTTTCCAGTCCTGTGGTCACTGCTGAGTTTTCCAAATTGCCTGGCATATTGAGTGCAACACTTTCACAGCATCATCTTTCAGGATTTGAAATAGCTCAACTGGAATCCATCACCTCCACTAGTGTTGTTCATAATGATGCTTCCTAAGGTCCACTTGACTTCACATTCCAGAATGTCTTGCTCTAGGTGAGTGATCACACCATCACTATTATCTGGGTCATGAAAATCTTTTTTGTACAGTTCTTCTGTGTATTCTTGCCACCTATTCTTAATATCTTCTGATTCTGTTAGGCCCCTACCATTTCTGTCCTTTATTGAGCCTATCTTTGCATGAAATGTTCCCTTAGTATCTCTAATTTTCTTGTAGAGATTTCTAGTCTTTCCCATTCTATTGTTTTCCTCTATTTCTTTGCATTGATCACTGAGGAAGGCTTTCTTATCTCTCCTTGCTATTTTTTGGAACTCTGCATTCAAATGGGTATATCTTTCCTTTTCTCCTTTGCTTTTCACTTCTGTTCTTTTCACAGCTATTTGTAAGGCCTCCTCAGACAACCATTTTGCTTTTTTCCATTTCTTTTTCTTGGGGATGATCTTGATTCCTGTCTCCTGTACAATGTCACGGACCTCCATCCACAGTTCATCAGGCACTGATGATAGATATATCAGATCTAGTCCCTTAAATCTATTTCTCACTTCCAGTGTATAGTCATAAGGGATTTGTTTTAGGTCATACCTGAATGGTCTAGTGGTTTTCTCCACTTTGTTCAATTCAGTCTGAATTTGGCAATAAGGAGTTCATGTTCTGAGCCACAGTCAGCTCCTGGGGTTTTTGCTGCCCGTATAGAGCTTTTCCATCTTTTGCTACAAAGAATATAATCAATCTGATTTTGGTGTTGACCATCTGGTGATGCCCATGTGTAGAGTCTTCTATTGTGTTGTTGGAAGAGGGTGTTTGCTATGACCAGCGTGTTCTCTTGGCACAACTCTATTAGCCTTTGCCCTGCTTCATTGTGTATTCCAAGGCCAAATTTGCGTGTTACTCCAGATGTTTCTTGACTTCCTACTTTTGCGTTCCAGTCCCCTATAATGAAAAGGACGTGTGTTTTTTTGGTGTTAATTCTAGGTCTTGTGTCTAGAAGGTCTTCATAGAACTGTTCAACTTCAGCTTCTTTAGCGTTACTGGTCAGGGCATAGACTTTGATTACCGTTATTTTGAATGGTTTGCCTTGGGAACGAACAGAGATTATTCTGTCGTTTTTGCGATTGTATTCAAGTACTGCATTTCACACTTTTGTTGACTATGATGGCTACTCCATTTCTTCTAAGGGATTCCTGCCCACAGTAGTAGATATAATGGTCATCTGAGTTCAATTCACCCATTCCAGTCCATTTTAGTTCGCTGATTCCTAGAATGTTGATGTTCACTCTTGCCATCTCCTGTTTGACCACTTCCAATTTGCCTTGATTCATGAACCTCATATTCAGGTTCCTATGCAATATTGCTTTTTAAGCATCGAATCTTGCTTCTATCACCAGTCCAATCCACAACTGGGTGTTGTTTTTGCTTTGGTTGCATCCCTTCATTCTTTCTGGAGTTATTTCTCCACTGGTCACCAGTAGCATATTGGGCACCTACCAACCTGTGGAGTTCAAATTTCAGTGTCCCATCTTTTTGCCTTTTCATGCTGTTCATGTGGTTCTCAAGGCAAGAATACTGAAGTGGTTTGCCATTCCCTTCTCCAGTGGACCACATTCTGTCAGAACTCTCCATCATGACCTGTCTGTCTTGGGTGGCCCCACAGGGCATGGCTTAGTTTCATTGAGTTAGACAAGGCTGTGGTCCATGTGATCAGATTGGCTGGTTTTCTGTGATTGTGGTTTCTGTCTGTTGCCTCTGATGCCCTCTCTTAGTGCCTACCATCTTACTTGGGTTTCTGTTACCTTGGATGTCACAGCTGCTCCAGCAAAGCCCAGCCGCCACTCCTTACCTTGGACATGGGGTAGCTCCTCTCTGCCGCCACCAGTGGATTGGATATTATACAGTATTTCCCTCCCAAAGGCAGCTATTTTCTGGTGTCCCTCCAAAGATGGTAGAGGCAACTTGCAGGCCTGGACAAGACTCAGGAAAAGATCAAGAAACAGGAGGGAAGGGGGCAGGGCACAACTTTTGACAGAATGACACAGACCAAGGGCATAGCATAAATGGATTAAAATCAAATGGGTCCAAGATGATAAGAAAAATTTAACTAAACCTTGATTCTCAATCTGCAAGCTAAATGACACACCCAGAGGTGCCAGGACAGTTCCAAGGCACTGTCAAAACATGGAGGAGTGGGTGGCTCCCTAATTGTTGAACGAGCCTCCCACTTATTAGCATTTGAAAACTAACCACTGCACATTCCATGGCTATCACATTCACCCTCTGTGATGGCCCACACTCTTGGAGTGTGCCTCTCTCTAAATCTGAACAAATCCACATCTTACCTATCACTGTTTCTCTCACTGAATTTTTGCAACAAGACATCAAGAGCCTGAGCTTCATTAGGTCCTGAAGCCAGGCACCATGGGTTTTGGCCGGGCTCAAGACCCTGGATAGAGGAGCTGAAGGATGGGAGGAAAAAGCAGTGGGGAAAATGTGCTGAGGAATCCCCTTCATAACCTACTGGAAAATCTGCTAAGTACCTGACCTGTGCTTCGTTTTCGTTGGCCTGATCCTTGGCACAAAGAAGATTAAGGACAGAAGAACCTCCACCCATTTGGGCAACAGCTACTAAGTAGCCCTTGACAGAGTCCCTCTGTTGCACCCATTGCTGCTTGCCTGTTTGAGGGGGGTTCGAGGAAACAAAGAATGAGAGATCGTAAAGGAATTAAGATTTTGTTAGCCATATGTCTTTTCAGCCATAGAGACAAGGACTTCCTACCCCAACAGGAGGTCTTCTGGAATCTGAGACTGAACCACGTGGGCTTTCTGCTGAGTTTGTTTTTGCTGTCCAGGTTTCCACCACTCTGGCCTTCTTGTCACTTCCACTGTGCTGGGCTTTCTTCATGTTTAGCTTCTACCATGGGAGTTTTTGCCAAGTTGGGCTTCTGCTGTGTTTGGCTCCCACCTCTCAGGGGCTGAGCTGAGGTTGTTTCAGCCAGGTTAAATCTGAGAAATGGCAACACATATGCCGGGAGAGTTTATAATTTCCTCGATACTGTCTCGCTGCAGCAAAATATTTGAAGCGATGGGTGGACCAGCTTTGACTAGTGTTACAGCTCAGTTTTATTTGGCAAATAAAGGAAACTACATCCTGAAGGTGTGGGAGCTGGCAGACCCAAAAGAAGCAAAGAGAAGACAGGCACGTGGCTCAATTATGGCTCTTCTTTTTACATGTTTTTCTGCTTCCCCTGACCTGCCCTGGGCTGTTTGTTTTACCTGATGTTCTCACTCCGTACCTTGTACCTTCCTTTGTTCTATTTTTCGCGTGCTTTTTCCTTTCTTTGTCTTTTAGCCACTGCCGTTATGGACTCCCCTTTCCTATTCCAACTACCTATCATAGTGATCCCAGACAAAATTAGTGTCCAAAAGTGCAAGAAGCAAATGAGCTTTTAAGCTAGTAAGTTTGGATGGTTGGGTTATGCCATAACAGATGAGTGATACTAAGTTTATGGTGTGTTGGAGACTGCTCTTACCACATCAAAAAGCCAAGTTTGGGCAGCTTGACTTAGCTCCAGATACTCCACACTTAGTGATGTCAGATCTCTAGCATGAACTGGGCCATTTTATTAGTGCTAGCCTCAGATATGCAGATGACACCACCCTTATGGCAGAAAGTGAAGAGGAACTAAAAAGCCTCTTGATGAAAGTGAAAGAGGAGAGTGAAAAAGTTGGCTTAAAGCTCAACATTCAGAAAACGAAGATCATGGCATCTGGTCCCATCACTTCATGGCAAATAGATGGGGAAACAGTGGAAACAGTGTCAGACTTTATTTTTCTGGGCTCCAAAATCACTGCAGATGGTGATTGCAGCCATGAAATTAAAAGACGCTTACTCCTTGGGAGAAAAGTTATGACCAACCTAGATAGCATATTCAAAAGCAGAGACATTACTTTGCCAACAAAGGTCCGTCTAGTCAAGGCTATGGTTTTTCCTGTGGTCATGTATGGATGTGAGAGTTGGACTGTGAAGAAGGCTGACTGCCAAAGAATGGTTGCTTCTGAACTGTGGTGTTGGAGAAGACTCTTGAGAGTCCCTTGGACTGCAAGGAGATCAAACCAGTCCATTCTAAAGGAGATCAGCCCTGGGTGTTCTTTGAAAGGAATGATGCTAAAGCTGAAACTCCAGTACTTTGGCCACCTCATGCGAAGAGTTGACTCATTGGAAAAGACTCTGATGCTGGGAGGGATAGGGCAGGAGGAGAAGGGGATGACAGAGGATGAGATGGCTGGATGGCATCACTGACTCGATGGATGTGAGTTTGAGTGAACTCTGGGAGATGGTGATGGACAGGGAGGCCTGGCGTGCTGCGATTCATGGGGTCGCAAAGAGTCAGACATGACTGAGCAGCTGAACTGAACTGAACTGAACTTGTTTACATGTGGAAATCAGCAGCCTGGAGCTTTTTTCAAGAGAGCACTAGTTAAGCACTTTTAATACATAACCAGATCCAGTCATGTAGATGCAGAGAAGATAACAACTATTTGGTAACAATGGAACAGAGTTGAAAAACCCTGCCAGGGCTTTGGACAGAAGCAATACTTGGGAACCACTGGGGCTGCTCATTCTGGTGGCTGAGGGTTTGGGAGCTGCTACTGCTGTTGGGAGTTGTATTGCCAGTGGATATCAGTTTAGACAGCTGGCACTTAGCTCATTGTGTTCTGCTGGGAGCCACTGCACTATTACAATATCCATCAGGCCTGAAAAGGGCCTTGGGACCACCTACCTGCACACAGGGCAGATACATTGCATAAGATGTTGTATTGGATATAGGCTAAGCTTCTCTAACAAAATGATTCCAATGTGATGTCTCAAATGGTGTAAAGTTTATTTCTCTCTCTCATTACAGTCCATGAGGAAGTGGACAGTACTATGTGGGCAGGTGGGTTAGTTTCCTCAGGTCTTCTCAGTACCCAGCTTATTCCTAATGTGTTACTCTTCCATCCCTCAGGGTGTGATTCTTGTCTCATTGGTAATGAGTCAAAGTTGCCTCATTGGCATGACATCTGATATCTAGTCTGTAGAAAAGGTAATAAGGATAAACAGAAGATGCATAATTTATTTTTATGGTAAAGAGACAGCACTTACATACATCACCCATGCTCACATACCATTGATAAAAAAAACTTCTTCATATAATCCACCCAGGGATATGGATAAATCTGTGTCTGAGCAGCCACATGCCCAGCTCATGGGACTGTTGTCTGTTACTAAAAGCAGAAGAGAAAAATGAGGTTAGGGAATGATTACCAGTCTCTGCTACATCAAAAATGACCATTTATAGAGTCATCCATTTATCCAATGGACTTCCCTGGTGGCTCAGACAGCACAGCGTCTGCCTGCAATGTGGGAGATCCAGGTTCAATCCCTGGGTCGGGAAGATTTCCTGGAGAAGGAAATAGGAACCCACTCCATATTCTTGCCTGGAAAATCCCATGGATGGAGAAGCCTGGTAGGCTACAGTCCATGGGGTCGCAGGGAGTCGGACACGACTGAGCTACTTCACTTTCACTTTTATTCATCTAACAAACATAAATTGAATCCTTTCATGTTGTTGTTGTTCAGTCACTAAGTCATGTCTGACTCTTTGAGACCCATGCACTGCAGTATGCCAGGATTCCCTGTCCTTCACTCTCCCTGAGTTTCCTCAAACTCATGTCTATTGGGTTAGTGATGCTATCCAGCCACCTCATCCTCTGTCACCCGCTTCTTCTCCTGCCCTCAATCTTTCTCAGCATCTTGTAGCATATTTTAGGTGCGCAGATCATAGAGAAGAAAAACTCAGTTCTTAACGTTCTCACAGCATAAGAGACATCTAAGTAGATGGAATGTAATATATGAAGTTTAAAAGTACTATAAACAAAATATCATGGGATCCCAGAAGAAAAATCAAATAACTGCCTGAGGGGGTTATGAAAGGTTTTATTGAGTTGGAATGTAAATAGAGTGTTGAAGAATAACTAGACATTTACAAGACAGAAAAAGAAAGGCATTATAAGCAGAATAAGTCCCTTGACATTTATGGTATGTCTGAGATCGGTCGAACTTAAGTTGTAGCCTCCAAAATTGCAGACTTAGAAACCAGCCCTCAGAAGTGTGGAGGAAAATGTAGCTTGAAGGGGGAAAAAAGTATTAGCATAAAATGTTTAAATCATGTATTTATTTTTAATTGGAAGATAATTGCTTTACAACATCGTGCTAATTTCTGCTGCACGAAAATGTGGATCAGCCATATGGATATATATACCACCTCCCTCTTAAGCCTCCCTCCCACCCCTCATCTCACCCTTCTAGGTTATCACCGAGCACCAAACTGAGCTCCCTGTGCTATACAGCAGCTTCCCACTAGCTATCTATTTTGCATGGTAATATGTTATTTGTCAATACTACTCTACCAGTTCTTCCCACTCTGCTTCCCCTGCTATGTCCACAAGTCCATTCTCTGTACCTGCAATGAAGTCAATGTTAAACAATAAAATTTTTGCCATCAAAAATTCTGAATATGGGTGTCCCCTGAAGCCTTTCTTGATGTTACTACCTTTGCACACATTCTGTTGCTATCACTCCATTAACATTCTTTCACAAAACATTTTCTGAAGTAATACTCCATAGCTCTAAAGCAAGCCTTCACTTAAGGCATAGTCCCTTTCAAAATTTTAAAGACATTATGCTTTTTAATTCAATAACAAATTTATAAATTGCAGTTTTTGGAATGGAATCACTAAGATGTTTTATTTTTATAGTCATTTCCAGGATTCAGTTACTAAATCCTTTTCTTTTTAATCAGATGACAAAGAAAATAGCAGTTCATAGACTTATCAAGAGGAAAGAATTCTCTGTGGTCAGACAGAGAAAATAGATATTAATCTTGAAATAGATTTATATATTTTATTGAAATACTAAAAGCTCTGAAGGAGAAGCAAACTCAAATTAATCCAGTTTGACAAGCTGATTATTTCTATTTCTAATCAGCTTTCTAACTGAATTCACTACTCTGCTCACCCACTTTTGCTGAAATAGTTTTTGTAGATATAATTAAGGGGGTAACACACTTTTGAATTCTTGACATTTTTTTTTTGAAAAAAGAATCAAATGTCAATTACACTGTGAACCATATTTGATGAAGTAGCTTTCCCTGCCATTTTACTGAAGACAATGGAATAACAAAACCATTAAGAAATTCAGGTTTTTGAAAGCCTTAATTAACTCTGTGCTATAATACCCTGGGAGCTAGGACTCTTGGGTAATGCAATTTGTCCACTTGGTTCTGACACAGTAATTTCTGTACTTCTGGTAGGAAAGGAGAAGGGGGAAACTGACAGGGTTTTACTGAATGTGTGCATATTTGGAAATGGATCATAGAATTGAATTGCTTCTCCAATTACACAGTAGAATAAATGCTCAATATACCTAATGAGGTGAAAGATAACCAGTGAAAAATTGCCGAATGTTCTAAAATTATTTTCAATAATGATTATTAGTGCATTGTGGTATTACATTTTGCTGGATTTGGAAGAAAGTCAAATTCTCTATTGTTGCAATTTTCTGCATTCCTTAAAAATGTTGACAAAAAAATCTTTCTTTAATCATTAGAAATAACCCTGAAGAAAAATAAAATGGAACTAGTGCAAATATTTGAAAGAAAAAAATATATATATTTATATCCTAATCAATGGTTATTACATTACAAATAGTGGTTTGTGGGGTTCTTTTTATATAATTTTGAAGGGGCATTCAAGGATTTCACAGATCTTAAAAATAATTCATAAAGGTATCAGTCAGAACAGATCTGGTTATGCTGTAAAAACCAATAACTAGAAAACTCAATGGTTTGAAAGAGCAAAATTTATTTGTTGCCTAAGCTACATTCCCTCTGTGGGTTGGCAAGGTTTATGAAGGCATCACCTTGACAGAAGCTTCCATGACCACAGAATTATCTATGAGAGTATGGCATGCCATGTTCTAGTACTCAACACCTCTGCCTGGAAGTGACGATTAGTGCTTGCATTCATGTTTTATGGGCCAAGCAAGCCACAAGGCAAAATCTGACTTGAAATAGCAAGCAAGTCAATCCTACCATATGTCTGGAATGACAGCACTCAACATCTGTGAATAGCCATAATGACAAACAGAGCCTACCCTTTGAGTTATAAATATTCAAGTCCCTGCAGAAGGCAATGGCACCCCACTCCAGTACTCTTGCCTGAAAAATCCCACGGAGGGAGGAGCCTGGTAGGCTGCAGTCCATGGGGTCGCCAAGAGTCGGACACGACTGAGAGACTTCCTTTTCACTTTTTACTTCATGCATTGGAGAAGGAAATGGCAACCCACTCCAGTGTTCTTGCCTGGAGAATCCCAGGGACAGGGCAGCCTGGTGGGCTGCCGTCTATGAGGTCGCACAGAGTCGGACACGACTGAAGCGACTTAGCAGCAGCAGCAGCATTCAAGTCCCTATCCTTTCCACATGCATATACAGTACACTGACTTCTTCTAGGAGGAAGAAAACCCAAAAGTCCCAAATGATACTTAGTCCAGTGTTTTGAAATAATTTGTATCAAGACCAACATGATTTTTCTTGTTTTAATAATCAGAAAAAGAAAGAAAGAAAGAAAACATCTGCTCCTAATAAATAATATCTATGCAATGAGTTAGGGAAAAGATAATGGTGATAAAACATGTCCATTCTAACTCTTGAGATCTTACTGAGCAGGTACTGTGAGGAACCCCTATCCTGAGTAGAGGATAGAAGGGAAGTGGTCCTTCATTAAGTTTCTGGTCTAATTCCTGTGGGTAAATCCGTCAGGTCACTGGACACTCTTATTGCATGACTCCATGGCTAATCCTGAGGGCTGGGCAGCTGTCTCAGTTTCCTTGCTGCTTCTAAAGGATAAAGGTTCCAAGGTCTAATATTAGTACTTAATAGTCATACTGTTCTAATTCAAACTGTTAATACCATAGTTTCAGTACACTATCTAGCTCTTTTAAAAATCTGTTTGTGTTCATATCTAATTATGGTCAACTCCACGTGCTGTAACCAAATTCATAGTTCTTTTAGACACATGCTCTTCTGTCTAGACTTAATTATGGGTGTCTTGAATCTCTCAAATATCCTTGGCAAGACTCAGCCCTTAATCTTTTCTCTCTGAGCCATTACTGAACATCAATATACCAAACTTGGAGAATTTAACAAAGTGAACTCCATACTCATTATTAAGTCTGTTTTGTAGAGCTTGATTTTTAATCAGCAATGTTGAGAAATTTCTGAACTCTCTGTATCCTGCTAGAAAATTTGTTATGTTTCTGAACATATTTATTTTCAAATGTTGTTAATAGCATTTATTCCATACTACCATTTCAAATAAAGTTAGGCTCATTGGACAACTCTTTCTTTTAAGTTATCTGATGTGGGCATCTTATCAAATATTTTCAAGCATAAAGTTTATTATTATCCTTGTCATATAATAAGGATATATATTTATTGATATACTGATAAAAATAAAATATATCCACTTTATTTATTTACACTTTTATTCAATAATTTATACACAAGTGTGAATTAGGTGCTTATCCAATATTATATGTACCTCTGAAATACAAACATATATAACAGAGATCGTTAAGAAATAAAATTCTTCATTATTACATGTATCATTAAAAATGGTGTACAAATATATTGTCACTAGAAATTTGAATGTTTTAAACTATTATGTATTGATTATTCTGTATCAGACATGATTTAAGAGTTTACATGCATAACTCATTTAGTCAACATTGAAGGCATATCTGAATGCTGAATGAAATAAATAAATCTGAGTGATTGCTTCATAAAATGCTCCCATGAAATATACAGTGGCCTGTTTTGAAGTATAAAGTCAGAATTCCACATACAGTGTAGCTTCTTGTCCATCTTTCCCTACTTGATTATACTTAATATTTTTCACTGATTTTTAATATCTACTTTACCTAATTAATAACACTAGGGAGGTGGTTCTCTATCAGGGAGAATTTTGTTCCCTGGGAGACATTTGGCAATACGTAGTGATATTTTTGGTTGTCCCTACCTGATATATGGGGGATGGAGTTTATTGTTATTTGATAGGTAGAGTCCATGTATACTGCTAAATATCCTCTGATGTGTCTCAAACAAAGAATTATTCGACCCCAAATGTCAGTACATCCAAAACTGAGAAACTGTAGTTAGGATTCTAGTACATTTTTGACCTTGACCTTTAATGTAGTTCTCCAATCCTTGGAAGGGGAAGATGTTTTAGGAAGTCTCAAAGGCTGAAATGAAGGTGCAAGACATATACATCGAATACAGTGAGCATGGGGAAAGATCTGTCAAAAGTGATGCTCAGGGATTTATAACTTATTTTAATGTTTCTAGTCCTATGTATGATCTCTCCTTAAAAAAAAAAAAGACAAAATTTTATATTTGAAAGAAATTAACTAATGTGACTAATACTGATCTCTCACCCATGCAATGATATCCTTTGCACCATCCTTAGATTCCAGAGTAAGTGTAAACAAGTTTATTTCCTATGTTCAGTTCAATTCAGTCCCTCAGACACGTCCGACTCTTTGTGACCCCATGAATTGCAGCATGCCAGGCCTCCCTGTCCATCACCAACTCCCAGAGTTCACTCAGACTCATGTCCATCGAGTCAGTGATGCCATCCAGCCATCTCATCCTCTGGCGGCCCCTTCTCCTCCTGCACCCAATCTCTTCCAGCATCAGAGTCTTTTCCAATGGGTCAACTCTTCACATGAGGTGGCCAAAATACTGGAGTTTCAGCTTTAGCATCAGTTCTTCCAAAGAAATCCCAGGGCTGATCTCCTTTAGAATGGGCTTGTAGGATCTCCTTGCAGCCCAAGGGATTCTCAAGAGTCTTCTCCAACACCACGGTTCAAAAGCATCAATTCTTCAGCACTCAGCTTTCTTCACAGTCCAACTCTCACATCCATTCATGACCACTGGAAAAACCATAGCTTTGACTAGACGGACTTTGTTGGCAAAATAATGTCTCTGCTTTTGAATATGCTGTCTAGGTTGGCCCTAACTTTCCTTCCAAGGAGTTTTAATATCTACTTTACCTAATTAATAACACACAGGAGTAAGCGTCTTTTAATTTCATGGCTGCAATCACCATCTGCAGTGATTTTGGAGCCCAGAAAAATAATAAAGTCTGACACTGTTTCCACTGTTTCCCCATCTATCTGCCATGAAGTGATGGGACCAGATGCCATGATCTTAGTTTTCTAAATGTTGAGCTTTAAGCCAACTTTTTCACTCTCCTCTTTCACTTTCATCAAGATGCTCTTCAGTTCTTCTTCATTTTCTTCCATAAGGGTGGTATCATCTGCATGTCTGAGGTTATTGATATTTCTCCCAGCAATCTTGATTCCAGCTTGTGCTTCTTCCAGCCCAGCATTTCTCATGATGTACTCTGCATATAAGTTAAATAAGTAAGGTGACATTTTCTATGGTAGAGGCACTCTAACATAACTTTATAATAATTTCCATAATAATGGAAATTAACTTTCATTCCAACATTACTTATCAACACCAGTATTATTATTTTTTTCATTTCCCATGTTCATATACCTTCAGAATACACTACCATTCCTATGTGTAGTACCACCATATCCCTCAGAACCTATCACAGTATAGGTGTATAAAATGGGTCTTTAAACAATTGTCTTCGTCAAAATCCAGTTAATTATAGTTACTCTTTAAGTGTCAACATTCATGAACATTGGCCTTAAATGACACCTTAGATTGAAAGACAATAGATATACACAGAATGTGTGCTTAGTCACTCAATTGTGTCTGACTGTTTGTGACCTAATGGACTATAGCACACCAGGTTCCTCTGTCCATGGGATTATCCAGCAAGAATACTGGAGTGGATTGTCATTTCCTACTCCAGGAGATCTTCCTGACCCAGGAATTGAACCCACACCTCTTGTGTCTCCTGCTTTAGCAGATAGATTCTTTACCATAAGTGCCACCTGGGAAGCTCCATACACAGAATATTTCTTCCAAACTCTGCAGAATACACAGTCTTTTCATGTGCACATGGAGCATTCTGTGGGATAGATCACATTCTAGCAACAAAACACTAATAAGTCTTACTAAATTTAAGATTGAAATCACATCAAGCATCTTTTCTGACTACAACACTATGAAACTAGAAACATATCACAGCAACAATATTGATTAAAAAAACCCACAAATACATGGAGACTAAATAATACACTACTAGAAACTAATAGATTAATGAAGAAATCGAAGAAGAAATTAACAGAAAAAAATGAGAAAAATGAAAATGGAAACATAATATTCAAAATCTATGAGACAGAGCAAAATTTCATAAGGAGGCCTACACAACAAATAATAAACAAAATGAAAATGCAATGTGCTAAATAGGAGAAGAAAATTGCAAATAATATGCCTGGTATGGGTTAGTATACAAAATACATAATGAAAACATACAGCTCCATATAAAACAGTTCAGTTCAATATAAAACAAATAAATGATACAATTGAAAAATAGAGAGAGGACCTAAACACACATTTTTTTAAAAGAAGTATAGGAGGCACATGAAAAGGTGCTCAATATCACTAACCATCATGGAAATTAAAATTAAAATAATAATGAGACACCATCTCACACCTTTCAGAATAGATGTTATCAAAAAGATAAGAACTAATAAATGTTGATAAGGATGTGAAGAAATTGGAGCCCTTGTAACTGTATACCTCTGGTAGGATTGTAAATTTGTGTAGCCACTATGGTAAACAATAGAAGTTTCTCTGAAAAGTTAAACATAGAACTACAATATATAATACAGAAATTTCACTTCTGGGTATATATCCAAGTAAAGCAAAAATACTAATTTGAAAAGATATGTGCACAGCAGTATGTATTGCAGCATTATTTACCATAGTCAAGGTATAGAAGCAACTGAAGTCTCCCTCAGCAGATGAATGGATAAAGAAGATGAAGGTTTCATACATATACGTGTGGGTGTGTGTATGTATGAAAGTGAACATGTTATTCGTTAGTTGTATCTGACTCTGCAACCCCATGGACTGTAATCCACCAGGTTCTTCTGTCCATGGAATTAGCCAAGCAAGAATACTGAAGTGGGTAGACATTACCTTCTCTGACAGATCTGCCCAGTACAGGGATTGAACTCACGTCATGGACATGACACACACACATATATATAATGGAATATTACTCAATCATAAAAAAGACTGAACTCTTGCCACTTCTGAGAACATGGATGGGCCTGGAGGGCATTAGGTTAAGTGCAATAAATCATAGAAAGAATACTGTTGATTTCACTTACATATGGCATATATAAAAACAAAATAAAGTAACAAGAAAAACAAAACAAAACAGACTCAGAAATACAGAGAGAAAACTAGTGCTTGCCAGAGGGGAGGCTGGTGAGGATGGGCTAAATAGATGACTTAGATTAAGAGGTACAGATTTCTAGCTATAAAAAAAGTCACCAGAATGAAATATACTACAGGGAATAGAGGTATTAGCAAAATAATAATTTTGTACATGAACAAATGATAACTAAACTCATGGTGGTGATCTCTTTGTAACACACAAAAATATCAGATCAATATGTTATACACTGATGCTAATATAATATTGTAAGCCAAGTATACTTCAATTAAAAATTATTTCCAATGAAATCATGATGAATATAATCCTAAATATTAATAAAATCAATTATTCTTAGATTCCAATAATAAAATTCATACTTCTTCTCTACTCAGAGAATCAAATTGAACTTTAAAAGAGAAAGTATGCTGAATCCATGGCATAATATTCTAACTTTCTATGGTTAATATCTAATCTTCTCTATTCTGACAATCACCATAATCCCTATTAGCCATGAAATTTCCAATGTCTTAAGAACCTGAAATGCATGTGTCTTCTGAAAGTGGTGTCTGGGAAGTTTTACAGCTGATTGCTTACAAGGACTCTCACTGTTGAAATTGTATATCTATCACATAATATGGATCTTGGTGTTATTCTAATCTTTTATTCATCAGAAGTCTATACATATATATATATATATATATATATATATATATATATATTTTTGTTGATGGGTTTGTCCACACTAACACTTTTGTACCTAATTCAGTAGGCTAACAGATTCCAACGAAAGAAACTGATTATATGAACTATATAAAAATATTAGGACATTGATGGCACTTCATCATTTATATAACTTAAATGCATGAAACCCTTCTTTATTCTGAAAATCAGAACATACCTGCCAGACTCTATCAAACTTCAGAGAAGAGTGATGCTAACACCAAGGCAGAAAATAGATTCTTCCTGTCTGCCTTGGCAGTCATGGTCATAAACTGAGATGCAGGGTTTAATATTTCTTTCACCAGGCTCTACCTCCTGTCTCTGCAGCTTGAAGGCTAGCCCACATCCCCTCTTCTATATTACATCATCATATTTTCTTGTGCCTGACAGCTGCTGATATATTTGGACACCGCTTATACTTCTGTCATCCTGTTTCTTAGATTTGTGACAAATTTGATAACAGGCCTAGAAAGATGAATAACGTATGAGAATTTGAGGGCTTTTCACTAGGGGATATTAGGCATAGGTGGGATGTGGACACAGGTTCTACCCACATGCCACACACACCCCCTTTTTAGTAGCTGTGGACATCACTGAGTCCTGAAATAATTTGTAGTAATTCAAACTCTTACTGGCTGGAAGTGTTTTAAGAAATTTTATTGAATCTATGAATATTGAAAATATCCTTTTCACATTTATAAGCAAGAATGTTAGAATGTTGTCACCTCTCCAAAACTCCTTTCCTTTTCTATCACTGTGGCAATAAGAACAAGAAAAGGGGCTACGGGATGGTTCTCTGATGTCTCCTAGATGTTGAGGGATCTTGGCTCACTCTAATTGCCAAGGATTTTGCCACCAGTAAGTCATCCTTATGTTTTCAAGATGGAGAAGGCAGTGGCACCCCACTCCAGTACTCTTGCCTGGAAAATCCCATGGACGGAGGAGCCTGGTAGGCTGCAGTCCATGGGGTCGCTAAGAGTCGGACACGACTGAGCGACTTCACTTTCACTTTTCACTTTCATGCATTGGAGAAGGAAATGGCAACCCACTCCAGTGTTTTTGCCTGGAGAATCCCAGGGACGGGGGAGCCTGGTGGGCTGCCGTCTCTGAGGTCGCACAGAGTCGGACATGACTGAAGCGACTTAGCAGCAGCATACTTTCAAGAAGCAAATTTTCTTAAATTTATTTTTCTTTTACATTGGTTCCCTAGAGAGACTTCAGGAAAGAATTATGGAAATAGCAGTGGTATTCTAAAGCATTAAATTAATGAATTGGATTAAAATTAAAGTCATGAGGTAAATTTCTATGTAAATTGATTTAAAGTCATTCCAAAGTGAATAACTTTGGTAGATATGAGGAAGATTGTAGATTTGAAAGTTCAAATGCAATACCATTTAGTAGATTATTTATCATAAGTATCTGTCCTCTATATGCTTCTTAGGATTAGTCTTCAATAAACATGAGCCAGTTCCTAATTAGGAGAATTAGGACAAAATTGGGTCTAGGGGCTAGACTTCTGGAACCTGAAAAAGAGCTAAAGATTAGGCATAAAATTTAGGCAGGGGCATAAATAAGGATGTAGAAATCTAGGCAGGATGAAGAAGAAGAAAGATTGTGGAAGCATGAGAAATACAAAATGTTTGGCCACATAAGTTGAATCATGAGTTAAATAACAGAAAAAATTTGGTTTAGATAGAGGCTCAGAAATTAGATCAGGTCATATGAAGGTGTAAATACATAAGTAGTAGATAGATAGGTAAAGATAAATTAAGTTAAATTGTATTACATTAAATTTTAAAGTATCCACCAGGCCCAGACATAATTATTCTGGACTCCTGTAGCTTCTGTAAGTTTAGGTGATTTTATTTGAGGTAATGTTGCTATCCTATCTTTATCCCCTCACTGCTATACATGTCCATATATATTATATATTCATGATATAAACATACACACAAACCTGACATTGAGATGCCAAGAAGTTCTTGACGTCAATCTCAACCCTTTCTATCCTTCCTTCTAGAATGCAAGCTAAAAAGCTTTGGGATTTTTTCTGTTTTGCTCACTGTGAAATCCTCAGTACTTAGTGGAATATCTTGCATGAAGCTGAATGAATGAATGAGTGAACTAACGCAAAAGCATTTCATGTTTTTGACAGACTTCTTCCAGCTGTAAACACCATTAGATGAGAAAACCTCAAGAAGCTATCTTTTCATAAGCTGCCACAATCTTAGTGTATTGGGCAGCAGTAAAAAGGTGACTTAAAATTCATTCTCTACCACATCTGTTGATCATCAGACATTCAACCTGGTAACTTATCATCATCCAGATTTTGTTTTAAATATTACTTCATATGCCTTCTAATTCTGAACTACTGCCATGCTCTGTGAAACTCAGACTGTGTATTTATCAAAAGGGAAAAGTTCTTCTTTTATTTTCTCTTTAGGACACAACTTTCCTTGTAGCCTTTTCAAGGAAGCTGTTTTATTCTATCACAGGAGATGTCTCTCAAGGCCAGGAAGTGGGGAGGGGATATTCTTACTAATTGTTGCTGCTTCACTGTGATTCCTACCTTCAGCCAAATTTTTTCTTGGATGTGTGTTCCTCTCATGAAAGATTGGGACAAGCACTTGAGTTCTTGGGACTCACTTGAAGCTTTAGTAAAACTGTTCCCACTGAGAACATATCTCCTCATTTGGGGTCAATCTTCAGACTTATGCTGTATTGGGGCATTCTTTAAATGCTTACTCACAAGCCTTATTCCACCTTGACATCAGTCCTCACTCAACTCTATGATTTTGCTTGCAGTGCTATACAGTTTCTTTGACATTCTGACCTTTACCCCAGTAACAGAGCCTCAATTCTGACAATTAATGACAGAGGCTGGTAGCTTTAGTTAATTGCTTCCATTGCTTTTTCCATAGTAACAGCCCAATCATTGTCACAGTCAGAGTGTATAATGATTGCTTCATTTAGAGACAGTTTCCTAGTTTGGATAAAAGAGTTGACAATTATATTTACTGAAATGCACTGCTCATGTGCTATCCAAGCCAATTAAACCACCCAAGGTCTTATTGATACTATTTGTTTTAGCAGTAAGTGTCTATTGATTTGTTAATCACTCAGTTGTGTCTGACTCTCTGCAACCCTGTAGACTGTAGCCTGCCAGGCTCCTCTGTCCGTGGAATTCTCCAGGCAAGAATACTGGAGTGGGTTGCCATGCCCTTCTCCAGGGGATCTTCCTAACCCAGGAACTGAACCCAGGTCTCCTGCATTGCAGGCAGGTTGTTTACTGTTTGAGCTACCCAGGAAGCCCTCCATTGATCTGAGGAAGTTCAAATGGGTTTTATTGACTCAAAGAATAATGATTCAATCTAAATTTTCCAAAATAATTTAGATAAAAAACCAATATATTCATTCAGTTCAGTTTAGTCACTCAGTCGTATCTGACTCTTTGCGACCCCATGGACTGCAGCACACCATGCTTCCCTGTCTATCACCAACTCCCAGAGCTTGCTCAAACCCATGTCCATCAAGTCAGTAATGCCATCCAGCCATCTCATCCTCTGTCATCCCCTTCTCCCCCAGCCTTCAATCTTTCCCAGCATCAGGGACTTTTCCAGTGAGTCTGTTCTCCCCGTTAGATGGCCAAAGTACTGGAGCTTCAGCTTCAGCATCAGTCCTTCCAGTGAATATTCAGGACTGATTTCCTTTAGGATGGACTAATTGGATCTCCTTGCAGTCCAAAAGACTGTCAAGAGTCTTCTCCAATACCACAGTTCAAAAGCATCAATTCTTTGGTGTTCAGTTTTCTTTATGGTCCAGCTCTCACTTCCACACATGACTACTGGAAAAACCATAGCTTTGACTAGACAGTCCTTTGTCAGCAAAGTAATGCCTCTGCTTTTTAATATGCTGCCTAGGTTGGTCATAACTTTCCTTCCAAGGAGTAAGTATCTTTTAATTTCATGGCTGCAGTCACCATCTGCAGTGATTTTGGAGCCCAAGAAAATCAAGTCTGTCACTATTTCCATTGTTTTCCCATCTATTTGCTATGAAGTCATGGGACTGGATGCTATGATATTAATTTTTTCAATGTCGAGCTTTAAGCCCGTTTTTTCACACTCTTCTTCACATTAATCAAAAGGCTCTTTAGTTCCTCTTTGCTTTCTGCCATAAAGGTGGTGTCATCTGCATATCTTAAGTTATTGATATTCCTCCCTGCAATCTTGATTCCAGCTTGTGTTCCATTCAGCCCAGCATTTCTCATGATGTACTCTTCATGTAAGTTAAATAAGCAGGGTTACAATGGACAGCCTTGATGTACTCCTCTCCCAGTTTGCAACCAGTCCAATGGTTGTTCCATGTCCATTTCTGTTACTTCTTGACCTGCATACACATTTTTCAAGAGGCAGGTAAGGTGGTCTAGTATTCACATCTCTTTCAGAATTTTCCAGTTTGTTGTCATCCACACAGACAAAGGCTTTGGCATAGTTGATACAGCAGAAGTAGATGTTATTTTGAATTTTCTTGCCTTTTCTATGATCCAACAGATGTTGGCAATTTGATCTCTGGTTCGTCTGCCCTTTCTGAATCCAACTTGAACATCTGTAAGTTCTTGGTTCACGTATTATTGAAGCCTGACTTGGAGAATCTTGAGCATTACTTTGCTAGTGCATGAGATGAGTGCAATTGTGCAGTAGTTTGAACATTCTTTGGCATTGTCTTTCGTTGGGATTGGAATGAAAACTGACCTTTTCCAGTCCTGTGGCCACTGCTGAGGTTTCCAGATTTGCTGGCATACTGTATGCAGCACTTTCACAGCATGATCTTTTAGGATATAAAATAGCTCAACTGGAATTCCATCACCTCCACTAGCTTTGTTTGTAGAGATGCTTCCTAAGGCTCACTTGACTTCGCATTCCAGAATATCTGACTCTAGGTGAGTGATCACACCATCATGGTTATCTGAGTCATTAAGGTCTTTTTTTGTATAGTTCATCTGTGTATTTTTCCACCTCTTCTTAATATCTTCTTTAATCAATGTATCATATCTTATTTATCCACTATTTTTTTTATCAGATTCTAATGGATTTTCCAGTCATAGCAATGAATACCAATTACTGTTGCAAAATATTTAGTCTTATAAATGCAGAATGCATTGAAATTGGGCAAAATAAATATTGACCTTTTAAGCTGCACAAGAAAATTGTTGTTATTTTTAAAAAACAACACACCATAAAATACAGTAGTCATAAGGTAGGATTCAAAACATTGAATAAAGTAGATAATAATTATTGTATTAATGTTTTGAATGTTACAGAGTTATCATCACTTTACCAAAAATAAATGACAGAGACAGCTTTTCTCTATTTCTTTCCTGCAATCAAATTCCACCTGTTCTATGTTGCAAAGTGTTTCTTCTGCTACTTCTTTTCTCATTAACACTCAAGCTTGTTTTTAAATTAAAATTCAATTTTGAGATAGATAATTGTCGGTTTTTATACTATTATAGAAATAGTACAAAATATCCCATGTACATTTAACCCATGTTCCACAATGGTAAAAACTTAGAAAACAATGGTACAAGATCACAACCGGGAAACTGCTCTGAAACAATCAATATGTGAACACCAAATGGTTTTTCATTTTACCTTTTTTTTCCTTTAGCCACACAGATGTCTCCCCCCTCTTCTTCTTACCTTATTTACTAAACCCTAGAAACCAATAAGGAGATAGATGCCCAAATTTATTATTTTTTACATGGATAGCCATTTGATATCCAATGATAATTTTTTGAAAGAACTCTTCTTTTTCCAACTGTGTTGTCTTGGCACTTTTGTCAAAAAATCACTTGACTGTAAATATAAGGGTTTATTTCTGAATTCTCATTCCTATTCCATAGATTTTTCAGTTCAGTTAACTCAGTCGTGTCCGACTCTTTGCGACCCCATGAATCCCTGCACACCAGGCCTCCCTGTCCATCACCAACTCCCGGAGTTCACCCAAACTCATGTCCATCGAATCTGTGATGCCATCCAGCCATCTCATCCTCTGTCGTCCCCTTTTCCTCCTGCCCCAAATCCCTCCCAGCATCAAGGTCTTTTCCAATGAGTCAACTGTTCACATGAGGTGGCCAAAGTAGTGGAGTTTCAGCTTCAGCATCAGTCCTTCCAATGAACACCCAAGACTGATCTCCTTTAGGATGGACTGGTTGGATCTTCTTGCAGTCCAAGGGACCATAGATTTTTGTGTAAGTACAAATTCTCTTGATTACTGTAGATTTTCAGTAAATTTTGAAGTCAGAAAATGTCAGTCTCTAACTTTTATTTCTCATTTTTTTTGGCTATTTTCAGTTCCTTTTATTTCCATATCAATTTTGGGAACAGCTTCTCAATTTCTGAAAAGAAAAATAAAAGCTGGAATTTTTATTGGGTTTGCATGAAACTGTAGATCAACTTGGAGAGTGTTTTAATCTGGAACAATATTAAATCTTCTAATTCACGGGCATGAATGTCTTTCCATTTATTGAGATATTCTTTAATTGCTTTTAGTGATTATTTGTGGTTTTTAATGTGTAGGTCTGGTACTGCTTTTATCAAATGTATCCCTTAGTATATTATTTTTGATGGTTTGTAAATGGGATCATTTTCTTAATTTAATTTTCCAATTATCCGTTGCTAGTATGTAGAAATAAAATTGACTTTATCTTTGAACTGTTATCTTGCTGAATTATTTATTTGTTCTAATAGTTCTCTTATGGATTCCTTGTAGTATTTCCCACACATCATCTGTAGATAGGGAAATATGTAACTTCTTATTTTTCAACCTGAATGTCTATTTCTTTTTCTTTACTAGCTAGAACTCCCTATGCGATCTTGAATAGAAATAGTGAGAGTATACATATTTGTCTTATTTTTTATCTAAGGGGAAAAGAATTCAGTCCTTACCATTAAAGATGGTGTTACATGTGAGTTTTTCATTGATACACCTAACAGGATGAGGGTATTTCCTCCTACTTTCAATTTGTTGAATATTTTATCAGAGTAATGTATTTCATCAAATGATATTTTTCTAAATCTATTCAGATGATTGCCTGCTTTTATCCTTTATTTCATTAATAAGCTATATTGCATTGATTTCCCTGCATATATTGTCAAATTTGCATTCCTGTGATAAATCCAATCAGATCACAGTATATAATCTGAGTCTGTTTAAGCTGTTTCACTCTTTGTCTTTCTAATTCTCATACTTGTATAATCTTACCTGACACATTGCCTAGTGCCCTGCTTTTCATTTTTTAGTTCAAATCTGTTGTTGATAGAAAAAAAAAAAAAACTGTTGTTGAGCTCCTCTAGTGATTTTTTCATTTCACTTATAATCTTCAATTCCTGAATTACCATTTGGTTGTTTAAAAAGCGATATGTAGTGACATTGATATTTGGTGACACATTGTTCTCATACATCATTTAAAATATAGAATGGTTTCCTTTACAATTCTCAATATTTGTAGTGGTCAATTTGAAGTTCGTTCTGAGTAAGTCCAACATTTGGGCATAATTCTCTTGACTCGTGCTTCTTCTGTATATAAGCCATGCTAATTTTCTATTTCTTTGCTTGTCTTATAATCTTGTGCTGAAAACTAGATTTTCAAATAATGTGGCAACCCTGAAACTCCTCCCCCAAACCAGAATTCACTATTGTTGCCTTTTGTTTGCATAATAACTTCCTCAATTAATTTCATAAAGAGTGCATTTTTTCACATGTATGGACATTGAAGTCTTGCTTAGTTACTTTAGCAGTCAGCTAATAATCGAACAGACTTCTATAAATACCTTGAACCTTCTTTAAATACCAATAAGTCTCCCCGCCTTTGTAGAGAGGCTCGCTCTATGTGCACGTCAGCAGGCGGTTTCCAACTCCTTTCCCTTCATTACTCACTTGTGCCGAGCCTCAAGGTCAGCAAGACACGAGAAGTTAGGCCCTTCTCAGGTCTTTCCTGGGCATGCCCACAGTCCTGATCATATGCATAATCGTCTATGTTCCCCAAAATATCCCAGAACCTTGCAAGTTTCTTTGTGCATATATATTTATCAAATTTGTATTTTTAAGGTTTTTATCTGCTTCTTTTTAGTCCCAACTAGAATCTTCCTGAAGACAGCCATAAAACTAAGTGATTCTCACTGATTATTTTTGACACATGCTATAAGGTTTTACTATTTGTACAAAGCAATCTCTGAATCAGCTCAAATAAAGAGAGTGGAGCTTTTTATAGGCCTTCTGAATAAATCAGTGACAGTTTTCTAGGCATGTGGCTTTCCAGGATTCCCCAAACACATGCTGCCCCTTACAGTGGCTGCTAGGCTGCTGATTTTTACAATTTACTAAGTGAAATTTCAGATTTTAAATTCTAAGTATCATTGCTAAACTCTTCTAGAAGAGGCAAAGGTTATATTTGCAAGGTTACTGGTATCAAGGCTATCATGGAGTTTGGAAGAAGGGATGGGACTAGCACAAGTTAAAATACTAGAAAATGTACTGCTCTTACCAAGATACCACCATTTGTTTCTAGAATAAATGTTCCTCAGATTGTTCCAAGTCTTGGCCTAACTTCTAGAATGCTTAATTTTGGAATTGAATTTTAAAACATTGACTGGGACAATTTTTACCATTGATCTCATTGATTTTATGGAGGAATGCATTTTAAGAGTTTCTTATTTCAAATGTGTTCCTACATCCGAATTATTTTCAATTACAGTCTCACACACATTGTCAAATTTTCTTAATGAAATACACTTGGATTATTTCACTGAACTATTGCTCTTGGATAACAGAATAATAATAATAATAAGCTCTAGTTCAGTGTTCTGAACTCTCAGTATTCTGAGCTGGCCAATTGTTAAAACTTATTTCTAAATATCCCTTTCATGTCTCACCCTTAGACAATCCACTGATAACTGACCTATTCACTTCAAACTTTTTAAAATCAACTTTTTTTGCAAAAGATCTGGGATATCCTTCGTATCTTCTATCTTTGTATGGCCAAGCAAAAATACCATGTACTTCATGATAATTTTGTTTAGAAACTTAGCTAGAAATGCCTTTTATAAACTCCTAAAATAATTATTTTTTCCATTAGAATAAAATGTCTTAGATAATAGGATATTAGTAGACTTGAAAATCAAGTCTACTTGATATCACTTCAGTTCATTTGCTGTCATGTCCAACTCTTCATGACCCCACGGACCACAGCACACCAGGCCTCCCTGTCCAACACCAACTCCCAGAGGTCACCCAAACTCATGTCCATTGAGTCAGTGATGCCATCCAACTATCTCATCCCCTTCTCCTCCTCCTTTCAACCTTTCCCAGCATCAGGGTCTTTTCCAATGAGTCAGTTCTTTGCATCAGGTGGCCAAAGTATTAGAGTTTCATCTTCACCATCAGTCCTTCCAATGAACACTCAGGACTGATTTCCTTTAGGATGAACTGGTTGGACCTCCTTGCAGTCCAAGGGACTCTCAAGAGTCTTCTCCAACACCACAGTTCAAAAGCATCAATTCTTCGGTGCTCAGCTTTCTTCACAGTCCAACTCTCACATCCATACATGACCACTGGAAAAACCATAGCCTTGACTAGATGGACCTTTTTTGGCAAAGTAATGTCTCTGTTTTTTAATATACTGTCTAGGTTGATCATAACTTTCACTCCAAGGAGTAAGTGTTTTTTAATTTCATGGCTGCAATCACCATTTGCAGTGATTTTGGAGCCCCCAAAAATAAAGTCAGCCACTGTTTCCCCATCTATTTGCCATGAAGTGATGGGGCCAGATGCCATGATCTTCATTTTCTGAATGTCGAGCTTTAAGACAGTTTTTTTCACTCTTCTCTTTCACTTTCAAGAGGCTCTTTAGTTCTTCTTCACTTTCTGCCATAAGGGTGGTGTTATCTGCATATCTGAGGTTATTGAGATTTCTCCCAGCAATCTTGATTCCAGCTTGTGGTTCTTCCAGCCCAGCGTTTCTCATGATGTATTCTGCATGTAAGTTAAATAATCAGGGTGGCAATATACAGCCTTGACATACTTCTTTTCCTATTTGGAACCAGTCTGTTGTTCCATGTCCAGTTCTATCTGTTGCTTCCTGACCTGCATATAGGTTTCTCAAGAGGCAGGTCAGGTGGTCTGATATTCCCATCTCTTTCAGAATTTTCCACAGTTTATTGTGATCCACACAGTCAAAGGCTTTGGCATAGTCAATAAAGCAGAAATAGATGTTTTTCGGAACTCTCTTGCTTTTTCGATGATCCAGCTGATGTTGGCAATTTGATCTCTGGTTCCTCGGCCTTTTCTAAAACCAGTTGAACATCTGGAGGTTCACGGTTCAGGTATTGCTGAAGCCTGGCTTGGAGAATTTTGAGCATTATTTCGCTAGTGTGTGAGATGAGTGCAATTGTGGGGTAGTTTGAGCATTCTTTGGCATTGCCTTTCTTTGGGATTGGAATGAAAACTGACCTTTTCCAGTCCTGTGGCCACTGCTAAATTTTCCAAATTTGCTGGCATATTGAGTGCAGCACTTTCACAGCATCATCTTTCAGGATTTGAAATAGCTCAACTGGAATTCCATCACCTCCACTAGCTCTGTTCGTAGTGATGCTTCCTAAGGCCCACTTGACTTCACATTCCAGGATGTCTGGCTCTAGGTGAGTGATCACACCATCGTGATTATCTGGGTTGTGAAGATCTTTTTTGTATAGTTCTTCTGTGTATTCTTCTGTGTATTCAGTTTTTCTGTGTATAATACACCTCTTCTTAATATCCTCTGCTTCTGTTAGGTCCATACCATTTCTGTCCTTTATTGTGCCCATCTTCTCATGAAATGTTCCCTTGGTATCTCAAATTTTCTTGAAGAGATCGGTAGTCTTTCCTGTTCTATTTTTTCCCTCTATTTCTTTGCACTGATCACTGAGGAATGCTTTCTTATCTCTCCTTGATATTCTTTGGAACTCTGCATTCACATAGGTATATCATTCTTTTTCTCCTTTTTTTTCACTTCTATTTTTTTCACACCTATTTGTAAGGCCTCCAGTGCATCAAACATTCAATAAATGCTTCATGATTGGATGCAAATACTCATGAATAAATAGAATATATACAAGTTAATGCTATTATCTCTTGTAGATAAAGGATTTTTACAAATTATTAGTTTTCTCTTATATTTACTAAAGATGCCCTTTATATTGCAACCTACTCCAATACTCTCGTCTGGAAAATCCCATGGACGGAGGAGCCTGGTAGGCTGCAGTCCATGGGGTTGTGAAGAGTCGGACACGATTGGACGACTTCACTTTTACTTTTCACTTTCATGCATTGGAGAAGGAAATGGCAACCCACTCCAGTGTTCTTGCCTGGACAATCCCAGGAATGGGAGAGCCTGGTGGGCTGCCGTCTATGGGGTCACACAGAGTCGGGCACGACTGAAGTGACTTAACAGCAACAGCCCTTTATATTATGTAATGAGAATATATTAAATTACTAATTTAAGCAAGACAGTTTATAAAGTTTAAGTTAAAAATAACACTTATTTGTAATTTCAGCAGTTTTAACATTTTTTATATTTTCAGAATATATTGAACAGAGACATTGACATTGAAGTAATTTTTACTATATTCTTTTCTTTTTTTTTTGCTTTTTTTAATTTTTTTTAAATTTTATTTTATTTTTAAATTTTACATAATTGTATTAGTTTTGCCAAATATCAAAATGAATCCGCCACAGGTATACATGTGTTCCCCATCCTGAACCCTCCTCCCTCCTCCCTCCCCATACCATCCCTATATTATTTTCTAATATCAAATATTTATGTTTGTGATAACTCGTGTATGTGTATACCTAAGTCACACTGACTATAAGCAGTCTATGAATTCTTATAAAAGAACATTCATATTCTATAACCTGAAACAGAATAGCCACTTTATTTTTTTATAGAAAATATGCATAAAGGAGGAAAAGACAATCATGTTAACAGAACTTTGGATATATGAAACATCAGGAAAAAAAATGTGAATCAAGTTACATCAGCTGTAGCTCTTTCAACCATCTTTCCATGGCACCGTAATGGTGGCATGAAAGTCCTGGGTGATTCTCTTAAGAGTATGAAAAGTACCAAAAAGAGAGACAAACTCCAGATGCTTATTAGGCAGTGTTGCAATTCACTGTCAGATTTTTAACTGTGATGATGACGCATTGGTGAATTTGAAATTATCAATGATCATAGGGCTGGGAAAATGTGTGGAGTGAACAGCCCCAGATTTGATGTGCAACTCAAAGATCCAAAAAAAAATGACCAAATAACCTTCTCCTATAAAGTCAATTTGGTTTCATTGTACTGACAAACTCAGCTGGCGTCATGGGCCATGAAGAAGCAAGAGGAAAACACAAGAAGGAAAATTCTTAGATTCTTTCTCTAGGGATATAACACATACAAATAAAATGCCTTAGAGGGAGGAAAAAGAAACATCAGCTGTCGATGTATGGCCAGATGTCATCAAAAACAACATTGATTCTGCTAAAAAGACACTATAGTACCTCTACTATTAGAACAAAATCACTTTGGGGAAAGTTTCCCTTTATTTCTCAGATACTGTTAAATGATTTACTTCTAGATAATAGAAAAAGTAGAGTCTAAAGTCTCATTCAGTGTATAAACAAATAATATCTTGAATGTATTAGTGATAAACAGAAATGAAATGGGATAAATCATGCTTGAAGAATACTTGTAACATAAACCTGGAATTTGTTGAAATACATTTATAACTAGAGTTTAAATTTTGGCAATATAGCTTCTTTTTTGTCAGCTAACCTTTCTTCTTTTATTTTCTCTTTTGCTAACAAACTGTTAGACAGTTACAACGTAATTTTTCCACATTTATCCAAATGCTTAGCATTTCCTGGAAAGAAGTTTATGAAAAGTGGCCCCATACCAGATATTTATTTTGATACCCAGCCTTGACTACAAGACCCAAATGAATTAAGTTTTCAATTCTCCCCCATTTGAAGATGTTTATGAATAAATATATACTCCCTAGAAGTTATATTTAGAATTTGCTTTTGTAGTTATGGTATCTTAATTTCTTGCTTCCAATTTCTTCATAAAATAGTTATTGTTTAAGAGAGATGAGGAACTGAAAATGTTACTCAAGAAAGAGAAGATGCATTCCAAGAGACATCTAGAAAAAAATACAGAAGTTTCTTAGTCAAAACTAAAGAATCAGTACAAAGATAATAAAATATCTTCTGTGCTTTTGTGCTAAGTTGCTTCCATTGTGTCTGACTCTGACTCTTTGCAACCTGATGGGCTGTAGCTCACCAGACTCTTCTGTTCATGGGATTCTCCAAGCAAGGATACTGGAGTGGGTTGTCATGCCCTCCTCCAGGGAGCCTCCCAACTCAGGGATGGGACCCACATCTCTTACATTTCCTTCATTGGAAGGCAGATTCTTTACCACTAGTGCCTCCTGGGAATTCCCAAAATATCCTCTACCTGTAGAATAACATTATGGGTGTGTTTCATAAGAAAATAAAGTGAAAGTGAAAGTCGCTCAGTCCTGTCTGACTCTTGGCAACCCTATGGACTATACCATCCATGGAATTCTCCAGACAAGAATCCTGGAGTGGGTAGCCTTTCCCTTCTCCGGGGATCTTCCCAACCCAGGGATCAAACCCAGGTCTCCTACATTGCAGGCAGATTCTTTACCAGCTGAGCCACCAGGGAAGGAAGTAAATTGAACTCAAATTCCCACCAATAAATGTTTGTTGAAAATATATTTATTAAAGAATATATACAACAGTAATAAAAATGAGAATCTTGTCTGAGTATCTGGGTCTCACAAGGACCTAGGAATGTCACACCGAGGCTTCTAAAAAGAGAAATGGTGTCTGGAAAGTGACATGGCTCGTTATTCAGTCCCTCTTTCCCTTCATGGTAACTGTAAGTTTTTTTTTTTCCCCCCTACATCTGTGACACTATTTCTGTTTTCACTTCTACTGAGTGAGAGGCTGGACTTGATAGTGTTTGAGTAAGGAGCTTACACAGTGGTGGAGGTTTGGACTAGCTTTAGAAAAGAATGGGTGAGAAACTGAACAGGTACGGGTGAAAACATTGACAGGTGGAGTCTAGAGTTTGAGAACAGGTGGAGGACAACCTGCCAGTCCATTTTTATTATGTGATTTCTTCCTGTTTGTGAGATTTCAGGCCTGCCAAAAATCTTCACCCAACTCCCTGACTAGGAATGATGAGGACAGGTGAAAAGATTACTCAGAAGATCAATCACATGTATTTAGAGAGAGAAAAAAAAAAATAGTTAAGAAGAGGCTGGGAAGATGGAGAAGTCAGGGACTGGAAGGCTTGAAGAGACAGATACCAGTGTAAGAAAGATGGGTGATTTGGATAAGAAAGTAGGACCTCTGAACAAGGTGAGCCAAATTCCCAGATGATGCTATGCTGTGTTACATGTGGTAGGTTCAATCTGGCCACAACTTCTTGGCAGCTCCTCATTACTCTGAGTCTAACCAGGCCTTCAGACTTGCTCTGATCAATAGAACATAGATAAGTTGAAGGTGTGTACATCCTGAACTCTAGGTCTGTAGAGGCCTCATGGTTTCTGACTTCCTGGTCTGGGAACAATGCCCTAGGACTGTGATAGAAAAAAAAAAGTCCACGATGAAAGACCATGGGAAGAGTGGGCCTAGCCACCCCTCTCAGCTGAGCCCATCTTCTACCCAGTTTTGGCCAAACAGAGCCATGGAGGTGAACTCTAGGACAGCAGCAGAAGGATGGCCCAGTCAGCAGACAGACTGAGGCAAAATATTAAATAGTTGTAAATTCTGGTGTATTTTTTAAGACTAAATAATCCAGGCATGTTTGAGGTCCAGCTGATAATCCAGAGCAAGCAGAAGATGAGATCAGAAAGAACAATGGTGGTGAGCAAAGTGTTGAACATGCTTAGAGATTATTGGACTTGGACTTGGACTCTGAGATACAAAGCCATTCAAGATTCATGCAGAGGAATGACACAATCTGCCTTGAGTTTTAAAATGATCATTTTAATGAATAGCTACAATATGACATTATATGCAGATATGATGTGACATTGCTCTGTTCATCAGTTCACTGAAGATCAGTTGGCCTATGGATAGAAAAAGTATGGATTTAGCAGTCCAGTTGACAGCTAAATTGGATAACTTGACTCCCAATATAGAAATGTTGGCTTCAGTTTTTGTGTACATTTCTATTAAAATTTTGCTTCTCCAAGCCTCTAAGTTACTTTTCACAGTTCCTGCCTGAGTTCATGATTTCCCACATCATCCAAATTAGAGTCTGGGTCAAGTAAAAAGTTGTAAAAACACATATTTCTATGCAAAAGTAATTTTTTTTCTAGATTTCAGAGTTGATTTCTATAACTATAACCAAATTAAATATTTTTTACAAATCAGAATTTTTTTTCAGTAACTCTCACAAAATCTTTATTGCTAAATTCTGTCAAAATACCATTAACCAGTGAAGTTCTCAGTCATGTCCAACTCTTTGCGACCCCATGGACTGTAGCTTACCAGGCTCCTCCATCCATGGAATTTTCCAGGCAAGAGTACTGGGTTGGGTTGCCATTTCCTTCTCCAAGGAATTTCCTGACCCAGGGATCGAACCCAGGTTTCTCACATTACAGGCAGATGCTTTACCATCTGAGCCACCAGGGAAGCCCAAAATACAATTAAAAACCTCATAAATAAAATCTTTGGGATAATAAAGCTGCATCATTTAAATTTACATTTACAACTTTCCACAATGACATCTCCTTAAATATGACACCATATTCTAACAAACAGGTAAGTTCTACTAATAGCAGTACAACAGCCTACCTCCAACCTTTGAAGTAACAAGACTAATGTCATATTTTATTTTTATATTCAATTATCTATGCCTAAAATATAATAAATACTGAGTTTAAATGTGTCAAATATGAACTCAACAATAATGCATTTTGCGTGATTCCATATTAAGGCATTACTTCAAATTTTTTGCTTGGAACCAAAGAGTTGTCAGGAAGAGGCCTAAATAATTACAGAAACGAGAGGAAAAGAGACTTTTAATAAGAAATTATAAATCAAGATAACATCTAAAAGCATAAAACTTGGGTCTGGAAGGAAATATATGCTGAGAAAAAATGACAGCATGATCTTAACACATTTTTTCCAAGATTCAGACAAATATTACTATCAGTAGCAGGGTAATATATTAAAATAATAAATTTGTATCTTATATATTTCCCCCTGTCCATATTCTAAGATCTTTAATAATTTCTTAGAGAATTTTGCTGTTAGCAAAGCATAAATTACTATTTCAGAGATTATTGGGTATAAACATTGCATTGTTTTATTTAAAAAAGACATCTTTATTACTTTTTATGCTCTGGGAGAAATTAAGTATTAGAATCTGATCTTTAAACATTCAATAGAAGTGCCCCCTCAGTAACCCTGGAACCAAGCACTTTGGAAAGGAGAGGTTTAGCTCATTTGCAACTTTTCCTGTCCTACTATGGAAACATACACTGTCTAATCTGTTTTAATAAAGTATAGAGTGCTTTAATAAATTACATTTTCCTTGGAAATTTTCCATTTCATTCAAGATATCTTTTCAAAGAATTGTGCAAAGTAGTTTTTTATGAGTTTTCAAACTTTAGTCAATTTCTGTGATCTTTTCCATTTTTTACTTATTACATTATATATCTGTAATTTGTCTTATTTTTTCTTTGATTGCATAACCTAGTATGTAGTGGTTCAACTATTTTTCTGACTTTCAAAAAAGTAGAGTTTTTAAATTTGTTGTACTGGGAAATAGATGGGGAAACAGTGGAAACTGTGTCAGACTTGATTTTTTGGGGCTCCAAAATCACTGCAGATGGTGATTGCAGCCATGAAATTAAAAGACGCTTGCTTCTTGGAAGGAAAGTTATAACCAACCTAGATAGCATATTCAAAAGCAGAGACATTACTTTGCCAACAAAGGTCCGTCTAGTCAAGGCTATGGTTTTTCCTGTGGTCATGTATGGATGTGAGAGTTGGACTGTGAAGAAGGCTGAGCACCAAAGAATTGATGCTTTTGAACTGTGGTGTTGGAGAAGACTCTTGAGAGTCCCTTGGACTGCAAGGAGATCCAACCAGTCCATTCTGAAGGAGTTCAGCCCTGGGATTTCTTTGGAGGGAATGATGCTGAAGCTGAAACTCCAGTACTTTGGCCACCTCATGTGAAGAGTTGACTCATTGGAAAAGACTCTGATGCTGGGAGGGATTGGGGGCAGGAGGAGAAGGGGACGCCAGAGGATGAGATGGCTGGATGGCATCACTGACTCGATGGACTTGAGTCTGAGTGAACTCCAGGAGTTTGTGATGGACAGGGAAGCCTGGCGTGCTGGGATTCATGGGGTCACAAAGAGTAGGACAGGACTGAGCGACTGAACTGAACTGTTTTTCTAACTTATTAAATTTATCTCTTATTAATTCATTCTTTCAGTTGATTTTGGCTTTATTGTAATATTTTACAATTATATGCTTAATTTATATTTGCATGAATACATTTAATACAATTTAATCCAATTTAATATCATGAATGCTCCAATAAGTACTGTTTTATGTGTATCCCAGAGATTCTGATACATACTGTTTTCTTTGTCATTCTTTTCTACAAATCTTATAAAATTTATTTGACCTTCCCTCTGCATCAGCAGTTTCTTATAAAGTTTTAAGATCTCTAACTAGGAGGATTTTTCCTTTTATAAATGCAATTTCTATTTTTATTTAATAGAATATTAGAGTTATTATTTATTTTTATTCACTTGGAATTTACTAATAGTAAATTATCAGTGTGGCTTTTATATTTGGTCCTTTTTGTTATAATTTTATTTATTTATTTATTTTGGGCTGTGCTTGAGTCTTAATTGTTGTGCAGGCTTTTCTCTAGTTGTGGTGCGAGGGTTTCTCATTGCAGTGGCTTCTCTTTTTGTGGAGTACAGGCTCTAGAGCTCACAGGCTTCAGTAGTAGCAGCACATGGGCTCCGTAGTTGCAGTTCCCCATGTTCTAGAACATAGGCTCAATAGTTGCCATCCACGGGCTTAGTTGCTCGGAGGCATGTGAGATCTTCTCCAATCAGGAATCAAACCTGTCTCTCCTGCATTGGCAGGTGGATTCTTTACCACTGAGCCACCAGGGAAGCCCTGAACATTCCTTGTATATTTTCTAAGAGCAGGTAAAAGGAAGATATATGCTCTAATTACACTTATTGAAATCATATTTCCTTGACCTTATCTCTGTCACAATATGCTGCATTTACTAACTTTAATTGATGTTTGATTCTCAATTATTAAAGATATGGAGATTAACTATATCACTTGACCTAACAAAATCTCTTTCCCTTTGTTTCTCATTTTATGATGGTTGTGTCATTTCCTCTTTTTTATATGGCATGTATATTTCATTTTGTCACTCGTTCTACATTTACTTTTCCTTAGATTTCAGCCTAGTTAAGATTCTGTCCCTGACTTTTTGCTCTAGTTTCCTGAAAATATACATTTGGCTAAATGTTCTCCACTTTCTCATAAGGCCTATAAGAACAATATTTCCTGAATTATTCCCCGCCACCCCCCATTTGGTTTTCTTACTTGAAGGACATTAAATATGATATACATTAGGTGGTTGCAGTGGAGTGAGGGAGAAGGAAGTGCAATTAATGATGATAAGAATGTGAATAAGGGAATGTATAACAATATGACAGAAACTTCAGTTAAAACAGTGTTCAATGCTGCATGGAATGCACACATATATTTTGTACCTGAAATTTATATGACTCAATGTCATCATTCCAGGCAATAAAACTTTAAGTGTCTGTGGATGAAGTAAAATTGTGCATATTAATTTATTTTAAATAATACTGTTATATGGGTAGTTATTACAGGCTATTAATTTACTCACAATTTATTGAGCAGCAACATACCCTTTGTGCTAACTTGTATCAGAAAAGGAGACAGACAAAAATCCTTGCCCTCTAGGAAGTTACATTTACACTAGTTAAATATATATGTAGAGCTTTTCTCTACATAATCTTTGAACATTCTGTTCTGCTGAGTCTGAGATTAGACACAGATTTTTAACACAATTTGCTTATGTTTCTGAAACATATTTTAGTTGTAGAGAACTATGTACAAATTATTTCACTCAATAACTATATATTTGAGAATAATAATAATGTCAGTTGCATATATAATGAAATATATCAAAAGTAAAATGCTGTGGGACTTCCCTGGAAGTCTGATCCAGTGGTTAAGACTCTACATTCCCAATGCAGGGGGCATGGGTTCAATCCCTGGTCAGGGAACTAAAATCCTGGATGTTTCAATTTTGTTGTTGTTCAGTCCCCCAGTCATGTCTGACTCTTTGCAACCCCATGGATGGCAGCATAGCAGGCGTCCCTGTCCCTCACCATCTCCCAGAGTTTGCCCAAGTTCATGTCCATTCCATCATTGATGCCATCCAGCCATCTCATCCTCTTATGCCATCTTCTCCTTCTGCTGTCAATCTTTCCCAGCATCAAGGACTTTTCCAGTGAGTCAGTTGTTCACATCAGATGACCAAAATACTAGAGTTTCAGCTTTAGCATCAGTCATTTCAGTGAATATTTAGGGTTGATCTCCCTTAAGATTGACTGGTTTGATCTCCTTGTTGTCCAAGGGACTTTCAGGAGCCTTTTCCAGCCCCAGAGTTTGAAGGCATCAATTCTTTGGCGTTCTGCCTTCTTTACGGCCCTGTGCTCACAACCATACATGACCACTGGAAAGACCATAGCCTTGACTATATGGACCTTTGTCGGCAGAGTAATGTCTCTGCTTTTCAAAACATTGTCTAGGTTTGTCATCACTTTCCTGCCAAGAAGTGATCATCTTCTGATTTGATGGCTGTAGCCACCATCCGCAGTGATTTTGGAGCCCAAGAAGAGGAAATCTGTTACTACTTCCACCTTTCCCCCTTGTATTTGCCATGCAGTATTTGGGCCAGATGTCATGATCTTAGTTTTATTTATTTATTTATTTTTAATACTTAGTCTTAAGCCCACTCTTTCACTCTCCTCCTTGACCCTCATCAAGAGGCTCTTTAGTTTCTCTCTACTTTCTGCCTTTAGAGTGGTATCATCCACATATCTGAGGCTGTTGATGTTTCTCTCACCTATCTTGATTCCAGCTTGTAACTCATCCAAACCAACATTTCTCATGATGTGCTCAGCATATAGGTTAAGCAAATAGGATGACAGCAGATAGCCCTGTCATACTCCTTTATTGATCTTGAATCAATCAGTTGTTCCATACAGGATTTTAACTGTTTCTTCTTGACCTGCATGCAGGTTTCTCAGGAGACAGGTAAGATGATCTGGTATTCCCACCTTTCTAAGAGCTTTTTACAGTTTTTCATGATCCACACAGCCAAAGGCTTTAGCATAGCTGATGAAACAGAGATAGATGTTTTTTTGTTTTTTTGTTTTTTGTTTTTCCTGAAATTCCCTTGTTTCTCTATAATCCAATGAATATTGGCAATTTGATCTCTAGTTCCTTTTCCTTTTCTAAATCCAGCTTGGGCATCTGTAAGTTTTGGTTCACATAGTGCTGAAGCCTAGCATGCAAGATTTTAAGCATGACCTTATTAGCATGGGAGATGAGTGTAACTGTCTGATGGTTAATGCATTCTTTGATACTACCCTTCTTGGGAATTGGGATGAAGACTGACCTTTTCCAATCCTGTGGCCATTGCTAGGTCTTCCAAATTTTGTGAAATAATGAATGTAAAACCTTGATGGCATCCTCCTTTAGGGATTTGAATAGTTTTGCTAGAATTTTATCTCACCAACTAGCTTTATTAAAAGCAGGGCTTAAGTCCCACTTGACTTTGCACTTTAGAATGTCTAGCTCTGGGTGACTAACCACACCATTGTAGTAATCTGGTTCATTAAGATTTTTTTTTTAATACAGTTCTTCCATGAAGAACATGTATTCTTCATGTTCCTTTCATGTGTTCTTTCCATCTCTTATTAATCTCTTCAGCATCTACTAGATCTACTATTTTTATCCTTTATTGTGCCCATCTTTGGGTGAATGATCTCTTGATGTTTCAATTTTCCTGAAGAGATCTCTAGTCTTTCCCCTTTTGTTGTTTTCTTCTATTATTAAACACTGTTCATTAAGAAGTCCTTCTTGTCTCTTATAGCCTTTCTTTGAAACTCTGAATTTAATTGGATGTACATTTCCCTCTCTCTCTTACTTTTCAATTCTCACTGTTCTTCTGCTATTCATAAAGACTCATCAGATTATCACTTAACCTTCTTGCTTTTATTTTTCTTTGAGATGGTTTTATTTATCACCTCCTGTATGATATTATGGACCTCTGTCCATAGTTCTTCAGGCACATTGCTAACTAGATCTAGTACCCTGAATCTATTTGTTAACCTCTACTGCTAATTCATACAGGATTTAAGTCTTGCCTGACTTGCCTACTCTTCTTCCTGGTTTTCTTTAGTTTAATCCTGAATTTTGCTATGAGAAGCTGATGATTTGAGTCACAGTCAGCTCAAGATCTTGTTTTTGCTGACTATATACAGTTTCTCCATCTTTGGCTACAAACAATGCAATCAATTTGATATCAATATCAACCATTTGGTGATGATCATGTGTAAAGTTGTCTCTTGTATTGTTGAAAAGGGGTATTTCCAATGGCTCTTGGCAGAGTTCAGTTAGTCTTTGTCTTCATATTGTTCTCCAAGGGCAAACTTGCTTGTTTCTCCAGGTATATCTTGACTTCCTACTTTTGCAATTCCAATCCCCAATAATGAATAGAACATCTTTTCTAGGTGTTAGTTCTAGGAGGTCTTCTAGGTCTTCACAGAACTGATCAACTTCAGCTTCTTCAGCAAGGGTGGTAAGGGCATAGACTTGGACTACTGTGATGTAAATGTCTTGCCTTGGAAATTAACTGAAATCATTGTCATTTTTGAAGTTGCATCCAAGTATTGCATTTCAGGCTCTTTTGTTGATTATGAGGGTTACTACATTTCTTCTATGGGATTCTTGCCCACAGCAGTAGATATAATGGTCATCTGAACTAAATTCCCCATTCCCATCCATTTTATTTGGCTAATTCCTAAGATGCTGATGTTTATTCTTACCGTATCCTGTTTGACCACATCCAGTTTTCTTTGATTCATTGACCTAACATTCCAGATTCCTATGCAATACTGTTCTTTGCAGCATCTGATTTTACTTTGAACACCAGACACATCCACAACTGAGAACTTTATCCACTTTGGCCTAGCCGCTTCATTCATTCAGGGGCTATTGGTAATTCTCCTCCTCTCTTTCCCAGGAACATACTGGACACCTTCAGACCTGGGGGACTCATCTTTTGGTGTCATATCTTTTTGGCATTTTATTCAATTCATGAGGTTCTTACAGCAAGTATACGGGGTGTTTTGCCATTCTTTCCTCCAGTAGATCACATTTTGTCAGAACTCTTTGCTATGACCCGTCAGTCTTTGGTGGCCCTGTATAGTATGGCTCATAGCTTCATTGAGTTACACAAGCCCCGTCACCACAAGGCAGAGATCCATGAAGTGGGGATGTTTCATGGCATGGCCTAAAACAAAGCAAAACAGAAAACACCATGAAAATGCAAATAGTGCAGAAAATGCAAGTGGATACATCAAGAAACCTTTTTTTTTTTTTTAAGAAAAACATTGTATTTCACAAATAATGATTTATATTTATTAGAAGCACTTTTGTTGATGCTAGCTTACTAGTATTAGAGCAATTATATTGCTTGTAATTCTCAAGTATTTTATTCGGTATCTTTTTTCATTTTGCTTTCAAAAAGCAGAGGGAAATAAATATTGACTACATATAATTGGAGAATGGTGAGATTTTCTTCACTAGAGAAAGTTCAGATTTCAGTTATATACTTTTCAACAGCACTTTATAAACATGAATATCTTAGTTCTTGCCATCTAGTGGTAAAATTATCAATTTCTAGGCCCAACTCCCCAACTGGAATATGAGCTCATGCACACAGGCAGATATAGTGTCTATTTATCTTTGCATCCACTGTGATTAAACAAGATTTGATGCATAATAAACCTTCAGTATATTTTCTGCCTAGAACTACATCTTTCCCTGTATCTTAAGTGCCAGGATAAGACTAGATTTGAAACACTAGATACTGCCTCTGTGTTTTTCTCTAAGCAGAGCAGTGTTTTGCTTGCATTTCCAAATGTAGGTGGTCAGACCTGCTTGTAGAGAGGGAACTGGGTCACAGGGACGAATTGGGTTATCTACATGGAGACCTACAGCTCGGCTCCATGAAATGCTGCCTTTGGTGCAATGCCCTGCAGTTCCTTGCTCAGCATGTTAGGAACAGGGAGTGGGACTTGGCAGTTGTTTGGTCAGATCAGTGGCCACTCTCTCTTGATTCTCAGTCCCTTAGTATTTCTGCCATGTCTGCTTCATATGGAGTGCTTTCCTTAAATTCTCTCCCCTGAGCTTCCTACAATTTAATCATGTCCTAAATAGCTAAGAAGTGGAAAATGGATGCACAGAGGTTGGCATTTGCTGCCAAGTGGCTGCAAATAGCGTGACATCAAGATGTGAAACCCAACTAAGTGTCAATGTCAATAATGTAAAGCAGCAAGAACAGGTGAATGAAAGCACAAGCCCTCCCGTGCCAGCTGCCCAAGGCCAGAAGCTTGCATACCTACAGAATCCCAGGGCCTGGGAGATAGCTAGGACTTCATAAGTCAGTCTGAACCTTCTTATTTCCATACAGACACTCCTTCTGCATGGACAGTGCAGAAGGTCACCAAAGGTCATCCTGAAATATTTCCACTGAAGGAAATCTGCAGTGTTTCTGCTCCTGGGAATAAAACTTCCCAGAACTACATGTGATAATTGAGGCCAAGTGATGAAATACATCTAGTTTAATCCTTTTTGAAGGGTGGAGAAATCCATTTGTAATATGCTGAGTTAAAACTGAATTATTGAGGCAATGACCTAACTGAGTTAAAAATTACACTTTGCCTGAAATACATGAACTCTTTCATACATTGTATTATGTGAATCAAACCATTCAACCCTAAAGGAAGTCAACCTTGAATATTCATTGGAAGTATTGATGCTGAAGCTGATACTCCAATACTTTGGCCACTTGATGTGAAGAACCAATTCATTAGAAAAGACCCTGATGCTGGGAAACATTGAAGGCAACAAGAGAAGGGGGTGACAGAAGATGAGATGGTTGGATGGCATCACTGACTCAATGGACATGAGTCTGAGCAAATTCTGGGAGATAGGGAAGGACAGGGAAGTCTGGAATGCTGTAGTTCTTGGGGCTGCAGAGTCAGATATGACTTAGTAATTGAACAACAAGCATTATTATGTGAATCAGTCACACTTTGTTTTCTAAGTAGCATTATAAATAGAAATGATTCCTCTTGACCTCTAAATCCCCATCTTGTTTTTCAAAATTATTTTTCATTGACACACAATAAATATATTTTTAATCACACCTTGGTACAGACACACACACACAACTGTAGCATGAACCAAAGCATCATAGAATAATACTCACCCTTTGCATTATGCAGCCTCATGTTTTCTATTATTTACTATTTTATTCCACTTATTTGTTTTATAAAATCATCAGCACTTTAATTTTTGCTCACACTAAGCATACATTCTCATTCTAAGTCAGCTGTGGTTCTGCTACATGTTGTCTTCACCCAGAACCTAAGATGATGAAGTAGATTCTATCTAGAATATTGCCATTTCTTGTGGCACATGGAGAACTATATGCTGGTTTGTAAGGCATTTGCCCCCAAATGAAACACATTTCACTCACATAAGCAAGTCAAGACATGTGGCTAAGTCTGATATCATCAGATTCGGAAGACATAATCTTCTTTCAGAGATAATTAGAGATTATTTATGAATAGTGGTTATAATGTAGTCTACTGCAGAGATTTATGTACATTTATAGTTTCTTATAAATCTTAAAGCCATGTTTATACTAAGTATTATTCACTGTATTAAAGAGATTACAAAATGAGGCTCCTAGATCAAAGAACTCATGGACCCAGCCTGAATTTAGAACTTCTCTAGGAGCTTTCCTGGTGGCTCAGATGGTAAGAGTGTCTGCTTGCAATGCGTCAGACCCAGGTTCGATCCCTAGGTTGAGAAGATCCCCTAGAGAAGGAATTCGCAATCCACTCCAGTACTCTTGCCTGGAAAATTCCATGGATGGAGGAACCTCGTAGGCTACAGTCCATAGGCTCACAAAATGTCGAACATGACTGAGAGACTTCATTTTCACCTCATGATATATAAACCCATTCTCATAACCTATACATCTTTTAAATCACATCCCAATAGACTGAGATTTCACTTACAAGATCTCCCCAAACCTAACAATTACAGTAAAGAAGACATACGCTTATTAATGATATTCTACCATTAAAAAATAACTATTGTCCCACTGAGAAAGATTGAGCTCTACAGCTTGAAGAACATTGTTCCATGGATGGCCAAAGAGGTTGGGAATGTGGAAAAATATTTTTATTTTCCATAATGACCTATTCTAAAAAAATTGTATTACATTAAGAAACGAATTGAATTACAGAACCATGAGATAACTGGAACGGGTGAACTAACATCACATCCAATTTTACACACACCAGGTGTTAGATAAACCTTATTTCTGGGGGAAAAAAAGGGTTTAAATTATTAATTCTATGAGTGTAATATGTCTTTAATATTCACCATAAGAATGTAAAGCAATCCTTACTTAAATCCAAATAGCTAGCAACTGTGTTTCTTTTTTATATAATTTTCTTGACAAATTACTTTCTAGTTCTTTTAGAGCATTTTAATGGGTGAACTTCTAAGTGCTTTGCATATTTTACCTCAATTCATCCACACAATAACTTATAAATCAAGGAATATTATTTCCTTTAATTGACAAATAAGCAAATAAGAGGGCAGAAGTGAAGTAATGTGCTTATAGTCACCCATTTGGTGAGTGAGAGAGTCAAGGTCACACCCAGGCTCTCTGGCTCTAGAAACTATGTTCTAATTTCCTAATTATGATAAAAAATAATATAAAAATTACCATTTTAACAATCCAATAAATTTAAGAGCATTTTCACTGTTGGGCAGCCATGATCACCACCCACTTCCAAAGCTGCTTTCATTTTGTAAATCTGAAACTCTACCCATTAAACTATAACTCCACACATTCCCATGACTACCTTCATTTTTCTTTCAGTTTCTATAATTTGATTACTCTAGGTACTTAATGTAAGTGTCATAATATAGTATTTGTCCTTTTGTTACTGGTTTAGTATTTTTTTTTTTACAAGGTTCATCCAGTTAGTAGCATGTATATGATTTGGGCTTCCCTGGTGGCTCAGATGGTAAAGAATCTTCCTGTAATTCAGGGGACCTGGGTTTCATCCCTGGAGAATGGAACAGCTACCCACTCCAGTATTCTGGCCTGGAGAATTTCATGGACAGAGGGGCCTGGCATGCTACAGTCCATGGGGTTGCAAAGAGTTGGACATGACTGAGAGCCTTTCATTCACTATCTGATCTTTTTCTTCTTTAAGGCTGTGCTTGTAAATTTCCATTGTATGTATATGCTACAATTTGTGCATCTGTTCATTTCCTGATGAGTTCCTTGTTGCCCCCATCTTTTGGTTTTATTTTATTTAATTTTATTTTTTAGGTTTTTTTTTTTAGTTTTTTTTATTTTATTTTATTTTTAAACTTTACATAATTGTATTAGTTTTGCCAAATATCAAAATGAATCCGCCACAGGTATACATGTGTTCCCCATCCTGAACCCTCCTCCCTCCTCCCTCCCCATTCCATCCCTCTGGGTCGTCCCAGTGCACCAGCCCCAAGCATCCAGTATCGTGCATCGAACCTGGACTGGCAACTCGTTTCATACGTGATATTTTACATGTTTCAATATATATGGAATTTAGAAAGATGGTAACAATAACCCTGTGTACGAGACAGCAAAAGAGACACTGATGTATAGAACAGTCTTATGGACTCTGTGAGAGAGGGAGAGGGTGGGAAGATTTGGGAGATTGGCATTGAAACATGTAAAATATCATGTATGAAACGAGTTTTTTTTTATTTTTAAACTTTACATAATTGTATTAGTTTTGCCAAATATCAAAATGAATCCGCCACAGGTATGAACATGAGAGTACAGATATCTTTTCAAGTTCCTGCTTTCAATTCTTTTGAGTATACACTCAGAAGTGAAATTGCTGGAGCATATAATAATTCATTATTTTAAATTTTTGGAGGAACTTCCATAGTATTCTCCACAGCAGTTGCACCATTTTAGATTACTATTAGTAGCGTACAGGAATGCCAAATTCTCCTCTTCGCCAGCACTTGTTACTATCTGACAGTTTTTCATTTTTTTAATTCTTTTTTATTTTTATTTATTATTATTATTATTATTTTACTTTACGATATTGTATTGGTTTTGCCATACATCGACATGAATCCACCATGGGTGAACACGTGCTCCCCATCCTGAACCCCCCTTCCACCTCCCTGCCCTGCCTTTTGTTTATTTTTTATACTAATCACCCTATTGAGTGTGAAGCTATTCTCTTATGTCTGCTATCTGGTATTTTTCAGAGAAAGTTTCTGTTGATTTATTTTTCTTTGAATATGCCACAGTTAATGTTTCTTTATTTGTGTTCTGCTTTTGTTGTGGTGGTAGTTGTGGTTGTTATTTAAAAACGTACATTTGAATGATTTGTTAACTGGCGATTAGAGATTTTCCCTTTCCCAGGATGCTGGGGGCTTCTTGTTTCTTTTCTGCTTGTTTGTTTGGTTTACATGTTTTCTTATTGTAGGGTTTCTCTTGACCAACAATAAACCTGAGATGGAAACTTAAGGTATTAGGTCTTTTCTGAATCTTCACATTTCCCTGGGCATGTGCAATAACTTTTTAAATTCCCCTTTATATGCAACTGCTTTGAATGTCCTAATCCTTAATTGCCTGGATCCCAAAAGACGACAAAGAGAAAAATGAAAGAGAAAAAAAAACAAAACGGACAATGGATCTTGACATCCCTGGAAGTCACTTTAGCAAGAGGAAAGTTTGTAACAGTTTCTGCCTTTTCTGTGTCTGACCTCCACAATCAGGTGGCAGCAATCAGCAATCAGAAAACGAATCCCCAATACTTGGAGGACAGAATCCTTAGTGCCCACCCTGATTCCCGCAAGTTGCCAACAAACTGCTGCAGGAATGTATGAATTCTGCCTGCCATGTGGCTGTGGGCTACAGGAGAGATACCTGCTACTGCTCTAGTGTCCCAAGATCTGAAATTGATCAAAATGAAGGGTGTTTAACTATCCAGGACATCCTGTAGATATTGCAAGCTTCTAACAGTCTATAGCTCCGAAGTAGTTACATCAGACAGATGTTATTTATGTGGAAAGTCAGATTCCTAGTGCTTGCTACTCATCCATTTTAACTCTTGAGATAATATATTCCTAAATACCACACTCGAGTAGAGTTCTTTATTCCTCTTCTGACCAAAATTTGCCATTTGGCTTCCTTATACATAGGCTGTATGAGATAAAAGCATAATTGTCTGGACATTTCCAAGTGAATTAAACTATGGACTGCACCCCAGGGTCAAGCTTCTTTTAGTCTAGGAGGCCTTGGCATTTTCCAGAACGTGCTCCTGGAGCACCACTGATGTGCCAGTCATTCCTTCCTCGTAGAGTTAATAGGTCTCACTATGCAAATAATTAAGGACATTAACTTTATTTTCTAACTTTCCCTAAAAAGTTTCAGTTCCAATACTCATTTCCTTTTCAACACCACAAGTGAATCTGGGTGATAAGTGAAAAGGGAAGATTTTTCCAAAATGGAGAAAGAGCTTAATAAATAGGTTTGAATAATAATGGAACCTTAAGTAAAGCTCTATTAATTCTGCTTCTTTCATGTCCCTCTTCCCCCTTCTCAGGCTTTCCTAGTGGCTCAGCTGTAAAGAATCTGCCTGCAATGCAGGAGACCTGGGTTCGAGCCCTGGGTCAAGAAGATCCCTTGGAGAAGAAAATGGAAACCCACTCCAGCATTCTTGCCTGGGAAAGCCCATGGACAGAGGAGCCTGCTGGGCTACAGTCCACAGAGTCCCAAAGAGTTGAACACAACCTAGAAACTGAGCAAGTTCTCCTTCTCACCATGACAATGACTAGTGCTGTCCTAAGCCCACCTTGCCTGTGTTATTTGTCTCTGAACTGTTTTCCTGGCTCTACTCTGTCTCCTCGACTAGATATTAGATACCAGTACAAATGTGATCTTTCAAAAACACGTATCTGATCATATTACTCCTCCACTCAAAACCCTATATTTTGGAGATATGAATGCAGCTATTCACCTGGCGTTGTCTTTGATCACCACGAACTAGATCCAGCCTGTATCCCCCTCACTTGAGGCATGGATAGGTGGTATGCTGAGAAATACAGCCCAGTGTGAAGCATTTCCTGAGGCCAAAGGCAGGGAAACTAGGTATATGTAGCAGTCATGGTACTTTCAAATCTTTGTTGAAGGAGAAGAATAAGAAACTAACCCCCCAAAGTGTCATATACATATACAGAGAATTCCATGGACAGGGGAGCCTAGAGGGATACAGTCCATGGGGTTGCAAAGAGTCAAAGACTGAATGACTAACACTACTACTGTGTATACAGAAGACATAAACTCAAAGATATTATCTGCGTAGCATTCTTGAAAAATGTTTGAATTGAACCTAACCACGAAAAAACAATCATAAAAATTAAATACTTGGGCTTTCTAGAAGAAAACTGGCCTATTCTCATCAAAGATTTGATGTTATAAAAAATAAACAGAAAGGCAGAGGACTTTTTTAGATTACAGGCAATTAGAGAAAGAAGGCATGAACTTTCAGCTGCAGTGTATGAGCCTTGAAGATATTCTGGACCAGAAACACGCACAGCCACACAACTATAAAAGGCATTATGGTAGAATTGGTGACATTAAATGCAGCTGTCCATTAGTTAATAATACTGCATTAATGTTTATATCTTTAGGTGGCATGATGCTTTGGAAAGGAGTTACAATTGGCACAGTAGGATGAGGGGAAAACTTAAAAAGTTGCCTTGAACCAACAAGCATGATTATTCTAACACTTGGCACCTCAAATTCAGCTAGAAAACATATCAACAGATAGTAAGAACCTTCTAAGATTTCAAGCATGAAACTTAAGTCCATGAATCTTTAGCACTTTCCATGAATCTTTCAAGGCTTAGCATCGGTTTTTTGTTCCTGACAGTCCTGCATTCTATACAAGGGGCCAGGCCAAAACACAAGGGTTCTTACAGGCAGCTATGCCCATTCATGTTTCTGCTGCTTTGTTCATGCTACTTTATCTGATGAAATGCTCTTTTCCTTTTCTTATATAGCATAATCATACTCATTTTTCCAGACTCAAGGACATAGTAAAACTTTCTTACCTCTCTCTCTTTCTTTTGTTATTTCTTTGAACTCTAACCTACACACACACACACACACACACACACACACCCTTCCCCTTAATGATATCCAAGACTCTATAACTATTACTTCCTCTTATCAGTTTATGTGCCTCTCTAGATTGATCTTCCGTTATGGTGGAGACTATGTTTTGTTCATGCTTGCTTTCCCAATACTGAACAAAGTGGACATAGGCAGATGTTCAAAAAATATTTGTGACACAAATGAATTGAGGAAGGAAAAACATCACGGCCTCCTTACATTCTCAAGCTGCTGACCAAAAGGAGAATTATTTGGCAAGGTTATCAAGTTAACAAGAGTCAGCACTGGTTAAATCCTAGAACAGAGTTCTCTGATACAGTGCATTATGAAATCATATGGTTTTCATTCATTTTTAAACATTTATTGACTACCCACAGTGTCCTCAAAACTGTTCATGAATCTGGGAATACAAAGAGATGAGTAAGACACACTTCCTGTCCTTGAATGTCTTAAAATATACTGGGAATCAATAAAATGTATCTCATATTTATAATAGTGCAGGTAATATTTGAAAGAAAAAAAAAAGGCTTAGAAGGGAGGGTAATCTGAATTTAGGGTAGGGAAGAGAAAAGTTTGAGGGTAAATATTTCCATAGAATCTTAAAAGATGCATGGAATTTGGACAGGTGGGGCAAGAAGGCAAGGAAAGAAGGAATAGTGAAGGGGATTCCATAGAGGAAACAGAGGGTGTGAACACCTCCTAAATTTTCCCTCCTACTCTGTTCCCACAGCCACCATCACCTTAGTTCAAATTCTTACTACGTGTTGTATGACTTAGTGGTGCTGGTCCTTACTGCCTTCATTCTCCATACCCAACCCACTTCAAGCCATTTTAAACTCCACCACATTAATTATATTCCAAATGCAAAAACCACAGTAACTAATGCTTTGCTTAATATCCTTCAAAGACTTGATTTTTCCTTTCAGGTTGAAAGCTGCACATCCTCTCTTATTATAGAAACTTCCTGGTGCTTCCATAGGAGTTCCCTGGTGTTTCTTGTCTGAGCATTAATTCTTTCATGTTTCCAGTTTGGTCATTATGTGTCCATCATACCAAGCTCTTGAACTTGCCTGAACATCCTAAAGTCACCATCCTATTTCCTAGCACATATTGCTCCCATATACTGGCCTGCTCTCTAATCCTCCCCCACACAGTCCTTTTTTTTTTTCTTTCAGTCCCAAATTTCATTCTTTTTTAAAGCAAATGTTTACCAAACACTACCAACACTCTGGGCTTCCTGGGTGGTTCAGTGGTAAGGAATCTGTCTGCCAATACAGGCGATGTGGTTTTGATCCCTGGGTCAGGAAGATCCCCTGGAGGAGGAAATGGCAACTCACTCTAGTATTCTTGCCTAGGAAATCTCATGGACAGAAGAGCCTGGTGGGCTACAGTCCATGGGGTCACAAGGGGTTGGACACAACTGAGTACCAAGCACATACCCACAAGTGAAGATTCATAACATCTCCTTTGTGATCCCAATGCAATAGCCTCATGTTTAAAAATACTTTTCTGTTAGCTGCATTTTATATACATACATACATATATATATAGCATTACAATTATCTGTTTATTTTTCCAGTACTGAGAGTTATCTGTGATATCCTCTAGGACAATGATTGTGTCTTTTTTAATCTCTGGTCTCCAAGTATTTTTGCTGTCATTCAGTCGGTCAGTCATGTCCAACTCTTTGTGACCCTATGGATTGCAGCATGCTTCCCTGTCCTTCACCATCTCCTGGAACTTGCTCAAACTCATGTCCATTGAGTCAGTAATGCCACCGAACCATCTCATCCTCTGTCTTCCCCTTCTCCTCCTGTCTTCAATCTTTCCAAGTATCTTAAACATTTAAAATAAATACAAGTTTTGTGTCTTTAAAATTTTTGTTGAAATATAGTTAATTTGCAATATTTTGTTAGTTTAAGGTATACAGCAAAGTGATTCAGTTATACATATATATTTTTAGATTTTTTCCATTATAGGTTATTACAAGATACTAAATATAGTTCCCTATGCTATACAGTAGATTCTTATTAGTTATCTATTTTATATATAATAGTTTGGGAGTACACTTTAATCACAAACTCCTAATTTTTTACAGATTAAGAGTTTGGGAATAAAAGTTTTGATGTGAATGAATGAAAAAATTATCTTTGCTAAAATTAAGAAAAGCCAGATACCTGATTAATATCTAATAATCCTTTCTCTAGGACTAAAGAGTTTCTTGATGAAAGTGAAAGAGGAGAGTTAAAAAGTTGGCTTAAAGCTCAACATTCAGAAAACTAAGATCATAGCATCTGGTCCCATCACTTCATGGGAAATAGATGGGGAAACAGTGGCTGACTTTATTTTTGGGGGCTCCAAAATCACTAAAGATGGTGATTGCAGCCATGAAATTAAAATACACTTACTCCTTGGAAGGAAAGTTTTGTCCAACCTAGACAGCATATTAAAAAGCAGAGACATTATTTTGCCAAAAAAGGTCCCTCTAATCAAGGCTATGGTTTTTCCAGTAGTCATGTATGGATATGAGAATTGGACTATAAAGAAAGCTGAGAGCCGAAGAATTGATGCTCTTGAACCGTGTGTAGGAGAAGACTCTTGAGAGTCCCCCTGGACAGCAAGAAGATCCAACCAGTCCATCCTAAAGGAGATCAGTCCTGGATGTTCATTGGAAGGACTGATGTTGAAGCTGAAACTCTGATGCGAAGAGCTGACTCATTTGAAAAGACCCTGATGCTGGGAAAGATTGAAGGCGGGAAGAGAAGGGGACGATAGAAGATGAGATGGTTGGATGGCATCACTGACTTAATGGACATGAATTTGGGTAAACTCCAGGCATTGGTGATGGACAGAGAGGCCTGGTGCACTGCAGTCCATGGGGTCGCAAAGAGTCAGACATGACTGAGCGACTGAAATGAACTGAACCCTTTCTTTTCATTGAAAGAAATCTATGTTTTGAGAGTGGCTATTTTAAGAAATAAAAAAATTTGTCATTTCCCTTGAAAACTAGGGTAACCAATATTATGAAAAGGAAAGTTGTTGTAGAGTGAGGTCTTCAAGAAAGCTCTTTGAGGGGGCTGACTCTGTTAATCCATATTGCCTTTACCTCTTCTTTCCTTCTTCTTTCTTTCTGGAAGCCAAATATGATGGCTGGAGCTGCAGCCACCGTCTTGCAACTAGAAAGTGAAAAACATGCTCTAAAGATAATGGAGAAGGAAGATGGATGAAGGTTGAGGCATTGATAATATCACAGAGACACTGCACTCCCTCTGGACTGTCTGTCTCTAGATTTAAGTGAAAGGAAATACTTCCCAATATTCAGAGAAACCAGATAAGAGAATGAAATAAAACTTTGAAAGATAACTCAATTGCCTTAGAGTGGTCTGGTGGATGGCAGAGAAGAAAACAGGTACAAAGTATAGCCCAGATCTTAATGGAGGAAGCAGCCAAGGGAGAAATCAAATCAAGATGAAGAAGAGGGCTGAAAGGCTTGAAAGTAGGTTGCAAATATTGTCAGAATGTTGAGTGGAATTTTCTTTAGTAAGATAGAATCATGGTCATTTTTAGATAAACTGGTATTGGGAAGCCAATGAGGTATCCAGGAGGAGTGTCAATGAGAATAAAAGGCATTTGAGGAGGAAGTCCCCAGAGAAGTCTGGATTCAAGCTTAAAGTTTCACACTAGATGCTACCAGCAGAAGAGTCAAGAAACAGAAAGCGGATACATCATTGGTCTTTGAAGAGCAACACCATGAAGATTCAGAAGGAAGAGGAGAAGCCAGAGTCATTACTTTCAACAGAAGAAACATAACTCAGTATCATGTAATAACACACAACAACAGCAACAAAGAAAGTGGTGTTAAGGTGTGCCTGTGTACAATTCAATAAACTTGATTGTATTTGGATTGTAGGTTCTTTGAAAGTATAAGCTAAAGATTCTAACGAATATTTTTAATCACCACATTTCCTAGCAAAATCTAGTATATGTGCTCCTTTGCTCAGTTGTGTCTGACTCTCTGCAGTCCCATGGACTGTAGCCCTCTGAGCTCCTCTGTCCATGTAATTTTCCAGGCAAGAAAGCTAGAATGGGTTATCGTTTCCTTCTCTAGGAGATCTTCCCTACCCAGGGATCAAATGCTCATCTCTTGCATCTCCTTCATTGGCTGGCAGATTCTTTACAACTAGCACTAAGTGGAAAGCCCTAACATAGTTGGCTCTGAAAAATTTACTATTTTAATTTTTGTTGATTCATCCAGAACAGGCTCCATGCTTTGCAGACAACAAGGACGTTTTGGGTGCTTTCAGACTGCTGCTGATGAACTTTGCATGTAACTTGTTCCCTTCTTTAGTATACTTTAGAAGTAAAGTATAAATATTTTAAAAGGAAAGAGTTATACCGTGTTGTCCTTGGTTGATATAATTGAGGAAGGAGAAGCAGAAATTTTAAGTATATTCTGTGTGTTCTGCCTTTAAATCAAATGAAATAACTTCAACTCCAATCACAACTAGGTTGCTCTGGTAATCAGTTTTTCCTAAGGTGATAGCTAAAGTGATATAGGTTTTACATTATTATTTTTGCATGTGACTAGATTCTGAGAAAAATAGCTCCTCTCAACATATCTGTAAAAAATCAATAAATGTTAAAATAAGCAGGCTGCTATAAAAATGATACCGATTTTTAGTCACAGCAACTACCTTCAATTTGTAGACCAGAGAGAGCTTTCTCTAAAATGGTTTGAATTGGAACTGAGCATTTTCCAGCCTTGTACCATAGAAAATAATAACCACAGCACCCAAGGTGTATATATATATATATATATATATATATATATTATTAGTCTTAGAGAACTTGAAAACCTGCAACAACTGTACTTAACAGAGGCTTACATAATTCCTGCATCATAATCCATTCTTCTTCACAACCCACATCTGCTTTTGTACAGAACTACCATCCTGAGTGTCTTGGTGCTTCCTGTATTATCAACCATCAAGTTACTTCTATTATTTTACATTTGTCTGTCTCCTCCAGCATCCCTGAACATTACCTGTATTATAATCTATAGGATAGAAAAAACAATACATGAAAGTGTGAAGATTTCATCTATACTATCAAGAGACCACTTTTTTTTTTTTTTTTTGGCTTAACCCCTTGGGTAGCAGTACCATAATTACTGAAACATTTCTATTAATTTTTAACTTTAAATTTCCTGAAAATATTTGGTAGAGTTATTCAGCATTTATTCATTGCTGTAGAGTGAAAAATAAGAGCCCAGATCTGGGTTCAAATCTATGTTCTTCCAATTACTGGCTGTGAGACCTTAGGCAAGTTTCCTTACCACTTTGCACCTTGGTTTTCTTTTCCACATGGTGGAGATAAAGCAATACTTAGACTAGGAGTTTTACAAAATCAAAACCTGTAAAATCCTTTACAGAGGCAGTTGCTGAATCAGAGTAAGCCCTTACAAAATTTTACCAACCACTACTTAAACATGTATTATGTTTATTACTAATAAGACATATATATAGATAGATAGATATATAGTGACATATACATAGATATACACAGCATTCCACTCCAGTATTCTTGCCTGGAGAATCCCATGGACAGAGGAGCCTGGTGGACTATAGTCCACAGGGTCACACAGAATTACACACGACTGAAGCAACTGAGAAAACATATATATATATATATATATATATATATACACATATGCACATATATACATATATAACATGGAAAACAGAAATAAAAGACCAACAATCTGTTGCTCAGTCCCCAGTCATGATTACTGTGTTATCATAGTGACACCTCTTCTGAAATACTTCATTTTCAAAATTTTCAACCATATGCTACAGATAAGTCACACTCCAAAACAAACGTCCACACAGAAAACAAGCTGTCATGTCAATTTCCAAGTAGAAGACATCTCAAACTTGGATATTTATTTCATTTTCATTTAAGTTGTTTTAAAAGTTGTTTGGCTTATTTTGCCTTGTTTTTAAATAGTTCCAAGAGAATATTCTATTGCCAGTAAATGAGGCAATACCATTGATAACATGGTAGGTATCATTTTTATAGTAGTTAAGAAAGGCAAAACTTTATGTTTTTAAAAAAATATTTAAGTGTGAATTGTCAATTCCTTATAGTTTTTTTTTCTCAGCTTATTCACTGTCATAGTCAAAGCACTAATTTGAAAGGAAATGGTTTCAACTGGAATTTTAATGTCAACTGGGACAAGCTGAATATAAGAAAGATGTATTAGAAAATGGCATGGAGAATAAAGTCTCAACACACTTAGTACATACAATTTTAAATTATATGTACTTTAAGACTGTGATTTCCTGTACTCTTAAGGAAGATTTCAAAGAGGATATATAAGTGCCTGGTCTTTTCAATCTGAAAATTAGTATGCCATAAAGTAGATGAAAATGCATTTCCTTTCTTCTCATGTGGCATATTCATCCTGCTTTTGGTTACAATAAAAATTAAGATGAATACTTACCTTCTGTGTTTTAGTTCAAGTAATTTTCAGTATATAATAATAAGTTTCATTTCCATGAACTGTGGCCAATAGAGAAGATTGTATAGTTTGCCTTTAATTTTCAAATGTATAGAAATATGTTTCAAAGTCAGTAAGTCCTTTAACTTTTAGACTCCACCAGAAAATTACTAGAACTAATCAATTAATATAGTAAAGTAGCAGGATATAAAATCAACACACAGAAATCCCTTACATTCCTATACACTAATAATGAGAAAATAGAAAGAGAAATTAAGGAAACAATTCCATTCTCCATTGCAATGAAAAGAATACTTAGGAATATATCTACCTAAGGAAACTAAAGACCTATATATATAAAAATATAAAACACTGGTGAAAGAAATCAAAGAGGACACTAACAGATGGAGAAATATACCATGTTCATGGATTGGAAGAATCAATATAGTGAAAGTGAGTATACTACCCAAAGCAATCTATAGATTCAATGCAATCCCAATCAAGCTACCAACAGTATTCTTCACAGAGCTAGAACAAATAATTTCACAATTTGTATGGAAATACAAAAAACCTCGAATAGCCAAAGCGATCTTGAGAAAGAAGAATGGAACTGGAGGAATCAACCTGCCTGACTTCAGGCTCTACTACAAAGCCACAGTCATCAAGACAGTATGGTCCTGGCACAAAGACAGAAATATAGATCAATGGAACAAAATAGAAAGCCCAGAGATAAACCCACACACCTATGGACACCTTATCTTAGACAAAGAGGCAAGAATATACAATGGATTAAAGACAATCTCTTTAACAAGTGGTGCTTGTAAAACAACCACTTGTAAAAGAATGAAACTAGAACACTTTCTAACACCATACACAAAAATAAACTCAAAATGGATTAAAGATCTAAATGTAAGACCAGAAACTATAAAACTCCTAGAGGAGAACATAGGCAAAACACTCTCTGACATACATCACAGCAGGATCCTCTCTGACCCACCTCACAGAATATTGGAAATAAAGGCAAAAATAAACAAATGGGACCTAATTGAACTTAAAAGCTTCTGCACAACAAAGGAAACTATAAGCAAGGTGAAAAGGAAGCCTTCAGAATGGGAGAAAATAATAGCAAATGAAGCAACTGACAAACAACTAATCTCAAAACTATACAAGCAACTCCTACAGCTCAATTCCAGAAAAATAAATGAGCCAATCAAAAAATGGGCCAAAGAACTAAATAGACATTTCTCCAAAGAAGACATACAGATGGCTAACAAACACATGAAAAGATGCTCAATATCACTCATTATCAGAGAAATGCAAATCAAAACCACTATGAGGTACCATTTCACACCAGTCAGAATGGCTGCAATCCAAAAGTCTACAAGCAATAAATGCTGGAGAGGGTGTGGAGAAAAGGGAACCCTCTTACACTGTTGGTGGGAATGCAAACTAGTACAGCCACTATGGAGAACAGTGTGGAGATTCCTTAAAAAACTGGAAATAGAACTGCCTTATGATCCAGCAATCCCACTGCTGGGCATACACACTGAGGAAACCAGAAGGGAAAGAGACACGTGTACCCCAATGTTCATCGCAGCACTGTGTATAATAGCCAGGACATGGAAGCAACCTAGATGTCCATCAGCAGATGAATGGATAAGAAAGCAGTGGTACATATACACAATGGAGTATTACTCAGCCATTAAAAAGAATACATTTGAATCAGTTCTAATGAGGTGGATGAAACTGGAGCCTATTATACAGAGTGAAGTAAGCCAGAAAGAAAAACACCAATACAGTATACTAATGCATATATATGGAATTTAGAAAGATGGTAACAATAACCCTGTATATGAGACAGCAAAAGAGACACTGATGTATAGAACAGTCTTTTGGACTCTGTGGGAGAGGGAGAGGGTGGGATGATTTGGGAGAATGGCATTGAAACATGTATAATATCATATATGAAACGAGTCACCAGTCCAGGTTCGATGCACGATACTGGATGCTTGGGGCTGGTGCACTGGGGTGATCCAGAGGGATGGAATGGGGAAGGAGGAGGGAGGAGGGTTCAGGATGGGGAACACATGTATACCTGTGGCAGATTCATGTTGATATATGGCAAAACAAATACAATATTGTGAAGTTAAAAAATAAAATAAAATTAAAAAAAAAACACTAGTTAGATATATCTCTGAGAAATACACAATTGGCAGGCTCAGGGTTTTTTCCCCACAAATGCACAAAATCAAGACTGAAATTTGTTTTCTTCTAGTTCAACAGTTTATCTTTAGCAAAATATGTTTACTTTGGCATTAAAAAAAAGAAGAAGAATATCAGGACTGTGGAAGCAGAGGTGAATGGCTCTGTGAATATGAATGTGTGCTCAGTCACGTCTGACTCTTTGCAACCTGTGGACTGTAGCCCACCAGACTCCTCTGTCCATGGAATTTTCCAGGCAAGAATACTGGAGTTGGTTGCTATTTCATACCCCAAGGGATCTTCTTGACCCAGGGACTGAGCCCACATCTCCTATGTCTTCTGCATTGGCAGGCAGATTCTTTACCGCTGAGCCAGCTCCACACACACATAAACTTGTAAATAAAACAAAGTGAATTTTGGAGAAAAGAGATGATTTAAAGCATTAATGGAAAAATGACACATCTATTCATTCTCTTAGCAAAGTTTGCCAGTAGGGTTTAGGTGCCAAAAATAAAGTGAAAAATAAGAGAGAGAACCTATTCTCCTGGAAATTAGCATTGTAATGACAGTGATGTCTAAAAATATTGAGGTACACACACTTAGATAAGTAGTTAAGATGCCTAAGGGTGCTTTCATGCTGGAGGGCAGAATTACATTAAAACCCTTTCTGTTCTTATTTTGGTGCTTTGAATAAGCTGTGGGTTTTTCTATATGAGGATAAATATCAACTAATAAACTAAAACACTCTATTTTCTGTCTTTAGATTTATAAAGCCTACATATAGGAAGTACACATGACAAATGTTACAATCAGAACATTTTCAGATAGTTTTTATGCTCATATGTGTAGCCATGACTTTAATCTGATAAAAAGTGTAAGGTCTGGCATAATGACAATAACCTGTTGATAGCTGAAAGTAAAGATATGAAATGGGTACTAGAAATATAGAAGGTAATTATAAAAGGGCTAGTGATTTAAATGCAGATGTGATGCCTGGATGGCAGCAGCCATTTGTGACCATGTGGCAACAGTACTGATTTTAAAAAAAGGAAACATGATGAGAACAGTGGAAATAAAACAATTAACCCTTGAACATTGTTTGGGCTTGGGTGCCAGTTCTTCAGTGCAGTTGAAAATCCAGGTAACTTGTAGTTTACCCTTGTTGCTGTTGCTATTGCTAAGTCGATTCAGTCATGTCCGACTCTGTGCGACCCCATAGACGGCAACCCACCAGGCTCCCCTGTCCCTGGGATTGGCCTTCTCCGTAGTTTATCCTAAATAGATGTAATTCCTCTATATCTGATGTTCTGAAACTGTGGATTCAACCAACCTGGATTCTGTAGTATTGTAGTATTTGCTATTGAAAATAAATCCTATAAGTGAACCTGAGTAGAGTGTCAACCGTAGTCTCGTTTGTTCAGGGAACTGCCAGAGTTTTCTTATTTGTAGATGAAGGCATTGGCTCTTCAGTATTACAGTTACCACAGGTGAAAAGCAAGGTTTGGATTAAGAGTTTTTCATACATTAACTTGGAGGGTGTTTAACCTGATGATCCCCTGGAGGAGGAAATGGCAACCCACTCCACTATTCTTGCCTGGAAAATCCCAAGGACAGAGGAGCCTGGTGCGCTGCAGTCCATGGGGTCACAAATAGTCAGGCATGGCTTAGTGACTAAACAACAACACACCTACACTGGAGCCATGGTTTGACTGAATGAGAGGAGCCTCCTGCCAGTCCTATGGGAGAGAATCAGATGAGGATGCAGAGATAAGCAGCAGGCACAGAAAATAATGAGTGAGTTTTGCATGCAGAGTGAAAATGGCAATTCACTGTGGTAAAGGAAGTTCAGAGAAAGTCTCGCCTCTGATGAAAGTTTAAACATATGGGAAAAGGACAAATCCTTTAGCAGTGGTAATTCTTAAATTCCTGTTTTATTTCTATGCTCTGTACATCCAGTTAGGTGGCTAATCAAGTTTTCCTTTCCCTTATGTGTATTCATTTCTTCCTGGTATTAATTCATATGCAGCATTGATTGCATCAAGCAACAAACCTTCAAGCAGTAAGCATTATTTTCTAACATGGAAAGAGTAAAATTAATTAGCACCTTTGGCATTTGAAGACCATAAAACTTGCTTGAGGTCACCAAAAATGAGCACTAGTGGGTCTTTATTAGCAACTTTATGCTTAGACCACTGGACATCTGTAGGTCTATTTTTGTCAGAACTTTTAAAGAAATAAATTATTTATATCCTAATTATAAAAAGTAAACATTCCAGATGGTTATTAACAATGGCCCCAGGAAATATATCAACCTAAGAAGTAAACCTGAATTTACTGAACATAGAAAGATATAAGGTTGTTTTCTTTTTTCTTTTTTTGAGGAAAAAGTGAGATGATGGAATCTGTGAAGTTAAAGATATATATTAAAAGGTACACTTTCAAAAAAAAAGGAAAACTAAGAAAGATCCTTAAGATGGCATGCTGAATTCTAGAGAGAATATTATAAAAAGAATTAACAATATAAGAAAGAAGCCATACAAGTATCTCTTCAGTTCATTCTTAACAAAGCAATCACTGAATGCTTAAAGATTTTATAAATTGCTTCCAATATCTTGACTGAGTTTGACTGAGTTATAAGAATTAAGAATGTTGCAAATATAATACAATCCCTAATAGTATCTTTCTTATAATGCAAGCTCCTTTTTTCAGGGATAGTGTCAATAATTCTGTTTTTCCCTAGAAATGTAGCAAGGTAAAATCAGTTCCAAGTCTTCAACTTATTATTGATTTTTCTTTGTTCAACATATAAACTTGCCTGTTAAGAGCTTTCCAGAATGTCAGGTATTGAGTGAAGGGAATGGCAATATAATATATCTATTCATAAAAGCTTTCAGTTAGAATTCTAGACACAATACCATTTGAGAACAATATATTTAACTTAAAGGAGTAAAAGGGATACTATTAGTAGATAAAAGGTAGAGTAGGAATTTAAACTGGAGAAGGCAATGGCACCCCACTCCAGTACTCTTGCCTGGAAAATCCCATGGACTGAGGAGCCTGGTAGGCTGCAGTCCATGGGGTCACTAAGAGTCAGACACGACTGAGCGACTTCACTTTGACTCTTCACTTTCATGCATTGGAGGAGGAAATGGCAACCCACTCCAGTGTTCTTGCCTGGAGAATCCCATGGACAGAGGAGCCTGGTGGGCTGCAGTCCATGGGGTCGCACAGAGTCGGACACGACTGAAGTGACTTAGCAGCAGCAGTAGCAGCAGGAATTTAAACAGCCTGTAATTGATTGATAAGCAGTTGAAAAGTAAACAGTGCTCCCTTTTACAGCATCAGCCAAAATGAAATAGTCTGTAGGTTAGTTCTAGACGCATTCATCTGTATGACTTAGTCATTAGGAAAAAATTCATTTTATACAGGTGAAGTGAAAGTGTTAGTCATTCAGTCATGTCCGACTCTTTGTGACCCCATGGACAGTAGCCCTCCAGGCTCCTCTGTATGCAGAATTCTCCAGGCAAGAATAATGGAGTGGGTTGCCATTCCCTTCTCCAGGGGATCTTTCTGACCCAGGGATCAAACCTGAGTCTCCTGCATTGCAGGCAGATTCTTTATTGTCTGAGCCACCAGGGAAGCCCCTTTATATAAGAAGTGCTAAGTTATAAAACTATTTTTTATGATTTGGAGAAAATTAATTCAATCCATTGCATTTTTTAAAGTATATACCTAAAGATTTTCCTTTAAAAATGTTAATCCTATTGTTATTGCAACTGGCAAAAAAATTCAAATAAAAGTCAAAATACAAAACACAGCAACTAGCTAAATAAAATTTAATCATCTCATTCCTGTGAGATACAATGCATTATTTAAAATGTTAGAGTTGATTTATTGATCAAGAAAGATGTGCACTGTATTTTACATTAAAAAGATTATGTCAATAAAATCCTATTAAAGAGAGAGAGTCCAATTTGTGAAGAAAAAGAAAATATTGCCTGCCATTCAAGTTTTATAAGGATCAAGCCATTCGCCACCGCAGTCACCCACTGACACTGCATGAACCTGAGGCAAACAGGATGGAGAAAAATTTTTCTGTGCATCTCCCGTTTTCTATGGACCTTCCCTGGATTGGAAAGATGCCCTGGAGAAGTGAAAGGCTACCCACTCCAGTATTCTGGCCTGGAGAATTCCATGGACTGTACAGTTCACGGGATCGCAAAGAGTTGGACACGACTGAGTGACTTTCACTTTCTCATATAGAAAAGCACTACAACCATTAACTTGAAATTCTTTGTGATTAGCAGTAGTTTTTAGATGTCTTTTTTTTCCCCCAACAACAACAACAAGAACAATCATGTGTATCCTGGCTCCCTCCTTACCTCTTTGGAGCAGTTCCTCTGAGGCTGTCTCCCAGGCTACAGTCCTTAATAAGATCCCCAAATAAAACCTTTATGTTGTGCATTTTTCTTTCTGTCAATAGTTCACGTATATGGTATTTCTGCATCCTTGAGATACATAAGAAAATACATAGAATAGTATACAATTTTAATAGTGATATCTTTGAGTTGAGATTTTTGAGCAGATTTTTATGGATTTTTTTTGTTTTTGACTTTGATAAAGAGAAATACAAATGCCATTTAAAAAAAATTTGATATTTGGCAAAACTAATACAGTTATGTAAAGTTTAAAAATAAAATAAAATTTAAAAAAAATTTGATAGTGTAGAATTCAAATTCAGAGAGAAATGAAAAGTTGATCTAGACCCTTCTTAGATGATATTAGAATGACCTCTGCAGTATTCTTTCTGTGTGATAACTCAGCTTCTAGCTGCATGCCTCTGAACAAGTGTAGCTCACTCACTTCATTTTAGGCAGGTTGAATGGAAAGTTTCCAGCATGAAAAATATCTTTTTCTTTCCAATTCCACTCTTCCTACTTGTAACTCCTGTTTGGCTCTTCCTGTCCATAAGTGGTGCGAACAAGCTTCTTCCTTATTATAAAAAGCAGGCCTCCCAGTACATCAAGAATGCTTAGTACTCTGAGTTCTTTCTTTCCCAGGTCTCTTCAATCTCTTGGCACAAAATGAGAGGAGGGGGTGGGGAAGCAGGGAGACCCAGCATTTGATGATACAGCTTGAGCAGATCACCTCTCCCAAGCAAGGCTCCAGGTGGCCCCTCTTGCAAACAAACCACTTTCCACAAGCACTTTTAGGGGTTCCTTCACGTAGCTGGGGGATGAAGGTGGGGTGCAAAGCACCTTATATGATGGAGGGTAAATACAAGTGCATCCATCCTAGTCTAAGAACATGGAATGCTGTCTCACCTTCCGTCTAAAGGAACATTTTTGTACCCAGACTTGTTCAAATGGTTTTTAATGGACTTACTAGGAAAGTAAGAAGAATTAGACATAGCACAATTGAAGATAGTACCTGGAGAAAAAAGAGAAAAAAATTATTCTTTTTGAAATCCACAGCTGATTCCATGTAGTTTAAATATTTCCACTGTTAGCTACTTGAGTCATTTACGGTACCTGACTTAGATTTTGCATGTGGTAATACTCAATGATATTTCCTATGCTTAACACATGTCTCACAATTAGAATCACATGCACACAGGGTTTTTTGTTTTTTTTTTTTGGAACCATAGCAGAAATTTGACAAATATCTACATTGAAAGACAAGCAATCCATGGTTATCCTGATCAGTTTAAATATACACAGTGCATGAATGAATTCATGCACAATTTATTCTATTTTATTTACTCTATTTGCTGTGGATGTGGACTTTAATATATTATAACATTATTAGTAAATCAGCTTAGAAATTAACTGAAGAAAATTCCCCATCTTATCTTCAAGGGATCTGATGGGTACCTGCCAGTTAAAGTTAGGCTTTTTAAATTACTGGGTGCTCTTAGTTTGGACTCTGATGTGAACAGAGGTTTCAAATCATTTTGGCCAAGAACAAAATACAGCAATGCAAGAGCAGACTCCAATGTAGCAGAAAATATGGAGTTAAAAATATAAGATCCTTTGGGGAATATTAACTCATGTACATTATATAAGTAGGTAATAATTCAAAATGCTATTTTCTAGCATCCTCAAACCTCCCACAGAGGCCCCATTTATTTGGACTTTTAAAATAGCTCAACATAGGTTGAAGCATGAAATGCATTTGGGCCACTGAAAACACAGGAGAACCACAGTGAGTCAGCAGTCAGTCACAGTCTTCTGTCCCACGGGTCCGAGATCAGTCTGTTCAAAACCCTACGAGGGAAAATTCCTGTCAGGTCATATAGCGTGAAAATTCTTCTCTCACTTAAACAGGAGGAGGGTGGTTCTCCACAGGACTATTTTAGTTCTGCTACTCACTGGTCACCTAGGGACATCACCAGTTCAGATTCTGGATGGTATCTAGAGAAAACTTGTATCACTCACCCATGCATCCCATTACAGAGCAGAAATGGAGCAGAACCAAGCCTGATTCAGCAACTCAGCCTCATGCCTGAGAGCAAAGGCAGCTGTCTGAAGCCAAGGTAAAGCTGAATCCAAAGAAGAATAGAATCACACAGAGATAGATAAAAGGGTGAGAGAAAGACATGTAAAGATGGAAAATTAAATATACTCCCACATAGAATGCTATAGTAACACTAGATGTCTGCTCTTTCCTCCTTCAGCTGTTTCTATTTAGTGGTTTAATCTGCATTTTTTTTTTTTTTTTTTTGCAGGACCTCTCAGAGCCTTTAATGATTGTCATGTCTTTGTGATTTTTCTTTCTTTTTTTAAATTGAAGTATTATTGCTTTACAATGTTGTGTTAGTTTCTGCTGTATAATAGTGTGAATCAGCCATATGGGGGAAGTAGAAGGGATGTCCATGGGGTTTTTAATTGCAATTACTATGCATACCACTTCTAGAAGTGCTTTGTCTGATTGATTTGGTTATTTATTTATTTATTTTGGTAGTGACTTATTTTCTGGTCACACTTTCATTCTTTTTTTTTTTTCTACTGATTCTCATTTATAGAGTTTCATTTTGTGATTTCTGACTCTAAGTGAAGCATGCATTTCAACTTGATTTTTGGGAATTTGTGAAGATGTGAATTGAAATTGAGCTTCTCAGAGAGTGTCCTTTCAATCAACCAGTCTAGGGGGAAACTTCTAATGTAGAGTCCCTTGCAATTTAATTATTAGCTTGAAGTTGTTAGTCTACTCTGGTTGTATGAATGTAGACCAAAACTGATTAAAGACACTCAGTGATACGGATTCTGAGTAGAGATCTCTTCAACATAGCTAAAAACTACAGCATGTTGTATCTCTCCACTTGGCAGGATTCAGTTCATCTTATACCAAGGGTAACAGCTTCTACTGCCTGTGTAGGAGTCTGGTTTCAGATTCCCCCCTTGTGCCAGCATCCTAATTGTTATCTTCCATTTTTTCTACCCCATGCAGTTATCAAAAGAGTCTAATTTATCTCCCAGGAGTCTATAGCTACATCATTTCTTATTCCAAATTTGAATTTTCCTTATTTTATTGTGCCTGCTCAGCTCAGCATTTTGTTTCAAACAAGAGGGTAATTCAGGATACCCATCCCACTAAACTGCCAAAATAAAAATAAAATAAACTCAATTGAAAAGGTTCATATTCTGATATGTTTCCCCCAGTGGACTATGTTAATAATCTATCTCTTTCCAGGACCTTGCACAGAGCTGACCCTAAGTGGGGCTAAGTAAAACTTGGAGAGAACAACAAATGCATTTCATGGTTTCTTTTGGTTGTTCAAATTAGTTATGCTCACTCCCATACCAAGAAACTTGCAAAACCTATTCCTTCTTCACCTTCCAACTTCAGTCAATGCAAACCAGAAATCTCTTACTTAAGAAGCCTTTCTAAGGTTCAGACAAGTTCATTTGCCTAATTTATATTTATGTAACTCTCTGTGTTTCCTTTTTTATGGTGTTATCACTAATCCAGGGGTGAGTTGTTTGATGTCAGTCTCACTGTATCTTGTTCATGGAAAGATCTCCAATGCCTGCCATGGTGCCTGATATAAAATAGTGCTTTGCTCATTTCCTGTTGAATGATTCTTAAAAGAATAATTGAAAAACATTTTACATACATACTGAAAGGGGGAATTGCATGGTAGCTATTTTTTTACTTTTCACTTTAAATGTGTAACAAATATGGGAATTAATAGTCCTGTAGATGATCAGTGGTGTGTAACCAATTCTTCCTTCTAATATGGCAGACAGATGGAGTCAGGAGGGTAGCTAGGAATTCCTTCCCCTTGTTCAAGCTCCAGGAAGCTATATTATTTACAGTTTCAAGGGATTTCAAGGGATTAAAGGAGAAGGGGGTTGGATGACATCACTAACTCAATGGGTATGAGTTTGAGCAAGCTCTGGATGTTGGTGATAGACAGGGAAGCCTGGTGTGCTGCAGTCCATGGGGTTGGAAGGAGTCAGACACGACTGAGTGACTGAACTGAACTGAAAGTGAAGAACGACACTTATTTGAAACCATTTATATGAGTTAAACTTTTAAAACATGAAATTTATTTAAATTAAGACATTGAATGCTTAATGTATCTAATTATTTGTAATTTGGCTTTGTAATAGCCCCTGTGGGGCATTATAACAAAATTATAAATATAAAAGATAACTGCTGTGTGTATAAACAGGGGAACACACCAAAACACTAGCTTCAGTAATCAAATGCATATTTTGCCCTTCACTGTGTTGTATCATGTAGGTATCAAATAAACCTTCATGATAATTTCACTTGATTTCTATTTTATTTAAGCTTGAAACAAAACTTTAAGGAAAGAAAACTGAATAAAATAAAATAATGCTATCAAGAAATATCATATTTATTCTGGATTTCTTTAATGACATTTCTTTTGTGGTTTGATGAGAATAAGAAGCTCATCTCAAAGATACTGGAAATGAATTTATGCTAAAAGTCTAAAGCAATAGCTAAATATTCCATAATAAAGTTAATATGTGCCGTGTGCTGTGCTTAGTTACTCAGTTGTGTCTGATTTTTTTGAGACCTCATGGACTGTAGCCTGCCAGGCTCCTTTGTCCATGGAATTCTCCAGGCAAGAATACTGGAGTGGATTGCCATTTCCTTCTCCAGGGTATCTTCCAGACCCAGAGTTGAACCCATGTCTCTTGCATCTCCTGAATTGGCAGGTGGATTCTTTACCACTGTGCAACCTGGGAAGTCCAAAGTTAGAATAATCACCAAAATATAAAGTTCTATAAATATGAAAGTGAAAGTTGCTCAGTTGTGTCAGACTCTTTGCATCCCCACGGACTACACAGTGCATGGAATTCTCCACTCCAGAATACTGGTGTGGGTAGCCTTTCCCTTCTCCAGGGGATCAAACCCAGGACTCCTGCATTGCAGGTGGATTCTTTCGCAGCTGAGCCATAAGGAAAACCCAAGAACTGGAGTGGGTAGTCTAACCCTTCTCCAGTGTATCTTCCCTACCCAGTAATCCAACCAGGGTCTCCTGCATTGCAGGAGGATTCTTTACCAACTATTTAACCTGAAATATCATATGCCAAAAGGATTCTTTGTTTTCTATTTTATTGTAAAAAACAAAATTAAAAGCAAATTCCTTAAGCCAAACTGATATAGATTTATATTGAAGAGTATTATTTTTTTTAAATATGGAAATGATCGGTAATCTTCTTTTGATACATTTTCATACTTAGAAATTGTTAAAATTTCCTTTGTCAACAAAACTAAAAATAAACAAATGAGACCACTTTTTGTTTAAAGAGAAATAGATCACTTTTATAGTCAGAGGATATGACTATACCCAAAATTATATGTGATAATAAATGCAGTGATTTCAAATGGCCACAGCCAAAAATTCATTTCACAGGGTCAGCAAATTCAACAGATTTTACTTGGCTGAAAGAAAGATTGAAGAGGAAGGATTTTTTTTTTTAAAGAAAGAAACGTAGAGTGATAACCGAACCTAATAGAGGTGATTCAGTGGGGAAAACAACAAGTAATGTCTGTGACCATTTCATGGCTTATAAACTACTTACATAACTTACAAAATTCACATGTGATGACTCAGAAAAGGCATCAGTCCACCTTTTCTAAAAGGAAGGCATCTTACACAGCAAACCCCCTTAAAAAAATTTTTTTTTAATTATAGTATAATTACTTTACAAACTTGTGTTGGTTTCCGCCACGCATCAACATGAATAGACCATAGGTATACATATGTCTCTTCCCTCTTTAACCCCCCTCGTCTCCCTCCCCATCCCATCCCTCTAGGTTGCACCAGTTTTGGGTTCCCTCTGTTATACACCAAACTCTCACTGCTCATCTATTTTACATATGGTAATATATATGTTTCAATGTTATTCTCTCAAATCATCCCATCCTTTCCTTCCCCCACTGTGTCCAAAAATCCGTTCTTTATGTCTGTGTCACCTAGATCGCAAACTCCTTTTTCTCAAGTTCAAAGAGTAGAATCAAAACTGGAGGCAAGTTCTTTGTACAACAAAGAGGTGTTTTCCCACCACACCTGGTGATTGAATTATGCCAGAGAAAAAGAACTATTCTAGTGCAGCATGGAAAGATATGCTTCTGCAACCATAATATAAAAGGTTAGATAGTATATAAAGGTATAATGTCAATTTAATAGTGAAATAGATGAATAGAAATATAGGGTAGTGTGAAGGAACTAGCTTTAGTCTGTATTGTTAGACTGCAGTACAAATATTATGCCACATTAGGAGACCTATACTTTAGGAAAATTATAGATCAAGGACCACTATTGATATCAGGCCTAGTCAAATCTGGCCCAGAAATGTTATTTTCTTAGCCAAAAACAAATAATGAAAATATTTGACATTGATCAAGACATGGAAGCAACCTAAAGGTTCACAGATGGATGAATAAGAAAGACTGGTGTACACACACACACACACACACACACATACACATACACAGTCCCCACACTGGAATATTATTCAAACAGAAAAAAGAATAAAGAAATACCATTTACAGCAATATGGATGAACCCTCAGTTCAGTTCACTTCAGTCGCTCAGTCATGTCTTACTCCTTTTGACCCCATGGACTGTAGCACATCAGGCTTCCCTGTCCATCACCAACTCCCAGAGCTTGCCCAAACTCATGTTCATAGAGTCAGTGATGGCATCCAATCATCTCATCCTCTGTCATCCCCTTACCTTCCTTCAATCTTTCCCAGCATCAGGGTCTTTTTCAATGAGTCAGTTCTTCACTTCAGGTGGCCAAAGTATGAGAGTTTCAGCTTCAGCATCAGTCCTTCCAGTGAATATTCAGGACTGATTTCCTTTAGGATTGACTGGTTTGATCTCCTTGCTCTCCAAGGGACTCTAAAGAATCTTCTCCAACACCACAGTTCAAAAGCTTATATTCTTCACTGCTCAGCTTTCTTTATAGTCCAACTCTCATCCATACACGACTACTGGAAAAACCATAGCTTTGACTAGATGGACCTTTGTTGGCAAAGTAATGTCTCTACTTTTTAATATGATGTCTAGGTTGGTCATAGCTTTTTTTCCAAGGAGCAAGTACCTTTTAATTTCATGGCTGCAGTCACCATCTGCAGTGATTTTGGAGCCCAAGAAAATCAAGTCTGTCACTGTTTCCATTGTTTCCCCAACTATTTTCCATGAAGTGATGGGACCAGATGCCATGATTAATTTTTTGAATGCAGAGTTTTAAGCCAGCTTTTTCACTCTCCTCTTTGACTTTCATCAAAAAGCTCTTTATTATACTAAAAGGAGTAAGTGAGAGAAAGATAAATATCATATGTCACTTATATGTGGAATCTAAAAAATGATACAAATGAATTTATTTACAAATAGATTCATAGACATAGATAACAAACTTTTAGTTACCAAAAGGGAAAAGGGGGATAAATTTGGAATTTGGAATTAAGATACACACTACTATTTATGCAATAGGAAACTAATAAGGTCTTACTCTATAGCACAGGGAACTATACTCAATATCTTGTAATAATCTATAATGGAAAAGAAGCTAAAAAAGAATATATATATATATATATATTTATATATAAACTGATGTATATAACTGAATCAATTTGCTATACACCTGAAACACTATAAATCAACTATACTTAAATTAAAAAAAATTTTTTTTAATCTTGAAATATGCCTGCCTGTGAGGATTGCAGACCTTGATTGTCCAGGCTTCCTTGAGCATTATCACTCTCTAGTGTCTCATTTCCAGCAACTGTACACTTTCTCTTTCCCTGCCCCTGGTAGGGATTTGAGTTTCTAGACTACTGATACGAATAAACTAAGCAGGTTTTCAAAATTGTTGGCCAGGTGGTGAAGGGATAAGCTGTGTTATCTGAGGATAATTAAAGAACAGGGCAAGTCTAACTTGAGACAGATAAGTCTTGATTATGTGAACAAGTAATATGAAATTTGATGGCAGATTTTTATCATGTCCTTACTGTGCTTTTAACAATGTGAATTTGTTTATGCCTTAAGGACAAAGGACAAATGTTTGACAAGTCAAAATAATCCCTTTTCCCTGCAATCTGACCACACCTTAAATTCATTTTCTCTCAATGTGGGAAACTGCAGCAAAACACTCTGAACCCAGTGGTCTCATGACTCTATATTCTTGCACAAAGCCCTCTGACTTTAACACAGTTGCTAGTCTTGTTTGCCTAAACAAGTCACTTTTCTGCATTTCAGCTCAAACTTCTGTTCTTCTCAGAAGCCCTCCTAACCTTCTTGCAGAGCTAAGCTGTGTTCTTCAAGCTCAGTTATACTCTGCTGTGTTTTCACTGTGGCTCACTTTTTCTCTTCCTACGTTACTCCAGGAGACCTGTCAGGAAAGAGATTGTGTCGCCTTTATTTTTGAGCCCTTGTTTCTTAGTGCAGTGCCTGGCACATAAAAGGTGCTCAAATAATGTTTATCAAGTGATACTAATACCTTCTTTTCAATGTTTGAACACCTGGTGGGTGCAACAAGAAAGCATGATTACCCTACATTGGTGTGGGCTAGAACTAGGGCCAGTGAGTGCAACACATAGGAATGTGGATTTCTATTGAATGGGAAAAGATCTTTCCAACAAATCCGAACTCTTCCAAAGATACAAAGACCTCCCTGAGTGGAAAAATATGGAAGACAACCAAGTGTGTGAAGCATGAGCTGAGGACAGAGTCTAGCCCTGATAAGTGGATTGATTCAGTAACCCTTTAAGTTTCTTTCAATTTTGAGCCCAGTAATTCTCTGAATGTTTTGTATTACTGGCCATGTAGAAAGCTGGCATGCACAGAAATACTACCCTTTAAGTTTTAGGAACAAGTCTCCTCCCTGGGGCTGTGAGTAGGAGGGAATTCTATTCAATCAATTGGATCTTAAGGAAAAAGAAAATAAGAAGTGTCGATCTGGTAATTAGTATGGTTCTGATGACTCTTGCTGAGGTTTTCAGCAGTGTTCCCAAATCACCAGAGGATTTCCCACAGAAACACTGCCTTCAATAAAACTTCCTTAAGTTCACCACCAGAAATAGAACCGACATGCTTTTTATGTTGAGGAATAAACATAATGATCTTTAAGGCTCTGAGAATCTGGCCACCTTGAATTAAAATTTATAAATAAATACCAAAAATACATATATTCTACAACCTAGAAATCATAGTCACTTTTATTTTTAATTTTTTCTTGGCTACTGTTAATTCTCTCTCAATTCTCTTTCTTTTACCTAAGTTCTATTAAACTTAGGTCCTCTTCCCTCCCCAGTCTCTGCATCCATCTACCTATTTTTCTATAATCTATATCAGTGTAGGTTATTGCTCTGTTCTCCAACAGTGTCATTCTTTCCTGCACACAGGTGTAGAAAGTGTCTCTATATTCCTTTCAGATTTCACTGAATTACAGAGACAAGACCCTGCCTAAAACTGTTCATTCTTCTAACACAGTCACGACAATTCTACCCAGAGAACACCCAGGTAGATAAATGGACAGATTTTAAATCCTGCTTCACACAACATCCTAAGTTTCTAAAGATCAAGAAGAATGTTTCAGATTTCTGCAATTTCTGAAAGTCACAGTTTTAAAAACTAGAGAAAGACAGAGGTAAGACTAAGAACTGGCCTATGCAATTACAGTGAAGACCCATAAACGTTGACATGTGGCACTTAATGGGGCGACTCTTGTCAGAGGAAATTCCATGACCCTTTCTCTGAAGCAGGTGCTAGTGGAGGGTTTAGCATAGCGATGCTGGAACCAGGTTGCTTGTATTCATGTAAAGGATTGACCACAATAGAAGCTATGTGCTTATGGCTTTTATATTTTCCACATCTGTTTCCACATTTGCAATGATAATATTCCTTACATTATGTGGGGATTTTTTTGATAAGGATTAATGAAATGTATCCTGGTGAAATGCTTAGACACCTTGAGAGTTTAAAATACCCCTTTGAAAAAGTTGTTTCAGTAATAGAGTGCAACTGAGGCTAAATGACTTCAAGGTGTTGAATTCACTACAATCTGATTAATAGAATAAATCTCAGACCCTGCTGTACATTCAAGTATAAGCAATCAATTATATGAATTGTATGGCATTGTAAATGAATCAGTATAAAAATATCCCTACTAATATGGAGAAAAAATGCAAATAATCACATTAGGTATACATTCATTCATTCATTTATTCATCTGTAACTCACACATATTTTTGATTGCCATTTAGGATTTATATGAAGACCAGTTCTTTCCCAGAAGAGCTGAGGGAATGCAAACTTAATGTTTTCTTTTGCAACTGTGGGGCAAAATGCGCAAACAAGACCAAACTTATATCTTTATTTTAAATATACATTTCCAGTATGGTGGACCTAATGAGTGGTCCCCAGGTATCCTTTGGTATTTTAGTTTTCTTTGGTAAAAATAAGTTCATTCATATTATACAATAAAGTACCTATGAATAGTCAGATCTGAAGTGATGTAAGCAAATGAGACACAAGCAGAGGCTTAAAGAAACATTTTCACTATCCACACACGGCTAAATTTTTATCATAGTCCAATGTGATTGCAGTGCCCAGTAGACATGAATGTCTAAATGATGTGCCCATGGAGGATGGGCAGGGAAGGTCCCACGAAGTTTTCAGAGTCCAAGTCCACACAAGTCATACAATAAGATGTCACAAACAAGATCCAATGTTTTCCCCACTCCTCTCTCATCACACACATACACAAATAAAAAAAAAAAACTATTAGCCATGAGAGGAAAGCAATTGCTGATTAGTTCTTTAGTTCCCTCTCTCTCTCATACACAGACACAGATACACACATACACACACATAAATAAAAAGTGTTTGCCCTGAGAGGGGAGCAATTGCTGGTTAGCTCTTAGATTCCTGAAGAATTCCCGGATTTAGATTAGAAATATTTTAATGAAAAATTGTATTCTCTCCAGTGAACATTTCCATTTAAAGAAATTTTCTGTAGATTGTTAATATTTTAAAAAATTCATTCTATGACTATAATGAATGATTCCTATTATCCCAGTAATGCCAGTGATTCTGTTTTACTTTCATTTTCTTTTGACTTAAACAAAGCTTTCAAATCTAATCCCAAAATTAAAATCTAGTAGTTTCCCACCTTACAAATAAATTTTCATTAGAGCTGCCCTATCTTCTTAACTCTACTGCAGTTCTTATAGATTTTCATTTCCCTTTGACTTGAATGGTTGATAAATTATCCTAATAATGCTATCTGTGTTAAAGTTAATGATCCATCTAAAGGAATTAGAGACTTATTTTACAAAGTGAGAAATGTGACTACCAAAAGAAAAGGCAAGATAAACTCTGAAATGACAGCTTTTGTGCTGAACTGTGATTTTTTTTTTTCCTTTAGATTGGCTAAAATGCCATCTGACTAGCGGTTATAGTAGATATGAAAAGTGAGCTTCAGTATATTGAATAAAATATTCGGTTAAAACAGTACACCAAAGACAGAGCTTTAAACAATGAGAAATGAAAGAGATAAGTGTCTCATGCAATTTTACACAAAAGATCAAATTAGATTTGCTTTAATACATAAGATATTGAAATCTAAAAAAAAGTGTGTCTTTGTGGTTTAGATATACTGAAAAATGTTTTGTTTTTAACAAAAATAAAAACTATTTCATCTGATTGATGCATGAAGCATTGTTTTTAATTCAGAGTGATTCTAGATGATTCTTTGTATAACATATTTCAAAACTTGGCCACATCATTCTGTTCCCTTGATGAATACAACTTCAATGTTTTTCAGCTGAAGACTCAACTCAAAATACCAACATCAAAAATAAATTCCCAGCATCAACATATATACACTACCATGTGTAAGATAGATAGCTAGTGAGAATTTGCTTTATAACACAGGGAGCCCAGCTTGGTACTCTATGATGACCTAGAGGGGTGGAATGGGTACAGGGGAGGGAAGCTCAAGAGGGAAGTGATTTATGTATAGTCATGGCTGATTGTGTTGTTGTACTGTGCAAACCATGGAAGAAGAAATAGCAAACCACTCCAGTATTCTTGCCTGGAAAATTCCATGGACAGAGGACGCTGGTAGGTACAGTCCATTGGGTTGCAAAGAGTCAGACATGACTGAGCAATTGAGCACATAGCACAACACTAACACAGTATTGTAAAGCAAATTTCCTCCAATTAAAAAATAAATTGAAGAGAAATTAAAAATAAATAAATTCCCTCTTCTTCAATCCCATATTTTTTGTTTGAAAAAAGAAGTCGCTCAGTCATGTCTGATTCTTTGTGACCCCATGGACTGTGGCTTACCAGGCTCCTCCATTCTTGGGATTTTCCAGGCAAGAGCACTGGAGTGGGTTGCCATTTCCTTCTCCAGAGGATCTTCTCGAGCCAGGGATAGGACCCAGGTCTCCCGCATTGCAGGCAGATGCTTTATCATCTGAGCCACCAGGGAAGCCCTATTTTTGGTTTAGGACAAATTAAATTTGGTGTCCACAGATAAAATTGTGAAAATTAAACTATCTTAACATTTGGGTAATTTGACTATTATAGTATGAGGAAATTTCAACCTCTAAAGGAAAAGAACTGAAATAATGCAAAAAAGCAAAACTCTTGAAAATCTACTTTCTAATGAACTCAATTGCGAAAAACCTATGCTGAATATTTATAATTGATGTTCAAAGGACGAGTGTGAAAGATCAGATATTTTAATTTAATTTATAACAGGAAGTTGATAAACCTAAGTGTTGGTAAAAAAATGCAGATCAAAACTTTTAAATGCAGCCTATACTCTATCAGTCAAATTCATAAAGCTTGCTTTTTTGGGAGTGTGAGAACATGTTATTTTTGATCTGAAATCTCAACAAGTGTCCAGGTTTGACAGTTACAAGAGTATGCTCTCTCAGACCCCAAAATATCCTTTTTTTAAAAAAAAATTTAATTTATTTATTTTAATTGGAGGCTAATTACTTTAAAATATTGTATTGGTTTTGCCATACATCAACATGAATCTGCCATGGGTATACATATGTTCCCCATCCTGAACCCCCCTACCACCTCCCTCCCCATACCATCCCTCTGGGTCATCCCAGTGCACCAGCCCCAAGCATCCTGTATCCTGCATTGAACCTGGACTGACGATTCATTTCTTATATGATATTATACATGTTTCAATGCCATTCTCCCAAATCATCCCACCCTCTCCTTCTCCCACAGAGTCCATATACATCTGTGTCTCTTTTGGTGTCTCGCATACAGGGTTATCATTACCATCTTTATGAATTCCATATATATGCATTAGTATACTGTATTGGTGTTTTTCTTTCTGGCTTACTTCACTCTGTGTAATAGGCTCCAGTTTCATCCACCTCATTAGAACTGATTCAAATTTATTCTTTTTAATGGATGAGTAATACTCCATTGTGTATATGTACCACAATTTCTTATCCATTCATCTGCTGATGGACATCTAGGTTGCTTCCATGTCCTGGCTATTATAAACAGTGCTGCAATGAACATTGTGTCTCTTTCAAATCTGGTTCCCTTGGTGTGTACGCCCAGCAGTGGGATTGCTGGATCATAAGGCAGTTCTATTTCCAGTTTTTTAAGGAATCTCCGCACTGTTCTCCATAGTGGCTGTACTAGTTTGCATTCCCACCAACAGTGTAAGAGGGTTCCCCTTTCTCCACACCCTCTCCAGCATTTATTGCTTGTAGACTTTTGGATTGCAGCCATTCTGACTGGCATGAAATGGTACCTCATTGTGGTTTTGATTTGCATTTTCTGATAATGAGTGATGTTGAGCATCTTTTCATGTGTTTGTTAGTCATCTGTATGTCTTCTTTGGAGAAATGTCTATTTAGTTCTTTGGCCCATTTTTTGATTGCATCGTTTATTTTTCTGGAATTGGGCTGCAGGAGTTGGTTGTACATTTTTGAGATTAGTTGTTTATCAGTTGCTTCATTTGCTATTATTTTCTCCCATTCTGAAGGCTGTCTTTTCACCTTGCTTATAGTTTCCTTTGTTGTGCAGACGCTTTTAATTATAATTAGATCCCATTTGTTTATTTTTGCTTTTATTTCCAATATTCTGGGAGGTGTGTCATAGAGGATCCTGCTGTGATGTATGTCGGAGAGTGTTTTGCCTATGTTCTCCTCTAAGAGTTTTATAGTTTCTGGTCTTACGTTTAGATCTTTAATCCATTTTGAGTTTATTTTTCTGTATGGTGTTAGAAAGTGTTCTAGTTTCATTCTTTTACAAGTGGTTGTTTTACAAGCACCACTTGTTAAAGTGATTGTCTTTAATCCATTGTATATTCTTGCCTCTTTGTCTAAGATAAGGTGTCCATAGGTGCGTGGATTTATCTCTGGGCTTTCTATTTTGTTCCATTGATCTATATTTCTGTCTTTGTGCCAGGACCATACTGTCTTGATGACTGTGGCTTTGTAGTAGAGCCTGAAGTCAGGCAGGTTGATTCCTCCAGTTCCATTCTTCTTTCTCAAGATTGCTTTGGCTATTCAAAGTTTTTTGTATTTCCACACAAATTGTGAAATTATTTGTTCTAGCTCTGTGAAAAATACCGTTGGTAGCTTGATAAGGATTGCATTGAATCTATAGATTGCTTTGGGTAGTATACTCACTTTCACTATATTAGTTCTTCTGATCCATGAACACGGTATATTTTTCCACCTATTAGTGTCCTCTTTGTTTTCTTTCACCAGTGTTTTATAGTTTTCTACATATAGGTCTTTTGTTTCTTTAGATAGATATATTCCTAAGTATTTTATTCTTGTTGCAATGGTGAATGGAATTGTTTCCTTAATTTCTCTTTCTATCTTCTCATTATTGGTGTATAGGAATGCAAGGGATTTCTGTGTGTTGATTTTATATCCTGAAACTTTACTATAATCATTGATTAGTTCTAGTAATTTTCTTGTGGAGTCTTTAGGGTTTTCTATGTAGAGGGTCATGTCATCTGCAAACAGTGAGAGTTTTACTTCTTCTTTTCCAATTTGGATTCCTTTTATTTCTTTTTCTGCTCTGATTGCTGTGGCCAAAACTTCCAAAACTATGTTGAATAGTAGTGGTGAGAGTGAGCACCCTTGTCTTGTTCCTGACTTTAGGGGAAATGCTTTCAATTTTTCACCATTGAGGATAATGTTTGCTATGGGTTTGTCATATATAGCTTTTATTATGTTGAGGTATGTTCCTTCTATTCCTGCTTTCTGGAGAGTTTTTATCATAAATGGATGCTGAATTTTGTCAAAGGCTTTCTCTGCATCTATTGAGATAATCATGTGGCTTTTATTTTTCAATTTGTTAATGTGGTGTATTACATTGATTGATTTGTGGATATTTGAAGAATCCTTGCATCCCTGGGATAAAACCCAGCTGGTCATGGTGTATGGTCTTTTTAATGTGTTGTTGGATTCTGATTGCTAGAATTTTGTTAAGGATTTTTGCATCTATGTTCATCAGTGATATTGGCCTGTAGTTTTCTTTTTTTGTGGCATTTTTGTCAGGTTTTGGTATTAGGGTGATGGTGGCATCATAGAATGAATTTGGAAGTTTACCTTCCTCTGCAATTTTCTGGAAAAGTTTGAGTAGTATAGGTGTTAGCTCTTGTCTAAATTTTTGGTAGAATTCAGCTGTGAAGCCGTCTGGACCTGGGCTTTTGTTTGCTGGAAGACTTCTGATTACAGTTTCAGTTTCCATGCTTGTGATTGGTCTGTTAAGATTTTCTATTTCTTCCCTGTTCAGTTTTGGAAAGTTGTACTTTTCTAAGACTTTGTCCATTTCTTCCAAGTTGTCCATTTTATTGGCATATAATTGCTGATAGTAGTCTCTTATGATCCTTTGTATTTCTGTGTTGTCTGTTGTGATCTTTCCATTTTCATTTCTAATTTTATTGATTTGATTTTTCTACCTTTGTTTCTTGATGAGTCTGGCTAATGGTTGTCAATTTTATTTATCCTTTCAAAGAACCAGCTTTTGGCTTTGTTGATTTTTGCTATGATCTCTTTGGTTTCTTTTGCATTTATTTCTGCTCTAAGTTTTAAGATTTATTTCCTTCTACTAACCCTGGGGTTCTTCATTTCTTCCTTTTCTAGTTGCTTTAGGTGTAGAGTTAGGTTATTTATTTGACTTTTTTCTTGTCTCTTGAGGTATGCCTGTATTGCTATTAACTTTCCCCTTAGCACTGCTTTTACAGTGTCGCATAGGTTTTGGGTTGTTGTGTTTTCATTTTCATTCATTTCTATGCAAATTTTGATTTCTTTTTTGATTTCTTCTGTGATTTGTTGGTTATTCAGCAGCGTGTTGTTCAGCCTCCATATGTTGGAATTTTTAATAGTTTTTCTCCTGTCTTTGAGATCTGATATTACTTCATTGTGGTCAGAAAAGATGCTTGAATCATTTCAATTTTTTTTGATTTTGCCAAGGCTAGATTTATGGCCCAGAATGTGATCTATCCTAGAGAAGGTTCTGTGTGCACTTGAGAAAAAGGTGAAATTCATTGTTTGGGTGTTAAATGTCCTATAGATATCAATTAGGTCTAACTTGTCTATTGTAGCATTTAAAGTTTGTGTTTCCTTGTTAATTTTCTGTTTAATTGATCTATCCATAGGTGTGAGTGGGGTATTAAAGTCTCCCACTATTATTGTGTTATTGTTAATTTCCCCTTTCATACTTGTTAGCATTTGTCTTACATATTGTGGTGCTTCTATGTGGGGTGCAAATATATTTATAATTGTTATATATTCTTCTTAGATTGATCCTTTGATCGTTATGTAGTGTCCTTTTTTTTTTTTTTTTTAAACTTTACAATATTGTATTGGTTTTGCCAAATATCAAAATGAATCCGCCACAGGTATACATGTGTTCCCCATGCTGAACCCTCCTCCCTCCCCATACCATCCCTCTGGGTTGTCCCAGTGCACCAGCCCCAAGCACAGCCTTGTTTTAAAGTCTATTTTATCTGATATGAGTATTGCTACTCCTGCTTTCTTTTGGTCTCTCTTTGCATGGAATATCTTTTTCCAGCCCTTCACTTTTAGTCTGTATGTGTCCCCTGTTTTGAGGTGGGTCTCTTGTAGACAGCATATATAGGGGTCTTGTTTTTGTATCCATTCAGCCAGTCTTTGTCTTTTGGTTGGGGCATTCAACCCATTTATATTTAAGGTAATTATTGATAAGTATGATCCCATTGCCATTTACTTTATTGTTTTGGGTTCGAGTTTATACACTCTTTTTGTGTTTCCTGTCTAGAGAATATCCTTTAGCATTTGTTGGAGAGCTGATTTGGTGGTGCTGAATTCTCTCAGCTTTTGCTTGTCTGTAAAGCTTTTGATTTCTCCTTCATATTTGAATGAGATCCTTGCTGGGTACAGTAATCTGGGCTGTAGGTTATTTTCTTTCATCACTTTAAGTATGTCTTGCCATTCCCTCCCGGAGAAGGCAATGGCACTCCACTCCAGTACTCTTTCCTGGAAAATTCCATGGACAGAGGAGCCTGGTGGGCTTCAGTCCATGGGGTCGCTAAGAGTCAGGCATGACTGAACGACTTCACTCACTTTTCACTTTCATGCATTGGAGAAGGAAATGGCAACCCACTCCAGTGTTCTTGCCTGGAGAATCCCAGGGACGGGGGAGCCTGGTGGGCTGCCATCTATGGCGTCGCAGAGAGTCGGACACGACTGAAGTGACTTAGCAGCAGTGACTTACCATTCCCTCCTGGTCTGAAGAGTTTCTATTGAAAGATCAGCTGTTATCCGTATGGGAATCCCCTTGTGTGTTATTTGTTGTTTTCCCCTTGCTGCTTTTAATATTTGTTCTTTGTGTTTGATCTTTGTTAATTTGATTAATATGTGTCTTGGGGTGTTTCACCTTGGGTTTATCCTGTTTGGGACTCTCTGGGTTTCTTGGACTTGGGTGACTATTTCCTTCTCCATTTTAGGGAAGTTTTCAACTATTATCTCCTCAAGTATTTTCTCATGGTCTTTCTTTTTGTCTTCTTCCTCTGGGACTCCTATGATTCAAATGTTGGGGGGTTTAATATTGTCCCGGAAGTCTCTGAGATTGTCCTCATTTCTTTTAATTCGTTTTTCTTTTTTCCTCTCTGATTCATTTATTTCTACCATTCTATCTTCTAATTCACTAATCCTATCTTCTGCCTCCATTATTCTACTATTTGTTGCCTCCAGAGTGTTTTTTATCTCATTTATTGCATTATTCATTATATATTGAGTCTTTTTTATTTCTTCTAGGTCCTTGTTAAACCTTTCTTGCATCTTCTCAATCCTTGTCTCCAGGCTATTTATCTGTGATTCCATTTTGATTTCAAGATTTTGGATCATTTTCACTATCATTATTTGGAATTCTTTATCAGGTAGATTCCCTACCTCTTCCTCTTTTGTTTGGTTTGGTGGGCATTTATCCTGTTCCTTTACCTGCTGAGTATTCCTCTGTCTCTTCATGTTGTTTATATTGCTGAGTTTGGGGTGGCCTTTCTGTATTCTTGCAGTTTGTGGAGTTCTCTTTATTGTGGCATTTCCTCGCTATGGGTGGGGTTGTACGGGTGGCTTGTCAAGGTTTCCTGGTTAGGGAAGCTTGTGTCGGTGTTCTGGTGGGTGGAGCTGTATTTCTTCTCTCTGGAGTGCAATGAAGTGTCCAGTAATGAGTTATGAGATGTCAATGGGTTTGGAGTAACTTTGGGCAGCCTGTATATTGAAGCTCAGGGCTGTGTTCCTGTGTTGCTGGAGAATTTGCATGGTATGTTTTGCTCTGGAACTTGTTGACCCTTGGGTGGTGCTTGGTTTCAGTGTAGGTATGGAGGTGTTTGATGAGCTCCTGGCGATTAATGTTCCCTGGAGTCAGGAGTTCTCTGGTGTTCTTAGGATTTGGACTTAGGCTTCCTGCTTCTGGTTTTCAGTCTTATTTTTACAGTAGTCTCAAGACTTCTCCATCTATACAGCACCTTTGATAAAACATCTAGGTTAAAGAAGAAAAGTTTCTCCACAGTGAGGGACACCCAGAGAGGTTCACAGAGTTACATGGAGAAGAGAAGAGGGAGGAGGGAGTTAGAGGTGACCCGAATGAGATGAAGTGGAATCAAAAGAGGAGAGAGCAAGCTAGCCAGTAATCACTTCCTTATGTGTGCTTCACAGTCTGGACCACTCAGAGATGTTCACGGAGTTTTACAGAGAAGAGAAGAGGGAGGAAGGAGACAGATGTGGCCAGGAGGATAAAGGGGGGAATCAAAAGGAGAAAGAAAGAAAGGTCCAGCCAGTAAGCAGTTCCCTAAGTGTTCTCCACCGTCTGGAACATGCAAAGAAATTCACAGAGTTGGGTAGAGAAGAGAAGGCAGAGGGAGGAGATAAAGGCGACCTGGTTGAGAAAAAGGAGAGTCCAAAGAGGGAGAGAGCAGTCAAGCCATTAATCTCACTCCCAAGTAAAAATGGGTACTGAAGACTGGGTTCTTAAAGGTACAAAATTGATAACAAATACCAAAAAGCAAAGATTAAAAATCTAGAGTAGAGGTTGGATTTTCAAAAATACTGTATTAAAAAAAGAAAAAAAAGTCACAAAATTATAAATATATATATATATATATGAAGTTTGCTTTAAAAATAGGGTCTTTTTTTTTTTTGTAAAGTAATAGTAGGTTATAAAAATGAAAATTAAAGGAAAAATAGAGGACTTAAAAATTTTAAAAAATTAAAAAAATAATAATGATCATAAAAATAGTAAAAATACATCTAGGACTTTCTCTGGTGGTGTTGTGGGCAGTGTGGGGTCAGTTCATTTTTGGATAGTTCCTTGGTCCGGCTTATATTTCTCAAGATCTATAGGCCCCTTCCTATGTAGTCGATACTAACTACAGGGTTTTAAACTATTGCACCTGTCACTTCCAAGGCATTTCCCTCTGTTTTAGCTTTTTCTGTTTGCTGGTCTCTTCAGTGTCTGATTTCTGCCCTGACACAAGGGGGGCAGTGGTGGACACTTTTTTAGGCTCACTTGTTCAGTCGTGCTGTGGGGAGGGAGGGATGCTGCAAACAAATAACACTGGCGTTGCTTGCAGTGTCTCAGCCACACTGGGCCTGCCCCCGCTCACAGCGCGTGTGCCCTCCCTGCCCACACTGCTCAGGCTCTATGTTGCTCTGCCGGGAACTGTCCGAGGCTGGCCCTGGGCTGCATGCACCTCCCAGGTCTAAGCCGCTCAGGTTCAGGCACTCAGGAAGTCCTCAGAGGCGCAGATTTGGTTGGGTCTGCGTTTTGTGCCCTTCCCAGTTCTGAGCAGCTCAGGTGATGAGGTGTTTGGCAAGCATGGTCGCTGCAACTTATCACCTCCCCTGTCCCTGCCACTCGGTTTTCTGGGTGTACAACCCGCATACCTTCTCATGCGGATGGTGTCTGTCCAGAACCCCAAGAAGTCTTAGTTAGCAAAGGAGCCTACTTTCAGTGTGGTAGATAATGTCTCTCTAGGGCTGCAATTGCCCCCTTCTGGCTCTGGCTGCCTGTCACCGGAGGGGGATGGTCTGCAGCCAACTAGCTCTGTACAGTCCTTTGTTCTGTGAGCAGGCCTGGCGGTGTCTTAAGTTAGGGCTTTTCACGTGGTATCTCTCCCACAGTCTGGTTTGCTAGCTCAAGTTAGTTCCCTCAGATTGCCCTTGGGGCATTCAGGCCTGGTCCTTACTCTAAGCAATGCAGCCCATGCCTCCCTGCTCAGCCCCTGCTTGCTAGTGGTGGGTGCAGGTGTCTGCGCTACTTCTCTGCTGGGGGAGTTACTGTTGGGCATGTAATCTGTGGGTTTTAATTATTTATTTATTTTTCCTCCCAGTTATGTTGCCCTCTGTGGTTCCAAGGCTCACCACAGACTCGGCAGTGAGAGTGTTTCCTGGTGTTTGGAAACTTCTCTCTTTTTAATACTCCGTTCCTGGATGGAGCTCCATCCCTACCTCTTTTGTCTCTTTTTTTGTCTTTTATATTTTTTCCTACCTCCTTTCAAAGACAATGGGCTGCTTTTCTGGGTGCCTGATGTCCTCTGCCAGCATTCAGAAGTTGTTTTGTGGAATTTACTCAGCGTTTAAATGTTCTTTTGATGAATTTGTGGGGGAGAAAGTGGTCTCCCCATCCTATTCCTCCACCATGTTAAGACCGCCCCCCAAAAAATACCCTTCAGTATATGCCCCGTGATAATGGTACTCCTTTAAGCATCTCTCCTTTCCAGTGAGCACAAAGTTAAACTTTCTAAGTAAGAGGTGCTGGCAGGATATGAAAGAACAGACTCCCCTGATGACTCTGTCTGGTACTTGGTGAGTCTGTCATGTGTGTATAAGAACATCTAGTGGAGCTTTGTCCTTGAGAGTAGTCCCCTAATGGTGGTCCTTTGGTGAACTTGCAATTTGTGCTGATTGAACTCAGTCACTCAGTCGTGTCCAACACTTGGCGACCATTTGGACGGTAACCCACCAGGCTCTCTGTCCATGGGATTTCCCAGGCAAGAATACTGGATAGGGTTGCCCTTTCCTTCTCCAAGGGATCTTCTTGACCCAGGGATCAAACCAGAGTCTCCTGTGTTTCCTGCACTTCGAGCATATTTTTTTTACCTGCTGAGCCATCAGGGAAGCCCCAACTTGCAGTTTGGTCTGACAATAACCAGTCAGTAGATCTCATCCCAGAAACCATCATCCCAAAGGGTTCTTATCCTGAATGTTGTCCAAACCAGCTCCATATTACACATTAACACTCAAAGTCATATCAAGAGTTCTAGCACCACATTCCCAATGCAAGCTTTCTCACAGTCTGCCTCCCTTAACTTCCCTGCATTCCCCTTGAACTTCTGTATCCTCTGTAAGCCCTGTGCACCTTGTCTGTGGCTTGAAAAGTTTCTGACCACCCTGTTCCATGCCTGTGCTCCAGATCCCTTTCTGCTTAGCCAGTAACTATATCAACCCCACACTAGCCAAGCCAGCAAACTTCTTTGCTCTCCAGTGAGTAGAAGCACACCTCCCACAAGCTCTGAAAACCTACCATGGATATTCTTCATCATTCCCAAGATACTATATTGAGTTTTCTTATCTCTTAAGGTTACATTTACCATGCTTAAATGGTTATTTATATTAAACTTATCCTGTTTAATCTACTCTAGGGTTTCTGTTTTCTGAGTGAATCTAGACTTATCCATCAGAATATACAGCGCCTATCTGTATATTCATGTTAGAAATAAAAATAAAATCATATGTCAAATTCAGGACTTTCCAAATAGACTTCACTGGGTCTCTTCTGACTTTTCAAGATTCTAATACTGAAAGGTGTGTCTATTTCTCTTCCCATGAAAAAAATCACCTGATATAAAATTTACATGACAGAGAAATTTGCCAGTGTCTTAACACTTACTACGAAAAATAATGACCTATGAAATTTTGCATATGGTCACAGTATTAGATTTGTTTTCCTACCATAAACAACTAGAAAATTGGATAAATTATATGAAAAGCCTTTTTCAAGCTTTGGACAGCATGCAACACCAGAGTTTCATGTGTAAGAGAAGGACAACAAATGATATAGGTCCTATAACTCTGATTTTACACTTTGAAGCAATTTCAGACCTCAGTATAGGGAGAGGTAACTCAGGCAGAAGGTGTCTCCTCACTGACTTGAGGACACAGAAATCAAGCACAGGAAGACCAAGATGCCAAAATGTATGAGTCATGATATATGGGATGTATACTGTGAGAAAGCTCCAGAAATCTGCCTATGGATCACAGTGAGTCTACTGTACATTCCAGTTGCACATATATTGAATAAAAAAAGGACAGGCAAAGAGTAATGGATGCCTATGAATTTAGCAGGTCCTAAAACTTATGCAGAGCTAGTATACATCGAATTTACAGTGAGTCAGAGTGAAGATATGTAGTAAAATACTTACATCATTCAATTAAGATAGGTGAATCACAATGTAGTAGAATGGATAACTTACTCAAAGCAAGATTTCATAGACTTCCTCTATCAAATCTTAAATACTAGCTTTGATGGAATCAAGATGATCTGCAAGAAGCTAACATCTTGCCAAAATAAACTCTAATATTGCTTAGAAGAACATAACAAAATCAATGCATCCATAAAACTAATAATACCAATGTTCCATATCTAAGAAAATTATTAAACATGAGCAAAAGGGAGGTGAATATTATCATTAGTCATAAAAGAATCAGTTAATAGAAACAGACCTAAAAGTAAAGAGAAAACATCAGGTAAAAACTATAAAACATCAATTATGCCCCCAAAAGATAAAGGAAAACATATATATAATGAGGCAATAAATACAAGAAAAAACCATCAATCAAGATAACCAGTAATGAAAAATTATCTGAAATGAAAAGCCATTAGATAGGCACCAAAATGAGAAAAGATCAGTAGATACATGATAAAAAAAAAGCTGTGAAATGAACAACATTGAGAATTTACAAAGTTCAGTTTTAAAATTAAATTTCTTAAGATAATACACAGCTATTATGCTTTTGGGAACAAAGATTATTTATATTTTGTTAGGAAAAAACTTAGATTAAAAATATGAAATCAAGGATTACTGTTTCTAGTCTATTTGGATATGTAAATTTTTGCTTTAATACAATCATTTTGTTTCAGGCATTCAGCCATATAATATTTGAAATGTATACTTGTAATGACATAATAGGTCTTAAAGATAAAATTCATAATATTAAGGACTTCCCTGGTGGCTTAGTGGTAATGAATCCACATGTCAATACAGGAGATGTGGATTTAATACCTGGGTGGGGGAGATCCCCTGTAGAAGGAAATGGCAACTCAGTCCAGTATTCTTGCCTGGGAAATCCCACCAACAGAGGAGCCTGGCAGGCTACAGCCCATAGACTTGCAAAGCGCTGGACATGACTTAGCAACTAAACAACAACAATAATATTAATAAGACTTACCAAGACTGTGTAAAAAGATATTACACAAGTAACAATTCAATAAATGAAGGGAGCAGGGTAAAGCAGAGTACAAACTTTTAGATTATAAATTTTAAAATAAATACCTCTATGTAAAAACGCACAGAAAACATGAAAACTCACTATAATCTCACCATTTTCCATGACTCATATTTTGCTCAAAATTTCCATGGGAATTTGGAAGAAGGAAAATTAAGCAATTGTGCTCACAAAATTATCTCAATCATAAAAATCTGAACATATCTATTTTTAGAAGTGATGATAGTTCAAAATAAGAACACAATAAAACAAACCATAGCAAAAAAGAATGAACTGCCATTCTTCAGGCACTAGGACCTTTATACAGAGTAAGCAGTTGAGATTAAAAAGAGAACGAATTATAGCAAAAAAGGTCTTCCCTCTGAGCCGACTAACATAGTTCCATGCATCTCTACAGTAGTTATTGTTTTCAGGAAGGAGAAAAAATCAGATTATCCTCTGTCATTTCTTACAGCATCACTTCCAATTCAGGTTGCAGTCTTATAAGAAACCTGGAAAAAGAAAAAAGAAAGAAAAAACAAAAGCATTGTATATCTCTTGTCCAGCTAACTAGTTAAGAGAAGGAAGTGCATGCCTTCTCTCTCCATAGTGAGCAAGGGACAGAAGACAGAATTAAGGTTTGGGCAGAGTACATTCTAAAAAGGTTAAACTGTTAGTTGTTCAGTCACGTTGAACTCTGTGATCCCATGGACTATAGCCTGCCAGGCTCCTCTGTCCACGGAATTCTCCAGACAAGAATTCTGGAGTGGGTACCCATTCCCTTCTCTGGGGGATCTTCCGGACCCAGGGATCGAACTAGAGTCTTCCGCATTGCAGCCAGATTCTTTACCATCTAAGCCACCAAAAAGTCCCTATATTCTAATATAAAGTTAATAAAAATGACACTGAAAGAGAACTTGAGGTCAGGAAAGACATCAGTAACCTTTGAACAAAATAAAATCAATTACTGGCAGAAGGATTGCAAGTCATATGTAAAGACTGAATCTTATAGGCCAAGTCCTATATTGTAGGCGCTGCTATTAAAAACAAAACAAAACAAACTAATCAGTTCTGTGTAAGATATGCTTGATTTATCTAGATGTTCAGGCAACCAGAGCCTGAATAAAAAAGAAAAGAAAACCAGGCTGTTCTGTCTGTGGAATTCTCCAGGCAAGAATACTGAAGTGGGTTGCTATTCCTTTCCCCAGGGGATCTTCCTGACCCGGACTGAATCCACATCTCCTGCATTACAGGCAGATTCTTTACCACCTGAGCCAGCTTTAGAGAGGTGAAAGGAAGATAAAAAGACCACACAGCAAGGAAGGGCTTCTGGGTGGGCTGAGCCAAGCAACTGTGAGAGAGAACTGTTCAAGTGGAACACACTAACTAGCCTAAAAAATATCTGTGGGGACTTCCCTGAAGGTCCAGTGGTTAAGACGTCAATTTCCAATGCATGGGGTGCTGGGTCAGTCCCTGGTTGGGGAGCTAAGATCCCACATGTCTCGCAGCCTAAAAACCAAAACATAGAACAGAAGCAATACTGTAACAAATCCAATACAGACTTTAAAAACTGCTCACGTTTAAAAAAAAGAAAACATCTGTGTGTACATCTCCATTGTGTGGTCAGTGAAGTTATATAATCACTTATAGATGAAAGATTAGAGTGGCTATCCAATATTAAGCTCTTATACCTGAGTTTCCTTACAGGGTGCAATTTTAGTTTTACTCCTGGAAGCTTTAAATAAACAGATGCTGAAAAGTTCTTTGAAATAAATGAATGTGAATATTTACAAGAGGAATTGAGGTGGTAACTGGTAAATGGGGAGTTGTATTTTCTCTGATTCTTTGAAGTCAGTTTCAAGGATGGAGATATTATTAATGGAGAACTAGAGTAACGAAAATGTTGTAGGAAAGGGGACCCCTTTCCAGGGCCCGAAACTGGGCTCTTGTCTAACACTCAGAAATGAATTGTCCAAGGAGACACATGTGTTGACAAAGCAAGAGATTTTACTGGGAAAGGGTGCCCAGGCAGAGAGCAGGAGGGTAAGGGAACCCAGAAGAACTGCTCTGCCACATGGCTCACAGTCTCAGGTTTTATGGTGATGGGATTAGTTTCTGGGTGGTCTTTGGCCACTCGTTCTAATTCAGAGTCTTTCCTGGTGATGCACGCATTGCTCAGCCAAGATGGATGCTAGAGAGAGGGATTCTGGGAAGTGGACGGACATGCAGTGTCTCCTTTCGACCTTTCCATAACTCTTCTGGTTGGTGGTAGCTTATTAGTTCCATATTCCTTATCAGGATCTCCTGTCATAAAACAACTCATGCAAATGGTTACCATGGTGCCTGGCCAGGGTGGGCAGTTTCAATCAGTGTGCTTCCCCTAACAAAAAGACCACAGATAAAGATAATCAAAGGATTCCTTCTCCAAATCCTTGATACTCCCCTGTATCCACACCCCGAGAGAGTTACAAGGCTCACACCAAAACCATATCCATGACCCTAGGTACATTTCCAAATGACAAAACAGAAATTTTAAAACTTTTATAGATTTCACTTGACTAAATTACTTATATAAAGGAAATGAGGACAAAGTATAACATTTAAAACTTTCAAAATTCTAGGGCAGCAAATAACAATAAGCTTAATACTTACATGCATTTGTTAGTAAGTCAGATAAAAGGCAATAATCTATAATGACAATATGCTCACCCACTTGGATTTTTAGAGTGCTACCAAAAGGAGACCTAAATACGTGGATGATTCTCTCACCACAGTTGTGTGCTGTAGAAATGGAAGGCACCAACGAGTACTGACATCAGCTTGGCCATTGTGTGTTTCTGAAGTGGGGACCACTCTGACAATGACTTTTCATCTTGTTCAATGGGAGGGACTGCCATGACCCTGCAGAAGGATGAATGCACAAGAAAAAGAGTGATTCGACATCCAGCTCTAAGGAAAGAGTTAAGTAAAAACACCCTATATTTTAGCTAATCTCTTGAATTCATAAGTACATTTCAATGATTCTCAAATTGCAACGAAGTGAGATACTTTACAGAGAAGGAGTTTTATAAACAAAATATAATTAAATGATGTAAAATGCTGTTTTTCACAGACCATAAAATTTTGCTCTGTTGAATCTGATCAAATCACATTTGTTTCTATTTCCAAATGTTTTCTCTTATTATAGGGGAATCTTTTTTGTGGATACAAAATGAAACTTTAAATTCTTTTGCAGTCATCACCTTTAATTGTGTCCTCCTGGCCTTACATAGCAATTAAATAGTTTTTTTTAATGGTATCTCAGACAGATTTTATAATTCTTTCATCTCTTTCAGTGTTCACACAAACTCATTTAACTTGCTGAGAGTTGGTCTTCCTCATTTAAATAGCAGTCTCATATCTGATTGAAATTCTTTCTACTCCTTCCCTGAAATCCCTCCCTGATCATAGCATCTTGGAATGGAGTGAAAAAGACAGGAGCTTCTGGCATGCATTTCCTCCTGCTCCTTCTCTAATTTAACCTCTGAAGTTGAGACAGTGCTCAAAGTCAACTCCATGGAAATTAGTTGGCTTAAAATCAGTTTACCAAAAACCAATTCTCCCAAAAATCAGTTTGCCAAAGAGTTAATTGAGTGAATAAATTATTTATTTCTATAAACTGTATATATGATTTTTATAATTCATATTAAATGCTAAATTTTCGTAGATTTGAGGTTTTTATGAAGATTATTTGAATGACTTTCATTTTTTTCTTCTTTTATATCATTTTAAGCTTACCTATCATGTATTGTTTTGAAGATTTTTGACTACAGGGCACTCAGAAAGAGAGAGGGTAGTGCTGAAATTTGGTATATTCTCTTTCTGGCCATGAGTGGGTGGGCCTGATTTAAACTGGAAGGAATGATTTTAAAAAAATTATTTAGAAAGTGGTGTGCTCTATGGAGCAGTAGTAGTTGCTGCATCATTGAGAAGAAGGTGCGAGAAGGAGGACCCTATGTTTGTAGCAAGATAAAGCATCATTTAGGTCTCCTAAAACAGGGGATAGGCTGGTGGACAAGAGAAGCTTAATTGAGGAACCAAAGACAGTAGGAGATGAAATTAAGAAGATGTTAAGAATGAGGGCCTAATAGGGAGACAAAGAATTAGGAAGCAGATGTTTCCTATCAAGTGGCATTCCTCTTCTTGTCTGGTCTGATGTGGACAGGTGGTGGCCAACTTGTCCTGCTGAGAAAGAGGTTCATTCCTGTGGCCTGCTTTATGCACTGTGGGTTCCCTTGGCTTCAAACTGGTTGTATCACATCACCTTTCTCTGGTGTACAAACCTCTTTGGCAACACAAGGTTGCAGTTCTGGCAATATGGTAACGTTCAGTCTCATCCAATCTTCACAGTCAAATTGTCAACCATTGGGAAGGAGAAGGATTCACCTCCTATTCCTCTCAACAGTCTTACTTCAGGAGGATCAGTCTCAGTCCGCATTTTGTAGGCAGTCTGTCTGCCATTTGATCTTGCACAAGTAGCACAAGAGAAGATCACAGTATTTCCTGGTCAATGAGCAAATCAATGCCAGCCTTGTATTTTTCAACGCAATCTCCATTCAGTCTTTATAAGTGATTAGTTTTGATGGGAAGAAATTGCAGTGCATGGGGCTAATATTTGCTCTACTAATCTTCTCCTGACATTATTGGAGGGAAAAAGTGACAATATCATTAACTTTTATAGCTATACTGATTTTTTATAACTAGCATCCATTTGAGATAGCCAGTGCTGTGCCAGATTGGCTAACAAATGAATATCATTCCTGGTGAAATTTATTCTCTAAGCTTGCACGTTTCAACAAATCCTATGAGAAGATTTCTGGCCCTAATCACAAATGGGCCTCAGAATTTACAGATTGGGATATATGTTTCCTTTCGTCTCTAGTTTTGGGTTTTGATAACAATTCTAGGACCCAAGAAAAATCCCACTGAGCCATTCTAAACCATCCTTTAATAATGCTGCTATGATGAAAGGTATTTTATTGCCTTTTTAAATGAGCATATGGTTACATTATCCAATGCCTTCTTTGATTGGTAGTAAAGAGCATGTGGTGATGCTTATCCATTTTATTCATATGCTTATAAAATATATATACTCTTAATTTGTGTGATGCTCCAGACACTAAGATAAACAAAAATGAGAATAAATAAATATAATTAGAACCATGAAGTCAGGAAACTAAGTTTTTAGCGGAGAATAAAAAAAAGGACCTTAACATGTACAGATAAAATACAGCAACAGTTAAACACAGGAGATTACACATACATGATGGAGCAGATAAATTTGACCTGGGTCTAGAAGTAAAAATAGAAATGGGAACCAAAAAAATAGAAAGAAGATGTATGAACGTATTATCAAAACATTACCCTCTCTTCTAAAATATAGTTGATAATAACTTCCAACTCTGAATTTTTTTATTGAATTCTCATAAAATCTTAAATCTGTATGTAGATTGACTTGGGCATTCTCAGTAATATCATAGAATTTTAAGAAACCAATTTCACTCCTCTACATTTTAGCCTAATTGTTGAGTACCTAATAATCTGTGCCTATCAGGAATAAAAGATACTCTTTACCTTCAAGAATTCAGTCTAGTAATAAACAAGTATAATAAGTGATGCATACCATTCCATTCAACTTTTCAATTTGAATGAGAAAGCAGGCAACCTGTAATTAAGATGATCCTTCGTATGTCAGAAAGCATCTGCATTTTACCCTCCTTGAATTAGTTTTTTCACAACTCTGGGTGATGACGAATACTTTCTTTTCATCAGGAAGAAATAGAAATAATAATTATTCACATAAAATTTTTATCAATAGCATATAAGTAACACAAACTATTAAGAGAAATTAAGCTTACTGCTGATTTTTTAAAGATTCTTTTTATTTTCTAAAATTTCTAAAATGTATACATATTACTTTTATCATCCCAAAATAATATTTGTTATGAAAAGCTGTAAGCAATCAATTTCCACGTGCCCAATTTTCTAAATGAACAATTTTGAAGATTTTGGAAGAATTTCATATGTATTTTATTTTTCTTATTTTGTTGTTATGATTTTTTAAAACAAATTCCAGCCATCATTTAATGTTATCTCTATAAACTTCAGCATATACCTTCAAAAAGTATGAACAATGTCCTGTGTAAAGTGAATGGCTTTTTCATACATAACAAGATTAGTAAATTCCTTTATGTCAATTAATATTGAGCATGTAATAAATTCCTCAGATTTTTTTAAAAAAACTCTTTTTCATATTTACTTTGCCTAAATCAAGATTCTGAAAATTCATATGTTAGTCACATTTGCTTATGAGGATCTCTTTTGATACAGAGCAGTCCTCACTAACTGTTTCTAAGCCACTGATTCGTTTCAGAAATAAGTTCTTTTTAACTTTTAGGGCATTCCTATTTTTAACTTCCTCTCCGTGGTTTATGCTAGTCATAATTATAATCATTTTTATGCCACCTAGACTATTAGTTTATCTATAAAGATTTCCTTCATTTCCTTGTTTTCATTTTAGAAGAAATTCCTTCAATCAAGGATTTATTTCTATTTTATTTTCTCTGACATATTTAGAGGAGTCTGATTCCCAATATCATTTAGAAAGAAAGAAAAATGTTTTCTTTATAAAAAAAGTGGTGCTTGTTTTTTAGTTTAGGAGATGCAACCAGAGAATACTGAATTTGAAATATTTGTTCTAATAGTCCTGTTCTTTAAGATACACAGCTGGTGGAGAAAATCCGCACTCCAAGTGGCTAAAAATTTTGTTTTAAAAATTTCTGTCTTGTTACTTGTGACTGATTAAAATCTTGTTTTTTTCTTTCCCAAGACTGATTTTCTCTGTAATAATTTTAGAATATATATCTTGTGAACTTGATTACCTTTTGCCTATTTTTCCTTTGTGTCTTTTCCTTCAAATTTATTGTCTATGATTGATACTAGGAAGCATATGCCTATGATTAATATCAGCTTAGGTAACATATGCAAATGAGTATTATCCTGATTTTGTTTTTGAAGGATGAACCTCTTGCTAAATATTTTAAAGTATTAAATATGCCAGTATTTCAATTTCATATTCCAAAAATAACTTTAATAAAGACAGAACAATTTATAGTCTGAGTTTTTATACATTTTAAATATTTTTTTATTGTTGTTGCTTGAAAAAAGTCAGTTACAGATTTTTGCTTTTCCCCTGAACCTATGTGGGTAAGAATCAACTCTGATTTCAGCAGGATTTCCAACCTGGCTTCATCTTCTTTCCTTTAAAATCAGATTTGGCTCCTATGAAGAAAACAGGGCAGAGTAAGGCAGATTCAGCACTTTTTATGACCATCCTGTCTCCTTAGAGATTGCACACCCAATTGTGTATGTGTTTAGTTTTGTTGGAACATATATTTGTACTGTGTTACTATGTGGGATTGTATTGTTTGAGAAACATACATAGTACAATTTAAAAAAAATACAAAGTACTTCTTTCTGGTTTTTTATCCCAAGAACAATTTTCCACAGAGATACTCTTTTACTCCAGGATCATGATAAATTTTCCTGATCCCAGGCACAAAGGCCAATGGTTGTTGATCCATCTGCCGGAATAATTCATCACTTTATACCTTAGATTAATGAAGGTTTTTTCTTTTTATATATGAGGTGCTCATTCATTCAGTCATGTTGGACTATTTGCGGCCCTGTGGACTGTAGCCTGCCCATGGAATTTTTTAGGCAATAATACTGGAGTAGGGAGCTATTTCCTTTTCCAGGGAATCTTCCTGATTCAGGGATCAAACCCAGGTCTCCTGCATTGGCAAGTGAATTCTTTACCACTAGCACCACCTGGGAAGCTCTTCAAATATATAAGACTGAGGAATAAACCAAGAGAGGATCAATTGGAAATAAATTTTTTCTTCTATTTGGATCCAAAGACCAAATTTACATTCCTAATCCTGCTTTAACACTAAGGCACATTGAGCAAATTCCTTTTCTTCCTTGGACTTTGCAACCTCTTTGCCAACGATTCTTTTTCCATATAGCCAAAAGTGCAATTTATTTATCAGTCTCAGTTACCCCTGGTGCCTTCATATGTGAACCTAAGGAACAGTCTTGGAAGAATGAAGAATTATTTAAAAGACAAGAATATTAGAAATGTTCAGATGCAAACTGTTTATCTAAAGTTATTTGTTATTAGCATTTTTTAAAATTCACCCACCTATTCAAGTTTTCTTTTTATTGCTTATCTCTTTATCTAAATTGCCTTAGTAGCATCTGTCAGCATCTTCAGCTTTGGATTGCAAATTCCCAAGAGATAAATTATGTCTATCTAACTTTGTGTGCACAGCAACTAATAAAGCATGTTATGAAGATAAATTTGCAATGTGTTTTGATGGTGATAAATTTTACTAACTCCATTTTAATATCTCATTCCAGATACTTTTAAAAGGGAAACATCATTATCAGTATACCACACAATTAACCCTAATGCATTTGAAAAGAAAACCAAGATATGAAATGTTTTTCAATTTTTTTATATCTGACTTAGGTGAACTGTATTAATTTTGCAGCAAAACTTTTTTTATATGATATAATCCAAATGCCATTGAGTAGAGAGTAATTTAAAAGTATCTATGAAGATTAGTTTTCTATTATTATCCAGTTAATGATCCAATTATTTCATCAAGGAAATAGCTTAATTTAGTCTTTATTCATTTAAAATTTTAGCTCAAAGCTATTGTACATTTTTATGGGCTGATACCAATAATTATGTGACTCTCAAGTGATCAGCATGCTGCTGATAGTCTCAGTTTATTTTAAGGTTACAGTTGTAAACAGAAATGTATCAAAAGACCTCACTTATAAAACAAATAAAGACACATCACAAAATTATTATCTGAAATCAGTGTTTCAAATTATACTCTGATGAATTTAGGAACCTATTTTCTGCCAGATTTGCAAAGGGATTTTTATTTTAGAGAATTTTTTTTAAACCAACAGCATAGTGTAATCACAAAAAATAATTTTTGGACTTAATTTTTTAGCACCAAGTCATCATACCCTATGCTTAACTTATTTGAGCTTCAGAAAAATGTCTACCACAAATTTTTCAGAAAAATGACACATCTATTAGAGTTTTGCAATACACATTTCCAAGAGGTATTGTTCACCTTTTGGATGGAGAGGAGCTAAGAAAAAGCTCCAGAGTTCTTCCATAATCTAAGTCCTTCAGCGTCACAAAAAACACACTTTTTTTTCTAATTTCAATATAAAAGCACAGTCCAAAGGGAATTAAATCATTTTGAATAATCTAGAGTTGCTCCTCTTTATTAGTTCAGTTAATTTAGGAGTGAAAACAATGTATAGGATATTCCAAAATCAGGTTCTCTTATCATTTTGTAAATCAAAAGTGAATCTTCTGAAACTTCTGAAACTCTGAAGGTTAAGCTCTTGGGGTGACTTTTTGATCTCTCCAAGTGCTGATCCCCTCATCACACCCAGAGTATTCCTCACCATACCCTCCTGAATTAAAGTAGTTAGACACTCAGGTACCCTGAGAAGGCTACATTTTCCCCTAAGTTAGTGTTGCTCAGTTGTCTCTGGTTCTTTGTAAGACCATGGAAACTGTAGCCTGCCAGACTCTTCTGTCCATGGAACTCTACAGGCAAGAATCCTGGAGTGGGTTGCCATTCTCTTCTCCAAAGGATCATCCCAACCCACTTCTCCTGCATTAGGAGGTGGATTCTTTACCATCTGAGTCACCTGGGGAGCCCACCATAGCTTTTTCTGGTCCTTTTCTTGGAATGTTTTATTTTCTGTTCTCAGGACTGATTTCTTTACAACTCGTACAAGTTTTCCTTTCAAATCTTACCTTTAACTTGAGAGTTTCCTTGATCAGTCTTGTTCACAATTCCCTCAAATTATTCCATAACTCATTTATTTGACAATTGCAAAGAAAATGTCCTGTGACAATCTCATTTTTGTTCCTTACCTTTTATATTAGTGATAAGCTTCGCATGTTGCAAAACTTTTCTGTAGAAGGTAGTCAGTGAATTAGAATTCTATGTATTCCTTTCATTGCCAAAGAGAGTACAAAAAGAGTATGTATGATGAAAAGAACAAAAGAGGAAAGTGAACAAAGGGAATGACCTTCAGCGCTCTCTCAAACTGAGTTAACATTGTGTAGCTGTACGAAGTTGTTTGATTTGGGTAACACCAGATGTGAACTTCAATAACACAAGTAAAAGGACTTGTGGACTGATGCTGGGTAAGCAGAATCTTGTGCATGTAACAATAGTTGATTAAATTTTGTGAAGAATGTGGTTTGCTACTAGACACAACTATGTCTTTGATGGATTAAAACTAGTCATATGTCCAGAAATCTTGGCAACAAACACACTTTTATAAATTGGACAAATAATTTAAAATAACATTTCTTTTATAAGGAGAGGTTGAGTGAAAATGAAAAGAATAGAGTAGTCACAATTGAATATTTGAGAAATCTGATTCAGCATATACTTTAACTGGCAAGCACTATCTATATTCTTTTTTCCCTATTAGAAATGAACATTCCTATAATTGAATTTGATGGTCAAGGAAGTTACAGAGAAATAATTTTCTTTTTTTTTTGAGAGGTAGAGCTTTGCCAGTTTAGGGTTTCTTGCTTGTTTACATTGTTTGCTTATTTTAACTAAAATATTATAAGCATATATGTATACATACCCAAAATAGACAAAACTGAAATGGCTACAAGAAAAAAAAAATGTAAAAGTTAGTTTTTGAAACATTTTTGTTCTGTAGTTTTATATATATATATATATATATATATATATATATAAAATACAACATAGGAGAAATACAATAAAGAATATATATATTAACATATTTGTGTATATATATACACAAATATATATATATAGTGTATATATATATATATACACAAATATATGTAGCATTAAGAAGAGAGATAAATTGTAAATTGACCTTATTTCTGAAGTCCTCTTTTTTGTTTTAAGGGTTCTTTGAATACTATAAAATCCTTTTCTAAGTTTTTTTTTAAGTCTTATTGAATTCATCACAACAGTGCTTTTGCCCTGTGGTTTTTATTTGAGGTGGGGGGTGTTTTGACCATGAATTACGTGGAATCTCAGCTCCCTGACCAGGGATTGAACCTGCACATCCTGTACTGGAGGGCAAAGTCCCAACCACTGGACCACCAGGGAAGTCCCCAGAGTCCTTCTTTTACAACCTTATCTCCACTTAGATTTTGAATCCAGAGCTGCTATGTCCCTCAGAGCCCTGCATAGCTAAAGAAGGCTCCTTTCTTACTGCTTCTATGTTTTCTTATAGACCTTGTAGAGATATATTAGGTTTCTCCTTAGTTAAAGAAAGAAAGAAAATGTAGTAACATTTCATGGGAAAACTGATTATTTTCTTCAATACTTTTTATATTTTGCAAAGAAGGACTAACTGAATTTTGTTTCAGGGTTGGTAACTTTGGGAAAGTTCTTGTATTTTTCAAACTGGGGTTAGCAAACATATTTTCAGGCTCTTCAAGCTATATGAAAGTGAAAGTAAAAGTGTTAGTTGCTCTGTCCAGTCTGACTTTTTGTGACCCATGGACTGTAGCCCAACAGGCTCCTCTGTCCATGAAATTTCCCAGGCTATAATACTGGAATGGGTTGCTATTTCCTTCTCCAGGGGATCTTCCCAACCCAGGGATCAAACATGGGTCTCTTGCATTACAGGGAGATTCTTTACCATCTGGGCCACTAGGAAATATCCTACATACAGAATTTTTAAATACTGAATATTATTTTATTTTCAGTAATAGTATATAAAAGAAAAAAGAAACTGAAAATAAGCTGAAGTGTTCCATAACCCACTTTTCATTGGCTGTTACAATTACCATGACAGAGCAACAAAAAGAATCAAAAGTAAATTTCACTTTTTATTGGCATGTTTAGAGGACACCAATATCAATCCAACTTATAATTCGAAATAATGCTCCATGGAAAATGTTGCTCCCAATCCTCTAGCTTCCAGTATTGCTTATACCTCTCAGCCTCTCTCAAAATTGAAGTTCTCTTATTAATCCTCACCTAAGCCCCTGCACGTATTATGGATCTTTTCATTTTCTCCCTTTTCTTTCCCACTTTTCTTTCTTTCTCATTCTTTATTTTTTCCTCAGGCAACTGAGTATTCTCTTCCTCTTTTTAGTATTTCTTGCCCACATCTTGACTATAAGCAAAGATAACTTTATATAATTAAGTAAAAATTAAATAAAATCTGTACAATAGCCAATAAGAGCAGAAGGTGAAATGCTTAGGTGGAAAGAAAGAAAAGAGGCATGAAAAATAATTTTTGTGACTCGTAAGCACATTCCAACCTCATTAGTCTTTGAGTTACAGTATCATTTGTATGTGATCACATAAATTAAGAATAATTACATTTGAATTACATGTTTAAATATTTCAGACTAAGGACTGAAGTTCTCAAGAAGTCCACAGTGATTTTTTTTTATATATAATAATTTTTTTTATTTTATTTTTAAACTTTACAAAATTGTATTAGTTTTGCCAAATATCAAAATGAATCTGCCACAGGTATACATGTGTTCCCCATCCTGAACCCTCCTCCCTCCTCCCTCCCCATACCACCCCTCTGAGTCGTCCCAGTGCACCAGCCCCAAGCATCCAGTATCGTGCATTGAACCTGGACTGGTGACTCGTTTCATACATAATATTTTACATGTTTCAATGCCATTCTCCCAAATCTTCCCACCCTCTCCCTCTCCCACAGAGTCCATAAGACTGTTCTATACATCAGTGTCTCTTTTGCTGTCTCGTACACAGGGTTATTGTTACCATCTTTCTAAATTTCGTATATATGCATTAGTATACTGTATTGGTGTTTTTCTTTCTGGCTTACTTCACTCTGTATAATAGGCTCCAGTTTCATCCACCTCATTAGAACGGATTCAAATGTATTCTTTTAAATGGCTGAGTAATACTCCATTGTGTATATGTACCACAGCTTTCTTATCCATTCATCTGCTGATGGACATCTAGGTTGCTTCCATGTCCTGGCTATTATAAACAGTGCTGCGATGAACATTGGGGTACATGTGTCTCTTTCCCTTCTGGTATCCTCAGTGTGTATGCCCAGCAGTGGGATTGCTGGATCATAAGGCAGTTCTATTTCCAGATTTTTAAGGAACCTCCACACTGTTCTCCACAGTGGCTGTACTAGTTTGCATTCCCACCAACAGTGTAAGAGGGTTCCCTTTTCTCCACACCCTCTCCAGCATTTATTACTTGTAGACATTTGGATCGCAGCCATTTTGACTGGTGTGAAATGGTACCTCATAGTAGTTTTGATTTGCATTTCTCTGATAATGAGTGATGTTGAGCATCTTTTCATGTGTTTGTTAGCCATCTGTATGTCTTCTTTGGTGAAATGTCTATTTAGTTCTTTGGCCCATTTTTTGATTGGGTCATTTATTCTTCTGGAGTTGAGCTGCAGGAGTTGCTTATATATTTTTGAGATTAGTTGTTTGTCAGTTGCTTCATTTGCTATTATTTTCTTCCATTCTGAAGGCTGTCTTTTCACCTTACTAATAGTTTCCTTTGATGTGCAGAAGCTTTTAAGGTTAATTAGGTCCAATTTCTTTATTTTTGCTTTTATTTCCAATATTCTGGGAGGTGGGTCATAGAGGATCCTGCTGTGATGTATGTCAGAGAGTGTTTTGCCTATGTTCTCCTCTAGGAGTTTTATAGTTTCTGGTCTTACATTGAGATCTTTAATCCATTTTGAGTTTATTTTTGTGTATGGTGTTAGAAAGTGTTCTAGTTTCATTCTTTGACAAGTGGTTGACCAGATTTCCCAGCACCACTTGTTAAAGAGATTGTCTTTAATCCATTGTATATTCTTGCCTCCTTTGTCAAAGATAAGGTATCCATATGTGCGTGGATTTATCTCTGGGCTTTCTATTTTGTTCCATTGATCTATATTCCTGTCTTTGTGTCAGTACCATACTGTCTTGATAACTGTGGCTTTGTAGTAGAGCCTGAAGTCAGGCAGGTTGATTCCTCCAGTTCCATTCTTCTTTCTCAAGATCGCTTTGGCTATTCGAGGTTTTTTGTATTTCCATACAAATTGTGAAATTATTTGTTCTAGCTCTGTGAAGAATACTGTTGGTAGCTTGATTGGGATTGCATTGAATCTATAAATTGCTTTGGGTAGTATACTCATTTTCACTATATTGATTCTTCCAATCCATGAACATGGTATATTTCTCCATCTGTTAGTGTCCTCTTTGATTTCTTTCATCAGTGTTTTATAGTTTTCTATATATAGGTCTTTAGTTTCTTTAGGTAGATATATTCCTAAGTATTTTATTCTTTCCGTTGCAATGGTGAATGGAATTGTTTCCTTAATTTCTCTTTCTGTTTTCTCATTATTAATGTATAGGAATGCAAGGGATTTCTTTGTGTTGATTTTATATCCTGCAACTTTACTATAGTCATTGATTAGTTCTAGTAATTTTCTGGTGGAGTCTTTAGGGTTTTCTGTGTAGAGGATCATGTCATCTGCAAACAGTAAGAGTTTTACTTCTTCTTTTCCAATTTGGATTCCTTTTATTTCTTTTTCTGCTCTGATTGCTGTGGCCAAAACTTCCAAAACTATGTTGAATAGTAATGGTGAAAGTGGGCACCCTTGTCTTGTTCCTGACTTTAGAGGAAATGCTTTCAATTTTTCACCATTGAGAATAATGTTTGCTGTGTGTTTGTCATATATAGCTTATATTATGCTGAGATATGTTCCTTCTATTCCTGCTTTCTGGAGAGTTTTGATCATAAATGGATGTTGAATTTTGTCAAAGGCTTTCTCTGCATCTATTGAGATAATCATATGGTTTTTATTTTTCAATTTGTTAATGTGGTGTATTACATTGATTGATTTGCGGATATTGAAGAATCCTTGCATCCCTGGGATAAAACCCAGTTGGTCATGGTGTATGGTCTTTTTAATGTGTTGTTGGATTCTGATTGCTAGAATTTTGTTAAGGATTTTTGCATCTATGTTCATCAGTGATATTGGCCTGTAGTTTTCTTTTTTTGTGGGATCTTTGTCAGGTTTTGGTATTAGGGTGATGGTGGCCTCATAGAATGAGTTTGGAAGTTTACCATCCTCTGCAATTTTCTGGAAGAGTTTGAGCAGGATAGGTGTTAGCTCTTCTCTAAATTTTTGGTAGAATTCAGCTGTGAAGCCGTCTGGACCTGGGCTTTTGTTTGCTGGAAGATTTCTGATTACAGTTTCGATTTCCGTGCTTGTGATGGGTCTGTTAAGATTTTCTATTTCTTCCCGGTCGAGTTTTGGAAAGTTGTACTTTTCTAAGAATTTGTCCATTTCTTCCACGTTGTCCATTTTATTGGCATATAATTGTTGATAGTACTCTCTTATGATCCTTTGTATTTCTGTGTTGTCTGTTGTGATCTCTCCATTTTCATTTCTGATTTTATTGATTAGATTTTTCTCCCTTTGTTTCTTGATGAGTCTGGCTAGTGGTTTGTCAATTTTATTTATCCTTTCAAAGAACCAGCTTTTGGCTTTGTTGATTTTTGCTATGATCTCTTTGGTTTCTTTTGCATTTATTTCTGCTCTAAGTTTTAAGATTTCTTTCCTTCTACTAACCCTGGGGTTCTTCATTCTTCCTTTTCTAGTTGCTTTAGGTGTAGAGTTAGGTTATTTATTTGACTTTTTTCTTGTTTCTTGAGGTGTGCCTGTATTGCTGTGAACTTTCCCCTTAGGACTGCTTTTACAGTGTCCCACAGGTTTTGGGTTGTTGTGTTTTCATTTTCATTCGTTTCTATGCAAATTTTGATTTCTTTTTTGATTTCTTCTGTGATTTGTTGGTTATTCAGCAGCGTGTTGTTCAGCCTCCGTATGTTGGAATTTTTAATAGTTTTTCTCTTGTAATTGAGATCTAATCTTACTGCGTTGTGGTCAGAAAAGATGCTTGGAATGATTTCAATTTTTTTGAATTTACTAAGGCTAGCTTTATGGCCCAGGATGTGATCTATCCTGGAGAAGATTCCATGTGCGCTTGAGAAAAAGGTGAAATTCATTGTTTTGGGATGAAATGTCCTATAGATATCAATTAGGTCTAACTGGTCTATTGTATTGTTTAAAGTTTGTGTTTCCTTGTTAATTTTCTGTTTAGTTGATCTATCCATAGGTGTGAGTGGGGTATTAAAGTCTCCCACTATTATTGTGTTATTGTTAATTTCTCCTTTCATACTTGTTAGCATTTGTCTTACATACTGCGGTGCTCCCGTGTTGGGTGCATATATATTTATAATTGTTATATCTTCTTCTTGGATTGATCCTTTGATCATTATGTAGTGACCTTCTTTGTCTCTTTTCACAGCCTTTGTTTTAAAGTCTATTTTATCTGATATGAGTATTGCTACTCCTGCTTTCTTTTGGTCCCTATTTGCATGGAAAATCTTTTTCCAGCCCTTCACTTTCAGTCTGTGTGTGTGGGTCTCTTGTAGACAATATATGTAGGGGTCTTGTTTTTGTATCCATTCAGCCAGTCTTTGTCTTTTGGTTGGGGCATTCAACCCATTTACGTTTAAGGTAATTACTGATAAGTATGATCCCGTTGCCATTTACTTTATTGGTTTGGGTTCGAATTTATACACCATTTTTGTGTTTCCTGTCTAGAGAATATCCTTTAGTATTTGTTGGAGAGCTGGTTTGGTGGTACAGAATTCTCTCAGCTTTTGCTTGTCTGAAAAGCTTTTGATTTCTCCTTCATACTTGAATGAGATCCTTGCTGGGTACAATAATCTGGGCTGTAGGTTATTTTCTTTCATCATTTTAAGTATGTCTTGCCATTCCCTCCTGGATTGAAGAATTTCTATTGAAAGATCAGCTGTTATCCTTATGGATATTCCCTTGTGTGTTATTTGTTGTTTTTCCCTTGCTGCTTTTAATATTTGTTCTTTGTGTTTGATCTTTGTTAATTTGATTAATATGTGTCTTGGGGTGTTTTGCCTTGGGTTTATCCTGTTTGGGACTCTCTGGGTTTCTTGGACTTGGGTGATTATTTCCTTCCACATTTTAGGGAAGTTTTCAACTATTATCTCCTCAAGTATTTTCTCATGGTCTTTCTTTTTGTCTTCTTCTTCTGGGACCCCTATGACTCGAATGTTGTAGCGTTTAATATTGTCCTGGAGGTCTCTGAGATTGTCCTCATTTCTTTTAATTCGTTTTTCTTTTATCCTTTCTGATTCATTTATTTCTACCATTCTATCTTCTAATTCACTAATCCTATCTTCTGCCTCTGTTATTCTACTATTTGTTGCCTCCAGAGGGTTTTTAATTTCACTTATTGCATTATTCATTATATAGTGACTCTTTTTTATTTCTTCTAGGTCCTTATTAAACCTTTCTTGCATCTTCTCAATCCTTGCCTCCAGGCTATTTATCTGTGATTCCATTTTAATTTCAAGATTTTGGATCAATTTCACTATCATTATTTGGAATTCTTTATCAGGTAGATTCCCTACCTCTTCCTCTTTGGTTTGGTTTGGTGGGCATTTATCCTGTTCCTTTATCTGCTGGGTATTCCTCTGTGTCTTCATCTTGTTTAAATTGCTGAGTTTGGGGTGTCCTTTCTGTATTCTGGCAGTTTGTGGAGTTCTCTTTATTGTGGCGTTTCCTCGCTGTGTGTGGGTTTGTTCAGGTGGCTTGTCAAGGTTTCCTGGTTAGGGAAGCTTGTGTCGGTGTTCTGGTGGGTGGAGCTGTATTTCTTCTCTCTGGAGTGCAATGAAATGTCCAGTAATGAGTTATGAGATGTCTATGGTTTTGAGGTGACTTTGGGCAGCCTGTATCTTGAAACTCAGGTCTGTGTTCCCTTGTTGCTGGAGAATTTGCTTGGTATGTCTTGCCCTGGAACTTGTTGGCCCTTGTGTGAGGCGTTTGATGAGCTCCTGTCAATTAATGTTCTTTGGAGTCAGGAGTTCCCTGAAGTCAGGGTTTGGACTTAAGCCTCCTGCTTCCAGTTATTGGTCTTATTTTTACAGTAGTTTCAAAACTTCTTCTATACTGCACCACTGATAAAACATCTACGTTAAAGATGAAAAGTTTCTCTACCGTGAGGGTCATTCAGAGAGGTTCACAGCGTTACATGGAGAAGAGAAGAGGGAGGAGGGAGTTAGAGGTGACCCAAATGAGATGAGGTGGAATCAGTAGTGGAGAGAGTGGGCTAGCCAGTAATCACTTCCTTATGTGCACTCCACAACTGGACCGCTCAGAGATGTTCACGGAGTTATACAGAGAAGAGAAGAAGGAGGAAGGAGACAGAGGTGGTCAGAAGGATAGAAGGGGGGAATGAAAAGGAGGGAGACAGATCCAGCCAGTAATCAGCTCCCTAAGTGTTCTCCACCATCTGGACGCACAGAAATTCACAGAGTTGGGTAAAGTAGAGAGGGGTTAGGGAGGAGACACAGGCTACCTGGTGGAGAAAAAGGAGAGTCCAAAGAGATAGAGAGCAGTCAAGCCAGTAATCTCGCTCCCTAGTGAAAAATGGGTACTGAAGATTGGGTTCTTAAAGGTACAAAATTGGTAACAAATACATAAAAGCAAAAATTAAAAATCTAGAGTAGAGTTTGGAATTTCAAAAATATGATGTTAAAGAAAAGAAGAAGGAAAAGAAAGAGAGAAAAACGAACAAACAAAAACAAACAAGGTCGTGAAAATTATAAAGAAAATATAGGTACAAAATTGATAACTAATACCAAAAAGCAAAAGTTAAAAATCTAAAGTAGAGTTTGGAATTTCAAAAATACAATGTTAAAAAAAGAAGAAGAAAAAATAAAGAGAGAAAACAAACAAACCAACAAAAACAATGTCGCAAAAAATATAAAGAAAATACAGGTACAAAATTGATATCAAATACCAAAAAGCATAAATTAAAAATCTTGAGTAGATTTTGGAATTGCAGATATACTATGTTATATAAAAGAAGAAGAGAAAGAAACAGAGGGGAAAAAAAGAAAAAAAAAGTCACAGAAATTATAAAAAAAAAAAAACTATATGTACAAAATTGATAACATATACCAAAAGGCTAAAATTAAAAATCTAGAGTAGAGTTTGGAATTTCAAAAATACAATGTTAAAGAAAAGAAGAAGGAAAAGAAAGAGAGAAAAAACGAACAAAGAAAAACAAACAAGGTCGCAAAAATTATAAAGAAACTACAGGTACAAAATTGATAACTAATACCAAAAAGCAAAAGTTAAAAATCTAGAGTAGAGTTTGGAATATAAAAAATACAATGTTAAAAAAAAGAAGAAGAAAAATAAAGAGAGAAAACAAACAAACCAACAAAAACAATGTCGCAAAAATTATAAAGAAAATACAGGTACAAAATTGATATCAAATACTCAAAAGCATAAATTAAAAACCTTTAGTAGAGTTTGGAATTGCAGATATACAATGTTATACAAAAGAAGAAGAGAAAGAAACAGAGGGAAAAAAAAGTCACAGAAATTATGAAAAAAACTATAGGTACAAAATTGATAACATATATCAAAAGGCTAAAATTAAAAATCTAGAGTAGAGTTTGGAATTTCAAAAATACAATGTTAAAGAAAAGAAGAAAAAGAAACAAAACAAAACAAAACACGGTCAAAAAATTATAAAATATATATATGAAGTTTGCTGAAGAAGAAAAAAAAATAAGGTCTTTTTTTATGTTTTTTTTTTTGCAAAATAATAGTTATAAAAGTGAAAATTAAAGGACAATAGAGGACTTAAAATTTTAAAAAAAAAAATTTAAAAAAAAAAAGAAAAAAAAGAAAGACTGATCGTAAATACAGTAAAAATATATCTAGTTCTTTCTCTGGTTTTGTTGTGAGTATTGTGGGTTCAGTTCATTTTTGGCTAGTTCCTTGGTCTGACTTATATTTCTCAAGATCTATAGGCCCCTTCCTATGTAGTCCGTAGTAACCACAGGGTTTTAATCTATGGCCTGTAGCTTCCAAGGCGCTTCCCTCTGTTATAGCTTCTTCTGTTTGCTGGTCTCTTCAGTGTCTGGTTCCCGCCCTGACACAAAGGGGACGGTGGAGGACACTATTTTTTTTTATTTTATTTAGGCTCACTTGTTCAGCCGCGCTGTGGGGAGGGAGGGAGGGATGCTGCAAACAGATAACACTGGCGTGCGCTCGCAGTGCCTCAGCCACACCGGGTCTGTCCCCGCTCACGGCGCGTGTAGCCTCCCTGCCCACACTGCTCGGGCTCTAGGTTGTTCCGCCGGGAACAATCAGAGGCCGGCCCTGGGCTGAGCTCCCAGGTCCAAGCCGCTCAGGTTCGGGCACTCAGGTAGTCCTCAGAGGCGCAGACTCGGTTGGGCCTGCGTTTTGTGCTCTTCCCAGATCTGAGCAGCTCAGGTGATGTGTTTGGTGGGCGCCAATGCTGCGACTTATCGCCTCCCCGCCACTCGGTTATCTGGGTGTAAAACCGGTGCACCTTCTCAGGCAGATGTTGACTGTCCAGACCCCCAAGAAGTTTTAGTTAGCAAAGAAGCCTGCTTACAGTTTTATAGATAGTGTCTCTCTTGGGCTGCGATTGCCCCCTTACGGGCTCTGGCTGCCTGTCACCGGAGGGGGAAGGTCTGCAACCGGCTATCTCTGTTCAGTCCTTTGTTCTGTTCACGGGCCTGGCGGTGTCTTAGGTTAGGGCTGGCTTTTCGCGTGGTAGATATCCCACAGTCTGGTTTGCTAGCCCAAATTATTTTGCTTAGATAGCGCTCAGGGTATTTAGGCCAGGTTCTTACTCTAAGCGATGCAGCCTGTGCCGCACCTCCCTGCCCAGCCCCCGCTTGCTAATGGCGTGTGCAGGCGTCTGCGCTGCTTCTCTGCTGGGGGAGTTACCATAGGGCTTGCAATCTGCGAGTTTTAATTGTTTATTTATTTTTTCTCCCTGTTATTTTGTCCTCTGTGCTTCCAAAGCTCGGCACAGATTCAGCAGTGAGAAGGTTTCCTGGCGTTTGGAAACTTCTCTCTTTTTAAGACTCCCTTCCCGGGACGGAACTCCGTCCCTCCCTCTTTTTCTCTTTTTTTTGTCTTTTATAGTTTTTCCTACCTCCTTTCGAAGACTTGGGTTGCTTTTTTGGGTGCCTGATGTCCTCTGCTGGCATTCAGAAGTTGTTTTGTGGAATTTACTCGACGTTTAAATGCTTTTTTGATGAATTTGTGGGGGAGAAAATGTTCTCCCCGTCCTACTCCTCTGCCATCTTGGCTCCTCCCCCACAGTGATTTTTCAATAGCCCTCAAATATTTACATTTGCAAATAAGCTTTCTGAGTTGAAAGTAGGATGAACTCTCTAAGATGAGGTAGATTGTTGGATAGATTTGCACAGTGCATGTGAGATATAAGCTTATGAGAATAAAAGTGAATAAAAAGTGAAAAGTTCAGGTGTCACTGGGCCTACAATGCCAAGTATAGATACTTGGCCAAGTAAAATAGAAATGAGAGAAGTGCCAAGTGCGTCCTCTTGGAAGAAGGAACAATTTCTATAGCCTTTCAAGCTGACTGCTTTGGACAAGCTCATTGTGGAAATTCATTGAATTAAGGGAGCCAATTTAATAAGCATTTAAAAAATATGTAAAATATATATCTATACCTCAATAAGCAATTATATTAAAGTTATAAAATATTTTATTAGAATAAAATATGTACAAAAAATAACACACAGCTTAATTGGCAGCTTAATAAATTGTCATAAAATGAACACAGCCATGTAACCATAAACAGATAAGGGAATCACAATGACATACTATACAGCACACACTAGGGTGGCTATGATCAAAAAAAAGAGAAAAAAGAAATGAAAAATAACAAATGTTGCCAAGAATGTAGAGAAAACGGCACCCTGATACATTGTTGGTAAGGGTGTAAAATGGTACAGTCATTGTAGATGTTGGCTTGGCATTTCCTCAAAAAGTTAAACACAGAATTACCATGCGATCCAGAATTTCTATTCTTACACATATACCACCCAATTGAAAACAGATATTCAGATATTTCAAATAATCATAGCAGCAGTATTCACAATAGCCAAAAAATTCAATTGTCCACCATGGACCAATGTGTAAACAAATTGTGCTTTTTACATATATTGAAAATGGAATATTAGTCATGAAAATGAATGAAGTACCAAATGCATGTTACAAAATGTATGAACTTCAAAAACATACTAAGTGTAAGAAGTCAGACACAAAAGGTTTTATATGATTCTATTCATAAGAAATATTCAGAATAGGTAGATCCATAAAAACAGAAAGCAGATTAGTGGTTACCAGGGCCTTCAGGAGGTGAGGGAATAAGGAAGGACTGCTTAATGGGGATGAGATTTTTGTTACTGAACCAAACTTAGATTACTTGCCCAAAGCCCAGTAAAGCCAATCTATTGACATCAGGCTGAAGTGAAGGAAAATGCAGAGTTTACTGCAAGGCAACCAACACAGGGCTAAGTAAGAAGAATGAGCAAGTTATGCTTCCAAGTCTCCAACACCCTAAAGAGTTTGGGGAAAGGGTTTTTAGAGGCAAGGTATGGAATAGGATCTCAGAGTGCCTGCTCAGCTTATGGACATTTCTTCTGACTGGTTTGTGATGAGGCATCAGTGTGGTATATCAGGAGTTAACAACATCAACCTTCTGGTTCCTACTCGTTTGAGGTCTATGTGCTTGCAGTCATCATGCAGATAACTTTTTCCACTGGGTAAGGGTTTAGTGTTTACAAAACTACTAAAAAATACAGCTCAAAATATTATCTATGGCCCTTGAAGATGAAATAAAGGTCCTCGAATTTGTTTTGTTTATTTTATCTTACTTGACTATTTTCCTTTGCTTCTGCATTTTCTCACATCTCCAATTAAATTTGCTCTTTGGAACTCAGAGAAAGCCTGGGAAACTATAGCTTTCCTACAAACAAAAGACAGGCAGGGGATAAGGGAGTCTAGCCCTGGGACAGCCCCACATGTCCTTCTTGGTTTCATCTTCTTTAGTTGATAAAAATGTTTGGAATTTGATAGAGGTTGTCATTTCACAACTTTGTAAGTGTACTAAATTTCACTGGATTATATACTTTATTTTATTTTATTTTATTTTTGGATTATATACTTTAAAGTGTTTAATTTTATATTATATAAATTTCACTTATTTTAATATAATATATTAAAATATTCAAAGATATTTTTAATGTATCAGATTAGAAAAATGCAAAAAAAGTTTGATAAGGCACAAATGACTACACTGTGAAAAAAGTCATCTATTTACATTGCAACTAGACATGCAAATGAGCACACATATTAAGGAGGGCAATACTTTTAAATATAGAGTTTCCAATTACCTATAATCACAACATTATGCATAATAAGAAGATAAAGTATAATTCAAATGATTAAATAAAGCATGATGTAGTCATACATTGGAATGCTGTATGAGGAGCAACTCCACCTCCAAGGACTGGTGGCTGCACAGGCACAGGAGGGCCTAGAGGAGCTATTTCACATTCAAGGTCAGAAGGGGTGGCAGTGAGGAGATACCTCTCGTCCAAGGTAAGAGAAACCCAAGTCAGACAATAGGTGTTGCAAGAGGGCATCAGAGGGCAGACACACTGAAACCATACTCACAGAAAACTAGTCAATCTAATCACACTAGGACCACAGCCTTGTCTAACTCAATGAAACTAAGCCATGCTCGTGGGGCCACCCAAGATGGGCGGGTCATGGTGGAGAGGTCTGACGGAATGTGGTCCACTGGAGAAGGGAATGGCAAACCACTTCAGTATTCTTGCCTTGAGAACCCCATGAACAGTATGAAAAGGTAAAATGATAGGATACTGAAAGAGGAACTCCCCAGGTCAGTAGGTGCCCAATATGCTACTGGAGATCAGTGGAGAAATAACTCCAGAAAGAATGAAGGGATGGAGCCAAAGCAAAAACAATACCCAGCTGTGGCTGTGACTGGTGATAGAAGCAAGGTCTGATGCTGTAAAGAGCAATATTGCATAGGAACCTGGAATGTTAGGTCCATGAATCAAGACAAATTGGAAGTGGTCAAACAGGAGACGGCAGGAGTGAACGTTGACATTCTATGAATCAGTGAACTAAAATGGACTGGAATGGGGGAATTTAACTCAGATGACCATTATATCTACTACTGTGGGCAAGAATCCCTTAGAAGAAATGGAGTGGCCATCATGGTCAACAAAAGAGTCTGAAATGCAGTACTTGGATGCAATCTCAAAAATGACAGAATGATCTCTGTTCATTTCCAAGGCAAACCAATCAATATCATGGTAATCCAAGTCTATGTTCTGACCAGTAACGCTGAAGAAGCTGAAGTTGAATGGTTCTATGAAGAACTACAAGACCTTTTAAAACTAACACCCCAAAAGATGTCCTTTTCATTATAGGGGACTGGAATGAAAAAGTAGTAAGTCAAGAAACACCTGGAGTAACCGGCAAATTTGGCCTTGGAGTACAGAATGAAGCAGGGCAAAGGCTAATAGACTTTTGCCAAGAGAATGCACTGGTCATAGCAAACACCCTCTTCCAACAACACAAGAGAAGACTCAACACAAGGACATCACCAGATGGTCAACACAGAAATCAGACTTATTATATTCTTTGCAGCCAAAGATGGAGAAGCTCTATACAGTCAGCAAAAACAAGACCGGGAGCTGACTGTGGCTCAGACCATGAACTCCTTATTGTCAAATTCAGGCTGAAATTGAAGAAAGTAGGGAAAACCACTAGACCATTCAGGTATGACCTAAATCAAATCCCTTATGATTATACAGTAGAAGTGAGAAATAGATTCAAGGGCCTAGATCTGATAGAGTGCCTGATGAACTATGGAATGAGGTTCATGACATTGTACAGGAGACAGGGATCAAGACCATCCCCATGGAAAAGAAATGCAAAAAAGCAAAATGGCTGCCTGAGGAGGCCTTCCAAATAGCTGTGAAAAGAAGAGAAGTGAAAAGCAAAGGAGAAAAGGAAAGATATAAACATCTGAATGCAGAATTCCAAAAAATAGCAAGAAGAGATAAGAAAGCCTTCTTCAGCAATCAATGCAAAGAAATAGAGGAAAACAACAGAATGGGAAAGACCAGAGATCTCTTCAAGAAAATTAGAGATACCAAGGGAACATTTCATGCAAAGATGGGCTCGATAAAGGACAGAAATGGTATGGACCTAACAGAAGCAGAAGATATTAAGAAGAGGTGGCAAGAATGCACAGAAGAACTGTACAAAAGAGATCTTCACGACCCAGATAATTGCGATGGTGTGTTCACTGACCTAGAGCCAGACATCCTGGAATGTGAAGTCAAGTGGGCCTTAGAAAGCATCACTATGAACAAAGCTAGTGGAGGTGAAGGAATTACAGTTGAGCTATTCCAAATCCTGAAAGATGATGCTGTGAAAGTGCTGCATTCAATATGTCAGCAAATTTGAAAAACTCAGCAGTGGCCACAGGACTGGAAAAGGTCAGTTTTCATTCCAATCCCAAAGAAAGGCAATGCCAAAGAATGCTCAAACTACCACACAATTGCACTCATCTCACATGCTAGTAAAGTTAATGCTCAAAATTCTCCAAGCCAGGCTTCAGAAATATGTGAACTGTGAACTTCCAGATGTTCAAGCTGGTTTTAGAAAAGGCAGAGGAACCAGAGACCAAATTGCCAACATCTGCTGGATCATAGAAAAAGCAAGAGAGTTCCAGAAAAACATCTATTTCTGCTTTATTGACTATGCCAAAGCCTTTGACTGTGTGGATCACAATAAACTGTGGAAAATTCTGAAAGAGATGGGAATACCAGACCACCTGACCTGCCTCTTGAGAAATGTGTATGCAGGTCAGGAAGCAACAGTTAGAACTGGACATGGAACAACAGACTGGTTCCAAATAGGAAAAGGAGCACATCAAGGCTGTATATTGTCACCCTATTTATTTAACTTATATGCAGAGTACATCATGAGAAACGCTGGACTGGAAGAAACACAAGCTGGAATCAAGATTGCCGGGAGAAATATCAATAACCTCAGATATGCAGATGACACCACCCTTATGGCAGAAAGTGAAGAGGAACTAAAAAGCCTCCTGATGAAAGTGAAAGAGGAGAGTGAAAAAGTTGGTTAAAACTCAACATTCAGAAAATGAAGATCATGGCATCTGGTCCTATCATGTCATGGGAAATAGATGGGGAAACAGTGGAAACAGTGGCAGACTTTATTTCTTTGGGCTCTAAAATCACTGCAGATGGTGACTGCAGCCATGAAATTAAAAGACGCTTAATCCTTGGAAGGAAAGTTATAACCAACCTAGACAGCAAATTGAAAAGCAGAGACATTACTTTGCCAACAAAGATCCGTCTAGTCAAGGCTACACTTTTTCCAGTGGTCATGTACGGATGTGAGATTTGGACTGTTAAGAAAGCTGAGCACCAAAGAATTGATGCTTTTGAACTGTGGTGCTGGAGAAGACTCTTGAGAGTCCCTTGGACTGCAAGGAGATCCAATCAGTCCATACTAAAGGAGATCAGTCCTGGGTGTTCTTTGGAAGGAATGATGCTAAAGCTGAAACTCCAGTACTTTGGCCACCTCATGCGAAGAGCTGACTCATTGGAAAAGACTCTGATGCTGGGAGGGATTGGGAGCAGGAGGAGAAGGGGACGACAGAGGATGAGATGGCTGGATGGCATCACTGACTCGATGGACATGGGTCTGAGTGAACTCCAGGAGTTGGTGATGGACAGGGAGGCCGGGCGTGCTGCGATTCATGGGGTCGCAAAAAGTCGGACACGACTGAGGGACTGAACTGAACTGATAATGTTGCTATTAATACAAAAAAAAAAAAAAAAACAAGGAACTCTATGATATGTGATACAAGATATATTATTATGTATAAAATAATCATGAGTCAGGTACATTTGGTGTGAGAAGAAGGAAAATTGAATTCTATATCTGTGCATGTTTTTCTATACATATAACAACAAAATCTTTAGGAGAAAATTATGGAAGCTAGCGGTAAGAAAAATGTTTACATATAGGTCTTCACTTCCTTCCTTCCCTAATCTCCCAAGCCCATTCCAACCTGGATTCTGTTATTTCCTAACACTTAACTGAATCTTCTTGTCAAAGGTACTCTATTTCAACAAAATCGTCATATACTTCTCTGCCTGCATCCTGTAAGAGCTCTGTGTCAGCAACCCTTGACAAGATAGGAGGATCTTCTCTCTTGAAAGCCTCCCAGCATCAAGGACACCATTCTATTGTGATTTGCTTATTGGCTTGTTTCTCCTCTTTGCCTCAACCTCAAATGATTGGATTCTTCAAAGTTTAGTCTCAAGGCCTCTACTCTTTTCACATAGAATCTTAGACCTTAAGAAATCTTATCTACCCATAATAATGAGATTTAAATAACATTAGTTCAGCATGGGTTCCTTGTATTTTCTGTTTCATAAGTTCTAGGTTCCTATGCCCAACCAGGAACTCAACATCTATTTTTTAAAATTAAATGTGTCTCTCTCTCTCTAAGAACATTTAAGTTTTACTCTCTTATACTCTCTTAGTAAATTCAGTTCAGCTCAGTTCAGCTCAGTTCAGTCGCTCAGTCATGTCTGACTGTTTGCAAGCCCAGAAACCACAGCACGCCAGGCCTCCTTGTCCATCATCAACTCCTGGAGTCCACCCAAACCCATGCCCATTGAGTAGGTGATGCCATCCAACCATCTCATCCTTTGTTGTCCCCTTCTCCTCCTGCAGCCAATCCCACCAGCATCAGAGTCTTTTCCAATGAGTCAGCTCTTTGCATGAGGTGGCCAAAGTACTGGAGTTTCAGCTTCAACATCAGTCCTTCCAGTGAACACCCAGGACTGATCTCCTTTAGGATGGACTGGTTGGATCTCCTCACAGTCCAAGGGAGTCTCAAGAGTCTTCTCCAGCACCACAGTTCAAAAGCATCAATTCTTCGGTGCTCAGCTTTCTTCACAGTCCAACTCTCACATCCATACATGACTACTGGAAAAATCATAGCCTTGACTTGATGGGCCTTTGTTAACAAACTAATGTCTCTGCTTTTGAATATGCTATCTAGGTTGGTCATAACTTTCCTTCCAACGAGTAAGCATATTCTAATCTCATGGCTGCAGTCACTATCTGCAGTGATTTTGGAGCCCAGAAAAATAAAGTCAGACACTGTTTCCACTGTTTCCCCATCTATTTCCCATGAAGTGATGGGACTGGATGCCATGATCTTCATTTTCTCAATGTTGAGCTTTAAGCCAACTTTTTCACTCTCCTCTTTCACTTTCATTAAGAGGCTTTTGAGTTCCTCCTCACTTTCTGCCATAAGGGTGGTGTTATCTGCATATCTGAGGTTATTGATATTTCTCCCAGCAATCTTGATTCCAGATTGTGCTTCCTCCAGCCCAGTGTTTCTCATGATGTACTCTGCATATAAGTTAAATAAGCAGGGTCACAATATACAGCCTTAACACACTCCTTTTCCTATTTGGAACCAGTCTGTTGTTCCATGTCCAGTTCTAACTGTTGGTTCCTGACCTGTATACATGTTTCTCAAGAGGCAAGTCAGGTGGTCTCAGTAAATTACACAATTTCAATTATACAATACAGTGCTGTCAATGATACACCACATTATACCTTATATCGTCAGACCTCATTCACTTCATAAGTGAAATTTCATACCATTTTTACCAACTTACTCCTATTTCTTTTGACAGCCACTTTTCCCTTCCCTTTTTCTATGAACATCTACTCTTAGCTATGATAGAAATATCTCAAATTTAGCATGTCAAAATGGAACCTCTGGTTTTCCCCTATGCCTTCCTCCCTCCATCTTTTCCACTTTAGTAAAAGCACTGCATCTACTTTGGTGTACTAAGAAAAGAAAACATAGAAATCATCTTAGTCCTCTCTCACTCCTTCTCAGGTCTTTTCTAATATACCACCAAAATAGATCTGGGTTCTCTTTTTTTCCATTTCTAATTCCCCAACCCATCTCTCCCCTCAGCAAGCACAAAAGTACTCTCTTTTCAGTACTTCCTCTTTGCTTCTTCCAAGCCATTCTCCACAAAACAGCCAGCGTAATATTTTAAACATGTAAATTGTATCATGTCACCGGCTCACTTAAGAGATTTAGTTAATTGGATCCTAATTGCATTTAGAATAAAACACACATTTCTCATCATCCTGTTAAGCATGGCATGATCTGACCATAACCAGGCTAACCCCTGGTTTTCTGTACCTTGATAAATTGATTTTTAGTCACAATGGCTTCTTTCATTTTTTGGATCTATTTATTTTACTTTGATTTATTTCTATTTCTTTGGAATAGGAATATGTGTGTTTCTGTCTCTTTGTATGGCTGTCCCCTTCTGTTGTTTCACTTCTGGGCTTAAAGATCTCCTTCCCAGAGAGACTTCCTCTGAACATGCCTGCATGGAAGTAATGCATTCTTCCTCCTCCATTATTCCATATACAACTGACTCTGCCAATTTCATTTATTACAACTCTAAATTCTATATTCATTTGTATATAATTATTCTCTCTCCAATATTGGACTGTAAGTACTAAAGATTTTTAACCTGTCTCTTTCAGCATGTCTTTTAGACATTTTCCAAGAAATACTCGTAAATGCAGGAAATTGGGATGCAGCTAAACAAAGGAAAATTCAGGGTATCTCATGTCTAGCACTGCTTATACTACATATTATTTTTCTGATAACTATTCCAGCTCAGTGAATCATTTGTTGTTGAATTATTACATATCTGGCACTCAGTGAGGAACTGGAGAATAAACAGTGAACAACAGTTTATAGCCTTATTCAGATAACTGATAAGTAAAAAATCAAACCAGATCATGCATTCCCCAATAGGGGTCAGTGTATAGTGATATTTGGAATCTATTTCTCCATTTCCTTGAACTGGGTGAGCCATGCATCCAGTTCCAGACAGAAGCTCTTAACTGATCCGGCAGCTTGTGCTTCCTGCCTCCCTTCAGAAACAAATTGTTATGTAGTGAAGCAATCCTCAAGAAGAATCCACATTTAAGTGTTGCAGTCCAAGGCCACGCCATGTGAATACTCTCTTGGAAATTTTGGTTTCAGCCAAGGCTTCAGATGACTCAGGTCCCAACCACCATCTGTCTGATTGTGACTGCAGGCGAGATCCCAAAGAACTGCTCAGCTGAAACAAGCCAACTCAGAAATCTGAAAGAAACAGTAATGACTGTTGTAAGCCACTAAGTTTTAAGTTTTTTGTTTTTTTTTAAACAGCAAAGGATAACCTCAACAGTGACTACAGGGTATTTCTGAGACATTGCAGATTTAGTTTCAGACTGGTGCAATAAGGCAAATATTGCAATAAATTGAGTCACACAAATTTTTGTTTGTTTCTCAGTGCATTTGTAAGCCATGTTTACATTATATGGTAGCCTTCTATGTGTGCAATAACACTATTTTGAAAAATATACATATTTTAATTAAAATACTTTATGGCTAATAAATGCTAATCATCATTTGAACAAGTCTTATTGTTCAATCACTCAGTCATGTCCGACTCTTTATGACCCCATGGATTGCAGCACGACAGGCTTCCCTGTCCTTTACCATCTCCTCGAGCTTGCTCAAACTCATGACCATTGAGTTGGTGATGCCATCCAGCCATCTGATCCTCTGTCATCCCCTTCTCCTCCTGCCTTCAACTTTCCCAGCATCAGGGTCTTTTCTAATGAGTCAGCTCTTCGCATCAATGGCCAAAGTATTGGAGTTTCAGCTTCATCATCAGTCCTTCCAATGAATATTCAGGACTGATTTTCTTTAGGATGGACTGGTTGGATCTCCTTGCAGTCCCAGGGACTCTCAAGAGTCTTTTCCAATACCACAATTCAAAATCAACAATGCTTCAGCACTCAGCCTTCTTTATGGTCCAGTTCTCACACACATACATGACTACCAGAAAAACCATAGCTTTGACTAGATGGACCTTTGTTGGCAAAGTAATGTCTGCTTTTTAATGTGCTGTCTAGGTTAGTCCTAGCTTTACTTCCAAGGAACAAGAGTCTTAATTTCATGGCTGCAGTCACTATCTGCAGTGATTTTGGAGCCCAAGAAAATAGTCTGTCACTGTTTCCCCATCTATTTGCCATGAAGTGATGGGACCATATGCCATGATTTTCATTTTTTGAATGTTGAGTTTTAAGCCAGATTTTTCACTCTCCTCTTTCACCTTCATCAAAAGTCTCTTTGGTTCCTCTTCTCTTTCTGCCATAATGGTGATATCATCTGCATATCTGAGGTTATTGATATTTCCCCTGGAAATCTTGATTTCTGTTTGTGCTTCATCCAGCCTGGCATTTTGCATGATGTACTCTGCATGTAAGTTAAATAAGCAGAGTTACAATACACAGCCTTGATATACTCCTTTCCCAATTTGGAACCAGTCCGTTGTTCCATGTCCGGTTCTAACTGTCACTTCTTGACCTGAATACAGGTTTCTCAGGACTCAGGTAAGATAGTCTGGTATTCCCAGCTCTTTAGGATGTTTCCCCAGTTTGTTGTGATCCACACAGTCAAAGGCTTTAGTGTATTCAATGAAGCAGAAGTAGATGGTTTCTCTGGAATTCTCTTGCTTTTTCTATGACCCCATAGAGCAAGTCATAGGGAAGCCATAAGCATTTTCCTGCTGGAGGGTCTTCCCATGATGTTTATGATTACTGACTGATCAGGATTGTGGCTGCTGATGATTGGAGTGGCTGTGGCAATTTCTTAAAATGAGACAACACTGAAGTTTACTGCATCAATTGACTCTTCTTTTAAGATTTATTTTTCTGTAGCAGGCAGGGTTGTTTGGTAACATTTTGTTCAAAGTAGAACTTCTTTCAAAATTGGAGTCAGTCCTATCAAATTCTGTCACTGCTTTATCAACTGAGTTTATGTAATATTATATATCTTCTGTGGTTATTTTAACAATCTTCAAAGTATCTTCACCAGGAACAATTTCCGACTCAAGAAGCCACTTTCTTTGATCTTCCATAAGAAACAACTCCTCATCCATTCAAGTTTATCATGAGATTGCAGTGATTCTGTCACATCTTCAAGCTCCACTTCTAATTCTAGGTCTGTTGCTATTTCCAACACTTCTTCAGTTATTTCCTCAATGAATCCCTCAAAGTCTTTCATTAAGGTTGGAACCAACTTCTTCAAAGCTACTTTTAATGTTGATATGTTGACCTCTTTGCATGAATCAAGGATATTCTGAATGGTATCTAGAATGGTGAACCATTCCCAGAAGGTTATCAATTTATTTTGCCCAGATCCATCAGAAGAATCACTACATGTAATACCTATAGTCTTGGGTAATGTATTTCTTAAATATTAAGACTTAAAAGTGGAAAGTATTTCTTGATCCATGGGCTACAGAATGGATGTGGTATCAGCAGGCATCAGAACAATAAGAATCTTGTTGTACCTCTGGATCTGACTCTTAGATGACCAGTTATATTGTCAACAAGAAGTAATATTTTGAAAGGAACCTTTTTTTTTTTTTTTTTCTGAGCAGGGTGGGCTGAAAATATTCAGTAAACCATTTTGTAAACAGATGTGCTCTCAATCCAGACTGTATTGTTTCATTTAGAGAACAGAAGTTCAATAGATTTAGCATAATTCTTAAGTCCCTAAGATTTTCATAATAGTAAACAAGCATTGACTTCAACTTAAAGTCACAGGTGCACTAGCACCTAACAAGAAAGTCAGCTTGTTTGTAGCCAGGTATTGACTTTTCTTCTCTAGCTATGAAAGTCTTATATGGCAAATTCATCTCATAGAAGCCTATTTTGTCTACATTGAAAAATCTACCATTTAGTGTAACCACCTTCATTAAATTTCTTGGCTAAACCTTCTGGATAGCTTATGCATCAGTACTTGATTCTTCATCTTGTATTTTGATGCTATGGAGACAGTTTCTTTCCTTCTACCTCATGAAAGAACCCTTGCTAGTTTCAATTTTTTCTCCTGCAGCTTCCTCACCTCACTCAGCCTTCACAGAATTTGACAAGAATTAGGACTTTTCTCTGGATTAGACTTCCGCTTAAGGAAACATTGAGGCTGTTTTGATCTACCCAGAGCACAAAAATTTTCTTCATATCAGCAGTAAGGCTATTTCACTTTCTTATCATTTGTGTTTTCACTGGAGTAGCACTTTTAATTATTTCAAGAACTTGTCCTTAATACTCACAACTAGAGGTCTAGCTTTTGACCTATCTCTGCTTTCGACATGCCTTTTCTCATTTCTAGCTTTTAATTTCAAGTGGGAAAAATGTGACTCTTCCTTTCCCTTGAACCCATTGTAGAGTTACTAATTAGCCTAATTTCAATGCTGTCATGCCTCAGGGAATAGGAAGGCCTGGGGAGGGGGAGAGAGATGGGGGTGGGGGACTAATCAGCTGGAGCAATAAGAACACACACACTCATTCATTAAGCTTGCTGTCTTATATGGGAATTTGTGATGCTCCCAAAACAATTACAATGGTGACATCAGAGGTCACTGATCATGGATGACCATAACAAATACAATAACAATGAAAAAGTTTGAAATATCGCATAAATTACCAAAATATGTTGCAGAGATACAAAGTGAGCAAATGCTGTTGGGAAAAAAGTACTGAAGGATTTACTCCATGTAGTGTTGCCACACACCTTCAATTTGTAAAGAAAGCAATATCTGTCAAGCACAATAAAATGAGGTGGTTGTGCATTTTCATTATAGTATTTTTAGCCTGTATTTGTTAATAACATAACAGGAAAAGAAAAGAATATAATTGCTTAACTGAGGGCAACTGAGGCTACAGAAAACATACATATCAGACTCTGCTTTGTGTAAACTCAGGTCTATTTAACACTTCCAAAGATACCTTTCTCTACATCAGTCTATACATCCACTCATTCATTCTCCCAACCCTATCCAATTTCTCCTCTATCCATCTACTCATCACTCCATAAATCCATTCATTTAAGATTCAGTTCAGTTCAGTCACTAGGTCGTGTCCAACTCTTTGTGATCCCATAAACCGTAGCATGCCAGGCTTCCCTGTCCATCACCAACTCCCGAAGTTTACCCAAACTCATGTCCACTGAGTCAGGGATGCCATCTAACCACCTCATCCTCTGTTGTCCCCTTCTCCTCCTGCCCCCAACCGCTCCCAGAATCAGGGTCTTTTCCAATGAGTCAGCTCTTCACATTAGGTGGCCAAAATATTGGAGCTTCAGCTTCAATATCAGTCCCTCCAATGAACACCCAGGACTGATCTCCTTTAGGATGGACTGATTGGATGTCCTTGCAGTCCAAGGGACTCTCAAGAGTCTTCTCCAACACCACAGTTCAAAAGCATCACTTCTTTGGTGCTCAGCTTTCTTTATAGGCCAACTCTTACATCCATACATGACTACTGGAAAGACCATAGCCTTGACTAGACGGACCTTTGTTGGCAAAGTAATGTCTCTGCTTTTCAATATGCTATCTAGGTTGGTCATAACTTTCCTTCCAAGGATTAAGCGTCTTTTAATTTCATGGCTGCAATCACCATCTGCAGTGATTTTGGAGACTAAAAAATAAAGTCTGACACTGTTTCCACTGTTTCCCCATCTATTTCCCATGAAGTGATGGGACCAGATGCCATGATCTTCGTTTTCTGAATGTTGAGTTTTCAGCCATCTTTTTTTACTCTCCTCTTTTACTTTCATCAAGGGGCTCTTTAGTTTTTCTTCACTTTCTGCCATAAGGGTGGTGTCATCTGCATATCTGAGGTTATTGATATTTTTCCCAGCAATCTTGATTCCAGCATGTGCTTCCTCCAGCCCAGCATTTCTCATGATGTACTCTGCATATAAATTAAATAAGCAGGGTGATAATATACAGCTTTGACGTACTCCTTTTCCTATTTGGAACCAGTCTGTTGTTTCATGTCCAGTTCTAACTGTTGCTTCCTGACATGCATACACATTTCTTAAGAGCCTGGTCAGGTGGTCTGGTATGCCATCTCTTTCAGAATTTTCCACAGTTCATTGTGATCCACACAGTCAAAGGCTTTGGCATAGTCAATAAAGCAGAAATAGATGTTGGTTTTTTTTGTTTTTTTGTTTTTTTTTCTGGAATTCTCTTGCTTTTTCGATGATCCAGCAGATGTTGGCAATTTGATCTCTGGTTCCTCTGCCTTTTCTAAAACCAGCTTGAACATCTGGAAGTTCATGGTTCAGGTATTGCTGAAGCCTGGCTTGGAGAATTTTGAACATAATTTTGCTAGTGTGTGAGATGAGTGCAATTGTGTGGTAGTTTGGGCATTCTTTGGCATTGCCTTTCTTTGGGATTGGAATGAAAACTGACCTTTTCCAGTCCTGTGGCCTCTGCTGAGTTTTCCAAATTTGCTGGCATATTGAGTGCAGCACTTTCACCGCATCATCTTTCAGGATTTGAAATAGCTCAACTGGAATTCCATCACCTCCACTAGCTTTGTTCATAGTGTTACTTCCTAAGGCCCACTTGACTTCACATTCCAGGATGTCTGGCTCTACGTGAGTGATCACACCATCATGATTATCTGGCTCATGAAGATCTTTTTTGTATAGTTCTTCTGTGTATTCTTGCCACCACTTCTTAATATCTTCTGCTTCTATTAGGTCCATACCATTTCTGTCCTTTATTGTGCCCATCTTTGCATAAAATGTTCTCTTGTTATCTCTAATTTTTTTGAAGAGATCTCTAGTCTTTCCTATTCTATTGTTTTCCTCTATTTCTTTGCATTGATTGCTGAGGAAAGCTTTCTTATTTCTTCTTGCTATTCTTTGGAACTCTGCATTCAAATGGGTATATCTTTCCTTTTCTCCTTTGCTTTTTGCTTCACTTCTTTTCACAGCTATTTGTAAGGCCTCCTCAAGACTGCCAGTTAAGATTATGGAGCTCTTATTCTGAAGCAAGCCCTTTAATAAACAATAAGAATATAAAATTGAATGAAATATTTTTGATTCCAAAGAGAATGTATCTTATTGGAAATTATTATTTAAAACAAAACTTCAGATACGTGGTGAAATTTATAAAAATAGAAGATGCACCTTTTGTTTGTTACTGTTTTGTTTTGGTTATTTCAAAACAGTTATTTCTCCTAGTGTCTCAGATCATTCTCAGTTACATGAAAGCCTCACACACACTTCTCTGTTTTTCATATCTACTGAAGAAAAGAAAACAAGTCTTAGCTGATAATAGAAAATAGTTGAGAATCTACTGAGGAAGATGGCTTGCTATAGGAACTAAGTCTGATAACAGAACACAGTAATTAAAAAAGAGATTCTTGCATCACCCTTTTATCCATCACCCTCCAAGAAATTCCACCAGATGCAGGAGAAAAAGAGCCAGAGAAATAAAGTAACAATTGTCTGGTTGTCTTTAGACACATCAGGTGCCCAATCTATATTGATTATAATTTCTAAATTTTTATAAACATTTACTTATTTACTTAACTTTATACATACATGACCTAAGTCTGTATGGTACCAATTATTAAAGTAGGTGAGTTATTTGATAACTCTGTGTCTACTTTATCAATATAGGCTACATAATAGAGTTAATAATAATTTGGGGGTCATACTAGATTATTTGCAGTATTATATAGACTTCATTTCCCATAGATTTTTAACATGTGTATATTCTTCTTCAGTGACAATGAGAGTATCTAATGGGTTTTGATCTGATTATAAATCTCTTTGCATTTTATTTTTTGTCTTTTCTTTTTGCCCAGTGTTTTTTGTTTTTTTGTTTTTTTTTTCCAACCGATATGTTTATCTTTGGTAGTCAAACCATGCTTCATGCAGTTAACCATAAAAAATTCACGTTTCTCGAGTTCACTTCAAAAGCACTACCTGATCTGTCAAAGTGTATTTTAAAATGTCATAATGCCTTTCCATTATGCCTTTATTTGGAGCTGTGGTGCTTTAAAGTCCCATCCTACAGAGGAAGACAGATTCTTTCTACTTCAGAAGGACAAGTAGCAACACATTGGTATATGGGAGGACACTCACAAACCAGCAATGATTTAATAATTTTTGTTGTAAATTAAGTAAATGGGCATTCAGACCTTGGGGAAAAACACATTTTCAAAATCTGAAATAAAATTAATCACTATGATGTTTCAGTTTTTAAAGATAAAGTTAGCAAGGTTAGCCCCTCATTGTTAATTTCGAATGTGTGTATTATTTAGCAAAATTTCTCTATATAGCTAAGGATGAAATTCTGAGAGTTTCAGCCTTCATGTGTACTTTCATATGAACTTGAATTTGAAGTATGAAATAGTAGAATTAATATCAAAGAAAATGGTAAAGAATTGTGGAAGCTTCATTCTGTAAGCAGTGGTTACTCAACTTGATGTACAGTTTAAATATGTCATATGACTGCTAAACTCACTTGTTTCCTGTCCCAGAAGAGTTAGTTAGTTTTGTTCAGGTTTCTAATCTTAAAGGCATCTAGCACCTTAACCTCAATTTTATACTGCTGCTAAGTCACTTCAGTCGTGTCCGACTCTGTGCGACCCCATAGACGGCAGCCCACCAGGCTCCTCCATCCCTGGGATTCTACAGGCAAGAACACCGGAGTGGGTTGCCATTTCCTTCTCCAATGCATGAAAGTGAAAAATGAAAGTGAAGTCGCTCAGTCGTGTCTGACTCTTCGCGACCCCATGGACTGCAGCCTACCAGGCTCCTCCATCCATGGGATTTTCCAGGCAAGAGTACTGGAGTGGGGTGCCATTGCCTTCTCCATCAATTTTATAATCTATTAGAAATTCTATGTCATAAGGAATGTATATTGCATATATCAATACAACTTATCATTATAGAAGAAAAAAATAGTCTCTATAACTGAAGTTACACATGTGCAAATTCACCATCATTCTTGCCTGAATGTCTTAATTGTCTATCAATTCAGTTCACTATAGTTACTAATATTAAGCAAAGGTTTTTATTATGTGACAAACATCGTGATGGAGTTGAGGGCCTTGTAGCTGGAAGGCAATATAGAAATGTTGCCTTCCTATCTGGACCATCTAATCTAGTAGGAAAACATGATGGAGAGGGAAGTTTAGAAACCTTAGCCTCAGGTTAGGACCTTAGCATAAGGTCCAAACCATCTATGCTCAGCTTGCAACAACCTACTTCAATAAATGCCTTGCTCTATGATTTCTTGTCTTATGAGAGAAAAAGAGAGTCCTAGAAGACAGCTTGAATAAAAGAAATTTAGTATAAAGTGACACAAGATAACTATTTAGTCAGCTCTGGTGTATAGAGCTACCCTTGGTCAAGTCCCACTCTCCAGCTCCAATCTCTGGTGATCCCTCATTTCAGTCACAATGGGTCCTTAGGGGAATACTCTTCAGGGGCCTTAGAAGTGGATACTCATGAGCTTCATAACATGGCTTCTCTCATTTCTCAGCTCTGTGCATATTCAGGTTAATCATTCATGGAATCTGATAATTAAAACTTTATGGAAAAGAAAAAAAATACAGTTCTTTCTTTGAACTTATTTTTATTCTGTGAGGACATGCATCTTCCCTATTCTGTGAATCATTTTGAGACAAAGAAGAGCATAGTGGGCACTGGGCAGACTCACATATGTTTTTTCACGTGGAGTCTTAACTCTTCCCCTTTCTCTCCCACGCTGTAACCCTGCCACCAGCTGGGGCTGCCTCTTCTTTAAGAGATTTATATTGTATGCAAATTCTTACCCTTCACTTTAGGCAAAGTCCAAAGACCTTCCTGAAATTTCTGTGGCAAAGGCACTTAAGGTCACCTGGTCCCTTCTGGTTCTGAATCATCATCTTTGCTGAACTCTCGATTTCACACATTTTTCAATTCCTACAGCTGTTTATTACCTTCTCTTCCATGCTCGCCCCATTTCTATGCCTACTTCTTTTCTTTGGTATCTCCCAAGATAACTTCATTGGTACTTATCTGTATGTATAACAGATTTCATTAAACATTTTGAAGTAAGAGATGAGCTTTAAACACATTCAAAGTACTCAACTTTAAAACTTTGACCATCTTTCTCTAAGTGTTATGGTTGCCATTTCCTGCCAATGTGTGCAACAATCTGTCTCCTGCAAAATTTCAATGTCCTTTGCTTTATTACACAGAACTAACTCCATCTCCCCAGTTCACTCAGGCTCGCCTACTATGATAAAGTACTATCTGCTCCCAACATCAATCTAGGAGCACAGAGAACTCCCCCAATCTGTGCTTTTTATTTGAAAGTGAAAGTGAAAGTCACTCAGTCGTGTCCAACTCTTTGCTACCCCATGGACTATATAGAATTCTCTAGGCCAGAATACTAGAGTGAGTAACCTTTCCCTTCTCCAGGGGATCTTCCCCACCCAGGGATTGAACCCAGGTCTCCCGCATTGCAGATGGATTCTTTACCAGCTGAGGCATTTTCTTTATCTCTTACTAATCAATCTCTGCTATAGGATAGATCAGAAGACATTCTAAAGTGATTAACCTCCCACTAATAAGAACAGTTAGAACTGGACATGGAACAACAGCCTGATTCCAAATCGGGAAAGGAGTACATCAAGGCCATCCATTGTTACCCTGCTTATTTTACTTATATGCAGAGTACATCATGAGAAACACTGGGCTGGATGAAGCATAAGCTGGAATAAAGATTGCTGGGAGAAATATCAATAACCTCAGATATGCAGATGACACCACCTTCATGGCAGAAAGTGAAGAAGAACTAAAGAGTCTTTTGATGAAAGTGAAAGAGGAGAGTGAAAAAGTTGGCTTAAAATTCAACATTCAGAAAACTAAGATCATGGCATCTGGTCCCATCACTTCATGGCAAATAGATGGGGAAACAATGGAAACAGTGACAGACTTTATTTTGGGGGGGCTTCAAAATCACTACAGATGGTGAATGGTGAAGTTAAAAAACACTTGCCCCTTGGAAGAAAAGTTATGACCAATCTAGACAGCATATTAAAAAGCAGAGACATTACTTTGCCAACAAAGGTCCATCTAGTCAAGGCTATGGTTTTTCCAGTAGTCATGTATGGATGTGAGAGTTGGACTATAAAGAAAGGTGAGATCTGAAGAATCAATGCTTTTGAACTGTGATTCAGTTCAAAAGACTGAGAAGACTCTTGAGCGTCCCTTGGACAGCAAGGAGATCCAACCAGTCCATCCTAAAGGAGATCAGTCCTGAGTGTTCATTGGAAGGACTGATTCTGAAGCTGAAACTCCAATATTTGGCCACCTGATGAGAAGAGTTGACTTATTGGAAAAGACCCTGATGCTGGGAAAGATTGAGGGCAGGAAGAGAAGGGGACAACAGAGGATGAGATGATTGGATGACATCACTGACTCAATGGACATGAGTTTGAGTGGACTCCGGGAGTTGGTGATGGACAGGGAGGCCTGGCGTGCTGCAGTCCATGGGGTCGCAAAGAGTCGGACATGACTGAACAACTGAACTGAACTGAATTGAAATGAACTATGCTGTTCACAAATGGAAGAGAGCTGTGATTAAATCTGCACTGGGATTTAAATAATTTTTCACTTTATTGCAAAACTTTACTTTGGATCTGAGTTAGGTAGCTCCTGTGCAGTCCCTACAAAATTCATCAGGACACAGATTATGTGATCAACTTAACTGTCTTTATCTCCCACTATGCTGAGATTTCCACAAGCAAAGAAACCCTGCATTTTTTTTCATTGTTTTTTTTTTTTTTTTTTTGTAACACCCAGCTTCAACTAGAAGTAGCTATTCAACAAATAGTTGTTATGTGAATGAGTGAACAGCATCATATCTCTGACAAGACCTTGATTTTTGGCATTTGCTACCTCTTTTTGTTATACACATATATTTTTTGCATATTCTTTTCCATTAGAGTTTATCATAGAAAGTTGAATATAATTCCTTGTGCTGTACAGGAAGAACTTATTGTTTATCCATCATGTGTATATAATAGCTGACATCTGCTAATCCCAATACTTCCTTCCCTCTCTTCCCTCTTGGCAACCACAAGTCTGTTCTCTATGTCTGTGCATCTATTTCGAGATCATAGTTTCTCATTCTGAAGTTGAGGATGCTGTGACCAGAGAAGAGAAGCAGCTTGGCTTCATTTTGTTACACTGCAAGAAATGTGCTGTTCATAGAAATCAGACTTCCTCTTTCTCTGGCTCTGTGCCTTCCCATTACGCCACAGATACTCCCGAGGAGTCAGGCATTCTTCCTCTCTGAACCGTGAATGGAGTAGTGGACAGCTTTCCAGGGACCAGCATTGATCCCTTCGGCATCCCTTTACAGGTAGTGTGGGATATGAAGAAGTCTCCCCACTCCTGGCAACCTGAGATGTCTTTTCAAGTTTAGAAAAGTAACCCAGGAGTTCCACCTTTCTTGGCAAAAAAAAGTACATGGGCTTTCCAAGAGCATTTCAGATTTTCACAAACTGTTCTTTGACTCTGGTAAAGTTTAGTTCCAAGGAAGTGGTATAAGCTGCTTCCTCTGGGCATGAAAGGATTAAGAACAGTAAGGGAAATCCATTTAAGAATAAGAAAAATTAACTTCCAAATAATTCTTGCATTTATTTGTTCTGCTGATATATCTCCTAGCAAATTTCTTCATTGCATGGGACAAATGAGAATAGTTGGAAAAGAATTGATAACCCATAGATTAGAAAAATCTCCTTGAGAACAGCCATTAGATATTTAATCCTCACTGTGTACCTTTTCTCACTTCTTTACAGTTTCCATGCATCTTGTCTATCTCTTTGACCTCACCCCCAAACTTTTCATTCACATCCTCCATACAAGCTACAGAAACATGGCTGGAATATATTATTAGAGACACAATATACCAAAAATTGCTTCCATTTCAATCCTTGCTCCATCACCTTCTAGTTCACATTTCTAGCTGTGTTGACTGTTCCATTCTGTTTCTCCCTCATTTGAAAATTAAAAAAAAAAAAGGAGAGTAATAATTAGAGAGTTTTTTCATATAAAATACTTGCCCAGCACATAATAATTCATCAACAAATGTTACCTACCTTTGACAAAATCTTGTTTGCAATTCTACAGACTTCAATGATAGGTTTTATGTAGTTCTTTTGTAACAAACCTTTAACCCAACTTGAGTTTATCTGACAGTAAAATACAACTGGAACCGATGTGAGACTGTGTCTAGTCTATATTTATTTTAATTAGTACAAATATGATTCAGTTCAGTTCAGTCACTCAGTCGTGTCCAACTCTTTGTGACCCCATGGACTGCAGCATACCAGTCCTCCCTGTCCATCAACAACTCCCAGAGTTTACTCAAACTCATGTCTATCGAGTTAGTAATGCCATCCAGCCATCTCATCTTCTGTCGTCCCCCTCGTCTCCTGCCCCTAATCCCTTCCAGCATCAGAGTCTTTTCCAATGAGTCAACTCTTCACATGAGGTGGCCAAAGTACTGGAGTTTCAGCTTTAGCATCAGTCCTTCCAATGAATATTCAAGACTGATTTCATTTAAGATGGACTGGTTGGATCTCCTTGCAGTCCAAGGGACTCTCAAGAGTCTACTCCAACACCACAGTTCAAAAGCATCAATTCTTCAGCACTCAGCTTTCTTCACAGTCCAAATCTCACATCCATACACGATTACTGGAAAAACCATAGCCTTGACTAGACGGACCTTTGTTGGCAAAGTAATGTCTCTGCTTTTGAATACACTATCTAGGTTGGTCATAACTTTCCTTCCAAGGAGTAAGCGTCTTCTAATTTCATGGCTGCAATCACCATCTGCAGTGATTTTTGGAGCCCAAAAAATAAAGTCTGACACTGTTTCCCCATCTATTTCCCATGAAGTGATGGGACCAGATGCCATGATCTTCATCTTCTGAATGTTGAGCTTTAAGCCAACTTTTTCACTCTCCTCTTTCACTTTCATCAAGAGGCTTTTGAGTTCCTCTTCACTTTCTGCCATAAGGGTGGTGTCATCTGCATATCTGAGGTTATTGATATTTCTCCCAGCAATTTTGATTCCAGCTTGTGCTTCTTCCAGCCCAGTGTTTTTCATGATGTACTCTGCATATAAGTTAAATAAGCACAGTGACAATATACAGCCTTGATGTACTCCTTTTCCTATTTGGAACCAGTCTGCTATTTCATGTCCAGTTCTAACTGTTTCTTCCTGACCTGCATATAGGTTTCTTAAGAGGCAGGTCAGGTGGTCTGGTATTCCCATCTCTTGAAGAATTTTCCACAGTTTATTGTGATCCACACAGTCAAAGACTTTGGCATAGTCAATAAAGCAGAAATAGATGTTTTTCTGGAACTCTCTTGCTTTATCCATGATCCATTGGATGTTGGCAATTTGATCTCTGATTCCTCTGCCTTTTCTAAAACCAGCTTGAACATCTGGAAGTTCATGATCCACATATTGCTGAAGCCTAGCTTGGAGAATTTTGTATACAAATATGATTACTTTAATGAAGAAATTGATTAGTTTGATTACAGGGTGCTGTTCCAGACCCCACTGGGTATTATAGTGAATTAAAGCTCAGTATTGTGTTTCTCACTTCTTATAAGCTTTAAATTCTGAAACACATTGAGACCCAAAAGTTTTGTGTAAGACACCATTGGTTTCAGGTTTATTTATCATATTATTATATATTATTATTATCTCAATATAAGTCACCAAATCAGCTATGTTTGCGTCACATACCCCATCTCTCACTTACCCTTGTCCTATTGATTCAGGGAAACTCAGGTCCAATGTTTGTAGGGCTCTGTGGAACTTTATTCACTATTCTAATCACTAGGACCATTTTTTTTGTTCCTTCATGGTTCTTAACCCTCTACTCCATACAGTTTTCTTTCCTATATTTTGTGAATTGTATCCCAAGAAAATTAGACAGCACTTAAGAGAACAAATAAATTATACCCAATGAGTATTTTCTGTTTACACTATTACCTGATGAAAAATAATCATGCAATATTTTAAAAATCTATTTTAAACATAAAATGAAATGCTAATATTTTAATGATAAAATTAACTATGTGAATAGTAAAATATTTTTTTCATTCTGGTTTGAAAAAAATAAGTTGCTATTGCTATGAAATATGTCCTAACAAGTACTTACACATATTCATGAAAACACATGAAAACCCCACTGCCAACAAAAGAGCAGGCTTCCTGTTGCCAAAGGAAAAACTATTCCTTTTGAGAACTGAACAATCACAGGTGTTTCAATGATACACTATTTTAGATAGTTATAAGGGAATAATTTCAACAAGATATCAGAGGGCATTTTAAACCTTTATGGATCTAAAAAGTCATTATACACGATAATCCTTAAGACTTTATGTCAACATATTTTGAAAACGTGTTATTTTATTATAGTTTTACATCCCTATTACAAAAATACTATGTCTGTTGTAGAAAACTTGGAGTATATCTATAAGCATAAAGAAGAAAAAATGTTTGCTAATACTCTTCACTAGCCAAAATTAATGCTATTTACATATTTATGATGTTATTTACTTAAGTATGCATATGTAAATAGTATATGTGCTTGTGTATTGTAGATCTGCTATGTTTTAATTATAGTGAAAAAATCATAGTATACTGCAAAATGAAGCAATTATACTATGGAATCTCTAGATTTAATTAGATATGGTTTGAAAGAGCAAAAAAACAAATATAGAATTATCATGGCTTTCCATGAAGGAAACTTACAGGGGGCTGAAATATAGGGGAATAGGGAATAGAGTCATTAGGGAAGAAACTCTGAAAACTTCCAAAGACAAAGTGTCTAGAATACTGGGCAGAGAGTGAAACAAGATGAAGATGTAGAGCTTCATAGAGACCAGATCATGAGGTGCCCCGTAGTCCATTGTAAGGGTATAAACTTATTTTGATAAGCAGTGGAACAACATCAGTGGGCTTGCTGCAAAGAGACTGATGTGATTTGGCCAAATCTGGGCTATTCAGCTGCAGCACTATTGACATTTTGGGTCAGATAACTCCTTGTTTTGGAAGACTGCTCTTTGCATCGTAGTATGTGTAGTAGCATTCAAAAAACTAAGATCATGGCATCCGGTCTCATCAGTTCAGTTCAGTTGAGTTCACTCACTCACTCGTGTCTGACTCTTTGTGACCCCATGAATCACAGCATGCTAGGCCTCCCTGTCCATCACCAACTCCCAGAGTTACTCAGGCTCACATCCATCGAGTCAGTGATGCCATCCAGCCATCTCATCTTCTGTCGTCCCCTTCTCCTCCTGCCTCAATCCCTCCCAGCATCAGTCTTTTCCAATGAGTCAACTCTTCACATGAGGTGGCCAAAGTACTGGAGTTTCAGCTTTAGCATCATTCCTTCCAAAGAAATCCCAAGGCTGATCTCCTTCAGAATGGACTGGTTGGATCTCCTTGCAGTCCAAGGGACTCTCAAAAGTCTTCAACACCACAGTTCAAAAGCATCAATTCTTTGGCGCTCAGCTTTCTTCACAGTCCAACTCTCACATCCATACATGACCACGGGAAAAACCATAGCCTTGACTAGACAGACCTTTGTTGGCAAAAGTCTCTGCTTTTGAATATGCTATCTAGGTTGGTCATAACTTCATGGCAAATAGATGGGGAAACAGTGGAAACAGTCTCAGACTTTATTTTTTTGGGTTCCAAAATCACAGCAGATGGTGATTGCAGCCATCAAATTGAAAGATGCTTACTCCTTGGAAGGAAAGTTATGACCAACCTAGATAGCACATTCAAAAGCAGAGACACTACTTTGCCAACAAAGGTCTGTCTAGTCAAGGCTATGGTTTTTCCAGTGGTCATGTATGGATGTGAGAGTTGGACTGTGAAGAAAGCTGAGTGTCGAAGAATTGATGCTTTTGAACTTTGGTGCTGGAGAAGACTCTTGAGAGTCCCTTGGACTGCAAGGAGATCCAACCAGTCCATTCTAAAGGAGATCAGTCCTGGGTGTTCTTTGGAAGGAATGATGCTAAAGCTGAAAGCTAAAGCTCCAGTACTTTGGCCACCTCATAAGAAGAGTTGACTCATTGGAAAAGACTGTGATGCTGGGAGGAATTGGGGGCAGAAGGAGAAGGGGACGACAGAAGATGAGATGGCTGGATGGCATCACTGACTCGATGGACATGAGTCTGAGTGAACTCTGGGAGTTGGTGATGGACAGGGAGGCCTGGCATGCTGTGATTCATGGGGTCGCAAAGAGTTGAACACGACTGAGCAACTGCACTGAACCTCTGGCTTCTGTCCAACAGATGCCAGTGACGTCTCCCTCAGATATGACAACCAAAACTGTCCCTAGACATTGTTAAATGTCCCCTGGGAGTTAAGAGTGAAATCATTCTTTATAAAAACAGCTAACTTAAAAGATTAAAATCTCCTCTGGCTTTTACATGAAGAATAGATCTGCTCTTTCCCTTGTGGGAGCATACCTGTTGATCACAGCAGGCAGTCATATCATCACCACAAGGGAAACCAGCTTCAAATTGACAGTAGCCAGAGGATTTCAGAGCAGCAATAAAGAATCTGGATGCTTGATGAGTAAATGAGCTGCTGCTATTATAGTTTTCTTACTATTATGGGATAAAATATATTAAAATAATAGGTTTAACAGAGTGGAGGGCAATGATGGGAAAGCCAAAGTGGAAATGGAAGAGTAGTGGGTTTGAGTGAAGAGTACTAGTGGCTTGTGTAGGAGATGAGAGTACCTTGGACCGAGGAGATCTGTCTTGGAGCTGTGTCTATGGTGTCTTGAATTTGTGGCTATGGAGAAGTTGTAATAATCAAGATTTTTTGGAGCTAGAACAGACATGATTTGAATTAGTACCTCAATCCGGGTATCATCCCATTCTTTTGCTTCATTTGAAGCAAAACTTCTCGCAAGAGTTGTCTGTTTTCCAGAAGGAAAAAAAAAAAAAAAGAGGCAAAGTTTTATATAGTGTGTATACTATCTTGGTATAAGACTGAGGTTATGTATAAGCCAAATGGCACACAATTAACTGTTTAATACATGTTGAAACAGATGGCATTCTGAGAAAAAATTTTTAAATAATGGATTTCCTACAGAATGCCTCTAAAAAATAAAATTCAGATTGATAAAAGACATAAATTTGCAAAGTAAAATTTTAAAACTATGAGAAACAATATAGGAAAATGTTTCCTAGAAATTTCTTTTGGGGATTGAAACATATTTATTAATGATATAAAAGCAAATCTCATAAAATAAAAATATAATTATATGTATTACAACAACAAGAAAACAAATTTTTTGTCTTCTGAAAGACTTTAGAAACCAAAAGTAAGGTAAGATATAATCTGAAAAATATTTTATAATATTTAGATGCGAGATTTATATACAGAATGTATAAGAAACTTCTTTATCACTTCAGTTCAGTCACTCAGTCATGTCTGACTCTTTGTGACCCCATGAATTGCAGCACACCAGGCCTCCCCGTCCATCACCAACTCCCAGAATTCACTCAGACTCACGTCCATCAAGTCAGTGATGCCATCCAGCCATCTCATCCTCTGGCATTCCCTTCTCCTCCTGCCCTCAATCCCTCCCAGCATCACAGTCTTTTCCAATGAGTCAACTCTTCCCATGAGGTGGCCAAAGTACTGGAGTTTCAGCTTTAGCATCATTCCTTCCAAAGAAATCCCAGGGCTGATCTCCTTCAGAATGGACTGGTTGGATCTCCTTGCAGTCCAAGGGACTCTCAAGAGTCTTCTCCAACACCACAGTTCAAAAGCATCAATTCTTTGGCGCTCAGCTTCCTTCACAGTCCAACTCTCACATCCATACACGACCACGGGAAAAACCATAGCCTTGACTAGATGGACCTTTGTTGGCAAAGTAATGTCTCTGCTTTTGAATATGCTATCTAGGTTGGTCATAACTTTCCTTCCAAGGAGTAAGTGTCTTTTAATTTCATGGCTGCAATCACCATCTGCAGTGATTTTGGAGCCCAAAGAAATAAAGTCTGACACTGTTTCTACTGTTTCCCATCCCTTTCCCATGAAGTGATGGGACCAGATGCCATGATCTTCATTTTCTGAATGTTGAGCTTTAAGCCAACTTTTTCACTCTCCTCTTTCACTTTCATCAAGAGGCTTTTTAGTTCCTCTTTTATATCCCCCCAACTAAAGAGACAATGCAATTGAGATAAATGTTGAGTAATTTCTAAAATGGTATCACAGATGCTCCCATCCATATGCAGTTCTCTAATTCCACTATTAACTAAAGAAATTCAATTCAAAGCAAAACAGTAACTACATTCACAAAAAGTATACCCACAAAGTATATGGCAAAAAAACAATGATAATTTCCAGATGTGTTAAACAAGTGGAATATAAGAAATCTTACAGGTTCTAGTAGGAACAAATTAGGATTTTTTTTTTTTTTGTCTAAATATTGAGTAGAGATTAAGATATGCTGATTCTAAAAACATGATGCAATTTAACTTCTGGGTATGTGTGTGCGTTGGAGCAATTCTGTGCAAGTATACCATGAGACATTGCATTATTTACAACAAGAGAAACAAAGTCGTAATGTTCACACAGTGAATAATCTTAAACAATTAAAGTGACAGAAATAGGTTCATACAGTATCAAGCTAGAACTGAAAAGTAAATGATGGCTATTATAAATAATATTTTATTGAACATTCTGTGCATATGTAAAAAATATATATATATATATATATATTTTTTTTTGTTGTTGTTGTTGTTGTTGAATATTCACCTCAAAGTGAAATTGCTGGTTTGGAGGGTATAATACATTTTGCTTTAGCAGATTAGATCAGTAGATTTAGCAGTTCATATTCGTTTCAATGGTTTTCAAAGTGGCAATGCCAATTTAAATACTCAACAGTATGGAAAAAACTAGACATAACCCCATATCAAAAACAATAGAATGTACCATTGTAGCACATTCATAAAATTCTATTGAGTGTAAAAATAAAAGAATCAGTGTTCCAAATTAAACAGAGAAATCTCACAAGAAATAATGCTGAAGGAAATATGACCCCATTTATTTAGGGTTAAAGCAATAATACATCTAATGCATGATAACAGAAATTAATTAAGGGCATGAGGACTGAATGAAGATTCCAGAGCAGCTTCCTGGGCTGGTTTCACTTACAATCATGAACACATGATGTTCTAAGGGCCCATAACTTGGTAAAAATTTATCCAGTCCAGTTCAGTTCAGTTCAGTCGCTCAGTCGTGTCCGACTCTTTGCAACCCCATGAATCACAGCATGCCAGGCCTCCTTGTCCATCACCAACTCCCAGAGTTCACTCAGACTCACGTTCATCGAGTCAGTGATGCCATCCAGCCATCTTATCCTCTGTAGTCCCTTTCTCCTCCTGCCCCCAATCCCTCCCAGCATCACAGTCTTTTCCAATGAGTCAACTCTTCTTATGAGGTGGCCAAAGTACTGGAGTTTCAGCTTTAGCATCATTCCTTCCAAAGAAATCCCAGGGCTAATCTCCTTCAGAATGGACTGGTTGGATCTCCTTGCAGTCCAAGGGACTCTCAAGTGTCTTCTCCAACACCACAGTTCAAAAGCATTAATTCATGTATACCTGTGGTGGATTCATTTTGATATTTGGCAAAACTAATACAGTTATGTAAAGTTTAAAAATAAAATAAAATTAAAAAAAAAAAAAAGCATTAATTCTTCTGTGCTCAGCCTTCTTCACAGTCCAACTCTCACATCCATACACGACCACGGGAAAAAACATAGCCTTGAGTAGATGGAACTTTGTTGGCAAAGTAATGTCTCTGCTTTTGAATATGCTATCTAGGTTGGTCATAACTTTCCTTCCAAAGAGTAAGCGTCTTTTAATTTCATGGCTGCAATCACCATCTGCAGTGATTTTGGAGCCCCAAAAAATAAAGTCTGACACTGTTTCCACTGTTTCCCCATCTATTTCCCATGAAGTGATGGGACAATTTCACACAATATTTACACACATTCTGTATGTTTGAATTCAACAAAAAATTTTTAAAATACAATGTTAGTTTTTAAAAAGTGAGATGAAATATGACTGATGGAATATACCAATGTACAGTTTTCAAAGGTAAACACAGCAATACTATGTATATTCTCTCTCTCTCTCTCTCTCTCTCTCTATATATATATATATATATATATATACATACGTGTGTGTGTATATGTATGTATGTATGTATGTATGTATTGGACTTCCCAGGTGGTACTAGTGGTAAAGAATATGCCTGTCAATGCAAGAGACATTAGATGGAGGTTTGATTCCTGGGTTGAGGCTATTCCCCTGGAGGAGAGCATGGCAACACATTCCAGTACTCTTGCCTGGAGAACCCCATGGACAGAGGAGTCTGGTGGGCTACAGTCCATAGGGTTGCAAAGAATTGAACATGACTGAAGTGACTTAGCACATGTATATACATATATATATATATATATGTATGTATATACATATACACATATGTATATATATTTGCATCCACAGGTGAACATATATTTGAATACACATGTGTGTATATATTTATATATACATACATAAAAGTTTCTGGGGAAGGAAGTCAAAGAATAGCTGGGCCTGGGAAGTTGAAAATAACAAATTTCATTCATCTGTAGAGATAATAATATATGTACTTCATGGACTGTTGTGATGATCAAATGATTGAACAGATATAAGACTCACAGAACAGGGATGAGCATAAAGGGAGCTGTACCTGATAAATATTATCCCTCTTGCTTCACAGGGGAGGGCTAGCTTTTCAAGAAGCATGATTAAGGTTTAGGAAACAAAATTTTGTAATTGTCACCAACCTTGTCGCCATCCACATTACATTTTAGTGAACTGATATCTTCTGCTCTCCTCAAATATATGCTTAATATGTGCATATGTGTGTGTGTGTTCCCTGTGTATGCATGTGTGTGTGTGTGTGTGTATATATTCTCTGTATAGGTATGTGTATATATTCTCTGAAGCTTATATCTTGTTGTAGACATGAATATAGATAAATTAAAGAAGCATACTGTATTCAGTAGCCTCAAAATGAAATGACAAACTATCTTAAGTTAGTTCAATCTTGCTAAGCAACATCATTTCTCTTTCTCCATAGAAAACTTTGCTATGATAGGTTTAATTATTCAACTTCAGTTGCTAAATATAATCTTCAGAATTCACATCCTTTATTTTCTAAATTACAAATGAGATAGTCATCATAGAGGATAAGTTTGAATTAGTTATAATGGATATAGATGGCACTGAATTGCTATTTTATCTATGAATTTAACTGATGTTTACTCAAAGTATGGTGTGGTGTGCTTTTTGCCAGAATAATTTTGACCTTTTTTTACTCTTATGTCACTTTATAATTATCACCACCCACTAGATCAGAGATCTCAGATGTACACTAGTTTAAAAAATAAAAATGAAAAACTGCAAAGTTAAAGTCTTTGTGATTCAAAGTTAAGTTTGAGCACTGACTTTTATTCAGTAGAAATAGCTCTGGGGAAATAAAAACATCTCCAGTGTGTAACCATTCCTCTAAACTCCAGTTAACAACTCTCTTTCAGTCACATATACCTTCCTGATCTTGAAGAGCAGATACATTTTTTGAATCATTCAAACAATTGCTTTAAAAAATTATTACTATTTATTAAAACATACCATATGCCTGACACTTGACTGGGCTTGGGTAAGTTATGATCAGATAAGATCAGATAACTGTAGATCCCTGTTCTCTTCAGATTTAATGTCTTTTAGGGATGATGACTGGAGAAGGAAATGGCAACCCACTCCAGTGTTCTTGCCTGGAGAATCCCAGGGACGGGGGAGCCTGGTGGGCTGCCGTCTGTGGGGTTGCACAGAGTCGGACACGACTGAAGCGATTTAGCAGCAGCAGGGATGATGACAAGTAAGGATGGAAGTAGATGCAATAGGATTAGTGCCTTGAAAGACAAGTACTTCTTGATATGATAATATTAAATGTAGGTGGCATAAGACCTGTCTGGGGCAGAATGAGGAGATTAAGGGCCGTTATTAAATGCATTCTAAATATTGGTAAACAAACAAACAAACAAAAATTCTACTTCTATCAAATAGCCTTATAAGAATTTAGACTGACTTAATGCGGTTGACAAATGTGAATAAAATCCACAAATTTATTTTTGTCCTTTTACCATGCCTCTTTAAATCACAATTTAGAGAACTGTGGTCTACCTTTGAAAAAATAAGAGGTAAGGCTTATGCTGACACATAAATAAGTTCTTAACTTATATTACTATATTCTGATGCTTTCATATTTGAAATGGATTAGGTGGGAATGCAGATTATAGAATTCAGAATTGCTTAAATAGTTCAATGGTGGGGTTTTCAATTTTTAAATATAGAAAAGGGTAAATAATTCCCCAAGACATTTTTACCACCATAATGTTAAGACCATAAGCAGAATAAGCTTTTTCATACTTTATTACTGAATTTAAAAAATGCTCCAAGCACTGAGATTTAAAAACTAAATCATGATACCGTGAAAGTGACCATACAGCATACTCTACAAATGAACAAAATGTGTATGTTTAATGGCAATTAACTAAGATGCAGGGGTATGTAGCATAATGAAGAAAAGATGTGTTATAGTTCAGTTCTTGAAAACTATTCCAGAATAAATGCATATGAATATCCTGGGTCAGCTGCTCCCAAGATTGATTTTTACACAATTCTGATATAGCCAGAGAAATATTTTGGAGTCACTGAACTAAACTGCCCATTCAAATCTAAGATTATATGATATCCAAAGAAATGGAAAGGAAAAACTACTAGACGAAATATAAATACATATGTAATAAGGAGGTGTAATAACTGTCAGAGAAAGAAATACAACTATTTTGTTGTTGAATTTCAGAAAAATGCCATAGCCAGCCTTTTTTTTATTATTATTAAATAAATGAATAGGTTTACTTCTGAAACTCTGAAAGAGGGCTGACCAAGAGAGAAACATATTACAAAGGAAAGGTGCATTAAAGAACATGCTGCATTCAGCATATATCAAGTAGTAACTGTACAATGCTAAGTTGCTTCAGTCGTGTCCCACTCTGTGCGACCCCATAGATGGCAGCCTACCAGGTTTCCCCATCCCTGGGATTCTCCAGGCAAGAACACTGGAGTGGGTTGCCATTTCCTTCTCCAATGCATGAAAGTGAAACAATAAAGTGAAGTCGCTCAGTCGTGTCTGACTCCTAGCGACCCCATGGACTGCAGCCCACCAGATCCATACATCCATGGGATTTTCCAGGCAAGAGTACTGGAGTGGGGTGCCATCACCTTCTCCAACTGTACAATAGTACATAGCAATTTATATATACCAGGAATGGCTTTTAATGCTTTATATATTTTGATATTTAATGAATAAAATGCAGTTTGTCCCTTTTTTATAGTTGAAGGGATTTAGGTAAGAAGGGTGCAATTAGTTGCCAGATTTCAAAGCTAATAAAGGTCATGATAGAATTTGAACCCAGAAAAGGCTGTTTCTCCAATAAAGAACATCGAGGCAGCCATGAAAGATTGTAAAATACATTAGATATTGACCTCAGATAATTAAAAACTTAGATAATTCATTATCAAATTACCTGCCAAAAAAATTAGCCTGGAGTATATATAAAATCTAATAGAAGTTACCAAAGAACTAAAACTGTTGTGAAGAAAATAACTGGCCAATAAATGAGCTTAACATTCTGACTTACTGATATGAGAAAAGCAACTGAAAGGCTGGGTAGCATTTTTGATTGTCTCCTGGATCTAGGAAGTAAATGTTAGAGCACAGGGCCCATGGAGAATAGTGTTTCTAGCAATCCACCCTCTATTTGGAGTTAGAATGGCAAAGAAATAAGGATGTTATTTCTTTGGAGTTAGAAATGATCCAAGAAATAAGGATGAGCTGGAACATACAAGAATATTCACACAAACTGTAACTAACTTCAATTTTAAATTTTTAAAAATTCCAATTCTTGAAGTTTGCCTATAATAATATCACATTTTCAGTCATCTTGGGATGAGCCAAGAAATAATTCTCCCCAGAGGAAGAAAACATTCTTTCTCTCAAAATGTTTGCTTTTTTCCAAACTATTTACTACAAAATCAAAAAGTACAAGACATACATATAAAGGGTAACATAAATTAAAATCAGCAAAAGAACTAACAATGGAATCAGTGGCTCTAGAAAGTGAAATTATCTGATACAGACTTAAAAGAAAAAAAGATTGTCACTACATTAAAAAGATAAAGATCAAGATAGAATATTGAAAGAGAGAACTGGAAACAGACATACTTAAAAAGAGAAAAAAATAAATTCTAGAATTAAAAAATATATAGAACATGAAATTAGGGATTCAGAGAGTGAATGTCATAGGAGGTTAAATACAATTCATTAGATACTTACAGAACTAGAATGCAAAGTCAGGAGAAATTAAGTAGAAAAAAAGCAGCGAGTAGTAAGAAAACAGAAAAAATGAAAGGATGCAACTGGTTAAAGATTTAATGTACATATAATTGGCATCTCAAAAAGAAAAGAGATGGAAGATAAGGCAGGATTAAAGAGATTTGACTAAGAAATTCCCTAAATTAATAAAAATACATCAACCTTCAGATTTGGCAAGCTTATTCTGAACATGCAATCAATTTATAGATAAAAGAATTTCATATAGCATATATAAAAGTACAAAAACTAAAGACAAAGACAAAATATTAAGTCACTAGAAAAAGAAAACAGACTACAAGGAGTAGTAGTAGGCACTTATAAATGATTTCTATACAAACAATGCCATTATACAGTGGAATGACATATTCTTAGTCCTGAAAGAAAATCATTACCCAAACAAAATATTAACTAGTGAAAATACATGCCAACAAATAAAGAGAAATAGACATATTTTCTTTCCATAACTCATAAAAAAGTATGTTACCTAACAGACTGCACTAAAATAAATATTATAATAAAGGATGTTGTACATCCAGAAGAAACTATAAAGGCTATGGTTGGTTGAAGATACACCGAGGAATGAAAAATGATAAAGCCAGCAAATCTGTGATGTAGTTAAAAAAAAACAGACAAATTATTAATAACAACTTATATAATTCCATATTAGCTATAGAGTATATTCATGAATAGTAATAAAAATCTTCATAAAGTAAAAAAATGGAAAGCAAACATTCTAAGATTTTAGTGTTGCCTGAAAAGAAGAAGAATTGAATATTAGTGTTAGATTTTAGTTAACCAAGGACATGTAATCTGGCTTAACACTAAAACAATAAGGAAAGAGTGCATGGTTTATAAATAACAAAGGAAAGAAAATTAAAGATCACAAAATGGTCAGGACAAATAGAAAGTTTTCGTTAACATGATAAAAATTAGTGATTACACTGAAATTAATCGAACAAAGAGACAAATTCACAAGGAGCATTATATTCTGGAAATAAAATTATATTTTGTTTAAATGTGATATATGTCAAGCATAAACACAAATTTAAAAGACATATGATACAAACATTAGCTAAAAGAAACTGGTGTAGCTATATTAAAATTTGAGGACAGGTAGAATTAAGGCATTATTTAAGAGTTACATTTTCAAATCAAAGCTGGTTGTGTTTTCAGACAGAGATATCTTTTTTCATCTAGGACATTTTCTGGAAATCTGTAATTTTTTTTTTTTTAATCTTAGAAATAAATACTTCCTTTTTCAACCTACATAATCACTGGTTCTAGAGTTTGTCTCAGGGGAGACTTCAATACAGTATGTTTCTCACACTGCATTACTCAAATAATACTTCAAAATATTATTTATGCTTATATAAACTAAATATATATCTTGCTGCTGCTAAGTTGCTTCGGTCATGTCCGATTCTGTGCAGCCCCATAGATGGCAGCCCACCAGGCTCCCCCGTCCCTGGGATTCTCCAGGCAAGAACACTGGAGTGGGTTGCCATTTCCTTCTCCAATGCATGAAAGTGAAAAGTGAAAGTGAAGTCGCTCTGTCGTGTCTCACTGTAGCGACCCCATGGACTGCAGCCTACCAGGCTCCTCCATCCATGGGATTTTCTAGGCAAGAGTACTAGAGTGGGGTGCCATCGCTTTCTCTGACTATATATCTTAAATCTCTGTTTATTTAGTATGTAAACGCATAAATGTTTCCTCTTCTTAAAAAATTGAAAGTAAATTAATTTAAATATTCAAAATGATTTGTTCATTCTTAGTTATTTACCTAAATGTGAACATCCATTTAGGTAGTAATCATTAGACTTACAGGTCACAGAGGAATAATGCTATGAAATCACAAAAACATTTTATTCTGATTGCAATTATTAACATATATTTATTCAGTAAATGTTCTTGACTAGTAAGAATATTTGCTAATTATGTCTGAACAATACAGAGTGTAGGAGGTTATTCTTTTGGGATTAAGTATCACTTTGCAAAAATGTATTTATAGAATGAAACTTTACTGATTACTGTTCTGCTAATCTCCCAAACCTATAATTCTGTATTCAGTAAATGTTAATTCTATTCTCCTTTGCTTCAGTTACTTGAATAAATACTTAAGTAAAATTTTTACTACACATTGATTGTCATGAATCCCCATAGTTACATGAAATTATTAGGTTGGTACAAAAGTAATTGTGGATTCAGACTGTGCATTTTAAATCATAACTAGGCTCAAATACATCTTTATCAATTAAAATAGGAACCATTATATCAACATATTTTTGCCAATGTGAAATAAGTGTATTCCTGCAGCATAAAAACCTGCTTCAGGATTTGATAAATTCTGGAAAGCATTATCTGCCTCCTACTGGTTGTGGAAGTGTTTTCCCCACACACACACACACACAAAAATTGTCCAGATGCTTGAAGAAGTGGTAATTGGTTGTTGAGAGGTCAGGCAAATATGGTAGATGAGGCAAAACTTTATAGTCAAATTCATTCAACTTTTGAAGTGTTAGTTGTGTAAAGTGTGGTCAGGCATTGTCATGGAGAAGAATCGAGACCTTTCTGTTGACCCATCCCTTCTGTAGGCATTGCAGCCTTCAGTGCATCTCATAGATTTCCTGAGCATACTTCTCAGATGTAATGATTTTGCTAGGATTCAGAAAGCTGTAGTATATCAGACCAGCAGCCAACCACCAAACAGTGATGATGACCTTTTTGGGTGCAAGTTTGGCTTTGAAAAGTGCTTTGGTGCTTCTTATCAATCCAACCATTGATAAGCTGTTGTCAGCTGTTGTATAAAATTGTTTTTGTTGCACATCACAATCCAATCAAGAAATGATTCCTTGTTGTTGCACAGAATGAGAAGACGTCACTCCAAGATGACAATATTTTTTAGTTTTGATCAGTTCATGAAGCACCACTTAAACTTTTTCACTTTTCCATTTGCTTCAAATGCCAAACGACTATAGGATGGTCAACATTGAGTTCTTCGGCAAATTCTTGTGTAGTTGTAAGAGGATCAGCTTCGATGGTTGCTCTCAATTGTTCACGGTCAATTTCTGATGGCCAGCCACTGGGCTCCTCATCTGTGCAAAAATTCTTGTGCAAAATTTCTTAAACCACTTGCAAATATTCTTAAACCTGTGCAAAAATTCTTGAACCACTTCTGCACTGTATGTTCATTAGCAGTTCCTGGGCCAAATGTGTTGTTGTTCTGAGCAGTATTTGCTGCTTTATGACCCATTTTGAGGGAGAAGGCAATGGCACCCCACTGTTGCCCGGAAAATCCCATGGATGGAGGAGCCTGGTAGGCTGTAGTCCATGGGGTCGCTAATAGTCAGACACGACTGAGCGACTTCACTTTCACTTTCCACTTTCATGCATTGGAGAAGGAAATTGCAACCCACTCCAGTGTTCTTGCTTGGAGAATCCCATGGACGGAGGAACCTGGTAGGCTGCAGTCCACGGGGTCGCACAGAGTTGGACACAACAGAAATGACTTAGCAGCAGTAGCAGACCCATTTTGAACTCAAATTTTAAAAATCACTCAAATTTGCTTTTTATCTAACATAATTTCTATAGTCTAAAATAAATATAAAATAAACAGCAAGCAATGCCATTTAAAAAGCATAGAGTGAGAAATGCTCATTAAAATGATGTGTAACATAACTACATATATTTATGAATTTATTCAACTACTCAATGGCAAAGGTCAACAATGAAAAACTGCAATGACTTCTGCACCAACTTAAACATATTTATCAAAATATTTTCAGTACTGTGCCTAGCTGAGAGCACGCCTGTTGTTAAAAGTATCTGCAAGTAGTTTTCTTTCTGCCAAACAAGATCAACTACCTGTATTGCCTATCAGTGCCTAATGCAGAGAGAGCTTGTGTTATAGGAGAGTGACACTATAGTTCTTAGGGCTGTATCTTTGTGTGTTTTTAATCCCATGTTCTATTTTTTTGTTCTTATCCCTAAAATTCCATAACTGGTTATAGAAGTTAACTAGTCTCTGACCTCAGCTATTCTGTAGTCATTTTCCCAGGGAAAAATTTGGCTTTTTCTGGTCTTGGCACTATGAGGCATGTCTGACCATGAAAGAAAGGGGAGAGGAGAGTAAAATCCAAAGATAAAGATCAGAAAGACCAAATGTCAAGCTAAATAATAACGATTTGATTATTTTCTATTTCTATAAATATTCCATTAGAATTTCTTAATTAAACCTCCTCCTCTGCTCCCCCAAGTTTAAGCAAAGGACAGATAACATCAAACAAAGTATTACAGAGTGGAAATTTTCATCTGACCTTGGTGTACAAAAATGTCTTTTGAATTTTTCCCTCTGATTTACAAGGTCTATGTTTAGAAATCTGGTCATCAGATGACTTAATAAAATAGCACTCTGAAAAACACAGAGCCAGTCAGTGCTTGGGCAACTTACACCAGCTCTGATCTCTGATCTAGGGCAAGTGCCTAAGTATTTTTTCCTTAATTCAAAGTCGTTATTCTAGCTTGAAAGTATTCTTTAGTCTCCATAGCAGTCCTTTGACTATTCAATAACATAATCTTACATATCTTCATATTTGTTCTGAAGTAAAAGACCCTGCTACTTTCTTATTATTGAACACTTGGGGAAAAAAAAGGTGAAAATGTTCCATAATAGTACCGTGATTTTATAACTAAAGTACAGAAGTTCTCCAATAAAAATTCTAGTTTCTCACCTGTCAGAGCTCTGGGAAAAGACAAAATCTGGGAACAAGTTGCCATAGACATCACAGCCCTTGTTCTCTAAACAGTTTTAACATTTAACAGAAGATTTAGAGAACACAAATACTTAATACAAAAACACATTATTCACATACATGTATGTACAAAGACTTTATATTCATTCGTGTATATATATATATATATGAAATATACACATATATATTCACACTTTATATTCAGAATATGTAACCACAGAATAGGAACATTATATAACTATAGCATATGAAACATATTGCAATTCTGAGGACTAGGCAGAATGAATTAACCTGGAAGTTACTGAGATCATCTGAGACAAATAAGAAGGAAGAGGATTATTTTTTACACTGATTCTAAGATTGGCAACTCCCATGTCTACCTATCATGTGTAAGTGTGTTAGACCTAAAAGTTACTTAAAGTCAGACATGTGCATAATAGATATCTTGAATGACAGACTGGTTTGTCTTCAGCGAATGATGAAAGTGACCAGGTGATAGCAATTACAGAGTAGCAAGATGGAGAATTATAATGATGTTGTAGTAGTAACAGTAACATTATTAACAGCAGTAGATGTCTCTTGCAAAAGGAAGAAAAAGTAATAGTTTGGAAGAAAAGGGGAGTACCCAAGCTGTTACTTCAGAATGCTTCATTTTGAGAATTCAGAGTATTCATGGGGCAGTTAGGTTCAGTTAAGCTAGAAGGTAGAGGAGATGTTCAGGAAGAAAGCTGAGGGTACAGTGCTAATCACCTAGCCACACTTCTGGGAACACAATGGAAAGATTTGGGTAACATAGGAGGGTGGTACAGATCAGAGCAACACAACAGTAGGAATTCCCCTGTTAATGGGTGACTGTGGGATCGCAGAAATCTCCCAGTGTCTGGGTTAAATGAGCATAGACCATGGTGGGGATTGTTCTGACGGTTTCTTAAAGGGGAGCAGGTGCTAGAGTAGGGTGGTATTGGTAAGATGGCTTCCAAGAAGCCCTTCCCTCACACAGTTCAACTGAAAATTATTGATGGCTTTAAAAGGAAAAAGTATAAAAGATGCATGTGAACAAATGAACTGGTGGTTGCAGATGGACAAATTGAAGAGGGCACATGGTAGTGAAGAAAACACTGCTAGCAAATAAACTGACAACATCCAGAGACTCCAAATGCTTAAGTATAATTGAAATGAAATAGATAGGATGGCTTTGCAATAGTGAGAGATAAAAGATAGTCAGAAATAGCTGAACCGTGAAAGTCTTATTGGTCATACCAAGGCAATTTTTCTGAGTGGCTTAATTTCACCTGAGTCTAAAATACCTTGAGGACTTGTTAAACTTGCAGAATTCCAAATCCCTCTCTAGTCTAATAAGAATCTGTAAGATACAGTGCCTGAGAATCAAGTCCTTAAGGATGTGTGCGTGTGTAATAAGTTGCTTCAGGTGTGTCCAACTCTTTACAACCCTGTGGACTGTAACTTGACAGGTTCCTCTGTCTGTAGGATTCTCCAGCCAAAAATACTGGAGTGCGTTGTCACTCCAGGGCATCTTCCCAACCCAGGTATTGAACCACCATCTCTTATGTCTCCTGCATTTGTAGGTGGGTTCTTTACCACTAGTGCCACCCGGGAAGGCCCCTTAAGGATAAAAGGAATTACAAAGGCCAAAGTTTGAAAACATGATTTTGGTACTTAATTTTGCAGACAAAAAGGAGAAAATGAAAAATGCCCAAGACAAGAATATTATCATTGTCATCCTCATCATCACCATCTTATAGTGGATTTCATATAGAAAAAAACTTCTGTGTACATAAAAATGAGCACTGATTTAATATACAGTATAAGCTTTAAGTTAAAATAAAATTCAAGTATACATATTCCACTTTTATGAATTTTTCCTTTTACAAACTTTTTCAATTAACTCACTCAGATAAGAGAGCTTCTACATATAAAAATATTAATAGTAGTCAACTGTGGAGTTGGAATTACTAGAGAACTATTTTTCTTTATTATTGAATTGATGTTTTCTGAACTTGGTTAAAAATAACATTATTTAAATAATTAGAATAAAAATATATTGGATAACAAAAATTAGAGGCAAAAGGTCATCAGTCTAATGCAAACAAACACAGAAGCAGAAATATTCAAATCAGAGTGAATATTAAAGATGAAAAATTACTAAATTGGCAACATAAATTCATTTTACATTGATTAAAATCTAGAACTTTTGTCAGCCATTGTCATATTATATAAAAAGCAAAAAAATCAAAGAAATCTATTTAAGTAATGCAAAAAAAAACCCAAGAAAATTGTAGTAATCCATTTAGTATAAGTAATGTTTTAATATAACTCTATGGATTACAAAAATAAAAGGTGAAAATGAAACAAGATTTAGTTATGTGAAAGAATTAATATATAAAGAACACTGTACTCTACAAATAGAGACTACCCATTCTCTTAGGTTGCCAAGATGTTGACCATTTCTTTGCCAACCCTATTATTTAGATTCTTGGTAAGGAACACATTGCGTGCGCACACACACACACACACATACAATGGATAATTTGAGGAGTTTTAAAGAATGTGTAGGGAAACCACAGGGATGGTGTGATGTCCAGGAACTTGTCCTAGATTCCTCAAAGGCTGAAGAAGCATCTGCAACATTCAGAGAGAAAGAGAAGGTTGTATGGAGACCCACCTCAAAGAAACTGTAAAATTTAGAAAACAGAAGGAGCTGAGGAAACAAAAACCTCAGTCGTCCTCTCTTCCCTCTCTGCTCTCCTGAGAAGCTCACTCCCTGCTTCCCAACAGCTAAATACAATCTGCAGCCAGTTGGCATGGGCGACCATTGGTTCAGCCTCTGGGTCACAAGCAGGGTAGAGAGCATGGAGAGTTGATATATAGAGGAAAAACAGAAAATATCAGGCACTATCACAAAGGAAAATTCCAATATAAGGATAAAATATAAGAGACTTATCCTCTGATCATAATTATTTCAGTTTGCCCCCTATTTAGCTAGAAATGTTGTAGCTATTGTAGCTTACAAAGATGAAAATCTTTGTAAGGAAGGCATTAATTTTGATGTAGTGGAAGAGAAATGGCTGCATACCTATCCAATGCTAGAGACCATGTGTGAACTGATTTTTCAGCCTCAGTTACTTGGTCAGAAAGAGAAAGCTGAGGACTAGGTCATCATAAAGATGCATGACAAATGTCCAGGCCATTTTTAGAGTTTTCCTCAATCTCTCTCTCTATAAAGTAGGATCTGATAAATTGATTCCAAAGTTTGGCAAACTATGATCCACTGATCCACAGTTTCAATCTAGTCTACCACTTCTATTGCAAAAAAAAAAGTTTTATTGGAACACAGCCAGGCTCATTCATTTCCATGATTCCTGTGGCTTATTTCATATTACAATGTCACAATTTGGTAGTTGCAACAGAAGCTATCCAAAAATACTTACATCGCATTTTAAAGACTATTCAGATATAAAATTCCTAAATAAAGCATGTCTAAATATAGAATGAAATTCTGAAACAATCATGTGAGACACCCATCATACAGCATAACTTTAAATATCATAATGAATGGAGTAGGCAATGGCAACCCACTCCAGTACTCTTGCCTGGAAAATCCCATGGATGGAGGAGCCTGGTAGGCTGCAGTCCATGGGGTCACTCAGAGTCGGACATGAATGAGTGACTTCACTTTCACTTTTCACTTTCATGCATTGGAGAAGGAAATGGCAACCCACTCCAGTGTTCTTGCCTGGAGAATCCAGGGACGGGGGAGCCTGGTGGGCTGTCATGTATGGGGTCGCACAGAGTTGGACACGACTGAAGTGACTTAGCAGCAGCAGCAGCAACAGTGACTATATAACATCCAGCTGAAGACTAGTGGGGGGTACTCTTTCTGCCCCCTTCTGATGCCTATGTCAGAAGTTTTCTCTATCTCCTTTATACTTTAATAAAACTGTATTACACACACACAAAAATAAATAAATATCATAATGAAAGTTCACATAGCAAGGTAAATTACTTAAAAACAAAACTATATTCCTGTGATATACTATATCAAAAAGTAAATAAAAATAATTGAAAATAATTTATAAAACTCTTAAAAATGATAATATTATTTAAGGAAATGCTTTTCATAAATTCAAGGTTCCACATAAATATAAAATTATTACACACATTTTACCAAAAAGCTACTAAAATCAATATTGTAAGATAGCTTCAAAAATAACAGACAATAAATCTAGAGAAAGCAAATAGAAGGAAAGAAAAGAAATAGATGTTAATAAATTTGGCTTGGAGTTTCAAAATAAGAATGGTCATTGTAAACTGAAAAGTAACATTATTTACAGGTAATATTTGTCTTCTAAGGGCACAAGAGAAATATCTACATAAAATCTACTAGAAAAAACTAGCTGTGTAGTTACAAAATAAATATTCACAAATTAAAACTTTTTACCTATTAGGAAGTCTCAGGAAATTAATGGGAATAAAATATTGTCTTTTAATATTCTACTAAGTTATTCAAAATAACTTGTAACCATCTTGGCAAGAAATATTAGAAATATATGAATATGTCTAAAATATTTGATGAGGTCTTAAAAGATGATGTGCAAAGTTAACAATGATAATGCACAAAACATTATTAAATTATTAATACATTTAATGCATTATTAAAGTGTATTAGCAGAAACTAATACAATATTGTAAAGCAATTATCCTTAATAGTTTAAACATTTCCTCTCAATAAATATTTACAAATATTCAATATACTTGAAGAAAATATCCCTACAGATTTTTAAAAACTACTTTGAAGTTCATTGACCAGATAAATAGCAACTTTTTTTTTTCTGAAACAGCAACAAATGAGACACTTTTATCTCTAGAGAATGTTAGCAAGTAATGTAAAGACAAAAATAATTATATTCTGGTTACAGGACATAGATTACATATAAGCATCTTCCTTTGCTCTGTATGAATGCCTTGAAAAAAACAATGAAAATATATGTTCTTTAGTAATAAAATTTCAGGAATAAAGATAGAGAAGATAAAATTTGAGACGCTTAAGGGGCAGGAGATGAGTGGTAAAGGACTTGAATCCAGAAAACAGAATCCTCAGCGGGTGGTGGAGTGAGTTCAGTTTCACTGCAGAATCTTCTGAAGCCCAGGAATGGATGACATCCCATATTTCAGGAAGTAAGGGTGAAAGCAGGGCAAACAAGAGGATTAGTTAAAAATGCAATTAAAAAAAACAAGCTCCCTAAATTACACCCAGTATGGACCTAACAGAAGCTGAAGATATTAAGAGGAGGTGGCAAGAATACACAGAAGAACTATACAAAAAAGATCTTAATGACACAGATAACCATCTAGAGCCAGATATCCTAGACTGTGAAGTCAAGTGGGCCTTAGGAAGCTTCACTATGAACAAAGCTAATGTAGGTGATGGAATTCCAGTTGAGTTATTTCAAATCCTAAAAGACAATGCTGTGAAAGTGCTGCAGTCAATATGCCAGCAAATTTGGAAAACTCAGCTGTGGCCACAGGAATGGAAAAGGTCAGTTTTCATTCCAATCCCAAAGAAGACAATGCCAAAGAATGCTCAAACAACCGCACAATTGCACTCATCTCACACACTAGAAAAGTAATGCTCAAAATCTTCAAGCGAGGCTTCAACAGTATATGAACCGAGAACTTCCAGATGTTCAATCTGGATTCAGAAAAGGCAGAGGAACCATAGATCAAATTGCCAACGCCCATTGGATCATCAAAAAAGCAAAAGAGTTCCAGAAAAACATCTATTTCTGCTGTATTGACTATGCCAAAGCCTTTGACTGTGTGGATCACAACAAACTGGAAAATTCTTCAGGAGATGGGAATATCATACTACCTTACCTACCTCCTGAGAAATCTGTATGCAGGTCAAGAAACAACAGTTAGAACTGGACATGGAACAACAGACTGATTCCAAATAGGAAAAGGAGTATGTCAAGGCTGTCTATTTCTCCCTGCTTATTTAACTTACATGCAGAGTACATCATGTAAAATGCTGGGCTGGATGAAGCACAAGCTGGAATCAAGATTGTGAGGAGAAATATCAATAACCTCGGATATGAAGATGACACCACCCTTATGACAGAAAGTGAAGAAGAACTAAAGAGCCTTTAGATGAAGGTGAAAGAGGAGAGTGAAAATGCTGGCTTAAAACTCAGCATTCAAAAAATGAAGATCACGGCATCCAGTCCCATCACGTCATGGTAAATAGCTGGGGAAACAATGGAAACAGTGACAAACTTTATTTTCTTGGGCTCCAAAATCACTGCAGATGGTGATTGCAGCCATAAATTAAATGGCGCTTGCTCCTTGGAAGAAAAGTTATGACCAACCTAGACATCATATTAAAAAACAGAGACATTACTTTGCCGACAAAGTCTGCCTAGTCGAAGCTATGGTATTTTCAGTAGTCATGTATGGATGTGAGAGTTGGACCATAAAGAAACTTGAGTGTCAAATAGATGCTTTTGAATTGTGGTGTTGTAGAAGACTCTTGAGAGTCCCTTGGACTGAAGGAGATCCAACCAGTCAATCCTGAAGGAAATCAGTCCTGAATACTCATTGGAAGGACTGATGCTGAGGCTGAAGCTCCAATACTTTGGCCACCTGATGTGAAGAGCTGACTCACTGGAAAAGACCCTGATCCTGATAAAGGTTGAGGGCAGTAGGAGAAGGGGACGACAGAGGGTGAGATGGTTGGATGGCATCATCTACTTAATGGACATGAGTTTGAGCAAGCTCCGGGCTCTGGTGATGGACAAGGAAGCCTGGTGTGCTGAAAGTCCATGGGGACGCAGAATCAGACACAACTGAGCGACCGTACTGAACTGACACCACACCGCGATTCCAGGCACAGGTATACCTCTTATTCATCTCTTTTGCAAGAGATGATGGATTGTCTGTAGTGAAGATCACCGTATTCTAGCCCAGGAACCATTAGCAGAGATGAAGGTGAGATTCCAGCACTTACTGTAAACAGCGGCCTCAGTGAATTTTTACTCATTGAAATATTGACATACATGGTACTTATTCCCCACTGAGCTACCATAATGTTAGCACATTATACTCTGTAGATCACTGTATGAAAGATTATTTTCTGGGAATCTTTTTGATCAAGATAAAAGTTCTCAAGGTACATTGGGGCCAAGGCAACCTTCTCAGGTACCATGGGAGAAGTAAGCCCAGATGATCCAGGACTTCTATTATACACAAAGAATTAAGCTGTCTTTTCTGAATCTAAAATGGTACTAGCTAAATAACTCTCCTGAGAAAATAGCCATGCATACATATTTTGTGGTACTTATTTCTCTCCCAGAACCCTGATGAGAAAGGTCAGGCCTTCAGTGAAAACCCCAATCTATAAAGTCTATTTACACATAGAAAATGTTGATCAGCATCTTCTCTTATGTATGAAAAATAACTAGGGAAGCAGAAAATTATACTCTGTGGAGTTTCTAACTATTTCATCTAGGAAACAAGAACAAAGTGCTTTGACAAATAAACACTTGAAAAAAAGAAGCTTGGAAATCATAAATGTTTCAGCAGAAATAAGAAAAATTAACAGAAGCGATGTGGATGAACCTAAAGTTTATTATACAGAGTGAAATATGTCAGAAAGAGAAAAAATACCATATGTTGATACTTAATATATGGCTTCTAGAAAAAATGGTACTGGTGAACCAATTTGCAGGGCAGGAATAGAGAGGCCGACATAGAGAATGGACATATGAACATGGGGGGTGGACAGCATGGGATGAGTTAGCACTGACATATACACACTACTGTGTGTAAAATAGACAGTGGGAAGCTGCTGCCTAACATGGAAACCTCAGCTGGATGCTCTGTGATGACATAGAGGGGTGGGATGGGGGCGGTAGGAGAGAGGTTCAGGAGGGACAGTATATACACATAGCTGACATTGTTCACACTCACGTTGTTCTGCAGCAGAAACCAATACAAGATTGTAAAGCAATTATCCTCCAATTAAAAAATAATGACAATAATAAAAATAAGTTTTAAAATTAACAAAATGATCAGACGATAAAATTAAAACAATATACTGACAAGCAGAGCAAAAATAGAAAAGTGAAGAAATGTAATGAAAATATTTTTTAAAACACAAATTCAGTCTAGAAGGCCCAACATGCAAATTAGAGTTCTAGAAATAGAAAATCAGTAAAGGGAATCATCAAAGAAATTTCCTAGAATCAGAATAATGAATTTTCATTTTGAAATGACCCATTCAAAACAATGGGGAAAAAATTAGTCTCTCACTAAAAGGTACATTTGCTTATATTTTTAAAACTTAGGAGACAGAAAAGAAAAAACAAGTATAATTACGAAGGCTAACAAGTCATAATGGCAACAACGACATTAAAAGTTTAACCACAGTGTGGTGTTGCCTGTAAGAGCCTAGAGAAATGATTATTTCCAATATAGAATTCTAATACCAGCCAAACTGCCACAAAAATGCCAGAGCAGAAATAGAGAAATTACTTTCAGATATAAAATACCTTCCATATCTTATCTTCCATGGTCACTTTCTCAGGAAGAAACTGAGAGAGTAAACCAAGGAAGAGAAAGTCATGGAACTTAGAAAACCAGGAAACAAACACAGGAAACAAAAAAAAAAGTCAAAGGGAATGGATAACGGTGAAAAGAGATTCCAAGGTGATTCCTGCAGCTGTCCTAGGAATCAGCTAGTAGCTGATGAGGCTCTGGGAAAGTGTCTGGAAAAAGATGAAATGACTAAAATACTGTCATGTTTAAAAACATTGAGAGGCAATTTAAGCAACTGGAAGTGATTTGGGGGAAGTACTAATGTGAAAACAGGATGATTATTAACTTCAGGGAAAAACGCTGTGTAGGCATATAAGTGTAATCTTATTGTGCCACATGTTCTTCTGTGGATTCAAAATATGGAGTTGAATATGTAAAAGAAGAAAAAAATCTGATCAAAGTTATGATACAATTACTTTGGGAATATTGGGAAACAGCATTTATGCCTGTGAGTATGGGTGGTAGAGAGAATAATGCCACTTATTTTCAATACATCATGAAGTAGTCATTCAAGCACATAGTTTATTTATTATTTTTTTTTTTTTTTAATTTTATTTTATTTTTAAACTTTACATAACTGTATTAGAGCTGCAGAAGTATATGCCAAAAGAAACAACTGAAAGAGTTGTGGGGTCTTAGGCTTTGCACCTTACACGCACTGCCTTCCCTCTGTTGTGTCTGTTCTTGTGTCTCCTTCTACTCAATTTACAACGTTCTTTCTGATATTCCAATCTCACTTAATGTTAACTGTTACTCAATTTTTAGCTTTGTTACTTCCTCAGAAAAGTCTTCCTGAATATTCAGAAGCTTCAAACTAGTGCAGATTCTATTTTGTCCCTCATGACATTGTAAACTCTTCTTTGTAAAGTGAACAATGGTTCCAGTTGTATTTTGTATTGTGAACTCCAGGAGTTCAGGTACTGCATGGGTTTTTTGGTCCCTTGTACCCCTAGCAACTGACTGGCTGAGGTTGCTGACTGCAGCACCCTGACTGCAATGGGGAACTTACTATATATTTGTGGAATAACCGAATTAAATACTGTGACTAATTAATAATTTATCACAAAAATACAAACCATAAGCCAACTATAAATATTATGAATTTTAAAATCTTAAATCATATATTTGCAAATAAAATTCACTGTAATTTAGCAACAGTCATTATGGAATACATTAAGACAATGTATCTTATTAACGTGACACAAATATGTGACTACCTCATTACCAGAAAAGATGATTATCTTCAATATCAGAAAGTCTGGAAATAGATCCTTTTTATTAAATAAACTATTTCTTTAAAAAACAAAGCAGAAATACAAAAAATAACCATGAGACAAATAGGTATCATTATATTTGCTTGTAAAGCATTATTTATTCCCTTTAATGCAAGGAACAAGAAAAATACGCTTATTTTCTCAGCCATTATTTGGCATTGCTCTTTATGTTGTAGAGACTGAAATTGAAAAACTAAATGAAAAATTAATAGAAAAATCTTTCAGTAGGATCACAATTCTTTTAGAACCTGTCTATAAGAGCCAGTTGGAAAAATAAAATGAAAATGAGACAAGATTTTGTTTACAATAGTGAAAACAAAAGTAAAGAAATTAGGATTAAATCATGTAAATGAGGAGTCAGATCTTGGAGGAAAAACAGCAGTGAGACTTTATTAGCTCAAACGGAAAAGAATGTTTTAAGATGGATAGAATTTCAGACAGTGCCAAAAGCTGGTTAAGTTTAAGTAAAATAGGGACCTAAATATAAATATTGGATATCAAGACAAAGAATTAATTGGACTCTTAGTGAGATTTCTATATGCAGAAAACCACAGATTTTTACTGAAGGATATGACATATTTAGCCAATAACTAGGTATGCACTGTTTCATGACAAGATGTTTAACTTCCTGTAGCTAATATTTTAAGTGAGTACAATTTCATCCAATGTCATTTTTTAATAAACTCACTAATTAAGGCTTAGGATATTTATCAACATGATAATATATATCTGCTGCTGCTGCTGCTGAGTCACTTCAGTCGTGTCCAACTCTGTGTGACCCCATAGACGGCAGCCCACCAGGCTCTCCCGTCCCTGAGATTCTCCAGGAAAGAACACTGGAGTGGGTTGCCATTTCCTTCTCCAATGCATGAAAGTGAAAAGTGAAAGTGAAGTCGCTCAGTCGTGTCCGACTCTCAGCGACCCCATGGACTGCAGCCTATCAGGCTCCTTCATCCATGGGATTTTCCAGGCAAGAGTACTGGAGTGGGGTGCCATTGCCTTCTCTGAATATATATCTATGTTGGCCTAAATTCTTTATCCTTAATGGACAAACACTAGATGAGTTTCTAATTAAATGAAGAAAAATCTATTGTTATTGTCCAACATTTTACTGGAAGTAAAGTAAGCTACACAAATTGCATAAGAGATAAAACTATCACTATTTGCTGATAATGTGACAGCATAAGACAATTCAGTAAGATAGCAAGGCATAAAATTAATATACAGAAATAAATGTCATTTATATAATCAGAAACTAATCCTGAAAGATGATGCTGTGAAAGTGCTGCACTCAATATGCCAGCAAATTGGAAAACTAGGCAGGGGCCACAGGACTGGAAAAATACACTTTTCTTTCCAATCCCAAAGAAACGCAAGCCAAAGAATGCTCAAACTACCACACAATTGCACTCATCTCACACGCTAGTAAAGTGATGCTCAAAATTCTCCAAACCAGGCTTCAGCAATATGTGAACCGTGAACTTCCTGATGTTCCAGCTGGTTTTAGAAAAGGCAGAGGAACCAGAGATCAAATTGCCAACATCCGCTGGCTCATGGAAAAAGCAAGAGAGTTCCAGAAAAACATCTATTTCTGCTTTATTGACTATGGCAAAGCCTTTGACTGTGTGGACCACAATAAACTGTGGAAAATTCTGAAAGAGATGGGAATACCAGACCACCTGATCTGCCTCTTGAGAAATCTGTATGCAGGTCAGGAAGCAACAGTTAGAACTAGACCTGGAACAACAGACTGGTTCCAAATAGGAAAAGGAGTACATTAGGCTGTATATTGTCACCCTGCTTATTTAACTTATATGCAGAGTAAATCATGAGAAACGCTGGACTGGAAGAAACACAGCTGGAATCAAGATTGCCAGGAGAAATATCAATAACCTCAGATATGCAGATGACACCACCCTTATGGCAGAAAGTGAAGAGGAACTCAAAAGCCTCTTGATGAAAGTGAAAGTGGAGAGTGAAAAAGTTGGCTAAAGTTCAACATTCAGAACACAAAGATCATGGCATCTGGTCCCATCACTTCATGGCAAATAGATGGGGAAACAGTGGTAACAGTGTCAGACTTTATTTTTTTGTGCTCCAAAATCACTGCAGATGGTGACTGAAGCCATGAAATTAAAAGACGCTTACTCCTTGGAAGGAAAGTTATGACCAACCTAGATAGCATATTCAAAAGCAGAGACATTACTTTGTTAACAAAGGTCCGTCTAGTCAAGGCTATGGTTTTTCCAGTGGTCATGTATGGATGTGAGAGTTGGACTGTGAAGAAATCTGAGCACCAAAGAAGTGATGCTTTTGAACTGTCGTGTTGGAGAAGACTCTTAAGAGTCCCTTGGACTGCAAGGAGAACCAATCAGTCCATTTTAAATGAGATTAGTCCTGGGTGTTCTTTGGAAGGAATGATGCTAAAGCTGAAACTCCAGTACTTTGGCCACCTAATGCGAAGAGTTCACTCATTGGAAAAGACTGTGATGCTGGGAGGGATTGGGGGCAGGAGGAGAAGGGGACGACAGAGGATGAGATGGCTGGATGGCATCACTGACTGAATGGACGTAAGTTTGAGTGAGCTCTGGGATTTGATGATGGACAGGGAGGCCTGGCATGCTGCAATTCATGGGGTCGCAAAGAGTGGGACATGACTGAACTACTGAACTGAACTGAACTGAATGTGAATTTAAAACCTTGATTTCCAATAATTGCACAAAGTGTAAACTACCAAGAAAGAAAATTAATTTTAAATATGTAAAGCCCTTATGAAGAAAAAGATTTCAATACTCCTAATGACACAGGGAAAGACTTGAACAAATAAAAATACATAACATGCTCTTATTGAATATTCCAACATCAACATTATATTATTATCCCTAAGTATTTTAATATGTTTCTAATTTTTAGAAAAACAAAGAATTTTTTGGCAAGAAAAAAATTGAAGTAAAATAAGCACAGAAAATAAACAAAAAAGAAAACTCTAGAAAAGTTTCAGAAAAAAAGAACAGTGGGTGGGAAGGCCATTACCCATTGTTTAAATTTGTTATAAAATATAGTTAAACACTGAAAAACACACATAAATAGATAGATCAATGGAATTAGCAGAAAGCCCAGGAACAGAAGCCCATAGAAGTTGAAATTTAATTTATAATCAAGATGGTATAATCAGATCAGTGGGAAAACAAGATAGGAATAATTTCATAGTTAATTAGGCCAAAAAACTATCAGATCCAATCATACAGCAGAACTGTTCCAAAAGAATTAGCAATTTATATTGATATTTTAAAATAAAATATTAAAATGATAAGAAGAAATCATATAATTCTTTCAAGAGAAGGCCGTTTGATGACTCAAATTTCTGAAGCTAAACAAAAGATGAATGTAGTGTAACCACATTTTTTTTTAAATATGAAAAATGTTCAAAAAATAAATAATAAAATGGGGGACGTATTTTCAACTCATATCACAAAATACTTTACTTTTTTCTATTTATAAAAGGGTTTCTAGAAAACAGAAAACTCCATGAAAAAATTAGGAATCAGTTCAGTAGCTCAGTCGTGTCCGACTCTGCAACCCCATGAATCGCAGCACGCCAGGCCTCCCTGTCCATCACCAACTCCCAGAGTTCACTCTAACTCACGTCTATCGAGTCAGTGATGCCATCCAGCCATCTCATCCTCTGTCATCCCTTTCTCCTCCTGCCCTTAATCCCTCCCAGCCTCAGAGTTTTCCCAATGAGTCAAGTCTTCGCATGAGGTGGCCAAAGTACTGGAGTTTCAGCTTTAGCGTCATTTCCTCCAAAGAAATCCCAGGGCTGAACTCCTTCAGAATGGACTGGTTGGATCTCCTTGCAGTCCAAGGGACTCTCAAGAGTCTTCTCCAACACCACAGTTCAAAAGCATCACTTCTTTGGCTCTCAATTTTCTTCACAGTCCAACTCTCACATCCATACATGACCACTGGAAAAACCATAGCCTTGACTAGATGGACCTTTGTTGACAAAGTAATGTCTCTGCTTTTCAATATGCTATCTATCTTGGTCATAACTTTTCTTCCAAGGAGTAAGCGTCTTTTCATTTCATGGCTGCAGTCACCATTTGCAGTGATTTTGGAGCCCAAAAAAATAAAGTCTGTCACTGTTTCGACTGTTTCCTCATCTATTTCCCATGAAGTGATGGGACCGAATGCCATGATCTTCGTTTTCTGAATGTTGAGCTTTAAGCCAACTTTTTCACTCTCCACTTTCACTTTCATCAAGAGGCTTTTGAGTTCCTCTTCACTATCTGCCATAAGCGTGGTGTTATCTGCATATCTGAGGTTATTGATATTTCTCCCCGCAATCTTGATTCCAGCCAATACAGATTGATTAATGCTATGCACTATGAATAAATAAATACAACAAAAGAAATACAATGACCCTTAAGCATGAGAAAGGTGTTTAGTATAACTCATATAAGAAAATGCAAATGTGATACCATTTTTCACTATCAGATTAGCAAAAATTCAAAAACTAGAAATGCACAGTGTTATTAATGCATGAAGGGAATGAAAATATATATATATATATATATATATATATATATATACTGGAGAGAGGGTAAATGTTTATCCTTTATTGTATAAATGTTATATTGTATATGAAAAACATTATTATATAAAAATGATATGTTTTATTTTTGTTATGTTTACTCCAGACACAAAGTAATTTTATAAGAACTATCAAAATTATAAATATGGTTGTGCTTTTTTACCAAACAGTTTTATTCCTGGCAAACAGTTGTGCTAATCTGGATATGTACAAGTTTAATCATGATAGTAGTGTTGATAATGGCAAAAGATTGGAAAAACTTAAATGTCCATTGAAAAGTGAAAATATTAGTCACTCAGTCATGTCTGATTCTTTGCAATCCCATGAACTATATAGCCCATGAGGCTCCTCTGTCTATGGAATTCTCCAGGCAAGAATACTGGAGTGGGTTGCCATTTCCTTCTCCAGGGGATCTTCCCAACCCAGGGATCAAACCCAGGTCTCCTGAATTGTAGGTTGATTCTTTACTAGATGAGCTGGTACCTCCATAAAATGCAATCAAATTATTTAAAAAGATTAAGGATGCTGCCCATATACTAAATGAAGATACCCTAAATGTATATTGCCAAGTGACAAAAGTATATTGTTGAGGAATAACTTTTGTTTAAAAAAAGAAAGAAAAAATCTATAATTACTTTAGGACTTCCCTGGTGGCTCAGAAAGCAAAGAATCCATCTGCAATACAAAAGGCCCTGGTACAATCCCTGGGTTGGGAAGATTCCCTGGAGATCTTCCCATGGAGAAGGGAATGGCTACCCACTCCAGTATTCTTGCTTGGAGAATTCCATGGACAGAGGAGCCTGGCAGGCTACAGTCTATGGGGTCCAGAGAGTCGGACATGATTGAGCAACTAACACTTTCATAATTACTTTAACATATATTAAAAAAAAAACACTTGGGAAGTATACAGATCTTCAGTTCAGTTCAGTTCAATTCAGTCGTTCAGTCATGTCCGACTCTTTGAGACCCCATGAACTGCAACATGGCAGGCCTCTCTGTCCATCACCAACTCCTGGAGTCCACCCAAACCCATGTCCATTGTGTTGGTGATGCCATCCAGCCATCTCATCCTCTGTCATCCCCTTCTCCTTCTGCCCTCAATCTTTCCCAGCATCAGGGTCTTTTCAAATGAGTCAGCTCTCCGCATCAGGCAGCCAAAGTATTGGAGTTTCAGCCTCAGCATCAGTCCTTTCAATGAATGTTCAGAACTGATTTCCTTTAGGATGGACTGGTTGGATCTCCTTGCAGTCCAAGGGACTCTTAAGAGTCTCCTCCAACACCACAGTTCAAAAGCATCAATTCTTCGGCACTCAGCTTTCTTTATAGTCCAACTCTCACATCCATACATGACCACTGGAAAAACCATAGCCTTGACTAGACAGACCTTTGTTGGCAAAGTAATGTCTCTGCTTTTTAATATGCTGTCTATGTTGGTCATAACTTTCCTTCCAAGGAGTAAGCATCTTTTAATTTCATGGCTGCAATCACTATCCGCAGTGATTTTGGAGCCCAGAAAAATAAAGTCAGCCACTGTTTCCACTGTTTCCCCATCTATTTGGTGTTTACTGATTTGCAGGAGAAAGGTGACAAGGGAACTGGGAAGATGGCAAATAGGATGAGAGGAAGAACTTTTACCATATACCATTTATGCTTTTTGGCTTTTTAATATCATGAATGTTAAAAACTTTTCTTTTCATACTGTCAAATTATTTTGAAAATTTTCAGGAAGGATAAATTATTAAAAATAGACAAAATAGTGAACAAGATACCTTCTCCTACTGAAAATTGAAACACACTCTAAAAAGTCAACTGTGCATCAAAAATCATACTGTATTATATCGGCCCAACAAAAGTAGGCATGACAATGGTAAAAGACATAGAGATGCACCTACATATGCACAAAATATAGTATATGAGAGATATGATAAATGTCAAGAGAAAGGATGGATTATTCAATCAATGGTAATAAAATTGCTGCTGCTGCTGTTTCTGCATCACTTCAGTTGTGTCTGACTCTTTGAGACCTTATGGACTGTATAGCCCTCCAGGCTGCTCTGTCCACAGGGATTCTCCAGGCAAGAATACTGGAATGGGTTGCCATGGCCTCCTCCAGGGGATCTTCCCAACCCAAGGACCAAGTCTGTGTCTCTCATGTCTCCTGCATTGGTAGGCAGGTTCTTTACCACTGCTGCTCCTGCTGTTAAGTTGCTTCAGTCGTGTCCAACTCTGTGCGACCCCATAGACGGCAGCCCACCAGGCTCCCCCGTCCCTGGGATTCTCCAGGCAAGAACACTGGAGTGGGTTGCCATTGCCTCCTCCACTAGCATCACCTGAAATTAACAGGCAACAATTTAGGAAAAAATAGTGCAGTTAGAGCCCAACTTCATACCATAAACTAATTCTAAAAGTACAAAAGAAAGAATTAGACATTTTTGATAGCAGACCCAGTGTGAAGAGAATTCTAGATATTGTTTATGAGGATGGGTTGATTATACTTGGAATCCATGCTCTAAAACCACTTAAAATGGTCTGTAAGTGAGCTTTCAGAGAAGAACCCTTTTAGAACCATTGTCAATGACCCAAAAGAGACAGCTATTTCAAATCAACTCTTCACAGGCAGTTAAACAAACTTCTGTTGCTTATGCTGCAATCTGTTTTCTTCACTAAAATTTCACAGCTGTTCTCTGTTGTCACTTTGAACTATCCAGCAATTGCAGTTTTGATTATTCTTTTTAGATTTCATCCTGCTACAGGTACCTAAATGGTTCTTATAATTGGCCCATCTTCTAGGTTGTGCTGCTGATCACAGAGTATTTTCCTAAAAGGGCTCTTGATTTGCACTGAATGCCAAACCTAGGTTCTCAGCATGAAATCATCTTTCTTCCACTCCTTTTTCCCAGCATCATGAATTTTTATTTTACTGCTAACTGCACTGCCTTTAAGTCTAACACTTTATCTTACATGTTAAACAAATGACTATAAAACATAAAAGTACTTTTATCTTAGGATTTATTTTCCTTTTCCTTTCTCTGCTCTCCTTCCTGTTTACCGAGGACTTTATATTCATCAACTCTCAATCTGTCAATTACACAAAAAGAAATTTGTGCAAACAAATATGGTATCTAGACATGCCAGGAGTATTTCTTTTATTTTTTGTTTGTTTGATCCCTTGTTTACTTGTTTTAATAAAGCAGAGCTAGGGAGTACAGATGGAATCAAAATACACCTGGGCTCAGTTCCATATCTAGCTGTTATATAAGAGATCATAAATACCTTACTTAACCTTGCTAAGATTCAGGTTCCTCAACTGTCAACTAGGGATAATACTCGCCTCATATAATTGTTTTTAGGACTAAATAAATTTCACTGTAAAACTAGGTATCTTGGGCTTCTCCAATGGCTCAGCAGATAAAGAATCCCTCTGCAATGCAGGAGACACAGGAGAAATGGGTTCAATCCCTGAGTTGAGAAGATCCTCTGAAGAAGGAAATGGCAACCCATTCCAGTATTCTTGCCAGAAAAAAATCCCATGGGCAGAGGAACCTGGTGGGCTACAGTCCACAGGGTTGCAAAGAATCGTGTACAACTGAGTGACTAAGCACAAGCACTAGGTATCCTGATGCTAACGAAACATCTTAGTTGTTTATCTTACATTTTATATACCTAAAATTTTTGGCAATTATAAATATTGGTACTGTTTCCTGCAAAAGGATGATGTGAGAGGTAACAGCGGCCTCAGCAATCTAACTGCCCCTGTGAGAATGCTTTTCTGTTATTATGCAAAGATTGCTATCACCCTTTTGATATATGTCACATGAATGTATCCTAGATCCGGACAAAGTAATGATTTTCCCTGGCTGTTTTTCAATGGGGAGACTTTCAGGCAGAGAAGCTGATGCCTTGCTCCCCAGGAAGGGATCTGCTTCAGGACTGTAAACCTGTGAGCAGAGGTGCCCTTCCTGAAAGCACACTGGTAACCTAAGCAAACTGTGCTTTAAATGTTTGTTGAATACAGCTCTGACAACAGAGCAATTTCACAAGAATAAGTCAAAAGCTCAGACTTGGAAATCTGGACCTACATGGCCCATCCACCTAGTCAAAGTTGTTAATCACAATCCATCTAACTTCTGACTAAAGCAATGTCTAAACTTGGTGAGATTAAAGGGTTCCAAACCAGTGGAAACAGTGATAGACTGTATTTTGAGGGGCTCCAAAATCACTGTAGATAGTGACTGCAGCCTTGAAATTAAAAGGCACTTACTCCTTGGAAGGAAAGTTATGCCCAACCTAGGCAGCATATTAAAAAGCAGAGACATTACTTTGCCAACAAAGGTCCGTCTAGGTAAGGCTATGGTTTTTCCAGTGGTCATGTATGGATGTGAGAGTTGGACTGCAAAGAAAGCTGAGCACCGAAGAATTGATGCTTCTGAAAACTGTGGTGTTGGAGAAGACTCTTGAGAGTCCCTTGGACTGCAAGGAGATCCAACGAGTCCATCCTAAAGGAAATCAGTCCTGAATATTCATTGGAAGGACTGATGCTGAAGCTGAAACTCCAATACTTTGGCCACCTGATGCGAAGAATTGACTCACTGGAAAAGACCCTGATGCTGGGAAAGATGGAAGGTGGGAGGAGAAGACAGGGAGGCCTAGTGTGCTGCAGTCCATGGGGTTGCAAACAGTCAGACATGACTGAGCAACTGAACTGAACTGAACTGAAGGGGTTCCAAGAGCATAATGGACACCAGAAATAATAAAGAAACATTGGCCAGGTAAGAATTCTGTTTCTTTTGTGAATGATGAGCAATAAGCAAGACCCTTAGAGTTGGATCTGAGCTGTCTTAGGTATGATGGATAATTGGTATAGATGCATTGATGTTTTCTTCCTCAGATTTCATGTGGTGGAAGTTAGAAAAGAGGGTATACCAATCTGAGGAGCTACAGAGAATGGAAAGGAATTTAAGGAAAATAAGGTAGTTCATTTCTTTTATATCCAGGGTGTTTCTATATCTTCTCATTGATTATCCATAGCAAAAGGTAACAAAGAGAAACCAAATGGTGTCAGAAGGAAGGAGAGAAATGCCCTTCCATGAGATCTCATCATGTGGGTCAAGGTACATACAGTGATGTCCCCACTATCTTTCAGTTCAGTTCAGTCGCTCAGTCATGTCCGACTCTTTGTGACCCCATGAACCGCAGTAAGCCAGGCCTCCCTGTCCATCACCAACTCCCGGAGTTCACCCAAACCCATGTCCATTGAGTCGGTGAAGCCATCCAACCATCTCATCCTCTGTTGTCCCCTTCTCCTCCTGCCCTCAATTTTCCCAGCATTAGGGTCTTTTCCAATGAGTCAGCTCTTCGCATCAGGTAGCCAAAATATTGGAATTTCAGATTCAGCATCAGTCCTTCCAATGAATATTCACGACTGATTTCCTTTAGGATGGACTGGTTGGATCTCCTTACTTTCTTTAAACATGCTAAATGAAAAAATATTTGAAACAAAATTGAGAGTAATAGCAACAGGTATTTATGTGATTTAGCAATGCTAATAGATTTTACTCTTTTTTTTTTTTTTTTAATGTGGATGGTTTCTTGATACAGCCTTTAGTGAATTTGTTACAAAATTGCTTCTGTTTTATTTTATTGCTTCTGTTTTATTTTTTTGGGGAGGGGGGCTGCTGAAGCATGTGGGATCTTAAGTCTCTGATCTGGGATTGAACTCTCACCCTCTGCATTGGAAGGTGAGGTCCTAACCTCCAGACCCCAACAAAAAATCCCTGTAGATTTTACTCTTAATCTAAGGTGAGACTATTTCCGATTGAAGTCTTTAGGATATTTACTCAAAGAAAAGACAAAAAAAAAAAAAAGTCTTAAAGGCAGAGAACACAATGGCTATCATCTCCTTGGACTCAACTTTAAAAATAAACTTCCTTATAATAGATTTATGGATTTAAATTTATAGAAATAGATTTAGATATACAGAGACTTTGCAATGACAACATGAAGTTCCCATGTATCCTGTGCATAGTTTTGACTACTAATATCTTACATTGCTACAGTTATTTTGTCACAGCTAATGAATAAAAAATGCATTATTATTAACTAAGTTTTGTATTTTCAATAGTTTTCTCTAATGACCATTTTTTCCCCAGAATTTCATCTAGAACCCCATACTACATTTAGTTGTTATGTCTTCTTTGGCTTCTCTAGGCTATAACATTTTCTCAAATTATTGTTTTTGATGACTTTGACAGTTATGTGGAGTACTGGTCAGGTATTTTGTAGGAAGCTCCCTCAGCTGGAGTTTGTCTGATGTTTCTCTCATAATTTAGGGGAGAGAGACAACAGATGCCATTCTTATCACATCATAGCAAGAGTACATACTATCAAATCTACAAACATTAAATGCTGGAGAAGTTGTGGCGAAAACAGAAAGAACTCTCCTACACTGTTGGTGGAACTGTAAATTGGTCCAGCCACTATGGAGAACAGTATGGATGTTCCTTAAAAAAACTAAAAATAGAACTACCATATGATCCTGTGATCCCACTCCTGGGCATATATCCAGAGAAAACCATTAAACGTTCAAAAAGATGCATATACCCCAATATTCATTGCAGCACTATTTACAATAGCCAAGACATGGAACATATATACTGTATATATATATGTGTGTGGATATATATATATATATATATATATATATATATATATACACACACAGTAAAATATTACTCAGGCATGAGAAAGAATAAAATAACGCCATTTGCAGCAACATGGATGGGCCTAGACATGATCATACTAAGGGATGTAAGTCAGATAGAAAAGGACAAACATCATTTGATATCACTTATATGTGGAATCTAAAAAGTATTATATAAATTAACTTATTTGCAAAACAGAAGAGTCTCACTAGATTTAGAAAAAAGATTTATTGTTACCAAAGGGAAAAAGTAGGGGGGGATAATTTAGGAGTTTTGTATTAACATCTACATTTTGCTTACTATATATAAGCTAGATAGTCAACAGGACCTACTGTAACGCACAGGGAACTCTACTCAATATCTTACAATAAGTGATATGGGAAAAGAATCTGAAAAGGAATAGATGTATATGTATATGCATAACTGAACCACTTTGCTGTGCACATGAAACTAACACAATACTATAAATCAACTATATTCTAATATAAAATAGAAATTTGGAAAAAGAATATAACATCACTGCTTAGGTTAACCTTCATCCCCTTTCTGAGGTATATTATCAGTTTTGCTATGTAAAGTTGTCCTTCTTTCATCTTTTTTAGTATTATATTATTTAGAATTAAGCAAATAAGCACAGTCCACACTTAAAAAGTGAGGAGTTATGCCTCACATCTTTGAGCGGAGTGACTGCATAAATTATTTGGAATTCTTCTGTATAAAAGGTTTATATCTTCTCTTCCATTTTCTTATTGCATCACTTAATTGTATCACTATAGACTCATGAATATCTATTTCATGCTTTGGGTAATAATGTATTTGCTCTTTTGCTGTTGTTCTTTCGATGACTCCAGGTTTACATTAGGAGCGCTTTCAGTTGGCTCCTGTGTCCCTTTGACAAACACTCATTGCTTTGTTCTTAGGTTCCTTCATTACCTTTTGGCACTCAATATGCCCCAGGCTTATTTTGTATATTCCATGGCCCAGCAGGAGATTAGTTTTTAGCCTAGCATGTTATTCTAAGTTTTCCATAATATATTTTCTTATACAGAATTAAACTGTAACTTCAGAGAAACGATGTCTTTGCAGACTAGTTCTCACTAAATCTAGCCAAAGTAAAACAATGCCCTTCAGTACATTCAATGAAATGTAACATTGTATCCAGTACATTTTGCTAACTCTGTGCTTGCATGGGCTATGTCTGCTGCTGCTAAGTCGCTTCAGTCATGTCCGACTCTGTGTGACCCCATAGATGGCAGCCCACCAGGCTCTGCCGTCCCTGGGATTCTCCAGGCAAGAACACTGAAGTGGGTTGCTATTTCCTTCTCCATTGCATGAAAGTGAAAGTGAAGTTGCTCAGTCGCCACCGACTCGTAGTATCTTAGGGGCCTTGAATTGAATTTTCTTTACCTAGCAGGTAAAGAGAATTTGAAGACATCTGGGCTATGTCTAGATGTCTTCAAATTCTCTTTACCTGCTAGGTAAAGAAAATTCAATTCTAGGCCCCTAAGATACTGGGAGATATTTCTTACCAAAAGAAGCAAAGAAAATAAAAGATACAAGAAAAAGAAAAGACATTTTAAAAAGTGAAGGAAAATATAAAGCCAAGAAAATGGGGAAAGATTAAAAATATTCAGACAGGCCGACAAAGTCAATGGTGTGGGAAAGAATAAAGCCAGATACGGGATCAGAGTATCCATAGATATGTGAGTAGTGGGTAAAGCGAGCAATGGGTGACACCATTAAGCAGATTTGTCTGTTGTAGAGATCTTGCAACTTTTATAGGATGAAGTGTGCCAGATAGAGAGAGCATTGAATTTAGAGGTCAATTTTTAAATCTTGGATTTTACGCCTCTGAAAGAGAAACTTTCTTGGTACTCTTGCATCAATTATAGATCAAAAGCTGTAGCATTTGACTAACAAAATGTTCATTTTACTGCCTAAGTATTCAATGGCTACCCATCCTTGGCGTCACTGACTCAATGCACATGAGTCTGAGCAAACTCCGGGATTTGGTGATGGACAGGGAAGCCTGGTGGGCTGCAGTCCATGCGATCACGAAGCGTTAGACACGACAGAGCGACTGAACTGATCTGACTGACTGACTGACTGACCCATCCCTGGGGAGGACCCTTTCTAGGCACTGTGAATATAGCAGGGAAAGAAATAAACTACCAGCATTTGAGAAGCTTACTTCTAGTGGGGAGACATAAGATAATAATACTAATAACAAAAGAAAAAGTGTTCTGGTGCTAGTTACAAGTACTGAAAAGAAAAAAAGAAATGGAGAAATGAAGATAAAGTGATGGAATAGAAGATGCAAGTTTCACCATAAAGTAGACAGAGATATCTTTGTAAGAGCTATTACAGTAGAAACCTGAGGAAGTGAGTGAGTAAAATACGTGGAAAAGTGGGTGAAAGTTTTGTAGGTAGAGGAAAGGCAAATGCAGAGGCTTGAACCGGGTAACTTGACTTGTTAAGGGAGACCAAGAAGACCAGTGAGGCAGAGATGAAGAAGTAACAGTTAAGGGAGGAATAGAAACTGTCCTATCTTGTAGGGGAAATGGGAAGCTACTAGAGGATTTTTAAAATAGGAAGGACATGATCTGACATGTTTTTAAAGGTTTATATGGCTTTTCTATGTAGATTAGAATGGGTGAGAGAGGCAGGACAGTCAAGGATGTTTTAAATATAGGTTTTACTATAATTCATGTACAGTGAGGCCAACATATCAGGAGACTACTGCCCTACTACCATTGAAAAAGTGGTTTGTTACTCACAGTTCCCTAGAGGAAGGTTATTGATTGTGGTTTCTGTGGGAAAGAAAAAAGACAATGCAGGGTGTGCAGGTATTGGATTGGCTAGTTTGAGTAATTTCAGTGACTATATAGGGTAGGTCTCTAGTAGTCTGGAAGCTGCCCCTAGGATGATTAGGGCAGAAAGATGATGATCTGGAGTATAAGATCTCTGTAACAGAGAAAGTTGAAGTTACGGGCTTGGATTACATGGTTTGCATTTGAAAGGAGCACTTGCAGGCCAGTACTATCTCTAGAAATTGGCTAGCCCTGGGAGGGCAGTCTCTCCACGGTCAGCAGGACCCAAGGTGTCAAAGCATCAAATATATATACATAGCTAGTAGAAAATGGAAGCAGAAAAAATTATTTAGGAGACTATTCAAAAACCCAAGTAAGTCTGTTCTCTATGTCTGCATCTCATGTTGATGTACACCAGAAACCAACACAATATTGTAAAGCAATTATCCTTCATTTAAAAACAATTTTTAAAACAGAAACACAAACAACAGAAAATAAGGATAAATCACTGAGCTGGATATACTTTGAAAGTATAGCTGACTGGTTTTGAAGATGATTTAAGTGTGGCATATGAGAGAAAAAGGGAAGTCCATGATGACTCCATGATTTGGGGTCTGACCTAAAAGAATGGAGTTTCCATTCACTAATAAGGAAAAGTTTATGAGAGAAAAAAAAAACAAACAAGAGTTTGGATTTGAACTTTTTAATTCATGAATCAGTAGACAGATATGTAGATATCAGCTGGGCAATAGGATATATGAATCTGGAGTCCAAGAGATGGTTTTGTCTGCAACTACAGACTATAAGGTCATCTGTATATAAATGACATCTTAAACCATAGAAATAACTCAAAAATATATTATTGGTAAATAAGAGGTATAAGGACAGAGATGGGGGTGCTCAAATGTGTGTGCCTTACAATCCAGCAAAGAAACAGACAAGAGCTATCAAACAGCAGCAAGAAATGGAGAGTGAATTGAGAGTAGTCTTGTTTGCTGAGGGTTCTAAAACCTGGTCTTCCTGTCTGTATTGGTTTTCTATAGTCTTTCACTCTCAGAGAAGGCAATGGCAACCCACTCCAGTACTCTTGCCTGGAAAATCCCATGGATGGAGGAGCCTGGTAGGCTGCAGTCCATGGGGTCACTAAGAGTCGGACACGACTGAGCGACTTCCCTTTCACTTTTCACTTTTATGCATTGGAGGAGGAAACGGCAACCCACTCCATTGTTCTTGCCTGGAGAATCCCAGGGACGGAGGAGCCTGGTGGGCTGCCGTCTATGGGGTTGCACAGAGTCGGACACGACTGAAGCGACTTAGCAGCAGCAGCAGTAGTCTTTCACTAACTTCACTACTGGATGTGGTATTATTAAGAGACACATCAAGAATTCCAGGAGATTTAGACATGTTTTCCTGCCTCATTGAATAGCAGCAATCATGATTAATAATGAAAGCCAATCACTTTTAGCCAATGTAGCCTTTTTGGCTTTGGAGTCCATAGTGTCAGGCACTCAAAACGGCATTGTGACGTCCCAACTTCCAGTTCAATGAGGCAATTATTGTTACTCAATCCTTAAACAAGCAGCATTCAAGGTTAAGAGAATGGAATGCAGAAAAATTGCAAATGGGTTATCAGGTACAAAACAGAAAAATGATACTAATTCTTTCATATATTCCATGAGTACCGTATATTTGCCACAAGTTCAAAGACTATGCTGAATACTGTAGGACAGCACTCTAATCTAGTAATGTATTGCCTGCAAGCTAATGCCTTAACTAAATGTCCAATTTGACAGCCAACTTGCCTACTTCACTTCTATTACTGCAGAATAAATTCCATAGCCAGAAGCAGTAATATACAAAATATATTACACAGAAAATTTACAGTAAGCCACATGGTAGTGATCCTTGCAGAAGCATGATGGTCACAAAAAGAAAATCCATATTCAATATAAATATTCTTTACAGTAAAAGGTAAAAATTCCCCCATGATAGAAGAGATCCAATAGAATCAACCAGCTCCCAGATAAATGACCAGTCCCTTCATATTCTATATCAATGAGTAGTTCAGCATTTTCTTCAGCTATTAGCAAGTGGGTCCTTGACAGCGACAGTAGCCATATAAGCCTTACTGGATGCTTGGAGCTGGTGCACTGGGATGACCCAGAGGGATGGTATGGGGAGGGAGGAGGGAGGAGGGTTCAGGATGGGGAACACATGTATACCTGTGGCAGATTCATTTTGATATATGGCAAAACCAATACAATATTGTAAAGTTAAAAAATATAAAATAAAAAATAACATATGGCTTGTGCCTCTGCCACCACAGCCACTTTGTTTATGAGTTATAGTGAAAGAGACTTCCATTCAGAAATGGAGTTTATTTGATTACTTAGAGCCATCTTTGGTATGGATGCCATTAATAAAGTATTTGTTAGGTAAAAAGCAAATATCCTCCCACTCTGAGACAACCATCCACATAGCTTTTCCTTCTTGTATATACGTTGTACCATCAATCCTCCAATACTATTCCTGCCAAACCCCTGACCATTCAATCATACTCCCAGGAGGTACAAATCCAGACCTCAGATTATCTAAGACTCCAGGACAAATGGGCAACTAGTTCTACCCATGGAATAATTTCTCTGTGTTTTAGAACCACTGGTTAATGGGGTTGTAATGCCCAGCAAAGCACTTATGACAGGTATTTGCATGTCATATACAATCACCAGATTCTATATTTTTCTCTTACTCAACTGGTGATAGGAGACTCCTTAGGTGGCCAGAGCAGGAGTTGAAGCGGGAGCAGAAGTGCAAGCAAAAGAAGGTGCACTGAGTGTGTGGACCTACTGCTTTTATAATGTACATGTACCCCAGCCCAATGTTGGGTATACTATCACCATTTGATGATGGTGTGCCACTTAAAACATCCAATTTTATAGCTTGGGTTATCACATAATAATTAATGATGGGCATCTCAAGTCCTTGGATCATATTTGGTCTCATGGTTAGCCATTTAATCTCAGTTAGGTTCCATTTGCAAACCAGGAATTATTTATCAGAAGAAAAGTGGTTTATAGAAAACTTCACGACTTTCCAGGGAAATCTATGGGACTACACTTTGGTTCCCTTATCAGGGTTTTCCACAGGCTCCATTCAGAATCCTGTCCTATAATGGAAAGTGTTACTTAGAGTAACACTAGTATACTATGCCATAGGAACCAAGTGGCGGGGATTCTTGCCCATAAGCTAGAGCCTACTAAAGAGACCTGTCTTTCAACTTCCGGAATATTCAAGCAAAGAAAAACTTAAAGAGAGATTGTTGAAGGCCATCACTTATGCCAAAGGATTTGGCATGCTGTAAAAAAATAAAAAATGGGAAGCAAAAGAAATTTAAAATGTTAATAACTATAACAAGAGGGATAAAATTGGTGGTGATAGTGTCCCAGTACAAAAAGGCTGTTAAATAGTGAACCGCAGTAATCACCTATGTCTGTGCCTCCCTTCTTTACTGGGGATATATGGGCTGGAACAGCAGATTTCAGCTACTTATATGAACAAGTCCTTTATTATTATTATTATTATTTTGTGTGTGTGAAAGTGTTACTTATTCTTTCACTTGTATGTACAGAGAGGTTTTTCTGAATATTTATTTTAAGGGTTAAATCATTTTTGCTTGTGTTTATTACTGCTTGAGGTTGAGCCTTTTTGCATATTTAAAAATATATACCAACAAACTACCCTCCCAAGGAAAATATTGCCACCATTTGTAGACCATGTAACCTTCAAGTATGTGCTATTTTTTTGTTCCTGTATCTAACTCAAATCAGGAGCTGTATTTTTTTAAACAATTTGCTTTTGAAACTTGAAGTCTTGAAAACAGTGTGATGCAATTGCTGCTGTTCTAGTCCCCAAAGAGTTTTCTGTGCAAAAATCTTAAAATCAATAAAGATGGAAGGGAGAACTTGGAATGTTTATTTGCAGCCCTCAGAACTTTACTTTAGTAACAGCACAACAAATTAAAAACAACTCATGCCACAGTAAAAAAAAAAAAGAATAAAATAAAATAGAGACCTGTCTTGCTCTTCAGTCTACTCCAAACATTAGAGATTACTAGGTAAGGAGGTAACTCATATACCAATACATATTGTGAATCCATATACCTTCCAAAATCAAAGATGTCAACAAGAATTCCTTTCTTATTAATAATAGTGGCTTAAATGTAGCATCTAGTCTTTCACTCTAGACAGAACATCACAACCAACCACAAACATTTGGATTTAAGAAAATTTACTAAAATGTCAACCCTTAACTATTTGTGGGATAGTATATAGTATATCTCACTACCAAAAACTATTATATCCAAAGACATTTGTATTGCTTGCTTCTTCCTATTCCTGATATACCATCATCATGAAATCAACATTACAGAAGATTTGTTTTACTCCAGGTAGGTATGGAAACGGAGAAAGCAATGGCACCCCACTCCAGTACTCTTGCCTGGAGAATCCCATGGACGGAGGAGTCTGGTAGGCTGCAGTCCATGGGGTCGCTAAGAGTTGGGCACGACTGAGCAACTTCACTTTCACTCTTCACTTTCATGCATTGGAGAAGGAAATGGCAACCCACTCCAGTGTTCCTGCCTGGAGAATCCCAGGGGCAGGGGAGCTTGTTGGGCTGGCATCTATGGGGTTGCACAGAGTCGGACATGACTGACGCGACTTAGCAACAGCAGATATGGAAAGCAAATTAAGAGAAAGCAAGAGAGTTAATAGTACACTAAGGAAAGACTGAAAATTGTCCTGCTATATTTATAGAGTACATACAAGGCACTAAGTTTTGTTTTATATTCTTCATTAAAAAAAAACTTCTGGAACAGCATCTGAGATTATAAATATAATTTTACTTAGGCTACTGGTCTGTTGCTATTTACTAAGATACAAAATATGAGATATTTTAATCCTATCATAGATCTTCTCCTTGTTCTGTGTCTTGAATTTGAAGCTCTTTTAAGCCATATCATACATTTGGAAACAGCCAGTTAATTCTAGCACTTCACGTTTCCTTCTGAAACACTACACGTATTACCAAGGAAGCACTTTAAATTGGCCTTTCATTCCAAGAGACTATACATGAGAATTGAAGAGACTATTTTACCATTCATTCCATGGGCTAGTAAAGCCTCATCATGTAGTGATAGGTAGATTCTCAATGCCTTCAAAGTCAACTAGAGCAAATAACCAATCCAAAGTTGTTGAAAAGTTTGCTGCTTATAAGCATTTCTGATAATAAACTATCTATTTTAATAATATAAATAATTTTGCTACTTTAAGTATAAAGTGTTTTAACTCAGAAAATTAGGTGCTCTCAAATTTGTTAAAAGAGTTGAAAGAAAAAGCTGGACCTTTTTCTAGTTATGACTTCCAGAAGAAAGTGACAGGCTTGTTTCTTAAAGGAGATGTATCCTTCCTTGCATAATCAGAAAAACTGTTAATTCAGAAGTTACTATTCCGATTACTGGCACCAAACCATCCTATTTCTAGTACAATTTTGTTTAGTTGCTAAGTTGTGACCAACTCTGTGACCCCATGGGCTGTAGTCTGCCAGGCTCCTCTGTCCATGAAATATATCCCAAGCAAGAATACTGGATTGGAGTGTCATCTTGTTCTCCAAGAGATCTTCCTGACCCAGGGACTGAGTCTCTTGCTTGGTAGGCAGATTCTTTACCACTGGGAAGCCCAACTACTATAATAGGGAGAGCCTAACATCTGAAATTCAATAAATCTGAAAGATGTGGCTTTTCATTTTCCTGGTTCCAGTTTGTCAGGAAGGTTCCTGAGAAGGAGATTGGAGCCAGTGTTGAATGAATTAATTCACTCTATTATTGTTGTATAGTATTATCAAAATAATACTAATGCAATTTGTCACCAAATTAAAATTATTACCTGAATGCTATAGGTAGAGTGATTTCAATCTCTTTCTGTAAACATTATAGACCTCTAACCAATTTCATGAGAATGTACTGGTACCTTGTGCATATATACATATATATATATATATATATATATATACACACACATACATACATATATGCACACACATATGTATGTACATACGACAGAGCATGAGATGGCTGGATGGCATCACTGCCTCGATGGACGTGAGTCTCAGTGAACTCCAGGAATTGGTGATGGACAGGGAGGCCTGGCTTGCTGCGATTCATGGAGTCGCAGAGTCGGACACGACTGAGCGACTGATCTGATCTGATCTGATACACATATATATTAATATATATGCTCCACTTAAACAGATTCAATTATCTTCCTCATTCTCCTTTTTGTTGCTTTTTGAACTAATTACGTACATACATATTTATAACAAATTTGATCTTGGATCAAACAGGACTGCTTTAATGTGATAAGATACTAATTTTGTCAGTCAATATATTGATTTTGATTTATGTCTCTGATTATCTCATCATGTCTTTATTCAATCACTAACTACCAAATAGAGGATTTTCTATGACACACTGCTGATCACTTCTCAGCTTTTTGGCTAAGATCAAGTGTATCTATGACAGTGCTGGAAGTTAAGCCTCATATATTCCCCAACTTTGTTTTATATTGATCCATTCATCATGTCATGTTGTGTAGAAATTTGAGACCTATTAGGCATACTTTAAATAATGTTATCCTTCAAAGCAAATCCTGCATCTTTTAAAGAACTCTATCACAAGACATTAAAAAATTCCTTTATAAAATAAGTTTATATCTATAGTATTTACCCGGCATATGAGCCTAGCAAGATTATTCTTTTAGTACCAGGTTAACTATTCTCCTTTATAAATGCTTAATATAGTACAAAACATTTACCTCCCCAAAACAAATACTACTTTGTTGTGCCATGCATTCATTCGTTAATGACTTTATTGAAATGTAATACACATCATGTGGTTCACCCACTTAAAGTACACAATTCAATTTTTTTTTTTTTAGTTTGTTCTGATTTGTGCAAACATTATCATAATCTAATTTTCATATATTTTCATCACCCCATAAAGAAAATCCATCCCTGTTCCCCATTGCCCTCACTCCACCCAGCCATAGACAACTAGCAATCTACCTTATATCCCTATAAATTTGACATTTCTGACAGTGTCATCAAATGGAACCATACAATTTTGGCCACAAAATTCCCTGGTGGCTCAGATGGTAAATAATCTGCCAGCAATGTGGGAGACCCAGGTTCAATCCCTGCATCAGGAATGGCCTCTGGATTAGGAAATGGCAACTCACTCCAATATTCTTGCCTGGGAAATACCATGGACAGAGAAGCGAAGAGTCAGGAATGACTAAAGGACTGACAATTTATCCATGTTGTAGCACATATGAGAACTTGGTTCCTTTTCAGAACCTCTGCCCCTCTGCTCTGAAGACTGGGGAAAGGAGTGGCCCGCCTCTCCCCACTTCTCCCTTAGACACCTACTTGTGGGTCTCCACATGCTCATGGTCTTTTGGGCTGGATTTTCCTGACATGGAACCTATGATCATCAAGATAGTTGCAGCACAGATGTTCAATTCCCAGTATTCTTGGCCTACTGCAGCTGGAGCAGAGCTTCCGGCCTATGTGGGGGAGCTGTGTAGGGAAGGAAGCCCAGCCTTCTTACCCCCATTAACCCACAGTAGTGCTTCTACCGTATGGAGTTAAGTGATGAGATATGCAGGAAGGCTGTGCCTTACAGTATAGGGCAAACCTGTAGTCCTAGATTGGGAGCGTGGTGTAAAGGGAGTCTTTTATTCTTGGCTGCAACTGCTAGGAGTAGACCTTCCATTGCATTGAGCACAGAAGATGGGTGTGAATAGGTCATGGCTCAAATGTCACAGACTCTCACTGTTCTTACCACTATTTAGTAGATGTTCTTAAATAGGTATTTCTCCATTTGTTGGATACTTAATTTCCAGAGATGTTAAAAGACAGACTTTCATAATTTGGGGTGAAATTGCTGTCTCTCAGGGCTTCCCTGGTGGCTCAGTGGTAAAAAATCCACCTGCTGATACAGGAGACATGGGTTCGATCCCTGCTCTGGGAAGTTCTCACATGCTGAGAAGCAAAGAAGCCCACACACCAACTATTGCGCCTGTATTCTAGAGCCTGGGAGCAGTAACTACTGAAACCTGCATGCACTAGAGCCGCGCTCAGCAACAAGAGAAGCCATCACAGCAGTGAGCCTGTGCACCACAACTAGAGACAAATCCCTGCTCGCCAGAGCTAAAGAAAAGCCCGCAGAGCAATGAAGGCCCAATGCAGCCAAAAATTAAATTATTTTTAAAATTGTTGTTTATCTGGTAGAGGCTCTTCTGAGTTCCTTATATAGGCATATTAAGTTGTTAACCCCCGTGAATCCATTTGTTAATGATTTTACTATTTTTTGGTTGTTTGTTTTTAATTTATTTATTTTTAAGTAAAGGATAATTGCTTTACAGAATTTTATTGCTTTCTGTCAAACCTGAACATGAATCAGCCATAGGTATAACCTATGTCCCCTCCCTCTTGAAACAGACATAGAGAACAGACTTATTGCCAATATTTTATTAAGAGGTGATTCAAATGCCAGAAAAGTCATCCATTTAGAATATACAATATATTGATAAATGTGCAATCATCAACAGTATCTGATAGAAGAAGATTTTCATCATTCAAAACAGAATTTCCATGCCATGAAAGTCAACCCTCACTCTACCCTATCCCTAATCCCTGGAAACCACAAATCTATTCACTAAACCTAAGGATCTGACTGTTTGAGACATTAGACATAAACGAATTCATGTAACATGTCGGGGGTTTTGTGTTTGGCTGTTTCACTTAGCATAATGTCTACAAGATTCATCTGTGTAGTAGTTTATATCAGTACTTCATTTCTAATTGTTGAATAATATTCCATTATACAGATAAATCATATTTAATTTTTCACTCAACAGCTGATGGACAGATGAATTAGTTTCACTAAATGGCTATTATGAATACTGTTACTATAAGCATTCATGAACATTTTTTGCGTGAGGACCTATGTTTTTTATTATCTTGAGTGTATTCAGGTGCACCACTTTACAAACCTACCAATAGTGTATGAGGGTTCTAATTTCCCCCAAATGCATGGCAATACTTACAATCATCTATCTTTTTAATTGTAACATCTTAGTGTGTTTGAAGTGATATCTCATTTAGTTTAGATTTGTATTTCCGTAATAATTAATCATGTTGAGCACCTTTAACTATGTCAATCATCTATTTGTATATTTTTGTTAAAGGCATGTCTATTCATATCCTTTGCCTATTATTATTTAGCTTATTTTCTTTTTTGTAGTTTAATTTCATGAGTTCTTTATATTAATATATTTTGAAAACTAGACTCTTACTAGTTATAATTTGCAAATATTTTCTCCTTTCTTATCACTCCCATGATAGTGTCTGTTGAAACCAAAAGTTTTAAATTTTGATAGAAAATGATTCATTTTTTTTTAATTTGGCTTCCTGTGCTGTTGGCACCATATCTAAGAAACCACTGCCTCAACCAAGGTCACAGTGATTTATGCCTGTTTTCTTCTAAGAGTTTTATAGTTTTAGCTCTACCAGTAAGGTCTTTAATACATTTTGCATTAATTTTTAATATAGTATGACATGGCCACTAAAGTTTCTGTTCAGTTAGCACACTAATAAGTTAATGATTGGACAGAGGTTTCCTTAAATGCTTGAAATGAATAACAAGGGCCTCAGAATGTGTATTCATGTACATATCAATGCTCAGTAGTTGTTTAGTTTTGCCTTAGCCTTCACTTTCTAGTTGCACAGAGCCTCAAAGTTTGACATTGATGAGGGCCCAGGATCTTTTCAGGACCTTTCAGAGCATGCATACAGCCTTAAGCATGCATAGACCTATACACATATGTATGCCCTTCTAGACTGCCAGATGTCAGAGCTTTTCCAAATCTCTTAAGAACAACTCATTCTCAAGTTTGTCCTATTAAGCTTTTTAATTTGTGTATTGTTTACTGTAAAAGTTTTCTACCATTGTAGGAAGCCATAATATTAAATTATTGTCACTGATTGATTACAACTGACACCCCTGAGGGAAAGCTGTTCTCACTGGGCAAGCTCTGAGTTAGGTCAGATAAGACAAATCTTGTCCAATTCTTTGAAATTAGAGCTTTGAACAATCTTCAAAATCATCTGCCTCATCCAGTGGCTGTCAGTCACAAAGGCTACGGGATGCTGGTTTTTAAAGCTACCGTAGAGTTGTGACAGGGTGATGGGAAAGAGCAAGTTAAAAACATCACATAGGTCACTGTTTTTACCTAGATTCTGTCACTTTTAAGAATAAAAACTGCAATTCTTTGGTTCATTTCTAGGGTTTTAAAAATCTGTAACCATTTTTGATTCTGACCGTTTCTTTTATGCAAGAAAGAACTTTTGGAGGTCCTTGCTCTGACACTACCCCCATACATTCACTTTTAATGTTCCACTTGCTGAGAACACTCTCTGCTCTCACCTCTAATGAAATAGCCACAAGATGCAGTTCTATCTGCTCTGGCTAATCTTAAAAAGAAAGTATACCTTCATCCTCTGAATTCTCTAATAATTGATTTTCATAGAATGGTGTTTCTTACAGTTATTACCTAAACTCTGGTAATAACTAATGGTGTTGTTTAGCTTTTGATATGTATGTTTATGGGGCTTCCCAGATGGCTCTATTGGTAAGAGAACCCACCTTCAAATGTAGGTAGATATGAGACACAGGTTGGATCCCTGAGTTGGGATGATCCCTTGGAGGAGGGCGTGACAACCCACTCCAGTATTCTTGCCTGGAGAATTCCATGGACAGAGGAACCTGGTGGGTTCCAGTCCATAGTGTGGCAAAGAATCAGACACAACAACTGAAGTAACTTAGCATGCACTGCACCATGTATATTTGTAGTAATTTCTTTCTCCAGCTAGATTATAATTATTTTAAATGGAAAAAATAATATCTGATACATATTTTATACCATATATATATATGGTATGTATAAATAGTTCTAAGTAATATGAACTGATGTTGTTGATGTATGGGAGTTGGTGATGGACAGGGAATCCTGGCCTGCTGCAATCCATTGGGTTTAAAGAGTCAGACAGACTGAGCAATTGAACTGAAATGAACTGATATCAATTGAAGTCAATGAATCAGTTATTTAAACTGAAGTTACAATATTGACTAAGTTACATAAGGCTTCCCTGATAGCTCAATTGGTAAAGAACCCACCTGCAATGAGGAGACCCTGGTTCGATTCCTGGGTTGGGAAGATCCCCTGGAGAAGGTATAGGCTACCCACTCCAGTATTCTTGGGCTTCTCTTGGGGCTCAGCTGGTAAAGAATCCACCTGCAATGAGGGAGACCTGGGTTTGATCACTGTGTTGGGAAGATCCCCTGGAGAAATGAAAAGCTGCCCACTCCAGTATTATGGCCTGGAGAATTCCATAGGCCACATGGGGTCGTAAAGATTCAAACATGACTGAGCCACTTTCACTTTACATAATTGACTACAAAAATTGTTATCAAAATTTTATATATATATCAATATACATAACAGATAGATACATACATACACACCATATTTTCCAGAGCTAAAATGTTTTTGGAGCAGAATACTTACTTATATTGGCAGACTATTACTTCAGATTATTTTTGAGGCATTTTTCATGTGACAAGCTTTACATCTTTTCATTACTTTTCTGAAGAGGCTGTTGATCTTCACCGAAATTCACATGTTTAGCATGCCTTAAATTTTACTTGCCACAAAACCTTTTATACTTATTCTCTTTATACTAGTCACAGCCTTCATATTCCACCAAATAGAATACCAAATGACATATTTAGTTATATTTCTTTGTAGTGAAATTGCTGTACTTTTCTAAATTCATGTTAGACTTTTGGGAACTTAATAGTTACTTAATGTGAATCATGTTTACCACTTATGAAATGCAATTGCAGTGAAAAAGGTTGAAGAAAATACCCTACGGGCATTGTCAGGCTTTCACTCGGGGAACCATAAAAGATATTTCATGCTGTTGAAGTAATTAGAAATAACTCATAAACACACAAACCCACAGGAAAAGGATGATGCAATTTTTATCCGTCAGACACTGGTGCTTGCACGCCAGGTAAGGCAGCCTCTGCTTGAGTTTTCTTGAAACTTTAAAATATTCATGGTGACAGCAACCATGCCTCCTCTCTGATTTAAGTACTGTGAAGGAGCATTATATATAAGTTGTCAATAATGTTTTCTGTTTTCCTTCAAGTATGTAAATGAGTTTGCTGAAAATGAAAAATGAGCTCAATTTTATTTTCTTTCTTCATCCTCTCTCCACAGGAGAGGGAGCAGGAACACAAAATAATAAAATTATTCGGTGTTAGGACAAAGACCAGAAGCATCTCTGTGTGGGACATTCCTCATCTGGGCCGCTAGACTGGAAGTAACAATAAATGTTCTATGTACCCTCTCCTGCCACCACTTGCCCACACCCAGGCATTGTTTTTTCTCTACTCAGCTTGAAAGCGTGTAAATGATAAGGCTTAATGCAAACCTGACCCAATCAGAAGGCTTTTGTTTTTCCCTCAGGAAAACTCTCCTCTGTGTGACAGAATAATCACTCGAGAACAATGGATGGAAACAAACAACAGAAATGATTTCCAAATCAAAATGCTAATGCACCTGTTAATTCCCTGACAGTAATTTTCAAGTCAGCGCTTAAAAATGGGGAGGGAGGAGGGAGGGGCAAAACTAATACAGTTATGTAAAGTCTAAAAATTAAATTAAATTAAAAAAATAAATAAATTAAAAAATAATAATAATAATCTTATTCAAAAGATTCATTAAACCTGCCATGATAGATATTAACTGAAAACAATACTCATTTACTGCCATGCAGAGTCAGCCATAACTAAGATATAACTTGGGAAACCAAAAAATGTGAGCTTTGGTATTCAAAAGCTAATGAAAAACAAACTTTATCAACTATAAATTTCACTTGCGTAAGAAAATATTTTCATGCTTGATGTGTTCAACCATTGCACTAAATCTCTGATTAAAGACTGAAGACAAATTAAAATTTACTTCTACAACTTAGAAAAATTAACTGTAAATAACTGTAACTTAGTTAATTTTTACAGTGATTTTTATTGGGGGTTGGTATATGTTGTGATTACTTTTTTATATGATAATATATGTCTGCTGCCTTCAGAATGAAGGGCAATTTAACCATAAATAGAAAGCCAAGACACACATTTTATTTTCCCCTTAAGATTTTGAAAGAGTTGTCCTTCAGATTTTTAGTATTGAAAAGTCTGAGGCCAATCTGATTTTCCTGTTCTGTTGTTTAGGCCGAATCCTTTAAAAGTTACATGTCGACACTTTAAGAGAAAACATTTTCAAGTTAGTATCATTTTATTAACTTCTCATATAGTCAGGAGACTCTTTGGATATGCAGGTACATACCTTGATGTTATTCATGTCAGATTTTTTTTTTTAATTTAAATATATTTACATTTTTCCACTCTCTTCTCTGTTGTTCTGTTTCCTCATGAAATTTTCAGGAGTCACTGATCTTCTGGTAGGGTTTCTCCCAGTAGTACTGTCCAGTCATAATGATGTCTATTAGGAGGAAGAGTTGTAGGTTGAACCAGTATGTCTTTGTTTTCCATACTCTCTCATATACACATTCCCAAAGTACTTGGATATGGGAGATGATGCTCTATCATCACTAGATATGGTGTGGATTGTCTTTAATCTGTGTCTTCTATTGGTCATTGCAATGAGAACTTGGCATCGAGGATTGGTGGGCCCTGATTAGGCTCATTTTACCCTTTCTTGTAAACAACTGATAATTTTTTAAACTAGTTTTTCCTTTGCATTGCATGCTCACTCTTGTGTGTCTGACTCTTTACCACTCCATGGACTATAGCCTGCCGGGTTGCTCTGTCCATGGGATTTCCCAGGAAGAATAGTGGAGTGAGTTGCCATTTTCTTCTCCAGGGGATCTTCCTGACCAAGGGATCTCCTGCATTGGCAGGCAGATTCTTTACTGCTGAGCTGGGAAGCCCACTGCATTAGAAGAAAATATCATATATAAAATATAAGTTTTGTTAAAAGGTTAAAGAACATCTGGTTGACAAATATGGTGCTGTTATTTCAATTTTCAAAGTTATTTTATCAAGATCACTTTTGCCAGAATAATAGAGAAGTTAGATTTAGAGAATAAAAGCTATTTTGTACCGACTTCTAGACTGAAACAGACTTCCCAGCAGCTCAGTGGTAAAGAATCTGCCTGCCAATGCAGAAAACGTGGAGAGGCCGGTTTGATCTCTGACTCAAGATGATTACCTAGAAGAGAAAATGGCAACCCATGCCAGTATCTCAGCTGGAAAATTCTATGGATGGAAAAACCTGGTGGGCTACAGTCCATGCGGTCTCAGAAAGTCCCACACAACTTAGCATGCACACAGCTAGACTGGAACATCGCTGAGATTCCCAAAATCCAAATGACATTTAAATTCTCTGTTCTAAATAAATAAAAAATAAATTACTTTTAAGCTGAAACTTTATTGGTGGAGGAGAGTTTTCTAATGCAGAGGTATCACACTCAACTGTTTGTCCGTAACACCATATTTAAGGGTAGAGACCCTCTGATGGATGTTTGTAATAGTCCCTATGGGTTTGTATTTTAAAAACAAAATATCTAAGTTTTCAGTAATTGCTAAGATGGTGTACACTAACTACATTTTACCTCACCCACTGATTACAATTGAAACACTCTGGAGAGACAAAAATAACTCCAGAAGACTTGAAAAGTAAACACTAGCAGAAGGATAGAGGATGGAAGTGAACACTCAAGAGTGACTCCTAATGGTTGTGGTTTCACACTTCTCCTCTTCCCTTTTCTCTTGGCTTGGATCTGCCCCTGCTGTCTATCATCCCTCAACTCCGAGCCTGGTCTCCCAGCTCCACAGTAGTGCTGGCGTCTCTGCTTAGCATTTTAGCTTCTCGACATCTACTCCTTACTTCTAACATCAGCACATCAGAGGATTTAGCAGATTCCTTCAGAATGTTGGGTTCACTTCTCTGTGGTTCCCTTTTTTCCCTGGGACTTGGCCTGGCTAACCTTTTATTCCACATCCTGCATTACTTCAGGAACATTGAAAATGTTTCAGAAAAATTCTGAATGCTCTCAGTCTCTGCTTTCTCCTTGGCCTCTCTGGCACATTTCAGAAGCACACTGAGAAGAAAACAGCAGAGAAGGCGGCCTCTCTTCTCTCTGCAGCCTTGGCCTTTCAGGTCCTAGTTTTCTCTTTCTGTTTTATTTTTCAATGTACCTTTCTTGCTGTCTCAGTGCAATATTGAACTGATGCAAGCTGCTGTGATGTAACCAGAAATGGAAGACCTTATAATTTATGATTTAAAACCTTGTTAATTATTAGCTTTATTGGCCAAATTTTTTTTTAAGTTTTAGAAATTAATAACCTTTAAGTATTTGAGACTTGGTTAAGTATTTGCTCTGACATATTTAGCTGGTACCCATCTCTTTGTTATATAACCAAAGCATTCCCCTCTTCCTTTTGCAAAATTTACCACATATATAGGTTCCTTTTAATATGAAATACATGTATGTTCAAGGAAATATTTTCTGAATCCTTGTAAATTGTCATATATAATTTTTAAGCAAGTTTTCAATACATTTAAGTAATTTCAAGCAATTGCATGTATATTTAGTTAATATTGTTTGGGGATTAAGGCCAGTATTGAATTTTTCAAAGCCTGTGTAATTCAGTGTGAAAATCTGTGCATTGTACAAAATGGATTTAAATGTAAAACTGCCTCCCCAAAATAGATGTAACTTGATTAAGTATGCCCTCATACATATCTAAAAAAATTTAAAATCACCTAACTTATTAATCTCTGTAAAGGTATGGAATGATAACTTGATAAACATTATATCAGAAAAATCCAGTCTTGCTGATGCAGCAACTGCAAGTCTGATCTGATTTAAAAATTGGATGTGTAACATTTTTTAAATCATGAGATGGAGCCACTATTCTCAGAAAAAACAATTCTTGAAAGTAATTAATCTATTATGTGATTCTCATGTCTCAATAGTCATGGATATAAAGAGTTGAATTACCTTTCAGTTAGTAGTGTCAGCTTTCTATTGGCTTTAAGTTCAGAAATGTGGAAAATTCATCTTCTGGGAAATATGTCATACTTCGATTTACAAATTCTTAACTGAGGTAAATAAGAAGGTGAGGGTAGGGAAATTTTGTTGGCAAAGTACAATGAACAGTTCCGCGGTAGCTTTCCCATTCTGCAGTTTCACTGAGGGACACAGCTTGTCACATAAGACCCTACCCAATTCTGATAGGTAAGACAGGGTCCAGCCACCAGCTTTACAATGTGTCATTTTCTGAGGTGTCTTCTCCAGTTGTTTAGACCTGGAAAGCTTTTAAGATGTTTTTATCTGAAAGAAGTCTGAACTTTTCTTCTTCCTGTAAGTAATGACTACAACGTCACAAATTACAACTTGACAAACCAAGGCGCTATCTTAGGGTAATATCACAAAATGAAGCTTCACCCTCTTCAAATGTGTGTACTATACCCTGGGAGAGAGCACTCAGAATCACATGTTGGTCAAAGGGTACAAAGTCACAGTTATGTAGATGAACAAGTCTAGAGATCTAATGTGCACCATTATGATTGTGGCTAATAATACTGCACAGTACACTGGCAATTTACTAAAGAGAAAATTTTAGGTATTCTCATGACACACAAAAGAGTATAAACTATTGCATTGGCCAAAAAGTTCCTTTTTTTTTAAGTAAAAATAAGACATATGTTTCTTTTTCACCAAGAAAGTTATTGAACAATGTATTCACCATTGTGTTATACTGCATTCTGCTATTTTTTAGGAAACGTCTTAATTCCATCTTCCCAAAACTTTTTTTTAAAGTATGTATTTATTTTTGGCTGTGTTGGGTCTCAGTTGCAGCACTATGGCTTCTGTCTAGCTGTGGGTGTGACACACGGGCTACTCTGCAGCATGTGGGGTCTTAGTTCCCAGACCAGGGATCGAACCCGCATCCCCTGAATTGGAAGGCTGATTCTTAACCACTGGACCACGAGGGCCATCCCATCCCAAAACTTTTTGAGCAAATAGTTGTTCCAGGTGACTTCTATAGTCTTCCAGGGAATTGATTTTTTTTTTTTTTTTTTGTCCATTAAGAGAATTTTGTTAAGACTGAAATAAAGATATCCAAAAGTGTAATGTCTGGTGACTACTAATCAGAACTACCCAGCCAAGCTGTAACAATTTTTGCCTGGAAATCAAAGAAACATGTGGTCTTGCATTAACCTGATTGAAGATTATGCATTTTCTGTTGACTAATTCCAGATGCTTTTTGTCAAGTGCTACTTTCTGTTAGTCTAATTGTGAGCAGTACCTTTTGGATTTAATCTTTTGGTTTTTCCAGAAGCGGTTCATACTAGAGGACATGCTTCAAATCCCACTCTATACACAACATTACCTTCTTTGGATGAAGACCCGCCTTTCTTGTGGTTTGTGGTGGTTCATTTCGCTTGCCGCATGATCTCTTCCATTCCATATCATTGTAGAGTATCTACTTTTCATTGCTCATCACAATTTGCTTAAAAAACAGAACATTTTCATTATGTTTCAATAGAGAATCACATGCAGAAATACAGCCAAGAAGGTATTTTTCACTTAAGTGAAACCCAAACATCAAGGAAGTAACATAACCAAGATTTTCAACCCTTGATATGGATGTTTTCGGAGAAGGCAATGGCACCCCACTCCAGTACTTTTGCCTGGAAAATCCCATGGATGGAGGAGCCTGGTAGGCTGTAGTCCATGGGGTCGCTAGAGTCGGACATGACTGAGCGACTTCACTTTCACTTTTCACTTTCATGCATTGGAGAAGGAAATGGCAACCCACTCCAGTGTTCTTGCCTGGAGAATCCCAGGGACGGGGGAGCCTGATGGGCTGCCGTCTATGGGGTCACACAGAGTCGGACACGACTGAAGTGACTTAGCAGTATGGATATTTTGAATATGTCAGCTGTCTCCTGCATGGTATAATGTCGATTGTTCTTAATTAGTGTCTCGATTTGATTGCTATTAACTTCATTTGGTTTATCTGACCATAGAGCAATGTCCAGCAAGAAATCTCCAGCATAAAACTTTGCAAACCTCTGTTGACACATTTGATCAGTCACAGTACTTCTCTGTACACTGCACAAATCTTCTTCTTTTTTTTTTTTTGCACCTCTCTTGTGTTTTAATATTCCTTGAAATAATAAAGCATAATATGCCTAAAATGTTATTTTTTCTTCCATCTTCAATATTGAAATGGCTACACAAAAAATCAACAATTTTGATATTTATTTTTTAATGCATACTCATATGACAGTTATCACAATACAATCTAACAAAACTGTTTTGCTAGAAGTGATTCATGGGGTCACAAAGAGTCAGACACGACTGAGCAACTGAACTGAACTGAACTGAAACATAACCAAGGGCTACTAGAGCCGTTACAGAAAAAGCTGGACAAACTTTTTGGTCAACTCAGTAAATAAGGAGAAGAGCATGCTAATTGGTCTGACTATAATAATCTATGTCTCTATTTAAATGTATATCAAAACACTGTTGTAGTGCTTGCTGCTGCTGCTGCTGCTGCTAAGTCGCTTTAGTTGTGTCCAACTCTGTGAGGCTCCATAGATGGCAGCCCACCAGGCTCCCCAGTCCCTGGGATTCTCCAGGCAAAAACACTGGAGTGGGTTGCCATTTCCTTCTCCAATGCATGAAAGGAAAAAGTGAAAGTGAAGTCACTCAGTTGTGTCCGACTCTTAGCGACCCCATGGACTGCAGCCCACCAGGCTCCTCCATTCATGGGATTTTCCAGGCAAGAGTACTGGAGTAGGGTGCCATTGCCTTCTCCTGTTGTAGTACTTAAATATATACAATTTTTATTAAGAATTTTAAAAGGATAACATTTAACACATCTTTATAGTGAACGATGCCTGATCTGGATTTTACCAAAGCTTCATGAACATTTAGTCAAATCACAGGAACACTGACTTCACACAATTACTCACCCAATCCCAGTGGCACTACTGTCTAGATCACACCCATATGTTCAGCTTATTGCCATCTAGCATATATAGCTCATATTAAAATGTCCAGGTAATTTACCACCAACATTTGCAAGGGAAATGACGCCTCATTTCCCATGTTCTCTGAACATGCTCAGAGAATTACTTTTGTGCAATTTTTCAAAGCCCTGAACAAAGAATCAATTCTAACTAGGATGGTTATTGCTTAGGTAGAATAAGCATCAATGCAATTCACAATTTTGGTCTCATTTGGTAGAATAAAGAGAAAATCATCAGACATTGTAAACACTCAATAATCCAGTATTGCATTCTCAAGGACTCCTAGAATATTTATCGTCTAACGTTGGCCTCCATATTCTATAAAATCCATCTTTTTCCAGTTCATATTAAACTTCTGTGTATTTTTTCTTGCCCCTATTAATCTCAACAGTGTATAATGATATTTGTTGTTGTTTAGTGGCTAAGTGAAGAAGACAATGACAACCCACTCCAGTACTCTTGCCTGGAAAATCCCATGGACAGAGGGGCCCGGTGGGCCGCAGTCCATGGGGTCTCTAGGAGTCGAACACAACTGAGCAACTTCACTTTATTTTTTCACTTTCATGCATTGGAGAAGGAAATGGCAACCCACTCCAGTGTTCTTGCCTGGATAATCCCAGGGATGGGGGAGCCTGGTGGGCTGCCATCTATGGGGTCGCACAGAGTCAGACACAACGGAAGCGACTTAGCAGCAGCAGCAGCAGCAGTGGCTAAGTTGTGTCTGATTCTTTGTGATCCAGTGGACTGTAGCCCACCAGTATAATGATATATTCATACACAAATGTGAGGAAAGAATGATGACTATGGAAAGCTAAGATGAAGTTTGTGGGTAAAAGTTTCCATTTGGCAATTTAGAAAAGAAAAATATATATGGTCATATTTTGAAGACATGTTTGACCAAATAAATGAAATATAAAAGGGAATTTGAATTATTTACTGTAGATTAGAAATTTTTTTTATTTTATTTTATTTTTAAACTTGACATAATTGTATTAGTTTTGCCAAATATCTAAATGAATCCACCACAGGTATACATGTGTTCCCCAACCTGAACCCTCCTCCCTCCTCCCTCCCCATACCATCCCTCTGGGTCGTCCCAGTGCATCAGCCTCAATCATCCAATATCGTGCATCAAACCTGGACTGGCAACTCGTTTCATACATGATATTTTACATGTTTCAATGCCATTCTCCCAAATCTTCCCACCCTCTCCCTCTCAGAGTCCATAAGACTGCTCTATACATCAGTGTCTCTTTTGCTGTCTCGTACACAGGGTTATTGTTACCATCTTTCTAAATTCCATATATATGCATTAGTACACTGTATTGGTGTTTTTCTTTCTGGCTTACTTCACTCTGTATAATAGGCTCCAGTTTCATCCACCTCATTAGAACTGATTCAAATGTATTCTTTTTAATGGCTGAGTAATACTCCATCGTGTATATGTACCACAATTTCTTATCCATTCATCTGCTGATGGACATCTAGGTTGCTTCCATGTCCTGGCTATTATAAACAGTGCTGTGATGGACATTGGGGCTCAAGTGTCTCTTTCCCTTCTGGTTTCCTCAGTGTGTATGCCCAGCAGTGGGATTGCTGGGTTGCATGGCAGTTCTATTTCCAGTTTTTTAAGGAATCTCCACACTGTTCTCCATAGTGGCTGTACTAGTTTGCATTCCCACCAACAGTGTAAGAGGGTTCCCTTTTCTCCACACCCTCTCCAGCATTTATTACTTGTAGACTTTTGGATCGCAGCCATTCTGACTGGTGTGAAATGGTACCTTATAGTGGTTTTGATTTGCATTTCTCTGATAATGAGTGATGTTGAGCATCTTTTCATGTGTTTGTTAGCCATCTGTATGTCTTCTTTGGAGAAATGTCTATTTAGTTCTTTGGCCCATTTTTTGATTGGGTCATTTATTTTTCTGGAGTTGAGCTGTAGGAGTTGCTTGTATATTCTCGAGATTAGTTCTTTGTCAGTTGCTTCATTTGCTATTATCTTCTCCCATTCTGAAGGCTGTCTTTTCACCTTGCTAATAGTTTCCTTTGATGTCCAGAAGCTTTTAAGGTTAGTTAGGTCCCATTTGTTTATTTTTGCTTTTATTTCCAATATTCTGGGAGGTGGGTCATAGAGGATCCTGCTGCGATGTATGTCAGAGAGTGTTTTGCCTATGTTCTCCTCTAGGAGTTTTATGGTTTCTGGTCTTACGTTTAGATCTTTAATCCATTTTGAGTTTATTTTTGTGTATGGTGTTAGAAAGTGTTCTAGTTTCATTCTTTGACAAGTGGTTGACCAGATTTCCCAGCACCACTTGTTAAAGAGATTGTCTTTAATCCATTGTATATTCTTGCCTCCTTTGTCAAAGATAAGGTGTCCATATGTGCGTGGATTTATCTCTGGGCTTTCTATTTTGTTCCATTGATCTATATTTCTGTCTTTGTGCCAGTACCATACTGTCTTGATAACTGTGGCTTTGTAGTAGAGCCTGAAGTCAGGTAGGTTGATTCCTCCAGTTCCATTCTTCTTTCTCAAGATCGCTTTGGCTATTCGAGGTTTTCTGTATTTTCATACAAATTGTGAAATTATTTGTTCTAGCTCTGTGAAGAATACTGTTGGTAGCTTGATAGGGATTGCATTGAATCTATAGATTGCTTTGGGTAGTATACTCATTTTCACTATATTGATTCTTCCAATCCATGAACATGGTATATTTCTCCATCTGTTAGTGTCCTCTTTGATTTCTTTCACCAGTGTTTTATAGTTTTCTATATATAGGTCTTTAGTTTCTTTAGGTAGATATATTCCTAAGTATTTTATTCTTTCCGTTGCAATGGTGAATGGAATTGTTTCCTTAATTTCTCTTTCTGTTTTCTCATTATTAGTGTATAGGGATGCAAGGGATTTCTGGGTGTTGATTTTATATCATGCAACTTTACTATAGCCATTGATTAGTTCTAGTAATTTTCTGGTGGAGTCTTTAGGGTTTTCTATGTAGAGGATCATGTCATCTGCAAGTAGAGCTTTACTTCTTCTTTTCCAATTTGGATTCCTTTTATTTCTTTTTCTGCTCTGATTGCTGTGGCCAAAACTTCCAAAACTATGTTGAATAGTAATGGTGAAAATGGGCACCCTTGTCTTGTTCCTGACTTTAGAGGAAATGCTTTCAATTTTTCGCCATTGAGGATAATGTTTGCTCTGGGTTTGTCATATATAGCTTTTATTATGTTGAGGTATGTTCCTTCTATTCCTGCTTTCTGGAGAGTTTTTATCATAAATGGATGTTGAATTTTGTCAAAGGCTTTCTCTGCATCTATGGAGATAATCATATGGTTTTTATTTTTCAATTTGTTAATGTGGTGTATTACATTGATTGATGTGCAGATATTGAAGAATCCTTGCATCCCTGGGATAAAACCCAGCTGGTCATGGTGTATGGTCTTTTTAATGTGTTGTTGGATTCTGATTGCTAGAATTTTGTTAAGGATTTTTGCATCTATGTTCATCAGTGATATTGGCCTGTAGTTTTCTTTTTTGTGGGATCTTTGTCAGGTTTTGGTATTAGGGTGATTGTGGCCTCATAGAATGAGTTTGGAAGTTTACCATCCTCTGCAATTTTCTGGAAGAGTTTGAGCAGGATAGGTGTTAGCTCTTCTCTAAATTTTTGGTAGAATTCAGCTGTGAAGCCGTCTGGACCTGGGCTTTTGTTTGCTGGAAGATTTTTGATTACAGTTTCAATTTCCATGCTTGTGCTGGGTCTGTTAAGATTTTCTATTTCTTCCTGGTCGAGTTTTGGAAAGTTGTACTTTTCTAAGAATTTGTCCATTTCTTCCTTGTTGTCCATTTTATTGGCATATAATTGTTGATAGTAGTCTCTTATGATCCTTTGTATTTCTGTGTTGTCTGCTGTGATCTCTCCATTTTCATTTCTGATTTTACTGATTTGATTTTTCTCCCTTTGTTTCTTGATGAGTCTGGCTAATGGTTTGTCAATTTTATTTATCCTTTCAAAAAACCAGCTTTTGGTTTTGTTGATTTTTGCTATGATCTCTTTTGTTTCTTTTGCATTTATTTCTGCTATAAGTTTTAAGATTTCTTTCCTTCTACTAACCCTGAGGTTCTTCATTTCTTCCTTTTCTAGTTGCTTTAGGTGTAGAGTTAGGTTATTTATTTGACTTTTTTCTTGTTTCTTGAGGTGTGCCTATATTGCTATGAACTTTCCCCTTAGCACTGCTTTTACAGTGTCCCACAGGTTTTGGGTTGTTGTGTTTTCATTTTCATTCATTTCTATGCAAATTTTGATTTCTTTTTTGATTACTTCTGTGATTTGTTGGTTATTCAGCAGCGTGTTGTTCAGCCTCCGTATGTTGGAATTTTTAATAGTTTTTCTCTTGTAATTGAGATCTAATCTTACTGCATTGTGGTCAGAAAAGATGCTTGGAATGATTTCTATTTTTTTGAATTTACCAAGGCTAGCTTTATGGCCCAGGATGTGACCTATCCTGGAGAAGGTTCCATGTGCGCTTGAGAAAAAGGTGAAATTTATTGTTTTGGGATGAAATGTCCTATAGATATCAATTAGGTCTAACTGGTCTATTGTATCGTTTAAAGTTTGTGTTTCCTTGTTAATTTTCTGTTTAGTTGATCTATCCATAGGTGTGAGTGGGGTATTAAAGTCTCCCACTATTATTGTGTTATTGTTAATTTCTCCTTTCATACTTGTTAGCATTTGTCTTACATACTGCGGTGCTCCCGTGTTGGGTGCATATATATTTATGATTGTTATATCTTCTTCTTGGATTGATCCTTTGATCATTATGTAGTGACCTTCTTTGTCTCTTTTCACAGCCTTTGTTTTAAAGTCTATTTTATCTGATATGAGTATTGCTACTCCTGCTTTCTTTTGGTCCCTATTTGCATGGAAAATCTTTTTCCAGCCCTTCACTTTCAGTCTGTATGTGTCCCCTGTTTTGAGGTGGGTCTCTTGTAGACAACATATGTAGGGGTCTTCTTTTTGTATCCATTCAGCCAGTCTTTGTCTTTTGGTTGGGGCATTCAAACCATTTACGTTTAAGGTAATTACTGATAAGTATGATCCCGTTGCCATTTACTTTATTGTTTTGGGTTCGAATTTATACATCGTTTTTGTGTTTCCTGTCTAGAGAATACCCTTTAGTATTTGTTGGAGAGCTCGTTTGGTGGTGCAGAATTCTCTCAGCTTTTGCTTGTCTGAAAAGCTTTTGATTTCTCCTTCATACTTGAATGAGATCCTTGCTGGGCACAATAATCTGGGCTGTAGGTTATTTTCTTTCATCATTTTAAGTATGTCTTGCCATTCCCTCCTGGCTTGAAGAGTTTCTATTGAAAGATCAGCTGTTATCCTTATGGGTATTCTCCTGTGTGTTATTTGTTGTTTTTCCCTTGCTGCTTTTAATATTTATTCTTTGTGTTTGATCTTTGTTAATTTGATTAATATGTGTCTTGGGGTGTTTTGCCTTGGGTTTATCCTGTTTGGGACTCTCTGGGTTTCTTGAACTTGGGTGATTATTTCCTTCCCCATTTTAGGGAAGTTTTCAACTATTATCTCCTCAAGTATTTTCTCATGGTCTTTCTTTTTGTCTTCTTCTTCTGGGACCCCTATGATTCGAATGTTGTAGCGTTTAATATTGTCCTGGAGGTCTCTGAGATTGTCCTCATTTCTTCTAATTCGTTTTTCTTTTATCCTCTCTGATTCATTTATTTCTACCATTCTATCTTTTAATTCACTAATCCTATCTTCTGCCTCTGTTATTCTACTATTTGTTGCCTCCAGAGTGTTTTTAATTTCACTTATTGCATTATTCATTATATATTGACTCTTTTTTATTTCTTCTAAGTCCTTGTTAAAACTTTCTTGCATCTTCTCAATCCTTGCCCCCAGGCTATTTATCTGTGATTCCATTTTAATTTCAAGATTTTGGATCAATTTCACTCTCATTATTCAGAATTCTTTATCAGGTAGATTCCCTATCTCTTCCTCATTTGTTTGGTTTGATGGGCATTTATCCTGTTCCTTTATCTGCTGGGTATTCCTCTGTCTCTTCATCTTGTTTAAATTGCTGAGTTTGGGGTGTCCTTTCTGAATTCTGGCAGTTTGTGGAGTTCTCTTTATTGTGGCATTTCCTTGCTGTGTGTGGGTTTGTACAGGTGGCTTGTCAAGGTTTCCTAGTTAGGGAAGTTTGTGTCGATGTTCTGGTGGATGGAGCTGTATTTCTTCTCTCTGGAGTGTAATGAAATGTCCAGTAATGAGTTATGAGATGTCTATGGTTTGGGGGTGACTATGGGCAGCCTGTATCTTGAAGCTCAGGGCTGTTGCCTTTGTTGCTGGGGAATTTGCTTGATATGCCTTGCCCTGGAACTTGTTGGCCCTTGTGTGGTGCTTGGTTTCAGTGTCGGTATGGAGGCGTTTGATGAGCTCCTGTCAATTAATGTTCCTTGGAGTCAGGAGTTCCCTGGAGTCAGGGTTTGGACTTAAGCCTCCTACTTCCAGTTATCGGTCTTATTTTTACAGTAGTTTCAAAGCTTCTCCTTCTATACAGCACCATTGATAAAACATCTACGTTAAAGATGAAAAGTTTCTCTACTGTGAGGGTCACTCAGAGAGGTTCACAGCGTTACATGGAGAAGAGAAGAGGGAGGAGGGAGTTAGAGGTGACCCAAATGAGATGAGGTGGAATCAATAGTGGAGAGAGTGGGCTAGCCAGTAGTCACTTCCTTATGTGCACTCCACAACTGGACCACTCAGAGATGTTCACGGAGTTATCCAGAGAAGAGAAGAAGGAGGAAGGAGACAGAGGTGGCCAGAAGGATAAAAGGGGGAAATGAAAAGGAGGGAGACAGATCCAGCCAGTAATCAGTTCCCTAAGTGTTCTCCACCGTCTGGAACACACAGAAATTCACAGAGTTGGGTAGAGTAGAGAGGGGTTAGGGAGGAGATACAGGCGACCTGGTGGAGAAAACGGAGAGTCCAAAGGGAGAGAGAGTAGTCAAGCCAGTAATGTCATTCCCTAGTGAAAAATGGGTCCTGAAGATTGGGTTCTTAAAGGTACAAAATTGGTAACAAATACATAAAAGCAAAAATTAAAATTCTAGAGTAGAGTTTGGAATTTCAAAAATACGATGTTAATGAAAAGAAGACGGAAAAGAAAGAGAGAAAAAACGAACAAAGAAAAACAAACAAGGTCGCAAAAATTATAAAGAAACTACAGGTACAAAATTGATAACTAATACCAAAAAGCAAAAATTAAAAATCTAGAGTAGAGTTTGGAATTTCAAAAATACAATGTTAAAAAAAAGAAGAAGAAAAATAAAGAGAGAAAGCAAACAAACCAACAAAAACAATGTCGCAAAAATTATAAAGAAAATACAGGTACAAAATTGATATCAAATACCAAAAAGCATAAATTAAAAATCTTGAGTAGAGTTTGGAATTGCAAATATATGATGTTATATAAAAGAAGACGAGAAAGAAACAGAGGAAAAGAAAAAAAAGAAAAAGAAAGTCACAGAAATTATGAAAAAAACTATAGGTACAAAATTGATAACATATACCAAAAGGCTAAAATTAAAAATCTAGAGTAGAGTTTGGAATTTCAAAAATAAAATGTTAAAGAAAATAAGAAAAAGAAAAAAAAAACAAAACACAGTCAAAAAATTATAAAATATATATATGAAGTTTGCTGAAGAAGAAAAAAAAATAGGGTCTTTTTTTTTTTTTTTTTTTGTAATGTACTAGGTTATAAAAGTGAAAATTAAAGGACACTAGAGGACTTAAATTTTTTTTTTTTTAATTTAAAAAAAAAAGAAAGAAAGAAAGATTGATCGTAAAATTACTAAAAATATATCTAGGTCTTTCTCTGGTTTTGTTGTGAGTATTGTGGGTTCAGTTCATTTTGGGCTAGTTCCTTAGTCCGACTTATATTTCTCAAGATCTATAGGCCCCTTCCTATGTAATCCGTAGTAACCACAGGGTTTTAATCTATGGCCTGTAGCTTCCAAGGCGTTTCCCTCTGTTATAGCTTCTTCTGTTTGCTGGTCTCTTCAGTGTCTGGTTCCCGCCCTGACACAAAGGGGACGGTGGAGGACACTTTTTTTTTTTTTTTTTTTTAGGCTCACTTGTTCAGTCGCGCTGTGGGGAGGGAGGGAGGGATGCTGCAAACAGATAACACTGGCGTGCACTCGCAGTGCCTCAGCCACACTGGGTCTGCCCCGCTCACGGCGCGTGTAGCCTCCCTGCCCACACTGCTCGGGCTCTAGGTTGTTCCGCCGGGAACAATCAGAGGCCGGCCCTGGGCTGAGCTCCCAGGTCCAAGCCATTCAGGTTCAGGCACTCGGGTAGTCCTCAGAGGCGCAGACTCGGTTGGGCCTGCGTTTTGTGTTCTTCCCAGATCCGAGCAGCTCAGGTGATGAGGTGTTTGGTGGGTGCCAATGCTGCGACTTATCGCCTCCCCGCCACTCAGTTATCTGGGTGTAAAACCAGCGCACCTTCTCAGGCAGATGTTGACCGTCCAGACCCCCAAGAAGTTTTAGTTAGCAAAGAAGCCTGCTTACAGTATTATAGATAGTGTCTCTCTGGGGCTGCGATTGCCCCCTTCCGGCTCTGGCTGCCTGTCACCGGAGGGGGAAGGTCTGCAGCCGTCTATCTCTGTTCAGTCCTTTGTTCCATGCGCGGGCCTGGCAGTGTCTTAGGTTAGGGCTGGCTTTTCGCGTGGTAGATATCCCACAGTCTGGTTTGCTAGCCCAAATTATTTCGCTCAGATAGCGCTCAGGACATTCGGGCCAGATTCTTACTCTAAGGGACGCAGCCCACGCAGCGCTTCCCTGCCCAGCCCCCTCCCCACCCCCCCGTTTGCTAATGGTGTGTGCAGGCGTCTGCGCTGCTTCTCCGCTGGGGGAGTTACCGTAGGGCTCTCAATCTGCGATTTTTAATTGTTTATTTATTTTTTTCTCCCTTTTATGTTGCCCTCTGTGCTTCCAAAGCTCGGCACAGATTCGGCAGTGAGGTTTCCTGGTGTTTGGAAACTTCTCTCTTTTTAAGACTCCCTTCCCTGGACAGAACTCTGTCCCTCCCTCTTTTGTCTCTTTTTTTGTCTTTTATATTTTTTCCTACCTCCTTTTGAAGACTTGGGTTGCTTTTCTGGGTGCCTGATGTCCTCTGCCGGCATTCAGAAGTTGTTTTGTGGAATTTACTCGACGTTTAAATGCTCTTTTGATGAATTTGTGGGGGAGAAAGTGTTCTCCCCGTCCTACTCCTGCGCCATCTTGGCTCCTCCTGTAGATTAGAAATTATTCACATTTGTGGGCCCCCAAATGTGAAGCAAGAGGATGTGGGGCAAAGAGGCAGGAAATGTAGCCAGCAAAAATTCTATAATAGAAGGAGGCACATCACTTTCTTAATGGTAAAAATAACTTTTAAACTTTCCTTAATAATATGTGCTCAGACTTGTCAAACTCTTCAACCCCATGGACAGTAGCCCACCAGGCTCCTCTGTCTGTGGACTTTTCCAAGCAAGAATATTGGAGTGGGTTGTCATTTTCTCTTCCAGAGAATCTTCCCAACCCAAGTTTCTTACATCTCTAAAGGGTAATAATTTTTACAAACTCATGAAGAAATATCTAACAATTCAAAAGTCACTTTACCTGGCATGATATCTAGGTTTATTTCCTTCCATACAATTCATCTTATGAGTTACGCAGTTGTTAAGGTTAGTTTCAAAATGATTCACTATGTCATATATTATAGCATCAACTCCACTTTTTCCCCTGGAGCATTTCTTACTGAAACCTTCTACATTGATCTGGGCTAGTTGCTCTGCAATCTGATGTATGTACCCTTGGACCTTACTACATTCTTTTACTGGAATTTCTGTTTTTTAGTCTATTTGGGTCTCCTCCCTGGCTTACCTTCTTGAATTGATGAAACACATCCTCCAAGCTTTGTAAAAAGGGTGAAAAATTATTTTGAATCCTCCATATTTTACAATTTTTAATTCTACATTTGAATACTTTGGCCATATGATGTGAAGAATTGACACATTAGAAAAGACCCTGATGCTGGGAAAGATTGAAGGCGGGAGGAGAAGGGAACAGCAGAGAATGAGATGATTGGATGGCATCACCGACTAAATGCACATGAGTTTAAGCAAGCTCTAGGAGATGTTGAAAGACAGGGAACCCTGGCATGCTGCAGTCCATGGGGTTGCAAAGAGTCAGACACAACTGAGCGACTGCACAACAACAATTCTATGTTTATACTCAATAATTTGGTTAATGATGAAGTTCTAAATTAAAACGATTTTCACTGAGAAAGTTGACAGCATTTCTTCATTTCCTTCTGGCATCTGTTATCGATTTTGAAATCAAATGTTTAACCTGAATAACAGTCTTTGGTCTGTGCCAGGCATCTCCTGGCTTGGCTTGACCATCCTTCACTGGAACACAGCACATCCTTGGTAGTATGCAGCAGAGGAAACCTGCCCAATTCTACAGTGAGAGTCCCTAGACACCTGTGAGTGTTTGCATTCACACTGCTAATGTCATCACGTCCATCACCATGTTCAGCTCAAGTAAGTACATCGCTAAATACCAGTAAAAAACATCATGACAGGTTGAGATAGAGACACTGTGGATTGAAGGAAAAGGTTTGATATTTTAGAAGTTTTAATAACACTTTTTTTCCTGCTTTTTGAACAAGGGGCTTTAATTTTCATTTTGTGCTAAGATCCACAAATTATACAGCTAGTTTTGCACTGAGGATTCTGAAATTTCTTCTGATATGTCTTCGAGTGTATCAAAGAAGAGTATGTAAGTCTATGTACAGACAAGTTCTGTTTTAAGAGCATATTCATAACTCCAATCTGTTCATAAGTACAACAAAGTTAGCCTAGGTACCCAACTAACACAGTCAGTACTGTCCTGCAAGAGGTTTACAATACTTTTCACACAAACAATATGTGCATAAAAAACAAGCACAAAAATAAAGAAAACATTTTTAATCTTATAATACAGTACCTTGAAAAGTAAAGTACTATGCACAACAGCTGGCATATAGGGACTGGCATTAAATGAAAAGGCAAGAAGGGTTATTGACTGGAGGAAGATGAGGTGGGAGATGGGAGAGCTGAAGGATGGTCAGCAATAAGAGACAGAGGGCAAGCTGCAATTTCACTCATGCCTGGCACATGGCAGTTGGTGGCACAGATTCTGGCTTTTTGCTGGATTCAATTTTGTCTACCCTCTTGAAAATAAGATTCAGTGATGTCTGAGGAGTAGCTCTTTGTTCTTGTCATAGAGAACATGGTGGCACTGGATTGCATTCTGAACGACTGTTGCAGCCTTCATATACTGCTCTGCGTTCAGGTCCTGTGCCTCAAAATTAACAGTGTCTCCTCAAATAAAGAAAGTCCTCTGCCATTTCCTGTGTCATAAATTTCTCCAGTTCTTCCATTACTTCTTCCTCTTGTCTCTCTTTGTCCTTTATCTGCACCTCTAACTCCATCTTCTGCCTTGCTTCACTCTCTCAATTATTTTCACTTCTGTTTCCATCATTTTTGCTTGGCACTTCTTAGCAGTTGCTGCTGTATCGCCTCTGCTTTTGAGCTTGCTTCCAGACATCCTGGGCTTGAAATAAGGATACTGTGCTACTGTATTCTATACAGTATTATACAGTAAAGTACACAAAAGCACAACCACTTGTAGAGGATGTATGTATGTAACAATGTATGCCAGACACATGAACTAACTTACATGACTGGACCTGCAAATGCATATTTGCATATTGGAAAGTTTGCAGCTTGAAGGTTTGTATATAGGAGACTTACTGGGTTAGAAGTCCTTATAGGGTTGTGGCCACTTTTTCATTGGTGACTCACAAGCCTAAGTGTCTAGATGTTTATTCTGTAGGATGGATCAGAGGGGAACTGTCCACTCTTCAGCATAATGGGCATGGGCCTGCACACTGGCCTCTAAGGAGTAAACTGCAGAAATTGTCACTCTGTAAGTTTTCACTAAATCCCCCTGTATCTCCCAGTGCCTCATTTCTAATTTTATTTTTTTCTGTAACATTGTGTCCAGAGCTCCTCTCATAAAATTTCTCCAGAAAGATGTCTTTCTGAATCTGCTATCTGCAAGTAGTCCAGGGAGTTGGAGTGAGGCAGGTTATGAGGAAAAATGGATGCATATTCACTCTGAGTGCAAATGTTCAAATCACCCCTCAGCTCCAATGACACCCTTAAGTTCTGTGGCACTTGGTGCCTCTCAGGGTTCTGCGAAGTGAACATGATCACTAATCAACAGAAGAGTCTTAGCAGGAAGAGGAGTTTGCCCCTCACTCCAATATATCAGGACAGTTATCATTCTTCCATCCACCTTCTCTCACTCAAAAACTCATGGAAGTCTCTTTTCCATTTATTTTTCATTTATTATTCTCTTTGTACTTGTGTTTATAAAGTTGGCTTTATTTCTCTACTGTCTTTTAAATAGCATTTCATAAAGTGGAAAAGATAAGTGTGTGTTCAATTCAACAACTTTAACTGGAACCCTCAGTCATCATGTTTAATGGCTGTATAACACTTGCCTGTTAGAAGGAAAAATGACTGATCACATTCATTCCAAATTTAGAAGTTTATTTACTATCTTACATTCACATCATGAACAATATCTCGTACATCCATCTTTATATGCTAATTCCCTAAAAAATTAGAGTCAGGCTCTATATTAAAATGTTGATGTATATGCATATACCTGATACATGAGAAAATTTCTATTGAGTTACCATTAAGCAGTGAGTTGGTTACTAATTAAACAGGATAAGTATATTTTTTCTTTTTGCAATAACTCTTTGCTAATTTCTTCAAACCAGGAATAGATGTTGAATTTTATCAAACTTTGTCTAATTTATACTGAGAGTATATATTTTATTTATTTGTATTATAACATGAATAATTATTTTAAAGATTTATTGACATTGCACTATTTGAATTTCTAGAGAAAATCCCACTTGATTATTGTTCATTTAGAACAATTCGATTCTTAGTTGCCATCTAAATTTGGGCTTTTGTATATGTACTTGTAAATGTTTTTAGTCAGAGGTTCAGTTCAGTTCATTTCAGTCGTTCAGTCACGTCCGACTGTTTGCAACCCCACGGACTGCAGCAAGCCAGGCTTCCCTCTCCATCACCAACTCCTGGAGTATGCTCAAATTCATGTCCATTGAGTCAGTGATGCCATCCAACCATCTCATCCTTGTCATCCCCTTCTCCTCCCGCCCTCAAACTTTCCCAGCATCAGGGTCTTTTCCAATGAGTCAGTTCTTCACATCAGGTAGCCAAGGTATTGGAGTTTCAGCTTTAGCATCAGTTCTTCCAATGAATATTCAGGACTCAATTTCTTTAGGATGGACTTGTTGGATGTCCTTGAAGTCCAAGGCACTCTCAAGAGTCTTCTCCAACACCACAGTTCAGAAACATCAATTCTTCCGCACTCAGCTTTCTTTATAGTCCAACTCTCACATCCAAACATGACTACTGGATAAACCATAACATTGACTAGATGGACCTTTGTTGGCAAAGTAATGTCTCCGCTTTTTAATATGCTGTCTAGGTTGGCCATAGCTTTTCTTCCAAGGAGCAAGCATCTTTTAATTTAGAACCGTTCAACTTCAGATTCTTCAGCATTACTGGTTGGGGCATAGACTTGGATTACTGTGATATTAAATGGTTTGCCTTGGAAACAAACAGAGATAATTCTGTCATTTTTGAGATTACACCCAAGTACTGCATATTGGACTCTTTTGTTGACTAGGAGGGCTACTCCATTTCTTCTAAGGGATTATTTTTGCCCACAGTAGTAGTAGTATATCAGTCATCTGAATTAAATTTGCCCATTCCAGTCCATTTTAGTTCACTGATTCCTAGAATGTTGACATTCACTCTTGCCATCTCCTGTTTGACCACTTCCAATTTGCCTTGATTCATAGACCTAACATTCCAGGTTCCTGTGAAATATTGCTCCTAACAGCATCAGACTTTACTTCCATCACCAATCACATCTACAACTGGTCATTGTTTTTGTGTTGGCTCCATCTCTTAATTCTTTCTGGAGTTATTTCTCCACTGATCTCCAGTAGCATAGTGGGGACCTACTAACCTGGGCAGTCCATCTTTCAGTGTCTTATCATTTGCCTTTTCATGCCTTTTCATCCCACTGTTCATGGGATTTTCAAGGCAAGAATACTGAAGTAGTTTGTCATTCCCTTCTCCAGTGGACCACATTTTGTCAGAACTCTCCACCATGACCCATCTGTCTTGGGTGGCCCTACTCGGCATGGCTCATAGTTTCATTGAGCTAGACAAGGCTGTGGTACATGTGATCAGTTTAATTAGTTTTCTCTGATTGTGGTTTTCATTCTGCCTGCCCTCAGATGGATAAGGATAAGATGCTTATGGAAGCTTCTTGATGGGAGAGACTGACTGTGGGGGAAAGTGAGTCTTCTTCTGATGGGTGGGGCCATTCTCAGTAAATCTTTAATCCAATTTTCTGTTGATGGGCAGAGCTCTGCTCCCTCCCTATTGTTTGACCTGAGACCAAACTATGGTGGAGCTAATGGAGATAACGGTGACTTCCTTCAAAGGGTCCCACGTAGGCACTGCTGCACTCAGTGCCCCTGACCCTGCAGCAGGCCACTGCTGACCCACCCCTCTGCTGGAGACTCCTGGACACTCACAGGGTCAGTCTCTTGTGGGGTCATGCTCCTTTCTTCGGGGTCCTGGTATGTACAAGGTGTTTTTGCTTTTTTTTTTTTTTTTCTTCACACAAGATATGGAGTAGAAGGACTTGCACTCATGTTCTCCTGCAAGAACTCCAAAATTACAACTCACTGCTAAACAACCATTGAGAGGCAAATGTTGGCTCCCACTACAAAAAATTACCCCATGTCCAAGGGCAAATGATAAGCCCCAGCAAGATTGTAGGAGGGGTGAAATCACATTTAGAATCAAACCCCATACCCCCCAGAGACACTCAGAGGGCTCAAACAAAGCCTTGTGCATACCAGGAGCCAGAGACCCCACAGAGACTGAGACATACCTGTCTTTGAGTGTTTTAGTGCCTTCTGAAGAGTCCCTGCAGTCAGCAGTGGCTGGCTGCAGGGACAGGGGCTCTGGGTGCAGCAGACGTGGGTCACACAGTGTGTGGCATAAGCTCTCTTGGAGGAGCTCGCCTTTAACACCACTATAGATCTGCTGAGCAGATGACCCACAAACTGCAGAACAATTATACCAAATAAATTATTGCACTGTTAGGAAAGTTCTAGGACCCACAACAGATTTCCCAACCTGGGGATCTGACAAAGGGACTGAGAACCCCCAGGGAATTTGACTTTGGAGGCCAATGAGATTTGATTGCAGAACTTACACAGGACTGGGAAAACATATTCTTGGAGGGCACAAAGAAAACATTGTGTGCACCAGTCAGAGGTTATCTTTTTTTTTTTTTTAATTTTTACTTTCTTATATAGATTTAGTACAGTAAGTATATTTGCCTGGAAAAAGAACTGGGAAGTCCTTATTAGTCAAATGTCTAGTTCTATTATCATAAAAAGTATCTATTCTGAATTAACCTGTAAAATCCTCTGCCAGAGACCTTATCTTAAACTATTATTTAGAAAATTAAAATCTTTAAACCTTGGGTTCAAAACATAAAAATAAAAGATCTATTTGAGATACTGGAAAAGCTTCAGAGATGGTTCTGTTTGGAAGCAGCATGACATAATGTAAAACCTCTTATTTTGGAATTAAATAGCTCTATCTTTGAGTTCTGTCTGTACCACATAATAATAGATAATTTACCTGAGATACAGGTAGAGTGAAATAATAATGATAAGCAAATAAGACACTATATATAAAATAGTGGCAGAATAGAACAGTACATAACATCTTTAATTATATAAGCAGTAAAACTCATAAACCTGTCTGAGGTTGTTGATATTTCTCCCAGAAATCTTGATTCCAGTTTGTGCTTCATCCAACCCAACATTTCACATGATTTACTCTGCAAAAAGTTAAATAAGCAGGGTGACAATATACAGCCTTGACACACTCCTTTCCCAATTTGAACCAGTCTATTGTTCCATGTCTGGTTCTAACTGTTGCTTCTTGATCGGCATATAGATTTCTCTGCTATAATATTTTAGCAAATAAAACACAGCAAAAGTGTTATTATACAGTAGAATTTACTATGAATTATTTTTTTTTCTCATTTTAAATACTAAAAACAGCTACTATCTCGAACGTCAGAAATGGAAGTGTGGACTTTTTGGCAGGTGAAATATATCAGTAAATAAGTTTGAAGAACTAGTCCCCTGATGGAGACATCTTGGATGAGAATCATTAAAAGAGCCCTGTTTGGGCTCAGAGAAAAGTTGGATGCACTTGACAATTGATTAGAATGGTGCTTCTCCCACTATACTACTCTACTTACATCAGAGTCACCAGAGGGATTCTTTTTTATTCTTTTTTAAAATTAAATTTATTTATTTCTAATTGAAGGATAATTGCTTTATAATATTGTGCTGGTTTCTGCCAAACATCAATATGAATCAACCATAGGTATTCTATGTGATTCTTAGAACACAATGATTCTGATTCAGCAGGTCTTGTGTGGGGTCAGATAATTTGAATATGTAACAAGTTCCCAGGTAATGTAGATGATGCTGGTCCAATTCACAATTGGAGAATTATTGCTACCGAGAAATTAGTCCCTCTGTCAATGAAGTTATCTCCTGAGACAAACTACCCACAATCGTCAAGGCTTACCATAAATTGCATCTGTTTTGGTAGTCACAAATCTATACATTGGTCAGATAGGTACCAGTGTCTCTATTCTGAGGGCTTCCCTTGTAGCTCAGTCGGTAAAGAATCTGCCTGCAATGCAGGAGATCCAGGTCTGATTCCTGGGTCGGGAAGATCCCTTGGAGAAGGAAATGGCAACCCACTCCAGTATTCTTGTCTGGAGAATCCCATGGACAGAGGAGCTCTATTTTTCATATGAAGAAGTGGCCAGGTGATATTTTCTCAATCACTAAAGAAGACATTAGAACCTCGGGTTCTCTCTAGAGAATCTCTCGGGCATCTGAAGAACATTAAAACCCAAAACTCCACAGTGCACTTCTGTCACCGTTTTTAAATGCAAAATTCCTTACAGTCAGAGATTTCATCCTTTTAGCACAAATCCCTGAGATTTGCATATAAAAGTCAAAGAAGATTAAGAAAACTGGAATTGAAAAGAAAATAATACTGTAAGCATCTTGAAAGCAGGGATATTGTAGATCATTAGCACCTTGTTGTGTATCTGGTTTAAAATAGGAAGTTAATCTTTTTTTAATAAATAGGATGAATTTATATTTGTTTTGGATTATTTATATTCCTTTTATTTTTGTGGTATCTTCAGTTCTATAATGAGATATTCCAAAGTGAGAACTATGGAATGCCAAAGAAACAAATTTAATTCTAGCATGTCATCTGAAGGAAATCCACAATAAACAAGAAAAAAATATATTTTAATAGCTCAAGAAAGGTCATTTTAAAAAAAAATGTAACAAAGTAAATCTATAAATCTAGCCAGCAATTGATTCTAAGAACAAATGTTTTAAAAAGCATCTGACCTTTATATTGGTTTTCTCTCCAATTAATGTGTGCAAAAACCAGTGAACAAAAAATAATGCAGTTCATTTAAATTACATTGAGTGTGTGTGCTTAGTCATTCAGCTGTGTCTGACTCTTTGAGACCTTATGGACTGTAGCCCGCCAGGTTCCTATATCTATGCGGATCTTCCAGGCAAGAACAATGGAGTGGGTTGCCATGCCCTCCTCCAGGGGATCTTGGCAACCCAGGGGTCAAATCCAGATCTCCTGCATTGAGGTATATTCTTTACCATCTGAGCCACCAGGGACATTGGTAATGCTATGTATAAAAGGATCGAAATAAAACTCAAAATTTCTAATAATTGATATATCAAAGCATCTTTTTTTCCCTAAAATATAAATTATAGTGTTTATTATCTCGAGGGAAGGGACATGTATACCTATGGCTAATTCATGTTGATATATCATAGAAACCAATGCAATATTGTAAAGCAATTATCCTCCAACTAAAAATAAACAAATTAAAATAAAACATATCTCAGAGCATAATTCATAATAGAGAATTTTTAAATACATTTTTATTTTAAACCCTAGCAGCACCAAAAAATGAAATATAAATGCTCAGTCTTTTTAGCAAAACAAGAAAAAAAATTATTTATAAAGCATCAACCACCCAAAGTGAATAATAATACAAGCAAGCAATAAGACTTTATCTAAGAGCTCCCATTGTATATGAACAGAAAACACAGAGAGGATACAATGACTAAAATGCATCAAATGAGTGGAAGAGCCAGATTGTATGCCTGTATCCTACCAGTTCAGTGCTCAAGGAACTTCTCACAACTCAGTCCATCTGGTAGAACTAGTCAACAATACCTGGTACTTATTGTATTTGAACCTGGTTACTAATTTAATAAAAATCTGGCCAAGTAATTGAAGTTATTCACAAAATCTTTTCTCCATGAAGGTTACTTTTTCTAAGAGAAAATTATTTCAATTCTACTACAAGTTTAAGTATTTATCATTGACATTTTTGCATTAATATACATTGTGAATTTCCTAAAAGAGAATAAAGTATGTAACATTTCCCAAACTTATTTGGTAACTAAATTCGTTTCTTATTATAACCAATTAACACAAGCCTAGTGGCTTAGAACTCAGTCGTGTTCAACTCTTAGCTACCATTTGAACTATAGCACACCAGGCTCCTCTGTCCATGGGATTTTTCACACAAGAAAACTTTAGTGGGTTGCCATTTTCCTCCTCCAGGGGATCTTACCAACTCAGGAATCAAATCCATATTACATCTCCTATGTTTGCTGCAGTGCAGGCAGATTCTTTACCCTCTGCACCATTGGGAAAGCCCCAATGTGTGGCTTAGAACAATACAAAGCTATTCTTTTACAGTTCTGAAGTCCAAGATGTGTCAGGAGGGTTGTGTTTCTTCTTGAGCCTCTAGAAGAAAATCCATCTGAAGCCTTTCTGGCTTCCAGAGGCCACCTGCATTCCCCACCTGGTGGGGCTTATGGCCCCACCATCCATCTTTAAAGCCAGGAAGGTAGCGTCTTCCAATCTTTCTCTATGTCCGTCTGTTTCCATTGTCACATCTCAGGCTCTGGTCCCTCTCTTACATGAACCTTATTATTATATTGAGCTCATTAAAATTATCCAGAATGATCTCTTAATCACATGTGCAAAATCCCTTTAACCATGTAAGGTAACATATTCATAGATTCCAAGGATTTGGATGTGGTTATCTTTGGAAAGCCAACATCCACCCAACCACAGCTATAGCATCCTCTTTTTAAAATAGAAAGCCCATTATAATCTCACTGAAATAGTATTCTGTAGAATAAAGTTTGGGAACTTGTGTTTTTATAAGAATATAAACAAGATGCCAGACACCGGAAGCAAAAATGTTATAGCCAAGAAAACTCTGTACAGCAAAGACCATTTCACTATGGAGAAGCAATAATTACTGGAGCCTGTAGCTTGTGACTTGAACCCTTTGTGTCAACATGAATGGTCAAATGAGGGAAGGGAAAGCACCAGGAACCTGTTCTGACATGCCTCCAGATTCCTTAATGCTATGTTGAATGCTCCTTAAAATGATTAAGAAACTATAGAAAAGTGTAATAAAAGAAGAAAAGATGGATGTGAATATTCTGACCTGTTGGATTAAGGGAATTTGTATATTTAATGAAAATGTGCCCTGATGCATTGTTAATAAGGGTAATTCAAAGATAGGATTTCTAAAGTTCATGAGGTTGTGTGAGGTTGAAATTAGATAGGTATCTTTTATTTACTTTTGTTTGGCTGCACTGGAACTTCATGGCTGCTCATAGGCTTTCTCTAGCTGCAGCAATCCAGGGTTACTCTCTGGCTGTGGTGCACAGGCTTCTCATTGAGGTGCAAGAACCCTGCTCTTGTTGCAGAACTGAACTCTGGAATGTGAGCTCAGTAATCGTGGTGCATAGGCTTAGGTGTCCTGCAGCATGTGGAATCTTTATGGACCAGGGATTGGATCCATGTCCCCTGCATAAGCAGGTAGATTCTTAACCACTGGTTCACCAGGGTAGTACAAGTTAGGTATCTTATGTCATGCTATGAAGCACGCTCCCCTGGCTAAATCAAGGCAAAGAAAAAACAAAAAGTAAATTCTTATTTTAGTTAAAAGGTAGGGTGATACAGTGGTTACTAGCCCACAGTCTAAGTTCAGGTTGTAATACAGAACTGTTGTTCCACGACATTAATTGCCTTTGCCTCTTTGTACTACAGTTTCCTCATCTGTAATCAAATGCATGTCTCTGAAGTCTAACTTGCTCTTTACCATCACTTGGGCATTCGCAGTATTATAATTGCTCTGGCTTCCCAGGAGAAAAGCAAAGGGCAACAATGACAGGAAATATGACCCAGAGCTACATGTGTTGTGTCTTCTTCTTACATTATCCTGTCTGATTAGAAGTGGATGAATGTCTGGCAACACACCTTCTGCAACAGTGAGATGAAGGAAAGAATAATTCTCTTCTGAAAATCTGAATTGATTACATGAAATCACTATTCATACTACATACTTTAATGAAATATAAAGACTGCTCTGAAAAAAGAATCCCCTCATCAAATGGTTCTCAAATATTGGTACATTTTTTGGAATACAACTTGGGCCATGAAGGAATACCATTGCCTGCCTAAGGGGGCATTCTTGGTGTTGGTGTTGTACAAGCTCCTTTAATGGTTCTAATGTGCTGTGTGGATCACAATAAACTGTGGAAAATTCTGAAAGAGATGGGAATACCAGACCACCTGACCTGCTTCTCGAGAAACCTATATGCAGGTCAAGAAGCAACAGTTAGAACTGGACATGGAACAACAGACTGGTTCCAAAGAGGTAAAGGAGTACGTCAAGGCTGTATATTGTCAGCCTGCTTATTAACTTATATGCAGAGTACATTATGAGAAACACTGGGCTGGAAGCAGCACAAGCTGGAATCAAGATTGCCGGGAGAAATATCAATCACCTCAGATATGCAGATGACACCACCCTTATGACAGAAAGTGAAGAGGAACTCAAAAGCCTCTTGATGAAAGTGAAAGAGGAGAGTGAAAAAGTTGGCTTAAAGCTCAAAATTCAGAAAACGAAGATCATGGCATCTGGTCCCATCACTTCATGGGAAATAGATGGAGAAACAGTGGAAAGGGTGTCAGACTTTATTTTTTTGTGCTCCAAAATCACTGCAAATGGTGACTGCAGCCATGAAATTAAAAGATGCTTACTCCTTGGAAGAAAAGTTATGTTCAACCTAAATAGCATATTCAAAAGCAGAGACATTACTTTGCTAACAAAGGTCCATCTAGTCAAAGCTATGGTTTTTCCAGTGGTCATGTATGGATGTGAAAGTTGGACTGTGAAGAAAGCTGAGCGCTGAAGATTTGATGCTTTTGAACTGTGGTATTGGAGAAGACTCTTGAGAGTCCCTTGGACTGCAAGGAGATCCAACCAGTCCATTCTGAAGGAGATCAGCCCTGGGATTTCTTTGGAAGGAATGATGCTGAAGCTGAAACTCCAGTACTTTGGCCACCTCATGGGAAGAGTTGGCTCATTGGAAAATACTCTGATGCTGGGAGGGATTGGGGGCAGGAGGAGAAGGGGACGACAGAGGATGAGATGGCTCGATGGCATCATTGACTCAATGGACGTGAGTCTGAGTGAACTCCGGGAGTTGTTGATGGACAGGGAGGCCTGGTGTGCTGTGATTCATGGGGTCACAAAGAGTCAGACATGACTGAGCGACTGGACTGAACTGAACTGAACTGAATGTGCAACAAAGTTTGAGAACCACTGCCCTTGCTGGTTAAAAAATTGTTAACTACTGAGGAAGAAATATCAAGTATACTATGCAGCAGCATGCACTTTATTATTTTTGAGTTCATGTTAGAATTAAAGTTTCTGAATTTCTGTATAGTATGTTGAACCATATTATTAAATTACTAGATATTCAACTATTTTGACCTATTTTAAAATGGCAATTTCAGATGCAGTGATTCAGAGTACTATCTATGCAGACTAGCTCTTGTTCTAAAGATCCTAAATGTCCAACAGTGAATGAATGGATCAAAAAAAAAAAAAAGTGATATAGACACACAATAGACTATCATTCCATCAAAGAAAAGGAGCAAATCTTTCCATATGCTACAGCTTGGATGAAACTTGAGGATATTCTGCCTAGTGAAATAACAGAATCACAGAAGGATAAATACTGCTGATTCCACTTGTATGAGCTATCTAAAAAAGTCAAAGTCAAACTCTTAGAAAAAACCAGTAGCATGATGTTTTTTAGAAACTAAGTGGAGGGAGAAATGAGAGGTTGCAGTTCAAAGAGTAGAGAGTCTCAGTTATGCAAGATGAAGCGTCCCAGAGAATTTCTGTATAACACTGTATTTATCATTAGTAATATGTTACTTTACACATCAAACATTTTTAAGGGGGTACATCTCATATTATGCATTCTTTATGACTATCAAAAGGTACTACCTAGTAAAAGCTAGATTGGCTAACAACTATAGTACTCTTACAACTTCTTCCAAATAGAGTGTCTTCAGTTTGCATTCCATTGTAGAACAAATTGTAGAATTCTCAAGTTTTTTGTTTTGCTTCATGTTTATTTCTTTTTTTTTATGTTTATTTCTTTTGGTATTGATGTGTAGTTCATTTACAATGTCTTGTTAGTTTCAGTCATATAGCACAATGATTCAGTTATATATATTTATATATTATATATGTATTTAAGTTCTTCTTATATAATATATAAATATATTTAAATGTATATTATGTATATTTGAACTGTGGTATTGGAGAAGACTATTGAGAGTCCCTTGTACTGCAAGGAGATCAAACAAGTCAATTCTAAAGGAAATCAATCCTGAATATTCATTGGAAGGACTGATTCTGAAGCTGAAACTCCAATACTTTGGCCACCGGAAGTGAAGAACTGACTGATTGGAAAAGACCCTGATGCTGGGAAAGATTGAAGGCAGGAGAAGAAGGGGATGACAGAGGATAAGATGGTTGGATAGCATCACTGACTTGATGGACATGAGTTTGAGCAAGCTCCAAGAGTTGGTGATGGATAAGGAAGCCTGGCATGCTGCTGTCCATGGGGTCTCAAAGAATTGGACATCTCTGAGAGACTGAACTGAATTGGTGTATATTATATATATATAATATATATATTAGGGGCATAGACTTGGATTACTGTGATGTTGAATGGCTTTCCTTGGATATGAACCTAGATCATTCTGTCATTTTTGAGGTTGTACCCAAGTGCTATATTTCAGACTCTTTCACTGATTATGAGGGCTACTCCATTTCTTCTATGGGATTCTTGCCCACAGAGGTAGATAAAATGGTCATCTAAATTAAACTCTCCCATTCCCATCCATTTTAGTTCACTGATTCCTAGGATGTTGATGTTTATTCTTACTGTCTCTGGCTTGACCACGACAAATTTTCCTTGGTTCATGGACCTAATATTCCAGGTTCCTATACAATACTATTCTTTGCAGCATCAGGTTTTACTTTCATCACCAGACCCATTCACAACTGAGTGTTGTATACGCTTTGGCCCAACCATTTCATTCATTCTGGGGCTATTGGTAATTCTCTGCTCTTCCCCAGTAGCATATTGGACACCTTCGAACCTGGGGGACTCATCTTGTGGTGTCATATTGGTTTGCCCTTTATACAGTTCATGAAGTTCTTATGGCAAGTATACTGGGGTGGCTTGCCATTCTCTCCTCCAGTGGATCACTTTTGGCAGAACTCTCTGCTATGACTCCTCCATCTTGGGTGGCCCTTCACGGCATGCCTCACAGTTTCACTGAGCTACACAAGCCCTTCACCACAACAAGGCAGTGATCCTTGAAGGGGAAATGTATATTTTGTATATTACACAATATGTTAATATATATTAATATATTGTATAATATTATATGCAACAGAATGTATTAAACATATGTGATTACATAATAATATATTATATAGTATTTAATAATATAAAATTGTATTATATCTAGCATATATATTAAATAATATATATCATACATATGATATATATACTTTATAATTTATATACAATATATATCTAATATATATCAGATATTGGTTATATATTAGATATATATTCTATATGATATATATTACATAGTATATAATATATTAAAGGTTTACATAATATACCATATTTTATATATAACATGTTAGTTATATAATGTATATTAGATATGTATTATATATATTGTATTTATATATATATATGTGTATACTACTGGAGAAGGCGATGACACCCAACTCCAGTACTGTTGCCTGGAAAATCCCATGGATGGAGGAGCCTGGTAGGCTGCAGTCCAAGAGTCAGACATGACTGAGCGACTTCACTTTCACTTTTCACTTTCATGCAATGGAGAAGGAAATGGCAACTCACTCCAGTGTTCTTGCCTGGAGAATCCTAGGGATGGGGGAGCCTGGTGGGCTGGCATCTATGGGGTCGCACAGAGTCGGACACGACGGAAGCGACTTAGCAGCAGCAGCAGGAACTCACAATTGGAGAAGGCAATGGTAACCACTCCAGTAGTGTTGCCTGGAAAATCCCATGGACGGAGGAGCCTGGTAGGCTGCAGTCCATGGGGTCTCGAAGAGTTGGACATGACTAAGAGACTTCACTTTCACTTTCATGTATACTATTCTTTTTTCAGATCTTTTCGCCCATAGGTTATTACAAGATATTGAGTAGAGCTCCCCATGCTATACAGTAGGTCCTTCTTGCTTATCTATTTTATATACAGTAGTGTGTATGTTACTCTCATCCCCCTACTTTAGCACTCCCACTCCAATCCCCTTAGGTAACCATAAGTTTGTTTTCTTCATCTGTGGTCTTTCAGTTTTATAAATAAAGAGCTCATTAAATCTTGAAGTCCTACTTCCAATGCTGCATTTTCCATCAGTGCCTTATGTTGTAAAATAAAGGTCACAAACCTTGCCCATCAGATAACATCTCAAGGATATGGCTGTGACAAGAGAAAGAAAAAAAGATATGAACTTCCTCTAGAGAATCATCAAAATTTTAATTTTAAAAAAATCTATGGAGAAAACTTATGAGTGAGAAATGGTGTGGAACAGAATGCTTGTGAGGCTGGGGAGAAGTGGGAACAAGAGGACTGAATTCTACCAATGGTATGATGACCCAGTGCAAGAACAGGTACAGCAGGAGTGAGAGTGGACAGCACAGGCCCAAACACTGGGAGACATGAGCATCTGGACAATGAGCACAACTGCAAATAAATGATATATGTGCACGTTGGGAGAGTTAGATAAAAGCACAATACTGCTGCAAGTAATTAGATGTTAGAATTAAATTATGCTTACTGCTGTTATATTTATGTACAATTCAAATTGTGGGTGATTAAGGATCTAGTATAAGAAATTGGCATACGCTCTTCTCATGGCTTTCTTCTTGGCATACTTTCTGGAAGGAAACGAGCACGTGATGCAATAAGGCAATGTGGCACCTCTCTCTTTTCTGCCTGATCCTTTGAAGTCCTTGTGTAGTAAGAACAGTACAGTGTGTGAGCATGCTGACAAAGAGGAAGACCTCATTCGGGAATAAAGAGCGGCAATTTCCACGGACGCAATCACCGCCTGATTTTAGCCCTCTTCCCCATCACCCAAGTCTTCCCTTTTGCTAAATCAAGAAAGAGTGATCGTGACTCCGATACTCATGTCCTGTGTTCTAGGTTTCAAGGAGAGAGAAAGTCAAATTTTCATCACTAACTGCGACTGTAAATGATTGCTTTTTATCTAAACACCTGTGTACTTCTTTTATTATGCTTATTGCCAAGTTGTTCATGGGCTTTGATTGAGGCATCCTAGGGCTTCAGCAGGAAACAAAGAAAGGAGAAGTAGGACCAGGACAAGTAAAGCAAAACCAGCCGGGCAGTACGGCTGATCCTATGAGTTTGTTGCTACATAATAAAGCATAGTGATAAAGTGGGTGAGGGCAATGTAATGTTACACCCATCAAGAACGGCTCACCCAGGATATTACAACTGACGACTGGGACAGGGAAAAAGTGCAGTGGGTGGATATATTGGATATTAAATCAGTGGTTTAACATTTCCAGGTGATCAGTACATAAAGATCAATTTACATGGCCAGCAATTTAGAGGATGTGAAAAATCATGCTTCTTGGGAAAAAGAAAGGTTTGCTAAAGATAGATTGGATGCTAAGAAGGTGTCTGTCAAGACACAATGGGAAAGAGCAGTACTAGTTAGAGAAAGGAAGGCAGACTCTCCAGCTCAAGAGGCTGGCACTTGTGTTTTGAGTACCTTTATATCTAGAGTCATCAAAAGTACACTGGATTCTGGGTCTGAGCCTGTATCTACGTGTATGCTGCCTTCTAAATCAAGAAAGTATCAACAACTAAAAGGTCCTAGACTGTTTGAAATACAAATCAGTAACTAGAGGTAGAAACATTGAAAGCATAGTCAGTCGTGTATAATAGTTACTTATGCACTTAATATATTCCTTATGCTGCTGCTACTGCTGCTAAGTCACTTCAGTCGTGTCCGACTCTGTGCGACCCCATGGACTGCAGCCTACCAGGCTTCTCCATCCATGGGATTCTCCAGGCAAGAACACTGGAGTGGGTTGCCATTTCCTTCCCCAAGTATATTCCTTATACTACACAGTAAAAATCCTGAGGACATGGAAGATGCCTGATTTATCTGAATCCCGGGAGAAGTTTGTGTCAATTATACATTTATAAGATATAAGCTCAGAGAACTGTCGTAGTTCCTCTAATAAGAGCCAGGGCTCCTTCAAGAGTTTATATCTAGTTTTGTTCTGTAGATACATTTATTCTTGAATTTAATTGATACATCTCTGCCATCTGGCATTTCAAGGCTAGGCAAAGCACCTTCTCCAGAAAGTGAAAAGACAGTGATAATAAAAAGCAGCTTGAGTTCACTGTGAATCAATAACATAGTTTCTGGGCTGTAATCCACTGCTATGGAATAGAAAAGGCATAAAATATGAGCATCAAAAAGCAACACATATTGAGATGTATCATGCCAACAGAGGAATGAGTGTAAGGAATGATGAGGGCTTCAGTTCGGCTGGTGGTTAAGCAATGTTTTTGTCAAATGCATTCAACACTTTTTACCCCTGAGAGTTTGCTCATGTAGTTCTTTACTGCCGTAGACTCCTCCCACCAGCACTAATATGAAAATTCTGCTGATTCCAGGGTTAGGTCAAATGGTATATTTTATGTGAAACTTTCTCTGATTCCTAACTCCATGAGTGGAATCTCATTGCCCTTTCTTGTAAACCTTATTAATTGTCTGCAGTCCCTGGCCTTAGTGTTTGGGTCTCTTCTCTATCGATTTTATGACGGGTAAGTGATCTCATCCAGTCCCAAGACTTTCAGTGCCACCCATGATTATTGACTTCCTCTTTTTTTCCTAACCCTAACCTCTCTCTTGATATAGTCAGCTACCTACTTTACATCTATATGTGCATGAGAAGTGCTTCAGTCATGTCCAACTCTTTGCGACCCTATGGACTGTAAACTGCCAGGCTCCTCTGTGCATGGGATTCTCCACGCAAGAATACTAGAGTGGGTTGCCATGCCCTCCTCCAGGGCATCTTCCAAGCTCAGGGATTGAAACTGTACCTCTCATTTCTCCTGCATTGGCAGACTGGTTCTTTACTACTAGTGACACCTGGGAAGCCCACTCTACATCTATGCTTATATATGAATAGAAATCTCAAATTTAACATGTGTGAAACAGAACTGTTAAGATTGTCTTCCCAAATTATCCTCTTCCATTGGTCTAAAAGATGAGGACCTGTTTCTGATTCTTCTCTTCTTTCACACCACAGATCCAGTATTCTCGAGCGAGTTTCATCAGCTCTGTCTTACAGATACACCAAGGATTGGATGGAGCATTTGTCACCTTCCCGCCACCACCCAAGCCTAAGCCAGCATCTTCTCCAGCCTAGACTCTGCCAGGGCATCCTCAAAGATCACCCAGTTCTGCTCCTTCCCCAGCTTTTTTGCACAGAGCCACTGGAATAATTGGTTCAAAATTTAAATTAGATCATTTGATACAGCTGCTCGGACCCTTCCAACACCATCCCATCACACTGAGAACAAAAGTCCAAGTCCTGGGCTTCCCTGGTGGCTCAGTGGTGAGGAATCTGCCTGCCAATGAAGGAGACAGGAGTTCGATGCCTGATCTGGAAAGATCTCACATGCAAAGGAGCAACTAAGCCTGTGGGCCACAACTATTGAGCCTGTGCCCTGGAGCTGCAACTACTGAAGCCTGAGAACACTAAAGCCCATCTCTGCAACAAGAGAAGCCACTGCACTGGGAGGACTGTACACCCCAATGAAGGTTTGTCTCTCAGTTAGAGAAAAGCCCGAGCAGCAGTGAAGACCCAGCACAGCCAAAAAAAATGAATAAATAATTTTTTTTTTAAGTCCAAGCCCTCCAACACAGTCTAAATTCCTGCATTCTTTTCTCCCAAAAACATCCAACACTCACCCCCCAACCCACTTATCTCCACATGTACTTGCCTCTTTGTTATGCTTTGGACACTTAGGTTCATGGCTCCTTTGCACCCTTTACTTCACCCACATGCCCTTCCTTCCATCCTCCTATGGTCCCTCCCTTACTTCACTGGGTCTCTGTCACATAGCCCCTCTTCTGAGAGGCCTTTCCAGACTTCATTTCTTAAAAGAGTGTCCCTGGCCCACTTTTTGTCCTTTATCCTAGTTAATTTGTCTCCCTACAATTCATCACTATCTGGCAACATACTGAATATTTGTGTGTGTGTGTGTGCTCAGCCCATGGGATCTTTCGGGCAAGAATACTAAAGTGGGTTGCCATTTCCTCCTGCAGAGAATTGTCCAGACCCAGGGGTCAAATCTGGGTCTCCTGTCTTGCAGATGGATTCCTTATCATCTGAGCCACCTGGGAGTCCCCATATTTACATATGCATTATCATTCTAACTTCTTTGGGATATTAGTTTCATTAGGGTGAGTTTTTTGTTCTGTCTGCCATTATATGCCCACATCCAGAGTAGTGACAGGCACAGACAATATGTGCTAAACATAATAATGTCGGGCTATAGCAATTTGTTTGAATCCTATTTAGAATGTTTTTAATTTTTATAGTTATTTAATTTTATATTTAATCTTTCCTAGAATACTATATCGGAGAAGGCAATGGCACCCCACTCCAGTACTCTTGCCTGGAAAATCCCATGGATGGAGAAGCCTGGTAGGTTGCAGTCCATGGGGTCGCTAAGAGTCGGACACGACTGAGCGAATTCACTTTCACTTTCCACTTTCATGCATTGGAGAAGGAAATGGCAACCCACTCCAGTATTCTTGCCTGGAGAATCCCAGGGATGGGGGAGCCAGGTGGGCTGCCGCACTCTACGGGGTCGCATAGAGTCAGACACAACTGAAGCGACACAGCAGCAGCAGCAGCAGCAGCAGAATACTATATGCTTCTGGAGAGCAGGAAAGCTATCCATTTTATGCATCCTGTAAAAATCTAGCAGATAGCTTTGAATTAATGATACTGAATAAGTATCATTATTCAGTAGTTGCTCAGTCATGTCCAGCTCTTTGTGACCCCATGGACTGCAGCCTGCCAGGCTTCTCTGTCCATGGCATTCTCTAGGCAAGAATAATGGAGTAGTTAGCCATTCCCTTTTCCAAGGGATCTTCCCAACGCAGGGATTAAACCTGGATCTCCCACACTGCAGGAAGATTCTTTACTATCTGAGCCTCCAGGGAAGCCCCCACAGAATAAGCATATTTTTACTAAATTCATTAATTCAAGAGGATGACAGTAGTGTTTGGCATTTTATGTTTAGAAAAGTTGAAAGATGATCACTATGGAGCAATTTGTATAGATTCTAGGAGAAAAATAAGGCTATCTGAAAACTCGGTCAAGGGATGCCATCCTCTTAACTAAAGTACTTGATTAATGGTTACTATATTAAGCTTGTGATATAGAAAGAATTGGAGATGAGGGAAAAGTAAAGGCAAAATATCAGTTTAGAGATTATAGCAACAGGCTGGATGAAAAGTCATTAACTGAAGCCAGGCACTTGCTAATGAGATTAGAAAGAAAACAAAAAGTACAAGATGCTCTTTTGTAGAGGGTTAGCTGGTAAACTGGATCATCTTGGGCTTCCCAGGTAGCACTAGTTGCAAAGAACCCATCTGCCAATGCAGGAGACATAAGAGATGTGAGTTCAATCCCTGGGTTGGCAAGATACCATGGAGGAGGACAAAGCAACCCACTCCAGTATTCTTGCCTGGAGAATCCCATGGACAAAGGAGCCTGATGGACTATGTCCATAGGATCACAAAGAGTTGGAGCTAACTGAACTCCTTATTGCCAAATTCAGACTTAAATTGAACAAAGTAGGGAAAACCACTAGACCATTCAGGTATGACCTAAATAAAATCCCTTATGATTATGCAATGGAAGTGAGAAATAGATTTAAGGGCCTAGATCTGATAGATAGAGTGCCTGATGAACTATGAAATGAGGTTCATGACATTGTATAGGAGACAGGGATCAAGACCATTCCCATGGAAAAGAAATGCAAAAAAGCAAAATGGCTGTCTTGGGAGGCCTTACAAATAGCCGTGAAAAGAAGAGAAGCGAAAAGCAAAGGAGAAAAGGAAAGATATAAACATCTGAATGCAGAGTTCCAAAGAATAGCAAGAAGAGATAAGAAAGCCTTCAGAGATCAATGCAAAGAAATAGAGGAAAACAACAGAATGGGAAAGACTAGGGATCTCTTCAAGAACATCAGAGATACCAAAGGAACACTTCATGCAAAGATGGGCTCGATAAAGGACAGAAATGGTATGGACCTAATAGAAGCAGAAGATATTAAGAAGAGGATGCAAGAATACACAGAAGAACTGTACAAAAAAGATCTTCATGACCCAGATAATCATGATGGTGTGATCACTGACCTAGAGCCAGACATCCTGGAATGTGAAGTCAAGTGGGCCTTAGAAAGCATCAGTATGAACAAAGCTAGTGGAGGTGATGGAATTCCAGTTGAGCTATTTCAAATCCTGAAAGATGATGCTGTGAAAGTGCTGCACTCAATATGCCAGCAAATTTGGAAAACTCAGCAGTGGCCACAGGACTGGAAAAGGTCAGTTTTGATTCCAATCCCAAAGAAAGGCAATGCCAAAGAATGCTCAAACTACCGCACAATTGCACTCATCTCATGCGCTAGTAAAGTAATGCTCAAAATTCTCCAAGTCAGCCTTCAGCAATATGTGAACTGTGAACTTCCCGATGTTCAAGCTGGTTTTAGAAAAGGCAGAGGAACCAGAGATCAAATTGCCAACATCTGCTGGATCATAGAAAAAGCAAGAGAGTTCCAGAAAAGCATCTGTTTCTGCTTTATTGACTATGCCAAAGCCTTTGACTGTGTGGATCACAATAAACTGTGGAAATTCTGAAAGAGATGGGAAAACCAGATCACCTGACCTGCCTCTTGAGAAATTTGTATGCAGGTCAGGAAGCAACAGTTAGAACTGGACATGGAACAACAGACTGGTTCCAAATAGGAAAAGGAGTTCGTCAAGGCTGTATATTGTCACCCTGTTTATTTAACTTCTATGCAGAGTACATCATGAGAAATGCTGGACTGGAAGAAACACAAGCTGGAATCAAGATTGCCAGGAAAAATATCAATAACCTCAGATATGCAGATGACACCACCCTTATGGCAGAAAGTGAAGAGGAACTCAAAAGCCTCTTGATGAAAGTGAAAGAGGAGCGTGAAAAAGTTGGCTTAAAGCTCAACATTCAGAAAACGAAGATCATGGCATCGGTCCCATCACTTCATGGGAAATAGATGGGGAAACAGTGGAAACAGTGTCAGACTTTATTTTTCTGGGCTCCAAAATCACTACAGATGGTGACTGCAGCCATGAAATTAAAAGATGCTTACTCCTTGGAAGGAAAGTTATGACCAACCTAGATAGCATATTCAAAAGCAGAGACATTACTTTGCCAACAAAGGTCCATCTAGTCAAGGCTATGGTTTTTCCTGCGGTCATGTATGGATGTGAGAGTTGGACTGTGAAGAAGGCTGAGCACCGAAGAATTGATGCTTTTGAACTGTGGTGTTGGAGAAGACTCTTGAGAGTCCCTTGGACTGCAAGGAGATCCAACCAGTCCATTCTGAAGGAGATTAGCCCTGGGATTTCTTTGGAAGGAATGATGCTAAAGCTGAAACTCCAGTACTTTGGCCACCTCATGGGAAGAGTTGACTCAATGGAAGAGACTGTGATGCTGGGAGGGATTGGGGGCAGGAGGAGAAGGGGACGACAGAGGATGAGATGGCTGGATGGCATCACTGACTCAATGGACGTGAGTCTCAGTGAACTCTGGGAGTTGGTGATGGACAGGGAGGCCTGGCATGCTGCAATTCATAGGGTTGCAAAGAGTCGGACACAACTGAACGAATGATCTGATCTAATCTGATCTGAAGCAACTTAGCACAACACACACATATTGGATCATGTTGGTTAAAATTAGAAGAAAAGGTTATAGGAAACAAAAAAGGAATCAAAGCAAGTTTAAAATTTTTTACATAAATAACACAGAGGACAGCAATGTCAATAAAAATAAGAAAGTAACAAGGAGGCAACAATTTAATGAGAAAAACTAAAATGGTTCAAGCATTTTTAGATCAGAAAAAAAGGGAGTAAAGCATAAAGATAAGACTGGGAGCAAACAAATAAATAATTATTGTGCCAGGGACTAAAATTCTACTTTTTAAATGATGATCCACATTTAAGATATTACAATTTGCTTCCACATCCTGGTTACTGTAAATAGTGTGGCACTGAATACTGCATGTATCTTCTTGAATTATGATTTTCTCCTGATATATGCCCAGTAGTCAGATTGTTGGATCACATGGTATTTATTCCTAGATTTTTAAGGAACCTCCATACCGTTATCCATAGTAAATATTCATCAACAGAAGAATGAATAAAGAAAATGTGGTACATATGTACAATGGAATATTACTCAGTTATAAAGAACAAAATAATGTCATTTGCAACAACATGGATGGACTCAATATGACTCTTGAGTGAAGCAAATCAGACAGAGAAAAACAATCACCATATGAATTCACTTATATGTAGAATCTTAAAAAAAAAGCTACAAATGAATTTATCTATAAAACAGAAATACAGTTATAGATATAGAAAACAAACTTATGGCCATGAGGGTGTAAATGATGGGGGGGGCAGTAAACTGGGAGATTGGGATGGACATATACACACTGGTGGTGATTTAGTCACTAAGTCGTGTCCAACTCTTGTGGCCCCATGGACCGTAGCCCTCCAGGCTCCTCTGTCCATGGAATTTCCCAGGCAAGAATATTTTCCTTCTCCATATACACACAACTATAGTAAATTAGATAACTAAGGTATCGCACAAGAAACTGCTCAATACTCCGCAATGGCCTATGGGGAAAAGAATCTAAAAAGGAATGAATATATGTATATGCAAAACTGACTCATTTTGTTGTACATTATAAATCAACTGGAGAAGGCAATGGCACCCCACTCCAGTACTCTTGCCTGGCAAATCCCATGGATGGAGGAGCCTGGAAGGCTGCAGTCCATGGGGTCTCGAAGAGTCAGACATGACTGAGCGACTTCACTTTCACTTTTCACTTTCATGCATTGGAGAAAGAAATGGCAACCCACTCCAGTGTTCTTTCCTGGAGAATCCCAAGGATGGAGGAGCCTGGTGGGCTGCCGTCTATGGGGTCTCACAGAGTCGGACATGACTAAAGTGACTTAGCAGCAGCAGCAGCAGCAGCATAAATCAACTAGACTTCAATAAAGAGACTTTTTAAAAAATTCTTCTTTAAAGAGTTTACCTAAGGACTTTCCTTTTGGTCCAGTGGTTAGGAATCTGCCTGCCAATGCAAGGGACATGGGTTCAGTCTCTGGTCCAAGGAGATCACACATGCCACAAAGTAACTGAGCCCATGCACCAAAACTACAGAGCCTGCACTCTAGAGCACATGCTCTGCAACAAGAGAAGCCACCACAATGAGATGGCCACTCATCACAAGTATAGAATGACCATGTGCATCAACAAAGACCCAACATAGCCAAAAATAAATAAATAAATACTTTTAAAAGTTTACCTGATCTCTGATAGATTTCTTTGGACATCAAAAAGATGGCATATACTACAAGAATCATTGTTGTTGTTATCATTTTTCAGTCACCAAGTCATGTCTAAATCTTTGTGACCCCAAGAATTGCAGCACACCAGGCTTCGCTGTCCTTCACTGCTTACCGGAGTGTGCCCAAGTTCACATCCATTAAATTGGTGATGCCATCTAACCATCTCATCCTCTGTCACCCTCTGCCCCTCTTGCCTTCAATCTTTCCCAGCATCAGGGTCTTTTCCAAGGAGTCAGCTCTTTCCATTAGGGGGCCAAAATACTGGAGCTTCAGCTTCAGCAACAGTTCTTCCAATAAATACTTAGGATTGATTTCCTTTAGGATTGAGTGGTTTGATCTTGTCCAAGGGACTCTCAAGTCTTCTCCAACACCACAGTTCAAAAGCACCAATTCCTTGGTGCTCTGCCTTCTTTATGGTCCAACTCTCACTTCCATAATGACCATTGGAAAGATCACAGCCTTGACATAAGGACCTTTGTCAGCAAAGTAATGTCTTTGCTTTTTAATACATTGTCTTTGTTTGTCATAGCTTTCCTTCCAAGATGCTATCATCCCCTAATTTCATGACCTCAGTCACCATACACAGTGATTTTAGAGCCCAAGGAAAATAAATCTGTCATTGCTTCTACATTTTCCCCTTCTATTTGCCATGAAGTGATGGGGCCAATGTCATGATCTTAGTATTTTTAATGCTGTTTTAAGCTGGTTTTTTCACTCTCTTCTTTCACCCTCATCAAGAGGCTCTTTTGTTCCTCTTCACTTTCTGCCATTAGGGTGGTGGTATCATCTGTGTATCTAAGATTGTTGATATTTCTCCCAGCAATCTTAATTCTAGCTTGTAACTCATCCAGCCCAGCATTTTGCTTTATGTGCTCTGTGTATAAATTAAAAAAAAACAGGGTGACAATACATAGTCTTGATGGACTCCTTTCTCAATTTTGAACCAGTTATTTGCTCCATATAAGGTTCTAACTGTTGCTTCTTGACCCACATACAGGTTTCTCAAGAGACAGGGAAAATGGTCTGATAAGACTGGTAAGATATCTCTTGAAGAGTTGTCCACAGTTTGTTATGATTCACACATTGAAAGACTTTAGTGTAGTCAATGAAACACAAGTAATTGTTTTTCGGAAAGAAAAGAATCAAGAATCAATAAATAGAATGAAAAACAGACACAAAATTTTATCTTCATAACCAGTCCCCCACTCCATAAAGCTAAAAATGGCAGTTTAGGCAGGTCACTCATTTTTTAAATTGGCTGTCCTTTTATATTTGTGTTTATGGCAAAGCAACATAGTGTCAGCTGCTCCATTTTCCCTTTGGTAGCTAAATTTGAGAAGTTTGCATCTTCTCTTGCAATATTTTTGTTGATTCATGAGGGAACAAATGATTACAAAAATTACCAAATTTACTTTCTTCAGATCCATCACTCAGAAACTATTTACAGACTTAAATAGTAAAAGTTTCTGAAGAAAGCCAGTTTCCTAATATGGTTTGAAAAACTTAAATAAAAGATGTAATGAAAGTCATCTTTAAACCTTGCTTGCTAACTTTCATGAACCCAACGAACAGTGGCATAAGTTTCCCCAGTCAGGTATAAATGCCCCTACTATACAGGCAAGATGAAACCATCCCTATGACCTGAATGTGATCTCAGTTGCATTATACAATCAAGGAACATGCTGATAACAGCATCATCAAAGCAGTTTTTTACACCTGGCAAATCAGCACTGACTAACTAGCACCCAGGTGTTCATACAGCCCCCAAAAGCCATACTATAATAAAATCATCTGTGTCTGAATCACAGAAATCCTTAATATACAGCACTGGAAACTTCTGGTCATGTTTTGGAGCCTTGTGAAAATACCATCTCAAAAATATTTTCAATTAGTTCTTATATAGATGGCAAGTTCATCTGGACTTACCTGAATTAAGCAGGAATTAAGTTAGAAAATTCTCATGAAGAAGATCCCAAGAGTATAACTTGATGAAAAGGTTTTAGAGGCATTTTTTACACACACAAAATAAATAAATAAACATGTTACACTATGATCCCCAGATAAAAGAACAAACAATTTTTAAAGTTTAATAATAGCTCTGGGTTCTGATAATCACGATGGTGTGATCACTCACCTAGAGCCAGACATCCTGGAATGTGAAGTCAAGTGGGCCTTAGGAAGTATCACTACAAACAAAGCTAGTGGAGGTGATGGAATTCCAGTTGAGCTCTTTCAAATCCTGAAAGATGATGCTGTGAAAGTGCTGCACTCAATATGTCAGGAAATCTGGAAAACTCAGCAGTGGCCACAGGACTGGAAAAGGTCAGTTTTCATTCCAATCCCAAAGAAAGGCAATGCCAAAGAATGCTCAAACTACTGCACAACTGCACTCATCTCACACACTAGTTTAGTGCTTAAACTTCTCCAAGCCAGGCTTCAGCAATACGTGAACCATGAAATTCCAGATTGGTTTTACTTCAAACTGGTTTTAGAAAAGGCAGAGGAACCAGAGATCAAATTGCCAACATCCGCTGGATCGTCGAAAAAGCAAGAGAGTTCCAGAAAAACATCTATTTCTGCTGTATTGACTATGTCAAAGCCTTTGACTGTGTGGATCACAACAAACTGTGGAAAATTCTGAAAGAGATGGGAATACCAGACCACCTGACCTGCCTCTTGAGAAACCTGTATGCAGGTCAGGAAGCAACAGTTAGAGCTGGACATGAAATAACAGACTGATTTCAAATAGAAAAAGGAGTACATTAAGGCTGTAAATTATCACCCTTCTTATTTAACTTATATGCAGAGTACATCATGAGAAACACTGGGCTGGAAGAAGCACAAGCTAGAATCAAGATTGCCAGGAGAAATATTAATAACCTTAGATATGCAGATGACACCACCCTTATGGCAGAAAATGAAGAAGAACTAGAGAGCCTCTTGACAAAGGTGAAAGAGGAGAGTAAGAAAGTTGGCTTAAAGATCAACATCCAGAAAACTAAGATCATGGCATCTGGTCCCATCACTTCATGGCAGATAGATGGGGAAGCAGTGGAAACAGTGTCAGACTTTATTTTCCTGGGCTCCAAAATCACTGCAGACAGTGATTTCAGCCATGAAATTAAAAGACGCTTACTCCTTGGAAGGAAAATTATGAACAACCTAGATAGCATATTCAAAAGCAGAGACATTACTTTGCCAACAAAGGTCCATCTAGTCAAGGCTATGGTTTTTCCAGTGGTCATGTATGGATGTGAGATTTGGACTATAAAGAAAGTTGAGCACCAAAGAATTGATGCTTTTGAAGTGTGATGTTGGAGAAGACTCTTGAGAGTCCCTTGGACTGCAAGGAGATCCAACCAGTCCATCCTAAAGGAGATCAGTCCTGGGTGTTCATTGAAAGGACTGATGTTGAAGCTGAAACTCCAGTACTTTGGCCATTTGATGCAAAGAGCTGACTCATTGGAAAAGACCCTGATGCTGGGAAAGATTGAGGGCAGGAGGAGAAGGGGACAACAGAGGATGGGATAGTTGGATGGCATTATCGACTTGATGGACATGGGTTTGGGTGAACTCCAGGAGTTGGTTATGAACAGGGTGGCCTGGTGTACTGCAGTCCATGGGGTCACAAAGAGTCAGACACAACTGAGTGACTGAATAAACTGACTGACTGGGTTCTGAAATTAAGCCCAGTAGGAAATAAGTGTGATGGATTATAAAAGGCAATGCACATTCTTTCTTAAATTTCAGTTGGCATATTTCTGTGTAACCTACAACACTTTTGTGTAACTGAAAACACAGCATGAAGGCATACGGAAACTCTTTGGAGTGCCATTAGGTGCACTGATTTTTTCTTTTTTTTTTTTTTGCCACACCACATGGCTTGTGGGATCTTATTTCCCTGACCAGGGATTGAACCCAGGCTCACAAGAGTGAGAAAGTGCCAAGTCCTAACCACTAGCCCACCAGGTAATTCTCCATTAAATGTTTTTTAAAAATCTTTATGTTCCCAGAATTTCCTCTTGTTTCACTTAATTAAGAATTCTAACATGAAAAACGTGAAATTATAACATGAAATACCATACCAGGCAATTTCAAAGGTGCTAAATACACAGAGTGAATAAGACAAAATAAAATGTATGTTCTTAAGGAGCTTACATTCTATTGATAAAGATACAATAAGTTGTGTAAGATATCTGTACATAAGATGATGATAAGCACTATGGAGAAAATCAAACCTGGAAAGAGAGAAAGCATGCTGGGGAGAGAAGGAAGTTTGCAGTAAAATTTCCATGGGAAGTAAAATTTCCATGGGAATGTTCACTGGAAAGGTGAGCTGAACAAAGTTGAAATCATGTAGATGTCTGGGGGAAAGCATCCCAGGCAGAGGGAACAGCAAGAACAATGTCTGAGATAGGGCCCTGGATGGTATGACTAAGAGAAGCAAAGAATCAGTGGAAAGTTTTGGGAATAAGCAAGGGTATGAGAAGAATAAGAGATGAGGATCTTATAAGCCAAAAGATGTTGGCTTTTATTCTGAGTTAGATGGTTAGGAGAGGTGCAGTTTGACTGACATTTTCAACAAGCACTTTGGTTACTTGCTAAGAATAGGCAGGAAGTAAAGGCAGGGATAAGAACACTTAGAAGGCTACTGAGATGAGAGAATAGAGCAGCTTGTACCAGGAAGTCAGCAATGGAGGTGGTAAGATTTAGTCATATTCTGAAATTTTTGAATATGGATACAAAGTGTTTGCTGACAAATTAGATGTGAGGTATAAAAGAGAAGAGTCAAGGACTCCAAAGCTTTTGACCTAGGGAACTGGGAGACTGGAGTTGCCATTTACCAAAGGTAAAATCAAGTTCAGGAGCAGAGAGGAAAACAGGAGTTTGGACTGGACATATTAAGTTTGCTGTGACTGTTGATATTGAACAAGACATCCAAGTGAAAGATATAATACTGGTTCTCATAGGAATTAAAATGATCTTTAAAGATAGGACCTGGGTGAAAGCAAAAGACAAGGAGAAGGTGTCTTACTAGTGAGCCCTGGAGCACATCAACTTTCAAAGGTTGGAGAAAAGAGAAGGGACAAGTGAGAAAAGTTGAAAACCGTGATCAATGAGTTATAAGGGTAAATGCAAGCGTGGATTGAGTCGCTGAAGCCAGATGAAGAAAAAAGTTCAAGGAAGCATCAGATGAACTGTCTAAAGATATTGATGGGTTACTATGAGGGTCATTGGATTTAGCACTGTAAAGTCATTGGTGAACTTTACAAGAAAAATTCCAGTGGATTGTGAGAGGGTGAATTGGTTCAGGAGAAAATTGTTGTTTAGTCACTCAGTCATATCCAACTCTTTGTGACCTCAAGGACTGCAGCACATCAGGCTTCCCTGTCCTTCCCTGTCCAGAGTTTTCTCAAACTCATGTCCGTTGAGTGAGTGATGCCATCCAAACATCTCATCCTCTGTCAACTCTTGTCCTGCCCTCAAGCTTTCCCAGCAGCAGGGTCTTTTCCAATAAGTCAGCTCTTACCATCATGTGGCCAAAGTATTGGAGCTTCAGCTTCAGCATTAGTGGGCTGAGACCACCTATCTATCCATACTATTGTATCTCTCCATACTACTGATAGAGAGTAATTTGTATTAATACCAGTCATTTGAGCAGAAACCAGAGCACATAAGTAAGCCACCCTTGGGGTGTTCAGTTCAGTTACTCAGTCGTGTCTGACTCTTTGCAACCCCATGAATCGCAGCACGCCAGGCCTCCCTGTCCATCATGAGCCTATATATAAATGGCATTCTTCATTTCCTGTTTCTATCTTTCTTTACATGCATTACTCTAACTGCTTCTAACTCCTTTAGCCTGTTGTTTTCTATTCTTATGTGTTTTTTTTTTCCTGTCTACATTTATTTTTATGCTTCTCTACCATTCTATTCATTTTGTTGTGTCTTTCACTTTTCTTGTCATGTGGGCAACAGGTAGAATGGAGAGAATGGAAAAGAATATATATTCTAGGGATGCAACATCCTGGAAGGTCCTTATCTTGATTTAGAAAGCATTTCAAAGTAAAAGGAGGGTCTAGAAATTATGTGTCAGAGCAAAAAGGCCAAAAAATATATTATAACTCAGTTGCATCATTTACTCAAGAAGAAGAAACTAAAGAAGTTAAAATTACATATGTCATATATTTATACAAGTTTTAAATGTACAGTCTGCTTATTCAATAGAGATTATCACCTGACTTTTTAAAAATTGTAATGGTGTTCCTCTACATTTTAAGGTACTGGCATTCTCCTGGAAGAGCAATTTATAATGCGTTCGCAGTAATCACAGTAATGCACACAAGAATATACAATCTGTGTACAATCAGTAATGAGGCTTTTCGATCCAGTGCATAGGTAAAATACATTGTTTAAAAGAAATTATTTGATAAAGAGAAAAAAATCATGCATTACCATTTATTACCAATACCTAGCTCTCAGTCCTATACACATAGTAATTTAGTACTTATTAAATATTAGCAAACTAACAGAGCTTTATAATAATTTTTGAATTTAGATTTAAAAACTTTTAAGAATCCCTTTTAACTTCACATCATCACATCGTTATGGTAATCAGACTGTTTTCAAAACCAGTAAGACTTTGAGCAAAATTGCTAGAGAACTGTAATATCATTTAACTCATTAAAATAAATTTATCAAATGTATTAATTGTATACCAGGAATCCTAGACACAGCTGAATTAGGATGAATCCAAACAATATAAAAATAGTTCTAGGAGACAAAAAAAAAAAAAATAGATAATTGAGTTTCACAGAGGAAATTGTCTTCATGATTTCAACTGAGGTAATTGTTTCATCCTTTGCCAACACTATGAGGAAATTCAAGTGAATTTGTGAAGAGAATTATAGCTAATAGACTAGGAATTATAAAATGTTAGTTCTTTTTTTTCCATTTATGATAACTTGATCAATATTTTAACTATGAATGACTTTTATAATTTGGGTCTCCCTCCATAAAAATGCTGAAGATTTTGGAGCTGTTTGAATTTAAGCATTAAATGAATTAAATCATTACCTTACTTTTTATTCATGTAAAGTTACTTTGTCCAATAAAAAATACCTCAATGTCTAATAAAAACATTCCTACAATGAGTATACATCTTGGACACATTCAATTATATATTCTCAATTGTTACTTATTTGCTTAAACATCTATATGCCTGGTATATTGTGAGTTTCCTGAGAATCAAGTTTATTCAAATCGTTTTCTCCAGTATCTAGGACAGTGACCACACCTGGGAGACAGTTAACAAATATTTGTATATCAGATTTCTTTTTTTTTTAATTTTATTTTATTTTTAAACTTTACAATATGGTATTAGTTTTGCCAAATATCAAAATGAATCCGCCACAGGTATACATGTGTTCCCCACCCTGAACCCTCCTCCCTCCTCCCTCCCCATACCATCCCTCTGGGTCATCCCTCTTAGCAGAAAAGGACTATAGTGTTTTAAATTTTGTTTTCCAAATATGGAACACAGAAAGCCATCATGTATAAATCATTCTCCTCAGTGGGTAATCCTAGAGCAGGGCCCCAATCTCTGGTCCACAAGATTTACGTAGTCCTAGAATGTTTCTAGTGATTTCATTTGACCTGTAAGAGTGCTTTTTAAAACACTAGTTAGGCAGGCGGCATGCCTACAGTGGTAGCAATGGGAGAAGGGAGCTCCTATTTTATTCTATGACTGCTTCACACTCTGTGCCACAACATAAATCCTGAATGCATTTTCAAGTTTATGAGTCTTACCTCCTGCAGTCCAGAATTTTAGAATTGAAAGAACCACAGTAATATATTTACCAAGCTTAGAGTCTAAAGTATCTGTGTGATTCTATAAGAATATGTGGCATATATTACTTTTGAAAAAAATCATTGGATTTTTTATTGCTGTGTAACAAATTACCACAAATGAAGTAACTTCAGACAGCGCAATTTCTGTATGTTTCTGTGGGGCAGGAGTTAGGAACAGTTTAACTGGGTCCTTTGATGAGGCTCAAATAAGGTGGCAATCTAGATGTCATCTGGGCTATATTCCTTTCTGGAGTTTGAAGTCTTCCTCCAAGCTCTCATGATTGCTGTCAGAATTCAGTTCCTCAAGGTTGTAGGACTGCGGTCCCTTTCTTGCTGGCTATAAGTCATCTGCTGCTCAAGGCCCTTTAGAGAACCAGAGTTCCTGGCCATATGACTCTCCCACAGGCCATCTCATAATGTACCACTTTACTTCTTCAAGGCCAGCAAGAGAATCTCTTTTCATGAATGGCCTTCCTTTCTAAAGGAAAGTTATCTGATTAAGTCAAGCCCATTTAGGATGATCTTCCTTTTGATTAACACGAAATCAACCGACTTAATTATACTTGCAGAGTCCCTCACCTTTGCCATCTAACGTAACTTAGTTACATCTGTGACATCCCACAATACTCAGAGGAAGACCAGAAATCTTGGGGACCATCTTACAATTCTGACTCCTGCAATGATACATATCTCTCAGGAAGTCTTCTTTTCCAGCATGAAAATGTGTATTGACATATGTGTGTATGTGCTGTACTTAGTCACTCAGTCGTGTCCAAGTCTTTGAATCCTAATGGACTGTACCCTGTGAGGCTCCTCCCAGGGATTTTGCCTGGGGATTTTCCAGGCAAAAATAATGGAGTGGGTTGCCATGCCCTCCTTCAGGGGATCTTCCCAACCCAGGGATGGAACCCAGATGTCCCACATTTCGTGTGGATTCTTTACCACTGAGCCACCAGGGAAACCCAAGAATACTGGCATAGGTAGTCTATCCCTTCTCCAGGAGACCTTTGTGACCCAGGAATTGAACCGGAGTCTCCTCCACTGCAGTTCCTTACCAGCTAAGCTACCAGGGAGGTCCATATGTGTGTACAGTACATACTTATATAGTATATAAAAAATATAATGCATACTGTATTCAGTTAGTTCAGTCGCTCAGTCATGTCTGACTCTGCGACCCCTTGGACCACAGCATGCCAGGCCCCTGTCCATCACCAACTCCCAAAGTTTACTCAAACTCATGTCCATTGAGTCAATGATGCCATCCAACCATCTCATACACTGTCGTGCCCATCTCCTGCCCCCAATCTTTCCCAGCATCAGGGTCTTTTTAAATGAGTCAGCTCTCCGCATCAGGTGGCCAAAGTATTGGAGTTTCAGCTTCAACATCAGTCCTTCCAATGAACATCCAGGACTGATCTCCTTTAGAATGGACTGGTTGGATCTCCTTGCAGTCCAAGGGACTCTCAGGAGTTTTCTCCAATACCACAGTTCAAAAGCATCAATTATTCGGAGCTCAGCTTTCTTTATAGTCCAAATCTCACATCCATACATGACCACTGAAAAAAACCATAGCCTTGACTAGACAAACCTTTGTTGATAAAGTAATGTATCTGCTTTTAATATGCTGTCTATGTTGTTCATAACTTCCTTCCAAGGAGTAAGCGTCTTTTAATTTCATGGCTGCAATCACCATCTGCAGTGATATTGGAGCCCAGAAAAATAAAGTCAGCCACTGTTTCCACTGTTTCCCCATCTATTTGCCATGAAGTGATAAGACCAGATAACATGATCTTAGTTAACTGAATGTTGAGCTTTAAGCCAAATTTTTCACTATCCTCTTTCACGTTCATCAAGAGGCTCTTTAGTTCTTCTTCACTTTATGCCATAAGGGTGGTGTCATCTGCATATCTGAGGCTCTTGATATTTCTCCCAGCAATCTTGATTCTAGCTTGTGCTTCTTTCAGCCCAGCATTTCTCATGATGTACTCTCAGTTCAGTTCAGTTCAGTCACTTCCGACTCTTTGCGACCCCATGAACCGCAGCACACCAGACCTCCCTGTCCATCACCAACTCCCAGAGTTCACTCAAACTCACATGCATGTAAGTTAAATAAGCAGGGTGATAATATACAGCCTTGACGTACTCCTTTTCCTATTTGGAACCAGTCATTTATTCCATGTCCAGCTCTAACTGTTGCTTCCTGACCTGCATACAGATTTCTCAAGAGGCAGGTTAGGTGGTCTGGTATTCCCATCTCTTTCAGAATTTTCCACAGTTTATTGTGATCCACACAGTCAAAGGCTTTGACATAGTCAATACAGCAGAAATAGATGTTTTTCTGGAACTCTCTTGCTTTTTCAATGATCCAACGGATGTTGGCTATTTGATTTCTGGTTCCTCTGCCTTTTCTAAAACCAAATTGAACGTCTAGAAGTTCACAGTTCACGTATTGCTGAAGCCTGGCTTGGAGAATTTTGAGCATTACTTTACTAGCATGTAAGATGAGTGCAATTGTGTGGTAGTTTGAGCATTCTTTGGCATTGCTATTCTTTGGGATTGGAATGAAAACTGACCTTTTCCAGTCCTGTGGCCACTGCTGAGTTTTCCAAATTTGCTGGCATATTGAGTGCAGCACTTTCACAGCATCATCTTTCAGGATTTGGAATAGCTCAACTGGAATTCCATCACCTCCACTAGCTTTGTTTGTAGTGATGCTTCCTAAGGCCCACTTGACTTCACATTCCAGGATGTCTGGCTGTAGTTGAGTGATCACACCATCATGATTATCTGGGTGGTGAATATCTTTTTTGTACAGTTCTCCTGTGTATTCTTGCCACCTTTTCTTAATATCTCCTGCTTCTATTAGGTCATACCATTTCTGTCCTTTATTAAGCCCATCTTTGCATGAAATGTTCCCTTGGTATCTCTAATTTTCTTGAAGAGATCTCTATTCTTTCCCATTCTATTGTTTTCCTCTCTTTCTTTGCATTGATCACTGAGGAAGGCTTTCTTTTCTCTCCTTGCTATTCTTTGGAACTCTGCATTCAAAAGGGTATACCTTTCCTTTTCTCCTTTGCTTGTCTTCTTCCACAGCTATTTGTAAGGCCTCCTCAGACAGCCATTTTGCTTTTTTACATTTCTTTTTCTTTGGGGATGGTCTTTCTCCGTGTCTCCTGTACAATGTCATGAACCTCTGTCCATAGTTCATCAGGCACTCTAGCTATCAGATCTAGGCCCTTAAATCTATTTCTCACTTCCACTGTATAAACATAAGGGATTTGATTTAGGTCATACCTGAATGGTCTAGTGGTTTTCCTTACTTTCTTCAATCTAAGTCTGAATTTGGCAATAAGGAATTCATGATCTAAGCCACAGTCAGCTCCAAGTCTTGTTTTGCTGACTGTGTAGACCATTTTTGGCTGCAAAGAATATAATCGATCTGATTTCGGTGTTGACCATCTGGTGATGTCCATGTGTAGAGTCTTCTCTTGTGTTGTTGGAAGAGGGTGTTTGCTATGACCCATGCATTCTTTTGGCAAAATTCTATTAGTCTTTGCCCTGTGTCATTCTGTACTCCAAGGCCAAATTTGCCTGTTACTCCAGGTGTTTCTTGACTTCCTACTTTTGCATTCCAGTCCCCTATAATGAAAAGGACATCTTTTTACTTAATACATAACACACACTGTGTTAGTACTTAATACATACTGTATTTACTTAATACGTACTATATTAGTTTCACTTACAAACATTACATGTATTTTTATATACACATATATGTAGGTATACATTTGTAGATATATATACATATATTTCCCCTTCTATTTCTCTTTCTCTTCTACTTGTCTTTTTCTTCTTTCTCCTCTCCTTCCTCTCCTGCTTTATATCTTTTTTTATCAATTAAATACAAATTAGAGTGAATTTAGATACTTTCCAAATAATTTCCATAATTTCCAGAAAGTAAGAGACTATCACGATTATGAGAAATTGGGCTGAGGTTTTTTTTTTGTTGTTTTTTTTTAATTTTATTTTTAAACTTTACATAATTGTATTAGTTTTGCCAAATATCAAAATGAATCCGCCACAGGTATACATGTGTTCCCCATCCTGAACCCTCCTCCCTCCTCCCTCCCCATATTATCCCTCTGGGTCGTCCCAGTGCACTAGCCCCAAGCATCCAGTATCGTGCATAGAACCTGGGCTGAGGTTTTTAATTTCATTCATGAGAGCATTTTGTGGAACATGTGGTAGGCAGTATGTTTCCATGCTGTAAATGAGATAAAGTTTACTTTAGACATTAGAGAGCTCTCCAGAAAAAAAACCAATGCATCCTTTTAATTATGTGTGATTATATAAGGGAAAATACACCATCTGTAAATCAAGATCCTTAGAGAAATTAGGAACATTTTAGAGAATTCACAATAAAGTAAAATAAAAGTTTGATAGAACTAATTCTCTCATTTGTTCAACAAAAACAATTCTTGTTTTAAGGTGGTTTAGTCACTACGTCTGGAGAAGGTGGTGGCACCCCACTCCAGTACTCTTGCCTGGAAAATCCCATGGACTGAGGAGCCTTGTGGGCTGCAGTCCATGGGGTCGCTAAGAGTCGGACACGACTGAGCGACTTCACTTTGACTTTTCATTTTCATGCATTGGAGAAGGAAATGGCAACCCACTCCAGTGTTCTTGCCTGGAGAATCCCAGGAACGGGGGAGCCTGGTGGCTGCCGTCTATGGGGTCGCACAGAGTTGGACACGACTGAAGCGACTTAGCAGCACTAGCAGCAGTAGTCACTAAGTCATCTCCTACTCTTGTGACCCCATGTACTGTAGACTGCCAGACGCCTCTGTCCATGGGATTCTCTAGGCAAGAATACTGGGGTGGGTTGCCATTTCCTTCTCCAGGGGATCTTCCTGACCCAAGAATAGAGCCTAGGTCTGCTGCATTGCATTCAGATTCTTTAGTAAGTCAGCTAGGAAGGAAGCCTGTTTTGCTGCTGCTGCTGCTGCTAAGTCGCTTCAGTCGTGTCCGACTCTGTGCGACCCCATAGACGGCAGCCCACCAGGCTCCCCCATCCCTGGGATTCTCCAGGCAAGAACACTGGAGTGGGTTGCCATTTCCTTCTCCAATGCATGAAAGTGAAAAGTGAAAGTGAAGTCGCTCAGTCGTGCCCGACTCTTAGCGACCCCATGGACTGCAGCCCACCAGGCTCCTCCGTCCATGGGACTTTCCAGGCAAGAGTACTGGAGTGAGTCACCTATGAAGGAAGCCTGTTTTAAACTATATTAAATGATTTTATTAAATGAAACTATATTAAAATGATTTTACTCAATGTATTTATCTAATAAATTGTCTCAAATTTGCAAGGCTCGAAAAGATAAAAGGAGTAAGACAGTGAACCATGAGATTTTGTTATCTAATCAGACATTTAAACATTTTGTTTGTAATTTTCATGAATAGGAATTAAAAGGAAGATTTTGCAGTGTTTTTATCTTGAGATGGCAAGAAAAGCAAAAGTGTACATCATAAACTGGGACACTGAAGGGTCTAAAAAAGGAGAATCACTCAGCAAGTCTAAAGTTATGGTTAAAGGCTAGTTTACTATTAACTAGTTCTGTCATCTTGGACAAGGTATTATTTTCTTTGCATTGAATTCTGAATATTAGCAACTTCTCTATCCATTTCTCAGAGTTGTAATTAGCCACTATGACTTAATGAAAATAACATGAAGATACATTTCATTGGATATTGGTATAGCTTTTGCTTTACCACTTTCTACTTATGGGGACCTGGGTGAGTTATTTATCTAATCTTAACACAAATTCCTTCCTGTGGAAAAGAATACTAAGTCTTATAGGATGTCTTAAGGATTAAACAAGTTCTGTAAACAAAGTAGAAAATCTGTAAGTGGGGTATATTATTAGAATTATTAACTTAAAATATTATAAATGTAAAATATACGGATTAAGTATATTTTACTTAATCCGTATATTTTTTTTACAAAAAAGATGTCCTTTTCATTATAGGGGACTGGAATGCAAAAGTAGGAAGTCAAGAAACACCTGGAGTAACAGGAAAATTTGGCCTTGGAATACGGAATGAAGCAGGGCAAAGACTAATAGAGTTTTGCCAAGACAATGCACTGGTCATAACAAACACCTTCTTCCAACTACACAAGAGAAGACTCTATACATGGACATCACCAGATGGTCAACACTGAAATCAGATTGATTATATTCTTTGCAGCCAAAGATGGAGAAGCTCTATACAGTCAACAAAAACAAGACCAGGAGCTGACTGTGGCTCAGACCATGAACTCCTGATTGCCAAATTCAGACTTAAATTGAAGAAAGTAGGGAAAACCACTAGACCATTCAGGTATGACCTAAATCAAATCCCTTATGATTATACAGTGGAAGTGAGAAATAGATTTAAGGGCCTAGATCTGATAAATAGTGTGCCTGATGAACTATGGAATGAGGTTCGTGACATTGTACAGGAGACAGGGATCAAGACCATCCCCATGGAAAAGAAATGCAAAAAAGCAAAATGGCTGTCTGGGGAAGCCTTACAAATAGCTGTGAAAAGAAGAGAAGCGAAAAGCAAAGGAGAAAAGGAAAGATATAAGCATCTGAATGCAGAGTTCCAAAGAATAGCAAGAAGAGATAAGAAAGGCTTCTTCAGCGATCAATGCAAAGAAATAGAGGAAAACAACAGAATGGGAAAGACTAGGGATCTCTTCAAGAACATCAGAGATACCAAAGGAACATTTCATGCAAAGATGGGCTCGATAAAGGGCAGAAATGGTATGGACCTAACAGAAGCAGAAGATATTAACAAGAGATGGCAAGAATACACAGAAGAACTGTATAAAAAAGATCACGACCCAGATAATCACGATGGTGTGATCACTGACCTAGAGCCAGACATCCTGGAATGTGAAGTCAAGTGGGCCTTAGAAAGCATCACTATGAACAAAGCTAGTGGAAGTGATGGAATTCCAGTTGAGCTATTCCAAATCCTGAAAGATGATGCTGTGAAAGTGCTGCACTCAATATGCCAGCAAATTTGGAAAACTCAGCAGTGGCCACAGGACTGGAAAAGGTCAGTTTTCATTCCAATCCAAAAGAAAGATTATGCCAAAGAATGCTCATACTACCACACAATTGCACTCATCTCACGTGCCAGTAAAGTAATGCTCAAAATTCTCCAAGCCAGGCTTCAGCAATATGTGAACTGTGAACTTCCTGATGTTCAAGCTGGTTTTAGAAAAGGCAGAGGAACCAGAGATCAAATTGCCAACATCTGCTGGATCATAGAAAAAGCAAGAGAGTTCCAGAAAAGCATCTATTTCTGCTTTATTGACTATGCCAAAGCCTTTGACTGTGTGAATCACAATAAACTGTGGAAAATTCTGAAAGAGATGGGAATACCAGACCACCTGATCTGCCTCTTGAGAAATGTGTATGCAGGTCAGGAAGCAACAGTTAGAACTGGACATGGAACAACAGACTGGTTCCAAATAGGAAAAGGAGTACATCAAGGCTGTATATTGTCACCCTGTTTATTTAACTTATATGCAGAGTACATCATGAGAAATGCTGGACTGGAAGAAACACAAACTGGAATCAAGATTGCCAGGAGAAATATCAATAACCTCAGATATGCAGATGACACCACCCTTATGGCAGAAAGTGAAGAGGAACTCAAAAGCCTCTTGATGAAAGTGAAAGTGGAGAGTGAAAAAGTTGGCTTAAAGCTCAACATTCAGAAAACGAAGATCATGGCATCCGGTCCCATCACTTCATGGGAAACAGATGGGGAAACAGGGGGAAACAGTGTCAGACTTTATTTTTCTGGGCTCCAAAATCACTACAGATGGTGACTGCAGCCATGAAATTAAAAGATGCTTACTCCTTGGAAGGAAAGTTATGACCAACCTAGATAGCATATTCAAAAGCAGAGACCTTACTTTGCCAACAAAGGTCCGTCTAGTCAAGGCTATGGTTTTTCCTGCGGTCATGTATGGATGTGAGAGTTGGACTGTGAAGAAGGCTGAGCACCGAAGAATTGATGCTTTTGAAGTGTGGTGTTGGAGAAGACTCTTGAGAGTCCTTTGGACCACAAGGAGATCCAACCAGTCCATTCTGAAGGAGATTAGCCCTGGGATTTCTTTGGAAGGAATGATGCTAAAGCTGAAACTCCAGTACTTTGGCCACCTCATGCGAAGAGTTAACTCATTGGAAAAGACTCTGATGCTGGGAGGGACTGGGGGCAGGAGGAGAAGAGGACGACAGAGGATGAGATGGCTGAATGGCATCACTGACTCGATGGACGTGAGTCTGGGTGAACTCTGGGAGTTGGTGATGGACAGGGAGGCCTGGCGTGCTGCGATTTATGGGGTCGCAAAGAGTCGGACACGACTGAGCAACTGATCTGATCTGATCTTATACTGATTAATAACCTATATGTACAATGAGCTCCCAAGTAGAGCAAAAGATGACTAATAGAATTTATTCTGCATGTGCAGAGAAGATGGACTTTCCCATTCTCCTATGAACTTCATTATTTCAGATCCAAATGTGTGTAGTAAGAAAGATCGAGCAGTGGTTAGAATTTATTCTGTGATCAGCAAAGAACTGTATTCAATATCTTGTGATAAACCATAATGGAAAAGAATTTTAAAAAGGAATATAAATATAAACATATATATGTATAACTGAATCACTTTGCTGTACACCTGAAACTAATATGATATTTAAATCATCTATACCTATTTAAAAAAAGGAAAAATAATAATTCTATATTTATGGAGTTTGGAATTAACACTTTATTTTATCATTGCTTATTTATTTCATGATATACTATAATTAATAAGTGCTTGGGTCAACTTTTTGCCCATAAAACATTTTTTAATGTGCTGTGACTTATTTGGGTTTCTACATAATTATCATACCAGGTCTAAGAGAAGGAAGATTTGTCCATGCTTTTATATTTTATATGCTATAAAGTGTAAAGAGTGCTTTTTAGCAAGAAGGAAACACAAAATGTGCTTCAGAAAAATCATTTAGATAGTGATCATAGTGATCCTATTACCTCTGAGAGATAACAGAAAACATGTGAATATCCAGGTAACAAAGAGAAATAAATTAATTCTGACTCTACATTTTTTAACTGACTGGGGGAACCCAGTCCAAAGTAGTCTGCATATTTTCAGCATGGAAATTTTTGCTATAAAACCTTCATTGAAATTCTCTCTTGAAATCTAAATTGCTTCTAAAGAAGATTAACGATATGTCCTCTCTTATATTTCCACTACCCGGTTTTCAGTGAAAACAAAACTCAGGCTCAGTTCTACCACATATACTGCCATTTGTAAGTCAAATCCGTATTAATAAGGAGGTACAAAACCCTTCATACAACCTGTTCCCGTCAGCTTGATGAAGCCTCCCTTCTCTGTTTTTTGAGATTAAGAAAATACTTTTCGCATAAAAGATATTCTTGCTCAACAATACTTTGTTGAGCAAGAGTCAATTGGTTTAATATTTGACAGAGCCAACCAACATATTCTAATGTTCATTAGCATTCAAAAGTAGGATGACTACATTAGAATCATGCCTCAAGTGGCATTCCAACATGTGATTAGTAAAAAGCCTCCCTGATTATTATCCTATATAAGCAGTGATGGGAAGTCTAACATCGATTGTGTTAGTCTTAGTTCCTCAGTTGTACAGGACTTTTTGTGACTCCATGGACTGTAGCTCACCAGGCTCCTCTGTCCATGGAATTCTCCAGGCAAGAGTACTGGATTGGGTAGCCATTCCCTTCTCCAGGGGAATCTTTCTGACTCAGAGATTAAAACCATGTCTCCGTCGTTGCAGGCAGATTCTTTACTGTCTGAGCCACCAGGGAAGCCCCCTAACATAGTTTACCAATCTGTATATGTTGTATATGTGTGAACTAAATCCACACATAATTTATTCACATAGCCATTGCACTCATTAAAAAGCCAGTAAGTTCATCCATGAAAATCCTCTTCTAATATCATTTGCAAAGCCTCTGGTTTTTAATCAGAGATAATTATAGTTGAAGCATTTGTAGCTACCTTTCAGTTAAATGTTATCACCCTTCATATGTATAAAGTATTTCCTGTTAGGAAAACTAACTGCTTCTTGGATAAAGTTGAATATGGAATGTGTGTGTGTGTGTGTGTGTGTGTGTATCCTGTTTCCTATGATGAAATGTTTAAAGCATATTTCTATATCACAAGACTTCGAAGTATGCATTGTCTATAAACTTTAGACCATTGCATCAACTGCCTACTGAACACAATCAATAGCTTTCTAATTGGTTCCCATTAATACCCTTAGCCCCCTATAGTCTATTATCAATAACACAGACAGACAGACAGAATGATCCTGATTCCTTTCACTAGCAATTGAGAGCTGCTCATAGGACAGGTCAGATTCTGTTGTCCCCGTGCTCAAAATCCTTCAGTGACTTCTCATCTCACAGGAAGAATAAATGAACCTCAAGACCAAATCCTCAAGTCCTCTGACCTCTCATTTTCTTTGTTTCCCTGCTCATTGCAATGAAGCCTCAGTGCCCCCTTAAAGTTTCCTCAGTCACATCAAGCATGCTTCCATCTCCAGGCTGAGAGCTATGAAGCCTCTCTCTGCCAGGAGTCCTCATTCTCTAGATATACACATGGCTTGCTCCTTCACCTCCTTACAGGATTTGTGCCGTCAATAGTCTTCTGTTGCTGCTGTAACACATCACCAAAAACTGTGGGTCTTAAAACAAAAAAGATATCTATTCTCTTGCAATTCTGGAAGGCAGAAATTCCAAGGCAGTGGGCCAAAGTCAAGGTGTTGACAGAGCCACACTCCTAAAGTCTTTGGGGAGAACCCCTTTTTTACCCCTCCCAGTTTCTGATGGAAGCTGGATCTGTGTGTACCTCAAAGCTCTGCCTCCTGAGTCATACTGCCTGCTCTCTGCCTGTGAAGAATCTTCTATTTCTCTCCTACAGAGACATCAGTTATAACATCAAGAGTCCACTGGATAATCCAGGATAATCTCCCCATCTTTAAATCTTTAATTTACTCTTGTCAGGGAAGACTTTGCCATGTAAGGTGACATCTACATGTTCTGGAGATTAAAACCCAATATCTTCGGGGGGAAGTCATTTGTTAGCCACAGACATCTTCTCATATGTCCAAACTTGAAATTCCCACCCCTCCCACAGCACCTCTTCCTTTTTCTCTGCTTTTTCCCACAGCATTTCTCATCTGATCACACTTTATATATTTACTCCTTTATTTCTCACAGCATTTGGTTCCTTCAGCTAAAACATAAGCACTATGAGGGCAGACTTAATATCTGTTCTATTGACTGGTTTTTATCCAGCCCATAAATAATGTGTGCCACAAAGTGGGCCTTTCAGGAATATTTTCAAGTAAATGAATGGAAAATGTGTTTAGTGGGTTGAAAGTCATCCCTCCCCCAAAATTTGTTCATGTCTTAATCCCAAGAATTTGTGACTATTACGGACAAAGAATGAACAGTACATTATAACTAAAGAAGACATGATAAAAGATCTTGAAAAGAGGAGTTTAACCTGGGCAATCAAAGTGAGTCCTACATGAATCACAAGTAAACTTATAAGAGAGGGGCAGAGGGAGAACAGAGATGTATCAAGAAGACATACAAAAGAAAAAGCACTGTGACCATGGAGACAATCAGAGTGATGCAACCATAAATCAAGAAGTGCCAACAGCATGAGAAGCTGAATGATAAGGAATGAATTACCACTGGAACCTTCAAGTGTGGCCCTCCTGATACCTTGACTTCAGACTTCTGGCCTCCAGAAGAATAAGAGGATAAATTTCTCATTTTAAAACTCTGTTTTATAGTTATTTTTTACAGCAGCCTCCCAAAATTAATACAATATGAGTGTTCTAATGGCTTCTAATAATGCATTTGATTGCTAAAGGAAGAAAGAATATGAACTGCTATATTTACCTTATTTATACCATAAAGAAAGCCATTCTTATTTTAAAATTATACCTAGAATTATTACCTGGGTTTGCATCACCCCAAGAAGAACACATACATACCCTAAAGTCATATTTGTTGTATTTCAGGGCTATCTTCTCTTCTAATGATCTTGAGGAGATTATCCTATCTTTTAGTCTCAGTTTTCTCATCTGTAAAATAAGAATTTAAAAGTATTTACCTCAAAGGTAGGCCTGAGAATTGAGAGTTAAGAATTATATAGTATCTAGAAATGTGCCTAAGCCTAGCATACAGTAGCAATGGTGTCATTTTAGCTATAATTTTATTATTATACTATAAACAAAGAGTTTATTAGAAGCATCCTTGCATGGAGGTGGCATTTTACCCATAAGATTGACAAAGGTCTAAAAGCAAGAGGACACACTTTGCTAAAGGGTGTGTTGGGATAAGCATTGACACAAACTAATGATAGGAGTAAAATTGCTATAAACTCAGTAAAGAGCAACTTAACAACATCAAAAATATAAATTTACTTGCATGTGTGAAATAACCTAAATAGACATTGCAGCACTGCTTTAATATCAAAAAAACTAATACCCTAAAAATTTTCAGCAATATAGGACTTTTTAAAATAAGAAACTTTTGTTCAATTGACTATTGTGAAGCAGTTATTTTATGTATATAAAGTATCCATACTATCCAAAGTGATCTACATATTCAATCTAATCCCTATCAAAATCACAAGGACATTTTTTTATTGAAATAGAAAAAAGTTCTAAAATTTATATGGAACTATAGAGGATTCTAAATAGCCAAAACAATCTTGAGAAAGAGAAATAGAGCTGCAAGCCTCACTCTTCTTGATTTAGGAAGAGTTCTAAGCTACAGCAGTTACAACAATGTATTATTGACAAATAGACCAGTACAACAGAATAGAGAGCCCAGAAATAAATCCACATATATATACTGAATATTAAGGTATACTGATCAAATATACTAATCTTCCACTATGGAACCAAAAACACATGGAGAAAACGGATAGTCTCTTCAACAAATTATGCTCAGAAAACTGAATATTCACATGCAAAATGAATGAAATTGTATGCTTTTATTACACTATATACAAAAATCAATTGAACATGTATTAAATATTTATTTATTTATATAAATTTATTTATTTTGATTTGTGGCTAATTACTTTACAATATTGTATTGGTTTTGCCATACATCGGCATGAATCCACCACAGGTGTACACGTGTTCCCCATCCTGAACCCCCCTCCCACCTCCCTCCCCATACCATCCCTCTGGGTCATCCCAGTGCACCAGCCCTGAGCATCCTGTATCATGCATTGAACCTGGACTGGTGATTCATTTCACATATAATAATATACATGTTTCAACACCATTCTCCCAAATCATCCCACCCTCGCCCTCTCCCACAGACTCCAAAAGACTGTTCTATACATCTATGTCTCTTTTGTTGTCTCGCATACAGGGTTATCATTACCATCTTTCTAAATTCCATATATATGTGTTAGTATACTGTATTGGTGATTTTGTTTCTGGCTTACTTCACTCTGTATAATAGCCTCCAGTTTCATCCACCTCATTAGAACTGATTCAAATGTATTCTTTTTAATGGCTGAGTAATATTCCATTGTGTATATGTACCACAGCTTTCTTATCCATTCGTCTGCTGATGGACGTCTAGGTTGCTTCCATGTCCTGGTGATTATAAACAGTGCTGTGATGAACATTGGAGTACACATGTCTCTTTCGATTCTGGTTTCCTCAGTGTGTATGCCCAGCAGTGGGATTACTGGGTCATATGGCAGTTCTATTTCCAGTTTTTTAAGGAATCTCCACTCTGTTCTCCATAGTGGCTGTACTAGTTTGCATTCCCACCAACAGTGTAAGAGGTTTCCCTTTTCTCCACACCCTCTCCAGCATTTATTGCTTTGTAGACTTTTAGATAGCAGCCATTCTGACTGGAGTGAGATGTACCTCACTGTGGTTTTGATTTGCATTTCTCCCATAATGAGTGCTGTTGAGCATCTTTTCATGTGTTTGTTAGCCATCTGTATGTCTTCTTTGGAGAAATGTCTGTTTAGTTCTTTGGCCCATTTTTTGATTGGGTCATTTGTTTTTCTGGAATTGAGCTAAAGGAGTTGCTTTATATATTTTGGAGATTAATTCTTTGTCCATTGCTTCATTTGCTATTATTTTCTCCCATTCTGAAGGCTGTCTTTTCACCTTGCTTATAGTTTCCTTTGTTGTGCAGAAGCTTTTAAGTTTAATTAGGTCCTATTTGTTTATTTTTGCTTTTATTTACAATATTCTGGGAGGTGGGTCATAGAGGATCCTGCTGTGATGTATGTCAGAGAGTGTTTTGCCTATGTTCTCCTCTAGGAGTTTTATAGTTTCTGGTCTTATATTTAGATCTTTAATCCATTTTGAGTTTAGTTTTGTGTATGGTGTTAGAAAGTGTTCTAGTTTCATTCTTTTACAAGTGGTTGACCAGTTTTCCCAGCACCACTTGTTAAAGAGATTGTCTTTTATCCATTGTATATTCTTGCCTTCTTTGTCAAAGATAAGGTGTCCATAGGTGCGTGGATTTATCTCTAGGCTTTCTATTTTGTTCCATTGATCTATATTTCTGTCTTTGTGCCAGTACTATACTATCTTGATGACTGTGGCTTTGTAGTAGAGCCTGAAGTCAGGCAGGTTGATTCCTCCAGTTCCATTCTTCTTTCTCAAGATTGCTTTGGCTATTTGAGGTTTTTTGTATTTCCATACAAATTGTGAAGTTATTTGTTCTAGCTCTGTAAAAAATACCATTGGTAGCTTGATAGGGATTGCATTGAATCTATAGATTGCTCTGGGTAGTATACTCATTTTCACTATATTGATTCTTCCAATCCATGAACACGGTATATTTCTCCACCTATTAGTGTCCTCTTTGATTTCTTTCACCAGTGTTTTATAGTTTTCTATATATAGGTCTTTTGTTTCTTTAGATAGATATATTCCTAAGTATTTTATTATTTTTGTTGCAATGGTGAATGGAATTGTTTCCTTAATTTCTATTTCTATTTTCTCATTATTAGTGTATAGGAATGCAAGGGATTTCTGTGTGTTGATTTTATATCCTGCAACTTTACTATATTCATTGATTAGCTCTAGTAATTTTCTGGTGGAGTCTTTAGGGTTTTCTATGTAGATGACTGTATCATCTGCAAACAGTGAGAGTTTTACTTCTTTTCCAATTTGGATTCCTTTTATTTCTTTTTCTGCTCTGATTGCTGTGGCCAAAACTTCCAAAACTATGTTGAATAGTTGTGGTGAGAGTGGGCACCCTTGTCTTATTCCTGACTTTAGAGGAAATGCTTTCAATTTTTCACCATTCAGGATAATGTTTGCTGTGGGTTTGTCATATATAGCTTTTATTATGTTGAGGTATGTTCCTTTTATTCCTGCTTTCTGGAGAGTTTTTATCATAAATGAATGTTGAATTTTGTCAAAGGCTTTCTCTGCATCTATTGAGATAATATTATGGCTTTTATTTTTCAATTTGTTAATGTGGTGTATTACATTGATTGATTTGCAGATATTGAAGAATCCTTGCATCCCTGGGATAAAGCCCATTTGGTCATGATGCATGATCTTTTTAATGTGCTGTTAGGTTCTGATTGCTAGAATTTTGTTAAGGATTTTTGCATCTATGTTCATCAGTGATATTGGCCTGTAGTTTTCTTTTTTTGTGGGATCTTTGTCAGGTTTTGGTATTAGGGTGATGGTGACCTCATAGAATAAGTTTGGAAGTTTACCTTCCTCTGCAATTTTCTAGAAGAGTTTGAAAAGACATTTTGATGACCTATTTTCTTTTGATGACATATGGCGTATTTTCTTTTCTTACATAGGTTGTTGCCTTTCACTCTGTGGATTGGTTTCTTAGCTGTACAGAAGTGTTTTTTGTTGTCGTTATTTTTTTTTTAATATATGTGGTCTACTTTTGTTTTCTTTATTTGTGCCTTAGTGTCATATTGAAAAAACAAATTACTGTCAACACCAATCTCATGAAGCTTTTCCTCTATATTTTCATCTTGGAAACTTGAAAATATAGAGGAAAAGCTTCATGAGATTGGTGTTGACAATAATTTGTTTTCTGAATATGACACTAAGGCACAAATAAAGAAAACAGAAGTAGACCACATATATTAAAAATAAAAAAAAACTTTTGTACAGCTAAGAAAACAATCCACAGAGTGAAAGGCAACAACCTATGTAAGAAAAGAAAATACGCCATATGTCATCAAAAGAAAATAGGTCATCAAAATGTCTTTTATCAGATATATCAGCCATGGGTTAATACCCAAAATATATAAAGACTCATACATTTCAGTAAAAATAAATGAATAGATAGATGATAGATAGATAGATAACCTGACTTTTAAATAGGCAAAGGACTTGAATACACATTTATCCATAAGAGACACAAAAATGGTCAATAAAAATGTATTAAATTGCTCAACTTCACAAATCATTAGGGAAATAAAAATCAAAGCCACAGTGAGATGTCATTTTGCACCTTTTGTGTGGCAGGTATTAAAATAAAATACAGTAAATTTTGACAAGCATCTTGGCAAATTGGAATCCTTCTGCTGATGGGAATTTTAAATGGTGCAGCCATTGTGTAAAACAGTATGGATGTTCCTCAAAATATTAAAAATAAAGCTACCATGTGATTTTTAAAATATCATTTCTGGGTAAAATAATTGAAATACAGATTTCAAAAAGATATTTGCACTCCAGTGTTCAGTGCAACAGTATTCACAATAGCCAAGATGCGGAAGTAACTGAAATGTCCACTGAGAGATGAATGGATAAGAAAATACATACATATAGTTAAAAATATATTTTTTCAAATCTTAAATTACCATATATCTTTCAAATCCTAAAAGATGATGCCGTGAAAGTGATGCACTCAATATGCCAGCAAGTTTGGAAAACTCAGCAGTGGCCAAAGGACTGCGAAAGGTCAGCTTTCATTCCCATCCAAAAGAAAGGCAATGGAAAAGAATGTGCAATCTATTGCACAATAGTACTCATCTCACACACTAGCAAAGTAATGCTCAAAATTGTCCAAGCCAGGCTTCAACAGTACGTGAACTTAGAACTTCCATATGTTCAAGCTGAATTGATAAAGGCAGAGGAAACAGAGATAAAATTGCCAAAATCCATTGGATCATCAAAAAAGCAAAAGAGTTCTGGAAAAACATCTATTTCTGCTTTGTTGACTATGCTAAAGCCTTTGACTGTGTGGATCACAACAAACCGTGGAAAATTCTTCAAGAGATGGAAATACGAGACCACCTGACCTGCCTCCTGAGAAATCTGTATGCAGGTCAAGAAACAAAAGTTAGAACTGGACAAGGAACAACAGACTGTTTCCAAATTGGGAAAGGAGTATGTCAAGGCTGTCTGTTGTCATCCTGCTTATTTAACTTATATGCAGAGTACATCATGCAAAATGTCAGGCTGGATAAAGCATAAGCTGCAATCAAGATTGCCAGGAGAAATAACAAAAACCTCAGATATGCAGATGACATCACACTTATGGCAGAAAGCAAAGAGGAACTAAAGAGCCTCTTGATAAAAGTGAAGGAGAAGAGTGAAAAAGCTGGCTTAAAACTCAACTTTCAAAAAAAATAAGATCATGGCATCTGGTCCTATCACTGCATGGCCCATAGATGGGGAAACAATGGAAACAGTGACAGACTTTAATTTCCTGGGCTCCAAAATCACTGCAGATGGTGACTGCAGCCATGAAATCAAAAGACGCTTGCTCCTTGGAAGAAAGTTATGACCAACCTAGACAGCATATTATAAAGCAGAGACATTACCTTGCCAACAAAGGTTTGTCTAGTCAAAGCTATGGTTTTTCCAGGAGTCATGTATGGATGTGAGAGTTCGACCATAAAGAAACCTGAGAGCTGAAGAATTTATGCTTTTTAACTTTGGTGTGGAGAAGACTCTTGAGAGTCCCTTGGACTGCAAGGAGATCAGATCAGTCAATTCTAAAGGAAATTGGTCCTGAAAATTCATTGGAAGGACTGATATTAAAGCTGAAACTACAATACTTTAGCCACCTGATGCAAAGAACTGACTCATCAGAAAAAACCCTGATGCTTGGAAAGGTTGAAGGCAGGAGGAAAAGGGGATGACAGAGGATGAGATGGTTGGATGTCACCACCGACTCCCTGGACATAAGTTTGAGCAAGTTCCTGGAGTTGGTGACAGACAGGGAAGCCTGGTGTGCTGCAGTCCAAGGGGTCTCAAAGAGTTGGACATGACTGAGAGACTGAACTGAACTGAATTAAATATTATTCAGCCTTAAAAAAAAAGAAAATCCTGCCATACTTTAAAACACAGAAGAGCCTAGAGAGCATTAAACAAAATAAAATAAGCCAGGCACACATAAGAACAAGTATTTCATGATTTCACTTACATAAGGATGGACAGAGAATGAGACAGTTGGATGGCATACCGACTTGATGGACAGAGTTTGAGGAAGTTCTGGGAGCTGGTGATGAACAGGGAAACCTGGCGTTGCAAAAAATTGGACACGACTGAGCGACTGAACTGAACTGAACTTACAAGAGAAATTAAAGTAATCAAACTGATTGAAGCAGAAAATTCAATAATGATGTCCAAGGATGAAGGCATAAGGAAAACAGGGAGCATCTGTTTAAAGGATATAGAATATTGGTCACACAAGATGAAAATGTTTTATTGATGAGAATGACTTGAAAACTAGCAGAAAAGATTTTATGCAACTAATGTTATAAAGAGAAACCACAAGATGAGTATGAGGGGTATGAGGGGCAAAGATGTGGTATAGTGAAAACCCACACCTCTGGATAGTGACCTACAAATTGGAGTATAATCACAATTGTGGAGATTTTCCCCCAAGGAGTGAGGGTTCTGAGACCCACAAAGGACTTCACAGCCTGGGTCTTATGCTGGAAGACAGGCCCTCAGAACACTTCGATTTGAAGGACAGGAGACATGTGAACAGGACAGTGGGAAGGATATAGGAAACAGACACTCTGCTGTTAATGATTGTGTGCAAAATCTCACACTTTGGGTCAAAATACTGAAAAAATAATTGGAAAGAAGTCTGGGTCAGAATCAACTGCTCATCTTTTTTTTTTATTTTTTTACTTTACAATATTGTATTGGTTTTGCCATACATCAACATGCATCCGCCATGGGTGTACACGTGTTCCCAATCCTGAACCCCCCTCCCACAATGCAAACTAGTACAGCCACTGTGGAGAACAGTGTGGAGATTCCTTAAAAAACTTCAACTGCTCATCTTGAAGAGCCTCCCAGAGAGGTCACTGGAAACTACCCTGGAGATACAGAGACTGGTGGCAGTCATTTTGAGGAACTCATTCTGTAACAATGACACTGATACCGGCAAACACCATTAGCACCAGTGGCTTACTTGCTCACCAGTGGGTCAGCATCAGTCCTGGAAAGCCCCAGGACAAGCACCAACCATACTGGGACACGGCCTCATCCACAAATAGAACAGAGGCCACTTCAGTAGTTATGACCTAGCACCCAATCGTACTGAGAGCCAATCCCGCCCACTAGCACACCCACAGTAGGTGGTCCCACTGCAAGAGAAGAGCCCATGCAGCCCACATAATGGGAACTCCTAGAGCATACAGTTCTAGTCACCAGAGGGGAATATGCTGATGGGGCTATAGGATACTCCTACACAGTCTCAAAGATCATCTCCAAGATCAGGAAATGCAATTGACTTAACTACAGCATTTGAAAAACAACAACAACAAAGAATTAGACAAAATAAGGAGGCAGAGGAATATGTTTCAAAAGAATAGGACAAAACCCAAGAAGAATTAAGCCAAGTGGAGATAAACAACTACCCAGAAAGGAGATCAAGGTAATAATCATAAAAATACTTACTGAATTGAGGAGAATGGATGAACAGAGTAAGAAGGGTAATTCTAAATTGAAAAATATAAAAAAGAACCAAAGAGAACTGAAGAATACAATTACTGAGATACGAAATACACCACTAGGAATCAACAGTAGATTAGATGATATAGAGGGATGAATCAGTGACTGGAAGGAAGGCAGAATAGTGGAACTCAACCAACATGAACAGAAAAAGGAAAAGAGAATTTTAAAAATATGAAGGTAGTTTAAGATACCTCTAGGATAACATTGAGCATACTAAAATTTGCATTCTATGGGACCCAGAAGAAGAGAGAGAAAGACAGTGAACTTATTTAAAGAAATAATAGCTGAAAACTTCCCTGGAAAAGGAAATGAATGTTTAGCTCTAGGAAGCAGAGCGAATCCTGAAGAAGATGGCCTCAGAGAGGTCCATACCAACATACATTATAGTTAATTGGCAAAAATTAAAAATAGAATCTTAGAAAAGCAAAGGAAAATCAACGAGTTACATACAAAGGAACTTCAATGAGACTATAAACTGAGCTTTCAGCAGTAACATTGGAGGCCACAAGGGAGTGGCTCAATATAGTTGAAATGATGACAGGAAAAAGTTACAACCAAGAATACTATATCCAGCAAGGTTATAATTCAGAAAGGAAGGAGAGATTATGAGTCCTACAGACAAACAAAAGCTAAGAGTTCAGCACAAGAAAACTGACTTTACACAAACTGTTAAAGGAACTTCTCTAAGTGGAAAAGACCAGATCACAAGTAGAAATACAAAAATTATGAAAGGAAAAAAATCCCATTGGTAGAGGCAAGCACACAGTAACCACGGTAAATCAAAAAATTATAAATATTATAGAAACCAAAGACAAAAGCAGAAAAATTATTTATATCAACAATAAGTTGTTAAGAGATACACAACACCAAAAACTATAAAATATGACCTCAAAACGTTAAATGTCATGTTTAATGGAGGAGGAAGTAAACATCCACAGTTGTTAGATTAATTTCAAACTTAAGATATTATTAACTTAAAATAATCATGTAAATATTGAGTTTGATATATATGAACCTCATGGCAACCACAAATTAAAAACTGAAAATAGATACACATAAAAAGAGAAAGGAAGCCAAATACAGCACAAAAGATAGTCATCAAAGCACAAGGGAAGTTAGCAAAAGTAGAATTAAGGAACAATAGAGAACTACAAAACTAAGCAGAGAATAATTAGCAAAAGTGTAATAATAAATACACATAAAGTTAAAGTCAAAGTTGCTTAGTCATATCCATCTCTTTGTGATCCCAAGACTATACAGTCCACGGAATTCTCCAGGCCAGAATAGTGGAGTGGGTAGCCTTTCCATTCTCTAGGGAATCTTCCCAACCCAGGAATCAAACTGGGGTCTCCTGCATTGCAGGTGAATTCTTTACCACCTGAGCTATGAGGGAAACCCTACATATAAAAAGTCATCTTAAATGTAAATAGATTAAATGCTCTAATCCAAAGACATACAGTGCGTGACTAGATGAAGAAATATGATATATATGTCATATTTCTTCATCTAGTCAGGCACATATATTGTCTACAAGAGACTCATTTTAGATCTAAAGATGAACACAGACTGAAAGTGAGGGGATGGGAAAAATGGAAATGGAAATGAAAACCTGGGTGGCAATACTTATATCAGATAAAACTGACTCTGTAATAGGAGACAAATAAGGACATTATGTAATGATCAAGGCATCAATTCAACAAGAAGATATAAAATTTGTAAACACATGTACCAAACATAGAAGCACTTGAATACATAGAGCAAAGAATAACAGACATAAAGTGAGAAACTGACAGTATCACATAATAGTATGTTACAATTTGATGCACTTCAGTGCACCAATAATTAGACTAATTGTCTGGGAAATGCAAATCAAAACCACAATGACTTATCACCTCACACCTGTCAAAAAGACAACCAGTAACAAGCAAAGATGTGCAAAAAGGGAAAACTCTTACACTATTGCTTGGAATATGCATTTTTGCAGCCACTATTGAAAAAAGAATGGCGATTCCTCAAAAAAATAAAAATTGAACTACCACGTAATCTGACTTCCCAGGTGCTGCTAGTGGTAAGCAATCTGCCCTTCAATGCAGGAGAAATAAGAGACATGAGTTCAATCCCTGGGCAGGGAAGATCCCCAAAAGGAGGACAGGGCAACCTTCTCCAGTAGTCTTGCCTGGAGAATCCGTTGACAGAGGAGCCTGCTGGGCTCCATAGAGTCACAGAGTCTGACTGAAGTGACTTAGCACTCACACACACATGCATCATGAGTGAGTGAGTGCCAGTCGCTCAGTCGTGTCTGACTCTTTGCAACCCCATGGACTGGAGCCCACCAGGCTTCTTTGTCCATAGAATTCTCCAGGCAAGAATACTGGAGTCGGTTGCCATTTCCTTCTCACACGCATCATATAATCCAGCTATTCCACTTCTGATTATTTTTACAAAGGAAACAAAAACACTAATTCAACAAAATATATACACTTTATATTCATAGCAGCATTATTTAAATAGCCAAGTCATGGAAACAACCTAAGTCCTTACAGGTAAATAAAATAAAGAAATTATTTTTTAGTCCTAAAAAAGAATAAAATCTTTCATTTGTAATGACATAGATGTACCTATAGGGTATTTTGTTAAGTGAATTAGATCAGGCAGAAAATGATAAATAACATGATTTTATGTATCAGTTCAGTTCAGTCGCTCAGTCATGTCCGACTCTTTGCAACCCCATGAATCACAGCACACCAGGCCTCCCTGTCCATCACCAACTCCTGGAGTTCACTCAAACTCACTCCCATCGAGTCAGTGATGCCATCCAGTCATCTCATCCTCTGTCGTCCCCTTCTCCTTCTGCCCCCAATCCCTCCCAGCATCAGAGTATTTTCCAATGAGTCAACCCTTCGCATGAGGTAGCCAAAGTACTGGAGTTTCAGCTTTAGCATCCTTATGTATACATGATATTAAAAAATCAAAGCAAAAGAACAAACATAACAAAACAGAAACAGATTCACAGAAACAGAGAACAAAATGGTGGTTGCCAGAGAGGAAGAGTGTGGAAGGATGAGTTACATAATAAATAAGTCACATGGATATAAAGCATAACAGTGGGAGCATAGTCAATATTTTAATAACTTTAATAGTGACAGTAAATAACTTGTTGGGATCATTTCGTAATGTATCAAAATATCAAATCATTGAGTTTTGCATCTGAAACCAATATAACGTTGTAAGACAATTATTGGCCTTGGAATACGAAATGAAGACAAATTTGGCATTGGAACACGGAATGAAGCAGGGCAAAGACTAATAGAGTTTTGCCAAGAAAATGCACTGGTCATAACAAACACCCTCTTCCAACAACACAAGAGAAGACTCTATACATGGACATCACTAGATGGTCAACACCGAAAGCAGACTGATTATATTCTTTGTAGCCAAAGATGGAGAAGCTCTATACGGTCAGCAAAAACAAAACCAGGAGCTGACTGTGGCTCAGAACATGAACTCCTGATTGCCAAATTCAGACTTAAATTGAAGAAAGTAGGGAAAACCACTGGACCATTCAGGTATGACCTAAATCAAATCCCTTATGATTATACAGTGGAAGTGAGAAATAGATTTAAGGGCCTAGATCTGATAGATAGAGTGCCTGATGAACAATGGAATGAGGTTCATGACATTGTACAGGAGACAGGGATCAAGATCATGCCCATGGAAAAGAAATGCAAAAAAGCAAAATGGCTGTCTCGGGAGACCTTACAAATAGCTGTGAAAAGAAGAGAAGCAAAAAGCAAAGGAGAAATGGAAAGATATAAACGTCTGAATGCAGAGTTCCAAAGAATAGCAAGAAGAGATAAGAAACCCTTCTTCAGCAATCAATGCAAAGAAATAGAGGAAAACAACAGAATGGGAAAGACTAGGGATCTCTTCAAGAGAATCAGAGATACCAAAGGAACATTTCATGCAAAGATGGGCTCGATAAAGGACAGAAATGGTATGGACCTAACAGGAGCAGAAGACATTAAGAAGAGATAGCAAGAATACACAGAAGAACTGTACAAAAAAGATCTTCACGACCCAGATAATCACAATGGTGTGATCACTGACCTAGAGCCAGACATCCTGGAATGTGACGTCAAGTGGGCCTTAGAAAGCATCACTACGAACAAAGCTAGTGGAGGTGATGGAATTCCAGTTGAGCTATTCCAAATCCTGAAAGATGATGCTGTGAAAGTGTTGCACTCAATATGCCAGCAAATTTGGAAAACTCAGCAGTGGCCACAGGACTGGAAAAGGTCAGTTTTCATTCCAAGACAATTATACTCCAATTTAAAAAAAAAAAATGATTGGGATATGGGAAAGCTGTAGCATATGTAATTTTGCAAGTTCTGGAAAAAAACAGAGAGAAAATGGTAATTTTAGAAGTGATACAGGCCTAGAATAATTCAAAACTCACCAAAGCATTAAGATTCTCTAAAATTTCATGCAACAAAATTACAAAGAAAGTCAGACCAGTAAATCCGCTGAAAACCAAAGAAAAATATACCTTAAGAGTCTTTCAAAAAGACTCCTTTCAAAGAGCAAATACAAATACTGACAACAGACAAAGAAATGGTGGAAGCCGGAACACTCAGTGATAACATCTTTCAAGTCCAGACAGAAGATAATTGCTAACCTAGAACTCTAAAACTACTGCAAACTTCTTTCTAAAATGTAGTTAACATAAATGGCAACCATTAAAATCAGGATCTAGTCACAAAAAATGTAGGCAAATACCATAGTTTTAGTGAAAGAGAGGTTGAGAGAATATCTTACTGGGAGAATCACACTGAAAATAACAATATGACAGAAATTTTCCCGCACAATAAAATTCATTCCAGTTGAAATTATGGCAATGAATAAAGGCATGAACAGTACCATAGGGATTAAACATGTACCTAAATCTAATATTGTACAGATTGTTTAAAACAATAAGAAAAATGTCTTGAAGTTTAAAATAGATGAAGAATGAGATTTATGGCAATTATTGTGGTGACTATAGAGTTCTGATTTAGCATAATTTTCTGGGAAGAATTAAAATATCAATTTAAAAAGAACTATAATAAGTCAAAGATGAACACTGTGTGTTATAAGCTCCAGGAGAGCAATAAAAGAAGAGCCAGAACTAACAGATTACAGAATAAGATGAATAAATGTAATGATTTTTGAAAACTTAACTAATCCAAGAGAAAATCAGAAAGAAACATGAAACAATATAAATAAAATGTAAGTTTATTTATAACAGCTATACATTTAATGCGGAGAAGGCAATGGCACCCCACTCCAGTACTCCTGCCTGGAAAATCCCATGGACGGAGGAGTCTGGTAGGCTACAGTCCATGGGGTCGTGAAGAGTCGGATACGACTGAGTGACTTCACTTTCACTTTTCACTTTGATGCATTGGAGAAGGAAATGGCAACCCACTCCAGTGTTCTTGCCTGGAGAATCCCAGGGATGGGGGATCCTGGTGGGCTGCCGTCTATAGGGTCACACAGAGTCGGACACAACTGAAGTGACTTAGCAGTAGCAGCATACATTTAATGATAAAGTATTAAAGGGAAAAGATTGTTCAAAATCCAACTATAAGTTGCTTACATTAAACACTTTAAATATAAGGGAAAAAAATGTCTAAATAGTAAACAAATTAAAAATATCTCATGCAGATACTAATTTAAATTTAAAAGGCTAGCATGGATCTATTAATATCATACAAGTTCAACTTTAAGGCAAGACTTTGAGCTATTTTCTAATGAAGGTGCTTATTTTATATTCTTACTACAAGCCTTTTATTATTTTATTTTATTATATAGTGAATTTGAAACATATTCTCCCAGTCTATATCTTGTCATTCTCATGGCAGTGTTTCTCACAAACACAGACCAAAACTCAAGTTTACTTATTTTCCTTGACATATAAACAGTTCCGCTGTTGTCATGTCTAAAAACCCTTTAGACATTTAGCTTTATGATCCATTCTGAGTGAAGGTAGAAGTTTTTGGTAGGAACATACTTGGGCAGTTAGTATCTTAATCTCCATGTGGTCACGAAAGAATCAGACACGACTTAACAACAGCAACAACAACAAAACAGTGGTTAGCAGTTTATAGTCATTATAGACTTATGTGAACTAAACAGGAAAAAAAAAAATTGAAGGTAAATATAATTAAAAACAAAATCTCCCAACATAGATATGCTTTCCCAAAATAAGTAGAGAAAGAAAACACTTTCATCACTGGATAAGCATTAAACCAGAATATGATAGACATCACAGTCAATCAACTAAGTGACTGAAAAAACAGAAGGAATTTTCACCCCTTCTTTTTTTTTTTTTTTTTTTGTAGTTGAGCAGATACAATGCCCACATTTTCGAGCAATAACTAGTCCTTAAATGAAAGGAGTTTGCAACTTCATTTGTCACACCTAATTCATCCTAGCTTTACTTGGTAATTGTGGTGATCATCTGTGTTACCTAATTAGAATTAATAGGAGGAAAAAAAAAAACCCATCTTTGTGGAAGGGAGGTAGTTTTGTGTCTTGAAGTGAGGCACCCACAAAGTTAGACCCCTCCCTTCCCACAGAAACTGGAAGATGGGAGTGCCACCTCTCTTGATGTTTTCATTTCAAAGAAATGGCTACAAGACTCTTGAGAAAGTCATTTTTAGGTTATAAAATTGATAAAAATTCTATGTGGTCTTCAAAATAATTCATATGCACTTCAAAGAGATGAGAAAGTATTTAATTTTATTTTCTATGTGGCAAATACTCTAAGAATAAGATGGAGAGGGAAATCTCCCCCAGTTTTCAACAGAGAGAATAAAGCCTCCGATTTTAAATTTATGTTGTCCTTACAATATGAAAAATATATCTCAGATTTAATTGTGTGTTAGTCATTCAGTCGTGTCTGACTCTGTGATCCCATGGACTGTAGCCTGACAGGGTTCCTCTATCTATGGGATTCTCCAGGCAAGAATATTGGAGTGGGTATCCATTCGCTTCTCCAGGAGATCGTCCCAACCCAGGTCCCTTGCATTACAGGCAGGTTCTTTACCATCGAGCCACCAGATAAGCACCCAGATTTAATTAATCACACTGAAAAGTTTTTCACAGTGTATGTTTGCAGTCTATTTAGTGTATTTTTCTACAATCATATGTATGTGTATGTATTGATACTGCTGTTAAGTTGCTTCAGTCGTGTCCAACTCTGTGCAACCCCATAGATGGCAGCCCACCAGGCTCCCCTGTCCCTGGGATTCTCCAGGCAAGAACATTGGAGTGGGTTGCCATTTCCTTCTCCAATGAATGAAAGTGAAAAGTGAAAGTGAAGTCGCTCAGTCGTGTCCGACTCTTCGGACCCCATGGACTGCAGCCTACCAGGCTCCTCCATCCATGGGATTTTCCAGGCAAGAGTACTGGAGTGGGGTGCCATTGCCTTCTGCAATGTGTATTAATTAGCATCATTTTACATATCTGTTTTATTACTTATTATATATTTCATCATGTGTTCAAATCTTTCTGTTAATCCTAAGGTTAATGAGGACTCATCTTTGTGAAGGGAGTTAAAAACCAAAGAAATTCCTAAATAATTACAGGCAAAATTTACTTGAAGAATATTTTTTGAAATTTTTCTACAACTGGCAGCTCTAACCTCCAGGATTTCTGTGTGATGCTTGAGATACACCTAATTTGGTACAAATTGTAGTCTTGTAATAATTCTTTTAAGACGTATTTATTCCTTTAGGAATTCACAATCTGATCTGTAAAATAACACAACAAAATTAATTTCTGTGCATTATTACATTTGCTTTAATAACAGACATGTAAGAAAAGTGCTATGGAGATATAGAGGTAGGAATGGTTAAGTCAGCCTGGGAAGTTCAGGAAAGACTCCACAGAAGAGGTTAAAAGTATAGTCTAGGCAGAAGGTGGGGTGGGGGCTACTATGATGAAAGTTCTGGAATATTTGAGCAATGTATTATAAATTCCAGTAGCATTATTTCAGATTTACCAAGGCTGTTTGTTAATGGTATGGATCCTGAGGCTCTATGCCAGAGTCAAAATATCTGTGAAGTAGTCCTAGAAATATTTATGTTAATATCTACCCATTTTGATTCCAATGCTCACTCACATTTGGGAATTACTGATTGATTTTGCTTAGAGTCTAGAGTAGATGAGAAGTGAGAGAGACAAGTGGAAACCATAAAATGAAAAACTGCGGGATGTGCATAAAGTGACTATTTATCCTGATGGTTTCTGACAGACGTGTCATTAATTCCAGCCAAGCTGAGCATTAACAGTTCTAGGAAATGGAAGGCAGAAAGAAAACTAGAGGAATAAAAAGTCAGGATGGAAAAGTAAGTGTTAAGTTATCCCTTCTCTTCCCCCACCAGCCAGGGGCAACACTTTCTGCTACTTCAAGTGTTTTCTACCCTAGCAAAGAGGGAGCACAATTTATCAGGAAAGACCTCTGCAATCAAAGCATTTTGCTTCAAGCTGTGAATCTGACGGCTGTTCTTTTGAGTCACACTACCAGCCTCTGCTGGTAGACATGGTCGCTGTTTCTAGGAAGAAAATAAAAGTCTATGATTTGAAAATTATGGGGGAAGAACACCATTTTTCTCTCAGTCTGTGGAATAGCTTATGTAAGTAAGAAAATACATTATATAAGTGCAGTATTCAGGAGAGGCCACTCACTTTGTACCTTTCTAATATCAATTTTGACAGAGTAAGGAATCCATTACATATGTATTTACATGTATATATAAATATATATTTAATCCTGCACAAAAAGTCTTAAGGACAGTGACATCCCAACACCTATTGAGAATATGTCATAAGTTAAAATGATTTCCTAAATATCTCATAAGTTAAAATGACATCAGAACCTGTTAGAAAACCAGTTGTTACATGGGACTGCTCCCTGCATGGTGCCTCAGCCTCAGCATCACTGATATTTAGAGCTGAAGAATTCTCTGTTGTGGGGATTGTCCTGTATGTTGTAGGCTGTTCATCAGCGTCCCTCATCTCTACTTGCTAGATGCTGAGTTGTAGCAACTAAAAATATCTCCAGACATTACCAAATGTTCCTTGGGAAGAAGAGAGAAAAACTCATCCCTAACTGAGAACCAATAGTAACAAGTGAAGGTGAGATACGTCCTATAATTTAAAAATTATCTCCACATACAGAGTATTCAAATCTAACCCACATCCAATTTAGAGAATAGACATTCACTAAATGCCACCACATCCAGTGATGTGAATGCACAGGTGAATAATTAGGTGGGCTTCCCTAGTGGCTCAGTGGTAAAGAATCCACCTGTCAATGCAGGAGATGTGGGTTCAATCCCTGAATTGGGAGGACACCCTGGAGAAGGGAATGGCTTCCCACTCCAGTATTCCTGCCTGAAGAAATCCATGGATAGAGGAGCCTCGTGGGCTATATAGTCCATGGTGTCGCAAAAGAGTCAGACATGACTTAGCGACTAAACAATAACAACAACAAATAATTATGTCCATAAATAGCCTAGATTAAAGATGGAGTTGAAGCTTGAAAAGAGACTTCATAAAAACCTTAATGACATCCATTGCACTGATTTTTTCCAAACATTAGATTGTATCACAGTATCCTCAAAAGTTAATACTTCTCAAAACCAAGACTGATGTATTCCTTTCTAGTCCTAATGACCTTCCCATTGTAAAACAGTGTGGCTCCCAGAGATAGGAAGGGGAGAAGGCAACAACCATTCTCCAAATATAATTTTGTGTATTCTACAGGCTCTCACAAAACCTGTGCAGTCAGGATCTCTGAACACCAAATATTGCTCATTCAAAGTGTCTCCTCTAACTTATGGCCCTGACCTATCTTTGCAAAATGTGGCATTCCTTTTTTTTGGTTATGGTCATCCTTGAACCTAAAGGTAAATTTGGCTCCACAAAAGAAACTGGGAACTGAGTAACCTCTCTGAACACTCTAGTTTTACTTCTATAGGTCATGTTTTATTTTTATCCTCTATTAAATCTAACATAATTAAATTCGATAGTAAATACTGGCACCTTCTTGGTGTTCATAAATCCATTTCTAAATGAAGCTTTGGTAATATATTACTTGTGTAAAATCTATATAAACTTTTATGGGAACAATTTACCTCTTCAACAATAAAGATATGGTTAAATAAATTACTCTACATCCATGTACAGTCATTTAAAAATCATAGCTGAGGAATCTAGATGGCAGAATAGAAAGACCCAGAACTCATCTCCTCCCATGGGTATATCAAAATTACAATTACCTACAGAGCAACTATCTATGACAATGACTTTTAGGCTACCAGAAAAAAGTTTCCACCCTTAAAGATATAAATAAAGAGCCAAATGAGACCATTAGAGAGGTAAAGATGCAATCAAGTCAGGATTAACATGCCTGGACTGATGACCCAAAAATGAGAGGGATATCACACCCATAGAGGTCCTCCCTGAGAAGCAAAGGGTCTAAACCCACATCAGGCTCCCCAGCTGAAGGGTCCTGCACTAGGAAGATGAGTCCCAAGGACATCCAGCTTTTGATGATTTGAATGTGAGCAGGGCTCACATTCAGGAAAACCAGAGGGCTACTGGGAAGAAAGACCACTTACAGGGCACACACAAGACCTCACATGCTCTGAATCCCAGCCCAGAGGCAGCAGTTTGAAAGGTACCTGGGTCAGACCTACTTACTGATTATGGAAAGCCCCCGGAGAGCAGGAGGCAGCTGGGTCTCCCTGGCCACAGAGAGGCCGGAAGAAGCCACTTTAAAGATATTATTCTACCATGCTGACACCAAAGCTGGCAAGGGCCATTTTGGAATCCTCCCTCCAGACAATGACAGCCTTGTCCACCAGTGGGTCTACAGCAGCATGTGGCACTGGGCCCGACAGTCAGCTGGAGGTGCCTACCCTACCCACCCACAATCTCAGGTCACGGGTCATTGCCACCCGCCGCCACAGAAGCCTGCCCCACCCACCAGCACAACCACAGAAACAACCGAAGGGAGAGAATTGCAGCAGGCCAGGTCAGGGGCCAGCCTCACCTACTGTGGGCACCAGTAGTCAGATCTGCCCAACAGTGGGCACACACAGTCCATATATAGGACTTCCTTAGAGCATCTACTCGAGGGGCCAGAGTGGAGTATGCTGCTAAGTCTCAAAAGTCGTCTCCTGTGTAAGGTTGAAAGTGAAAGTGTTAGTCTCTCAGTCATGTCTAACTCTGAGACCTCATGGACTGTAGCCCTCCAGGCTCCTCTGTCCATGGGATTCTCCAGGCAAGAGTATGGAGTGGGTTGTCTTTCCCTTCTCTAGGGGGTCTTCCTGACCCAGGGAGTGAATCTGAGTCTGAGCCACCAGGAAAGCCTGTATGAGGCTACTTCTCCAAAAAAAGAAACATAGCCAACCTAATACATAAATGTAAACACAAAGAATTAGGCAAATGAGACAAAGTTCCAAAGGACAGAGTTATCAAAGAGGGAAAAAATAAAGGAAATAAAGATAACTGATCAACCCAACAGACTTCAAAATAATGATTATAAAAATGCTCCCAAAGAGAAGGGACAAAGTGAGAATTTTGGCATGGTTAGAAAATATAAAAATAACTAATTAAGGCTGAATAATATGCTGTGCTGTGCTATGTCATTTCAGTCTTATCTGACTCTTTGCAACTTTATGGACCATACATAGCCTGCCAGGAGCCACGGTCCATGGGATTCTCCAGGCAAGAATACTGGAATGGGTTGCCATGCCCTCCTTCGGGGGATCTTCCTGATCCAGGGATCGAACCAGAGTCTTTATGTCTCCAGCACTGGCAGGCAGGTTCTTTACCATTCGTGTCATCAGAGAACTCCAGAGCTGAATAATAAAATAACTAAATAAAGAATATACTAGGAGGAATCAATCATAGATTGGCTGATAGAGAGAAACAGATCAGTTATCTGGAAGACAGAGTGGTGGAAATCATACAAACTGAACAGGAAAAAGGAAAAGTGTTTTTCTTTTTTTTTTTTTTTTTTTTGAGGAGGGTATTTTAAGAAATTTCTGAAGCAACATCAAGCATATTAAGATTTGTACTATAGGAATTCCAGAAAAAAAATAACTGATATGGCAATTCCCTGATGGTCCAATGGTTAAGCATCTGCCTTGCAATGCAGGGGATGTGGGTTCAGTCTCTGGTTAGGGAACTAAGATCCCATACGCTGACGGGCAAACCTGTGTATCACAACTACTGAGCCCGCACACTCTACAGCCCATGTACTACAACTAGAGAGCCGATGCAGCCAAATAAATAAATAAGTAAATAAATATTAAAAAAAAAAAAGAAGTGGGGGAAAAAAAGGGCAGAGAATCAATCCTCGATTGGAATGCTGGTTCCAACCCAAACAAGCTGGGCTACTTTGAACTAGCTCTTTAGCTTCTCTCACACTCTGTCTCTTTATCTGGGTATAATGGGCCAAACAAAAATAAGAAATCATTACCAAAAAAAAAAAAAAACAAAAAAAGAAACACTGTATTTCATATTCAACAAGCAGTTTGAATGCCAAGTTTGTGCCACAGATTTTGCTAGGCAGGGTGTCAACATTCCATGGTGACTTATAAATTCCTTCTTGGATAAATTTGTCTGTGTTCTCTGAGGTTTATTCTCATTATATTTTAAGAGAAGAAAAAAGCAAAACAATTGTGGCTGAATTTTTAGATACATTCCACTTTGCAGTAGCAAAATCTTGCTAAGATTTCAGGTACTATTCACTTTAAGATTTTCAACATTTTCAAAATATAACTATATTATATACTAAGAATTTTTCTGGGTTTCATGTATCCATGAGATATTTAAGGAAAGGTAAACATGGTTGGCAGAATTATTAGGCAGATCTGGGTCATTATTGAGAGTGTACACCATTTGCTAAGTTCTGCATATATGTCTATTCATTTAGGTGTTATTATTCTTCTTTTGGAGAAGGCAATGGCACCCCACTCCGGTACTGTTGCCCAGAAAATCCCATGGATGGAGGAGCCTGGTAGGCTGCACTCCATGGGGTCGCTAAGAGTCAGACACGACTGAGCAACTTCACTTTCACTTTCCACTTTCATGCATTGGAGAAGGAAATGGCAACCCACTCCAGTGTTCTTGCCTGGAGAATCCCATAGACAGAGAAGCCTGGTAGGCTGCAGTCCATGGGGTCGCACAGAGTCGAACATGACTGAAGCGACTTAGCAGTAGCAGCAGCATTCTTGTTTTACAACTGAAAAAATAAAAAACAAGATTCAAAGAGAATAAACAATATTTGTAAAGTCACAATGCCAGTGCATAGAGCCAAGGTTCATACCTTGACCTCATCTGACTGAAAAGTTTCCACTGTATTAAAGTACTGTGCTTCTGTGAAGGTGCTATGACGTATTCTGATCTTTTTCTAACATATATAACATAGGCCAAACTTATTGGTAACCTACTATTATTTAAACAAAATTCCACATTAACTTAGGATCAGATAGTCACTTCTGTTGTCTTCCTTTACATGCATTGACTTACTGTATCTTCCCAGCTGTTCTCAAAACTCCTAGGACAGCATTCTTGTTGCTCATGTAGAGCCTGAAGTAGACTTTTATAAATGTTTGGAAGGAAACCAGAAATGCAATAACCACTTTATTAAGTAGAAGAGATTACTATACACTGAACTTAATTAAAACTATGGGAGCTGGTGCAACGGAGAGACAGATAGCCCAGATTGAACTAGTTTCCACAAATTCCACTACCCTCTTGGGTTCATGCCCTGAGAATAGTATAATGTCCCTGGAATCAAAGAAAACTGCTAGACCTCACAGATTAACCCTTACAGGGACATTGTAAAAACTGAGAAAGTTTTAATATCATCAGTGCCATCTTCAGGGGCGTGAATGAAACAGCAAATCTCTCTTTTCAAGTGTTTTTGAAATTCTTTGTTAGAGCAGGAGTATGATAATATGCATTTTTCATGCATCTTATCCTTCAACAGATACTGTTTTCTAAATTTCCCTTATAATCTGTTCCATTGATCTGGAGCTAAATGCTGAGATTTCCTCATAACTGATGGCACTTTAATACCAATCAACCATATGGGGAATTTGTAGCTTAATATAAAATAGGCAGAAGGCAATAGCACCCCACTCCAGTACTCTTGCCTGGAAAATCCATGGACAGAGGAGCTTGGTAGGCTGCAGTCCATGGGGTTGCTAAGAGTCAGGAACAACTAAGTGACTTCACTTTCACTTTTCACTTTCATGCATCGGAGAAGGAAATGGCAACCCACTCCAATGTTCTTGCCTGGAGAATCCCAGGGATGGGGAAGCCTGGTGGGCTGCCGTCTCTGGGGTCGCACAGAGTCGGACACGACTGAAGCGACTTAGCAGCAGCAGCAAGGGAAAATGATTGGTGGTTTTCAGGTATTTAATGCCAATCAAATTTGTTGTCAAAAAAGGATTTCGGCTGGCAAGATGAAGGGATAATTTGTAAAAAAAAAAAAAAAAAAAAAAAAAAAAAACAGAAAAATGTAAGAAAAATCGTGTGTCTTTGAGAAATCTTACACCTGGCCCCCACCAATCACTGCAGGCATCTGTAATATATTATTAAGTTGATGCAGGTTGGAGAGCAAGGTTCATATGCTCAAAGAAAACCTGATACAACAATTAAAATATGGAATTCAGTATGAAATGTGCAATAAATAATTATAGTGAATTTATTTACTTAATTAATCTTTATTAAAGCTTGGAATTAACTACAAGACTTTCAGCTTCCTCACTGGCTCAGCTGATAAAGAATCCACCTGCCAGTGCAGGAGATGCAAGAGATGTGGGTTTGACTGCTGGGTTGAGAAGATCCCCTGGAGAAGGAAATGGCAACCCACTCCAGTATTCTTGCCTGTATTCCATGGACAGAGGAGCCTGGTGGACTACAGTCCATGGGGTCGCAAAGAGTCAGACACGACTGAGCACACACACACACACCAGACTTAGGCTTAGAGTGGAGTCTCCAGTTCCTCTCCTCTGCAACCCCATTCATGCCCAGTTCACTCACTTATTCAGCCCAGGGCCCTTAGTCACCCAACATCACTGCAGGGGACTCCCTTAGAGACTAGGTCTTCTGAGTCTCTGGACCACTTCATGTTTATCAATCTTTCCCTTTATCAAGTGCATCTAATTCTTATCTCATTGCTTGAGCTCTGTATATTACTGTTGCTGGGTGGTTATATCAATTTGAATGAATATTAGTGCCCTTTCATGTCTTCTCTTTTAACAGAAGTTCAGTGTTTAACTTCAATCCAATAGCATATATATTGTTGGGGATATCCATGTCGTGGTTTCTGGATGAAAGAGCAGCTAGGAATATGATATATGTTCCAGTTCCAGTTCAGTCATTCAGTTGTGTCTGACTCTTTGTGACCCCATGATTTGCAGCACGCCAGGTCTCCCTGTCCATCACCAACTCTCAGACTTTACTCAAACTCATGTCCATTGAGTCAGTGATGCCATCCAGCCATCTCATCCTCTGTCATCCCCTTCTCCTCCTGTCCCCAATCCCTCCCAGCATCAGGGTCTTTTCCAATGAGTCAACTCTTCACATGAGGTGGCCAAAGATTGGAGTTTCAGCTTTAGCATCAGTCCTTCCAATGAATACCCAGGACTGATCTCCTTTAGAATGAACTGGTTGGATCTCCTTGCAGTCCAAGGGACTCTCAAGAGTCTTCTCCAATACCACAGTTCAAAAGCATCAATTCTTCGGCGCTCAGCTTTCTTCACAGTCCAACACTCACATCCATACATGACCACTGGAAAAACCCATAGCCTTGACTAGATGGACCCTTGTTGGCAAAGTAATGTCTCTGCTTTTGAATATGCTATCTAGGTTGGTCATAACTTTCCTTCCAAGGAGTAAGCATCTTTTAATTTCATGGCTGATATATACTATATAGCTAAATGTGGCAGAAATAATACCATCACTTCATGGGAAATAGATGGGGAAACAGTGGAAACAGTGTCAGCCTTTATTTTTGGGGGCTCCAAAATCCCTGCAGATGGTGACTGCAGCCATGAAATTAAAAGACGCTTACTTAGAAGGAAAGTTATGACCAACCTAGATAGGATATTCAAAAGCAGAGGCATTACTTTGCCAACAAAGGTCCGTCTAGTCAAGGCTATGATTTTTCCTGTGGTCATGTATGCATGTGAGAGTTGAACTGTGAAGAAAGCTGAGCACCGAAAAATTGATGCTTTTGAACTGTGGTGTTGGAGAAGATGCTTGAGAGTCCCTTGGACTGCAAGGAGATCCAACCAGTCCATTCTGAAGGAAATCAGCTCTGGGATTTCTTTTGAGGGAATGATGCTGAAGCTGAAACTCCAGTACTTTGGCCACCTCATGCGAAGAGTTGACTCATTGGAAAAGACTCTGATGCTGGAAGGGATTGGAGGCAAGAGGAGAAGGGGGCGACAGAGGATGAGATGGCTGGATGGCATCACTGACTCAATGGATGTGAGTCTGAGTGAACTCCGGGAGTTGGTGATGGACAGGGAGGCCTGGCGTGCTGCGATTCATGGGGTCGCAAAGAGTTGGACAGGACTGAGTGAACTGTCTGACTGAACTGACACAGGTAAAAGACACTAGACTTTCTGCTTCTACCATGGAGGAAGCCATTCCCTACCTTTTTTTTTTTTCTTTTAATTGCAGTTTGGGGGTTCCTAGGTGGCACAGTGGTAAAGAATCCACCTGCCAATGCAGGAGATGCAGGAAGAGAGGGTTCAATCCCTGGGTTGGGAAGATCCCCTGGAGTAGGAAATGGCCACTCACTCCAGTATTCTTGCCTGAAAAATTCCATGGACAGAGGGGCCTGGTGGGCTACAGTTCATGAGGTCACAAAGAATTGGACCCAAGGGAGCTCAGACAAATATTTGCTTTACAATACTGTGTTGCTGCTGCTGCTGCTGCTGAGTCACTTCAGCCATGTCCGACTCTGTGCGACCCCATAGACAGCAGCCCACCAGGCTCCCCCGTCCCTGGGATTCTCCAGGCAAGAACACTGGAGTGGGTTGCCATTGCCTTCTCCAATGCATGAAAGTGAAAAGTGAAAGTGAAGTCGCTCAGTCATGTCCGACTCTTAGCGACCCCATAGACTGCAGTCTACCAGGCTCCTCCGTCCAAGGGATTTTCCAGGCAAGAGTACTGGAGTGGGTTGCCATTGCCTTCTCCAATACTGTGTTAGTTTCTACTAACACAAAGTGTTAACAGAGTGAACAAAGTGTAACAAAGTGAATCAGCTAAACATATACATATAGCCCCTCTTTTTTGGATTTCCTTTAGAGTTCCCTGTGCTATACAGTGAGTTCTCATTAGTTATCTATTTAATACATAGTATCAATAGTGTATATATGACAATCCCAATCTCCCAATTCGTCCCTCCTCCTCTTCTCCCTTGGTATCCATACATTTATTCTCTATATCTGCATCTGTATTTCTGCTTTGTAAATAAGACCATCTATACCAATTTTTTTCAGATTCTACATATGTACATTAATATACGATAGTTGTTTTTCTTTCTGACCTATTTCACTTATTTCATCCACATCTCTACAAATGACCCAGTTTCATTCCTCTTTATGGTTGAGTGATATTATCACATCTTACTCTCTTGATCCTGGTTTTACTATTGCAAAAGAAGGCTATGAGCCACACAATCTCTAAGGGTCCATCTAAACTTCTAGGATTCTTGCTTAAGAGAACCACATATAGAATACAAAACATACACATAAACATAAGGGCCAACTTCTTAAGGAATGCTGATTTAGACCTAATTGGTGAAAGCAATCTATAATTATGAAATGTACTTGATTAACTTAGTCTCCAATACAGTCCATGTGTCTATCAGTTAAAATAAGCTAGATTATGCTTCAGTGACAAATGATTCTCAAATCTCATTGCCTAAATACCAATTTTTATTTGTTGCTCTTGAAAACTTCACTGCAGCACAAGTAACTTTCCAATACTAGTATCCTTCTTGTTTTGACTCAGTGTACCAAGTTTATTGGATTCTATGCCATCTCTGTATCAACATGCAATTCTGTGAATAATGAGGCAGAGGAAAAGCAGGGTGAAGAGCTGAATACCACCAATAAATGCTTCCTCGCCATTTGGTCCATATATTTTACTTTCCAAAGGAAGTTTGCACTCACACCTCACTTCAAAGAAACAGAGAAGTATAAGCCACCATTTAAGAAAGTAGGGGGGAATCAGATGTTGGTAAAGACAGGTAATGCCTATTATAATGTGACATGGTATTGAGTATCATCAGATATTCAAGCAACATATATAATGTGTGGATGTGAAAATGTTTGTCTATGTGAAAACATAGTTGTAGTGTAAGCCCTGATGATTTTTTTTTTTTTTTGGTTTCTGCCTTTTTTTTTTTTAAAGCAAATATCTGACTTAAGCTTTGATTGCCAAGGCATCCATTTAAAAGAGGCATTGACTTCAAGACAGATAACTCAAATAAACACATCACCAGCTACACAACTGGACAAGGAGCCTTTCTGCCTACTTCCACTAAGGCTCCTTTGTTTTAGAAATCTTAGCTGATTTCAATAACACACATGGACAGAAGAGCCTGGTGCGATACAGTCCATGGAGTCACAAGAGTCGGACATGACTTAGCAACTAAACCACCAAACCACCATGTGGACTAATTGTTTTTTTCCCTTCACATGTTTTTAAACATTTAAAACATGTTGTGTTTTAAATTCATGAATAAACAGTGAGACTTCAAAACCCTAGACCCCAATATTCAACCCTTATAAAAGCAGAACCCCAGAGCCATGTGGTACCTTTCTCTTTGCACAACCTTGTGCATGACCTGAGCTGTGTTGCATAATTTCCAGACCTAATATGTCATAACTTTCTATGTGTTCAAAGTTTCCAGTGGTTATTGCCAAAGGAGTAGTCCAACCACAACATGATGAGACTGGTATAGAAAAACAGTGAATACAAAACACAATAACAAGGCTACAAATGTCTGCTGGAAATCCTGCAGTAAAGATGCATATGGACTTTTGCAATCATTTATTCATTCATTTAAAATTCATTTAACATTTATTTTTGAGTGCCCACAGTGTGCCAGGTGCTAGGAATAGTTATCTCTCTTTTAGCAGATTTAATTCATTTCTGAAAACACTGATGGTACGTGAAAAGTCATTAAATAAAAAAATATGTTTCCATTAATTTTAGTGGGAATAGTTTTGGTGCATTCTATCCCAAATCAAGATGCCCAGAGAAATTTCACAAATAGAAGACCATATCAATTGAATGATTAAAACATGTTTAACTGGGAAATAACTTGGAAGTGAAAAAATTAGTTTGTACATAAATGGGCAGAAAGGTTCTTATTATAATTGTTGAACCAAACGAAGAAATAGCTAAAAGGAAGGCAGGAACTCTTACAGATAGTAGATATGTGAGATGATCATTTTATTTTTCATTGGAATTAGGAGAGTTTTAAGAACTGAAGTCAGTGTTACCCATAAATACATTGGGAAAACAGGCATAAACCAGAACCATCCTGTGAAATCTGGGAAGTATGGTCCTCCTACTCAAATGCAATGTTGTTTATGAGCAAAAATGAGATGGAAGTGAAAACTGGTCCTTCAGATTTGACCCACTGACACTCACATGTGTATCACATTTCAGTTTTACACAGCTCAGTACACATTTACTCTGAGAAAAGTGAGGCCACACTGAAGGATGTTGACAGAAATAAAAATTTGTGAATGAGAGCTGATAGCTTCAGTTTTATTTGGCAACTTACTGAGGATTATAGCCCAGAAGATAGCCACTCAGAAAGCTCTGAGGAACAGATCTAAAGATGTAGTTTGGGAAGCCAGTATATATGTATTTTTGATGAAGGGTTATATGTGATCAAGCATACATTTCAGTTGAAGGTTACTGGTAGTCACAAGGAACAGATATCTCAGTGAATAGTTTTAGTGTTTTTCTAAGTATAAAAAGATGCAAGTATCAGGTTCATTAAAAACTTGGACTGAAATATTTTTTATCTAAGGGCCTGTTTTGCCTGTTTCCCAAAGCATGAGTTCCTATTCAACTCTTCATCCTGAGTTCCTTTCAGAGTGTACTGTAGGTCGGCTACTGCAAGGGCCACAACCCCGTTCTTGTAGAAACAGAACGATGTAGAAACAGGTGATGTGACATTCCTTAGTAGATGGGGAAGAGTCTGCAGCCAGCATTAGTTTGCCAAACTCCCCAGGTTTCTCTCTAGTCCCCAGAAACATACAAACCAGCAGACTCATGGGGACTACCAAGGCAGATTTCATTGCAACTCGAATTGGCACCAACCCCTGCCACAGCATCTTATTTTCAGGCAGGCAGTTCTTAAGAGTAGCTATCCACTTGCACTTATCTCAAACTAATCTACATAGATGAAGATATCTGTGAACAAAGATCACAACTCAACAAAATTAACCAATAGACATAGCTTGAATAAAATTTGTTTATATCCTACAAATGACTTTAATGGAAATTGTATTATTAAATCTCACCTTAATTCTACCACCAAGAGTGTCACTGAAGGGTTTGATGCAAGAGAATGACATAATCCTACCTGGGGTGAATCTCTGTTTTGTCACTGACAATTTGCCTATTAAATCTATCTAAGCCTCAGTTTCTCCATTTGCAAAAAAAAAAAACAAAAAAGTTTATGCTTCTATACTACTGAAAGAATTAAATGAGCCAAAGTGTGTAAAGTGCCTGATATATTAGCATTTTCCTCCTTTTAAAAATAGAAAAGCAACAACACATAAATAAAGATAGTAACATAGGAGGCGCCTCAATTTCACTCCTGCCACAGATACACCAAATGCACAGCAAAACGCAAAACAGTTCCCTGCAAAGAGAAACCCAGAAACCTACAGAGTGACTCATACACATCAGTCAACTAAGAAAATTAGTTAAAACTCTAGACAGACTAAATAAGAGAAAAGGAGAGAGGACTCAATACATGAAATCAGAAAAGAAAGAGCAGACATTACAGCAGCTAACAGAGAAATACTGAGAATCATAAGAAACTACTGTAAGCAACCACACACCAAAAATTAGACAGCCTAGAAGATATAGATAAATTCCTAGAATCACACAATCTACCAAGACTTAATCATGAAAAAATAGAAAATTTGAACACCAATTACTAACAAGCACATTGAATTAGTATTTTAAAAGTCCCCACAAAGAAAAGTGCAGTATCAAATGACTTCACTGGTGAATACTACCAAATATTTAAAGAAGAATTTACATCAATCTTCAAACTCTTCCAAAAAATAGAAGATAAAGGAACACTCCCAGATTCATTTATGAGGTCATTATCACTCTAATAACAAAGCCAGACAAGGGCACAACAAAGAAAAAATTACAAGCCAACAACTCTAATAAGCATGAGTGAAAAGAATACTTAACAAAATATTAGCAAACTAAATTCAGAAACACATTAAAAGGATTGTATGCCATGATCAATAAGGATATATTTCTTAAATACAAAGATGGTTCAACATAGGTAAATCTATTAATGTGATACACCACATTAACAAATGAAGGATAAAACTCATATGATTGTCTCAATTGATGCCAAAAAATTATTTGACAAAATTCAACATTGCTTCATGATAAAAACTTTCACATACTGAATACAAAAAGAATGTACCTCAAAATAATAAAGGCCATATATTGCAAGCTCACAGCTAACATCATAATAAAAAGCTGAAAGCTTTTCTGGAAGAAGACAAGGTAGTCTATTCTTGCCATTTATATTCAAAATAGGACTGGAAGTCCTAGACAGAGCACATGGTGAGTTGGGGCACAGGATAATAAAGGAACCAAATTGGAAAGCAAGAAATAGAACTATCCCTATTTGTAGATGGCACACACACAAAAAAAGTGTTAGAACTAATAAACTAATTTAATAACATTGCAGGATGCAAAATCAATATAAAAATTTTGCTGCATTTCTATGCAACAGCAATGAACTATTGGAAAGAGAAATTTAAAAAATGCTCCCATTTATAATAGCATCAAAAACATTAAAACATTTAGGAGTAAATTTAGTCAAGGAAGTGAAAGGTCTGTACACTGGAAACTATGAGCATCAATTTCAAAGAAACTGAATACAAAAATGAGTGGAAATATTTTTCATATTCATGAATTGAAAGAGTTAGTATTGTTAAAATACTAACCCAAGCAATCTACAGATTTGATGCAATCCCTACCAAAATTTCAAAGGCATTTTTCAGAGAAATAGAAAAAAGTCATATATCTGATTAAGGGCTTAATATCCAAAATATATAGAGAACCCAAAAACTGAATAGCAAAAACAAATTTTTTAAATAGCCCAACTTACAAGCCAAGGGATCTAAGCCAACAATTTTCCAAATATTTGTTCTTTGAAAGACATACAAATGGCCAAAATGTACATGAAAATATGTTCCATGTCAATTAATCATCAGGGACATGAAAATCAAAACTACAATGAGATATCATTTCATACCAGTTAGGATGTCTCTTATCGAAAAAAAAATAACAGGAAATAACAAATGTTGGTGAGGATGTGAGGAAAGTGGAACCCTTGCACACTGTTGATAGGAATGTTAATTGGTGTAACCCCAATGGAATATTGTATGGATATGCCTCAAGAAACTAAAAATAATCCTATCATATGATTCAGCACTTCTACTTCTGAGTGTGAGTATATATCCTAAGGAAACTAAGTTATTATTTTGAAGAGATATCTGTACTCTCATGTTCATTGCAACATTATTCACCATAGCCAAACATGGAAACAACTTCAGGGTTCATCAATGGATGAATGGGTAAAGAAAACAGGACATATACATATTAAGCATATTCAATGGAATAATATTCAGCTTTAAAAAACAAGAAAATCCTGACATTTGTGAAAAGTTGCATGACTTGTAGGACTAAGTGAAATAAGCCAGACAAAGAAAGACAAATACTGCATTCTATCACTTATATGTGGAATTACAAATGAACAAACAAAAAAGTTAACTCATAGAAGCAGTGACTAGAATAGTAGACTGATGGTTGCAAGATCCTGGGAGGTGGGAATTTAGAAACAGGTTGACCAAAGGGTACAACTCTATAAAAGATAAATAAGGTCTAAGGGTCTAATATACACACAATGACTATAATTGATAATATTTATTGTGTAAATGAAATCTTTTGAGAGTAGAATTGGAGTTTCCACCAATAGAAAAAAAAAAATGAAAGAAAAGAGGGAAGAAAGGAAGAAAGAAGGAAAAAGAATAAATACGTTGGGTGATGGATGTGTTAATTAACTTAATGGTGAAAATTCTCTGACAATGTATACATATATCAAGGGCTTCCAGGTGGTGCTAGTGGCAAAGAACCCAGCTACCAATGCAGTTAGACCTGAGACATGAGCTTGATCCCTGGTCAGGAAGATTCTCTGGAGGAAGACATGGCAACCTATTCCAGTATTCTTGCCTGGAGAACCCCATGGACAGAGAAGCCTGGCAAACTGCAGCTCATAGTGTCTCACAGAGTGAGACACAACTAAAGTGACTCAGCATGCATGCACATATATCAAATCATCACATAGTACTCTAAATACATTATTATTCTATTTGTTGATTATACTTCATAAGCTAGAAAGCAACCTCTTAATATGGTAGGTATATGCCAAGTGTTTTCTATGTGTTTTCTGTGTATTAAGCCATTTGTTACTCCTAATAGCCCATGAAGTAGATATCACTTTTATACATGAGAAAACTAAAATATGGTGGGGGAAAAGGCAATAACTAAATTAACAACATTACAAAGTGGTAAAGCTAGAATTTGAACCCAGGAAGCCAGACTCAAGAGTCTATATTTTTGGTCATCACACTGTATCACCTCCTTTCCTGGCCCTTGACTTTGTCTTATATTTCATTTTTTATTCTTAACTATATGCCAACTCCACTGCTTGTCCTAGTCTGTCCTTTGCTCTCCCTGACATCAGAGAACAGATTATCTACAGGCTTTTATGGTCAAGCAATTTTTCATGAAAACTATAGTATTTAAACCATAAAGCAGCCTTTGGTTCAATTTTTCAGCCATCTCAGAATGTCACCTATTACTTTAGGTATATTTTCAAGATCATTATTTTTTCAATATAAACTTCATTATAAAAGGAATCAGTGTACTATATCCCTGTTATGAATAGTATTTGGAGAAGGAAATGGAACCTCACTTCAGTATTCTTGCCTAGGAAATCCCACGGATAGAGGAGCCTGGTGGTCTACAGTCTATGGGGTCACAAAGAGTCAGACACAACTGAGAGTTTAGCACTATGAATGGTACTAAGAGCAACTTGTCTCAATTCAAAATGATTAGATAGACCAGAATTAGATATTGAATAAAGGATTTAGCCTGAATGAAAGCTGGCATTTTATTATATAAATATCCATGTCAGGGTTCTTTCTCAAAACAAGCAATATGGCAAACATAGAATTCAGTAGTAATATTTCTTCAAAATCTCCCTATTGGTAAATTTTCCACCCATAAAGTTACAGAATATATATTTACTGTGAAGATATTCAGGGGGCCTTATTCTGTCCTGTTTTTTTCCTCCTGAACATTCCATTAATATCTTAAATTTATAACAATTTTCAGAAAAGAACTCTGAGGAAAACAAAAGAAAAATCCAAAGTCAAACTCAATACAAAGCTGAGAATCTGGGGAAAATGTCCTAAGCTGATAAGGAAAGATGAAGAAAAACAGGTTTTTGTTTTGTTTTTTAATGCACTATTCCCATATTGAACAATGCAAAATAATTCCCAGCAAGTTAACTATTCAGAAAAAGCAAATGCCTCTTTCTTTCCTCCAGTGTTGCATTTTCACTGTGCTGACCTTAAACCAAACAGTGGACAAGGCCCCAGTCCTGAACAGACATCAGACTGCATACAATCCCTTTTTGTTGTTGTTGTTTACTTAAGTTCTAGTTTCTATAAAGTAAACGAAATAAGTATATAACAATCAAATCTTGTATTTCAGGAAGGCAGAGAATGGAACAGAACTCAATTTAAAGAAAAGAAATGGAAACTTTTCTTTCTAATGAGTTTAGTTATCCTATTTGTTTACTCTACATGATTTTTTACTGGAAGCGGTCCTATCTATTCGTATACTAGAAGTAGCATAATATATTATCCAAATCCCCCGTTAGTAAGGACTCATGATCCCAGCCACTGAAATCTACACAGAGTCACTAACCAGGAAAAACTACATAATTTGTGGGGCCCAGTGCAAAAAGAAAATGTGGGGCCTCTTATTCAAATACTAGCAAGAATTTTAAAGTGGTGAAAGTGGAGAATTAAACCAAGTGTGGGGCACTGCTGAGTATGGGGTATCTGAGTCTGCACATATTGTCTGCCCATGAAGCTAGCCTTCCCTGAGATGCCCATCAACTGCAATCATGGTCTCAGCAGAAGAGAGCTGCCTCCTCCACAGCTGTGCCCCCTTCCCGGGGTGGGAAATATCCAATAGCTGGATTAACACAAGGATATGAAGTCCTGGCCCCCTTCTTCCCAACTTGGGACAAATCTGCAAGGTTATCTCCACTTCTAAGCTGCCAGTACCGTCAGCTGAGCATTTCATTGAGACAGACTCACACCTGATGTTCTCTCTGTACCTGATCTGGCTTCTTCTCCTCCAGTCCAAACTTCTGTCCACCAAGAGAATTTTGCTTCATGACAGAAACTATCTTGACCCATAAAACCTTAAATATTTACTAATTTACAGACCCCTTAGAAAAACTTTGCCAACTAGACTGTTAGAGTAGTTTGTATTTGGCTTTCCTTGTGCCCATAATGACCCTCAAACCGCAGATCAATTAAACAATGTGAAGATTCAGACATCTGACAGAATATCTATTCCAATTATGAATTCCAAATTGAGAGAATAAGCACAAGGTTAGTCCAAGGACCTAAGAGATACACAGTAAAATGGAGCCAGGCCAAAACCTCACTGATCAGGCAATGTCCAGAAGCTTTGCTCTGATTCATGGACCACAATCACAATTTGCTTGACAAGGAATTAGAGTCTGTTCAGAACCAGTGTCCAGCAATTCCTGGAAAGTCTGATAATTTCCCTTCTGAAAGCATAATCAATCTGACAGATGGATACTGATCTCTTTGGGAAAGGTGAGGAGTGACTGAGTGACTAAGCACAGCACAGCATAAATACTTTGAAAGGGTAAATATTATGCTATTTTATACTATGAAATATACATTACACTCGGTCGTAAATATTATGTCTATCCTATGAAAATCACCCTTTCGATACAGTTTAAGTAATAACTGAATGTATTGCTTATTATAAAATTATTATATTTGGAAACAGCAGAGGAGCCCTAAGCTGTTTAACTACTGCTGATCAAACATAAATATGGGAAGTATGGGGAGTTTGAATTTTTGAGTTTAGATCTTCAGTGACTGCATGAACATATGCTTATATATTTTGTATACATTTGTGGTATTGAGAAATTTAACTTTTGCACATGTGAAACATTACCAATTTTTTTTTTCTTTTGATACTGACAAACAAAACATGCTGTCCCTCTTGCACTACCAGTATGAGAGAATACATGTGAAACTTAAAGGGAAAAAACATTACTTACTTGGTGACATTTTTCTAAACACTGTGATGGGGGTTTTTTGTTGTTGGGCTTGGGTTTTTGGTTTTCTTGAGCCTGGGAAAATTATGGGGAAATTTCTCGACTACTGCCCCCTTGTGGACAGTATGTACAAACAGACTAGAAAAGTTAAGATATTTTGAATGTTTTCTTCTGGAATTTTTTTTTTTTTTTTCTAATTTTTAAAAGGAGTTGTTTAAGAACTGCAGGACTAAATATTTGAAAACAAATAATTCACCATAATATTGAAACAGGAAAATTATATTGACATACCTCATTTCTCAACTGTTTATATGTAGGTTATATGTGTTTCATAGCATAGATTGATAGAAATTTTATCAACAGGAATTTTAAAGATAATCTGATCAAATATAATTTTTTAATTGAGAAAATCATAAAACAGGGACAAAGCCTCACTTTACTTTCTAGTATGTCATGACTGCTACTGCTGCTGCTGCTAAGTCACTTCAGTCGTGTCTGACTCTGTGCGATCCCACAGATGGCAGCCCACCAGGCTCCCCTGTCCCTGGGATTCTCCAGGCAAGAACACTGGACTGGGTTGCAATTTCCTTCTCCAATGGATGAAAGTGAAAAGTGAAAGGGAAGTCGCTCAGTCTTGTCCAACTCTTCACAACCCCATGGACTGCAGCCTACCAGGCTCCTTCATCCATGGGATTTGCCAGGCAAGAGTACTGGAGTGGGGTGCCATTGCCTTCTCCAAGTATGTCATGACTGGGTAGATAGAAAAGGATAACAATTGGATGTGATTCTCTTATCTATCAGTTCAGTTCAGTCGCTCAATCATGTCCAACTCTGCAACCCCATGAATCGCAGCAGGCCAGGCCTCCCTGTTCATCAACAACTCCCGGAGTTCACTCAAACTCAGGTCCATCAAGTTGGTGATGCCATCCAGCCATCTCATCCTCTGTTGTCCCCTTCTCCTCCTGCTCCTAATCCCTCCCAGCATCAGAGTCTTTTCCAATGAGTCAACTCTTTGCATGAGGTGGCCAAAGTACTGGAGTTTCAGCTTTAGCATCATTCCTTCCAAAGAAATCCCAGGACTGATCTCCTTTAGAATGGACTGGTTGGATCTCCTTGCAGTCCAAGGGACTCTCAAGAGTCTTCTCCAACACCATGGTTCAAAAGCATCAATTCTTCAGCACTCAGCTTTCTTCACAGTCCAACTCTTATCTATAGTAAAGGACAAATACTTAGAAAAGAAACTTGCTTTAGTTTTATAATATTTAGAAGTAATATTGTGATAAGATAAAATCAAAGTGACTAAATTCACCTTTTATTGTATAAAGCTGTTTTTGAAAAAAAAATTCCTCTTCTCTCTAACAGTAGAATCTCCATTTTTCCTTTAGCTTCACTTCCTGCTGCTGCTGCTACTGCTAAGTCGCTTCAGTCGTGTCCGACTCTGTGCGACCCCATAGACGGCAGCCCACCAGGCTCCTCCGTCCCTGGGATTCTCCAGGCAAGAACACTGGAGTGGGTTGCCATTTCCTTCTCCAATGCATGAAAGTGAAAAGGGAAAGGGAAGTCGCTCAGTCATGTTCAACTCTTCCTGACCCCATGGACTGCAGCCTACCAGGCTCCTCCACCCATGGGATTTTCCAGGCAAGAGGACTGGAGTGGGTTGCCATTGCCTTCTCCTTCCCTTAAAGGCAGGCATGGCTGTGTGACTAAGTCCTGACTGATGCATATAAAGGCAAGTCATGTGTGCAGTTTTCAGGTCACTTCCTCAAAGGACAGGCGGCACCCATTCTTCCTCTTGAAATGTAGACACCGAGGTGAACTATTTGAGATCATGAGAATGGAGAAAAACCTCGAGGATGGAAGAGAAAATTATTAGAAAGAACTTGGGTCCCTAACACCAGCTCTGAACTGATACCCAGACTCTTAAGTGGAAGAAAAGTAAACTTCTAACATGTCTATTACTGGGGGACTGTTTTACTCCAGCTAAATTTATACTTGAACTAACAAAATGTTACAAATCTTTCAATGGGCAATTGGCAACTTCAGGTGCCACAGAAAAATAAAGACAAGGGATATGTATTTGCTAAGGCTTACAGAACAAAATATCATAAACTGAATAACTTAAACAACAGAAACATCTTTTCTCAAAGTTCTAGAAGCTAGAATTTCAAGATGGTGGTGTCAGCAGAGTGGATTTCTTCGGAGTCCTCACTCTTTGGCTTTCAGATGGCTACCTCTTCACTGTGCCTTCAACGTGGTCTTTCTTTCTGTAAACACATGTCCCTGTCTTTATCTCTTTTCCAGCATGGACGTCAATTATAACAAATTAGAGCCCACCCTGATGATTTAATTGAAACCTGAAAGTGTTGAAAGTGTTAGTCCCTCAGTTGTGTCCGACTCTGCAATCCCATGGACTGTAACCCACCAGGCTCCTCTGCCCATGGAATTCTCCAGGCAAGAGTATTGGAGTGGGTAGCCAATCCCTTCTCCAAGGGATCTTCCTGACCCAAGGATTGAACTCAGGTCTCCTGCATCACAGGTAGATTCTTTACAGTCTGAGCCACCAAGGATTATTAACTAAGTACCTCTATAAAAACCCTATCTCCCAAAACAATCACATTCTGAGGTACCAGAAGCTAGAACCTCAACATGCAAATTTTGGAAATATACAATTCATCCCATAATAAAGTAAAAGTGTTTACTGCTTAAATTAAAAATGCTATTTACCAAGTATCAAAATGCCAGAAGCCAAACACACAACAAAAATTATAATGAATGAGGACCGCCTAAAGAAAAATATCAGAAGCTCTGTTTTTGTGGTTCCCTATTAATAATTTGTTTTCTCTGGCCTGTATCTCATTAGTTTCTTTTTCTGTTTCCCTTTTCAACCTCGAAATGTTGGCAAGCTTTCACTCTTCCTTCCTGGCTTGGTCCTAAGCCCTCTTACCCCTGCATCTACTTTATCTCACTAGGATAACTCATCCAGCCACAAGAGTTCTTATATCTTTGCCTCAGTCTTTCCACACATCTCCAGGCTCATACACTCATCATTTCCTATTTGACATCTCTATGTGGATGCACAATAGATATGTCAGCTTGGTTTTTCCCCCTCAATTTTTATCTTATCACATAAAAGAACTGAAATGACAGACTAGGACGGCTCAAGCAAGCAGGATTTACTAAGCAAGCAGCAAACAGTATACTCTTGAGACATGAGAGTGGACCAAATCCTATATGAATGATCTCAACTGATCTCAGTTTCCCTTTTTTTGTTATTTGTTCCCTCCCATAAGTGGTCCCCAAAACCTAATTTGTTCTGCCCAACACGAAATAGGGCTTGTACCTGAGACCAATCGGGGAAGGAAATGTAAATAGGGCATATGCTGAAGGCCAATCGGGGAAGGGGTGTGCCAGGGCGTCTTTTCCTGCTGAAAGTTCTCAGTTCAGTCTGTGGTTTTCTCTTTCCTGAGCTTTTTCTTGTCTTGGTTAGCCTCTGCATGGCTCTTCTAGTCATCTCTTTCTGTAACCACCGTCTTGGACTTCTTTTTCCTATTCTAACTGCCTAAGAGATATCTGAAACTGGATGTGCCCATAGAGATCTCTTGATTTCTTCCCAGGCTTTCTTATCTTCTTAAATGGCACTACTACCCAAAAACTGTTCTAAAGCCCAAACCTAGATCTAATCCTCAATCCTTCCCATTCATCCCTCCTTACTCTCCATTACCCCCATACACGAAATCGAATCAATTCTTCTGCCAAAACATACTCTGCAGATTCCATATCCTCCTCTGCATCTCTGCCGTGACAAGTGTAGCCCAAGCATCACCATCTGCCCTGGGGACCAACTGCTGTAGCTCCTAATTGATCGTGATGCGTCCACTCCTGCCTCTAAGTTTGTTTTCAACTTAGAAACCAAAGTCATCTTTTTGAAACATAAACCAGATTGAGTCATTCTCTTGCTTTAAACTCCCTCATAATTTTCCATTGCACTTGAACTAAAATCCAAGTCTGTCACCATGGGACCCTCATGTGGGGCCCTTTGGGATCAGCTCCCTGTCTGTCCCTCTTATGATGAGATTCTGTCTCATGCCATCCTCTCTCTGTACACTGGGCTCCTCCACACTGATTTTCTTTCTCTCTTTTGAATGCAATTGGGGTTGGGGTCATTTCTGTGTTTGGAATGCTTTTTGTCCAAAAGGTCATTCAGGTTTCAGCTCCAATGGTACCTTTAAGTAAGTCCTTTGCTGACTACCTGGTGTAGACACATCACTTTTTATTATATCACCCCCTTTTATTTCTTTCAGAAGAGTTATCACTATATGGATTTGCTTGGTCAATTTATTTACTAATTTGGGGATTTTTTTATCCTCTCCATTATAACACTAGCTACCTGAAAGCAGGAACTTATATACTTTGTTTACCATATTATTTATAACACCTAAAATACAGTCTGGCAATAAACACTGCTGGATAAATGGACAGATGAATCTTGCGAGCTGCTTTGTGGGGTGTATTCTGTTATAAAAACAGAGCAGAAGCTGGGTGAATAGGATTTTGAACAAGATCATATAATGTTGACAGCCAAGGCAACACTCACACTGGTGTGAATTTCCTCCTTTAAGTGAAATTTAAAATAACTAAGTGCTCTTTTTAAGACATATTCTTCACACTCATATATATTCTAATAGTTCTGAAATCTGTATCCTTTGAATTAGCCCATTTCCCTGAAATTCAGACACAATTAACAAAGTATTCCAATACATCATCTGTAAATCCAGGCATCTCGAACTAAGCTTATCTTTTGTTTTTAACTCTTCTTCAATCTCAAAGTCAAAAAGCCTTGGAAATTCTTGGTTTTAATTCCATGATTAAGTGTATGATTTTCAGCAAGTCATTTTACCTCCCTGACTCTGCTTCATCTATAATATAAAAGCGTGTGCTTAGGTGACCTAACCTAAAAAAGTTAACATCAACATTGTAACTTTACCTTACTGTGATGTCATGATTGAGCAATGTTAAGCCATTTCCCCTCCAAATTACTACATCTGAGCAGCTACAAAAGTGACCAGGCAGCAAATTGTTCTCTTGGAATCAGAGTAGACGTAGTCAAATGAACACCGAATATAAGATGAGTTACTGAGAGGATTCGCCATTCCAAATACACTCCCTGTAACTCACAAATATTCTTAAATAGAATACCTCTAAGGCTCACGTTTTCTGCTTATTATTTATGTACATGCTAGCTAATTAAGAATTTAGAACCAAAAACAGACTCACATTTCCCTCATCACCATTTCACTTTCTTAAGTCTTTCTCATGTTTAAAATTTCAGTTAACATCTTTCTTTATAGAGGCCATAGAATACTTCCACCCCCTCTCGTTACATTTAACATTCATTTGTCAATTGATACCTTTTTTTCTAACTCACAATGGGTAGACACATGGATAGATAAATACATATAGGCTCAGATACTGACATAAATAGTCTCTCTTATTTATTTTCTTCCTTAGTGTTCAGTATTGCTTCTTGTTTTTGGGAAGTGGTCGATAAATACCTGAGAATAGTTACAGCTATTGTACCAGAAACTTACCTTATCTCTAAAGAAAACCATCATGAAGACCAATTTGGGTGCCATAAATTAAGAAATCTAGGAGGGTGGGATCAAGATGACAGAGTAGAAAGACCCTGAGCTCACCCTGCCACAAATACATCAAGACTATGATCACATACAGAGCAACTCTTGTGAAATAGTCTGAAGACTAGCAGAATGACTCATCATCAAGACTGTAAGAAAAGAACTGAACAAAGTCTTACATGAGGGGAAGAGGGATGATCTTGTTGGGACCCATTCTCCTAACAGGTGACCCAGAAAAAGGGACTATCACAAGCTCCAGGATCCTTTGAGCCCCATATTAGGCTTCCTAAACCTCGGGTCTGGAACCGGGAAGGAGAGTTCCCTTAATTGCTTTTAAGACCAGTGGGGCTCACCAGAGGGTAGGAAGTCACTGAGACTCTGCTCTTGAAAGAGTGCATAAACAGGCTTGATTGCTCTCAGTCACAGAGCAGAGACAGCAGATTGAAAACCGCTGTTCGCTGTGACTGGCCTGCCAGGACTACCCAAGCACACCCACCAGAATCCACAGGGCTTCAGCCCCTCCTTTGGCACTGCTCCCTGCAAAAGCAGCAACTCCACCAGGGAAAGTGGAGCCAGGTCAGAAGTGCAGGTCCAAGTCCTTAGGCCTCGGTCATACCTGCCCCACCATAGGGTGGTGACCACCACTGAGCCCAGGTGATACCCCAGCTCACACCTGGCTTTGGCTACAGTCAATAAGACTCCAGCCTCACCTCCCACCAAGTCACAGGCTGCCACCTCACCCTGGAGGAAGACCTGGCTTGAGCTCCCTTCAGATCCAGCCCTGCCAACAAGACGCTGGGTGCACAGACCACAAAGGGCCACTCTCACGTAAGGACATGACTTCAAGACCTGGATAGGTCACCATTTCATCTAGTTTCACAGAGACAGAGAAAGTCAAACAAAAAGAGAAAACAAAAGACTGTTTCAAATGAAAGAACGTGATAAAACCCCAGGGGGAAAAATCCCTAATGAAAAGGAAATAAATAATTTACCTGATAAAATGTTCAAAGCAATAGTAATAAGAACAAGCCCTCAACTCAGGAAAATTGAAAACTTAAAAAAAAAAAAAAGAACTAGAAAAATAGAGCTAATCAGAGTTGAAGCATACAATAACTGAAATAAAAGATACACTAGATGGAATTAACAATAGATTAGGTGACATAGAAAAAAGCATAAGCAACTGGAAGATGAAAATCACCCAAACAGAACAGGAAAAAAAAAAAACTTAAGTGAGGAGAGTTTAAGGGACCTCTAGGACAATGTCAGCCCTAGGATTTCTTTGGAAGGAATGATGCTAAAGCTGAAACTCCAGTACATTGGCCACCTCATGCAAAGAGTTGACTCATTGGAAAAGACTCTGATGCTGGGAGGGATTGGCAGCAGGAGGAAAAGGGGACGACAGAGAATGAGATGGCTGGATGGCATCACTGACTCGATGGACGTGAGTCTGAGTGAACTCCAGGAGTTGGTGATGGACAGGGAGGCCTGGCGTGCTGTGATTCATGGGGTCGCAAAGAGTCGGACACGACTGAGCGACTGAACTGAACTGAACTGAGGACAATGTCAAGCATTCTAACATTCACATTACAGAGGTCCCAGAAGGAGAAGAGAAGGAAAAAGGACAGTAAACTTATTTGATGAAATTATAGCTATAAACTTTCCTAACCTGGGATGGAAACAGATATTGAGGTCCACGGATCTAAGAGTGTCCCAACAAAATGAACCCAAAGAGGCTCACAGCAAGATATATCACAATTAAATTGGCACAAATTAAAGATAAAGATAGAATTCTTTAGGTGGCAAGAGAAAAGCAAAGAGTCACATTCAAGGGTACCCCCATAAAACCAAACCATCAGCTGATTTTTTCAGCAGAAACTTTGCAGGACAGAAAAGAGTAGATGATTTATTTAAAGTGCTGATGGAAGCAACTTACAACCAAGGGTACTCTGCACAGCAATTTTGGTATTTCAAGTTGAAGAAGTGTAAGCAGCTCCTTGCTGGAAGCCTGCCCTCAACAGGAAACCCCTTTTCCTTGTCAATTTAGGAAAGCTACTTTGTGATTAACCATAAACAAGGCATTGCCACACTCTGCTCATCTCTGACCCAAGCACACCTTTCAGATCTTTTGATCACACAATACATCACGTAAACGGTTGGTTCTTTCCATAGATCAAATAAGTAGAAATGAAGAATAAGTAATTAGCAAATAATCAGATCTCTTCCCTAGCTTCTCCTTCATTAATCTCACACACAAACTGTGTGAACAAGGTAACAGCCAGAGGACAATCACAAGAAGTTGACAAGTCTGCCAAGAGACCCCCTCTCTCTATGATTAGTTGAGATTACCTCCCTTTTTCCTTTAAAAAACTTTGATGACCAAGCAGAATCTTGGGAAAGGATTCTAAGGGGCACTGAGTCCACCATCTCACCAGATTGCCAGCATTCTGATTACAAGCAATTTTCCTTTCTAGTAAGAACTGCCTCTTGGGTATTGATTTTCTGGCAGTGAAGAGCCAGACCTCAGTTCAGTAACAGAAGAGACTGAGCTCCCCAGACAAGCAAAAGCTTGAATTCATCACCACTAAATTAGTCTCATTCTCTCTCTCTCTCTCTCTCTCTCACACACACACACACACACACACACACACACCATTAAAGAATCTTCTTTAAGTGAAGCTGGAGTCAAGGGAAGGTGATCAGGGAAAGTTTAAAGGATTTTCTCTTTTTTTTCAAACTATATACTTTTATTTATTTATTTATTTATTTTTGGCTGTGCTGGGATTCCTTACTGGACACAGACTCACATCCATCGAGTCAGTGATGCCATCCAGCCATTTCATCCTCTGTTGCAGAGAAAGAGAGTCACTCAGTCGTGTCCCACTTTTTGCAACCCCATGAACTGTAGCCTGCCAGGCTCCTCTGTCCACGGGATTCTCCAGGCAAGAATACTCGAGTGGGTTGCCATTCCCTTCTCCAGAGGATCTTCCTGACCCAGGGACAGAACCTGGGTCTTGTGCATTGCAGGCAGATTTGCCTTGCAATATGTGGAATCTTCCTGGACCAAACCTGTGTCCCCTGCATTGGCAGGCAGATTCTTAATCACTGGACAAGGACTTCCCTATAGCTCAAACAGTAAAGAGTCTGCCTGCAATGCATGAGACCAGGGTTCGATCCCTGGGTTGGGAAGTTCCTCTGGAGAAGTGAATGGTAATCCACTCCAGTATTCTTGCCTGGAGAATTCCATGGACAGAGAAGCCTGGCGGGCTACCGGCCATGGGGTCGCAGAGAGTCAGACACTACTGAGTGACTAACACACACACTACAGACATCTAGGATTTTTTCTTAAAGAATAATTCAGTACAACTTCCCATGCAGCAATGAAGATTGCTCTTTCAGGTCTTTTCATGAAAGATAATTAGGTTTATATTACTCCTCAGAAGAGAGAGAGAAGAATCTTAGAGACACTCAGAGAAACATAAATAGAACCTAAAAAAAAATAAAAGAATACAGCACTGGAATTATTGTCACCACTTACCATAGGATGGAAGACTAAGGATATTATGTCACTGGCAATAAATACAAGACATAAAATAAGCAACAGCCAGTTTAGATTTAAACTGCACTTGAATGGTAGCACGCAGAGGGCATGTACTGAATCTATCAGAGGTAGGGTGTTGTAGCTTTTTATTGTTAAAAGAAGAAGCCAACACAAACATCCTTAACAGAGAGGAGAAAAAAATAACAAAAATGAGAGATTAGGTGAGCTTGTGAGAAAGGGGAGAAAAAGAATGACACCAGTATTCTTTCTATGTTGAGCAAATAATGAAGAGAAGAGGAAACACTGAGGAAGAAACTTCCCTGTGTTGTTCTCTTTATAGGATTCAAGAGAGATCATATTAAATCTTTCCCCTTGGGGCACCTCACAATTTCAATGGAGCAAACAATCAGATTGAAGGTCAGGAAACTACAAGACAATAAACACTTAAATAGATCTGAAAAGAAAAGAAATATCCTGAGGGAAAAGATGGGTGGGTGCAAGGTAGCACCCAGAAAACTGGGACTTAGAATCAAACCAACCTGCTTCCCTGGTGGCTCAGACATAAAGAATCTACCTGCATTGCAGGAGATCTGAGTTTGATTCCTGGGGTGGGAAGATCCCCTGGAGGAGAGCAAGGCAACCCACTCCAGTGTTCTTCCTGGTGAATCCCAAGGACAGAGAAGTCTGGCCGGCTACAGTCCATAGGGTCGCAAAGAGTTGGACAGAACTGCAGCAACTTAGCATGCCCAATCTGAAATTTAATTGTGGTTCAGTTCAGTCGCTCAGTCGCGTCCGACTCTTTGCGACCCCATGAATTGCAGCACTACAGGCCTCCCTGTCCATCACCAACTCCCAGAGTTCACTCAGACTCACATCCATCGAGTCAGTGATGCCATCCAGCCATTTCATCCTCTGTCGTCCCCTGCTCCTCATGCCCCCAATCCCTCCCAGCATCAGAGTCTTTTCCAATGAGTCAACTCTTCGCATGAGGTAGCCAAAGTACTGGAGTTTCAGCTTTATCATCAGTCCTTCCAAAGAAATCCCAGGGCTCATCTTCAGAATGGACTGGCTGGATCTCCTTGCAGTCCAAGGGACTCTCAAGAGTCTTCTCCAACACCACAGTTCAAAAGCATCAATTCTTCGGCGCTCAGCCTTCTTCACAGTCCAACTCTCACATCCATACATGACCACTGAAAAAAACCATAGCCTTGACTAGATGGACCTTTGTTGGCAAAGTAATGTCTCTGCTTTTCAATATGCTATCTAGGTTGGTCATAACTTTCCTTCCAAGGAGTAAGTGTCTTTTAATTTCATGGCTGCAGTCACCATCTGCAGTGATTTTGGAGCACAAAAAAATAAAGTCTGACACGGTTTCCACTGTTTCCCCATCTATTTCCCATGAAGTGATGGGACCGGATGCCATGATCTTCGTTTTCTGAATGTTGAACTTTAAGCCAACTTCTTCACTGTCCACTTTCACTTTCATCAAGAGGCTTTTGAGTTCCTCTTCACTTTCTGCCATAAGGGTGGTGTCATCTGCATATCTGAGGTTATTGATATTTCTCCTGGAAATCTTGATTCCAGCTTTTGTTTCTTCCAGTCCAGCGTTTCTCATGATGTACTCTGCATAGAAGTTAAATAAGCAGGGTGACAATATACAGCCTTGACGTACTCCTTTTCCTATTTGGAACCAGTCTGTGATTCCATGTCCAGTTCTAACTGTTACTTCCTGACGTGCATACAGATTTCTCAAGATGCGGGTCAGGTGGTCTGGTATCCCCATCTCTTTCAGAATTTTCCACAGTTTATTGTGATCCACACAGTCAAAGGCTTTTGTGTAGTCAATAAAGCAGAAATAGATGTTTTTCTGAAACTCTGTTGCTTTTTCCATGATCCAGCAGATGTTGGCAACTTGATCTCCAGTTCCTCTGCCTTTTCTAAAACCAGCTTGAACATCAGGAAGTTCACAGTTCACTTATTGCTGAAGCCTGGCTTGGAGAATTTTGAGCATTACTTTACTAGCATGTGTGATGAGTGCAATTGTGGGGTAGTTTGAGCATTCTTTGGCATTGCCTTTCTTTGGGATTGGAATGAAAACTGACCTTTTCCAGTCCTATGGCCACTGCTGAGTTTTCCAAATTTGCTGGCATATTGAGTGCAGCACTTTCACAGCATCATCTTTCAGGATTTTAAACAGCTCAACTGGAATTCCATCACCTCCACTAGCTTTGTTTGTAGTGATGCTTTCTAAGGCCCACTGGACTTCACATTCCAGGATGTCTGGCTCTAGGTCAGTGATCACACCATCGTGATTATCTGGGTCCTGAAGGTCTATTTTGTATAGTTCTTCTGTGTATTCTTGCCATCTCTTCTTAATATCTTCTGCTTCTGTTAGGTCCATACCATTTCTGTCCTTTATCGAGCCCATCTTTACATGAAATGTTCCCTTGGTATCTCTAATTTTCTTGAAGAGATCTCTAGTCTTTCCCATTCTGTTGTTTTCCTCTATTTCTTTGCATTGATCATTGAGGAAGGCTTTCTTATCTCTTCTTGCTATTTCTCTGGAACTCTGCATTCAGACGCTTATATCTTTCCTTTTCTCCTTTGCTTTTCACTTCTCTTCTTTTCACAGATATTTGTAAGGCCTCCCCAGACAGCCATTTTGCTTTTTTGCATTTCTTTTCCATGGGGATGGTGTTGATCCCTGTCTCCTGTACAATGTCACGAACCTCATTCCATAGATCATCAGGCACTCTATTGATGAGACCTAGGTCCTTAAATCTATTTCTCACTTGCACTGTATAATCATAAGGGATTTGATTCTAGTGGTTTTCCCTACTTTCTTCAATTTCAGTCTGAATTTGGCAATAAGGAGTTCATGATCTGAGCCACTGTCAGCTCCTGGTCTTGTTTTTGTTGACTGTATAGAGCTTCTCCATTTTTGGCTGCAAAGAATATAATCAATCTGATTTCGGTGTTGACCATCTGGTGATGTCCATGTGTAGAGTCTTCTCTTGTGTTGTTGGAAGAGGGTGTTTGCTATGACCAGTGCATTTTCTTGGCAAAACTCTATTAGTCTTTGCCGTGCTTCAATCCGTATTCCAAGGCCAAATTTGCCTGTTACTCTAGGTGTTTCTTGACTTCCTACTTTTGCATTCCAGTCCCCTATAATGAAAAGGACATCTTTTTTGGGTGTTAGTTCTAAAAATTCAGACATTTCAATGAATAGAATAGCAGTTCATGAGATATGCCAAAGGACCCAAAATCCCATAGCCATTAGGAACATTTACTGTTTTAGTTTTCATTGACAAGGGAAAGACGTTCTTTTCTTTTGATTTTTCAAATGCTGTGACAGAAAATTTCCTTAGGACAAATCAGTGCCACAGATAGGAAACATTTACACTTTTGAGTCTGTTTTGATCTTTGGTCAACAGCCCACTTCAGATCTGTGTGCTTTCCTAGGAGAGTCAGAGGGGAAGGTGAGCACCTTTGGACTTTAAAGAGCAGCTCAGGGCCATCAGTAGACAAAGGTTTATTATTAGCACAGTCTACTGAGATGGCAGTCCCTGAACTTGCAAGAAATTTCCCCAGCTTATCAATTTATTTCTAGTTAACCTTTGCACCATTGCTTCCATTTGATGCTGAAGTTCATTGAAGAAGCCTGACAAAAACCTGTATTATAGTGCTTAATTGGTATGTATCAAGCTATAATATGGATAATTAAAATTCATCTAAGTACCATCATTTGTAAAGGAGGGCAGAGTTTAGTTAGGCTATTTCCTCAGCAGTCTAACTTTCTGATGTAATTTAGAGAGGAAAATAATTTAGTAAACTGTTCTCCAATAAGAGTTAGGTGGATAAAATGAAAACCAAAACAAAAAAGGAAAAAACAAAAAAAATTTTTGGAGTCTTAAGAATTACAATTCAGAAGACACAGAGACATAGATTATGGCAAAACTGAGTGTTCCATGGCAGAAAGGGAGTTCAATTTAATTTAGTCGCTCAGTGGAGTCCAAGTTTTGTGACCTCATGGACTGCAGCACGCCAGTCTTCCCTGTCCATCACCAATTCCTGGAGCCTGCTCAAACTCATGTCCATCAAGTTGATGATGCCATCCAAACATCTCATCCTCTGTCATCCCCTTCTTCTCCTGCGTTCAATCTTTCCTACAATCAAGGTCTTTTCCTGAGTCATTTCTTCACATCAGGTGGCCAAAGAATTGGAGCTTCAACTTCAGCATCAGTCCTTCCAATAAATATTCAGGACAGATTTCCTTTAGGATTGACTGTTTGACCTCCTTGCAGTCCAAGGGACTCTCAAGAGTCTGCTCCAACATTACAGTTCAAAAGCATCAATTCTTTAGCACTCAGTTTTCTTTGTAGTCCAACTATGACATCCATACATAACTACTGGAAAAGCCATAGCTTTGACTAGAAGGACCTTTGCCAAGCAAAGTAATGTCTCTGATTTTTAATATTATATCTAGGTTGATCATAACTTTTCTTCCAAGAAGCAAGCATCTTTTAATTTCATGGCTTTGGTCACCATCTGCAGTGATTTTGGAGCCCAAGAACATAAAGCCTGTCACTATTTCCATTGTTTCCCCATCTATTTGCCATGAGGTGATGGGACCAGATACCACCATCTTAGTTTTTTGAATGTTGAGTTTTAAGCCAACTTTTTCAATCTCCTCTTTCACTTTCATCAAGAGGCTCTTTAGTTTTCTTTGGTTTCTGCCATAAGGGTGATATCATCTGCATATCTGAGGTTATTGATATTTCTCCCAGCAATCTTGATTCCAGCTTGTGTTTCATCAAGCCTGGCCTTTCACATGATGTACTCTGCATATAAGTTAAATAAGCGGAGTGACAATATACAGCCATGATGGACTCCTTTCCCAATTTGGAACCAGTCTGTTGTTCCATGTCCAGTTCTAACTGTTGCTTCTTGACCTGCATACAGATTTCTCAGGAAGCAGGCATAGTCAGGGGCTTATACAGATTAAAGCACACTCTCACACACACACAAACACAAGGTTGTAAAGAGTTGCCCAGTGAGAAGGGACTCTGAGGGAGTCAAGAAGTATTTGTCCTTAAGGAGTCACAAGCTATGTTAGGGTAGGGGTCTAAATACATATATAGGCTGTCATGAGCTATTTTAGAGTAACAATCTCAAGTACAGAATTTCTGGCATGTCTTCTATATGCCTTCTTCAGGACAATATATGGGTCAGGTTCCATCTAGGCTGAAACACATAAGTCACACTTCCTTCTTGGCTTCCTGGCTTGATTTTAGGGAGCTTCATAGCAATACTGACATCATTTTGATTTTCCTTTCATGTAGGCAAATTGCCAAGCAGAGAAATTTTAATTTCTATTAACTGTCACTTCATTACTATGATAACTTTTAGTTTGATAAGGTACAAGTTTTAAATTGCTAGGATACAGCAAAAATAATCTTAAAAAGAATACCGGGTCCCATTTTTTTACATGAGACCTGTTCAAAATTTGATGGAGAGACTGGATAGCTTCTGATAATGAAGGCTCATGATGTGTATGCCTTTATCTTGAAAAGGGACAATCAAACAAGACACTTCTAATAATGCTAGAGGAGACATTGTGACACCTTCTTAGATGTTACAGGGAGGTTTGTAATCTGGTATTAAACACGCCTGGAAAAGTTCAACAAATTATATCAAAAGGCATTTAATTGTTTATATTTCTAACACATAATTTTTAAGAATATATACTAAAAGAAAAAGTAGAAATGTAATAAAAAATTAATGAAAATTGTGACTCATATTATTTGTAATATTAAATCAGAGAGATCAATTTTAAGGATTAACAAGCTGCTAAGTCGCTTCAGTCGTGTCCGACTCTATGCGACCCCATAGATGGCAGCCCACCAGGCTCCCCTGTCCCTGGGATTCTCCAGGCAAGAACACTGGAGTGGGTTGCCATTTCCTTCTTCAATGCATGAAAGTGAAAAGTGAAAGTGAAGTTGCTCAGTTATGTCTGACTCTTAACGACCACTTGGACTGCAGCCTACTGGGCTCCTCCAACCACGGGATTTTCCAGGCAAGAGTTCTGGAGTAGGGTGTCATTGCCTTTTTTGAAGGATTAACAAGAGGAAACTATATAAGTGAACTAGCTCATATTCGAATTGAAAAAGTATCAAAAATTCTGTAATTTTGAAGTCTACAAAAATATTAAAGACAGAAAAGTGCTCATATTATATCAAGTTAAAAGACAGAATATGATTAATTCATCATGATCTCAACTATAGCTAGAGGCAGAGTTAGATGGAAAAATATATTGCAGTATAAATAGTTAAGGGCTTTCCTGGTGACTCAGCAGTAAAGAATCTGCCTGTAATACAAGAGACCTGGGTTTGATCCCTTGGTCAGGAAGAAGGAAATGGCAACCTACTCCAGAAATCTTGCCTAGAAAATCCCATGTAGCCTGGTGGGCTACAGTCCATGGGGTTGCAACAGAGTCAGACATGACTTCATGACTAAACAACAACAATGTAAATAGTAAAAGTCTCTTGGAATTAAGGAAATTTTATCTCTATATTTTCTATAATTGTCATGTATCACTAAAGTAAACATAAATACTGAAGGTGTGAATCTGTCATCTACTTGAACATTCCAAGATAATTGAATAGCTCTATCCCTCATAAATGCTAGAATTATTTGTATGAACCATGTTAGATATGAACATACTATAATTATCCTTTATCAGAATAATGGTTTTCATCAGAGCAATGCTAACTAAATATATAACCTGGACTTTTAGAGAGGCCTTATTAAGACAAAGACAGTTGGAATAGAAACTTTTATTAATAGTGTTAAAAAATTGCCATAGAATCTTTAATATGATATGATTCTAGTGATGCTTAAGTGTTCAGTCAGTTCAGTTCAGTTCAGTCACTCAGTCATGTCTGACTCTTTGTGATCCCATGAATCACAGCACACCAGGCCTCCTTGTCCATCACCAACTCCCGGAGTTCACTTAAACTCATGTCCATCAAGTCAGTGATGCCATCCAGCCATCTCATCCTCTGTCATCCCCTTCTCCTCCTGCCCCCAATCCCTCCCAGCATCAGACTCTTTTCCAATGAGTCAACTCTTCGCATGAGGTGACCAAAGTATAAGAGTTTCAGCTTCAACATCAGTCCTTCCAAAGAAATCCCAGGGCTGATCTCCTTCAGAATGGACTGTTTGGATCTCCTTGCAGTCCAAGGGACTCTCAAGAATCTTCTCCAACACCACAGTTCAGAAGTATCAATTCTTCGGTGCTCAGCTTTCTTCACAGTCCAACTCTCACATCCATACATAACCACAGGAAAAACCATAGCCTTGACTAGATGGACCTTTGTTGGCAAAGTAATGTCTCTGCTTTTCAATATGCTGTATAGGTTGGTCATAACTTTCTTTCCAAGGAGTAAGCGTCTTTTAATTTCATGGCTGCAATCACCATCTGCAGTGATTTTGGAGCCCAAAAAAATAAAGTCTGACACGGTTTCCACTGTTTCCCCATCTATTTCCCATGAAGTGACAGGACTGGATTCCATGGTCTTAGTTTTCTGAATGTTGAGCTTTAAGCTCAACTTTTTCCTCTCCTTTTTCACTTTCATCAAGAGGCTTAAGTGTTAATATTGTTCATTTTGACTAAAAGGAAACGAACAAGGAAGGAAGGAGGAAAGAACAAGGAAAAATTAGAAAAGCATGGTGGGGGGCGGGAAGCAAGCAAAAATAGCCACTTTAATTTTAAAGGAAACAAATCAGTAAATCCTTTAGTGTGACCTATGGGTTTGTCCAACACTTCAGATATAATCAGACTTAGTCTTAAAGTTTCCAGGATAACAAAATCAGTTGGCATCTTCTTTCTATGATTTCCAATTCTTAGTTGTTTATGAAGGTGAGAAAATATTCTGGGATCTAGATTAACCTGGAGAGGACTAAGATATGTTTCTTCAGATAACCAAGGTGATTAGATATGAAGCAGGGCTCCCTGATGCCTACAAATAAGGTCAGGATACCAAGAATCCATTTGGTAACTTCTAGAGCTCTCCAAATTCTACCTTTCTGCTCTGAAACTAGACAAAATATATCCAAATATGACTGGATCATACCAGGAAATCCTGTGGCTGTCACAGAAACATTCATGAAAACAGCTAATGGGAAGTAGAAAGTTAATGATAATTGGATGCTGACTATTTTTATGGACCACAGGCCAACCATGTAAAGCCCAGAAAGCAGGTATAAAGCAAACAGTAGAGTGGATACTCGGACAAGGCAACAGCACCCCACTCTAGTACTCTTGCCTGGAAAATCCCATGGATGGAGGAGCCTGGTAGGCTGCAGTCCATGGGGTCGCTAAAAGTCAGACATGACTGAGTGACTTCACTTTCACTTTTCACTTTCATGCATTGGAGAAGGAAATGGTAACCCACTCCAGTGTTCTTGCCTGGAGAATCCCAGGGACGGGGAAGCCTGGTGGGCTGTGGTCTATGGGGTCGCACAGAGTCAGACACAACTGAAGTAACTTACCAGCAGTAGCAGCAGAGTGGGTACTGGTTACTTTGTAATGAACCAGTAGGCTTATTTGACATGTTATTTGATACAAAAAAATAAAATGCCTGACAATATAAGACTGGACCCCATAGTTTCACCCAGCTCCTTAGTCTAACTCAGTGCTAAGTAGAATGATGAGAGTTACTGCCCATTACTTTCGTCCTCTACAAAATGCATATCTGATCATCTTTAAGTGAATAAAGTATATTACAGATATTTTTTAAGATTCTGTACATTAAATTTTTTCTGTTAAGGTATTTTTTTCCTTCTGTGCTTTTCTCTTATGAATTCCAACTTTCTGTGAGAAAAAGCAATGTTTCTTATTAACTTAAATACTAGCAATCAAGTCACTGCTTTTTTTCCTGTTTTGTATCCACCTCAACTTTAAAGAAGGCTCAGCCATTAAGAAGGCTGAGCATCAAAGAATTGTGGTGCTGGAGAAAAGTCTTGAGAGTCCTTTAGACAGCAAGATAAAACCAGTCAATCCTAAGGAAAATCAATCCTGAATACTCATTGGGAGGATTGATGCTGAAGCTCCAATGCTTTGGCCACATGATGTGAAGAGCCGACTCTTTGGAAAAAACTCTGATCCTGGGAAAGATTGAGAGCAGGAGAAAGGGTGATGGAGGATGAGTTGGTTGGATGGCATCACTGGCTCAATGGACATGAGTTTGAGCAAACCTGGGAGATAGTGAAGGACAGAGAAGCCTGGCGTGCTGCAGTCCATGTGGTCACAAAGAGACATGACTTAGTGACTGAACAACAACAACTTTAAGCAAACAAAAAAAACTTTAGAAAACAAACAGAAAATAAACCCAGAAACTAGTGCCCCAAGTATGTTTGGAAGTCTATCCACCAAAACTGAGAAGTGCAGATATTTCCTGTATATTCCCTCCCCCATCCACACACAGCTGCCTCCATTACCAACATCCCCACCAGTGTTGTGCATTTCTTATAATTATTCAACAAATCTATCTTGCAATGATATTATTGCCCAGAATTCATAGTTTATATTGGGCTTCACTCTTGGTGTTGTATATTCTGTGGGTTTGTATAAATATATAATGATGTTTCCATCAGTCTAGTATCATACAAACAGTTTTGCAAAATCCTCTGTATTTTGCCTATTCATCTCTCTTCCCCTCTAACCTTTGGCAACCACTAATCTTTGCACTGTCTCCATAGTTTTCCCTTTCCCAGAAATTCATAGAATTGGAGTCAGTGTGTAGCCTCTTCAGATTTGCTTCTTTCACATAGTAATTTGCTTTTAAGACTCATCCTTGTCTTTTCATGGCTTAAGAACTCAATTCTTTTTTTGCACTAATAGTACCCCATTGTCTGAATGTACTGAATGTTCAACCATTCGTCTTCTAAAGGACAATGTTGCTTCCAGGTCTTGGCAAGAATGAATAAAGCTACTATAAACATGTATCCCAAAGAAGGGCAATGCCCAAGAATGTTCCAACCACTGTACAACTGTGCTCATTTTATATGCTAGCAAGGTCATACTCAAAATCCTTCAAGCTAGGCTTCAGCAGTACCTGAACCAAGAACTTCCAGATGTACAGACTGGGTTTAGAAAAGGCTTAGGATCATGGAGAAAGCAAGGGAGTTCCAAAACATCTACTTCTGTTTCACTTACTATGCTAAAGCTTTTCACTGTGTGGGTCACAACAAACTGGAAAATTCTTAAAAAGATGGGAATATCAGACCAACTTACCTGTCTCTGTGAAACCTATATGCAGGTCAAGAAGCAACAATTAGAACCAGACCTGGAACAATGGACTGCTTCAAAATTGGGAAAGAAATACAACAAGGCCGTATATTATCATCCTGCTTATTTAACTTATATGCAGAGTACATCATGTGAAATACCAAGCTGGATGAATCACAAGCTGGAATCAAGATTGCTGGGAGAAATATCAACAACCTCAGATATGCAGATGCTGCTACTGCTAAGTCACTTCAGTCATGTCCGACTCTGTGCGACCCCATAGATGGCAGCCCACCAGGCTCCCCTGTCCCTGGGATTCTCCAGGCAAGAACACTGAAGTGGGTTGCCATTTCCTTCTCCAATGCATGAAAGTGAAAAGTGAAATCGCTTAGTCATGTCTGACTCTTTGTGACCCCATGGACTGCAGCGCACCAGGCTCCTCCGCCCATGGGATTTTCCAGGCAAGAGTACTGGAGTGGGGTGCCATTTCCTTCTCTGGATATGCAGATGATACCACTCTAATGGCAAAAAAAGAAGAAGGACTAAAGAGCTTCTTGATGAGAGTGGAAGAAAAGAGTGAAAAATCTGACTTCAAATTCAACATTAAAAAAAGTAAGATCATGGCATCTAGTTCCATCACTACATGGTGAATAGAAAGGGAAAAAGTGGAAGCAGTGACAGTTTTTCTTGGGCTCCAAAATGACTCCGGACTGTGACAAGGGTCATGAAAGTAAAAGACTCTTGCTCATGGGAAAGAAAGCTATGACAAAACTAGGCAGGGTATTAAAAAGCAGAGATGTCATTGCCAGCTTTGCTGACAAAGTCCATATGGTCAAAGATATGGATGTGAGAGTTGGACTATAAAGAAGCGTGAGCACTGAAGAATTGATGCTTTTAAATTTTGATGCTGGAATAGACTCTAGAGAGTCCCTTGGACAGGAAGGAGGTCAAACCAATCAGACTTAAAGGAAATCAATTCTGAATATTCATTGGAAGTATTGGTGTTGATTCTAAAACTCCAATACTTTGGCCACGTGATGCAAAGTGCTGACTTATTGGAAAAGACCCTGATGCCAAGAAAGATTGAAGGAAAATGGAGACGGGAGTAGAAAGTGAAAAGATTAACAGAATTATAAACTCAGTGGACATAAATTTGAGCATACTCTAGGAAACAGTGGAGAACAGAGAAGCCTGGCATGCTACAGTTCATTGGGTCACAAAGAGTTGGACACAATTTAGCAACTGAACAACAACAAATATGTATACAGGTTTTTGTGTGGACAAAAGTTTGCAACTGGCTTCCCTGGTGGTTCAGACTGTAAAGAATTTGCCTGTAATGCAGGAGACCCAGGTTCAATCCCTGGGTCAGGAAGATCCCCTGGAGTATAGAATAGCAATCCAACTCCAGTATTCCTGTCTGGAGAATCCCATGGACAGAGGAGCCTCATGGGCTACAGTCCATGGGGTAGCAAAGGCAGGGCATAACTAAGCAAATAACACTTGCACTTTCTTTCAAGTTTTCTATTCCTTTGGGTAAATATTACAGAGTATGATTTCTGGATGGTAAGAGTACATTTTGTTTTTTAAGGAACTGCCAAACTGTCTTCGATAGTGGCTGTATCATTTTGCATTCCTACCAACAACGAATTACAGCTACTGTAGATTCACATCTTCATTAGTGTCTGGCTTTGTTATCAGTGTCCTGAATTTTGACTACTCAAAGAGTTGTGTAGTGGCATCTTATTGCTGTTTTAATTCATATTTCTCTGATGACATATGATCTGGAGCATTTTTCATGTGGTTATTTACCATTTGCATGGTTTCTTTGATGAAGCATCTCTTAAAGTCTTTGGCCCATTTTTAACTGGTTCTCTCTTTTCTTATTGTTGAGTTCTAGAAGCTCTTGCATATTTTGATATCAGGCCTTTATCAGATGCATCCTTAGATTCATACATTCTCCCCATCTGTGGCTTAACTTTTCATTCTCTTAACACTGTGTTTCGTCAAGCAGACTTTTAAATTTTGAGGAAGTACAATTTATTAATTATGCTAATGGATTATAATTTTGAGTTGTATTTAAAAGCCATTGTCATACCCAACATCATCTTAATTTTTCCTATGTTATCATTCAGAGCTTAATAGTTTTATATTGTACATTTATGTCTCTGATCTATTTTTAATTAAATTTTGTGAGGTGTGTAAGGTTTGTGTCAAGATTCAATTTTTTTTTTTTTTTTTTTGGTATGTGGATGTCCAGTAGTTTCAGTACAATTTATTGAAAAGACTGCCTTTGCTCCACTGTATTGCTTTTGCTCCTTTATAGAAGAACAGTTGACTATATTTATGTAGATCTGTTTCTGGATTCTCCATTCTGTTACATTTATCTATTTATCCCTCTTTAGTAGATACCACACTTGTCTGGATTACTGTAGCTTTATAGTATGTCTTCAAGTCAGGTAGTATCAGTTCTCTAACTTTTGTTATTCTTCAATATGATGTTGGCTACTCTGGGTCTTTCTGTATAAATTTTAGTATCAGTTTGTCAATATTCACAAAATAAATTGCTGGGACTTTTATTAAGATTACAGTGAATCATCTACAGATTAGGTTGGGAAGAACTGACATCTTAACAGTACTGAGTCTTCCTATTCATGAACATAGAATAGCTTTTCACTTAGTTCTGTTTTGGAATATTTCCTTGGAGTTTTGTTCATATTTGGCACATATTTTGTTAGATTTCTACCTAAGAATATCATTTTGGGGGATGCTAAAGGAAATGGTATTTTTGTTTGTTTTGTGATTTCAAATTTCATGTCTTCATTGCTGGTCTATAAAAAAGAAGTGACTTTTAATGAATTTTTGTGCTAAAATACACACAACATATACCATTTTAACCATTTTTAAGTGTATAGCTCAATTGCATTCAATAAGTTCACATGTTGTACTGCAGCATGGCAACTGCAAACATTAACACTATTCAGCTCCAGAACTTTTTTTTATTTCCCTAAACTGAGACCCTGTACCAATGAAACAACTCCCCATTTACCCTTGCCCCAGCCCCTGACAACTGCCATTCTTTTTTTCTGTCTTTGAATTTTACTACCCTATATACCTCTTGTAACTTTAATCATACAATATTTGTTCTTTTGTGTCTGTCTTATTTCACTTAGCATAACGTCTTCAGAGTTCATGTATGTTGCAGCATGTGTCAGAATTTCCTCCCCTTTTAAGACCAAGTAATACTCCATTGTGTATATATCCCACAATTTGTTTATCCTTTCATTTGTTGGTGGACACTTAGGTTGCTTTCACCTTTGGAGTACTGAGAATAATCCTGCTATGAACACGATGTACAAGTAGAAATGTGAGTCCCTACTTTTAGTTCCTTTATTATATGTACAGAAGTGCAATTGCTGGGTTATGTATAATTGTATTTTTAATTTTTTGAGGAACCACCATAACTGTTTTCCATAGCAATTATATTATTTTACATTTCTACCAGTAGTACACAAAATATTCAAATTTCTCCACACCAGTCATTTTTCTTTTTCAGAAAGCAATTGATATGTGTAGATTAACCTTGAATCCTTCAACCCTGCTCCAATTGCTTATAAGTTCCAGGAGTCTTTGGTCAATCACTTCCAATTTTCTGAACATCTCATCTATAAACAAGTGTCTGAGAAGGACTTGCTGTTCTGATAAAAAGCCAAATTTACTAACACAAGCTTTTGTTCTTTGTCCTTTATCTTTTGTCCTTGTTTCTTAAATCTGCTTGGATACAGATATGTGGCTGGAGGTGGAACAGCTTACGTACATGAGATCAAAAACCATGGCTAGGGATTGCAGAACAAGAATAAGCATAGGATGAGTATCTGAAGGCATCACTGAGAATCCTTATGAGTCTTGGATTGCTGCCAAGTGATTAGAAAAGCAAATTTGTAAACAAAAACCTTACAATTATTTGAGTTATTGTATAAGAATTATAGGAAGTAGAAAACAATTCTTAATTGATATATTAGCTATCCATTCTGTCAGCTTATTTATTTTCTTTGAGCTGGTTTGTTTTCATGGTATCCTTTGAAATGTGCTTCTATTTTCAAAGTTTGACCCATTATTCTATATTGTTGAATCCAAAATGAGTAGCTTCCAAAATGCAATTTTGGGGAAGATGTCTGGCTAGTTTTCCATTCAAAACACTTCTAAGATGAATGGAATCTGAGGTTTCTATGTTACTGGCTCTCACCCAAGTGTTCAAGTTTCTCTCTTACTTTATTGCTCCATATACACTATTCATCGCTGATCAGACTTCACTACCACATCTCTGTTCTTTATATACCACTTTTCTTGTTCATGTTTTTTTTTTTTTTTTGCCTACAATACCTTTCACTAATTATTGACCTTTTCCCTCATTGTCAGAAATGAGTCCTGTGATCATTTACAGCATAAGGAAGTGAACATTCTACACTCTAATGTTTGGAAGATAGAGAAGGAAATTGCAATGTGAGAGAGAAGAAGCCTTCAGTATCTGCCAAACCAGTGGACTCAGTGTAGGGAACATAACAAACGTATTTGTGCTTAACAGATCCTTTTATTTGCCTACTCAGTAGTGATTTTCCCCAGTCTTTTCGCTAATTTTGCCCAGAAGCATAGAGCTTGTGCTCAAGAAACCTGGGCCCAACTCTAGCCCCAAGAAAATAATAATTCACCTTATTATTATATCATCACCAGTCATGATGACCACAGACTCCTTTGTAATGACTATATTGAATGGTCATATGACCCAATTTTAGCCAATAGGATATAAGGAAAAGTCTACTGGAAACTTATGTAATATGGTTTTCTCCCTGGTAAGAAGATAAATATGGAAATGGTTGTTCTTATCTCAGAGCTACTGTTGCCATCTGTGAGAATGAGGAAAGTTATCACCACACAGACAGCAGAGTGGATAAATGGAAAGCACATGGATTCCTGATGACTTCTGGGAGTTACTGTACCAGCTCTGCAACCACTTCCCCCTGGACTCCTTATTATTTGAGATAATAACTGCTTAAGCCACCATTCATTTCAGAACATGTACTTGCATCCTCAAGCATATTAAGTGCCATAATACAAATGGGGCATCCAAATGAAGATTCCAGAAACCCTGAGGAGAAATGAGGGAACTAGTTTAGGTCCTAGATTATGGTCCAGGACAAGATCCTGGATACAGTGGTGGGGGAGAATAGAAGTTAGAAAATTAGACTAATTCACTCTAAAGTAACTGTATTTTGAATCCAATCTGATCATATAAAACCAAATTTTGGAAATGTAAATGAAAAGTTGGCTCTCATCATTCCCAACAGACTATGATAGCATTATTGACTTTATTATCCATACAAAAATCACTGTGTTTTTATGCACTAGGTCTCAAAGGTGTTTATCAGACAGCCCTGGAAATGGCTATGATGGAACTTGGAAGCTAATCAGGGCTCAGGCAAGTATCTAGCACGTTCACCTTGGCATTTCTGACAGAAAAGCAATGGCTGAGAAAGGGAACTACAAGAGAAGATTCTGACATTAAAAGCTTTTCTATTGTAGCAACTTTTCCCTCCCATGCCATCACCCAACTTGCTTTTATAAAATATAAACTTTTATTTATAAGTTGAGTAAAATTCATGGCAGAACTAAAATGATGATAAATAACATATCATGAGGTTATTTCATTGTGAAAAGCTTTTTCAGAGGCATCAGGGGAAGGAAATATAATATAGCTGATGATAGATATTTTGTGATTGGATCTATTAGGGTTATTCCTAGGCAGCAACGGGGGTGTGATTGCCAGGACAAATTATAGTGTAAGCTGTTTTCTTCCCACGCTCAATATTTTTGTCCAGTTGAGAGGTGTTCAGAATAAATCTCAAGAGTAGCATTGAAAAAGAAAATAAGTGGGAAAGGGTATAATGCTTAGTCTTTGGAGAAGTAAATGGACAGTCCATCCAGCTAATCTTTGATGACTGGAGTTGGGGGGTGGGCTATAGTCTGGCTGCTGCTGCTGCTGCTGCTAAGTCGCTTCATGTCCGACTCTGTGCTACATATTCAAATCTCATGTGACTTTGCTGGAGCTACTATGACCCAGGGGATGAACTCTATAGACTGCATCTACTTAGGTCCTTTATGTCTGTTTCTAGTCAGGTTCAGCCAATGGAAGGCAAGACCAGGAAAGCAGAGGTTAGAGAAGGAGTACTTCTTTCCAGTTTAGTTTCAGTTCAGTCACTCAGTCGTGTCCAACTCTTTGCGACCCCATGAATTGCAGCACGCCAGGCCTTCCTGTCCATCACCAACTCCCGGAGTTCACTTAAACTCATGTCCATCGAGTCGGTAATGCCATCCAGCCATCTCATCCTCTGTCGTCCCCTTGTCCTCCTGCCCCCAATCCCTCCCAGCATCAGACTCTTTGCCAATGAGTCAACTCTTCGCATGAGGTGGCCAAAGTATTGGAGTTACAGCTTTAGCATCAGTCCTTCCAAAGAACACCCAGGACGGATCTCCTTTAGAATGGACTAGCTGGATCTCCTTGCAGTCCAAGGGACTCTCAAGAGTTCAACACCACAGTTCAAAAGCATGACTTCTTCGGCACTCAGCCTTCTTCACGGTCCATCTCTCACATCCATACATGACCACGGGAAAAACCATAGCCTTGACTAGACGGACCTTTGTTGGCAAAGTAATGTCTCTGCTTTTGAATATGCTATCTAGGTTGGTCATAACTTTCCTTCCAAAGAGTAAGTGTCTTTTAATTTCATGGCTGCAGTCACCATCTGCAGTGATTTTGGAGCCCAAAAAAATAAAGTCTGACACGGTTTCCACTGTTTCCCCATCTATTTGCCATGAAGTGATGGGACCAGATGCCATGATCTTCGTTTTCTGAATGTTGAGCTTTAAGCCAACATTTTCACTCTCCACTTTCACTTTCATCAAGAAGCTTTTTAGTTCCTCTTCACTTTCTGCCATAAGGGTGGTGTCATCTGCGTATCTGAGGTTATTGATATTTCTCCCGGCAATCTTGATTCCAGCTTGTGCTCCTTCCAGCCCAGCATTTCTCATGATGTACTCTGCATGTAAGTTAAATAAGCAGGGTGACAATATACAGCCTTGACGTACTCCTTTTCCTATTTGGAACCAGTCTGTTGTTCCATGTCCAGTTCTAACTGTTGCTTCCAGATCTGCATATAGGTTTCCCAAGAACTTCTTTCCAAGCATCTCACTATTTCACTTACTGCAGTCTCATGGCAGCTGCACCCTCTATGACCTCAGCTTCTGATGGAGTCTCTCCTCCATGGCTCCTGTCCTCACAAAATAATGCTCTTCAAGCCTCTTGAATCTTGAAGAGCTCAATGCCTCTTCAAGCCCTAGTGCAATAACATTTTGCCACAGTAGCAAGGTCCTGAGTGTGTCAACATCTGTATAGATTCCTTTAACCCTACCACAGCCATCTGACTGTGACTTCTGTCCCCAAGAGTCACTTACTTATCTTCTATTCTTAGTCCACAGCAATCCCCGTTTACACCATATTATCTTTTTAAAATGTTTATTGGAGTATAATTGCTTTACAATGTTGTGTTAGTTTCTGCTTACAGTAAAGCGAATCAGCTATATGTATACACATATCCCGTCTTTTTTGGACTTTTTTCTCACTTAGGTCACGACCGAGCATTGAGTAGAGTTACCAGTGCTGTATGATTGTTCTCATTAGTTATCTATAGCATACATCGTTGTGTAAAAGGAACACTCCCAAGCTCATTCTATGAGGCCACCATCGCCCTGCTACCAAAACCAGACAAGGATATCACACAAAAAAGAAAATTACAGACTAATATCACTGATGAACATAGACACAAAAATAATTCAGTATTCATTCATGATAAAAACTCTCCAGAAAGTGGGCAAGAGGAAACCTCTCTCGACATAATAAAGATCATATATGACAAGCAAGCATTATTCTCAGTGGTGAAAACCTGAAATCATTTCCTCTAAGATCAGGAATAAGGCAAGGATGTCCACTCTCACCACTAGTATTCAACATAATTTTATACTATATTATCTTTTTATATGTGTTTGCAATGCAAATACCTGTTTTCCTCTCTCTATGACCACCAATCCCCAGGAAAACTCGAGATACGAATATTCGAGACTTAGAAGACTACTCAATTTGGCATAATTTATGAAAGGCTTTGATTGATGTTCATTTTCAAAAAGTGTTTGGAATGTAAGTTCATTGGGACATATTTGTTTTCATTATTTTTATAAAATTCCTTCCTCAGAGTAGGTTGAAAATCTTTGGGAAAGAATGACTTATTAAGAAGATCAGCACAGTATGACTAGTTCTTCCAAATTATTTTTTAGAAAAATATATAAAAAACTATCCAAAATAACCATTCATTCTTCACCTCAGGTACACAATACTTAGGGAGAGGTACCCAGTACTTAGGGAGAGCATGAAAATAGCTAACGAGAAGTCATATCAAGAAGCAGAGATAGTTTTTTCCTTTGTTGTTTCCTGTGGTTGGTTTAAACTGCATAAATTCAGTCAAAGAAATAATTGTTTTAAAAATTGCAAAAATTTTTCCATTCCATTTTGCTCTTTCTAAAAGTATAATGATCTTGGCTCTACATAGAATATTATTGAAAAGTGTTGCAATGATATGAACTGAAAATTAGACTTTTTTGCCTTAATTATGTGATGACTTTTCCTTAGATGACCTTTATATTTTCATTTTGAGAACTAACTTTTTAAGTTGAGCATGAACCAAATTATTGTAATTTCAGTTATTTGATTATGTGAGCACTTCTGTTCCTAGGCTGTAAGTTCCTTAAGTGAAGGTGTCAAATAATTTTTGTACTCTCAGAATGATCCTGACATATCAGTGGTTACTCAGTAAATGCATCTTTAATTTATTATGATATTTTTAGCAAATAGCTACTCTGATAATCCTTTGCAATATTTGTACTAAATGCAAACTGTTCTCCAATGACTATAATGTTGTTTTTTGTGTGAAATGAGTTTTTTGTTTGTTTTATATTTCTCAAACACAGCATGTCAATCAACTATCCAAAAACATTCACATTTCTATCTTGAAGACACCCAGCCTTCCTTTATCAAAGTTTACAGAAGAGACACAAATGATAGCTTCATTCCTGTTTAGAGTATGTATCTTGGCAACACATGAGACATGAAATGCTTTTGTGCATATCTAATTGATGCCATGTTCAGACATGAAAAAGGCTTTGTTTGAACTTTTTCTAAAGTAGATATCATCCGCTCTAGACACTTGAATCTCAGCTTCAGTGGCTCAATTATTGGTTGAGTCTCAAGTTCAAATTTCTCTTCTGAAAACTCTCTCACACACATACGCATTCATTAATCTCAAGGATTATTGATTTTCACCACCACTCATTTGATTCCACTTTGTGCCAGAAATTATACATGGATAGGTAAAAATCAATTATACAAAGTTTAGACAATTGGTATAGAGAATAAAAATCAAGTCCCCCTTACCTTCTTCCCCACCCCTTTCCCCTTCTATAATAGTAGCCACAGTGGTTAACAATTGGAATTTACCCTTCTGGACTTTTTCCTTTGTATTTGTAAACTGATATGTATAGCTGCAGATATATACAGTGCAGAGTTGTTATTTTGAGGGTTTTATTAACATAAACGGTATCATGTTTTATGATTTGCCTTTTCCTGTTAACTCCCCCAAGAGATTTTCCTGTCTACACAACACCTTATTTTACAGAAAAGAAAGTTAAGACCCAGAAAGGTGAAGCAACTTGCCCAAGGTCACACAGCTACTAGTCCCAAACTTCAAGACAGATAATTTCCCTATATCAATAAGAATGTGTATTTTACCATTCCAATAACAATAAACTTCAAAAACATCAGGGGCTCACCACAATGAAAAGTTGTCCCTCATTCACTTAAAAGATCTGTCATGGTGGCACTGGCTCCCCACGCCCCCTTCCCTCTAGGACTCAAGAAGCAACCTCTGCCAATCTCACAGCAAATAAAAAGCAGAGATGTCAAGGTATAACCTGGCCCACAAAGCTTCCACACTAATCTTCCGTTGGCTAAAGCAAGTTACAGCCTGACACGTAACTTGCTTTAACCAACATGCAGCCTGATCCAGCAATCCCACTGCTGGGCATACACACTGAGGAAACCAGAAGGGAAAGAGACACGTGAGCCCCAGTGTTCATTGCAGCACTGTTTATAATAGCCAGGACATGGAAGCAACCTAGATGTCCATCAGCAGATGAATGGATAAGAAAGCTGTGGTACATATACACAATGGAGTATTATTCAGCCATTAAAAAGAATACATTTGAATCAGTTCTAATGAGGTGGATGAAACTGGAGCCTATTATACAGAGTGAAGTAAGCCAGAAAGAAAAACACCAATACAGTATACTAATGCATATATATGGAATTTAGAAAGATGGTAACAATAACCCTGTGTATGAGACAGCAAAAGAGACACTGATGTATAGAACAGTCTTTTGGACTCTGTGGAAGAGGGAGAGGGTGGGATGATTTGGGAGAATGGCATTGAAATATGTATAATATTATATATAAAACGAGTCACCAGTCCAGGTTCGATGCACGATACTGGATGTTTGGGGCTGGTGCACTGGGACGACCCAGAGGGATGGTATGGGGAGGGAGGAGGGAGGTGGGTTCAGGATGGGGAACACATGTATACCTGTGGCGGATTCATTTTGATATTTGGCAAAACCAATACAATATTGTAAAGTTTAAAAATAAAATAAAATTAAAATAAAAATAAATTGAGCTCTAACTCTCATAGATTAAAAAAAAAAAATGCAGCCTGACATCAAGAGGGTGGGGAAGTATAACCCTCAGCAGGAAGAAGAGTCATAATAATTGATGAATCATGATACAACATGTATGCATCCTTCTTTCTCCTTTTCATTCTTTTGATTTGTTTGATTTGTATTTTTTTTTCCTGATTCCACTTTTTCTCTCTACTAATTTGAAGGTTATTTTTAATGTTTGTTATAAAATGTTAAATGTATATTTAACTCTTTAAAGACTAAAGTTATTATTTTTATCTTCCCAAACAATACAATTTAACTCTAATTGACTTGCAGGCTATTTAACTCCTTTTTCTTACTTTATAAATCACACTTTATTTTAGTTCTTTTTAGTTTTATAGGTAGTATTCATTGAGATTTATCCCATTTTTACCAGTCTGCTAATCTTTCCTTCTGTAATCACAGAATATTCTTGTAGCATCATTTTCTAGACTTCTGGAGTAAATGCTTTATCATTTTAATAAGGGGGTTTAGGAAACAAGATATGAGTTATTCTAGGTTAAGATTTATTTTTTAAAACACTATGAAAGTGTTATTCTGTCTTCTGGCTACCATTAGTGAGGTAAAAATACTCTGTGTATCTAAATGCTGTTTCCTGTACTTAATATGTCTTTTTTCTCTGTCTGCATCTAAGATTTTCTGGGGGTTTTTTGATGATTTTCAGTTTCAATCTGATGAGACTTGTGTTTGACCACAAATCTTCTCAAGGGTTTAAATATGCTTAGTTTATCTCTAGGGAGATTAACCTTTTCCCCTTTCATTCAAAAATTCTGCAGAAAATACTTACTTTGCATCCATTCAGAAGATGCAACTTTCCTAGTCTGATCTTATCTGAAAGGTCTCCTATTAGACTTCACATGGAACATGATCTAGGCTTTGCCTTTTGACTCCATCCAGCCATGAAAATAAAGGCCATGGAACCAACTGTGGAAAAGTGGATTTCTCCAGAGAAGCCGGGTACTTGTCACTTATTCACTCATCTCTCCGGATTCATGCTCCTAACTATACTTTTGCCTCCAGAGAATTTCTTTTAATTTTTTTTTCTGGCCCAGCAATGCATTTGTAGATTTATCTGTAGGTGATTTTCAGATGCGGTGAGCAGGAAAGCTAGTGTGCCAAATTACTATAAATGAAAATACCTGACGGACTTAACCAAGAAAATGAAATCACAAGCCTGACAAAAAAATTAATTGAATAGAATACATTAAATAGTATTTACTGAATACATTTATAAAATAAGAAAAAAATATGGTATTTTCTGTTATTAAATACCAGCCATCTCAAAGAAGGATATGGATTATCACTAAGCCCAGTATTTTGAGGTAATCAATACAAACATACTATGAGCACTGAGAAATGGCTGACAGAGAGATTAAGAACTCTCCATAATTGCGTATCTGTTTGTGGTCTGGTGATACATGAGCCATAGCTTTTTATAATAGGTTATATATTGACTTATCTTTCCATCACTCACTGCTTTCTGCTTTATGGAATATCTCCACAATAGGGTCATTAACCAAAATTTTAAAAAAGCAGATCTGATTGAAATTTAAAAAGTGCTTGTCAGGGATTTGTTAGGACAGAGCCCAGGAGATACAGATTTAAGAAACACTTGAATTGTGTTCTGCCGGAGTACAAAACAAGGAGGCTTACCAAAGCAAAAATCACAAGATTACAGTTAGTTATTTTGTTATTTGAGTTGTTTATCAAGAATTATAATTTAAATTGGCAAGAAGTAAAGGTGCTTGAGGTTAGGGTTCATTGGAGTCTGAGATAGATGCATAATTACAAGGGGAGAACTTAAGACTGTTCGCAGGTGGTGTTCTAAATATGGCTGATGGTGTCCTTGGGTCTCATGCAGTTCAAACAAACTTAAATTGTCAGTGGTGCAGAGACAAGTCTGAGACCAGAATCTCCATGGCCACCTGATTCCTTTTTTTTACACCTGAACTGTGATTACTTCATTATAATTTCAATTTGCTATCAGGGTCTAAGTCTGATTTTGTGTATCACTGAGTGTTTCACTGTCCTTCCCAGCCTAATTCAGATACTCAGCTGAAATAATTCATCTTTATCCCCACCCCAAACTCTGCTCCTTGGCTCTAAAATGCTCCCAATCCGATCCCATTCTCATGAGGCCTTAGCTATATTTCCACATTCCATTTCAACGCTGAATCATAGTGATTTTCCATTATGCTACTGACTTGAGTTTGCAACTAGAGACTTTTGAGAAGATTCTTCTTCCTCAAGTCCTCATGGTATTAGTATGGGGGAAATAAGAAGGTAGAACTACTTCTAAAAATTAAATATTTAAATGTTACTAAATTGTAGAAAGCAATGGATTAGTCAGATTCAAGTACAAAATGTCTTTTCTATTTTCTTGTTAGATCTAAGAGTTAATTATGACCCCAGGGCAAAAATAATACTCTTTTGACAGCAGCTATTGTCTGCAAAAGATGCTTTTGAAACGTACATAACAGGTGAAGCAGTTGAAGGGAAGCAGTTGAAGATCTTGGACATTTATTTAAATGAGTTTAGGTTTCCCAAGTTGGATCTGCTTCAGAAATAGGTAGTACATGTTTGTGCTGAGATCACATGATCTGAAGAGTGCCAGCTAGAAAGAACCTCCACTAGTAGTTACTGTCTTAAATTCTAAAATTGGAGTTCTGTTTTGGAATATGAAGACATTTGATTCTCTATTAAAATATCTTCCCTACTTCCACCTCTGTCCCATGAGTACCACCCTAATTTATTTGAGTAGTGTGCTTATGTGCTCGTGCTCAGTCAATCGGTCTTGTCTGACTCTTTGCGACCCTATGGACTGTAGCCTGCCAGGCTCCTGCATCCTTGAGATTCTCCAGGCAAGAAAACTGGAGTGGGTTGTCATGCCCTCCACCAGAGGATCTTCCCAACCCAGGGATCGAACCCACATCACCTGTGTCTCCTGCATTGGCAGTCAGATGCTTTACCTCTGAGCCACTTGGGAAGCCATATTATAGTAACACCCTCTCAATAATTAGTTTAAAATAATATTTTAAATGTTGACATCTTTAGAACATTTTGAATGAACATCATTGTGTTTCTCAGATTGAACCTGTAATATGGCTAATTTTTAATTTTGAAAAAGTACTGATATTCCTATTTTGCTATCATTAATGGAAAAAGCTCTTATTTGGAGCTTTTTTCAAATACATTTTGAAATACTTTAATAGACTTATATAATTAGTCAAACTGTTAGAACCATTCTTCTGTAAAGAAAAAACACTTAAACTTATTTTTTCAGTGTACTTTGGAAAGCAATGTTAAAATAAAAGTTAAAAGACAACAGAATCATTCATTTGATGTTTATATTACTGCTATCCTCCTGTAGTTATAGAGCTCCTATAAAGTTTTATTTGCATGCTATGAAGATAGAGTGAGGCATAATGAAATTATACTAATGGAAAGTCTGTTCAAAACTAAATGTTTAATTACCAGAAAGTCAAAACTTAGCTAGACTATGCCAAATCAGACATCTTCTATCATCAAGATGAAGAGAATGTGGGAGACAAAACAGTACTAAACACATTTGTGATTTTATGTTCTTCCTCAAGACACAAAACAGAATGCTCAGTTGTGAAGCAGCGAGATAGCCTGCTAATTTTATAACCATAGACCCTAAGAATAAGCAGCAATCATTCTCTTTTTCATTGTCTAACTGCTGACTCAAAGTCACCCCTCAAAAAAATCACTTAACTTTATTTATAGTTGCCAAAACTTGGAAGCACTTAACATAAAGATAATGAATGAATCTGGGATGGCTGAATGGAACATCTTGCTAGATTTCTGTATTCCAATGCACATCATGTTGCTAAAGAAAGCTTGACTTAATAATTGCAAGAAGGAATTTAGTTCAAGTTCACAGAAATATTCTCATTGTCCCACCATCATATATATGTGCTTTTTGACATAAATGAATTCTGCTCATCATTTAGAATTCAATATTCTGCTTGTATCCATTAATGGCTCCTTGAAAATCCTCTCATAAAGATCAAGGCCAACCTCTCCTAACTCCTTGCCATATGTGAAGGGATTAGATCTCACTCAGTATTTTACTACATGTAAAACTATTCTCTTTATAGGTTCTGCAATGAAAAAAAAAAAAAAACTTAACCTAGCTAACACTTAAAAAATATGGAGTGATTTTAACATAAAAGATACTTGGAAAAATAGAAACTTTATACACATTTAACAAAAATAACATTGTCATTATTAACTACATGGGTTTTAAGAGCTTAATCTTCCCAATGGTCCAAAGTCACATTAGCTTCTGGAATATAACCAAGGGTAGTAATCAAGGTTTAATGCTCTATCAAAGAAGCATCAAGGGCCTCATTTCCTTGATTCCAAGGTCACTAATTAGTGATTTGTTTTTGTTTGTGGTTGGTGGGAACGTTCAGGAGAATAAGCTCAATTTAATAGTTTATGAAGAATTGGAAGACTATTACTCAAAATGATATTTTCTTTTTTTTTCTTTTTATTTGACTGTACCAAGTCTTGGTTTCAGCACTCAGAATATTCATTATCCTGTGCAGGATCTTCATTGATGCATGCAGAATCTTTGGTTGTGGAATGTGGGATCTAGTTCCCTGACCAGGAATTGAACCTAGATCATCTGCATTGGGAGTACAGAGTCTTAGCCCCTGGACCACCAGGGAAATCCCACAATGACATTTTCAGTAGTTTTACTAAACTACTACTCATTATACTAGTAGTTATACTAGTTTAGTAGTTATACTAAACTACTGAAAACTATACCAGTTTAGTATTTATACTAAACTACTGAAAATATATAATTGGTGGTGGTGTTTTAGTTGTTGAGCTGTGTCTGACTCTTGCAACCCCTTGGACTGTAGCACTGGGAGTATAGAGTCTTAGCCCCTGGACCACCAGGGAAATCCCAAAATGACATTTTCAGTAGTTTTACTAAACTACTATTAGTTATACTAGTAGTTATACTAGTTTAGTAGCTATACTAAACTACTGAAAATATATAATTGGTGGTGGTGTTTTAGTTGTTGAGCCATGTCTGACTCTTGCAACCCCTTGGACTGTAGCCTGCCAGGCTCCTCTGCCCATGGAATTATCCAGGCAAAAATCAAGAATACTGGAGTGGGTTGACATTTCCTCTCTACAGGTTCTTCCCAACTGAGGGATCGAAACTGCATCTCCTCCACTGGCGGACTGGCAGGCAGATTCTTCACCACTGAACCACCTGGGAAGTCCCAAGGGAATATTACTCAACACTAAAAAGAAAGGAAGTATCAAGCCATGAAAAAACACAGGAAAAGAAGTCAGTCTGAAAAGGCTACAAACTGTATGATTACAACAATATGACATTCTAGTAAAGGCAACACTACAGAGACCATAAAGAGATGAGTGGTTGGCAGAGGCTAGAGGGGAAGAAGGGATGGATAGGCAGAATATAGATGATATTTTTTAAGATATTGAAATTATTGTGCATAATACTATAATGATGGATACATGCCATTATACATTTGTCATAATCCATAGAGTGTACATCAAGTGACCCTAATAGAAACTATGGATTTGGAATGATAATGATTTGTCAGTATAGTTTCTTTGCTTGTAACAAAGTAAATAAGTGTTAGTTGCTCAGTCATGCCCAACTCTTTGTGAGCCTGTGAACTGCAGCCCACCAGGTTCCTCTGTCCATGAGATTTTCCAGGCAAGAGTACTGGATTTGGTTGCCATTTCCTTCTCCACAGTATCTTCCCAACCCAGGAATCAAACCCAGGTCTCCTGCACTGCAGGCAGATTCTTTACTGACTGAGCTACAAGGGAAGCCCAGGGACCACTGTATTCGATGATGATAGTGGAGGAGGCTGTACACAGGTGGGGGCCTCCAGGAGCTCTCTCTTCTTTCTGCTCAGTTTTGCTGTGAACCTGAAACTGCTCTTAAAAATAAAGTTTGTTTTTTAAAATGTACATTTTAAAATTCTGTCAACTGAAAATGACTAGGAAAATAAAATAAAAGATCACCTTGGCAATAACGAGCACCCTAGTGCCTGAGTGGTACTACCTAATGCCTTTCCCACTAAAATAAACCAAAGCTCCATAAAGAAATAGGCGATAAAAGGCTGGCAGAGGAATTATACAAGATGTGCCTGGGACATCTTATAATAGAAAGCAATAAAAGTATCCAAACTTCTATGACCATGTCCACAATACTCAAGAGTCGACTTGAAGAGCCTTTTACTCGGCAAAGGTAGGGTGGCTTGAGTCTCAGAAAGACTAATAGCTGAAGCAGATTGAAATAAATCAAATGAGTTCAGAAGTATATTTTTTAAATGCAGTTAGTAGTCGCCTTAGAAGGATGCTGGGAAAGAAATTAATTTAAAAAATAAGTACACTAAGGGAAATAATCAGGCATGCATCCTTTCTATGTGAACAAAACTTTGGAGTAACCAAATCTAATAGGTGATTCTTCACAGTTATATTCCAGGTTAAGAGGAAAAAAGGAAGAATAATTAGTAGACTATTCCCACTTTGCAAACCTATAATGAAATAATTAATCTAAACAATAATCATTAATGTTTGCCAGTGTCATAAAATGAAGGACCACTAGCCACTAGGTATCCCTGATAGAAGTATATGATGACATTCATAAAATAATTCTAACCAAATAAATAAAAAAAAAATCTGAATATGATCAAATCTCTAGATTTGGCTATCAGTTTACAGAAAATGCAGGGAACACGTCAAACAATGCCAGAAGAATAAAAAGTAAATCAGAGGGGAAAATGTTAGCTAATTAAGAAATTTTGAATATTGACTGGATTTTAAGTTATTGAAAACAATTATGTTGTATTTCCAAATGGTATAATGGTATTATGATTGTACTTTACAAAGATCTTTATCTTTTTAAAAATATTTAGTGAAATATTTAAAGATGAAAGATGTTATGTCTGGAAATTGTTTCAAAATAATCCAGTGCATCTTAGTGGGCAAGGACAAAAAAAAATTGTGTCTGTGAGTGACAATTCTTGAAGATGCTAGATGGGTACATAGAGGATTTATAATTATGGTAAGAGATATCAACCCCCCCCCCCATTTGTATTAACAGATTAAAGGCTAAAGTACATACAAGCAAAATATATACCTGAGACATGAGGCTTTAACAAACCCCTTTGGAATTCTTAATACTGATAATGATGCTTGGAAGATGCTCAGGAGAAATTTAGAAATGGAGACCCTATAGCAATATAATATGGGCAAATATTGCATTAACTAAATAGTTCACTCCCAAAGGAATTCATGGTTTCAGGATTGGATTTTGTTAAAAATGCCAAAATGTTAACCTCTTCTCCATCAATAAAAAACCAGGTCTGTTTAAAATAGAAGATATATTCATGTAAACTGAATAGCAAGGAGCATTCTAGGATCCTTGAAATAATTGTAAGCATTTATTTTGAAAACTAGAGGTACATCCAGAACATCCTGAATAAATATACTAGAACTATGGATTATAATATACCAAACTATGGAAGGATAGAGACTTCCTTGATGGCTCAGTGGTAAAGAATCCACCTGCAGTTCAGGAGACACAGGAGACTTGTGTTCAATCCCAGGGTCAGGAAGATCCACGGGAGGAGGCCATGGCTACCCACTCCAGTATTCTTGCCTGGAGAATCCCATGGACAGAGGAGCCTGGCGGGATACAGTCCATGAGGCTGCAAAGAGCTGGACAAGACTTGAGCACACATGCACACACACTTACATGGAAGGATAACCCTGCTTGTCATAGGAAGGAAAATTTTCCATGATGTTTGATAAACTTGAGATCTACATTTCTGAATATTAGATTTTAACTTTAATATAGATTACAGAGAACAATAATCAAAATACTAACCATATATTCAAGCCAGATTACTTTGATAGAATCCTAAATAGAACAGTATTGGATGCAGATTATATTCTTATTACCTATTTATTACTTTAAGAAATATATTCAATGTGCACTGAGTTTCAGTTTTGCCAGATGAAAAGAGACCTGGAGATGGCTGATGGTAACAGTTGCACAACATGAATGGACTTAATGCTGCAGAACTGTACGCTTAAAAACAGTTAGGGGAGTAAAGTTTGTATCATGTTTATTTTACCTTAATTGTAAAAAGATTATGGAGACATTAGCGGAACAAAAAATAACATGGTGCAAAAATCAAACCATCTTATATTATTTGGTGGACCAAAAGTTTCATTCAGGTTTTTCTGTAAGAACTTAGGCCAAACTTTTTGGCCTACCCAATAAAACTATGTGCAATTTAGAAACAGTCATGAAAACTTTGGTGTTCAATTTAGTGGCATGATACATGGAAAAACAGATAATACAAAGTTTCATCATGCAGCATTAAAAACCTTACTTATTACATTAGTGACATTCATTAACTCAAGCATCTAGAAAAAATCTGAAGCATAAGGACAGTCTGATAACACTGAAAAAAATAACTTTAACTTAATTGCCATGTCTCTCTATATTAAATGCTTACATATATTACAAAGGATTTTATGTATTCTATTCATTTTTGCATCTTGGGTGTAATTTTATATATTATATATAATTGTATATATACAAATTATATATAAATTTAGTTTTATTTATATATAAATTATATATATATATATAATTTTATATATGTGGTACACTGTCTTGGAAGACAATTCTCCATGGTCTCTCATGTTTCTGAACAATGGCTGTCTCTGTCAATGACACTGTTTTCAAGAGTGTTTATGATGCTTTCTCACTGTGGTGCTGACGATGACTCTTGAGAGTCCCTTGTACAGCAAGGAGATCAAACCAATCAATCCTAAAGGACGTCAACCCTGAATATTCATTGGAAGGACTGATGCTAAAGCTGAAGCTCCAATACTTTGGTTACCTGATGGGAAAAGCCAATTCATGGGAAAAGACCCTGATGCTGGGAAAGATTGAGGGCAGGAAGAGAAGGGGGCAACAGAGAATGAGGTGGTCGAATGGTGTCACTGACTCAATGGACATGAACTTGAGCAAACTCCAGGAGATGGTAAGGACGGGGAAGGCTGGGATGCTACAGTCCTTGGGGTCACAAAGAGTTGGACACAACTGAGCAACTAACACTTTCATTTTCACTTATTATATCAAGCATCGAGACCTGTGTGTCTCAGTAATTGACCCTGTTTAAATGATCTCAATAGAAGTTAGTACATGTCTGTTTCTCTATGACTTGATTTCTTTGTAACAAAAAAAAAGGGGGGGGAGTTACAATTCAAGAGACAAATCACAAGTGTATTCTGAAAGCTAACGAGGAAATGTGGCTGAGTTCTTTAGATAAAAGGCATTACAGATTGAAATTACTATTTGATTTTGACACTCCTGCCAAGGGACTGCCTGTGTGTTTCTTTCTAAAGAAAATGCAATTTGTTCTCGGGAGAGAAGCCTCTAACCTGTTCAGCACTCAATGGTACAGGACGAATACCACATCTCTCTAAATTATATTTTCTCTTACTTCTAACAGTGTATAAATTTTGTAAGTCAGTATCTTCACTAGTCTCTCAGCAGGTCTGGATTTTGCAATTCTATTGAGATACTCTCTGTCCTCATTATTTAATTTTCATTGAAATATATTCTTATCATGATTTTACTAATTTGAATTTAATAAGCATATGGAAATTACTTAGCATCCACTAATAAAGTTATTTGTTTTTACTTTTCATCAGAACTTTACAAAATACCAGATGCAATAGTAAGCTTTGTTTTGTTTTTCATATTTGCAGATTGAGATAAGTGCCATATGGAAGGAAAATGGTAAAATTAACAAAAGCTGAGGCTAAAGAGATAAACTACAGGTGGTTCTCAATTTTGCCTTGAGCTAGACTTGAAAATGAAGCCAAATAACAATCTCCTCTAAAACATAAAATCGTGAAGAAATCACATTCAATAGTCGTCTCCTTGGCTTTGCTTAAAACCCTTCTTCTTCTTTTTTTTTTTTTAACCAAAAATGCTTCCATGCTTAAACTCATGTTTTGAATGGTTTCCTTTATATCAAGGCTAGAATCATTACACAAATCTTTAAAGCAAAGATTTGTAAAATGTACTCTTCTTGAAATTGGCCTGAAGAAAAAATCTAGGTTAATTATTTGTTCCATTTTATCAAAAAATTAAATTTTTATTATTGGTGTTTTTTATTTTCATACTATGGTCAGGAATATACCATTTAATGTATCATTAAAATAAGTAACTTCCTCAAGGGCCTGCTCTTTATCTTTTATCTTTCTAAATCATTTTCATATTCTTATCTAGTTCTATATTACCATATTTTACTATGTTTGAAAATCACCTTGGAAGCAGTTTTCCCCATTTAAATATCTCTGCAACAAAAATGGGCCTTACAAAGGGTATCCTGCATATTCCGTGGCTGCTCTCAATATCCATTCTCTATCCACTGGGACTTTTCTCTGGCTTAAGGTCTGGCCAGGATGTGCTGAGCCCTCTGGGTTTTCTTGTCCTCTGGATACTGGTAGGGTCCTGGAGTAGGAAGCTCCAGTAGCAGGTCAGAGGGAAAAAAGTCAGAAAATAAGCTCCCTCAGCTCTCTCTTGAAGACTTTGGTGCGGCAGTAACTGTGTTCCTCCACCTAAGACTCAGGCTCTTGTCTGGCTCCTAACCTCCCATAGTAGTTAGCAGTCACAGCAGCTTGTTCCCCTAACCCTTCCAAATAAGGGTTGCTGAAGGCTTCCAGTTGTTGCTAGATCCTGCTTGCATTGCGGTCCTTGTTTGTTTCCTTAACCTTCTCAACCCTCTGTCAACTGCCCCTTTATTTAACTTTATATATACATATATATATATATATATATATATATATATATGGTCCTGATGGGATTTTTCCTTCCTGATGGGAAAAATACAATATTTTTTTTTCCAGAAGTGGCCTGAGGAAACAGCCATTGAAAAGGAATTCTGGGATTTGGCCACACGTGTCAATGATCACGTTAGATATTGGCTCTAAACTCCTGCCAGTCTCCAGACACGAGAAAATGCCATTACAGAAAACTGGTCAGAGTAGGGTTGATGGAAGTTAGGTGACAGTTGGAGCTTTGGCCTTAGTTCATCTCATAATAGGTCCAGTGGGACTACAGAACTCTCCTATAGCTATTTCCTCAAGCCCAGGATTCATAGTAAGATTAGATCAAGAGGGTCTATGGAATCTCTGATAAACCCTAATGGGGGACCCATAATACAAGTCCCTAGGGTCTTAGAACAAGGCTATGTCATATACTGTCCAAAATTATTCTCTACTTGAAAAGCAGTTTTTGGTGACAACTCTGTTTGATCCCTGAATATTCATTGAAAGGACTGATGCTGAAGCTGAAGCTCTAATACTTTGGCCACCTGATGTGAAGAGCCAACCCATTGGAAAAAACCCTGATGCTGGGAAAGATTGAGGGAAGGAGGAGAAGAGGGCAACAGAGGATGAGACATTTGGATGTCATCACAGACTCAATGGACCTGAGTTTGAGCAACCTCTGGGAGATAGTGAAGGACTAGGAAGCCTGGCATGCTGTAGTCCATGCTGTTGCAAAGAGTTGGACATGACTTAGCAACTGGAAAACAATAGTGGTTGATCATGACGCATCAGATTACTATGTCACCTCAACTTCCATCTGGACCAGGCATTACCAATCCATAAAGTCATAGTATTTAATGCACAGAGTAGTATCCCATTTTAGGACACCTGGCCCCAGCTGCTCCAGAGTGCAAAATTAAACTTCCTAAGCTTATGGCCAACTGGGGATTTTCCTGGACCAAGGAAAGAAAGATACAGGCCAGGTATATGGGTGGGTCTGCAAGGGAATATGGAGCCAGCTGGAAGTGAAGAGTTGTTGCATTACCTCAACTATTAGGGTAGTCGTGAAATATAGCAATAAAATTACATGCTCCCAGTTGGAAGAACTCTACATAGGATATTTAGTTATCTCTTTTACAGCATGGCAATTATGACCTGAGGTAGGAATCTATACTCATTCAGAATTCCTAACCCATTGGTCAAGGACTTAAATAAAAGAGTATTTGAAAGTGAATGTGATAGCACAAAGAGCTGACTGTCAAATCATTTTTATAAATACATATTATTACTCAGTAACAACATTTACATATAATTTAGAGGATAATCAGGAAACACAGGCAAGGATAAAATTTCTTCATGGATTCAACAGGCTAGTTCAAATGTCGCCAGTGCCCAAACTACCAAATGCAAAGAACGTGGTTGAGTTTCCACTATGGCATCATATATGGTGGTCAAAACCCACCAGATGCTCTGAGGCATATTGATCACACTGAACATCTTTCACAATAGAGAGGAACTCTGTTTGTCTTCATGGAAGAAATGTATATTTCATATTCATACCTACCTTTCTATTTACAAAATTTCTGAGAGCATCATCATTTTTAGATTTATACAATTCCTTCATATGCTACACTAATATTATCTCTAACCAAAATATGTATTTTATGGTGAAAAAGGTATGCAACAAGCTTTTGACTACTCACTGATCTTATAAGTGTACCAATATTAGAAGTGGCTGGCTTGATAGAGTGATAGGATGGCCTATTGAAGTCTCTGTTTTCTGTCATCCAGGGGACAACAGTGAAAGACTGAGATATTGTTCAATAGAATATGGAAAGGGCCTTAAGTCAGCAACCAATATATGACATTATTTGCCCAAAGCCAGAATGCATGGGTTTGGGAATCAAGGGATGAAGGTCAAATATCACTGAATGAATTATTTACTCCTTCCCTCTCAATCTTGGACTCATTGGATTTGGAGTACTTGTCAACATTTATCTAGAGAGAAATGGTTCCACCAGGAAACAGAAGCATGGTCCATTAAATTGGAACTGACAGTGTGTGTAGAAAACTATTTCTATTGCTGTTGTAACAAATCAGCACAAATGTAGTGTCTTAAAACAACACAAATTAATCATCTGGCAGTTCTAAAAGTTAGAAGTCCAACATGGATCTCATGGTACTAAAATCAAGATGCCAGCAGTACAGCATGCCTTTGGAGAGGCTCTAAGGGAGAAATCCTGTCCTTGCCTTTTAGCATTTCTAGAGGCTACATAGATCCCTTCACTCATGGCTCCCTTCCTCCATCTTCAAGGCCAACAATGTGAAGTCTTTCTAGCCATTCCTCTGTAGTCCCATCTCTCCCTATCTCACTTTTTCTGCCTCCTCTTCCACTTTTAAGAATGCTTGTGATTACACTGGAATCACATAGATAATCCAGAATAACCTTTCTATTTTAGGGTCAGTTTATTCACAATCTTACTTCCACTCAAGGGGAAATTGCACATTAAGATTCCAGGGTAACTATTTCTGAAGTCTGGAGGATTCACTGGGTCACCTTGTATGGATAATGGAGAACTACATAACCAATAAATACAGGACTACTGAGGATTTGGATCTTCTGGAAATAAAAGTTTCCATCATCCCATCAGATTAAATAGGCAACCAGTCAACATGCTAGAAGAGGGTAAGAGAAATACAGAATGAGTCATTAAAGAAAAAAGATATTTGTCAACGTAGCCTTGAGATCAACTATAAAAGAGGGGACTATAGTAGCTATGTTTCATGTAAATTAAATATGTTTCCCTTTTTTTCTTCTTCGAGAAGGAAATGGCAACCCACTCCAGTATTCTTGCCTGGAAAATCCCACTGATGGAGGAGCCTGGCAGGCTACGTACCATGGAGTTGCAAAGAGTCAGATACAACTGAATGACTTCACTTCACTTTTTTTCTTCTATCATATCTAAATGACACAGTTGGTCCTAATATTTTCATTTAAGACTATGGAGATGTTGTTTTGTAATAAGACAGACATGTTTTCTCTTTGTTAGATAAGAATCAAAAATGATGGGCAAAAGGAGTCGATATCCCCCATTTATTTTCTATAACCATTTTCTACTCTTTTCTAACCTACTCTGAGTTCTGAGCAATGATATCCATAAGCTGTCTTATCCAGGCTCTCTTGAGTTTGGCATCTGTTTGAGTTCATTCAAGAAATACTAGTAGCAGATAAGAGAGCAGGAGGAAACATGAGACAGAATATTTACTATCTAATTCCTACCTTACAAGTATAGAGAAGTGGCTGAAGTTCTCTAGCTATGGCCACTGATTCCAATAAACTGCATGTCCAGGGATGGAAATAGATCCCAGCTACTGTGAGTCCTTTTGTATTTCAGCATCACTTGTTACTTTTCTTACTCTGCCTACCCCTTTGGAAAGAGTACCTTCATTAAACTCTTTTTAGTTACTGAGTATAACATCTGTTCCCTGCCTGAACTCTAATTGAGAAATATGACAAATACATATTTTTAATGATGCAAGCCAATTCACTTCTACTTATCCTTCTATCTATTGCAATTTCTCTCTTTCTTTTTCCATTTACTGACTTTTCTTTTTTTTTTTTTTTTTTTTTTTTTTTTAATTTTATTTTATTTTTAAACTTTACATAACTGTATTAGATTTGCCAAATATCAAAATGAATCCGCCACAGGTACACATGTGTTCCCCATCCTGAACCCTCCTCCCTCCTCCCTCCCCATTCCATCCCTCTGGGTCGTCCCAGTGCACCAGCCCCAAGCATCCAGTATCGTGCATCGAACCTGGACTGGCAACTCATTTCATACATGATATTTACATGTTTCAATGCCATTCTCCCAAATCTTCCCACCCTCTCCCTCTCCCACAGAATCCATAAGACTGTTCTATACATCTGTGTCTCTTTTGCTGTCTCGTACACAGGGTTATTGTTACCATCTTTCTAAATTCCATATATATGCGTTAGTATACTGTATTGGTGTTTTTCTTTCTGGCTTACTTCACTCTGTATAATAGGCTCCAGTTTCATCCACCTCATTAGAACTGATTCAAATGTATTCTTTTTAATGGCTGAATAATACTCCATTGTGTATATGTACCACAGCTTTCTTATCCATTCATCTGCTGATGGACATCTAGGTTGCTTCCATGTCCTGGCTATTATAAACAGTGCTGCGATGAACATTGGGGTACTCGTGTCTCTTTCCCTTCTGGTTTTCTCAGTGTGTATGCCCAGCAGTGGGATTGCTGGATCATAAGGCATGTCTATTTCCAGTTTTTTAAGGAATCTCCACACTGTTCTCCATAGTGGCTGCACTAGTTTGCATTCCCACCAACAGTGTAAGAGGGTTCCCTTTTCTCCACACCCTCTCCAGCATTTATTATTTGTAGACTTTTGGATTGCAGCCATTCTGACTGGTGTGAAATGGTACCTCATAGTGGTTTTGATTTGCATTTCTCTGATAATGAGTGATGTTGAGCATCTTTTCATGTGTTTGTTAGCCATCTTTATGTCTTCTTTGGAGAAATGTCTATTTAGCTACCAACAGCATTCTTCACAGAGCTAGAACAAATAATTTCACAATTTGTATGGAAAAACAAAAAACCTCGAATAGCCAAAGCGATCTTGAGAAAGAAGAATGGAACTGGAGGAATCAACCTACCTGACTTCAGGCTCTACTACAAAGCCACAGTCATCAAGACAGTATGGTACTGGCACAAAGACAGAAATATAGATCAATGGAACAAAATAGAAAGCCCAGAGATAAATCCACGCACATATGGACACCTTATCTTCGACAAAGGAGGCAAGAATATACAATGGATTAAAGACAATCTCTTTAACAAGTGGTGCTGGGAACTCTGGTCAACCACTTGTAAAAGAATGAAACTAGAACACTTTCTAACACCATACACAAAAATAAACTCAAAATGGATTAAAGATCTAAACGTAAGACCAGAAACTATAAAACTCCTAGAGGACAACATAGGCAAAACACTCTCTGACATACATCACAGCAGGATCCTCTATGACCCACCTCCCAGAATATTGGAAATAAAAGCAAAAATAAACAAATGGGACCTAATTAACCTTAAAAGCTTCTGCACATCAAAGGAAACTATTGGCAAGGTGAAAAGACAGCCTTCAGAATGGGAGAAGATAATAGCAAATGAAGCAACTGACAAACAACTAATCTCGAGAATATACAAGCAACTCCTACAGCTCAACTCCAGAAAAATAAATGACCCAATCAAAAAATGGGCCAAAGAACTAAATAGACATTTACTGACTTTTCTGTTACTCTAGCTCTTGTTCTCTTTCAACTATTTCCAGGTAACACAATAGAAATCATAGGTCACAAGTCTTTTCATTTTGCGTAAAATATGTAAAAATAAAGATTAGACTTTACATGTAAGATGTGGAATGCAGTGTTTAAGAAAAGGGCTTTAGAATTATCTATATTCATATATATATATATATGAATATATGAATCCTAATTTATCATCATGAGGAAAGATTATTTGAATTCCACTGCTGGTCAAGAAGTAATAAATCTACCAGAGGCCATTGCTTCCATTGATTACAACTAAAACTTCTGGACAAAATACAAAAAGCAACTAAATGAGGGTTCTGAAAAATTACCACTAACAGGTAGACTGAGGAAGTAAATGGTGAAGAATAATCTATAATGGGGCTAAATTTAAAAGCCTTTCCCCCTATCTTTTATCTTGATTTTAAGCCAGATAGTCCCATTGCAAAACTGTGCAGTGGGCATGGACAGCCAAAATCCTGAGAGAAACTGTGCCTTTCTGGCCAGCATCTTGGGACAGGAAGTCCCTCTGAGCCAGAATGTATAGGAGGAAGTGCTTTTTTTTTTTTTTTTGCACTGTCCCAAAGACAATCTCATTCATAAATTATCCAGTGGTGATAGTCGTGGTGGCACAGGCATCAAAACCATGAGAGAAAATCTAGAATAGAGCCTCCTGTCACTGAACACTGAGGAAGGAATCTCTGTCATTTTTTTCTCTCTCTCACTCTTTCCTCTCACTGTTTTGCCCTACAGGAACTCTTTTCTCTCAGACAGAACTGTGGGGCAGCAGGAGTGGTGGGATCTCTGAAAAAAGTATCAGTTTCTAGATCAACTCACTAAGAAGGTATAGCAATTATCAATGGGCGTGTATACAAAAGCACAGGTTCAAGCTACATGAATATAAATGCACTCCAATGTTCATTGCAGCACTATTTACGATAGCCAAGACATGAAAGCAACCTAAATGTCCATCAGCAAAGGAATGCATAAAGAAGAGGCAGTACATATACACAACAGAATATTAGCCATAAAAAGAATGAAATAATGCCATTTGCAGTAACATGAATGGACCTAGATATTGTCATACTGAGTGAAGTAAGTCAGACAGAGAAAGGCCGATACCGTACGATAAAACTTATATGTGTAATCTTAAAAAATGATACAAACTTGTCTACTAAACAGAAACAGATGTAAAAAACAAATTTATAGTTACAATTAGGCAAAGGGAGGGGAGGAATGAATTGGAAGATTGGGATTGAAATACACACATTACTATATATAAAATTCCAATTGCATAGGAACTTGGAATGTTAGGTCCATGAATCAAGGCAAAGTGGAAGTGGTCAAACAGGAGATGGCAAGAGTGAACGTCGACATTTGAGGAATCAAAGAACTAAAATGGACTGGAATGGGTGACTTTAACTCAGATGACCATTATATCTACCATTGTGGGCGAGAATTCCTTAGAAGAAATGGAGTAGCCATCATAGTCAACAAAAGAGTCCAAAATGCAGTACTTGGATGCAATCTTAAAAATGAAGGAATGATATCTGTTTGTTTCCAAGGCAAACCATTCAGTAGCACAGTAATCCAAGTCTATGCCCCAACCAGTAATGCTGAAGAAGCTGAAGTTGAACGTTTCTATGAAGACTTAAAAGACCTTCTAGAACTAACAACCAAAAAAGATATCCTTTTCATTACAGAGGACTGGAATGCAAAAGTAGGAAGTCAAGGAACACCTGGAGTAACAGGCAAATTTGGCTTTGGAGTACAGAATGAAGCAGGACAAAGGCTAAAAGAGTTTTGCTAAGAGAACACACTGATCATAGTAAACCTGGAACATTCCAGGTTCCTATGCAATAGGAATTTTATATATAGTAATGTGTATATTTCAATCCCAATCTTCCAATTCATTCCTCCGCTCCCCTTGCCTCTTCCAAAAACACAAGACAAGACTCTACACATGGACATCATCAGATGGTCCATATTGAAATCAGACTGATTATATTCTTTGCAGCCAAAGATGGAGAAGCTCTATACAGTCAGCAAAAACAAGACTGGGAGCTGACTGTGGCTCAGATCATGAACTCCTTATTGCCAAATTCAGGCTTAAATTCAAGAAAGTATGTCAATGTATGGCAAAACCAATACAATATTGTAATGTAATTAGCCTCCAATTAAAATAAATAAATTTATATTAAAAATAAATTAATTTTAAAATTTTTTAAAAATTAAAAAATAAAAAAAAGAAAGTAGGGAAAACCACTAGACTATTCAGATATAACCTAAATCAAAACCCTTAGGATTATACAGTGAAAGTGAGAAATAGATTCAAGAGATTAGATCTGATAGACAGAGTGCCTGAAGAACTATGAATGGAGATTTGTGACATCGTACAGGATACAGGTATCAAGACCATCTCCAAAAAAAAAGAAATTCAAAAAATCAAAATGGCGGTCTGGGGAGGTCTTACACATAGCTGTAAAAAGAAGGGAAACAAAAAACAAAAAAGAAAAGGAAAGATATACCTATTTGAATGCAGAGTTCCGAAGAATAGCAAGGAGAGATAAGAAAGCCTTCCTCAATGATCAATGCAAAGGAATAGAGGAAAACAATAGAATGGGAAAGATAAGAGCTCTCTTCAAGAAAATTAGAGCTACCAAGGGAGCATTTCATGAAAAGATTGGCACAATAAAGGACACAAATGGTATGGACCTAACAGAAGCAGAAGATATTAAGAAGAGGTGGCTAGAATACACAGAGGAACTATGCAAAAACTTCAGGACACAGATAACCAGGATGGTGTGATCATGCTCCTAGAGTCAGACATCCTGGAATGAGAAGTCAAGTGTGCCTTAGGAAGCATCGCTATGAACAAAGTTAGTGGAGGTGATTGAATTTCAGTTGAGCTATTTCAAATCCTAAAAGATGATGCTGTGAAAGTGCTGAACTCAATATGCCAGCAAATTTGGAAAACTCAGCAGTGGCCGCAGGACTGGAAAAGGTCAGTTTTCATTCCAATCCCAAAGAAAGGCAATGCCAAAGAATGTTCAGCCTACCATACAATTGCACCTATCTCACATGCTAGCGAAGTAATACTGAAAATTCTCCAAGCCAGGCTTCAACAATTTGTGAGCTGTGAATTTCCAGATGTTGAAGCTGGAATTAGAAAAGGCAGAGAAACCAGAGATTAAATTGCCAACATGCTGGATCATCAAAAAAGCAAGAGAGTTCCAGAAAAACATCCACTTCTACTTTATTGACTACACAGAAGCCTTTGACTGTTTGGATCACAACAAACTGTGGAAAATTCTTCAAGAGATGGGAATACCAGACCACCTGACCTGCGTCCTGAGAAATCTGTTTTCAGGTCAAAAAGCAACAGTTAGAACCAGACATAGAACAATGGGCTGGTTCCAAATCGGGAAAGGAGTATGTCAAGGCTGTATATTGTCACCCTCCTGATTTAACTTACATGCAGAGTACATCACGTGAAATGCTGGCCTGGGCAAAGCACAGCTGGAATCAAGATTGCCAGGAGAAATATCAATAACCTCAGATATGCAGATGACACCACCCTTATGGCGGAAAGCAAAGAACTAAAGAGCCTCTTGATGAAAGTGAAAGAGGAGAGTGAAAAAGCTGGCTTAAAACTCAACTTTCAGAAACCTGAGTTCATGGCATCCAGTCCTATCACTTCATGGCAAATAGATGGGGAAACAATGGAAACAGTGACAGACTTTATTTTCTTGGGATCCAAAATCACTGCAGATGGTGACTGCAGCCATGAAATCAAAAGATGCTTGCTTCTTGGAAGAAAAGCTATGACCAACCCAGGCAACATGTTAAAAAGCAGAGGCATTATCTTGCTGAAAAAGGTCCATCTAGTCAAAACAATGGTTTTTTCAGTAGGCATGTATGGATGTGACAGTTGGACCATAAGGAAAGCTGAGGGATGAAGAATTGATGTTTTTGAACTGTGGTGTTGGAGAAGACTCTTGAGAGTCCCTTGAACTGCAAGGAGATCCAACCAGTCAATCCTAAAGGAAGTCAGTCCTTAATATTCATTGGAAGGACTGATGCTGAAGCTGAAACTCCAATACTTTGGCCACCAGATGTGAAGAACTGACTCATTTGAAACAACCTTGATGCTGGGAAAGATTGAAAGCAGGAGGAGAAGGGGATGACAAAGGATGAAATGGTTGGATGGCATCATCGAGCCCATGGGCATGAGTTTGAGCAAGCTCCAGGTTTTGGTTTAAATCATAGATTTTAAATAAACTATAACATATCCATCTTATAAAATATACATAGGAGACTCTACTTTTAACCATCTTTAAGTTAAACAAATATTCATTACCATGAATCAAACAATAGCTTCTTTATCCTGCTCACCACCAAATGATGATTTTATTGGCCCTCTCATTTGGATTTCAGAACAAATGGATTTTCAGATCCTTCCAGAACTTTTATTTTATATAAGCTTATATACAACCTGAAATATAAGTTGTTACAGTCACTATGAAATATGAGAAATCTAAATGAAATACTACAAAAAGATTTTCAAGACACAAATTTTAATGAAAATATAAAGTGTCACAGAAGAATATGTTATTACACAATTTATCCAAGAAAACATTTATGCACACATATGTGAATATGTAAATACAAAGAAATTCACTGTAAGGATGCTTATCAAACTGCTAATCACACTTATCTCTGGGTAGAGTAATGGATGATTGATGGAGAGTAGTGTACAGAAAGTGGAATATGGGTGATTCATTCTTCTCATTATATATTGCTTGTTTTATTTAACTTTTATATAAATTATAAAAATAAAATTGTTTTATAATTATATATTGCAAAGGTTACTTTTATAATGAAAAGAGAAAGATTATGAGTTTAAACAAACATGCATGTAACAAAACAGAATTAGAAACAGAATAAGAGAGAATTCAGCCTTGACTGGGATCAGTAGTGGGTCCCAGTGGCACACTTTTATATGGAAAATTCTTAGAGGGATCAGTAGTGGGTCCCAGTGGCACACTTTTATATGGAAAATTCTTAGAAGCTATAATCTTAATGGAAAGGGAAGTCTGAAACTTTTCTGCAGAATAATATAGGAGAGACTGAAAAGTAGCTTAGACTTCATGTGAAAAATCAGGAGACTGAAAGTATGAAGAGAGCTCGAATGAGGCTATTTTTGAAGAGTAACAAAATAAGGAAGGAAATAAAGAAAGGTACAGAGTAACTGAAGCGGTCTTGTGTGAAGAGCCTCTACCTGCACAGTTGAGTAATGGGAATGTTGCTGTGGAGAAGTTAGTTCAAACCATCCCTTGCTGTGGCTTCATTCTCTGTGTGGATCATAAAGTAGGTGAAGTGAGGTGAAGAGGGCTGGGGTGGCTGCTTTGTTACACCCAGCTTTGTTTTACTATCGGGTCTCTTTGCTTATAAAGAATTGCCTGGTGGAATGTGTCGTATCAAGGGAAACTAACCCAGTGATGCTTTTCTCTCAAAACCTCTTTAAGCCTCTACTTTCCCACTTAAAAATTATGAAAAATAAGACCTACGTCACAGTGTCATTCTGAGTGCCAAAGGATACAATGTATGTAAAAGTGTAGAAAGTTACAGTCCAGTTCAGTTCAGTTCAGTCACTCAGTCGTGTCCGACTCTTTGCAACCCCATGAATTGCAGCACGCCAGGCCTCCCTGTCTGTCATCAACTCCCAGAGTTCACCCAGACTCACATCCATCCAGTCTGTGATGCCATCTAGCCATCTCATCTTCTGTCGTCCCATTCTCCTACTGCCCCCAATCCCTCCCAGCATCAGAGTCTTTTCCAATGAGTCAACTCTTCGCATGAGGTGACCAAAGTACTGGAGCTTCAGCTTTAGCATCATTCCTTCCAAAGAAATCCCAGGGCTGATCTCCTTCAGAATGGACTGGTTGGATCTCCTTGCAGTCCGAGGGACACTCAAGAGTCTTCTCCAACACCACAGTTCAAAAGCATCAATTCTTTGGCACTCAGCTCTCTTCACAGTCCAACTCTCACATCCATACATGACCACTGGAAAAACATAGCCTTGACTAGACGGGCCTGTGTCATGCAAATTTACATGTTATTTAAAAGGGAAAAAAATAAAGTTCTATGAATGCTAATATAAAATCTAGTAACTTCCCTGGTGTCTCAGTGGTAAAGGAACTACCTGCCTGATCCTTGAGTTGGGATTATCCCCTGGAGAAGGAAATGGCAGCCCACTCCAATATTCTTGCCTGGATAAACCCATGCACAGAGAAGCCTGGCAGTCTACCATCCATGAGGTCCCAAAAGAGTCAGACATGACTTAGAGACTAAATAACAACAACAGAAATCTGAAAAACATAGCCTCTAAGTGCAATGAGAACTCTATATAAATTTCCCCACTTAGGCTTGCAGATTAACTTTTTTATAATGTGTGAAACAAAAATAAAATGGAATAGTTGAAAATCTGTAGTAGTGAGTCTGTTGGACTTCATTTAGCCCTCTAATTTTTAATATTAAAGGTTTTCAATTAGAAAAAATATACATAATAACACAAATCAATTGTGGATTTATCCTCAATTATATGTCTGATTTATCTTTGTATGTCTAACAGTCTTCCCTGGTGGCTCAGATGGTAAAAATTCTGCATGTAATATAGGAGACCTGGGTTCCATCCCTGGGTTGGGAAGATCCCCTGGAGAAGGGAATGGCTACCCACTCCAGTATTCTTATTTGGAGAATTCCATAGACAGAGGAGCCTGGTGGGGTACAGTCAGGCATCACAAAGAGTTGGACAGGACTGAGCAACTAACACTTTCAATTACCTAATTCAGTTTGACAACCTACTCCAAATTTGGTGACTTAAAACAAAATAGCCATTTGCTTTTTTGCACTAATCTGCAATTTGAGCAGGTATCAGCAACCATAGGTATTGCTACTCCATGCAACACAAGCTGATGTCACCTGAATGGGGCTGGAATAGTCACTTCAGTTTGACTTTTTGACAACACCTGGTAATTAGGAGCTGGCTGTCAACTAGAAGCTCAGATAGGTCTGTGAGCCAGAGCTCATGATGGTTCCTCTCTACCCGGATTACTTGAGCTTCCTCACAATGTGGCAGCTGAGTCCATGCACAAGCATCTCACAGGAACCAGAAGGAAGCTAAATCTTCCTTTATATCTTACCTCCAGAGTCCACTGTATCACTTCCACACTAAGACTCTAAGATGCTAATCCTCCTCAACTTAAGGGAAGTTACAGCCTGTCACATTACCTAAGATATAGTAAGAAAAAATAAATTTTAAATTTTATATTCTTTCATATTGTTTTGATTATTGAATTGTGTGAATGTATGTCCTATTCAAAAGACGTGTATAGGTGTACATATGTGCATGTGTGTGTTCCAAGAGACACTTAGAGAAGTTAAGTAACCTGCATAAGCTCACTCAGGTAGCAAGTCATAGATTTGGGGATTAGAGACTTGTATATATAACTTTGAAATGTAACCTCTTACCCACATTATGACTCAGCTTCTCTCTCTGGGTCAAAACCCTCTCTAGATCAAGGCAGTTAGTCTGTAAGATAGCTCCCTGAGACACTGGACTACATGCTTCCTTTCCTGTAGAGAAAGATTGTGAGCCAGCTCTCAATACGTTCCTGGTTCCCATATATTTGCCTAATGCCTACTCTCCTTCATACTGAATAGAGCAGGCTGCTTTCATAATGTGATATTTTATTAGTCTAAAAAGAGAAAAAGAAAAATGATGCCTAAGAGGAAGGACTTCTACATTTCCAGGATTTTCAACAGCTCAATAAAATTTTCTTTTAAGATCACATGTAAGAAAAATGAACAATGTCTAGTGTGTGTGTGTGTGTGTGTGTGTGTGTATATATATATATATATATATATATATTTCAGTGGAACTGTCTGAAAATCCCATGGTGGTAGTTTAGTCGCTAAGTAGTGTCCAACACTTGTGACCCCATGGGCTATAGCCCAGCAGGCTCCTCTGTCTGTGGAATTTCCAAGGCCATTTCCTAGATCTTCCCAACCCAGGGATCAAACCCGGGTCTCCTACATTGCAAGCAGATTCTTTACTGACTAAGGCACCAGGGAAGCCCTGAAAATCCCATGATCTGTAGCCAAGTTTGGCCTCAGCATTATTTGTCTTTCAGAGAGCTTCCTTGTATATTTAGAATTTCAAATATAAAAAGTAATCTCATAAAGTAAACAAATTGCTAAGCACAAATGCTTGGAATGTTGTCTCTCCATAAAATCTCATCCACTGGTGTTCTTATGGTATAGATGAAACATGGAAGAGAATGACATTCAAGTCACATTGCTACCATGGATTTTGAATATTAGAAGGTTATATAAGCTAGGGCAGGAAACAAGATGAGATGAACAGTGAAACTTGCACCCTCCTCACAGCCACCTTTCTGGTCTCCTTGGGCTCTTTGGATCACAATGAGCTCTGGGAAACAGGCTTGTACAGCACAGAGATCTGTTGCGTTTGTTCATGCTTTGATGCATTGGGACAGGCCAGATTTTATAAAATGTTAGAGGGACCACTGAATTTAGAGTTAGAAGACTTGAGTTCAAGTTTTCATTATGCCACTGAGAATAATAACTCATCTGCCCTGCTTATTTCACCAGGTAGATGCAAGGCTCAAAAGTACTTTGTAAACTGAATGACAGCAAGACTTTGTTATTATTAAATTAAAGAAAACAATTCAAGCAATAGCTGAATTCATGGAGTTATCTGGCTTGAATCAGAATTTTGCCACAGCTGGAAAGGAACAAACCAGTGTTTCTTTTTTACAAAGGGAAAAAAAGAAAAGTCAATTTTCAGGGTGATTGTATCTTAGAGTAACTGATTTTTGTTTTAAAAACTGCTCTAAAATGGGGTCAAATAAAAGAGATGCTGATGATAACTATAAGGTATCATTGACTTAAGTATGAACAACTTGAGAGTTGTAAGTTTTAGTTTTATTTGGGAGCAAAATGAGGACTGCGGGCCATGTGACAGCACCTCAGTTATCTCTGAGAAACTGCTTCCGAGAGGAAGGGAGAAGGTCCGCATATATGTGATTTTGGTGAAAGGGGAGTACATTCAATCAAGTGCATATTTTTTCAGAGGGTTTCTGCTAGTCTCATGAAGCTTTCGCTAGTCACAAGGAACAGCTGTCATGAAGGATTTTAGTGCATATGAGGAGATAGAAGAACTGGGCTTATAAAATCAACTCCTAAACATGTTGACTTACCTGAGGAACTGTCCTGCCGTTTTCTTTCTCCAGCACAGAGAGCATCATTTCTTTTCTACACCCCTGAACTTCTTTCAGTTCAGGGCAGTTCAGTCTCTCAGTCACGTCTGAGTCTTTGAGACCCCATGGACTACAGCACACCAAGCCTCCCTGTCCATCACCAACTCCCAGAGCTTGCTCAAACTCATGTCCATTGAATTGGTGACGCCATCCAACCATCTCATCCTCTATTGTAAACGTCTCCTCCTGCCTTCAATCTTTCCCAGCCTCAGGGTCTTTTCCAATGAGTCAGTTCTTCATATCAGGTGGCCAAAGTATTGGAGTTTCAGCTTCAGCATCAGTCCTTCCAGTGAATTTTCAGGACTGATTTCCTTTAGGATGGACTGGTTGGATCTCCTCGCAGTCCAAGGGACTCTCAAGAGCCTTCTCCAACACCACAGTTCAAAAGCATCAATTCTTCAGCGCTCAGCTTTCTTTATAGTCCAATACTCATATCCATAAATGACTACTGGAAAAACCATAGCTTTGACTAGATGGACCTTTGTTGACAAAGTAATGTCTCTGCTTTATAATGTGCTTTCTAGGTTGATCATAGCTTTTCTTCCAAGGAGCAACCGTCTTTTGATTTCATGCCTGCAGTCACCATCTGCAGTGATTTTGGAGCCCCCAAAAATAAACTCCTTACAGGGAGTGCTGAAAACCAGCAGCGACAGCAGCATGTGATTTAATCCTTGTACAGGTAGAGGCCAAGTGCCAATCTGTAGTTGACAGTATGTATACACATTGTTCTTATTGTTGTCATTATTATTGTTTCTCCAAAATGGTTAATTTGGGGAAAACTGAAAACAAAGCAAAAATTACAACTGAGACATGTCTGTTTTTGTTCTTTAATTATTTTGTCCCTTTGTGCATGAGGCCAGCCCTTTTCATTAAGACTTCCTTGGATACATTCTTAGAGAAAGAGAAGGAGCTGGTAGCTCCTTAAATGACTGAGATGAATTAGTCTTAATAAAAAGAGAAAGTGTCCATGAATTTCAAGTTACCTGTGTCCTAAAAAGTTGATAGGGGACAATACAAAGATAATATAATTGTATTAACTCACCCTAAAAGAGAACAAAACGATAATATAATTGTATTAACGATAATATAATTGTATATTTTTGTAATTATATAATTATATTCTGTATTATAATTGTATATAATTGTAATATAATTGTATTAACTCACCCTAAAAGAGAACAAAAACGATGCCTTTGAACACCCATTTTTATGGATAAGTTGCTTGTGCTTGTGCTCAGTAGTTATGTCATGCCCAACTCTTTGTGGGTCCATGGGTTGCAGCCTACCAGATTCCTTTATCCATGGAACTTTCCAGGCAAGAATACTGGTGTGGGTTGCCATTTTCTATTCCAATTGTTAGGGTAGCATAACAAAAGAGCTTCTCATAAAGGAGAAGAGTAAAGATTAAGTGAAAACACAGTCCTTATTTATTCAGTATCTCATTTTCATATCCTTCATAATCATCATACTGGAGATTTTGAGCAACAGGAACATTTTTAACTTATAACAGGGCTTTAAGATAACACAATGTCTATTTTTTTTAAAAATTAATACTGATTAAAAAAAAATAAACTACAAAACTAGCTTTTTAATGTGTTTTATAGCAATCATAGAAAATGGTAATGTTTTCTAAAATTACAATATTTTGCATATGCTAAGTTGAATGTAAAAATTGGATAACATCAGCTGCAACTGTGATGTCAAAAATCTGATAGCAAATTTGCTGCTCCATTTTTCTTGCAACATTATACCACAGATATGCATCAATTTTTGCTCCTGGAGGACAAAACATATCCATGATTATATTCATACCTTACTGAAGGTCATCATTGATTAAGACTTCTGATGCTGGAATCTGGAAGGATTTTTCAGAATTTGTAAGGTAAGTTTCGAATTCTCCCATTCCATTGTCAAGACTGAATGTCATTATAAACACATGTTGGAGGGGTACAATAGCCAGCACTTCTGCTACAGAAGAAGGAATCCACAAAGTTTTATCAACGAGGGAATTTAGATTTTGTATTGGTCTCAAACTAGAACACTGTTTATATCCATGGTGACGTATTTTTCCTTGCAGAAGGAATGGTGCTGAAAGGTCAAGTATTTCCACATCGTTGTGACCAGATCTCATAGGCATTACTCTATGAAACTTGTTTGAGAGTTCTCAGATTTCACTGAGTGTATCTCCTTCTATCAAAATTAGACATTCATTTGAAAGTGGAAGAATACCGTTATTTTTCACAAAATGAACAGCCACTTTTCATTCCCTTTGATCTTTAGCTAAACTGAGGTCATGTAAACTCAGAAGACTCTTTCAATCTGTTAAACTTTATTGTACTAAGTGTCATTTACTGCAAGAAGTTCCACATGAAGGTGATCTGGTTAAGATTTTGCAAGAGGGTGTAATCAAAAGCCCCATATACAAAATAAACCATTAGATGATTTGAAGAATGGAGAAGTTAAGCTACCATTTTTATTTATCTCCACGTGGTGAATAGGAGCCTTCAGATGACGTTAGAATTTAAGTTGGCTTATCTTAATCTCCTGGGACTTCCCAGGCGGCACTACTGGTAAAGAACCCGCCTGCCAATGCAGAAGACTCAAGAGATGTGTGTTTGATCTCTGGGTTGGGAAGATCCCCTGGACAAGGGCAAAGCAACCCACTCAGGTATTCTCCCCTGGAGAATCCCATGGAGAGAGGAGTCTGTTGGGATACGGTCCATGGGGTCACAAAGAGTTGGACACTATCGAAGCAATTTAACATGCACATGCAATTTAATCTCCTAAGGAAAAAAAAAGCCATAAAAACTAAGAAACTATAGTAATAGTCTTATTGAGTTAATTTAAAAGATTCCAGATATTGGGTGCCACATATTCATAAATCATTGATTAAGTCTTTCAATGGCAAATATATTAACAAATGCACTTCAACAAGAAAAAATGTACTATTCAATTTAAAAGAAATGAAGTAAGGATTAAGCTAATGTATTCAACACTTAGGCACTCAAATTATGAGAAAATTGCTTCAGGTTTTCCATTAAGAAATGATAAGACATTTATTCTGCTTAGCATCAATGCCCTTATCACAGCTGATATAAATCATTATTTCAGTGCAGTTCCTAAGTGACCAAATCCACAAATGACTTGCAATTTGTTTACAAACTAATCATTGAAGTTTTCAGATTTTCTACTGGCACAACTCAAAAGGAGGCTGCGGTATAACTGCATGAATGTCTGCAAGTAGGGAACAAACAGAATTTATGATTTTACTGCCTGTTCTACTTCAGCTGAAAATGATCAGGGGGAAGAAAATGCAGACAGGCACACAGTCAGAGGTTTAGAGAAAAACATGAGGAGGAATGTAAGGGTAAGTAGAAGCCTTTGTTGGAAATGCCTTTGGAGTAGTTTGTATTTCTATCTTTTTGCAATAGTGTTTTACATGATATGTGGGGTATTTGTTAAGCAAAATGGATCCTCCTAGGAAAACACTGATAACTCTTCTGAAGACACTGCCCTCCTAGAATGGTTGAATTTAATACATAGAACCGAATCTACAGACAGTGTAGGTCTCGATAAAATAAATCTCCTGAAATGTATTTATAGAAATAAAAAGGGGAAAGAAGAGTTGAAGTCCTTTTTGTATGTCCATAAGGAGAAATCCCTACATATGCTGTCTGTACGGGGAGACACACCAGGCTACATCCCTTCACTTTAGTCTGCATTATGTGTCTAATAATGTAATTTCAGTACTGAAAACATGTATCTGTTCATAAGCTAATAAAAACACCTTACAAACATACCCATTTTGAGAAAAAGATTCACATTCATAATAGGGATATGAATTTTACCTGGCAGATAGACAGCAGTCATCAACCCCCGATGTAGGGATATTTTGCACCTACACAACTTGTTTCCTGTAAAACATTTTGCTACGCTGTGCTGTGTGCCAAGAAGCTGAGCTCTTTAAAAGACAAAAGCAGAAAATGAGTTTTGCTTGCAAAGTATTTTTGATGTATTATTTTGAATGCCACCATAAAATCAACAAGAACCAAAAAGAGCTTTTAGAAAATGTATTGTTGAAGTTTATTTCCTTTCAACTAAAGTGCTTAAAGAACCCTTCTTTAGCAGATGGACTGCTACAGGCAGGAAAATAACATATATTTGAAACAGCACACCATATTGTGTGTGTCAGGGGGAGTTCAACAGGCTAAATTAATATATGATGGTTTTCTCTTCCCCCTCCTTGTGTAACACCTGCTGTGATGAGTTTGAATTCTGAGCATTTCTAGCTCTCAGTATTAGAACATGGTAAGCTTAAACAGTAAATATTGCCTTCTCCCCTGCTTTACAGAGAATTTCTGTGCATTTTGTGGACACCTTGCCATGGTTTCTGCCAGTGGGGTGCAGAGGAACCCAAAACCAATCACAGCAAGTGGGAGGTTTAAACTACTGTCTTGATGAAAAAAATATTATGTTCATAAAAGCAAAATTATTTACTGAGGCGTTCCACCTGCCAAGTATTGAAAGAGTAAATTATAAATATTTTCCCCAGATATTATAAATTGCAAGCATGTTTGAAAATGATATTTCCTTATACCTACAAATATATACACTGTTGAAACCACAAGGAGAGGCTCCTCCTCATTTTGTTAATTAATTAGTTTTCAAGCACAGTTGACTTCATAACTCTGAACTTTTCAGCTAAACAGATAAATGTTTAATTTCATAAGTAAACATACATATGAGATTTTTTTCATTTTTTAAAGCCAGTTTTTTTAAATCATTGCAACTGGAGTATCCAGGATCATTGTGAGAACAGATATTGATTAACATCATGAAAAAAAAAATAAGACCAGTGTCCATAAAAAAGATTTGAAGTCTTGGAAAATTCACCAATTGATGTCAGTTTCACTAATTGCTTTGTTCCAGTACTCTTGCCTGGAAAATCCCATGGATGGAGGAGCCTGGTGGGCTGCAGTCCATGGGGTCGCTACGAGTGGGATATGACTGAGCGACTTCACTTTGACTTTTCACTTTCATGCATTGGAGAAGGAAATGGCAACCCACTCCAGTGTTCTTGCCTGGAGAATCCCAGGGACAGGGGAGCCTGGTGGGCTGCCATCTATGGAGTTGCACAGAGTCGGACACAACTGTAGCAACTTAGCAGCAGCAGCAGCAGCAGCAGAATCTCTAACCACAGGATTTCTGGCTCTACCATTTCAGCACCTTTGCTTTTGTCAATTTTACCCATTACCTCCAGGTGGCCAAACTTAGTGATGAATATTCTGTCTTCATCTCAGTGCACAAAATATCCAGCAAGGTTAGCCAACTCCAACCAGTCCCATTTTCTCTAGCGTCACACTTGCAGATTTTCCTCCTTCCCAGGAGACTTAAGTGACTTCTCTACTACTCAGTCACCAAATACTGGCTCAATCTGTTAACCATGCCTTCTTTCTAAAAGACTTCTTCCCACAAGTTTAAGTCCTATTCGTATGATAGTTACTCTCCAGTTTGTATCAACTTTAAGTTCATGTATTCACCTGCCAATTTGACATCTCCACATAACTGTCCACATGATCTACACCTCACAATTGACATGTCCAAAACAAACTCTCCCTCTAAAAATCTTCTCTACCTTACTCCCTCTTAGCAACACTGTCCATGAATACCTACAGACAAAATCCAAAGATCTGATAGAGTTTTTCCTTGTCCTTGCTCCGTTAATCCAGCAACAGTTTCTGTTGACTCAAACTCCAAATCATCTCCCAAATCTGTCCTCTTCTCTCCATCTTCACTGTTACAAACCTTCTTCAGAACCCCATTACTGTTATATTGGGTCACTACATTAATCTTTTTCTCCTGTCCTTTATACTCCATGCCAGGCACCAATTAGGGTGATCTATGTTGCACCGCCCTTATGGCAGAAAGTGAAGAGGAACTAAAAAGTCTCTTGATGAAAGTGAAAGTGGAGAGTGAAAAAGTTGGCCTAAAGCTCAACATTCAGAAAACGAAGATCATGGCATCCGGTCCCATCACTTCATGGGAAACAGATGGGGAAACAGGGGGAAACAGTGTCAGACTTTATTTTTCTGGGCTCCAAAATCACTACAGATGGTGACTGCAGCCATGAAATTAGAAGACACTTACTCCTTGGAAGGAAAGTTATGACCAACCTAGATAGCATATTCAAAAGCAGAGATATTACTTTGCCAACAAAGATTCATCTAGTCAAGGCTTTGGTTTTTCCTGTGGTCATGTATGGATGTGAGAGTTGGACTGTGAAGAAGGCTGAGCACCGAAGAATTGATGCTTTTGAACTGTGGTGTTGGAGAAGACTCTCGAGAGTCCCTTGGAATGCAAGGAGATCCAACCAGTCCATTCTGAAGGAGATCAGCCCTGGGATTTCTTTGGAAGGAATGATGCTAAAGCTGAAACTCCTGTGCTTTGGCCACCTCATGCGAAGAGTTGACTCATTGGAAAAGACTCTGATGCTGGGAGGGATTGGGGGCAAGAGGAGAAGGGGACGACAGAGGATGAGATGGCTGGATGGCATCACTGACTCGATGGACGTGAGTCTGAGTGAACTCCAGGAGTTGGTGATAGACAGGGAGGCCTGGCATGCTGCGATTCATGGGGTTGCAAAGAGTCGGACACAACTGAGTGACTGATCTGATCTGATGTTGAGTAAATCAGACCAGAGTATTCTCTTTCCTAAAAAAAAAAAAAAGAAAAAAATCAATATTTTCTTCCTTTGGCTTATGAGGCAATATGTGAACTAGCTTGCCTCTCTAGATTCATCTCATGCAATGGTATCCATTTTTACAATGTGCTGGCCACCGTGGTCATCTTCTATTACTCCAACATGTCATGCTCTTTCCAAATACACATCTTTACACTAGCTATTCTCTTGGTCTGGAAAGGTCTTTGCCCAGATAAGTGCAATCTTATTCTTCTGATTTAGACTTTGGATTAAATTTTCCTTCCTAAAAGAATGCTACCTGGGACACCAAATTTTAAATAGACTCCCTCTCCCACTCCACACCAAACACTGAATAAGATCCCATCATGTTTTACAGCATTTGTCACCAGTGATGTATATTTTGTATTCTACTAGAAGACATTTTAAACATATTCCTTTCCTGTTGTGTTTGTTGCTAAGTCCTAGCATCTTTAACAGGGCTTGGAACATAATATATGCTCAATAAATGTTGTTGAATAAATACACATGTTAGAATATTAGGGGTACCTACAAGAAAGTTCCAGCTGAGGATGAGTATGGTCAACTTTGGACTTGTTTCTTTTTTTAATATGTAAAATGACCTTTGACTTTGTTCATTTACTTTCCCTGGTTTCAGTCTTGTCCCCATCCATCACTGAGTGACTGCAGGTGGGGCTTTGGATAAATGCTTATGTTCTCTGTATGCATTTCTTTAAATATAAGATATAGATATATATTTGTTCATTTGATACATTAAATAATGTCTAAATCTCCACTCTGTGCCAGATACTAGACTGGGCACCCAGAATACAGCAGTAAACACTTTATGCAAAAATTCCTGCCTTCAGAGATTTATATTCTATCAGGAGGATATGAACCACAGTCAAGAAAAATAAGCTGCATATATAGCATGTAGATAGTGGTAAATGTTAAGCACAAAAATAAAAATAGCAAAGAAGTATAGGGATCCAGAATTGGTGGGGGGGGAGTATTATATTTTTTAACTAGAGTGTCCATGAAAGATGCCATTTAAGCAAAGACATGAATTAGGTAGGGTGAGTCATCCAGGTGGCTCAGAATCGTGCAGAGAGAACACGTGCAAAGAATATCCTGACAGAGAAGCCAACAAGGAGGACAGCCTGGCTGCAGAGGGATGAGTGAGAGGGAGGAAGGCAGGAGATGAAGTCAGAGAGGGCTGGACAGGAGGCAGAACACAGGAAGTCTTTGGGAAGAGCACTGGGTTTTATGCCCATGAGATAGGGCAGCAATGGAGAGCTTGAGTGAAGGAGAAAATTGATCCGATTCCCTTTTTTTTCCAGCAAAAATTTTTTTAACTGAAGTATAGTTGCAGTTCGATGTTATATAAGGTAACAGTGTACAATTTAGGGATTCACAATTTTTAACAGTTATACTCTATTTATAATTGCTATAAAATATTGGTTATATTCCCTGTGTTATACAATCTTTTCTTATAGTTTATTTTATGCCTAATAGCTTGTGCTTCTTAATTCCCTACCCAGACATTTCCCCCTCCCTTCTCCCCTCTGGTAAAAGCTAGTTTGTTCTATCTGTGAGTCTGTTTCTTTTTTGTTACATTCACTAGTTCATTGTGTTTTTTTAGATGCCACATAGTTCAGTTCAGTTCAGTTCAGTCACTCAGTCGTGTCCGACTCTTTGCAACCCCATGAATTGCAGCACGCCAGGCCTCCCTGTCCATCACCAACCCCCAGAGTTCACTCAGACTCACGTCCATCGAGTCAGTGATGCCATCCAGCCATCTCATCCTCTGTCGTCCCCTTCTCCTCCTGCCCCCAATCCCTCCCAGCATCATAGTCTTTTCCAATGAGTCAACTTTTCACATGAGGTGGCCAAAGTACTGGAATTTCAGCTTTAGCATCATTCCTTCCAAAGAAATCCACATATATAGGATAAAATAAAATATTTGTCTTTCTTTCCATGTTGCTGCAAATGGCAAAATTTTATTCATTTATATGACTGAGTAGTATTCTGTTGTGTGTGTGTGTGTGTGTGTGTGTGTGTGTGCACTCAGTCATGCCCAACTCTTTGTGACCCTATGGACTATAGCCCTCAAGGTTCCTCTGTCCATGGGATCTTCCAGGCAAGACTGTTGGGGTTGGTTACCATTTCCTTCTCAGGGATCTTCCCCATCCAGGATTCAAATTCATGTTTCCTGAATTGGCAGACAGATTTTTCACCACTGATCCATCTGGGAAACCCATTCCATTATATATATATATATATATATATATACACACATATATATATATATCTCTCTCTCACATTTTCTTTATCCATTCATCTATTGATGGACACATATATTTATACATTATTTATTATATATTATTTATTTTACAAATATTTTTAAAAATCACCAGAAAATACATTTTTGCATTGGAAATTTTACCCAATTGTATTTTCTTTACCTGAACAATATTTTCGTATATATTTACTAATAAGCAAACACAAAGTTTTGCTAGCTTTTGTGAAGGGGAAGAGCACAATGTTTTAATTAGGGTTTGCTTGCCTATGAAAGGTACTGAAGTGATATTTTGTAGAAGGCACTAAAATTTATTTACTAGCTTGGCATTGTTGCAATCAATTTCAGGTAAGGGAAATATTGACAAAGGTAGAAGATGGTCATTCCTCTGGAAACCAGTTATCTTGAAAGTATTCAAGGAAAGTGACACAGAAACCAACATGAAGGAGCAAAAATAAACATAATAAAATAATAAAAGGTTTATATATTAATTTCTCACAAAAATTAAAAAGTATATCACCACAAAAGTAAGCTCTTATCTTTGAATAGTTACATAAGTACATTTTGATGATCTGTTTTTAATTACATATAGCCATATTTTGCAACTTTTTTTTTAATTTAGAAAGCTTCTGTAACCAAAGGTGATTTCATATTAACTTTGTAAAACACTAATTGGAAATATCTGTAGTAGTAAGTATAATAACAAAATAAATATAATGTATTTTATAAATAATATAATTAGTTAGGTACTCCCTCTCCCACTGAAATTTGAAGTTAAGGGTACTAGTTTCTTGAAGTACTTTCTTTTTAATTTGTATTTGTCCTTACAAGGTCTGAGGGCTTCCCTGGTAGCTCAATTGGTAAAGAATCTTCCTGCAATGCGGGAGACCCCAGTTCAATTGCTGGGTTGGGAAGATCCCCTGGAGAAGGGATAGGCTTCCCACTCCAGTATTCTTGGACTTCCCTGGTGGCTCAGTTGGTAAAAAATCTGCCCACACTGAGGGAGACCTGAGTTCAATCCCTGGCTTGGGAAGATCCCTTGGAGAAAGGAAAGGCTACTCACTCCAGTATTCAGGCCTGGAGAATTCCATGGACTGTATAGTCCATGGGGTCGCAAAGCTGGATATGACTGAGCGACTTTCACTTCACATACAAGGACTGAAAGCATTCTAGGCAGAAGCATAAAATTGTTGGTACCTGGAAACACAGGCACAAACTAGATAAAGTAGAAAATACTTTAGAAACAGGGATTCGAATGAATGTCAAACTATTATACCCTCCCTCACTGAAGACCTCATTGATCTTAATTAATGATTTTTCCATTACAAGCTCAAAGCTTTCCCTTTAATAATTGAAAAACAAAAGCCTTTTTTTTTAATTTTATAAATGTACATCTTTTCTGTCCTTCCTCTTCTACCTGTGAAATTTAGTCCAGTTCAGAAAATTACCTCAATTTTTAGATCATCTTCCTAATTCTTTAAAATGGACATTTAAAACCAAATACTTTGCCAAAACACTGTTGCTTTTCTCCTTTGGACTTGAGGACTTTGTTTAGGAAGAGGAAGGGTAAAGAGGAGGAGGAGAAAAGGAGGATGTAGCAAATTAAGGGAAAAAAATTAAGCCAAGATCATAATGTGGTGAGCAGCTGTACTAATAAATGCCAATTGAAACTTTCTTGCCATTATGTCTAGTTGAAGCAGAATGCAATCAGTGACAAGAAAAATTCTTACCCACATTCTCATTTTTCTGATCCCTATTTCTCACATCATAATTATCAGTATCAGACCTTGCATCTGCCTCTGTTCTCTCAAGGTCATCATAGGGCTGCTGAAGGCCTGAGCCTCTCTGCCTCCAGCGTCTCCTTTAGTTTTCTCTCTCCTCTTTCATTGTTTTCTCTCTGCAGGCTCAATTTGAACAGAAACTCAACCCACTAGGCAGGCACAGTCAGTTAGTAAGTGATAAGAAGCTATCAGCCTCAAAAAAAAAAAAAAAAAGACAACTAAATGGTATAAAAGCAGTGAGGAGGAGCTGTGTGGAAATGTAATATTTTGGTTCAGCTTTTCTCTGTGGATTTAATCATTTCAATGTCCTCATTTACCCTCTGCTGTCCTTCCAAGTAGATTAGCCTCTATTATCAGTTCTCAGGAACCAGGACAGAGAGTGAACCAGGAGAGAGCAGATGCAGCTGTGCAACAGAGTGGAAGAACCGCCATTCCACCAGGCTCAGGGCAGGACTGAAGAAGCAGATAGCTAGGGTTCCAGTTACTTTGCAGCACCAAGTTTCATGCTGACCCTTTGAGATAAACCACCAACAGGAACAATGTGCCCTGACTGGATGAAAGCAAAGCAACCCACCACAGCCTGCTCCTTTTGTGGTAGAGAGGATGTCCCAGCCCAACACCTGTGCAGAAGGGATCTCAAGTCATCCTCTAGTAATCTTGGCCACATTGTAATATTATGATAATATCATTAGCATTGTGGCTTTGATCCATCCCTGCCCCACGTGGGTTCACTTCGGTGCTCATGGAAAAGATTCAAAATGGCGCCTGGTGGAAACACAAGAATCACAGATGACATGCTTCTAGGAAAGGGGGAGTGCAGTTACCCTCATCTAAACCCCAGAAAACTAACCCTGTATTAAAAATCTAAGCTATCCCTGCAACGTGTAACTCACTCTACAGGAATGCCTATGTGCTCTCCCACACATACTGTGCTTCTAATAAACTCTGTGCCTGCTTTGCAATCTTGATCTCTTTGTCAAATGTTTTATTCAAAGAATACAAGGACTGAGATCCTTTTGCTCATAGGAAACAGGACCAATGCTCTCATCATCTGGGCACTTAGTCTAAAAGAATGGGCTCATTTGGATTCATGTTTACTTCACACATCTCTGATAGCCCATCTTGTTTACAGAAAAGATTACAATAGATCATGGACTTTAATTAGCTAATATTGCTTTTTTTTTTTTTAAGATTTTTATTAGATTGCAGGTGTGTCTGCATTATCTTTAAAGGTCAGGTTTCAAATTAAGACAAAGATGGAAAACTGGTAGCCCATGGGTTGCTATATGGCTGTCACACAAACTTTCTCTGGCAGACCCTGTGTTTTTATAAAAACTGAGTTGAAATCCTTTCAGACAGTTCACACAATTATGCTCTCTCCAGCCTCCATTCTTCCCTATTATTTTGTACTCGACCTGACCCACACACTAGTTTATCTGTCTGTCTGTCTGTTACAGATATTTCAGATAGAACCCTCACAGTCTTTCAATCCATGTTGATCTGGGTGTGCCAAGAGAGGAAATTTGAAACCATCATATGTTTCTATCTGTTCAACATCAATTTACTTGTACAGACAGAACTTTTCAGGTTTCCATGTTCCATATGCTTCATCTCAGTTTACCAGAGGAAAAAAGAGCTAATGACTTACATTTCTAATTGTTTCATTATAATTTAACTTCTCTTGCTGTCTACACAGAAAGGTGGCCAACTATCACTTTTTCTCTGTCCTTCAAATAATGGATAATTATTAATGATTTTGTTTGAGACTGAAATATTTAAGAACCATATGCACAATTGATAATTTCCTTTGACCTATTAATCAATTAATGGTTCAATGTGCATATTCATGTCTATCCTGTGGTATATTTTAGCAATCAACACATGGGACTGATAGAAATATTCTCATATGGAGCTGAGCACAATGCATGAACTTCTTTTAAATGCTTTCATCCATTCGCCTGACTTACCTATGCCATTTTATCCCTGAACACTGTAGGGAGAGTGTTCACTTTTCTTATAGGTACCGTGGCCGGCCCAATAAGTAAAGTGATGTAAGACAGATTAACAGGAGAAAAACTCAAGTATAATAACATTTATATCCCTTACATATGTGAGCGTGATCCAGTAAAACTGAGTAAGTCCCCAAAGTGGCAGAACCCTCACCTAATACCATCTTCAGCTAGCTAGCAGATGTTAGACGTGGGGAGTCAGGTGTGGGAGGTTACCAGGAAAAGCACACTGAAAGAGGTTAAGATTGTTACGCATATTTAAGTCTATTTCCTTCTAATAGTGTTACAGAATTGGTCAACCAGACATATGCTGGGGTCCCAGCCCAGGCAGAGACCTCCTTCCTGTTTCAGCCAGAGAGATTCTTTTCTGATGAGATTTGCACAGCCAATTACAAAATCTATGCTGAAACTAGAACAACTCAAGCTTTATTAAATGGTCCAAAAATGGAGAAATGGGACTTTAGTTCACAAATCAACTCAACCCAATTTGAGTGAGGCAAATTTGGATGGAGACACCAATTTGGATGGAGACAGCAAATATATAGGAGGGTCAAGGTAAAAGGGAGAGATTGGGAAAGAGTGGGAGAAATAAATACCATGAGTTAACCAGGAACAAGGATGTGATTTGGACCCAAAACTAATACAACTCACCTTTTCAGTCCATTTTTGGACCTCTCTGATTGCTGTCATGGCGATTGTCAGCTCTCATGGTGCTGACAGGTGTGGCATTTAGCTAATGATTTATAACGAGTGTATAATGAGGCTCATGGTCTGCTGGAACTCAAATCTTCTGCCATCTTGGGCCTAGTTGTTTCTAACTGGTTCTTGTTTTACTCTCTTTGCAGCTTCCTCCTGAAACTTAGGTAAGAGTAATTAGCTTCTGTTTGAGAGAGGGCAGGGGTATGTTTCTGGGTAACAGAAACAGCCTTGGCACAATAGGAGTTCTTAGAGATAACTACATCTCCCTCTTCCTGGTACAGTGAGGGAGAGGCCCTTATAAATATATATATATTTATACGTGTAAGTGTCTCTTACAAAAGGATAACTTCTCAGTTTTCAAAGCTTCTCCTATGTCTGCAGTTTCTTAAAAATAATCAGCCTAAAATAATCCTTATGCCAATAAACATCTTTTAGGGTGGCAAAATATGTTCTCCTGTAAAACTCAAGGATTTGGTACTCATAATAAGCCAGTTTGTCTTCATCTCCTTCATGCACTCTTTTCATCCTTATATCCATATCTTTATTCAGCCTAAAATGAATTTATTTTCCACTTGACAAATTTGCATTCATTTACCTTGAGCACAACTTGATTTTTTCCTTACAGTGTTGTTCCCTAAATAATGTTATCTTCAGGGTAATTACTCCTTAGTTTTATTTTAGGATTCTAAATTACTAAACATTTGTGTATTTTATTTTGAAACATTTTCCCCAGATGTTTTCTATATTTGTTATACATTCTGAATTAGATTTTAGGTTCCATGAAGTCAAGAGCTGTATGTCTTCTATGTCTTTATAGTGTTAAAAACTGAAAGTTCAACCTAGAAATTAGGAGATCTAATTGATTTTATTGGGATTCCCTCATGGCTCAGTTGGTAAAGAGGCTGCCTGCAATGCATGAGACCTGGTTTTAATTCCTGGGTTGAGGAGATCAGGCAATTCATGAATCCAGCAGCATCCTATCTGGCAATTATAAAGGCTTTCTGAGCAGCTGTACAGAATGGAAGAATTTATAGGAAGACTAGTGAGGCAAGGGAAAGGAAGAAAAAGAAAAGAGAGAATTATTCTTAGGCCAGGACATCTTTGGGGGTGCTTGGAGCGTAGGCAAAGGGTTTTATCATGCATACTGCCGCTCCTTCCTCTGTCTGATGGACTCATTGATTACATTTCTGGTGAAGGTCCAGAGTACTATGAGGTTAGGTATAAAATCTAGATTTGGCATTATGTGTACAAGTGACATCATTATGGGCCTGTGGTTTTTCTCTTTAACAATAGCCACCTATAGCTATTCTGATTCTTAAAGTATTCTAAAAGAATTACATATTTCATGTTTTGTTTCTTCATACCCCACAAACCATCAACATGATTCAATTATTACAAACATTTAGTCTCTTATCTCCTAAATGGGTTTACCAGGTAGTGCTAGTGGTAAGGAAACTATCTGCCAGTGCAGGAGACTTAAGAGACACAAGTTCAATCCCTGGGTCAGGAAGATCCCCTGGAGGAGGGCATGGCAACCCACTCCAGTATTCTTGGGCTTCCCTGGTGACTCAGCTGGTAAAGAATCTGCCTGCAATACAGGAGACTTGGATTCAAACCCTGGATCAGGAAGATCCCTTGGAGAAGCGAATGGCTACCAACTCCAGTATTCTTGCCTGGAGAATCCCCATGGACAGAGGAGCCTGGTGGGCTACAGTCCAAAGGGTCGCAAAGAGTCAGATATGATGAAGCAACTATCACCTAATCTCCTAAACTGCCTAATTGTTGTTCTGTTGTTGTTGTTTAGTCACTCAGTCATGTCCAACTCTTTTGTTACCCCATGGTCTGTAGCCCACCGGACTCCTCTGTCCATGGGATTTCCCAGGCAAGATTACTGGGATGGGTTGCCATTATAATGGCTTACAAAATAAAAAACACAAATCTTTTTGTAATATATTTTGATTTGTAGTTTAGAAAAGATAATTGCCACTCATCCCTACCTAAAATCCCACCTAACAGTGCTGGAGTTATACAACATTTGCTTGGTTGGATTCTAGAACATGGATGAGGCTACTTAAATTAATGGTCAAGTCACAGGGAAGAACAGTCAAAAATCATGAGCATGGTTTCTGAATAGTACTTCTATTTGGCTGGAGCTAAAAGAAGGAGTGAAGTGTGGGAACAGAGCCAGCATGCTCCTCCACTTCTCTCCAAGAAGCAGATGTCATAAACTACCCCAATTTTTCATTCTGGGATAGTTGTGGCAGGTTTTGCAGATCACAGAACCTTGTGTTTCATGAAAAGTGAAAGTCATTCAGTTGTGTCTGACTCTTTGTGATCCCATGGACTATACAGTCCATGGAATTCTCCAGGCCAGAATACTAGAGTGGGTAGCCTTTCCCTTCTCCAGGGGATCTTACCAACCCAGGGATCGAACCCAGGTCTCCTACATTACAGACATTGAGCCACAAGGGAAGCCCTGGGTTTCATGAAGCTGGTTGTAAAGCAAAATGCCAGCCTCAGCTTATAACTCTTGGGGTGAGTAGAAGGATGGATTATCCGTTTGGAGAGTCATGTTTCTGTGTTATTGCTGACTGTATTAACAGGAGAAAAATATTTGGACCTGTAGCTAGTTGTATACCCTCCAGGTCAATTGAAAAGAGTTCTTGTTATTGGAGTTCAGGACCCAAGGCACTTAGCAGTAAGTATTACCATATACTCCTAAACCATTATTCCCTGTAAGTTCAGCTTCCTCAATAACCATATTGGGGTGGACAAATGTGCTATGTGGAAGGATTTATTGATTCCTAGATCTTGGGGCCATAATATATTTTAAAAAGTCTAATATTTAGACCAAATACTGTACTATTTGTATAAAACTTAATGGTATATTTATTGAAAGTTCTATAACTTGATGCAGGTATATATTTTAGGGTATTTCAGAGTACATATTTGAGAGTTTTAACTTTGTAAAGAGCACAATACAAAGAAGAGAAGTTTATATGATACCCAAGGGATTATGTCTGATTGGAAAATAGAAGAGCATTAATGACAAACTTCTAGATAATGATGGGGAAGAAAGCTATATTGTAGAATCTTTCTTGGGCAGCTATTTTTTTTTAAAGCAAGAAAAATATTTACCATATGTTAAAAAAGAAATGTCAGGGCCCTAATAGAGTTACTAATGCTAAAATCAAGACTTAATGCATATATAACCTAGCTGCAACTACAACTTTCCTCAGAAATATAACCCTAAACACTCAGTGTGAAATTTCCTGGTCAACACCAATGAGGGCTCTCTCTATCTCCATTGAATGAAGATGACGAAATCCACCTAAGGAGACCACTTTGTACCCAAACAGAGATGACCTAATCTGAAATTGTGTTTTTTGTTTATTACTTCTTTGTCCTGCCTCTGAAAACCTTTCCCTTTCTGTGGACCATTGCAGTTTCCCTCTACTCACTAGATGGGAGGCTTCTGGGTCCATGAATCATTCAGTAAAGCTTATTATATTTTTAAAATTTACTTTGGTGAACTTTGTTTTTTGTTACACCATCAACAGCAATCATATAAAGAGCTACGATATAATTTGGAATAAATCTAGTTAAAAGATAGAAATAAAAATTGCTATAAAACTCCTAACCCAATCTTGTTCCTGAGAAGAGGGTCAGCCAACTCTAAGAATTTTCATTGAATTCAAAAATCTATGGAAAAACAAACTCTTCATTCTCACTAATATACCCATGCCCATAGAAAAAGTAACCATGCAATTTTTATTTTTAATTGGAAGATAATCGCTCTACAGTATTATGCTGGTTTCTGCCATACATCAACTTGAATCAGTCACAGGTATACATACGTCTCTTCCCTCTTGAACCCACTTCCCACGTCCCACCCCATCCCACCCCGCTACATTGTCACAGAGCACTGGGTTGTGCTCCCTGTGTCACACAGAAAATTCTCAATTATTATCCATTTTACATGTGCTGTGTGCTGTGTGCTCTGCTTAGTTGCTCAGTCATATCTGACTCTGCAACTCCATGGACTGTAGCCCACAGGCTCTGTTGCCTATGAGGATTCTCCAGGCAAGAATACTAGAGTGGGTTGCCATGCCCTCCTCCACGGGATCTTTGCAACCCAGGGATTGAACCCAGGTCTCCCGCATTGCAGGAGGATTCTTTACCATCTGAGCCACTGGAGAAGTCCATCTATTTTACATATGAAAGTGTATAGGTTTCCATGCCACTGTCTCAATTCATCCCACCCTCTCCTTCCCCCACTGTGTCCATAAGTCTGTTCTCTATGTCTGTGTCTCCATTGCTGCCCTGCAAATAGGTTCATTGGCACCATATTTCTAGATTCCATATGCATGCATTAGTGAATGAGGCAAATATTTGTAAGAATTCTCACAAGTGTTTGAAAATCTGTAGAGAAACGAGGAGAGAGCCTTTGTTACTGGGAAAGACAAAGTATAATGGGGAAAATGAACAGCTGGAGTCAGGTGTTTAAATTCTCAGCTATCACCCCATAGGAACCAGCTCTGGCAATGTGGAATAAACCCTATGGCAGTAAATTTACCAAACTTCACATGAGAGCCAGTGGTTTTCAATGGACTGCACAGAGTTTCCACTGAGTTCTCTCCCTTCCCCTCCTTAGTCTTCATCGGACAAAATGCACTTGAAACCAATAAAAAAATATTGATGTTTGGACAGAGATGGTCCTGTTGACTTAAGTACATCATGAGACAAATGCCAGGACACACGTGTAATAAAATCACAGGTAAAACCAGGACATGACTCTGGATTCACTACTCACGAGTCAAGCCATGGAAGAAAACAGAAGAGGACACTCGATACACCTGTCAACCAGCTACAGCATGCAGTGCCAGTTCAACAAAGATATAAAACTACAGCTGACCACGGAAAATATCACACACCCTTGGACACTGCTATAAGGACTCTGAGGATTGAGACTAGCAAGAGGGGGAGGCCCAATACCCCTCGCCACCCCAGTTCAGCAGGAAGTAGCCAGAAAGACCTCGACGCCCCTATTCCCAAAGAATTGGGCCTCCTATCTTTTTTTTTTTTTTAATTTTATTTTATTTTTGGACTTTGCATAATTGTGTTGGTTTTGCCAAATATCAGAATGAATCCGCCACGGGTATGCATGTGTTCCCCATCCTGAACCCTCCTCCCTCCTCCCTCCCCATACATCCCTCTGGGTCGTCCCGGTGCACCAGCCCCAAGCATCCGGTGTCGTGCATCGGGCCTGGACTGGCAACTCGCTTCATGCATGATATTTTACATGTTTCAATGCCATTCTCCCGGGTCTTCCCACCCTCTCCCTCTCCCACGGAGTCCATGGGACTGTTCTGTACGTCGGTGTCTCTTTTGCTGTCTCCTACGCAGGGTTGTTGTTACCATCTTTCTAAATTCCATATATATGCGTTAGTATACTGTAAAAAAAATAAATAAATAATAATAATAATTCCATGCCGAAAACAAAGAACTCAGACCAGAAGCCAGCAAAAACAGAGGAAATGAAACAAAAACAATGATTGCAAAAAATAAGAACACAGGTAAAATACCTGAATGATATCATTATCAAACTAAGATAGATTTAGCAAAGTAAGAGCCAAAAAGCAAATTAATAACAGAGATTGAGGATTCCTCTGACAACCAAAGTAAATGGAGAGAAAACCATAAAAGTAAAGCAATGAAAGAAAACAGTGAGAAAACAAAGATAATGTGACTTAAAGATAACTTTTCCTTAAATAGAAAGTCCAACAAACAATTAAGTCTACTTCAACATTAAAAAATTCTTTGCAGATACCTGGGAATAAATAAATCTTTATTGAAATATATGATTTTCAGGAAACACTAAGAAAAGTAATTTAAATTAGAAATATTCTGGATAAGCTGTTAAATTTCAAAAGTAAAGAAAATAATATGTTAAGCACTCAAACTGAAAAAAAAGGGGGGGAGAATAAATTAAGCTGGCTTCAGGCTTTTCCACATTAATATCTCTTTGCAAGAGAAATTTTTTTAACATCTCCAAAGTTTTCAGGATGTAAAATTATGACCCAATAATATTCTAAGCAATCAGAAACACCAAAGGTTCTTCACTATACCATGGTATGTTGTATTAGATCCTTATCACTTCTGTAACAAATCATCACAAAATCAGTGGCTTTAAACAATACAAATTTACTTTCCAGGGGGACAGAAGTCCAAAATTAGTCTCATGGGTCTCAAATCAAAGTGTTACATAGTGGAATGTGATTTCAAATCTACTTGTCTATGGAAGAAATCAAGTTGTTTCTAACAGCGAATCTGTTTTGATCTAAGAATGAAGTTGTTAGATTAGTAAAGTTGTTTTGATACAAAAGGGAAATTGTTGTATCATCCATGATTGCTGACAAGTGCTGAGTAAGCTGCTGAGAGGCACCACTGGTTGCTTACCAATAAGAATATAAGAAGAAACAACCATGGCAAGGGACATTTAGAGTACAAATACCCGCAGCTCGTGATGAGTATTCAAGAGTGTCTGGTCTGGGCAAGGTGACTCTCACTGATCTAAATAGCTCTTTGAAGACTTTGGGGCACCAGCTCATGCCTGGAAAATGAATGTTTGGCCACAGTGAAAACCATGTAGTGGCCTCAGAAGGTTGTCTTGCCTGTCAACACCTACATCTTTATTCCCTCGCATAAGGAGGGAATAAGCAATAAGGAAATTATTCCTCTAGCAATAAGGAACATTTATTCTTATGCCAGCAGTTGGACATCAACATGTGGTTGACTAAACTGACTCTCCCAAGAACCAACTGGTAGAAGGGTTCACCTTGAACTATATTTGGATTTTATTCCTTTGATCTTCCTTTACTTGGATCAATAGTTACTAATCTATCATTGGTTTGGAATATGGTATTTCTCTATTGGTTTATTATGAGGCATTATCTTCCATGTTATTGGCTTATGAAATTATTATACAAGTTCTGCAGTGAACTTGTGTTAAGTAAAACATTGGCAAAGATAATCACAGTCTCTGAGCATAATTTGTCCCCACCCACCACCACCCCCCCCAAAAAAAAAAACACAAGATGTTAATTTTGGAGGTTCCAAATAAGAACTGAGTTCTTGCTTCCTTCAGCTTCTAAAGGCTTCTGGCTTTTCTTGGATGGTGGCAATATGTCTCCAATCTCTTCTTTCTTCACATTGTCTTCTCTTTCACTGTACTTTGACTGCCTCCCTCTTACAAGGACACTAATGGTTACATTGGACCCATCTAGATAATCCGGATAACTAAATCTCAATTTGCTGTTGTTCAGTCCCTCACAAAATCTCAGTATCTTTGATTTAATTACATTTCTAAAATCTCTTTTGCCATATTAGGTAATATATTGCTATAGACTGAAAATGTGTGTCCCCGTAAATTCACAGATTGAAACTTAATCCCTAATGGGATAATATGTGTAGGTAGGGCCTTTGGGAAGTGATTAGGTCATAAGGGAGAATTGTCATGAATGGGATAAGTGTCTTTATGAAAGTGGTCCCAGAAAGCTGCCTCTCCATTCCACCATGGGAAGTTACAGCCAAAAGATGGTCACAGACACTGAATCTGCCAATACCTCCACCTTGTACTTCCTAATCTCTAGAAATGTGAAGAAAACAATTACTTTTTTCTTTTAAGCCACCCAGTCTATGGTATTTTGTTAATAGGAGCCCTAAAAGATTAAGATACATATTCATAGGGTTCTAGGAATTAAGATGTAGATATATTGTAAGTCCTTGGAAGGAAAGTTATGACCAACCTAGATAGCATATTCAAAAGCAGAGACATTACTTTACCAATGAAAGTCCGTCTAGCCAAGGCTATGGTTTTTCCAGTGGTCATGTATGGATGTGAGAGTTGGACTGTGAAGAAAGCTGAGCACCGAAGAATTGATGATTTTGAACTGTGGTATTGGAGAAGACTCTTGAGAGTCCCTTGGACTACAAGGATATCCAACCGGTCCATTCTAAAGGAGATCAGTCCTGTGTGTTCACTGGAAGGACTGATGCTAAAGCTGAAACTCCAATACTTTGGCCACCTCATGTGAAGAGCTGACTCATTGGAAAAGACTCTGATGCTGGGAGGGATTAGGGGCAGGAGAAGGGGACGACAGAGGATGAGACGGCTGGATGGCATCACTGACTCAATGACGTTTGAGTGAACTCCGGGAGTTGGTGATGGACAGAGAGGCTTGGCGTGCTGCAATTCATGGGGTCGCAGAGTTGGACACGACTGAGCGACTGAACTGAACTGAACTGAACTGATATCATAAGAGGACCAATATTCAACCTATCATAGATATTCTTAACATTTAAAAATTAAAATCAAGTGAATTAAAAGATTAATCAAAGTAATATCCCCCCAGGTTTTGAAGAAATTTTAAAGAGATGAACAGAAATTCATTCATTAGGCAATTTAATTACAAAGTTAAAACTAATCAATTGTATGGTGACACAGCATTTTGTAAATGTTACAAAACTTGATAAAGATTAAATAACTAGCAATAACTCACAATAAATAGCAATGGATTATGAGATGTTAGTAATAGGTAGCGGAATGTTAATGTTCAGCTAATGTATAATAATAAGTCAAATTCTATGTTTAAAAATAGGGAAAGAAATACATTTATTTATTGTCAGTTTAAAATAAAAGTCCGGTAAATGTGCTTTCAATATACTACAGTGATTTATCTGAAGATGCAAAGTAGCTGTGTAGTTCTTGAACAACAACAATAACAACAAAATCAATGGTATCAAAAGAGATTTTAGTTATATTCTTTACTAAGAAGTATAAACATTCACAGACAGACTAAGCAACATAAAGTACTCTTTTTTAAGATCTTCTATTGCAATATGTTACTTTTCCTGCACAGTTTTACCCTCGCTTCTTAGATTATTTTTTGCAAGATTCAGATTTTGCAAGTAGTCCACTAAAAATGTCTGTATTCTTTATCCAAGTTTGTCATCTACTGGGCAAACCCTCAAAAAATATTTTAATCTGAAAAAATATGCATTTTAGAAATTTACAAATCAAACATTAATTTGTCACAATTCAATATAATTTATGTGATTATAAATATATATATAGAGAGAGAGATAAATTGAGTAATATAAATTAATCTATTCAAAGTTACTTTCTTAATCACTTGTATTACTGTCTTAATTGTTCGGTTGTTTTTCACACTTAGAATAACATGTCTTAGTTTTTGGTGGAAATATTTGTATTCTGCATAAATGTTTTCCATAATATGCAAATTTTTCTGTAATTCCTGCCAAATGGAAAAGTTGCATTTGTTGTTGTTATTGTTTATTCGCTAAATTGTGTCCAACTCTTTTTCGACCCCATGGATGATAGCCCTCCAGGTTACTCTGTCCATGAAATTTTCCAGGCAAGAATACGGGATTGGGTTGCCATTCCTTCCTCCAGGGGATCTTCCTGACCCAGGGATCAAACTTGCATCCCTTACACTGCAGGTGGATTCTTTACCACTGAGCCACCAGGAAAAAGTTTCACAATCATGCTCATTATGTTGTTTGGCTAATCCATCGGTGTTAGACACTGCATCTCTAAAAATTGAATTTTGCTTTCAACTATCATGACATTATTTTTTCTCACTTACATATAGTTTCTATTCTACAACACTAATTTTAAAATCAGATTATAATTCTGAATATTTATTTTTTTATAATTCTGAATATTTAATATTACTGCTTAATATACATTTCTATTCCTTCATGTTTCCCTGTACTACGTGAAAAACATGCCACTATTAGGTACATTGTTTTATATCTCCAAAGAGTTCGAGATATACACAATATACAGAATCCTTTGAAATTGAATGAAGTAACCAAATTATAGTCATTTTTTTCCATTTGAAATATTCACATAATATTCATTTCCAAAACTTCCTACCTTTTGGAAAGTTAGACTTTCTTACTTGAGATTCATAACTTTCAAAAAAAGTAATTTAAGAGTCAATTTACACAGTCATAGAGTTGCAAAAGCTGTGTTTAGTTTAATGGATTCTCTGAGTATTTTTTTGTGTGTCTTTTAGTTTTGATAAAATGTATCAATTATGCTTGATATTTATTAGTATGCTTTGTTGAAAAAGAAGAAATTTTCTTTTTTTTCTCCAGCATTCCATATTTTCTTCCAAAATATTTCTGTGATATAAGTAATTTTCTTTTCTTTTCTAATGTCTTTCCATCTTCCATTTCTCTGCTGATTGTGATACTTTTATTGTTTTCTTTCTGGTAAAAATTTTTAGCATTTAAAATAACATGTAGGAATATGCCACTCTATTTTAAGAGCAGTTTATATATGTGTTACCTATAAAAAACATGTAATTGGTGGATAATTGCTTAGTAATCAATGAAATATCTATTTTGTGTATTATTAGTGGCAAGTAGATATTAGATATTATGTTTCATGAATGCCACTCATTATCAATCACCAATTGGAAACTGATTTCAGTAGTTATGATTTTTTTTCAGTAGTTTTGATTGAAACAGTTTAGATATTCAATAGTTTTCATTTGGGATAGCATTTCTAAAGATAGAATCTGTGCAAAACATTTTCAGTTTTCAGTTTTTAATATTTTATAAACCATATTTCCATATGTTGCTCAAGTTATCTTAGTATTGGATATATTTGTGTTTTACTAATTTAATAATTGTTGATTATATGTCTAACAAGTATTTATTAGTCATCCATCATATTTCAGGGCACTATTCTAATCACATTATATTCACTATGTCAGGGTCATTAATTTGAACATTATTTTATATTTACCTTTGACTTGAGAAAATTGTAAAGAACATCAAAATTAAATCATATGTTTTATTATTTTTCAATTTTTCTATATATATTTCTGTAAAGATTACAAGCCTTAGAGAACAAGAGCATTGTCTGTCAACTTTTAAATATTTTACATCCTGTCTGACATGATATGAGGTAAAAATACAAGCATCACCAAGAAGTTTCAAGTTTTGGACCCTCTGTGATGCAATGATGTTGGAAACCTGAATGCTATGGTGAAAAAGACTGCAAAATGTCTGTGTCCCTGAACTCAGCAGGCAAGAGGATCGGGAATAATTAGCAACACTTGCCATATATGAGCTCTTGCCAGGTAAGGCTGCTGTACCAGTCTCAGAGGGTTAGAGTAGCAAAATTTTATTTCTTGCTCATGGTACATCCCACTCTGCTCTGGATGGAATTCTGCTCAATATATCAACTTCTTTCTGAGATTTAGGCTGAAAGAAACCACATTCTGAAATGTGCTGAGATACAAAAAGAGGCGCGAGTTCTATTCTGTGTGCCTGCTCAGTGTGTCCAAATTTTTGTGACCTCATGAAAATTTCAAAGCAAGAATATTGGAATGGGTTGCTATTCCCTACTCCAGGGGATTTTCCCTACTCATGAATCGAACCCATCTCCTGCATTTCCTGCATTGGCACATAGATTCTTTACCATTGTGCCACTTGGGAAGCCCATGAGAGCTATTGGACTCTTTGTGATCCCATGGACTGTAGCCCACCAGGCTCTGTCCATCAAATTCTCCAGTCAAGAATACTGGAGTGGATAGCCATTCCCTTCTCCAGGGGATCTTCCCAACCCAGAGATTAGGCCAGGGCCTACCACATTACAGGCAGATTCTTTATGTTCTGAGACAACTATTACTATATTATTACTACTGAAATGGGAGGGAAGGGGGCAGGGCACAATGTTTAAAAGAACAGCATAGCCTGAGGACATGACATAAGCTGATTAGAACCAAAAGATCCAAGATGGTGGATGAGTCATCTTTCAGTGAACCTTGATCCTCATTGTATGCTCATTGTAATACATTTTGCTGTTGCTGTTAGTCATTCAGTTTAGTCAGTTCAGTCGCTCAGTTGTGTCTGACTCTTTGTGACCCCATGAATCGCAGCACGCCAAGCCTCCCTGTCCATCACCAACTCCCGGAGTTCACTCAGACTCACGTCCATCAAGTCAGTGATGCAATCCAGCCATCTCATCCTCTATTATCCCCTTCTCCTCCTGACCCCAATCCCTCCCAGCATCAGGGTCTTTTTCAATGAGTCAACTCTTCATATGAGATGGCCAAAGTACTGGAGTTTCAGCTTTAGCATCAGTCCTTCCAGTGAACACCCAGGACTGATCTCCTTTAGAATGGACTGGTTGGATCTCCTTGCAGTCCAAGGGACCCTCAAGAGTCTTCTCCAACGCCAGAGTTCAAAAGCATCAGTTCTTCAGCTCTCAGCTTTCTTCACAGTCCAACTCTCTCATCCATACATGACCACAGGAAAAACCATAGCCTTGACTAGATGGACCTTTGTGGACAAAGTAATGTCTCTGCTTTTGAATATGCTGTCTAGGTTGGTCATAACTATCCTTCCAAGAAGTAAGCATCTTTTAATTTCATGACTGCAATCACCATCTGCAGTGATTTTGGAGCCCAAAAAACTAAAGTTGGCCACTGTTTCCCTATCTATTTGCCATGAAGTGATAAGACCAGATAACATGATCTTAGTCATTGGTTTATGCTAAATGACACTCCCTGCCCCGCCCCCTCCCCCCCCCCAGTGCCATTACAGGCCAGCCATTAAAGACCACAAAGTATGCAAAGGCCCAATTGCTGGAAAACTTTATCCTTTCCCCAAAATTAGTGAATAATCCTCCTACTCATCAGCCTATAAAAATAGCCAGCCTATAAAAACTAATCACACCATATTTTGGGCCTCTTTTGGGCTCTCTGTCTCTCTTACCTTCTGAGCTGGCCCACATTCTGCCTGTGGAGTGTTTATCTAAAGAAATTCACTTCTTGCCTATCACTTCATCTCCAGATTCTTTCACAGTGAAGCAAGAACCTCAAATTCACTGGCAACACTGCGACTACTACCACAATTATAAAAATTCTGGGATTCAGATATAAACTGCTGCCTTACAGTGCTATGCCTGATTTTAAACCCCTTGAACACAGAGCTACTGTTGCTTCTTTAGATACAACTCCTGTTTTACCTAATTATACTTATAATAGTAAATTCACTTACCACCAGACAGCTTCAGTCTCTGAGTCAGGGCTAAATTTGCATACCTATAAAATAGCAAAAAAAGGTTAATAGCATGTACCCTGATGAGGAAAACAGGCCCAACTCCATCACTTACTAGTGTTGTGAATTTACTTAATTTCCTTAAGCTTCAGGATCCTCAAATCTAAAATGCTGATAAGAATGGTAGCTACTTCATGGGATTGTTGTGAAGATTAATCAGGTGATGCAAAGAGTTAACTGAGTAACATGTGCAAGATATAGCTATATAAATGAAACATAAACACAATTTTATTTTGTTTAATAAATAAAATAAAACACTATTTTATTAAAAAGTCACTTTTATTTTGATTACCATCTTGGTGTTTGTATGGCAACCTTTCATAAAGAGGCTATGGAAGAGGTAAAAACAGATGGTATATAACATCTGAATCTTGACTGACATTCTTTGAAACTATGATGAGAATGGACTACAGTTTTGAAACTGTATGTAATAGTCTACCTTCCAACATCCACAGATATGACTACACTTTTGATGTCTTTCATTTCTTTACTCTGAAAAAGCACATACAACAAGCACATTTATGCAAGTAAAGACTGAAGAGCATATTGTGGACCCAGAGAAAATCAAGATGATGTGAAATTGAAAGAATACACTAGAATGTGTCATAATTTAATGAAGCATTTGTTATAAGGTAAAGTATATCTTTGAAGATTATGCTCTTTTTAGAAAAAATTTTCCTTTCTAAATATGAATTTAGACACTACTGTACCAATGTGGCTAGGCTTTGTGAAGAAGCAAATGTTTCCTTTGGACAATCAAAACCAAATAAAGCTCAGAAGGTGGAGGGGACATGCTTAAACCTAAATGTCTCATTCTAGAGAACTGACTTGGTAAAGTTTGGCTTTACCATTTGTTGCTGTCCTATACTGTGTTCAAGAAATAGTAAAGAGTTGAAGCTGGTAGTCTTTCTTTCATTTTGTACCTGAAAAAAAAAAAAGAGGAAATTTAAAGGAAAAGTTATTTGTCACTGATAATTAGTTCTTACGCTGATGTTGGTCTATATATATCAGTGCCACTGTGCTGTTTGAGACAAAAGGACCATTACTGTGAGTAAGGGGTAAGGTTTTGAATCAGTTAGGGTTCATCAGAGAGATAGAATCAGATGTGTGTGTGTGTGTGTGTGTGTGTGTGTGTAAACAAATTTATTATAAGGTATTAGCTCACATGATTATGAAGACTAAGAAGTCTCAGAATCTGCTATCTGCAAAACATCAGAGAAGGCCAATGGTGTAGTTCAAAGGCCTGAGAGCCAGAAAGCCAATGTTATAGATTTCAGGCTGAAAACCCAAGAGCCAGAAACATTAGGGCAGGAAAACATCGATATTCCAGCTCAACAGTAAGACTGAGAGACTGAATACTCACTTCCTCCACATTTTTGGTCTATTCAGTCTCCCAGGGAATAAGATGAAGCCCACTCACAATATGTAATGTGCTCCACTAAATCTGTCAATTCAAATGCTAATCTCTTCCAGATCCACCCTTACAGACACATAAAGAAAGAATGTTCCCCAGACATCTTGTCAACCCACTATCCAGTCAGTTGATACATCATAAACTAACAACAATTTCATCTAAAGGTAATAAGAATTCTCACTTTCAATCACTTTATGAAGAATCTGGGACAAGATTTTGAAAAGAATCTGCATGCCAATGCAGGAGATGCAGACTTAATCCCTTGGTTGGGAAGATTCCCTGGAGAAGGAAATGGCCATCCAATTCTACATTCTTGCCTGGGAAATCTTATGAACAGAGGAGCCTTGTGGGCTACAGTCCTTGGAGTTGCAAAAGAATCGTACAGACTTAGCTACTAAAAAACAACAATATCAAGAGGACATTCTTGCTCCTTCTGAGTCTTTAACCTAGAATTCAAAATTTTGAACATATTTGCCTAAATGATGAGCAGAAAACCAGGCTATTCAACAAGAAGTTAGACTGTACAGTTCAGTTCAGTTCAGTCGCTCAGTCGTGTCCAACTCTGCAACCCCATGAATTGCAGCACGCCAGGCCTCCCTGTCCATCACCAACTCCCGGAGTTCACTCAGACTCACGTCCATCAAGTCAGTGATGCCATCCAGCCATCTCATCCTCTGTCGTCCCCTTCTCCTCCTGCCCCCAATCCCTCCCAGCATCAGAGTCTTTTCCAATGAGTCAACTCTTCACATGAGGTGGCCAAAGTATTGGAGTTACAGCTTTAGCATCAGTCCTTCCAAAGAACACCCAGGATGGATCTCCTTTAGAATGGACTAGCTGGATCTCCTTGCAGTCCAAGGGACTCTCAAGAGTCTTCTCCAACACCACAGTTCAAAAGCATCAATCCTTCGGTGCTCAGCCTTCTTCACAGTCCAACTTTCACATACATACATAACCACAGGAAAAACTGTAGCCTTGACTAGACGGACCTTTGTTGGCAAAGTAATGTCTCTGCTTTTGAATATGCTATCTAGGTTGGTCATAATTTTCCTTCCAAGGAGTAAGCATCTTTTAATTTCATGGCTGCAGTCACCATCTGCAGTGATTTTGGAGCCCAGAAAAATAAAGTCTGACACTGTTTCCATTGTTTCCCCATCTATTTCCCATGAAGTGATGGGACCAGATGCCATGATCTTCGTTTTCTGAATGTTGAGCTTTAAGCCAACTTTTTCACTTTTCACTTTCACTTTCATCAAGAGGCTTTTGAGTTCCTCTTCACTTTCTACCATAAGGGTGGTGTTATCTGCATATCTGAGGTTATTGATATTTCTCCCGGTAATCTTGATTCCAGCTTGTGCTTCTTCCAGTCCAGAGTTTCTCATGATGTACTCTGCATGTAAGTTAAATAAGCAGGGTGACAATATATAGCCTTGACATACTCCTTTTCCTATTTGGAATCAGCCTGTTGTTCCATGTCCAGTTCTAACTGTTGCTTCTTGACCTGCATACAGATTTCTACTGTACAAAATACTCTCAATCTGCCATCCGAATTTACTCTCCATTCTTTTCCACCCTACCTTGTGCTCCAGAAGGCTAACATTGGAGACTGCATCAATAGATTACTGGCTGATTTCCAAGAAACAGATTGGAAGATCTCTTCAAGAAGGTATTGGAAGATCCCCTACCAGACACAGGTTAGATTTTGCTGTGTCCTGCTATCCAAAGTTACAGCTCCTAGCGGACATTCCTCTTATACAGCCATAGCTTCAGCTTTTAGGTTCCATAAATTCCCTTTGTACTCTTTCAAGACTAGAAGTGGTTTGAACAGCTCCCTTTTGTTTTTGCTAAGCATAAAGTTCTTCACAATCCCTTGGCAGTTGTTCTTCACCATGAAACCAGTGGATTGGATGACCTAATTATTGAGAGAAGTCTTCCACCAGGAAAAACAGTCATACTTGTATTAAATTGTAAGCCAAGACTGTCCCCTGTTCATTTGGGGCTCTTTATGGCACTGAACCAACAGACAGATAAAGGAACACCAGTGACTGATTCTGATTACTAAAAACAAATTGGGGTGTTGATGCTCAAGAAAGGCAAATGATTTCTAACACCCATCTCCCCCCACCCCCAATGAACATTTGAATTCATATATACATCATCATTTTCATCGAGTGCATGCTCAGTAGTGTTCAACTATTTTCAACCCTATGGACTGTAGCCCACCAGGCTCCTCTGTCCGTGGGATTTCCCAGGTAAGAATACTGGAGTGGGTTGCTATTACCTTCTCTAGGAGACTTTCCCTACTCAGGAAATGAGCCCTCGGCTCTTGTGTCTTCTTCATTGCCAGGCAGATTCTTTACTACTGTGCCACATTGGAAGCCCCATATATATGTACACATGTGAAAATACATGTATATTTTATTTTACTATTGTGCCCCTTAGATGTTCCCAAGTGACCTTAGTAACTGAAGAATATCAAGGCGAAGATTGAATACTGGACTATGTTCCTTCCATAGAATCATCTCAGAAATTTTTAAAGAACTGTTCAATGTCCTGAGGTCAAATAATACTATGTATCTTCAAAAAGGCCTCTAATTAGGTCATTCAATTAAAGCATATTCATATCTGAAGCAAAGATTTTGAATGCTAAGTGAAAATGGCTCAAGACTTTCATTAAATAAAAGTTGTTCAACCAAGTTAGTTTTACTATGATGACTTTAAAAGTAAGTTTATTTTATATGCATTGTTCATCCTCACTGGCAGTTCACTATCTAAACAAGACAAAATAATATTAAAAAGACAAGAAGTTCTACTTGGTAAAGGCCTTTCATTATACTTGCAGTTCTGTTTCCAAGGCAGAGTATAGATTAGGTGTTCCAAAAATTGATTAAAAATTGATAGTTGTCATTCATAAGCAATTTTTCACTTAAAAAATCATAACTGATTTTTGGATTTATTAAATCAAGCAAAATTTTAATTTCTTAGGCTAATACTAGCCTACATAGCTTTCAATTGGTTGAATATATACAGATGTGCTTTTGAAGGTCTTTAGTTTTTATCCTCTGGAAAATCACTTACATTATACTTTTAAATATTTTTGACTCAGCTGCACATAATTGGATTAATTATTATACTAGATGGTTATTTAATTTCATCATAAGTCCATGGATGACCCCATTTTTAATTTTTCTTTTTGTTGTTTAATTTTCTATTTTGACAAATATAATACCACTAGATAACCCTTCACTTAAAATAAAAATGAACACACTAACTATAACTTATAATAATTAGTGTCATGTATATCTATGCACCTTCCTAACTATATATTTCTAAATCCTTTCCTTAATGTTCTGCCTAGAACTTCCACTACAATATAGAATGCAAGTGGTGATTATGGAATTTGTTGTATCATTCTATACTTTCCAAAAGACTATTCCATTGTTTCCTAGGTAAAATAATGTGTGCATTTTTTGAAAAATGAAATAAGCTTATCAGGTAAATAAAGTTACCTTCTAATCTTAATTTCCCAAGAATTATTTTTGTGATTTGGTGTTGAAATTTATCAAATATTTTTCTGCATCTATTGATATGATTATATAATTTTTTATACATTAATATGTTGAGTTACATTTATGGATTCCTAAAATTAAAGGATTCTTAGAGATGTAAAATTAAACCTAGCATGGTTGGAATGTATCTTTTTCATGCACATTGGATTTTACTTGTTAATATAGTCTTCTTGGCTTTTGTTTTTGTAAGTATGATTGAAATGAGTATGTCTTTTTTTCTCATAATGACTTTCATTTTGGTAAATGTACTGGAAAATTAAATGGAGGATTTTCTTGCCTTTTCAATTGTCTAGAAAATTTGAAAGAAAATTAAGGTTTGTTTCCTAAATATTTGCTATAACTTGTAAAATTATCTAGACATAGCATGTTTTGAAGAATAAATTTGTAATGACTTTTAATTGTTATAAGGGGTATAAGACTATTAATGTTTGACTTCATCACAAGTAGGTTTTCATAACTGCATTTTTCTAGCATTTTTGATAAGTTTTCAAAACTGTCATCTCATCATTGATAGCATTTTCTTATTTTTGTGGTCTCTACTGAGTCTGTATTTATGTCCTCTTTTTATTCACAATATTGTTTATTTGTGTCTTCTTTCATCTCTCTAACAATAATGATATATGTTTATTTCCTCTGTTAGTTTTTTTTAAATCATCAAATTTTGCATCCTCTTTTCTATTTTATTTATTTCTATTCTATTTTTTTTCATTTACTTCTTTCTAATTTTTGGCCTTACTATGTTTTTCTTGTACTATATTCTTATATTAGATACTTAGAATTTTAATTAGATGCTTTTTTGTCTACTAACATAATTAGCTAGAAAGTCTGACTTTCTATAAAACTTACACTTATGACATCCCATAAGTTTTAACACATATTTTCACTGTCATTCAGTGCTTGGATTATTCTATTATTTCCAATATTTTTCTTTTTCTAAAACAGTGTTATTTTGGCAGAGAATATATATCATACTTTGACTTCCAGGTGACTCAGCAAGATACTCAGGAGATGCAGGTTTGATCCTTGGGTTGGGAAGATCCCCTGGAGTAGGAAAGAGCAACCCACTTCAGTATTCTTTCCTGGAAAATACCATGAATAGAGGAGACTTGGTCTGAGGTCCATGGGGTCACAAAGAGTCGGACACCACTGAGTGACTGAGCACACACTCACGTATATCATACATACCTTAATTTAAGGCCACAATATAATTACCTTAGAAATTAATAACAAGAAAATTTTTCAACTTGTACATTGAATGAGTATGTGTGTGTGTGTGTGTGTGTGTGTGTGTGTGTACACGTGCGGGCTTGGAGAGAAAGAGAGATTGCTCTAATTCTAGATTATTGTTTTATACTGAAGTGTCAATTCATAGACGTTTTCTGTTTTCCCAGTACTTTGTATCTGTTACATAAGACTGTAGATATAGTATTTACATAAAAAGAGACACTCTCTTTAGAAGTGCTGAGAATTATCCAGGTTACAGTACATTATTCCCTTGAATATTAGCATACATTGATCTTAGTCTTTGATTTTTTTTCCTTATTTTTTCTGTATAACTTTTCTTGTGTTATTAAGCAGATCTACGTGTACTAGTGAACTGTGTGAAACTTTCAAAATATTCAATAAATGTTTGTGAAAGAAATTAATTACTTAATGAGATATAATTGAATCACACATACATTATTAGTCCTCTGTCAGTGAAAATAAATTAGCTTAGTTTTTCAATACTGGTACCTTGTATTTCCCTAATTTGTTCAGTTTCTTAGCATTTTAGCAATTTTTTGGTCAGCTTGCTCCTGCTCTTCTAAATTGTATCCATTTTTTGTTTTCTAAGACCAAGACAAATATTGCTTAGCCTATAAATCCAAAATATATTGAATATATTCTTGATCTCAAAATTGCAGAAGGTAATTTTATTTTTAAAAAACTAGCAATCTAACAATGACAGTTACGTTCATGAAACTGAAGCGATAATATGGGTACAAATTCTAGTTTTATTGATAATTACCTATCTGGCTGTAACTGGATAGTGTTTTTAAAGAACTGATTGGTATAAAAGAGGATGGACTGACTGGTCTACTTTTCAGGTTAGTTTTTAGGCTAATGAGGCAAACTTTACTAAATTAAGTATATGCAGAATGCTGCAAAGATTTTCCATCCCAAAGAGGTAAAACTAAATATCTAAGCAGAAAAAATATATTTGTGTAGTTTGCCTGTAGATATTGATTTCTAAAATCAAACTAAAATTCTACTCTAAGATAGCATATGATATTCCTATGGTTTACTCTTTTTCTGTCATTATCAACCTAACCAAATATGTAGGTAGCTTCACAGTACCAATAATAGACTCCATAAAACTGAGAACAGCTTGCCAGCCATATTTTTATCTATGATACAAGAACAGTATCATTTAATTTAATTTCAAATTAGATATGTATTTAATTTAATTTAATTTCAAATTAGATATGTATTTCCGTAAGTGCAAAATTGAAAACACAAAGCTATTATAGACTAGGCATCTGAAATAATTTAGAGGGATTTGAGATATGCAAAATAGAATACCAATTCTCCTCAAAATTTTAAAGCCAGGCATTAACAATCTAGCAAGTTTTCAGTCCCCTCAGTAACAGTTTTGGGTTTCAAATTTTAAAACTGAAATTATTTTGAAAGCAAAAGTGTTAGTTGTTCTGCTGCTGCTGTTAAGTCACTTCAGTCGTGTCCGACTCTGTGTGACCCCATAGACGGCAGCCCACCAGGCTCTCCCGTCCCTGGGATTCTCCAGGCAAGAACACTGGAGTGGGTTGCCATTTCCTTCTCCAATGCATGAAAGTGAAAAGTGAAAGTGAAGTCTCTCAGTTGTGTCCGACCCTCAGTGACCCCGTGGACTGCAGCCTTCCAGGCTCCTCCGTCCATGGGATTTTCCAGGCAAGACTTCAGTCCTGTCCAATTCTGCAACACCATGGGCTGTAGCCCACTAAGCTCCTCTGTCCATGCCATTTCCTTCTCCAGCGGATCTTCCCAACACAGGGATCGTACCTGTGTCTTTTGAATTATAGAAGGATTTTTTTACCCTCTGAGTTACCAGGGAAGCCAGATAAATCAATACAACATCAGAGCCTTATTAAGAGCCGTCATAAGGAATAATAGTCATCACTGCAGCTGCAGGACAGAAAGTTGGTTACTCATGGTTGATTAGAATGCACTTTGATATGACAGTTTGAGAAGCTTCTCTCTTATTTCATGTTCTCCAAATGGGTAAATTGTAAGATTATTGATTCAGAAAAAAATAGCTGACAAGTAGGAAGTTCATATGCAAGAACAGGCATATCATTAATTTGTGGTGAACCTAATGACAACAATTATATCTATCTTTCTACTTCTTTCAAACTTAATATTTGTTACTATTTAACTTCTATGCAGAGTACGTCATGAGAAATGCTGGACTGGAAGAAACACAAGCTGGAATCAAGATTGCCGGGAGAAATATCAATAACCTCAGATATGCAGATGACACCACCCGTATGGCAGAAAGTGAAGAGGAACTCAAAAGCCTCTTGATGAAAGTGAAAGTGGAAAGTGAAAAAGTTGGCTTAAAGCTCAACATTCAGAAAACAAAGATCATGGCATCGGGTCCCACCACTTCATGGGAAATAGATGGGGAAACAGTGTCAGACTTTATTATTTGGGGCTCCAAAATCACTACAGATGGTGGCTGCAGCCATGAAATTAAAAGACACTTACTCCTTGCAAGGAAAGTTATGACCAACCTAGATAGCATATCCAAAGCAGAGACATTACTTTGCCAACAAAGGTTCATCTAGTCAAGGCTATGGTTTTTCCTGTGGTCACGTATGGATATGAGAATTGGACTGTGAAGAAGGCTGAGCACCGAAGGATTGATGCTTTTGAAGTGTGGTGTTGGAGAAGACTCTTGAGAGTCCCTTGGACTGCAAGGAGATCCAACCAGTCCATTCTGAAGGAGATCAGCCCTGGGATTTCTTTGGAAGGAATGATACCAAAGCTGAAACTCCAGTACTTTGGCCACCTCATGGAAGAGTTGACTCATTGGAAAAGACTCTGATGCTGGGAGGGATTGGGGGCAGGAGGAGAAGGCGACGACAGAGGATGAGATGGCTGGATGGCATCACTGACTCGATGGGTGTGAGTCTGAGTGAACTCCGGGAGTTGGCGATGGACAGGGAGGCTTGGCGTGCTGCGATTCATGGAGTCGCAAAGAGTCGGACACGACTGAGCAACTGATCTGATCTGATACGTGAATACTTAATAAGGTCAGATCTTTAAGACAAATGATTTCATTTAATTCTTAAAAAACCCTTTGAGAGGAGTACAATTAGCTCTTGCTATTCAAAATCTCACCAATTTGCAAAAAAAAAAAAATTATTAAAAATTCACTCTCAAGATCAAAACATCCCTAAACAAAACTACATATGCATATCAGCAGACAACTAAACTGAGTGCTTCTCCTCATAAGAGAGTTTTAATCATATTGCAGTTCTAACTCTGCTGTTCTCTTAATGGGACTATGACTTGTGTTAACATTTTTTAAATCTATTATACAAAATTATTATTGTCTCCTCCACTTGTTACTTAGAGCTTTATGCTGACATGGATTCTTATTTGTTTTTGTCAGGCACCCAAGAGCCCTATCAATGAACTCCAATTTAGTCAGTATCTTTTCTATTTTTAACATATAGTTTCACTGTACAGCTGCCTTGAAGTACTAGCTCTTTGTAGTGGAAAAGGAAAACTCAGAGTAACATGGTCTACTTCAATGACTTCATTGCTTGTAAATAATAAGGTATCTTGTATTTTCAATGCTGATGTTATCCAGAAGTCATTTGTGGACTGTTATTTAGGTATTTAAGAAAGTTTTAGTGACATTTGGTTGGAGTTTTGTGGTTTGGAATCCATCATGATTTTCCCACTAAAAATAATGGAATATAGGCTCCTGCTCTCTGAAATCCACAATAAAACAATTTTTGTAGGAATGAAAAGAGATTTAGCCACTCTAGGATACCTATACTATCATTATCAAAATTTGCAGGTAAGGAAATAAACCTCTATGTTAGTTCTTTCATTGACTGAACAAATATCTTAGTGTTGGATATTGATGATATAACAATGAATAAACAAAGATACTTGCCTTCATTCTAAATTATCCTGTGGAATAAAAGGCAATTAACAAACTGAGTAAATTATACTTCATGTCAAGAAATGAAATGGAGAAAAAATATGCAGAGAAGAGTAATGGGGAGTGAGTGGAGAGTGTACATGCTTGGTCATGAGAATTTTAATGGTTAAATAATTCTGAACAAAGCTGTATACTAAAAGTAGAGCATTTTCTCTGATTCTTGCCAGCTCTGAAGTACTCACTAGTTGGACAAATTAAGAGTTCATTCTAGGGAGAAGAAATGGAAACTTGAACATTTTTATGAGAAATTTGAGCCAATTGGACTTGTGGATATGAGTTTAGGTAGAAGATCTGGGTTTGGCAAAGTGGTTAATCTTAGGGACAGTAACTAGAGCAGAATGACCACAAATTAGATGAATATATCAGCCACTGACAGAGATAAATATGAATATGTAGTGAATAATAAGTGCAGGGTTCCGGAACTAGGCTGTTACATTTAGGAGCTAACATATCCCACTAGGATAAATTCCCTAAATTAAGAAAGTACTATTAATTTTAACAATTATCATTATTAGCCCTCTAATGACAAGCATTGCTCCCCACAGCATTTCTCCTCTGGCACAGATTTTTAACTAAATTTAAAATGAAATAGCAATGCAGTCACTTTGCAGCTGTCACAGGAGCTCCTAGAACAGGAGTCTCTCTAGGGGATCTCTCAGAGACAATGACACAACTGTGTCTTGTCTTGTTGAACTGAAGTGATCCGGCTGTTTTTCTCTGACACTTTTTGGCATGGTTGGGATGCTCTGTGGTACATAAGCACTAAATATACTCTGCCCATTAGGATCAGAGCTGCAAGTACAGAAATCATTTTGATATGACCACTATATGAAGACTGGAGAAGGCAATGGCACCCCACTCCAGTACTCTTGCCTGGAAAATCCCATGGATGGAGGAGCCTGGTGGGCTGCAGACCATGGGGTCGCAAAGAGTCGGACACGACTGAGCGACTTCCCTTTCACTTTTCCCTTTCATGCATTGGAGAAGGAAATGGCAACCCACTCCAGTGTTCTTGCCTGGAGAATCCCAGGGATGGGGGAGCCTGGTGGGCTGCTGTCTATGGAGTCCAACAGAGTCGGACACGACTGAAGCGACTTAGCAGCAGCAGCATATGAAGATTGGGTTTAAAACATCCTCCTTTATGTTACAAATCTTGCCCTCCAAATTCATGTGGAATTTTCCTCTTCTCAATTTAGTTCAGAACTAACAAACAATATTGTGTTGAGGCCTCTCTAAACATCTTTGTGCCTGTTCTTCTTTTATATTTTCATTTTCTTGCAAGCATGTGCATGCTCTCTCATATTGAAAAGTCTAAGCTAATGAGAAATTGCGACTATCTGGTAGAAAAATATTATAGAGGAAGTTCAATAGTTGGTGAACCAGCTTTAGCTGTTTCAGCATATTGCCTTTTTCTCCATATCCCATCCATTTTCAGAGGTAAGAGATTAATTTATTACATGAACCTTGAAATATTAAATATGGTTAAAAATCTATAATAGCTAAAGATAAACATATGCATGCAAATAGAGAATAAGTAATAATCCATTCCTGTAGAGGAGAGAGTGGGAGTTAGTAGACTTTGTAAGCAGTCCTGGATCCGAATCCCAGTGGAATTTCTTACAGTGTCAGTCTCCTAAATTCTAGCCCCACTCTCCTACTCAATAAATATGCATATACACCTCCTCACAAGGATATTGTTAGACATGAATTTAAAAGTACCTGGAATGTAGTATTATGAAAAATCCATTTTTGTACATAAGAAATGTTCAAATACTGGGAATTTCATATGATTTGAGCTAATAAAGGGCTTTTCGGGTGGTTCAGTGATAAAGAATCTACCCGCCAAGCAGGAGGTTCAGGAGACCTGGGTTCAGTCCCTGGGTTGGGAAAATCCCCTGAAGTAAGCAATGGCAACCCACTCTAGTATTCTTGCCTGGAAAATTCTATGGGCAGAGGAGCCTGGCAGGCAGGTTCATGGGATCATAAGGAGTCGGGCATGACTAAACACACAGCACACACACACAAGCTAATAAACACTCAATTAGTGTCTCTCTTCATTTTCAAGAAAATTTTATGAAGAGCTCTTTCTTGGAAAATAAAATAACCTCCAGTGAGTAAGATTCTATAGTTGGAAAACAGCTGGCAGTGTATACAGAGTCCAGACCTGGCCACAGACAGGAAATCCATATATGGGCAAATATCACACATCTCTGATGCAGGATACAGGATGCTTGGGGCTGGTGCACTGGGATGACCCAGAGGGTTGCTATGGGGAGGGAGGTGGGGTGGGGGGGGCGGGAGTTCAGGATTCATGTGTGCACCCGGGTGGATTCATGTTGATGTGTGACAAAACCAATACAATATTGTAAAGTAATTAGCCTCCAATTAAAATAAATAAATTTAAATTTAAAAAAGCAAATCATCTCTTAAATAATGCTTAATAAGCCAGGAAAGGTGAACAAATGACTTTAACTGAAATTATAAATGAAAATATAGCTTCACGAATAAGTGTAATAGGTAGTCTTTGCTTCTGGACAATAGTCATGAATCATAAACTAGCACTGTGTATGTGTGTGTGTGTGTGTGTGTGTACATGTGCACGCTCAGTAGTGTCTAATTCTTTGTGACCCGCTGGGCAGTAGCCACCCAGGCT